>NC_091282.1:408823089-410023089 GCF_032444005.1 Ranitomeya imitator | reverse complement strand
GTAGGCAGAGGTTTCGGCTGGCTCCTACCTTCGCCAAACCTCTGGAATCTCCGGTTCTGGTTCCTGAGTCACATGAGGCCAGGGAAGTGTCACAAGCGGGATCTAAGTCCCGGACCACAGGTGCACTCAAGGTCTGTCATGTATGCCAGCAGTCGGGACATCTAGTCACCAGATGTTCTCAGTGGTCGAGGAAACGTCAGCGTCTAGTGGTAGTAGGTGGAGGTGCACTAGACACGGCGACGTTTGCCTCTAAATTGTCCTTTAAGGGGACAATTACTATAGGCTCATTCTCCCACTCGGTAGAGCTCTGCGTGGATTCTGGGGCGGAGGGCAATTTTATGTCTTCTGCCTTCGCCCAACGTCACGCAATACCCCTGGTTATGCTAGCTCAACCAGTAATGGTACGAGTGGTGAATGGGTCGACACTGCCCTCACAGATAACACACCAGACCATCCCTTTTACTCTGTCCATGTCGCCATCTCATCAGGAGATTATATCTCTGCTCATCATTCCTGAGGGAATTGATGAGATCCTGTTGGGAATACCTTGGCTACGGTACCACTCTCTTCATATCGAGTGGTCCTCTGGCAGAATCCTGGGATGGGGCGAATCTTGTGGGGGTAGGTGTCAGAGGGAGTGCATTCAGGTTGCTACTACTGAGGTACCCGCAGATCTTTCCTCTCTCCCCAAGCAGTATTGGTCTTATGCAGACGTGTTCTCCAAAAAGGCGGTGGAGATCCTTCCGCCCCATCGCCCCTATGACTGTCCTATTGATCTCTTGCCAGGTGCTGAGCCTCCCCGGGGTCGAGTCTATCCGCTATCTCTCCCGGAGACGGAGGCAATGTCACAGTACATCCAGGAAAATCTGGCAAGAGGGTTCATCAGGAAGTCAGTGTCACCTGCTGGGGCAGGGTTCTTCTTCGTGCAGAAGAAGAGTGGGGAATTGCGTCCATGCATAGACTACAGGGGTCTTAACGCCATCACTGTTAAAAATAAGTATCCTTTGCCCTTGATATCTGAGCTCTTCGATAGGCTTCGGGGAGCGAGGGTATTTACTAAACTAGATCTGCGGGGTGCTTACAACCTGATTCGCATCCGTGAGGGGGACGAATGGAAGACGGCTTTTAACACCAGGGATGGGCACTATGAATATCTGGTGATGCCCTTCGGGCTCTGTAATGCCCCGGCCGTTTTCCAAGACTTTGTGAACGATATCTTCCGGGATATGCTTTCCACCTCGGTCGTAGTCTATCTGGATGATATTCTCATCTACTCTCCAGATATTGACTCCCACCGGAGAGATGTTTGCAAAGTCTTCGACCTCCTACGGGCAAACTCCCTCTATGCCAAGTTGGAGAAGTGTATGTTTGAGCAGGAGTCCTTACCTTTCCTAGGCTACATCATCTCTGCCCAGGGATTGGCTATGGATCCTGCTAAACTACAGGCTGTGATGGACTGGCAGGAACCCCATTCTCTTAAAGCGGTGCAGCGCTTTATGGGGTTCATTAATTATTATCGCCAGTTCATTCCGCACTTCTCAACTTTGGTAGCTCCCTTGGTTGCCCTCACCAAGAAGGGGGCGAATCCCAAATTGTGGTCTGAGGAGGTCTCCAAGGCCTTTAACTCTATAAAGTCACACTTCGCTAGCGCTCCCATCCTACATCGCCCCGATGTTGATAAGCCATTTATCATGGAGGTGGATGCCTCTTCTGTTGGTGCTGGAGCAGTCCTCTTCCAAAAGGATGCTCAAGGTCGGAAGCATCCTTGCTTCTTTTTCTCCAAGACCTTCTCACCAGCAGAGAGGAATTATTCCATCGGGGACAGGGAGTTGCTAGCCATGAAGTTGGCTTTCTCGGAGTGGAGACATCTCTTGGAGGGAGCATGTTTTCCCTTCCAAGTCTTCACAGACCATAAAAATTTGGTGTACCTGCAGACAGCCCAGAGGTTGAATTCTCGCCAGGCCAGATGGTCCTTATTCTTCTCCCGGTTTCATTTCACCCTCCATTTTCTTTCTGGGGAGAAGAGCATTCGGGCCGATGCTCTCTCTCGCTCCGTTGTGTCATCTGCGGAGGAGGAGCCTCGGCTTATTGTCCCCACCGAGAGCTTGAGAACTGTAGCCCCGGTTTCGCTAGAGTCTGTGCCCCCGGGCAAGACTTTTGTTCCATCCAGTTTGCGACCGGAGGTTCTCTCTTGGGCACACTCGTCCAGGGTGGGTGGACATTTTGGTACCAAAAGGACATCTGAGTTACTGGCGTGGACATACTGGTGGCCGCATATGGCTCGTGATGTCGCAGAGTATGTTCGGGCGTGTGTCTCTTGCGCCAAGAACAAGACTCCTCGGCAACGGCCAGCTGGTTTGCTTTATCCTCTGCCGGTGGCGGACAGGCCCTGGGAGATGGTCGGGATGGACTTTGTGGTGGGCTTACCCAAGTCTCGTAACTGTACCATTATCTGGGTGATCACCGACCATTTTTCCAAAATGGTGCACTTGGTGCCTCTTCCACGGCTACCTTCTGCACGGGCGTTGGCTGTTTTGTTCGTCAAGCATATCTTTCGCCTACACGGTATGCCAGACAAAATTGTTAGTGACCGGGGTCCCCAGTTTGCGTCTCGATTCTGGAGAGAGCTTTGTCGTCTACTCAGTATTGAGTTAAATCTCTCTTCGGCATATCATCCCGAGACGAATGGGTTGGTAGAGAGGGCCAACCAGACTTTGGTCACATATTTACGACATTTTGTTTCTGCCAGGCAGGATGACTGGGCATCCTTGCTACCGTGGGCAGAGTTTGCACTTAACAATGCCGTAGCCGACTCCACCGGTCAGACTCCATTCCTCCTAAATTACGGCCAGCATCCGCGTGTTCCTGTGCCCATGCCTGTGTCTTCTTCTGACTTAAGGGTGGCAAACTGGGCTGTGGAGGCACGGGACATTTGGGACCGCACGCAGGATGCCATTCGGGCCTCCAAGGAGAGAATGAGGTCCTCCGCCGATGTTCATCGGCACCCCGCTCCGACCTTTGCTCCTGGCGACTTGGTGTGACTCTCCGCCCGTAACATCAGGCTGCGAGTTGTGTCCACTAAGTTTGCTCCTCGCTACTTGGGTCCCTTCAAGGTTCTCGAACGGGTTAATCCTGTGGTCTACCGTTTGGCTCTTCCTCCACGCTTGGGTATCACCCACACCTTTCATGTGCCCCTCTTGAAACCCGTATACATGTCCCGGTTTTCCGAGTCATCTGCCGGGACATCGGGTTCATCTACGGACGATTACGAGGTGAACGCTATTTTGGGGTGCAAGGTGGTATGCGGCAAAAAGTTCTATCTGGTGGATTGGAAGGGTTATGGCCCGGAGGACAGGTCATGGGAGCCTGCTGAAAACATTCGGGCCCCACAGCTCATTGCTGCCTTCGAGCGTAGCGAGGCCCAAGGAGGGGGGGGGGCCTGGGAGGGGGGGTAATGTTAGGTCTCGAGTTCCCGCTTCTGCACAGGGGGAATCTCAAGCCATCTCCGCTGCGGTCTCCCATTCTCATCCAGCCGCAGTGGAGTCTGCTCAGCAAGGACGTCGGTCCCAGCGTCTTGCTCAGTCTCACTCTGTACAGAGAGTTACTGCTGCTTCTTCAGCTTCTGCCATTAAAGCCAGTGCTGGTCAGCAGCGAGCGGACTTCTCTGGGACTAAGTCCTTGTCTGCACACACTGAGCATGCCCAGGGCAAGATCTCCCGTTGGAGATCGAGGGTCATGTGCTCAGGCTCTGCAGCACATTCCATTGGTCCTCTTGGCAGGTCTTGGAAGGGCAAAGTTTCTGTGGCCACTTCCTGTGCTGCAACTATATAAACTGCGCATGACCGCACGGCCATGCGCTAGTGTACAATTGTTAATGTGTGTATGTTGTGAGTGCAAGTCGTCCTTGGATACCCCTACCCTATTGAATGTCTGTTCGCGGAAGGAGTATGGTTGCTATCTAGCGCCCGACTTAGCCTACAGCACTAATCACACATTACAGCGTCCAGTTGCTGTGACCGCCAGTACGGCGCCGTGCACTTCCTCTGTGCTTTCCTTACCCAAGCCTGGGTGGTTAGTGGCGTTCGTCAGTGCGGCACCGCATGCACTCTTGTGCCTTAAAATTGTTATTTAGTTTCTTTACACACCCAGTTGCGGTGTTGTGCCAGCAAGGGTCTAATCGGACTTCAATCCTAGTTGGGGTTGAGTTCGCTGACTACTTGCTCGCGCTCTATGTGCGGTACCGCGGTCCTGTGACGCAACAGGATCACTTCCTTCACGCTGGGTGAAGTTTAACCCACGTGTGTATACTTATGAGTACCGCCATATAGTCCGTCATTACTTGGCAGCAGGTTCCATCTCTGCACGGTGGACCCCGAACTGCGAACGCACCATACTCTATCTGTCTTATTATTTGGTGCGTTCCGCTAGCCCTAACACTCTACATGCCTGGTTCCCACCGTGAAGCATGGAGGAGGTGTGATGGTGTGGGGGTGCTTTACTGGTGACACTGTTGGGGATTTATTCAAAAGTGAAGGCATACTGAACCAGCATGGCTACCACAGCATCTTGCAGCAGCATGCTATTCCATCCGGTTTGAGCTTAGTTGGACCATCATTTATTTTTCAACAGGATAATGACCCCAAACACACCTCCAGGCTGTGTAAGGGCTATTTGACCAAGAAGGAGAGTGATGGGGTGCTATGCCCTCCACAGTCACCAAAACTGAACAAAATCGAGATGGTTTGGGGTGAGCTGGACCGCAGAGTGAAGGCAAAAAGGCCAACAAGTTCTAAGCATCTCTGGGAACTCCTTCAAGATTGTTGGAAGAACATTTCCAGGGACTACCTCTTGAAGCTCATGAAGATAATGCCAAGAGTGTGCAAAGCAGTTATCAAAGCAAAAGGTGGCTACTTTGAAGAACCTAGAATATAAGACATATTTTCAATTGTTTCACACTTTTTTGTTAAGTATATAATTCCACATGTGTTAATTCATAGTTTTGATGCCTTCAGTGTGAATTTACAATTTTCATAGTCATGAAAATACAGAAAAATCTTTAAATGAGAAGGTGTGTCCAAACTTTTGGTCTGTACTGTATAGTATAGTATACAGCTCTCAGCTGTGCACTGTTAGCCACTCCCATCTCCTATATAATCTGGGCCCTGGCTAGCACTCATTGTCAGAGATAGCTTATGCTGCATGGCTGGAGATTGTTAATGGTTATTATAGGAAAAAGCATTTGGTTGCTTTATCTGAAATTGTTGCTAGGTTTTGGGTGTGTGATAATTCTCTTCCTACTTTGGTTTAACTCCATCTTCCACTCCCCAGTGCATTCATCTGTTATATGTATGAGTATATTTGTATGTTTGCATTTTTTGTTACCCCAGTTCGTATTACCTTGTTAGTCTGGTTGGTGTATTGCAGTACACTACTACTCCCCTCTTTCCTGGGTGGGGGAAGGGGTAAAGACTGAGGGCAGATTCAGGAACTAAGGCATGGTACGTGGCCCCGGCATCTTTACCATCAGAAGTAACCCCAGGAACCCAGTGAACTAGGGTCCCCACTAGCTTTAATGACAGGGAAGGAGCTCCTGGTCCTGAGACACCCAACTACAGAGTCATGACAGGTAACACCCAGTTGCCAGTTGAAGAACAGCAGTACACACTCTTCTAAAAATGCATAATTAAGAGCTGTTTTTTCACGGGGAATACCAATATTTACCAAAAGAGCCTTGTCACTAATGGTGACAGGTTCTCTTTAATTGTACAGATGACAAAAATATCTGCATGATATGATAAATGTATGGTGAAAAATGAATTCCTGCATAAACTGGTAGCTGAACATGGCAAGAATATTAGACACTTTATTACTATCTCTGAAGCCTAATTCATGCAAGAAAGGGCTGCAATTGAATTTGACACATTATTAGTGATGATTATTGTTATAGATAAATTAGATTGAACAGAAAATAACCTTCATTTTTACCATGTTTTAGCTCTCAGAATTAATGTGATTTGGTGAACACATATAAATAAAATCTGATGAGTCCCCACTGACTGTGAGTGTGAAGTGTATTAATTTCATGCAGATGATGAATTCCTTAAACATTCAATGATAATCATGCTTGATTTGACAAGACTTTCTCATGCTATTTTAGGGCCTTAATTTTCTGTGAAGTTCTGTCAAGTACACATCAAGAACCCACTTATCTCCCTATATTAACCTGGCATCCAATCACAAGGTTGCCTAACAGTGTTTCTGCCAAGTGCCGAGCCATTATTATTCTGATCATGTGATTGTCCAACAAGAGAAGCCAATCAATGACTGATTAATATTCAGATCACATGACTCCCAAGGAGAGTAAATGAGTTACACAGTGAGACATCAAACAAATTTTCATCTTGAAAGAGTGATTGCTTTTCCTGCTGCTGTGATGTTTGTCAAACTCGCTCTAGCCTTGTCCAATTAAGCTTCATGAGTTGAATTAATAATGAAAAGATGTGAGCTCGGTGCCAGCACGATAGCTCGCAGAAGCATTTCGGCTGAAAAACATTGACAAAATGATTGAAACACATCTGGATAACTGAAATAATTGCTTTCACAATTCTGTTTCCTATTCCGTAATCTCTAGTGCAAAGTGTGAATTGATGTTAGCTCTTCGCGAGCACTTTGTGTGGCACTTAACGCGTCGAAAGGGGTTGTCTGTTTGAACATAGGCTCGTAATTAGGTCAAATAAATTAAACAAATATAGGTTAATTGAGAGATTCACAAGCCATGTTATAATCAATTAATTGTTAATGGTTTCTTCCTATTTAATCACAAATATGTATTCCACTGAGCAAACATTAGTTTGTCATATGGAAGACATAGTAGTTCAGAAGGTAGCTATTTAGCATTAGCATAATCTATCTGCAACTAATAATTTTCGGGAATTGTTCATGTTTAATATTTCTAACAATTCATAAAATAGGGTATAATTATTCAGGAGGATTAGCAACTAAGTCAGCATTGTTGAAAGTGACCCTTCAGGAAAATCTCTAGCTACTGATTTTGCACAGAGGGAAGGTTTTCACCTTGTGCTTATGTTATTCATACTCATTCCTTGCAATAATGGAGTTCAATGGCGGTCTTTAACCCCTTCATGACCCAGCCTATTTTGACCTTAAAGACCTTGCCGTTTTTTGCAATTCTGACCAGTGTCCCTTTATGAGGTAATAACTCAGGAACGCTTCAACGGATCCTAGCGGTTCTGAGATTGTTTTTTCGTGACATATTGGGCTTCATGATAGTGGTAAATTTAGGTCAATAAATTCTGCGTTTATTTGTGATAAAAACGGAAATTTGGCGAAAATTTTGAAAATTTTGCAATTTTCACATTTTGAATTTTTATTCTGTTAAACCAGAGAGTTATGTGACACAAAATAGTTAATAAATAACATTTCCCACATGTATACTTTACATCAGCACAATTTTGTAAACAAATTTTATTTTAGCTAGGAAGTTATAAGGGTTAAAATTTGACCAGCGATTTCTCATTTTTACAACGAAATTTACAAAACCATTTTTTTTAGGGACCACCTCACATTTGAAGTCAGTTTGAGGGGTCTATATGGCTGAAAATACCCCAAAGTGACACCATTCTAAAAACTGCAAGGTACTCAAAAACACATTCAAGAAGTTTATTAACCCTTCAGGTGCTTCGCAGCAGCAGAAGCAACATGGAAGGAAAAAATGAACATTTAACTTTTTAGTCACAAAAATTATCTTTTAGCAACAATTTTTTTATTTTCCCAATGGTAAAAGGAGAAACTGAACCACGAATGTTGTTGTCCAATTTGTCCTGAGTACGCTGATACCTCATATGTGGGGGTAAACCACTGTTTGGGCGCACGGCAGGGCTTGGAAGGGAAGGAGTGCCATTTGACTTTTTGAATGAAAAATTGGCCCCACTCTTTAGCGGACACCATGTCACGTTTGGAGAGCCCCCGTGTGCCTAAAAATTGGAGCTCCCCCACAAGTGACCCCATTTTGGAAACTAGACGCCCCAAGGAACTTAGCTAGATGCATAGTGACACTTTGAACCCCTAGGTGCTTCACAAATTGATCCGTAAAAATGAAAAAGTACTTTTTTTTCACAAAAAAACTCTTTTAGCCTCAATTTTTTCATTTTCACATGGGCAACAGGATAAAATGGATCCTAAAATTTGTTGGGCAATTTCTCCTGAGTACACCAATACCTCACATATGGGGGTAAACCACTGTTTGGGCACATGGTAAGGCTCGGAAGGGAAGGAGCGCCATTTGACTTTTTGAATGAAAAATTATCTCCATCGTTAGCGGACACCATGTCGCGTTTGGAGAGACCCTGTGTGCCTAAACATTGGCGCTCCCCCACAAGTGACCCCATTTTGGAAACTAGACCCCCCAAGGAACTTATCTAGATGCCTAGTGAGCACTTTAAACCCTCAGATGCTTTACAAATTGATCTGTAAAATTGAAAAAGTACTTTTTTTCACAAAAAAATTATTTTCGCCTCAATTTTTTCATTTTCACATGGGCAATAGGATAAAATGGATCATAAAATTTGTTGGGCAATTTCCCGAGTACGCTGATACCTCATATGTGGGGGTAACCCACTGTTTGGGCACTCAGCAGGGCTCGGAAGGGAAGGCGCGCCATTTGACTTTTTGAATGGAAAATTAGCTCCAATTGTTAGCGGACACCATGTCGCGTTTGGAGAGCCCCTGTGTGCCTAAACATTGGAGATTCCCCACAAGTGACCCCATTTTGGAAACTAGACCCCCCAAGGAACTTATCTAGATGCATATTGAGCACTTTAAACCCCCAGGTGCTTCACAGAAGTTTATAACGCAGAGCCATGAAAATAAAAAATAATTTTTCTTTCCTCAAAAATGATTTTTTAGCCTGGAATTTCCTATTTTGCCAAGGGTAATAGGAGAAATTGGACCCCAAATGTTGTTGTCCAGTTTGTCCTGAGTACGCTGAAACCCCATATGTGGGGGTAAACCACTGTTTGGGCGCACGGCAGGGCTCGGAAGGGAAGGCACGCCATTTGGCTTTTTAAATGGAAAATTAGCTCCAATCATTAGCGGACACCATGTCTTGTTTGGAGAGCCCCTGTGTGCCTAAACATTGGAGATCCCCCAGAAATGACCCCATTTTGGAAACTAGACCCCCAAAGGAACTAATCTAGATGTGTGGTGAGGACTTTGAACCCCCAAGTGCTTCACAGAAGTTTATAACGCAGAGCCATGAAAAAAAAAAAAAAAAATATTTTCTCAAAAATGATTTTTAGCCTGCAATTTTTTATTTTCCCAAGGGTAACAGGAGAAATTTGACCCCAAAAGTTGTTGTCCAGTTTCTCCTGAGTACGATGATACACCATATGTGGGGGTAAACCACTGTTTGTGCACATGCCGGGGCTCGGAAGTGAAGTAGTGACGTTTTGAAATGCAGACTTTGATGGAATGCTCTGTGGGCGTCACGTTGCGTTTGCAGAGCCCCTGATGTGGCTTAACAGTAGAAACCCCCCACAAGTGACCCCTTTTGGAAACTAGACCCCGAAAGGAACTTATCTAGATGTGTGGTGAGCACTTTGAACCCCCAAGTGCTTCACAGGAGTTTATAATGCAGAGCCGTGAAAATAATAAATACGTTTTCTTTCCTCAAAAATAATTATTTAGCCCAGAATTTTTTAATTTTCCCAAGGGTAACAGGAGAAATTTGACCCCAATATTTGTTGTCCAGTTTCTCCTGAGTATGGTGATACCCCATATGTGGGGGTAAACTACTGTTTGGGCACATGCCGGGGCTCGGAATTGAAGTAGTGACGTTTTGAAATGCAGACTTTGATGGAATGCTCTGCGGGCGTCACGTTGCGTTTGCAGAGCCCCTGATGTGGCTAAACAGTAGAAACCCCCCACAAGTGACCCCATTTTGGAAACTAGACCCCGAAAGGAACTTATCTAGATGTGTCGTGAGCACTTTGAACCCCCAAGTGCTTCATAGAAGTTTATAATGCAGAACCGTGAAAATAATAAATACGTTTTCTTTCCTCAAAAATAATTATTTAGCCCAGAATTTTTTATTTTCCCAAGGGTTACTGGAGAAATTGGACCCCAAAAGTTGTTGTCCAGTTTCTCCTGAGTACGCTGATACCCCATGTGTGGAGGTAAACCACTGTTTGGGCACACGTCGGGGCTCAGAAGGGAAGTAGTGACTTTTGAAATGCAGACTTTGATGGAATGGTCTGCGGGCGTCACGTTGCGTTTGCAGAGCCCCTGGTGTGCCTAAACAGTAGAAACCCCCCACAAGTGACCCCATTTTAGAAACTAGACCCCCCAAGGAACTTATCTAGATATGTGGTGAGCACTTTGAACCCCCAAGTGCTTCACAGACGTTTACAACGCAGAGCCGTGAAAATAAAAAATAATTTTTCTTTCCTCAAAAATGATGTTTTAGCAAGCATTTTTTTATTTTCACAAGGGTAACAGGAGAAATTGGACCCTAGTAATTGTTGCGCAGTTTATCCTGAGTATGCTGGTACCCCATATGTGGGGGTAAACCACTGTTTGGGCACACATCGGGGCTCGGAATTGAGGGAGCACCATTTGACTTTTTGAATACGAGATTGGCTGGAATCAATGGTGGCGCCATATTGCGTTTGGAGACCCCTGATGTGCCTTAACAGTGGAAACCCCTCAATTCTACCTCCAACCCCAACACACCCCTAACTCTAACCCCAACTGTAGCCATAACCCTAATCACACCCCTAACCACAACCCTAATTCCAACCCTAACCCTAAGGCTATGTGCCCACGTTGCGGATTCGTGTGAGATTTTTCAGCATCATTTTTGAAAAATCCGCGGGTAAAAGGCACTGCGTTTTACCTGCGGATTTTCCGCGGATTTTCAGTGTTTTTTGTGCGGATTTCACCTGCGGATTCCTATGGAGGAACAGGTGTAAAACGCTGCGGAATCCGCACAAAGAATTGACATGCTGCGGAAAATACAACGCAGCGTTTCCGCGCTGTATTTTCCGCACCATGGGCACAGCGGATTTGGTTTTCCATGGTACTGTAAACCTGATGGAACACTGCTGCGAATCCGCAGCGGCCAATCCGCTGCGGATCCGCAGCCAAATCCGCACCGTGTGCACATAGCCTAATTCTAAAGGTATGTGCACACGCTGCGGAAAATCCTGCGGATCCGCAGCAGTTTCCCATGAGTTTACAGTTCAATGTAAACCTATGGGAAACAAAAATCGCTGTACACATGCTGCGGAAAAACTGCACGGAAACACAGCGGTTTACATTCGGAAGCATGTCACTTCTTTCTGCGGATTCCGCAGCGGTTTTACAACTGCTCAAATAGAAAATCGCAGTTGTAAAACCGCAGTGAAATGTGCAGAAAAAACGCGGTAAATCCACCATAAATCCGCAGCGGTTTAGCACTGCGGATTTATCAAATCCGCAGCGGAAAAATCCGCAGAGGACCAGAATACGTGTGCACATACCGAAACCCTAACCCTAGCCCTAACCCTAGCCCTAACCCTAGCCCTAACCCTAACCCTACCCCTACCCCTAACCCTACCCCTAACCCTAACCTTACCCCTAACCCTAGCCCTAACCCTAACCCTATTCTAACATTAGTGGAAAAAAAAAATTCTTTATTTTTTTATTGTCCCTACCTATGGGGGTGACAAAGGATGGGGGGTCATTTATTATTTTTTTTATTTTGATCACTGAGATAGATTATATCTCAGTGATCAAAATGCACTTTGGAACGAATCTGCTGGCCGGCAGATTCGGCGGGCGCACTGCGCATGCGTCCGCCATTTTGGAAGATGGCGGCGCCCAGGGAGAAGACGGACGGACCCCGGCAGGATTGGTAAGTATGATGGGGTGGGGTAACACGGGGGGGGGATCGGAGCATGGGGGGGTGGATCGGAGCGCGGGAGGGGTGGAACGGAGCACGGGGGGGTGGAACGGAGCACGGGGGGTGGAACGGAGCACGGGGGGGTGGATCGGAGTGCAGGGGGGGTGATTGGAGCACGGGGAGGGTGATTGGAGCACGGGGGGAGCGGACAAGAGCACGGGGGGAGCGGAGCACATGACGGAGGGGAGCCGGAGCAGTGTACCGGACAGATCGGAGGGCTGGGGGGGGCGATCGATGGGGTGGGGTGGGGGCACATCAGTGTTTTCAGCCATGGCCGATGATATTGCAGCATCGGCCATGGCTGGATTGTAATATTTCACCAGTTATAATAGGTGAAATATTACAAATCGCTCTGATTGGCAGTTTCACTTTCAACAGCCAATCAGAGCGATCGTAGCCACGGGGGGGTGAAGCCACCCCCCCTGGGCTAAACTACCACTCCCCCTGTCCCTGCAGATCGGGTGAAATGGGAGTTAACCCTTTCACCCGATCTGCAGGGACACGATCTTTCCATGACGCCACATAGGCGTCATGGGTCGGATTGGCACCGACTTTCATGACGCCTACGTGGCGTCATGGGTCGGGAAGGGGTTAAGGGAATTTGTTAGCAGGTTTTTGCTACCTCACCTGAGAGTAGCATAATATAGGGAAAGAGACCCTGATATCACCAATGTATCACTTACTTTACTAAATGCAACAGTTTTGCTGCAATGAGATTTTTCTCTTCTCTAGATGTAACAGAGCTCAGAAAACTAATCTCACGCACACCAATGAATAGTAGTTTTTTATGTACATGGTGCAGTATTTCTAATCAGCGCTGAGGGCGCGATTGGACCAAGAGGCATGACACACCTAGTCATCTAGTGATAATCTGCTAAGTAAAAACACAGAAATTGGGCTGGAGTTTGAGTTGGCATATATGCAACACATAAACGCAATACCTGAAAGAAAGAAAATGAGCATGTACCCTGCTGTGACTAAAGTAGTAAAGAGTTTGTGTCTGTATTTCAATTAAAGGAATTTTCTCTGTGTCTTTATTCCATTTGACTATGGGGTTAGTAATGGGGGCGTCTTATAAATGCCTCTCTGTTACTAACCTCTGGGCTTGATGCCGGCTGACAATAGAAAGCTGACATCAACCCCAATACTGTCACCCCACTTGCCACCGTATTGAGGCAAGTGGGAAGAGTGAGGCAAAGAGCCAAATTTGCCACATCTTATGGATGCACCACTCCTGGGGCGGCTGAGAGCTGATGATCTTAATCTAGGAAGGAGCCAATATCCATTGCCCCTTCCTAGGCTATTAATATCAGCCCGCAGCTGTCTGCCTAGACTTTGTTGGTTATTTAAAAACCAAGAACTAACAAGGATACCTAAAAAATAACCTTTATTAATAATCGCTAAAAAAGTACTCTTTCCATAGATAGAACAAACATATAATTATGTACCTGTAGGGCCTAGGAAGAATCTACACTGAGACCTACCTAGCAGTGGAGGTTGGCACCCTAAGTTACTGCGGTAGGCGCCCCCACTCAACGTCGACTAACCCTAGGGAATCCCTAGAAGACCCTAAATTGGGAACCCTAAAGTAGACCTAAAAAATCCCTAACGGAAGCCCTACCTGGCAGTGAGGGTTGGCACCCTAATGTGAAGCGGTAGGCGCCCCCACTCCACGTCGACTGACCCTAGAAGCCCTAGAACGTCCCTGAATAGGGATAGAATAAAGAAAATGTCCCAAAAACAAACCCAAACACCCCCAAAAAAATAAATATCTTAAACAAAAAACGAAAAAATATAAATAATAAAGAATATGCAATGAGTCTAATGCTTAAATATGCGTATATTTCGTGTAGTAGACAAATATGTCTATAGCAATATCTGCCAGCAAAAAGATTCAAAAAAATAGGGTGAATGAGAAAATACTAGTATTGTCCATATTCAATACATACATGTGATCTTTTTATGGTTTAAGGAGTAAAATACTTGAGGTTTTAGTCAAATGCTAAAATATAAGAACATGGTCACCCGCTATACAAAAAGTCAACCATATAGTATATTAACATCAGAGACCTCAGTTGAGCAGCAAGATACAGCAGCTAGAAAATCAGATGTATAACTCCTTACACCCAAATAAAGAATGATAAATATGAATGCTTGATAGAGATTGCCCGTTAATCACATTGAAACAGTGCTTTAAGATAAGTAGCATCAAATTTGCTCATGTTGTTATTGTAATTTCAATGTATATTTCACCAGAGCAGGTGCTATTATTGTTTCAATATATGTTACAAAGTGACAGGTCCATCAAAGCCCACCACACCGAGACCCCCACAGGTACAGGAAGTAATAGGGCAGGACACAATGATCCCCCTCATAAAAAGAAATCAGAGAGCATTCAATACTCATCTGCAGGTCCGTGGTGGATATGAAGCAATGTTAGATAGATCCCAGTAACACGGGTCCGTGGTGGGTATGCGGTTTCATCAGATGGATCCGGACATCTAGTCAAGCAAAAGACAGCAGTCTCCCCGACCAATGCCCGACGTGTTTCCCCCCCATGTGGATGGAACGGGGGTTCATGAGGGGTATTGTAGCCGCAAGCAAGAAAAGGATAAGAGCTGTAGTGTACTCACCAAGTATGTCCATATAAATACACGTGGGTAAGTGTGGAGCACGCCAAGTCGAGACTACCTCCGGAAATGACGTCATCCGGCGCTGGGTGAAGCGCACAGTGCGTTCCATAGTAGGAATAGGAACGCGCATGCGTCGTACAAATGCACGCCTCTAAAAAGTCTCGGGAATGTGACATTATGAGACGGACACTCCGACAGTGAAGCGCAACAGTGCGTTCCATGTGGCGCATGCGTAATGGTATAAAATAGAATAGATGCCGCTTAAATGAGGTGCCCAATGCGTGCCATAATAGGAGCATACAGCGCAACTTTGTTGGTTATTAATAATAGGGGGGACTCCACTTCATTTTTTTTTTTTGGGGGGGGGGCATTTTAGTAGCCAGCAAAGGCAAAGTAGAAAGCTGAAAGCTTATATTAATATTAGAACAACATGGTAAAACAAACCAAAAGAGTGTATATGCCAATAAGAGCAGATATTTATTTTAAATCGTTAAGATGGAAGTATAGAGATAGAAATGTAGCACCAGAGGGTGCTAAGCATGAAGGCAGGGATTCCTTCCAATACAACACATGGTAATATATATATATATATATATGTTTACATATAATATATGAATTCACAAAGCCAAGTACATTTCATTGATTCTCATGTAAATTTTCCTCAGTATTAGTTAAAACTAAAAGGGCATAAAATAGATAAATATATAAGTACTTATATGTGTAGACCTGTGTTTGTGGTAGCTTTCCTGCTTCTCCAACGCATGTTTCGTTTACAGCTTCATCAGGAGTAAATTCAAATATAATGTTATGTGATCATTATACAATCCCATCTGGACAATAACATGATAGACACATCCCACACCTAAATATTTACATGGTACTAATGTCTATATAGAAACAAGAACAAATTATAAAGGTAAAAATAAAATAATGTTAGGACTCCTGTATGAATCGATGTTGCCATCATAGATACAGTGGGGCAAAAAAGTATTTAGTCAGTCAGCAATAGTGCAAGTTCCACCACTTAAAAAGATGAGAGGCGTCTGTAATTTACATCATAGGTAGACCTCAACTATGGGAGACAAACTGAGAAAAAAAAATCCAGAAAATCACATTGTCTGTTTTTTTAACATTTTATTTGCATATTATGGTGGAAAATAAGTATTTGGTCAGAAACAAAATTTCATCTCAATACTTTGTAATATATCCTTTGTTGGCAATGACAGAGGTCAAACGTTTTCTGTAAGTCTTCACAAGGTTGCCACACACTGTTGTTGGTATGTTGGCCCATTCCTCCATGCAGATCTCCTCTAGAGCAGTGATGTTTTTGACTTTTCGCTTGGCAACACGGACTTTCAACTCCCTCCAAAGGTTTTCTATTGGGTTGAGATCTGGAGACTGGCTAGGCCACTCCAGGACCTTGAAATGCTTCTTACGAAGCCACTCCTTCGTTGCCCTGGTGGTGTGCTTTGGATCATTGTCATGTTGAAAGACCCAGCCACGTTTCATCTTCAATGCCCTTGCTGATGGAAGGAGGTTTGCACTCAAAATCTCACGATACATGGCCCCATTCATTCTTTCATGTACCCGGATCAGTCGTCCTGGCCCCTTTGCAGAGAAACAGCCCCAAAGCATGATGTTTCCACCACCATGCTTTACAGTAGGTATGGTGTTTGATGGATGCAACTCAGTATTCTTTTTCCTCCAAACACGACAAGTTGTGTTTCTACCAAACAGTTCCAGTTTTGCTTCATCAGACCATAGGACATTCTCCCAAAACTCCTCTGGATCATCCAAATGCTCTCTAGCAAACTTCAGACGGGCCCGGACATGTACTGGCTTAAGCAGTGGGACACGTCTGGCACTGCAGGATCTGAGTCCATGGTGGCATAGTGTGTTACTTATGGTAGGCCTTGTTACATTGGTCCCAGCTCTCTGCAGTTCATTCACTAGGTCCCCCCGCGTGGTTCTGGGATTTTTGCTCACCGTTCTTGTGATCATTCTGACCCCACGGGGTGGGATTTTGCGTGGAGCCCCAGATCGAGGGAGATTATCAGTGGTCTTGTATGTCTTCCATTTTCTAATTGTTGCTCCCACTGTTGATTTCTTCACTCCAAGCTGGTTGGCTATTGCAGATTCAGTCTTTCCAGCCTGGTGCAGGGCTACAATTTTGTTTCTGGTGTCCTTTGACAGCTCTTTGGTCTTCACCATAGTGGAGTTTGGAGTCAGACTGTTTGAGGGTGTGCACAGGTGTCTTTTTATACTGATAACAAGTTTAAACAGGTGCCATTACTACAGGTAATGAGTGGAGGAAAGAGGAGACTCTTAAAGAAGAAGTTACAGGTCTGTGAGAGCCAGAAATCTTGATTGTTTGTTTCTGACCAAATACTTATTTTCCACCATAATATGCAAAAAAAAAATGATAAAAAAACAGACAATGTGATTTTCTGGATTTTTTTTTCTCAGTTTGTCTCCCATAGTTGAGGTCTACCTATGATGTAAATTACAGACGCCTCTCATCTTTTTAAGTGGTGGAACTTGCACTATTGCTGACTGACTAAATACTTTTTTGCCCCACTGTACATAGTTACATAATTACGTAGGTTAAATAAAAACCTAGGTCCATCAAGTTTAACCTTTCTCCATCAACTGTACATTTCATCACTAATCTAGCTATAACCCGCAATGTTATGTGTAGTGAGGAAATCGTCCAGCCCTTTTTAAAAAGCTGTTATAGTGTCTGTCAGTACCACTTCTTGTGGTAGGGCATTCCACAGTCTGACTGCTCTAACTGTAAAGAACCCTTTCCTGTTGAGCAGCCGGAATCGCCTTTCTTCTACCCATAATAAGTGCCTGCTAGTCCTCAGGACAGTCCTCGGAAGGAACAACTCATGTTCCAGTGTTTTGTACTGACCACACATATATTTATACATGTAAATAAGATCCCCTCTGAGGCATCTTTTTTTCTAGGCTAAACAACCACAACTTTTCCAACCTCTCCTCCCTTGTAATAATCTAATTGCCCGTTTTTGAACTGATTCTAAATTCTGAATATCCTTTTTAAAATGTGGAGCCCAAACCTAGATCCCATATTCTTGATGTGACCTCACCAGTGATTTACAAAGGGGTAATGATACGTTGGGATCGCGGGATTTTATCTCTGTTTTTATACACCCTAAAATCTTGTTTGCTTTTGCAGCTGCTGCCTGACATTGAGTACTGCTGCTCAGCTTACTTGTTACCAGAATACCCAAGTCCTTCTCCTGTTCTATAGTCCCGAGTACACTCCCATTTAATGTATATGCAGCAATAGGATTACTCCATCCTAGGTGCATTACTCTACATTTATCTACATTAAGCCTTATTTGCCAAGTGTTTGCCCATTCAGTCATCTTATCCAGATCGTTTCACAATAATGTAATGTCAATGTCAAATTTTAATATCCTACATAGTTTGATCCCGTCAGCAAAGACTGACACTTTACTCTTAATCTTATCCACAAGGTCATTAATAAAGAGGATAAAAAGAATAGGTTCTAGCACAAATACCTGCGGTACCCCATTGCTGACTATATTCCATTTAGAGAAAGTACCATTTATGCCGACTCTATGTTTCCGGTCATTTCACCAATTTATTACCCATCTGCATATAGTTTCCCTGAGTCCCTGCTTCGGTAGCTTAAGTCTATTATGTGGAACTGTATCAAATGCCTTTGCAAAGTCCAGATAAATAACAGCAGCCACATTACCTACATTCAGATTTGCACTCAACTCCTCATAGAAACCCAACATGTTAGTTAGACACGACTTATTCCTCATGAATCCATTCTGGTTGTCAGTTACTATATTATTCTCTGCAATATATTTCTGCAGGACATCTCTTATAAAGCCCTCAAAAATTTTGCATATTACTGATGTCAGGCTTACCGGATGGTAGTTGCCCGGATCCACCTTCCTTGAATATTGGTACCATGTGAGTGCATCCTCCAATCTTGTGGCACCACCCGCCGTTACAAGAGAGTCTGCACATGACAGCTAATCGGAACAGTTGGCATGTGCCTCTAACAGCTGCAGGTGGATTTGAGATCCAACTGCAGCTGTTAACAAGTTAAATGCTGCTGTCAATCTCTGAGAGAATCATTTAACTAGCGCCGGGTGAAAGCGTGTCACAAGACGTGCCCATCGGTGCCCCTGTCACATAATCGCGGGGTGCTGATGGGTTGTCATGGCATGTCATGTCTACAGAAGACCCCCTTGCCCATAACTGTAATCTACTATGAACACCGGCCGCCATTCATAGGAGATCATGATTTCTGCTACACATAACAGGGCTGAAGCATTGCTATATGATCGGACGATCATAGCTTCAAGTCTAATAAGTGAACATTTAAAATCAGTAAAAAGTAAAAAAAAAGTTTTAAAAAATATATATATTAAAAAATAAAACAATAAAAAATACACATATTTGGTATTGATGAATTCAGAAATGTCCTATCTATCAAAATATAAAGTAAATTAATCTGATCGGTAAACGGATCAACGAGAGAAAAAAATTGAAACTTCAGAATTACGTTTTTTTTTGCCACCGCAACATTGCAATAAAAAATAATAATGGGTTTTCAAAACATCATACATACCCCAAAATGGTATAGATAAGAACATCTGCTAAGCGTGCAAAAGATAAGCCCCCACCCAGCCCTAGATCCTAAAAATGGAGACACTACAGGTATTGTTTTTTTTTTTACAAACTTTGGATATTTTTTACCACTTAAAAAAACATATTCACATGCTTGGATTCTGGGAACGTGTACTGACCTGGAGAATCATAATAGCAGATCAGTTTTAGTTAGCATTTAGTGAACATTGTAAATCACCCCCCCCCCCCCCCTTTGACTACCGTGATCTAATGTTTAGCAACATAACTGTTTTTTTTTTTTTGTTTTGCTTTTTTAATGCTATGTTTGGGTCAGAATGTAAATTGCAGATAACATTAAGTACACTTTTAATCTTGGCATGGACTGTAGCCACTAATAAAACCAAGGAATCATCATGCTCTTGAGGCCAAAGTGTAAAAAATGGTTAAGTAGCTCAGTTCTAGAGGATAATCCTTATGCTTTTCTTAGTGTTTGTCAGCTAATCTTGAAAGGTTCACTTACAGCCGGTGTGATTAGCTAAAAATATAGACGGTAGCATTTAAATTGATGGCAAATGCCTTGGATGGCCTACATATATTTTGGTTCAGTGTTAAACATGAAGGTATGATAAAGCTCTTAGATACACACAGCAGATTATCTTATTTTCACTTGAGTTCTCAACATTTATAGCTTTACTTAATGTTTCATGAACTCAACTTTGTTTCGGTGTTAAGTATGTGGTAAGGCCGGTGCCTGCATCAAAAGAAATCTCCACTCACATGGCATCTAAAGGACTTCCTCTAGGTGTCTTACTAAAAGAGGTGGAGCTGTTGGCACATAACAGCAACCCCAACCAGGAGAATAACTATAGTGGGGGCGAGGGATGTAGTTGCAACCACGCCCTGGAGCTTAGGTGGCCCAAAAGGTCTATATTAGAAGACAGATACTATTAGATCATGGTAGCTCAGTAGTTAGTAGCTCCTTTGCTACTTTGAGGTTCTGGGTTCAAACCTCACCAAGGCAATGAGCAAAAAGTTTGTATGTTCTCCCTATGTTTTGTAAGTTTCCTGATAGGGAAGCCCTATGGGGACAGTGATGATGTCTGTAAAGTGCCGTGACATTAATGGAGTGAGTAAAAGACATAAACCCATGATAGTTGAAAGCCCTGCTAGATATTATGTATTTGTACTCATACACTTTGAGTTACACCACCAGTTTCGAGTCTACCCTACACTACACTGCATATATATATATAATATTTTTGAAATTGTGTCACAAAAAATGAATTTCTTTACAAATTTTAAGCTTCAAATACATATTTCTAAGGCTTGATCTTAAACACTGTGATTGAACCCTCAGTGACTGCTGATATGAGTATGGAAACAGGCAGCTAATGCGAATCCTAGTTCCTTCTAAAGAAAGAATCGAAGCGAGGAAACTACACTATGAACCCTGTAAAATGTCTTTTTGACAAAAATATCAAAATTTCTAACCAACCACACATTACGTGAAGAATTATTTTTAAAGTGAAGGTCATAAACAACAAAACGCACCTTTGTGTTTGCCATAGACATCATTTAAATGCATTTATGTAAAGTAACCCAGAGTTTTCCACTCTGATATCACTTGGTAAATAATGTAGTTATGCATTTATGGTGACTTATTCTACATGAATTGCTGCTCAGTTCCAATGTGTTGTACTAAATAATAATTATGCTGTAATAACATAATTGAAGAGCGACTGAGCCTTGACTTTAAATTTCCAGTTGTTTGCTAAGTCCATGCCTAAATGGAAAAAACATGTTAAATATACATAAGTATGCATTCATATTTTGGCAACTCCGAGCTGGATGGAAAGGTGTCAGGATTTCCCTCTACACTACCTCTTATTTTACTTTGACTGACTTATATATGGATAAGTGCACATTAACCTTTTCAACTGACAGTGCAATTAGTTCTTCCTGGCCATTTGGATATTCTGGATTTTGTTAATGTAAAGCAAACTTTTTGTTGAGCAGTATAGTTGCCCATTCACACTCTAATTTATTGGAATCTGATCAGCATTTCGAAAAATGTCAGCATTAGTCTTCTGATATTTGGCTAGAGAACCAATAATTTTGTAAAAGGAAATTCTTCTGGTTGTAATCAGGTAATTGCTACTTAGTAGTAGTAGAGACCCTACTGGGCTGCTCACTGTAGTTTTCATAACATTGTAGTTTTATCAGAAGGAGATTATTACTAGAGTACTAGTAAATCTGCTGCCGTGTAGGACACTATGAGCTCTATATAACCCTACTGTATAGCCACTGATTGGGAACTTTCTGCCTATGCACAGTGTACACAGAAACCTGTCAGTCAGTGGTGTGGATGGGGTTAGGCCGGTTTCACATGTCAGTGGCTCCGGTACGTGAGGTGACAGTTTCCTCATGTACCGGAGCCACTGACACACGTAGACACAGTGAAATCAATGCATCTGTGCAGATGTCATTGATTTTTTGCGGACCGTGTCTCCGTGTGCCAAACACGGAGACATGTCAGTGTTCGTGGGAGCGCACGTATTACACGGACCCATTAAAGTCAATGGACGTTGTCCGTGTGCAGTCTGTGTGCCGTGCAGGAGACAGCGCTACATTAAGCGCTGTCCCCCCCATTGGTGCTGAAGCCGCGAGTCATATCTTCCCTGCAGCAGCGTTTGCTGTAGAGAAGATATGAATAATCGTGTTTAAAATAAAGATCCATGACCCCACCCCCCTCCCACCCCCTGTGCGCCCCCCCACTGTTATTAAAATACTCACCCGGCTCCCTCGTTGGCTGGCACTGCTTCCTGTCCTGGCCGCACCTTCTACTGTATGAGCGGTCATGTGGGGCCGCCCATTACAATCATGAATATGCGGCTCCACCTCCCATAGGGGTGGATCTGCATATTCATTATTGTAAATGAGCGGCCCCACGTGACCGCTCATACAGTAGAAGGTGCGGCCAGGACAGGAGGGAGCCCCAGCCAGCGAGGGAGCCGGGTGAGTAATTTAAGAACAGCGGGGTGGCGCACAGGGGGTGGGAGGGGGGTGGGGTCATGGATCTTTATTTTAAACACGATTATTCATATCTTCTCTACAGCAAACGCTGCTTCAGGGAAGATATGAATCGCGGCTTCAGCACCAGATGCAGGGGACAGCGCTAAACTTTAGCGCTGTCTCCTGCATGGTGCGTGTGGTACCCAGTGGGCACACGAGCGGCACACGTGTGCCACACTGATGTGCCACAGAAACGCACCGGCACACGGACACGGATATTTCCGGTACCGATTTTTCCGGTACCAGAATTATCTGGACGTGTGAAAGTTTATATAGAGTTTAACATTCAGACAACTGCTAGATCTGCAGGAGATAAGCAGGTAAGCAGCTTTTAATTACAACTGCAGCAAGCAGCCCAGTAAGGAATAAATCACTGTAATCAGGGTCCCTTTTTCTGCATCATGATGCTCTTTGATGGGGTTGCGAAAACCTGGTGACAAATTCACTAAATTGTTCAGCAGGTACCTTGACTTACTGTATAAAGCCAATTTTATTTTTAGAATGCCTTGTGAGTAAAATCAGAGTGAATAGAAGAGAATCCCCTTTTGAGGAGCTACATCTACAAACACCAGTGATTGTCTTACCGCTGTCTCTAGCATCATGTCCTCCCTCTATCTGAAACTAAACCTGTCAAAAACTGAACTCCTCGTGTTTTCTCCCTCTACTAACCTACCTTTGCCTGACATTGCCATCTCCGTTTGCGGTTCCACCATTACTCCAAAGCAACATGCCCGCTGCCTTGGGGTCATCCTTGATTCTGACCTTTCATTCACCCCCCACATCCGATCACTGGCTCGCTCTTCTTACCTGCATCTCAAAAACATTTCTAGAATTCGCCCTTTTCTTACTTTCGACTCTGCAAAAACTCTTACTGTTTCACTTATTCATTCTCGTCTGGACTATTGTAACTCTCTACTAATCGGCCTCCCTCTTACCAAACTCTCCCCGCTCCAATCTGTCCTGAATGCTGCTGCCAGGATCATATTCCTCACCAACCGTTACACCGATGCCTCTACCTTGTGCCAGTCATTACACTGGTTACCCATCCACTCAAGAATCCAGTACAAAACTACTACCCTCATCCACAAAGCACTCCATGGCTCAGCACCACCCTACATCTCCTCTCTGGTCTCAGTCTACCACCCTACCCGTGCCCTCCGCTCCGCTGATGACCTCAGGTTAGCATCCTCAATAATCAGAACCTCCCACTCCCGTCTCCAAGACTTTACACGTGCTGCGCCGATTCTTTGGAATGCACTACCTAGGATAATACGATTAATCCCCAATCCCCACAGTTTTAAGCGTGCCCTAAAAACTCATTTGTTCAGACTGGCCTACCGCCTCAATGCATTAACCTAACGATCCCTGTGTGGCCTATATTAAAAAAAAAAAAAATTAATTAACTGGTTCATGCAGCTTTACATGAACACCCAAGCCTTACACTATGGCTGGTCCGAATAACTATAGCAATTGTTACCATCCACCTCTCGTGTCTCCCCTTTTCCTCATAGTTTGTAAGCTTACGAGCAGGGCCCTCACTCCTCTTGGTATCTGTTTTGAACTGTATTTCTGTTATGCTGTAATGTCTATTGTATGTACAAGTCCCCTCTATAATTTGTAAAGCGCTGCGGAATATGTTGGCGCTATATAAATAAAAATTATTATTATTATTATTATTATCTATTAGCCAAGGTACACAGCAGCATATAGGCATAGCCATACAGACATAAAAAGAGTTGAGCAGATCTTACAAAATTCAAATTTGCCAAATCATGCAGATTTTCCCAGGAAATTTTATTTTCAGCATATTTATTCTACATATTTTGATAGATTGGATTTTGACCGACAAGTCGATATGAAATATGCTTGTTTTTAATTTTTCCCATTTTCTGAGACCTGTAGCTTCTCCATTTTCGTGATCTGGGGTTGGGTGAGGGCTTATTTTTTTGGGCGCCAAGATGATGTTTTTAATGATATCATTTTGGTGTAGATGCGATCTTTTGTTCGCCCGTTATTGCATTTAATTACAATTTAGCGGCAACCAAAAAAACAACCAGGTTAATTCTTTTTTTATATTGATATATTGGGCGATTCTGAATGCTGCGATACCAAATCTTTATATATATAGATATATATATATCTATATATAGATATATATATATATCTATATATATATATATCTATATATATATATAGATATATATATATTATTTTTTTACTGTTTTATTTTAAATGGGGCAAAACGGGGGTGATTTGAACTTTATATTTTTTTTATTTTTTAAATATTTTTACAAATAGTTTTTTTAACTTTTTGCATAGAAACCTATGACCTGCAGTACTTCAATCGACTCTGCTACACTGTTGTGAATTCTGTGGCAGAGCTCCCTCCTGTGGTCACAAGTGGTACTTCGGCTGATTCTCTCTGTGAGCTTCTGTTGGTGGAGGGAAGTGGTACTGCGGCTTCTGAGTTTCCTCCCTCAGGTGATCTGGTGAGGTCGTTAGGTGCTTCTCTACTTAACTCCACCTAATGCTTTGAACCTGGCTTCCTGTCAATGTTCCAGTGTTGGACTTGATTTTCCCTGGATCATTCCTGTGGCCTGCTGCTCTACATAGCTAAGTTCTTCTTTGCTATTTGTTTGCTATTTTTTCTGTCCAGCTTGTCTAATTTGTTGCTGGAAGCTCTGGGACGCAAAGGGTGTACCTCCGTGCCGTTAGTTCGGTACGGAGGGTCTTTTTGCCCCTGTGGTTTTCTTTAGGGTTTTGTGTAGACCGCAAAGTTACCTTTTCTATCCTCGATCTGTTAAGAAAGTCGGGCCTCACTTTGCTGAATCTATTTCATCTCTACGTTTGTCTTTTCATCTTGACTCACAGTCATTATATGTGGGGGGCTGCCTTTTCCTTTGGGGTATTTCTCTGAGGCAAGGTAGGCTTATTTTCTATCTTCAGGCTAGTTAGTTTCTCAGGCTGTGCCGAGTTGCATAGGCAGAGTTAGGCGCAATCCACGGCTGCCTCTAGTGTTGTTTGGAGAGGATTAGGGATTGCGGTCTGCAGAGTTCCCACGTCTCAGAGCTCGTTCTATGATTTTGGGTTATTGTCAGATCACTGTATGTGCTCTGACTGCTATGTCCATTGTAGTACTGAATTGCCTTTCATAACAGTACAGGAAGCCAAAAGTACTAATGATTCTCAATAGAGGGAAAAAAGAAGTTCTGAGACCATTTTTTTTTCTTTGCACTGTGTTTTGCCTTTTTTTTCCCCTAGACATTTGGGTGGTTCAGTACACAGGTGTAGCGATGGACATTAGAAGTCTGTCTTCATTTGTGGATCAGCTCTCGGCAAGAGTACAAAAGATTCAAGACACTATTGATCAGACAGCTATGTTGGAACCAAGAATTCCTATTCCTGATTTGTTTTTGGAGATAGAACTAAGTTTCTGAGTTTCAAAAATAGTTGTAAATTATTTCTGGCCTTGAAACCTCGCTCCTCTGGTGATCCAGTTCAACAGGTTTTGATTGTTATTTCTTTTTTGCGCGGCGACCCTCAGGACTGGGCATTTTCTCTTGCGCCAGGAGATCCTGCATTGAGTAATATCGATGCATTTTTCCTGGCGCTCGGATTGCTGTACGATGAACCTAATTCAGTGGATCAGGCAGAGAAGAGTTTGCTGGCTCTTTGTCAGGGTCAGGATGAGATAGAGGTATATTGTCAGAAATTTAGAAAGTGGTCCGTGCTCACTCAATGGAATGAATCTGCGCTGGCAGCTATGTTCAGAAAGGGTCTCTCTGAAGCCCTTAAGGATGTCATGGTGGGATTTCCTATGCCTGCTGGTTTGAATGAGTCTATGTCTTTGGCCATTCAGATCGGTCGACGCTTGCGTGAGCGTAAATCTGTGCACCATTTGGCGGTATTACCTGAGCTTAAACCTGAGCCTATGCAGTGCGATAGGACTTTGACCAGAGTTAAACGGCAAGAACACAGATGTCTGAATGGGCTGTGTTTCTACTGTGGTGATTCCACTCATGCTATCTCTGATTGTCCTAAGCGCACTAAGCGGTTCGCTAGGTCTGCCACCATTGGTACGGTACAGTCAAAATTTCTTCTGTCCGTTACCTTGATCTGCTCTTTGTCATCGTATTCTGTCATGGCATTTGTGGATTCAGGCGCTGCCCTGAATTTGATGGACTTGGAGTATGCTAAGCGTTGTGGGTTTCTCTTAGAGCCCTTGCAGTGTCCTATTCCATTGAGAGGAATTGATGCCACGCCTTTGGCCAAGAATAAGCCTCAATACTGGACCCAGCTGACCATGTGCATGGCTCCTGCACATCAGGAGGTTATTCGCTTTCTGGTGTTGCATAATCTGCATGATGTGGTCGTGTTGGGGTTGCCATGGCTACAAGCCCATAATCCAGTATTAGATTGGAAATCCATGTCGGTGTCCAGCTGGGGTTGTCAAGGGGTACATGGTGATGTTCCATTTCTGTCAATTTCGTCATCCACCCCTTCTGAGGTTCCAGAGTTCTTGTCTGATTACCGGGATGTATTTGATGAGCCCAAGTCCGATGCCCTACCTCCGCATAGGGATTGTGATTGTGCTATCAATTTGATTCCTGGTAGTAAATTCCCAAAAGGTCGACAGTTTAATTTATCCGTGCCTGAGCACGCCGCTATGCGCAGTTATGTGAAGGAATCCCTGGAGAAGGGGCATATTCGCCCGTCATCGTCACCATTAGGAGCAGGGTTCTTTTTTGTAGCCAAGAAGGATGGTTCGCTGAGAC
The DNA here is from genome assembly GCF_032444005.1 of Ranitomeya imitator. Lineage (NCBI taxonomy): Eukaryota > Metazoa > Chordata > Amphibia > Anura > Dendrobatidae > Ranitomeya > Ranitomeya imitator. Next base: position 409,996,015 of record NC_091282.1, on the reverse strand, counting down.
CTTGTATAGATTACCGCCTTCTAAATAAGATCACGGTTAAATTTCCGTACCCCTTGCCATTGTTATCTGATTTGTTTGCTCGGATTAAGGGGGCTAGTTGGTTCACCAAGATAGATCTTCGTGGTGCGTATAATCTGGTGCGAATCAGGCGAGGAGATGAATGGAAAACTGCATTTAATACGCCCGAGGGTCATTTTGAGTATCTAGTGATGCCATTCGGACTTGCCAATGCTCCATCAGTGTTTCAGTCCTTTATGCATGACATCTTCCGAGAGTACCTGGATAAATTCCTGATTGTGTACTTGGATGACATTTTGATCTTCTCGGATGATTGGGAGTCTCATGTGAAGCAGATCAGAACATTTTTTCAGGTCCTGCGTGCTAATTCTTTGTTTGTGAAGGGATCAAAGTGTCTCTTTGGTGTGCAGAAGGTTTCATTTTTGGGGTTCATCTTTTCCCCTTCTACTATCGAGATGGATCCTGTTAAGGTCCAAGCCATCCATGATTGGACTCAGCCGACATCTCTGAAAAGTCTGCAAAAGTTCCTGGGCTTTGCTAATTTTTATCGTCGCTTCATCTGCAATTTTTCTAGTATTGCCAAACCATTGACCGATTTGACCAAGAAGGGTGCTGATTTGGTCAATTGGTCTTCTGCTGCTGTGGAAGCTTTTCAAGACTTGAAGTGTCGTTTTTCTTCTGCCCCTGTGTTGTGTCAACCAGATGTTTCTCTTCCGTTCCAGGTCGAGGTTGATGCTTCTGAGATTGGAGCAGGGGCTGTTTTGTCGCAGAGAGGTTCTGATTGCTCAGTGATGAAACCATGCGCTTTTTTTTCCAGGAAGTTTTCGCCTGCTGAGCGAAATTATGATGTGGGCAACCGAGAGTTGCTGGCCATGAAGTGGGCATTCGAGGAGTGGCGTCATTGGCTTGAAGGAGCTAAGCATCGCGTGGTGGTATTGACTGATCATAAGAACTTGACTTATCTTGAGTCTGCTAAGCGGTTGAATCCTAGACAGGCTCGTTGGTCGCTGTTTTTTGCCCGTTTTGACTTTGTGATTTCGTACCTTCCGGGCTCTAAAAATGTGAAGGCGGATGCTCTGTCTTGGAGTTTTGTGCCCGACTCTCCGGGTTTGTCTGAGACGGCGGTATCCTCAAGGAAGGAGTAATTGTGTCTGCCATCTCCCCTGATTTGCGGCAGGTGCTGCAAAAATTTCAGGCTAATAAACCTGATCGTTGTCCAGCGGAGAGACTGTTTGTCCCTGATAGGTGGACCAATAAAGTGATCTCTGAGGTTCATTGTTCGGTGTTGGCTGGTCATCCTGGAATCTTTGGTACCAGAGAGTTAGTGGCTAGATCCTTTTGGTGGCCGTCTCTGTCGCGGGATGTGCGTGTTTTTGTGCAGTCCTGTGGGATTTGTGCTCGGGCTAAGCCCTGCTGTTCTCGTGCCAGTGGGTTGCTTTTGCCCTTGCCGGTCCCGAAGAGGCCTTGGACACATATCTCTATGGATTTTATTTCTGATCTTCCCGTTTCTCAAAAGATGTCAGTCATTTGGGTGGTCTGTGATCGCTTTTCTAAGATGGTCCATCTGGTACCCTTGTCTAAATTGCCTTCCTCCTCTGATTTGGTGCCATTGTTCTTCCAGCATGTGGTCCGTTTACATGGCATTCCAGAGAATATCGTTTCTGACAGAGGTTCCCAGTTTGTTTCAAGGTTTTGGCGAGCCTTTTGTGGTAGGATGGGCATTGACTTGTCTTTTTCCTCGGCTTTCCATCCTCAGACTAATGGCCAGACCGAACGAACCAATCAGACCTTGGAAACATATCTGAGATGCTTTGTTTCTGCCGATCAGGATGACTGGGTGTCCTTTTTGCCTTTGGCTGAGTTCGCCCTTAATAATCGGGCCAGCTCGGCTACCTTGGTTTCACCATTTTTCTGCAATTCTGGGTTCCATCCTCGTTTCTCTTCAGGACAAGTTGAGTCTTCGGACTGTCCTGGTGTGGATACTGTGGTGGACAGGTTGCAGCAGATTTGGACTCATGTAGTGGACAATTTGACCTTGTCCCAGGAGAAGGCTCAACGTTTCGCTAATCGCAGACGCCGTGTGGGTCCCCGGCTTCGTGTTGGGGATCTGGTTTGGTTATCTTCTCGTCATATTCCTATGAAGGTTTCCTCTCCTAAGTTTAAACCTCATTTCATTGGTCCGTATAGGATTTCTGAGGTTCTTAATCCTGTGTCTTTTCGTCTGACCCTTCCAGATTCTTTTTCCATACATAACGTATTCCATAGGTCATTGTTGCGGAGATACGTGGCACCTATGGTTCCATCTGTTGATCCTCCTGCTCCGGTTTTGGTGGAGGGGGAATTGGAGTATATTGTGGAGAAGATTTTGGATTCTCGTGTTTCTAGACGGAAACTCCAGTATCTGGTTAAATGGAAGGGTTATGCTCAGGAAGATAATTCCTGGGTTTTTGCCTCTGATGTCCATGCTCCCGATCTTGTTCGTGCCTTTCATGTGGCTCATCCTGGTCGGCCTGGGGGCTCTGGTGGGGGTTCGGTGACCCCTCCTCAAGGGGGGGGTACTGTTGTGAATTCTGTGGCAGAGCTCCCTCCTGTGGTCACAAGTGGTACTTCGGCTGATTCTCTCTGTGAGCTTCTGTTGGTGGAGGGAAGTGGTACTGCGGCTTCTGAGTTTCCTCCCTCAGGTGATCTGGTGAGGTTGTTAGGTGCTTCTCTACTTAACTCCACCTAATGCTTTGATCCTGGCATCCTGTCAATGTTCCAGTGTTGGACTTGATTTTCCCTGGATCATTCCTGTGGCCTGCTGCTCTACATAGCTAAGTTCTTCTTTGCTATTTGTTTGCTATTTTTTCTGTCCAGCTTGTCTAATTTGTTGCTGGAAGCTCTGGGACGCAAAGGGTGTACCTCCGTGCCGTTAGTTCGGTACGGAGGGTCTTTTTGCCCCCTTTGCGTGGTTTTCTTTAGGGTTTTGTGTAGACCGCAAAGTTACCTTTTCTATCCTCGATCTGTTAAGAAAGTCGGGCCTCACTTTGCTGAATCTATTTCATCTCTACGTTTGTCTTTTCATCTTGACTCACAGTCATTATATGTGGGGGGCTGCCTTTTCCTTTGGGGTATTTCTCTGAGGCAAGGTAGGCTTATTTTCTATCTTCAGGCTAGTTAGTTTCTCAGGCTGTGCCGAGTTGCATAGGCAGAGTTAGGCGCAATCCACGGCTGCCTCTAGTGTTGTTTGGAGAGGATTAGGGATTGCGGTCTGCAGAGTTCCCACGTCTCAGAGCTCGTTCTATGATTTTGGGTTATTGTCAGATCACTGTATGCGCTCTGACTGCTATGTCCATTGTAGTACTGAATTGCCTTTCATAACACTACACACAGGCGATGATCAGATAAGCAGATAATCTCACTTGCTATGAGCGCTGACCACGGGGTGGCGCTCATAGCAATCCGGCAATGACAACCATAGAGGTCTGCTGCAGACCTCTGGTTTTCATTCCAACACATCGGTGACCCGTGATCATGTGACAGGGTCACTGATTGGTGGGATAAACTACACGCTTCCGGTCAATGCAAGTTAAATGCCGCTGTCAGAAATTGACAGCGACATTTAACTAGGTAACAGCCGTGGGTGGGTCGAGATTCCACCCATGGCTGTTGCAGGCAAATGTCAGCTGTGTAGATCAGCTGTCATATGCCCGGAAAGGTGCAGGCTCCTGGCACATGTCTCGCATCGGCATACTATTACACCTGATGTTGGAAAGGGGATAAATTAGAAAAGAGAGGCTGCGCAACATGTTTCACCCTTACGGGCTTCATCAGGGTAATGAGGCAAATTATTTGCACAAGTTAATCATATGTTTGATAAATATTGGATGTAGAACAGAGCATGTTTCTTTTTGTTTTTTAATTTTACCTCACTGTTGAGGAGATAATGAGTATAGTTTTGCTAAGTTCAAGTGGGTGTTAATAGGTACGTTTCAATGGGGGCTTGAACTTCTTACTCCTGTATGTGTTGCTTTCTGACAACATCCACTCAGACTTAACTAAAGTTAACTTATTACATGCCAATTTGTTAATATCACAGAGATACAAAATGTAAAAAAAAAAATGAAAAACTTTTTATTCCAATCTCCAGTCACTATTACATTGTGTGTCCAGTTGAACATGATTAATTTGGTGAGCAGCGATTGACTGTCCATAACTATTTTCCAGTTCAGGTGGACCTTTCTGGTTCTGTACCATTTATGTGTTGTCCCTATTCCCATACACATGTATTTAACAGATGTACTAATACAGTCCTGAGCTATTTTTTCAGCATTAGTGTAGGCAATAAGCATAATTGGTATTGCCACATCTGCTTTTCAACTCATAATATCGTAAATTAAATTATGCCATTAAAAATACAACCAGTCCGGCAAAAGTCTTCTCGTGCCTATGGCAGCAAAAAAGTTCTGGCTCTTGAGAGGTGCTAAAAAAAGCTAAAAAAAATTCCAACCTGCTGTGATGGGAAAGGTTTAATATATGTTAAAAAAAACTTTTTTGCTGCTTATTGTAAAAAAAAAAACCTAAGTAAACCCTGGAATGTTGCAAAGCATGAAGTAGGTTGCATATTTTTTGCCACTTTATTTGAAGAGTAGTTGACACAGTAGTTGGAACATCTGTCTTAACTAAATATCTTTGTATGTGATCCTTTCATTCGAATTATTTATCTCAACTTAGTGGAGTTACTAAACCTAGTGGCTGTACATGAAGTTGAGCTATCAGTGGGACTGCCTGTATATGCATTAGTCAAAGCATTGCACCCTTATCGCTAATTTGAACCAACAACCAATCAATTCTTTTATTTCCTGAGTGTCTTTCTCCTAAAAGGTCTTATTGCAGAATCCAAGCTCTAATCAAAGCTCCGTAATATCAAGGCACTAGTGACATAAATGGCCAAACTTTCCGCATGGTTGGCCGGATTCCAGTGACACCATTTTGATGATACAAAGAGGCTGTGTTGTGCCGTGGAATTCATTTTCTTGTTTACTTCCTACAGAAACAAGAGCATAATCAGCACTCAGTGCGTCGGATCAGACTGCTGAGTTGTTGACAGAAGCTTGGAGAGGCTTGCCAGCTTTCCACATGAAACGCTGGCTTTCTTCTAATACACCCCCTACCGTCTGTGTCTTTGCCAATTGTGGCACATCAGAGCAGCCATTGAGATAATGACCGTGAAGTCTCATGATACACTTTGATGAAGTGTAACATTTTTAAAGGATTTTTGTCTGTGCCAAACTGATAGAGACAGCTGACTAAAAATCATCCCATCAAAATCAAGGCTGATAAACAGCAGGCGAGAGCATGTGCCCCTACAGAGACCAAACAAATCATTTCTGAACTATTTTTTTTTTAAGGGAAAGCTGACAAACTGGAATATATTATTATCTTTTTTTCATGCTTCGTGTGTGTGTGTTATATTTGTACAGAAATGATGTATAAATTGTATTTATTTAGAGTACTCTGAGATTATTGTGACAAAACCTAAATTCCTACTATCGTTTACCATTTACAAAAGCATGTAATTTAAGCATTATTCATTTATTTATTCATGTGTATGTGTATATGTGTATGTTTGTGTGTGTGGTGTGTGTTTTAGTGTGTGTGTGGTGTGTGTTTGTGTGTGTGTGTGGGGTGCGTGTTTGTGTGTATGGGAGTGTGGTGTGTGTGTGTTTTAGTGTATGTATGTGTGGTGTGCTTGTGTGTGTGTGGTGTGTGTTTGTGTGTGTGTGTGTGTGTGTGGGGTGCGTGATTGTGTGTATGGGAGTGTGGTGTGTGTGTGTTTTAGTGTATGTATGTGTGGTGTGTTTGTGTGTATGGGTGTGTGGTGTGTGTTTGTGTGTATGGGTGTGTGGTGTGTGTTTGTGTGTATGGGTGTGTGGTGTGTGTTTGAGTGTATGTGTGTGCTGTGTGTTTGTGTGTATGAGTGTGGGTGTTTGAGTGTATGTGTGTAGATGTGTGTCTGAGTGTTTGAGTGTATGTGTGTGTGTGTGGTGCGTGTTTGTGTGTATTGGTGTGGGTGTTTGAGTGTATGTGTGTAGATGTGTGTATGAGTGTTTGAGTGGATGTGTGTGTGTGTGTGTGGTGTATGTATGGGTGTGAGTGTTTGAGTGTATGTGTGTGCATATGTGTATGTATGTGTGTACAGTATGTGTATGTGTGTGTATTGTAAACATTTGTCTCACTAGCGACTTATGCTCACAATAATAATCCGTAATACTCATGGCACTCCTAAAAAGGTAAAGAATGTGGTGCACAAGTAGGGTATTCAGCCCGTAGTCAATAAAGTTGAAAAGACTTGCCACTCATGAGAGAGTAAAGTAGGAAAAAATAAGGTTCCATTTATTGTGCAACCAAAAACATAACCGTTGTTTGTTAAACGTTTTTGGCCCTGGTATGGACCTTCATCAGTACTGGTATAGTTGCAGAATTTCTATATTTGAGTGTACTTGTTCTGTAGTCTAGCAGTGTTTAACCCTGCTGTTCTGTTCGGTCTGGGGAGACCTATTTTGAACTTTGGTATTTTTTGGGGTGTTCAAGATGCGGTTCTGAAACTTGTGGTTGATTGACTTAAATGAGGATGGGTCGGTCGGCCACGGGTTTCAGAGCCGCATCTTGAATATTTTAAAGAATATTGAAGTTCAAAGTCGGTCATTTTTGACCAATAGAACAGCAGGGTTAAGCAGGGACTCAGGCTGCCTGGATGCCTGGATGCCATTTGTAAGAAAGGAGGAACATGTGGTCAGCTGGCGCTAAGGGGAACGGCGATCCACGTCGCTGTGAATGGCGCTGTGTGTTCATGAACTACCCGATGAGCACACAGCCCCATTCCCAGTGACATGGATCGCCATTCTCCTTAGTGCCAGCTGAACACAGGTTCCTCCTTCCTTACACATGGCATCCAGGCAGCCTGAGTCCCTGCTTAAGTACCACTAGACTACAGGACAACTACACTCAAATATAGAAATTCTGCAACTATATCAGTTCTGATGAAGGTAGGTTAACTTTAACATTGAGAGATAGAATATCAAAAATAAAATCCAGAAAATGACATTGTATAAATTATATAAATTTATTTGCATTTTGCAGTGAGAAAAGTATTTGATCCCCTACCAACCATTAACCCCTTTCTGACCTTAGACGTACTATCCTGTCGAGATTACCTGGGCCTATCTGACCCTCGACGGGATAGTACGTCATAGCGATTGGGGGGAGCGCGGCCGATCGCGGCCGGGTGTCAGCTGCCTATCGCACCACCACCACCACCTATCGGACCACCCCTGGCACATTAACCCCCGGCACACCGCGATCAAACATGATCGCGGCGTGCCGGCGGTATAGGGAAGCATCTCGCAAAGAGGGGGCTCCCTGCGGGCTTCCCTGAGACCCCCGCAGCAACGCGATGTGATCGCGTTGCTGCGAGGGTCTCCTACCTCCTTCCTCCTTGCGGGGTGGGATCCAAGATGGCCGGGGCATCCGGGTCCTGCAGGGAGGTGGCTTCACTGCGCCTGCTCAGAGCAGGCACCGGGAAGCATAGGAAAAGTACACGTCAGATCGCTGATCTGACACAGTGCACAGCAAAGTGTCAGATCAGCGATCTTACACTATAACATGATGCCCCCCCACAATGTTATAGTGTAAAAAAAAAAATATTCACATGTGTAAAAAAAAATAAAAAAAAATTCCCAAAATATATATATATATTGTTCCTAAAAATACATTTCTTTATCTAAATTAAAAAAAACTATAAAAGTACACATATTTAGTATCGTCACTTCCGTAACGACCCCCCCTATAAAACTATATCACTAATTAACCCCTTCAGTGAACACCGTAAAAAAAAAGGCAAAAAAACAACATTTTATTCTCATACCGCCAAACAAAAAGTGGAATAACACGCGATCAAAAAGACGGATATAAATAACCATGGTAACGATGAAAACGTCATCTTGTCCCGCAAAAAACGAGCCACCATACAGCATCATCAGCGAAAAAATAAAAAAGTTATAGTCCTCAGAATAAAGCGAAGCAAAAATAATTATTTTTTCTATAAAATAGTTTTTATCATATAAAAGCGCCAAAACATAAAAAAATGATATAAATGAGGTATCGCTGTAATCGTATTGACCCCAGGAATAAAACTGCTTTATCAATTTTACCAAAACGCGGAACGGTATAAATGCCTCCCCCAAAAGAAATTCATGAATAGCTGGTTTTTGGTAATTCTGCCTCACAAAAATCGGAATAAAAAGCGATAAAAAAATATGCCTGAAAATGTTACCAATAAAAACGTCAACTCGTCCTGCAAAAAACAAGACCTCACATGACTCTGTGGACTCAAATATGGAAAAATTATAGCTCTCAAAATGTGGTAATGCAAAAAATATGTTTTTGCAATAAATAGCGTCTTTTAGTGTGTGACGGCTGCCAATCATAAAAATCCGCTAAATAACCCACTATAAAAGTAAATCAAACCCCTATTCATCACCTACTTAGTTAGGGAAAAATTAAAAAATTAAAAAAAAATATTTATTTCTATTTTCCGGCTAGGGTTAGGGTTAGGGTTAGGGCTAGGGTTAGGGTTAGGGCTATGGTTAGGGCTAGGGTTAGGGCTAGGGTTAGGGTTAGGGCTAGGGCTAGGGTTAGGGTTAGGGCTAGGGTTAGGGCTAGGGTTAGGGCTAGGGTTAGGGCTAGAGTTGGGGCTAAAGTTAGGGTTAGGGTTTGGATTACATTTACGGTTGGGAATAGGGTTGGGATTAGGGTTAAAGGTGTGTCTGGGTTAGAGGTGTGGTTAGGGTTACCGTTGGGATTAGGGTTAGGGGTGTGTTTGGATTAGGGCTTCAGTTATAATTGGGGGATTTCCACTGTTTAGACACATCAGGAGCTCTCCAAACGCGACATGGCATCCGATCTCAATTCCAGCCAATTCTGCGTTGAAAAAGTAAAACAGTGCTCCTTCCCTTCCGAGCTCTCCCGTGTGCCCAAACAGGGGTTTACCCTAACATATGGGGTATCAGCGTACTCAGGACAAATTGGACAACAACTTTCGGGTCCAATTTCTCCTGTTACCCTTGGGAAAATACAAAACTGGGGGCTAAAAAATAATTTTTGTGGGAAAAAAAAAGATTTTTTATTTTCACGGCTCTGTGTTATAAACTGTAGTGAAACACTTGGGGGTTCAAAGTTCTCACAACACATCTAGATAAGTTCCTTGGGGGGTCTAGTTTCCAATATGTGGTCATTTGTGAGGGGATCTACTTTCCAAAATGGTGTCACTTGTGGGGGGGTTTCAATGTTTAGGCACATCAGTGGCTCTCCAAATGCAACATGGCGTCCCATCTCAATTCCTGTCAATTTTGCATTGAAAAGTCAAACGGCGCTCCTTCCCTTCCGAGCTCTCCCATGCGCCCAAACAGTAGTTTACCCCCACATATGGGGTATCAGCGTACTCAGGACAAATTGTACAACAACTTTTTGGGTCCAATTTCTTCTCTTACCCTTGGGAAAATAAAAAATTGGGGGCGAAAAATAATTTTTGTGAAAAAATATGATTTTTTATTTTTTTGGTTCTGCATTATTAACTTCTGTGAAGCACTTGGTGGGTCAAAGTGCTCATACACATCTAGATAAGTTCCTTAGGGAGTTTACTTTCCAAAATGGTGTCACTTGTGGGGGTTTCAATCTTTAGGCACATTAGTGGCTCTCCAAATGCAACATGGCGTCAAATCTCAATTCCTGTCAATTTTGCATTGAAAAGTCAAATTGCCCACCTTCGCTTCCGAGCTATGTCATGGGCCCAAACAGTAGTTTACCCCCACATATGGGGTATCTGCGTACTCAGGACAAATTGTACAACAACTTTTGGGGTCCATTTTCTCCTGTTACCCTTGGTAAAATAAAACAAATTGGAGCTGAAGTAAATTTATTGTGAAAAAAAGTTAAATGTTCATTTTTATTTAAATATTCCAAAAATTCCTGTGAAACACCTGAAGGGTTAATAAACTTCTTGAATGTGGTTTTGAGCACCTTGAGGGGTGCAGTTTTTAGAATGGTGTCACACTTGGGTATTTTCTATCATATAGACCCCTCAAAATGACTTCAAATGAGATGTGGTCCCTAAAAAAATGGTGTTGTAAAAATGAGAAATTGCTGGTCAACTTTTAACCCTTATAACTCCCTAACAAAAAAAAATTTTGGTTCCAAAATTGTGTTGATGTAAAGTAGACATGTAAAAAATATTGCTTATTAAGTATTTTATGTGACATATCTCTGTGATTTAATTGCATAAAAATTTAAAGTTGGAAAATTGAAAAATTTTCAAAATTTTCGCCAAATTTCCGTTTCTTTAAAAAAAATAAATGCAGGTAATATCAACGAAATTTTACCACTATCATGAAGTACAATATGTCATGAGAAATCATTGTCAGAAACACTGGGATCCGTTGAAGCGTTCCAGAGTTATAACCTCATAAATGGACAGTGGTCAGAATTGTAAAAATTGGCTTGGTCATTGACGTGCAAACCACCCTTGGGGATAAAGGGGTTAAGAGTTCTGGCAACTACAGACTAGTTATATGCTACTAATCAACTCATTACCTGCATTAAAGGCTGTCTTACATAGTCACCTTTATAAAAGACTCCTGTCCATAGACTCTATTAATCAATCAGACTCTAACCTCTACAACATGGGTAAGACCAAAGAGCTTTATAAAGATGTTAGGGACAAGATCATATACCTGCACAAAGCTGGAATGGGCAACAAAACCATAAGTAAGACGCTGGGTGAGAAGGAGACAACTGATGGTGCAATAGTAAAAAAATGGAAGAAATACAAAATGACTGTCAATCGACATCCATCTAGGGCACCTTGCAAAATCTCACCCTGTGGGGTATCCTTGATCATGAGGAAGATGAGAGATCAGCCTAAAACTACACGGGGGAACTTGTCAATGATCTCAAGGCAGCTGGGACCACAGTCACCAAGAAAACCATTTATAACACATTATGCCATGAAGGTTTAAAATCCTGCAGTCCCCTCAAGGCCCCCCTGCTCAAGAAGGCGCATGTGCAGGCTCATCTGAAGCCTGGATGTTTCTGTGAGCGACTGGGAGAAGGTGCTGTGGTCAGATGAGACAAAAATTGAGGCATTAACTCAAATTGCGGTGTTTGGAGGAAGAGAAATGCTGCCTATGACCCAAAGAACACCGTCCCCACTGTCAAGCATGGAGGTGCACACATTGTTTTGGGGGTGTTTCTCTGCTAAGGGTACAGGACTACTTCACCGCATCAATGGTAGAATGGATGGAGCCATGTACCGTAAAATCCTGAGTGACAACCTCCTTCCCTCCGCCAGGACATTAAAAATGGGTGGTGGCTGGGTCTTCCAGAAAGACAATGACCCAAGGCAACAAAAGAGTGGCTCAGAAAGAAGCACATTAAGGTTATGGAGTGGCCTAGCCAGTCTCCAGACCTTAATCCCATAGAGAACTTATGGAGGAAGTTGAAGCTCTGAGTTGCCAAGCGACAGCCTCAAAATCTTAATGACTTAGAGATGATCTGCAAAGAGGAGTGGACCAAAATTCCTCCTGACATGTGAGCAAACCTCATCATCAACTACAAAAAATGTCTGACTGCTGAATATGCCAACAAGGGTTTTGCCACAAACCATTATGTCTTGTTTGCGAGAGGGGTCAAATACTTACTTCTCACTGCAAAAATGCAAATAAATGCATATAATTTATACAATGTGATTTTCTGGATTTTATTTTTGATATTGTATCTCTCAATGTCAAAATTAACCTACCCTTAAAATTATAGACTGTTCATGACTTTGTCAGTGGACAAACTTAAAAAATCAGTGAGGGATCAAATTCTTATTTCCCTCACTGTATGTCTCTGAATTTGTATACCGTAAAGACATAATAACAATGATAATCATAAATTGGCATATTTCATTGGCTCAATGTAAAGGGGAACCTATCAGCACCAGCCATTGGACAGCATGTTAAAGAGCAGGAGGATCCGAACAGATTGATACATAGATTTGTAGTACAAGATTCAGTATAACTTGTATTTTATTTATTTAGATCCTTGCTCACTATATGATTAGCAATCAAAGGAGGAGCTAATCTATGAATGACAACCTCCCATATGTAAGGGTGGATTTATACAATTCGATTTAGCAGCGTGAAATGACAGCCAATTGGTAAATAATTGCCAGTTAGCGGTCATTTAATAACCCGTTTACACATGTAGACCGCTCTTCAGATACGCATTGAATGATTTGCATTAGATTTTTCTATGTGCAGCTGCCAGGTGTCTATGCAGTCTGAATCCATAGGATGATGGCTGGCAAGAACATCGATCTTTTGTGCAGCACAAAAGAAAATTTCACCTGACGAACAAGTGTTTTGCTTGTTCATTGGGGACCAAAAGCCTTTGTAAACTGCAAGATTATTATGACTCCTGATACTCAGGCAGTGGAAATGCACCTTAGGGTTCACTCAGGCTACGTTCACATTAGCGTCGCGTCGCTGTTGCGTCGGCGACGCAGCGGCGACGCACGGAAAAACGCGCGCAAACGCGCACAAAAACGCGCGCGTTTTGCGACGCGTGCGTCGTTTTTTGACGAAATCGGACGCACAGAAAAGGCAACTTGTAGCGTTTTCTTGCGTCCGACGCTAGCGTCTAAAACGACGCACGTGTCGGAAAACGCGTGCAAAAAGACGCACGCGTCCCCTATGTTAAACATAGGGGCGCGTCGCCGCTGCGTCGCCGCTGCATCGCCGACGCAACAGCGACGCGACGCTAATGTGAACGTAGCCAAAACGCGTGCAAAAAGACGCACGCGTCCCCTATGTTAAACATAGGGGCGCGTCGCCGCTGCGTCGCCGCTGCGTCGCCGACGCAACAGCGACGCGACGCTAATGTGAACGTAGCCTCACACAGCCGATGATTCTGTCATGTTAGAGAATCAGGCCAATTATGCTAATGTCTGACAGAGTTTGAGTGTCACCTTAGTGTGATCCGATTGTCTCGCATGAGAGAATCATATCACAGGTGCGGAGAATGTGAAAATCTTAATTTCTCCATCTTCTCTGTTGTTTGTGTCCGTGGTGATCGGACTGCACTTGGACGACCTCTGAGTGCAATCCGATGATTCACACGCACCCATACACTTGTATGGGTGCATGTGATCGGAATATCTGAGCCACTCGCAGCATGTTGTGATTGTTTTCCCATGCATAAGCATAAGAAAAAAACGCTGATCTACACTGCCCCATAGTATAACAGTGGGCCGAGTGCTGTCCGATAGAACATCGGTTACTGCTCGGCCATGTTATACACTAGTGCGAGCGTACCCTGAAGTACACATACAGGGATAGCTATTAATCACCAGTTGGGACCAGCCCCATGAGTGCCAACAAAGTGAAAGGCATCCATCACTCCATACAGCAGAGCGGGTACATTAATCAGAGGAATTTTTGAAGTCAGTTTTGCTTTTGTTTGCATTGCTGCTATTTGTGCAAACTGTATCAAAGTATTGCAGTTTTAACAGTATTTGGTGAGTTTTTTACCTCAGTAAGCCAAAACCAGGAGTGGGTGATAAATACAGAAGTGGTGCATATGTTTCTATTATACTTTTCCTCTGATTGTTCCACTCCTGGTTTTCTCTTACAGATACTGAGGTAAAATACTGACCAAATACTGATAGTGTGAGAGTAGCCTTAGGACATGTGCACACGTTGAGTATTTGGTGAGTTTTTTACCTCAGTATTTGTAAGCCAAAACCAGGAGTGGGTGATAAATACAGAGGTGGAGACTTGTTTCTATTATGCTTATCTTTTGATCGTTCCACTCCTGGTAGGGGCTTACACATGCTGAGGTAAAATACTGACCAAATACTGAATGCGTGAACGTGGCCTGCCATGTTCCCTCATCAAGACCAGTTATAAAATTAATAGTTTGAATTCATTGGGGCCTTAATATTTTGATGATAAAGAGCATTAGGTAGATTTTCAGCTATGCCACATTCTTTCATTTTTTTTTATAATTCACTTAACTATAAAGGGGGATTTTGGAGAGTTATTTTTCTTCATAGTATCATTTTTTAGAAGGAAATTGACTCAGGGTTTTGATATTCCAAATATGGATATGTAATTTAGTCTCTCAATCTGAAACCAAACAGAATTTTAGCATTTGAGCAAGAAAGAGAAAACCTCTCTTTTTTCACAACAATCTCTTCAAATGCTGAGATTTTGTGCTGGGCCTCTTTGAGCCCAATGAGTGTCATATCCCACCCAATGTGGCTATTTTCTATCAACCATTCTTCAGTTCTCCCATGGATCCATGGGAGGCCACTCAGTGTTCCAGCAACCACTTTAGCATGATTCTGCCCCGATTCTTCATAAGTCCTCAAGTTCGAATAACCACTTACTTTTACCAAATTCTCACTCAACCACCTACAGCTTCCAGCTCTCAAGCACCCTGCTCGGTGGGTGAACTCTGGTCTACTTGAAACTCAGGCCCAGAACAAGATCTGCTCATACCTCATGTGGTCTCACTGCACACTCCATGTTTGGAGTCAAACACTGCCCTTTTTTACAATCGTGTAGATCCTCCTTCCAGAAGTGGGACTCACCACTCAGTGCCTCGCTGCAAATTATTACATCATTGCTGGGTTCTTAGGCCTATGTAGTTGACTCCACCTTTTCCTGAAAGGTTGCAACCATTAAACAGTGATTGCTACCCTGACCATGACAGCCAGTGCTTCAACCAGTTCTCGTCTATACCCATATTCCAACAGACATACAAAAGCTACGTGGGACGTGAGGGATGTACAATATACTATAGCAAATTCACTAAAGCAACAAATGTTTTTTAAAGTCACAGATATACCGTGTTTAGTGAGTTGGGTATGATAGGGTTATCACCTTACATGTATATTTAGTCGTTTCGGCAGCACAATAGTGATTTTCATCCTCTGTGCAACTCCTAAAACCTATTGTGCTAATGATTTAGGTGAGATGTAACACTTAAGGAAAAGAGTTCCATATTAGATTTATTTGTACTGAAAATTAATATTTGTATTCTTTTTTTATAGAAAGTAAAAAACAATTCCAAATGGATTCAGCATTGGTTACATACAAAAGTAAAATAGTCCAGGTGGAGGTGGAGGTGGGGGTACTTTTTTAACCCCTTACTGACCTCGGACGGGATAGTACGTCCGAGGTCAGCTCCCCTGCTTTGATGCAGGGCTCCGCGGTGAGCCCGCATCAAAGCCGGGATATGTCAGCTGTTTTGAACAGCTGACATGTGCCCGCAATAGCGGTGGGTGAAATCGCGATTCACCCGCCGCTATTAACTAGTTAAATGCCGCTGTCAAACGCAGACAGCAACATTTAACTACCGCATCCGGCCGGATATGAGCGCATCGCCGACCCCGTCACATGATCGGAGGTCGGCGATGCTTCTCCATTGTAACCATAGAGGTCATTCAGACCTCTATGGTTACTGATCGCCGGTAGCTGTGAGCGTCACCCTGTGGTCGGCGCTCACAGCACACTTGATTTTCTGCTACATAGCAGCGAACAGCAGATCGCTGCTATGTAGCAGAGGCGATCACGTTGTGCCTGCTTCTAGCCTCCCATGGAGGCTATTGAATCATGGCAAAAGTTAAAAAAAAAGAAAAAAAAAAATGTGAAAAAAATAAAAAAAAATAAAAGTTTAACCCCTTTACCCCCAAGGGTGGTTTGCACGTTAATGACCGGGCCAATTTTTACAATTCTGACCACTGTCCCTTTATGAGGTTATAACTCTGGAACGCTTCAATGGATCCTGGTGATTCTGACATTGTTTTCTCGTGACATATTGTACTTCATGACAATGGTAAAAATTATTTGATAGTACCTGCGTTTATTTGTGAAAAAAACGGAAATTTGGCGAAAATTATGAAAATTTCGCAATTTTCCAACTTTGAATTTTTATGCAATTAAATCACAGAGATATGTCACACAAAATACTTAATAAGTAACATTTCCCACATGTCTACTTTACATCAGCACAATTTTGGAACCAAAATTTTTTTTTGTAAGGGAGTTATAAGGGTTAAAAGTTGACCAGCAATTTCTCATTTCTACAACACCATTTTATTTTAGGGACCACATCTCATTTGAAGTCATTTTGAGGGGTCTATATGATAGAAAATACCCAAGTGTGACACCATTCTAAAAACTACACCCCTCAAGGTGCTCAAAACCATATTCAAGAAGTTTATTAACCCTTCTGGTGCTTCACAGGAATTTTTTGAATGTTTAAATAAAAATGAACATTTAACTTTTTTTCACAAAAAATGTAATTCAGCTCCAATTTGTTTTATTTTACCAAGGGTAACAGGAGAAAATGGACCCCAAACATTGTTGTACAATTTGTCCTGAGTATGCCAATACCCCACATGTGGGGGTAAACCACTGTTTGGGCGCATGGCAGAGCTCGGAAGCGAAGGAGTGCCATTTGACTTTTCAATGCAAAATTGACTGGAATTGAGATGGGACGCCATGTTTCGTTTGGAGAGCCCCTGATGTGGCTAAACATTGAAACCCCCCACAAGTGACACCATTTTGGAAAGTAGACCCCCTAAGGAACTTATCTAGAGGTGTGGTGAGCACTTTGACCCAACAAGTGCTTCACAGAAGTTTATAATGTAGAACCGTAAAAATAAAAAATCATATTTTTTCACAAAAATTATCTTTTCGCCCCCAATTTTTTATTTTACCAAGGGTAAGAGAAGAAATTGGACCCCAAAAGTTGTTGTACAATTTGTCCTGAGTACGCTGATAGCCCATATGTGGGGGTAAACCACTGTTTGGGCGGATGGGAGAGCTCGGAAGGGAAGGAGCGCCGTTTGACTTTTCAATGCAAAATTGACAGGAATTGAGATGGGACGTCATGTTGCGTTTGAAGAGCCACTGATGTGCCTAAACATTGAAACCCCCCACAAGTGACACCATTTTGGAAAGTAGACCCCCTAAGGAACTTATCTAGAGGTGTGGTGAGCACTTTGACCCACCAAGTGCTTCACAGAAGTTTATAATGCAGAGCCGTAAAAATAAAACAAAATTTTTTTCCCACAAAAATTATTTTTTTAGCCCCCAGTTTTGTATTTTCCTGAGGGTAACAGGAGAAATTGGACCCCAAAATTTGTTGCCCAATTTGTCCTGAGTGCGATGATACACCATATGTGGGGGGAACCACTGTTTGGGCACATGGGAGGGCTCAGAAGGGAAGGAGTGCCATTTGAATGCAGACTTAGATGGAATGGTCTGCAGGCGTCACATTACGTTTGCAGAGCCCCTAATGTACCTAAACAGTAGAAACCCCCCACAAGTGACACCATTTTGGAAAGTAGACCCCCTTAGGAACTTATCTAGATGTGTGCTGAGCGCTTTGACCCACCAAGGGCTTCACAGAAGTTTATAATGGAGAGCCGTAAAAATAAAACAAAAATTTTTTCCCACAAAAATTATTTTTTAGCCCCCAGTTTTGTATTTTCCCGAGGGTAAAAGGAGAAATTCGACCCCACAATTTGTTGTCCAATTTGTCCTGAGTGCGCTGATACCCCATATGTGGGGGGGAACCACTGTTTGGGCGCATGGGAGGGCTCGGAAGGGAAGGAGCTCCATTTGGAATGAGGACTTAGATGGAATGGTCTGCAGGTGTCACATTGCATTTGCAGAGCCCCTAATGTACCTAAACAGTAGAAACCTCCCACAAGTGACACCATTTTGGAAACTAGACCCCCTAAGGAACTCATCTAGATGTGTTGTGATAGCTTTGAACCCCCAAGTGTTTCACTACAGTTTGTAACGCAGAGCCGTGAAAATTAAAAAAAAAAATCTTTCCCCCCAAAATTATTTTTTAGCCCCCAGTTTTGTATTTTCCCGAGGGTAAGAGGAGAAATTCGACCCCAAAAGTTGTTGTCCAATTTGTCCTGAGTACGCTGATACCCCGTATGTTGGGGGAAACCAACGTTTGAGCGCATGGCAGAGCTCGGAAGGGAAGGAGCGCCATTTGGAATGCAGACTTAGATGGAATGGTCTGCAGACGTCACATTGCGTTTGCAGAACCCCTAATGTACCTAAACAGTAGAAACCCCCCACAAGTGACCCCATATTGGAAACTAGACCCCCCAGGGAACTAATCTAGATGTGTTGTGAGAACTTTGAACCCCCAAGTGTTTCACTACAGTTTATAACGCAGAGCCGTGAAAATAAAAAATCTTTTTTTTTCCCAAAAAATATGTTTTAGCCCCGAGTTTTGTATTTTCCCAAGGGTAGCAGGAGAAATTGGACCCCAAAAGTTGTTGTCCTATTTGTCCTGAGTACGCTGATACCCCATATGTTGGGGTAAACCCCTGTTTGGGCACACGGGAGAGCTCGGAAGGGAAGAAGCACTGTTTTACTTTTTCAACGCAGAATTGGCTGGAATTGAGATCGGACGCCATGTCGCGTTTGGAGAGCCCCTGATGTGCCTAAACAGTGGAAACCCCCCAATTATAACTGAAACCCTAATCCAAACACATCCCTAACCCTAATCCCAACAGTAACCCTAACCACACCTCTAACCCTCACACACCCCTAACCCTAATCCCAACCCTATTCCCAACCGTAAATGTAATCTAAACCCTAACTGTAACTTTAGCCCCAACCCAAACTGTAGCCCTAGCCCTAACCCTAGCCCTAACCCTAATCCTAACCCTAGCCCTAACCCTAGCCCTAACCCTAACCCTAGCCCTAACCCTAACCCTAGCCCTAATCCTAACCCTAACCCTAGCCCTAACCCTAGCCCTAACCCTAGCCCTAGCCCTAGCCCTAACCCTAACCCTAACCCTAGCCCTAACTCTAACCCTAGCCCTAATGGGAAAATGGAAATAAATACATTTTTTTAATTTTTCCCTAACTAAGGGGGTGATGAAGGGGGGTTTGATTTACTTTTATAGCGGGTTTTTTAGCGGATTTTTATGATTGGCAGCCGTCACACACTGAAAGACGCTTTTTATTGCAAAAAATATTTTTTGCGTTACCACATTTTCAGAGCTATAATTTTTCTATATTCTGGTCCACAGAGTCATGTGAGGTCTTGGTTTTTGCGGGACGAGTTGATGTTTTTATTGGTAACATTTTCGGGCACGTGACATTTTTTGATCGCTTTTTATTCCGATTTTTGTGAGGCAGAATGACCAAAAACCAGCTATTCATGAATTTCTTTTGGGGGAGGCGTTTATACCGTTCCGCGTTTGGTAAAATTGATGAAGCAGTTTTATTCTTCGGGTCAGTACGATTACAGCGACACCTCATTTATATCATTTTTTTATGTTTTGGCGCTTTCATACGATAAAAACTATTTTATAGAAAAAATAATTATTTTTGCATCACTTTATTCTCAGGACTATAACTTTTTTATTTTTTTGCTGATGATGCTGTATGGGGGCTCGTTTTTTGCGGGACAAGATGACGTTTTCAGCGGTACCATGGTTAGTTATATCTGTCTTTTTGATCGCGTGTTATTCCACTTTTTGTTCGGCGGTATGATAATAAAGCGTTGTTTTTTGCCTCGTTTTTTTTTTTTTTTTCTTACGGTGTTTACTGAAGGGGTTAACTAGTGGGCCAGTTTTATAGGTCGGGCCGTTACGGACGCGGCGATACTAAATATGTGTACTTTTATTGTTTTTTTTTTATTATTTAGATAAAGAAATGTATTTATGGGAATAATATTTTTATTTTTTTTTCATTATTTTGGAATATTTTTTTTTATTTTTTTTTACACATTTGAAATTTTTTTTTTTTACTTTTTTACTTTGTCCCAGGGGGGGACATCACAGATCAGTGATCTGACAGTTTGCACAGCACTCTGTCAGATCACTGATCTGATAGGAGTGCAGGCTGCTTCACAGTGCCTGCTCTGAGCAGGCTCTGTGAAGCCACCTCCCTCCCTGCAGGACCCGGATCCGCGGCCATCTTGGATCCGGGGCTGGAGGGAGCAGGGAGGGAGGTGAGACCCTCGCAGCAACGCGATCACATCGCGTTGCTGCGGGGGGCTCAGGGAAGCCCGCAGGGAGCCCCCTCCCTGCGCGGTGCTTCCCTGTACCGCCGGCACATCGCGATCATCTTTGATCGCGGTGTGCCGGGGGTTAATGTGCCGGGGGCGGTCCGTGACCGCTCCTGGCACATAGTGCCGGATGTCAGCTGCGATAAACAGCTGACACCCGGCCGCGATCGGCGGCGCTCCCCCCGTGAGCGCTGCCGATCGCATATGACGTACTATTGCGTCCTTGGGAAGTAAAGCCCACCCCACATGGACGCAATAGTACGTCTAATGGCAGAAAGGGGTTAAATCACCCCCCTTTCGCCCCAATCAAAATAAATCAATAAAAAAAAATCAAACCTACACATATTTGGTATCGCCGCATTCAGAATCGCCCGATCTATCAATAAAAAAAAAGCATTAACCTGATCGCTAAATGGCGTAACGAGAAAAAAATCGAAACGCCAGAATTACGTTTTTTTGGTCACCGCGACATTGCATTAAAATGCAATAACGGGTGATCAAATGAACGTATCTGCACCGAATTGGAATCATTAAAAACGTCAGCTCGGCATGCAAAAAATAAGCCCTCAACCGACCCCAGATCATGAAAAATGGAGACGCTACGACTATCGGAAAATGGCGCAATTTTTTTTTTAGCAAAGTTTGGAATTTTTTTTCACCACTTAGGTAAAAAATAACCTAGACATGTTTGGTGTCTATGAACTCGTAATGACCTGGAAAATCATAATGTCAGGTCAGTTTTAGCATTTAGTGAACCTAGCAAAAAAGCCAAACAAAAAACAAGTGTGGGACTGCACTTTTTTTGCAATTTCACTGCACTTGGAATTTTTTTCCCGATTTCTAGGACACGACATGCTAAAACCAATGATATCGTTCAAAAGTACAACTTGTCCCGCAAAAAATAAGCCCTCACATGGCCAAATTGACGGAAAAATAAAAAAGTTATGGCTCTGGGAAGGAGGGGAGCAAAAAAGGAAAACGGAAAAATGGAAAATCCAAAGGTCATGAAGGGGTTAAAGTCATTGTTAATTAAGAGAAGATTTATTAATATTTGAATATTTTTATATGTAAGTAAATACTGTAAATGGAACTAAGTGAGGTAGCGCTCCTTATGAGAGACTAAGAAAATATTACTAAAGTGATGTTAAACTGGACTTTTAAAGTCCTGGCCGAAAGCATTGGCACCCTCGAAATTATTATTTTATAAAATGAAGCGTTTCTTCTAGAAAATCATTGCAATTCCACATGTTTTGTTATGCAAGTTTATTGTTTTGTGTGTATTGGAACAACACAAAAAACAGGAAAAAAGGCAAATTGGACAGTATTGGACAAGGCAATTGGAAGTATTGGCAACTATTGACAATTGGCAATAAGACATGTATTGGAAAGGCAAATTGGACAGTAATTCAATACTTTGGTTCTCAAGTTCTCAGACAGTTCTCTTCTCCTCTCTGTTCTCCTGTTTAGCGTGGCCCACACAATGCAAATTTTGAGTCAACTTCTCATCTTTTTAGCTGGTTTCAGATGTGATTTTTATATTGCCCACACCTGTTACTTGCCACAGGTGAGTTTAAACAAGCAATGAGAAAAAAGGTGCAACCAATATGGCTGCACTCTCTACTGCTACTATTTTTTAACAGACAGCACAACTTAAAGAAGTTATAAGATACATAAAATGTCATTTATAATTATTTAATTTTAAGTCTTAATCAGTTTTGTAATTTCCTTTATTTGAAAATTCCCTATAGTTCTCTCTTTCCTGCTAATCCCAATATCTGTGTTTTTTATTACTTCCTGTGATATTTCGTTTGGGGGGAGTCTCAAATGGGACATTATTAGGCTGCCGTCACACTAGCAGTATTTGGTCAGTATTTTACATCAGTATTTGTAGCCAAAACCAGGAGTGGAACAATTAGAGGAAAAGTATAATAGAAACATACGCCCCACTTCCACATTTATCACCCACTCCTGATTTTGGCTTACAAATACTGATGTAAAATACTGACCAAATACTGCTAGTATTTGCGCAGGCGCTAGACCTCTCTGACCTTTCCCAGCACCTGCGCACTGCAGTACTTTGCTCTGCCCTCAACAGGGCAGACAAAGTACACCTGCGCAGGAGCAGCAGCAGGAAGACAAGAAGAGGACGACATCCTATGAAGATGGGAGGAAAATTTTGGGGTGACAGATTCCCTTTAATAACATATAAGATGATAATTTTTACAGAAATGTATTGATAAAATTTATTATAATACCATAGAAGAAATCTGCTAACTTATTGGAAATGTTAGATATATTTATAACTTCATTTAGCGAACTTTAAGGATCTGGAGAGCAATTATTGATCTGATACTTGAGTTTAAGCAATGTATGTCACTAAGAGCATTCCAGTAAGGTACTGAATGTGTGGACACCGTCCATCTACTTAACCCCTTAAGCCCCGAGGGTGGTTTGCACGTTAATGACCGGGCCAATTTTTACAATTCTGACCACTGTCCCTTTATGAGGTTATAACTCTGGAACGCTTCAACGGATCTTGGCGATTCTGACATTGTTTTCTCATGACATATTGTACTTCATTTTAGTAGTAACATTTATTCGATATAACTTGCGTTTATTTGTGAAAAAAACGGAAATTTGGCAAAAATTTAGAAAGTTTCGCAATTTTCCAACTTTAAATTTTTATGCCCTTAAATCACAGAGATATGTCACGCAAAATACTTAATAAGTAACATTTCCCACATGTCTACTTTACATCAGCACAATTTTGGAACCAAAATTTTTTTTTGTTAGGGAGTTATAAGGGTTAAAAGTTGACCAGCAATTTCTCATTTTTACAACACCATTTTTTTTTAGGGACCACATCTCATTTGATGTCATTTTGAGGGGTCTATATGATAGAAAATACCCAAGTGTGAGACCATTCTAAAAACTGCACCCCTCAAGGTGCTCAAAACCACATTCAAGAAGTTTATTAACCCTTCAGGGGTTTCACAGGAATTTTTTGAATGTTTAAATAAGAATGAATATTTAACTTTTTTTCACACAAAATTTATTTCAGCTCCAATTTGTTTTATTTTACCAAGGGTAACAGGATAAAATGGATGCCAAACATTGTTGTACAATCTGTACTGAGTACGCTGATAGCCCATATGTGGGAGTAAACCACTGTTTGGGCGCATGGCAGAGCTCGGAAGGGAAGGAGCGCCATTTGACTTTTAAATGCAAAATTGACAGGAATTAAGATGGGACACCATGTTGCGTTTGGAGAGCCACTGATGTGCCTAAACATTGAAACCCCCCCACAAGTGACACCATTTTGGAAAGTAGACACCCTAAGGAACTTATCTAGATGTGTGGTGACCACTTTGACCCACCAATTGCTTCACAGAAGTTTATAATGCAGAGCCGTAAAAATAAAAAATCATATTTTTTCACAAAAATGATCTTTTCGCCCCCAATTTTTTATTTTCCCAAGAGTAAGAGAAGAAATTGGACCTCAAAAATTGTTGGCCAATTTGTCCTGAGTACGCTGATACCCCATATATGGGTGTAAACCATTGTTTGGGCGTATGGCAGAGCTCGGAAGGGAAGGAGCGCCATTTGACTTTTCAATGCAAAATTGACTGGAATTGAGATGGGACGCCATGTTGCGTTTGGAGAGCCCCTGATGTGCCTAAACATTGGAAACCCTCACAAGTGACACCATTTTGAAAAGTAGACCCCTTAAGGAACTTATCTAGATGTGTGGTGAGCACTTTGACCCAACAAGTGCTTCACAGAAGTTTATAATGCAGAGCCGTAAAAATAAAAAATCTTATTTTTTCACAAAAAAGATCTTTTCGCCCCCAATTTTTTATTTTCCCAAGGGTAAGAGAAGAAATTAGACCACAAAAGTTGTTGTGCAATTTGTCCTGAGTGCGACGATACCCCATATGTGGGGGTAAACCACTTTTTGGGTGCATAGCAGAGCTCGGAAGGGAAGGAGCGCCATTTGACTTTTCAATGCAAAATTGACTGGAATTAAGTTGGGACGCCATGTTGGTTTGGAGAGCCCCTGATGTGCCTAAACATTAAAACCCCCCACAAGTGACACCATTTTGGAAACTAGACCCCATAAGGAACTTATCTAGATGTGTTTTGAGAGCTTTGAACCCCCAAATGTTTCACTACAGTTTATAACGCAGAGCCGTTAAAATAATTTTTTTTTTTTTTTCGCAAAAATTATTTTTTAGCCCCCAGTTTTGTATTTTCACAAGGGTAACATAATAAATTGGACCCCAAAAGTTGTTGTCCAATTTGTCCTGAGTACGCTGATACCCCATATGTGGGGGGGAACCACTGTTTGGGCGCATGGCAGAGCTCGGAAGGGAAGGAGCGCCATTTGGAATGCAGACTTAGATGGATTGGTCTGCAGGAGTCACGTTGCATTTGCAGAGCCCCTGATGTACCCAAACAGTACAAACCCCCCACAAGTGACCCCATATTAGAAACTAGACCTCCCAAGGAACTTATCTAGATGTGTTGTGAGAACTTTGAACCCCTAAGTGTTTCACTACAGTTTACAACGCAGAGCCGTGAAAATAAAAATTCTTTTTTTTTTTCACAAAAATGATTTTTTAGCCCCCAGCTTTGTATTTTTACAAGGGTAACAGAATAAATTGGACCCCAAAAGTTGTTGTTCAATTTGTCCTGAGTACGCTGATACCCCGTATGTGGGGGGGAACCACTGTTTGGGCGCATGGCAGAGCTCGGAAGGGAAGGAGCGCCATTTGGAATGCAGACTTAGATGGATTGGTCTGCAGGCGTCACGTTGCATTTGCAGAGCCCCTGATGTACCCAAACAGTAGAAACCACCCACAAGTGACCCCATATTGAGACTAGACCTCCCATGGAACTTATCTAGATGTGTTGTGAAAACTTTGAACCCCCAAGTGTTTCACTACAGTTTACAACGCAGAGCCGTGAAAATAAAAAATCCTTTTTTTTCCCACAAAAATGATTTTTAGCCCCCCAAATTTTTATTTTCCCAAGGATAACAAGAGAACTTGGACCCAAAAAGTTGTTGTCCAATTTGTCTCGAGTACGATGATACCCCATATGTTGGGGTAAACCCCTGTTTGGGCGCACGGGAGAGCTCGGAAGTGAAGGAGCACTGTTTTACTTTTTCAATGCAGAATTGGCTGGAATTGAGATCGGACGCCATGTCGCGTTTGGAGAGCCCCTGATGTGTCTAAACAGTGGAAACCCCCAATTATAACTGAAACCCTAATCCAAACGCACCCCTAACCCTAATCCCAACTGTAACCCTAACCACACACCTAACCCTGACACACCCTTAATTCTAATCCCAACCCTAATCCCAACCGTAAATGTAATACAAACCCTAACCCTAACCCTAGCCCTAACCCTAGCCCTAACCCTAACCCTAATGGGAAAATGGAAATAAATACATTTTTTTTAATTTTATTATTTTTCCCTAAGGCTAGGTTCACATTGCATTAGGGAAATCCGTTTAGCACTAGCGGATTGAGCTAACGCAATGTCTTTTTAGGTGTCGTGTTTAGTGGTCGCGTTAACGTCCCCGCTCTGGAAGATCGGGGATCGGACCTCGGGCGCGCCGCGGACGCTGCAAGCAGCGTCTGAGGCGCGCCACAAAAGAACGGCACCTTGCTAGCGCGAGCCGAAAATGGCACGCTCTAGCGATGCGCTACACCCGAAAATCACATTGCTGTCAATGGTTGTGCTAACGGACCCGTTGCACGGCGTTAATTGTGACATTTTCGCCGTGCAACGCTGTCCGTTAGCGTTAACCCATTAACGCAATGTGAACCTAGCCTAACTAAGGGGGTGATGAAGGGGGGTTTGATTTACTTTTATAGCGAGTTTTTTATATCGGATTTTTATGATTGGCAGCCGTCACACACTAAAAGACGCTTTTTATAGCAAAAAAGTTTTTGCGTCTCCACATTTTGAGACCTATAATTTTTCCATATTTTGGTCCACAGAGTCATGTGAGGTCTTGTTTTTTGCGGGACGAGTTGACGTTTTTATCGGTTACATTTTCGGACATGTGACAGTTTTTGATCGCTTTTTATTCCGATTTTTTGTGAGGCAGAATGACCAAAAACCAGCTATTCATGAATTTCTTTTGGGGGAGGCGTTTATACCGTTCCGCGTTTGGTAAAATTGATGAAGCAGTTTTATTCTTCGGGTCAGTACGATTACAGCGATACCTCATTTATATCATTTTTTTTATGTTTTGGCGCTTTTATACGATAAAAGCTATTTTATAGAAAAAATAATTATTTTGGCATCGCTTTATTCTCAGGACTATAACTTTTTTATTTTTTTGGTTATGATGCTATATGGCGGCTCGTTTTTTGCGGGACAAGATGACGTTTTCAGAGGTACCATGGTTATTTATATCCGTCTTTTTGATCGCGTGTTATTCCACTTTTTGTTCAGCGTTATGATAATAAAGCGTTGTTTTTTGGCTCGTTTTTTTTTTTTTTTTCTTACGGTGTTCACTGAAGGGGTTAACTAGTGGGCCAGTTTTATAGGTCGGGTCGTTACGGACGCGGCGATACTAAATATGTGTACTTTTATTGTTTTTTTTGTTTTTTTTTTATGTAAAGAAATGTATTTATGGGAATAATATTTTTTTTTTTCTGCTTTATTTAGGAATTTTTTTTTTATTTTTTTTTACAAGTGTGGAAATTTTTTTTTTTACTTTTTCACTTTGTCCCAGGGGGGGACATCACAGATCACCGATCTGACAGTGTGCACAGCACTCTGTTAGATCGGTGATCTGACATACAGCCGGGCAGGATTAGAGCTGCAGCTGCAGCCTGATCCTGACCCGGAAGTGCTCCCTGCAGGACCCGGATGCAGCCCGGCGGCCATTTTGGATCCGGGGACTGCAGGGAGAAGACGCTCGGTACACGGTGAGCACATCACCGTGTACCGATCGTCTCAGGGAAGCCCGCAGGGAGCCCCCTCCCTGCGCGATGCTTCCCTGCACCGCCGGCACACCGCGATCATCTTTGATCGCGGTGTGCCGGGGGTTAATGTGCCGGGAGCGGTCCGTGACCGCTCCTGGCACATAGTGCCGGATGTCAGCTGCGATAGGCAGCTGACACCCGGCCGCGATCGGCCGCGCTCCCCCCGTGAGCGCGGCCGATCGCATATGACGTACTATCCCGTCCATGGGAATTAAGTCCCAGGTCACCTGGACGGGATAGTACGTCATATGGGATTAAGGGGTTAATTTCTTTGATATGTACAAATCTTGGCTTTAAAGTCTCTCAAACAGTCACCAACGAAATCATATAACTTCTTTCAGCTTCCATGCAAAGTAATTTCACGGCTTGCAATTTACAGTTTCCAATAGAGTAAATAGTTGGCTCGGGTATAAAGGAAGGCAGTTGAAACCTGTACTGGATTACCTGGATGCTTATCCTAAATGCAGTGATGCAAAAACTAGTGACAATTAAAGGAAATTTAGCTTTTGAAAGAGGAGAAGAGAAAGTCTCAGTTACTTGTATACCTTTGATACTCAAAACTGCATTTTACCACATAACCTCAAGGTTTAGGTAAGCAAGGACTTCTGTAATGTACTTGGCATAATTCTTATTATGGTAATTTATTGTGTTTCTCCATTATGTGATGTACAAGAAAAATTCACATTTAGGCTAAGATTGTAAAAAAAAAAAATCGGCCGAGTTCCATCCAGGAAAAAAC
The DNA here is from genome assembly GCF_032444005.1 of Ranitomeya imitator. Classification (NCBI taxonomy): domain Eukaryota; kingdom Metazoa; phylum Chordata; class Amphibia; order Anura; family Dendrobatidae; genus Ranitomeya; species Ranitomeya imitator. Next base: position 409,968,115 of record NC_091282.1, on the reverse strand, counting down.
AGACAAATTACATTTTACACTGTTATCCACATTGCATCTGTTTTTATCTATCAGTAGATAAAAAAATATACAATACCAAGTATAATTTCTTATGTTAACCCCTTAAGCCCCGAGGGTGGTTTGCACGTTAATGACCGGGCCAATTTTTACAATTCTGACCACTGTCCCTTTATGAGGTTATAACTCTGGAAGACTTCAGCGGATCTTGGCGATTCTGGCATTGTTTTCTCGGGAGATATTGTACTTCATGATAGTGGTAAAATTTATTCGATATAACTTGTGTTTATTTGAGAAAAAAATGGAAATTTGGCAAAAATTTTGAAAATGTCGCAATTTTCCAACTTTGAATTTTTATGCCCTTAAATCACAGAGATATGTCATGCAAAATACTTAATAAGTAACATTTCCCACATGTCTACTTTACATCAGCACAATTTTGGAACCAAATTTTTTTTTTGTTAGGGAGTTATAAGAGTTAAAAGTTGACCAGCATTTTCTCATTTTTACAACACCATTTTTTTTTAGGGACCACATCTCATTTGAAGTCATTTTGAGGGGTCTATATGATAGAAAATACCCAAGTGTGACACCATTCTATAAACTGCACCCCTCAAGGTGCTCATAACCACATTCAAGAAGTTTATTAACCCTTCAGGTGTTTTACAGGAATTTTTGGAATATTTAAATAAAAATGAACATTTAACTTTTTTTCACACAAAATTTATTTCAGCTCCAATTTGTTTTATTTTACCAAGGGTAACAGGAGAAAATGGACCCCCAAAGTTGTTGTACAATTTGTCCTGAGTACGCTGATACGTGGGGTTAACCACTGTTTGGGCGCATGGCAGAGCTCGGAAGGGAAGGAGCGCCATTTGACTTTTCAATGCAAAATTGACTGGAATTGAGATGGGACGCCATGTTGCATTTGGAGAGCCCCTGATGTGCCTAAACATTAAAACCCCCCACAAGTGACACCATTTTGGAAAGTAGACCCCCTAAGGAACTTATCTAGATGTGTTTTGAATGCTTTGAACCACCAAGTGTTTCACTACAGTTTATAACGCAGAGCCGTGAAAATAAAAATGATTTTTTTTTCACAAAAATAATTTTTTAGTCCCCAGTTTTGTATTTTTACAAGGTTAACATGATAATTTGGACCCCAAAAGTTGTTGTCCAATTTGTCCTGAGTACGCTGATACCCCATATGTGGGGGGAACCACTGTTTGTGCGCATGGCAGAGCTCGGAAGGGAAGGAGCGCCATTTGGAAAGCAGACTTAGATGGATTGGTCTGCAGGCGTCACATTACATTTGCAGAGCCCCTGATGTACCCAAACAGTAGAAACCCCCCACAAGTGACCCCATATAGGAAACTAGACCTTCCAAGGAACTTATCTAGATGTGTTGTGAGAACTTTGAACCCCCAAGTGTTTCACTGCAGTTTACAACGCAGAGCCGTGAAAATAAAAAAATCTTATTTTTCCCACAAAAATGATTTTTAGCCCCCCAAATTTTTATTTTCCCAAGGATAACAAGAGAACTTGGACCCCAAACGTTGTTGTCCAATTTGTCCCGAGTGCACTGAGACCCCATATGTTGGGGTAAACCCCTGTTTGGGCGCACCGGAGAGCTCGGAAGGGAAGGAGCACTGTTTTACTTTTTCAACGCAGAATTGGCTGGAATTGAGATCGGACGCCATGTAGCGTTTGGAGAGCCCCTGATGTGCCTAAACAGTGGAAACCCCCAAATTCTACCTGAAACCCTAATCTGACAACACCCCTAAACCTAATCCCAATGGTAACCCTAACCACACCCCTAACCCTGACACACCCCTAATTCTAATCCCAATCCTAATCCCAACCATAAATGTAATCCAAACCCTAACCCTAACTTTAGCCCCAACCCTAACCCTAACTTTAGCCCCAACCCTAACCCTAACTTTAGCTCCAATCCTAGCCCCAACCCTAACCCTAGCCCCAACCCTAGCCCTAACCCTAACCATAGCCCTAACCCTAGCCCTAACCTAGCCCCAACCCTAGCCCTAACCCTAGCCCTAATGGGAAAATGGAAATAAATACATTTTTTTAATTTTATTATTTTTCCCTAACTAAGGGCGTGATGAAGGGGGGTTTGATTTACTTTTATAGCATTTTTTATATCGGATTTTTATGATTGGCAGCTGTCACACAAAGATGCTTTTTTATAGCAAAAAAGTTTTCCCGTCTACACATTTTGAGACCTATAAATTTTCCATATTTTGGTCCACAGAGTCATCTGAGGTCTTGTTTTTTGCGGGACGAGTTGACGTTTTTATTGGTAACATTTTCGGACACGTGACTATTTTTGATCACTTTTTATTCCGATTTTTGTGAGGCAGAATGACCAAAAACCAGCTATTCATGAATTTCTTTTGGGGGAGGTGTTTATACCGTTCCGCGTTTGGTAAAATTGATGATGCAGTTTTATTCGTCGGGTCAGTACGATTACAGCGATACCTCATTTATATAATTTTTTATGTTTTGGCACTTTTATACGATAAAAGCTATTTTATAGAAAAAATAATTATTTTGGCATCGCTTTATTCTGAGGACTATAACTTTTTTATTTTTTTGCTTATGATGCTGAGTGGCAGCTCGTTTTTTGCGGGATAAGATGACGTTTTCAGCGGTACCATGGTTATTTATATCTATCTTTTTGATCGTGTGTTATTCCACTTTTTGTTTGGCGGTATGATAATAAAGCGTTGGTTTTTGGCTCGTTTTTTTTTCTTACAGTGTTCACTGAAGGGGTTAACTAGTGGGACAGTTTTATAGGTTGGGTCGTTACGGACGCGGTGATACTAAATATGTGTACTTTTATTGTTTTTTTGTTTTTTTTTAGATAAAGAAATGTATTTATGGGAATAATATTTTTTTATTTATTTAGGATTTTTTTTTTTTTTTTTTTTACACATGTGGAAATTTTTTTTAAACTTTTTTACTTTGTCCCAGGGGGGACATCACAGATCGCCGATCTGACAGTTTGCATAGCACTCTCTCAGATCGGCGATCTCACTCACATCGCTGCCGGCTTAGCCTGGATTACCAGCGCCTGCAGTCGACCCGGAAGTACTCCCTGCAGGACCCGGATGCAGCCCCGTGGCCATTTTGGATCCGGGGACTGCAGGGAGAAGACGCTCGGTACAAGGTGAGTACATCACCTTGTACCGATCGTCTCAGGGAAGCCCGCAGGGAGCCCCCTCCCTGCGCGATGCTTCCCTGTACCGCCAGCACGCCGCGATCATGTTTGATCGTGGTGTGCCAGGGGTTAATGTCATGGGAACGGTCCGTGACCGCTCCTGGCACATAGTGCCGGATGTCAGCTGCGATAGTCAGCTGACACCCGGCCGCGATCGGCCGCGCTCCCCCCGTGAGCGCGGCCGATCGCTATGACGTATTATCCCGTCGGTGGGAATTAAGGCCCACCCCACCTCAACGGGATAGTACGTCATATGGGATTAAAGGGTTAAAGAAATGCAACGTACCCAGGAGAGAATTGGTCCCAGTTCTTACCCATCGTGCTGAATGATCGCAAAAAACGTACAAATAAATCCCCAAGGAGCATTTCGGTTGTTATCTTATTGCTTTCTCATGGGGAGAGTGAATAAAAACAGTGTTCACTGCAGGACCTTATAGCCCCGTGACCCTGATCACATGGCCACTGGCCAAAATGGGATTGGACTGCCGGCGCATGTGCAGATCACCACGCGCCCCTCATTCACCCCCAGCTATAAGACAACTACCACACATGTCCATGAGCGAGGACGCATTACCAAGGCTCCCAGACATGCACAGAACAGCACGGAGACGCCTGGACATAGACGAGAGCGTAGAGCAGAGAAGAGTGCATGTGCACACCAATCCCAGAGGCAACAGATACAAAGACAAAGGTAAATAACAATCATCCTCCAGATGGAATACTGGGGGTAAAATGGAGGAGAAAGCCAGACAACATATTAAGCAAAAGCAATATATTATATCCAGTAAACAAGAAATATGTGAGCCTCGCATAAATGTTTGGGCAACCAAATGCGGCATACTAAACCACATTGGTACTGCTATACGTTAGTGTTGTTTGATCGAGAAATGCCGTAATCGGTCTGCAGAATTGAAAGTTGTGCTGTGAAGGACATTGGTGCAGGCAAGAGAGTGACAGCACAGAAAAAAGCCTGGACTAGGACCTCTATTTCTGAAGGGCCTTACCATTCGCGGTATATAATGTATTTTAACTAGAATGGCTTTTAAGTTTCTAGAGAGTCTAGAGGTCAAGCGAGAGGAGACAGGTAAACAAGATTGTAATGACAGTTCACTTTTAAAAATTGACCAATGTTTGCGCAGTGATATACTGAATTCTACATTTGAGGATGCCTAATATGCAAAATTCCCCTCAACTAAGGGTGCGTTAGCAAAGATTCTTCTATGGGGATGTTTATTTTTTCCTATGTATGATGTAGCCCAATCATAAGAAGGCAGTGTCATACAGGGAAGAAAGAAAGAAAACTCCCCAAACAAGGTCAGAGCCAGCTTTTTCACTGTAATTTCGTAAGGCTGCTATGTCTAATCTTACTGAGATCTCCTCGCTCCTGGCACTTTAATGTCATTACATACAATGCTGTGGATCTGACATGCCCACCAGGGCCCAGGGGATACTGGGAACCGGGTCAGACAGTTCTTTGGGGAAGTCACAGGGCCGAGACCCGACTCCATGGTCCTGGCTGTGCCGTAAAATGGGGAATATTTATATGGGCTTTAACGTGACGGCATCTGTGGTGTTCAGCAACGGATGGCTGACGCTGCTAAAGGAGACAGCTGGGGCTGAAGGTGATGCAGCTAGGATGGTTCTGCTCCCCACAGGAGCTACCGGTCCTGTTTTTGTAAGGTTTCGTGTACCTTTTGGTGCAGGACTCAGGGCAAAAGAGATCACTGAATGACACATGGGCTGTAATTTTCTTTTCCTTTACTTCATGGTTGATAGTACAGAACGGGGTACTGGTAACAGATCGTAATGGAGAGCCGGGCAGCCTGGAAGCAATTTTGTGATACACCTAGCCAGGTAGGTACGGAGGTCTTCCTTCTGCGCTGTCCTCTCTTTTTTCTTGCTGCCTAACAGGTCACCCTCCTGCTGCTAACGGTCTCTCTGTTTTTAAAAACTCACTGTTGTCCACAAGGCAGGCAGCTCAAGATTATCACAGGTGCCGCTCCTTTGTGTGTCGGCTCCAGACTCTGGTATGCTGCTATGCCACCGGGTATTAGATTGGGCCAGGAGACCTGCAATCCCGTGGCCTCTGGATTTAGCTGCCAGGACTTCAGTACCCACGCAAACACAGACTCTGGTATCCGGTTCCTAGCGCTCAGCTCTGGGGTGAGTTTAATCATAGCTCCACTCCCCAGGTTCTGCTCTACTTCTCTCCTACTGGCACCTGGTAAGGGGACCCCTCATTGCTTCCAGGCATGACATTACTCCCTGTGAGAGAGCCAATGCCACTGTGGCAACCGGACTCCTGGAGTGGCACAGATCCATCTCAGGTTATTTTGGACTCTTTCTGTTGTTTCAGGAAAAAATATGCACATTGCCAATGATTGGACTCTGACCTTATCTTTTGTATTGAATCATCTTATGAGCCTGTTCAAAAGTCAAAAGTCAGGGAGGGTGAGCAGGGTCAGCTGTGACATTACATACTGTGAATAGTGGATCCTATGTATAGAGGTGTTATCTGTCATTTTAATCCTGCCTCTGATTATAAAAAGCCTTGCTGGGAGGACAGGTATAAGTCTAAGAAACCCTAGAGGCCACTGTAAAAATTGCAAGATTACTAATATTATTTGTAATAAAGATCATGATGATATGAAAAAAAAATTGCCAAAAGCGTTAAAAACACAAAACATGATTTAAACAGTATGTCATTTTTTATCATAAAATCTCAATATTCCAGTTAAGTCTACAGATATGTGGATAACTATATATAAATAAATTATTGATATTTTAAGGTTCTCCTGTCTACCAAGATTTTATACAGCTATTTATTTGGATATATAGTTTAAAAGGATATATAATTGTCATTCCTTTACTTTAGTGCCTTAAATAGCAGCTGTCGCAAGGTTTTTGCTACCATATCTGAAAGCAGCATAATACAGGGAAAGATAACCTGATTCCAGTGATGTATCACTTAGTTTGCTGAGTGGAAATATAGAGCTTTCTGCTATATAGATGTAGCAGTGCTCAAAAGCTGACCCCGCAGACACCACTGCTTTTTATGTACTTTACATTGTATTATTTACAGCACGCTTCTTACCTGTGGTGGGGTTGTGGTTTGGTCAGGAGGCGCACAGGTAGCTGGTCCAGCAGTGATAATCTGCTCCTGATAAAGCACTGATTGTATTGAAACAACTGCACACAGCTTAATAAGTGACACATCACTTAATCCAGTGTCTCGGCTCCACCTCATGGTATTCTCAGATTACTGTTATGCTACCCAATTCAGTAACACAATGGACATAGCGGTCAGAACACATACAGTGATCTGACAAACACCCAAAAATAAAGAACGAGCTCTGAGACGTGGGAACTCTGCAGACCGCAATCCCTGATCCTATCAAACCACACTAAAGGTAGCCGTTGAGCGCTCCTGACCAGAACCTAGGCGACTCGTCACAGCCTGAGAAACTAGCTATTCCTGAAGATAGAAAAATAAGCCTACCTTGCCTCAGAGAAATTCCCCAAAGGAAAAGGCAGACCCCCACATATAATGACTGTGAGTAAGATGAAAACACAAACATAGAGATGAAACAGATTTAGCAAAGTGAGGCCCGACTAGCTGAATAGAACGAGGATAGGGAAGATAACTTTGCGGTCAGCACAAAAACCTATAAATAACCACGCTGAGGGGACAAAAAGACCCTCCGCACCGACTAACGGTACGGAGGTCGTCCCTCTGCGTCTCAGAGCTTCCAGCAGGCGAGAAAAACCAATAAAGCAAGCTGGACTGAAAAATAGCAACAAAATAACATAAGCAAAACTTAGCTTTGCAGAGCAGCAGGCCACAGGAATGATCCAGGGAAAAAACCAGTCCAACACTGAAACATTGACAGGAAGCATAGATCAAAGCATCAGGTGGAGTTAAGTAGAGAAGAAGCCAACGAGCTCACCAGATCACCTGAGGGAGGAAACTCAGAAGCTGCAGTACCACTTTCCTCCACAAACGGAAGATCCCAAAGAGAATCAGCCGAAGTACCACTTGTGACAACAGGAGTGAACTCTGCCACAGAATTCACAACAGATTACATAGTGTGAGATAACACTATCTGAGTGGGTTGGAGAAACTCGCTTGGCAACAGGATTAAAGCACTCAGGCACGGTTTCTCCACATAAACAGTCTATCCTGTTTATTAAACATCATAAACCGTGTCACAAACAGTTCATTATTTATATCAACGGAACACATTAACCACCGACACTCTGTTCCAATGGCAGATACCTCTCTGCCCGTAACCCCCTTTATCTGGAGTTACCTTACAGGAGCTCCGGCTTCACACACTGACTACTGTCAGTCCTAGTTCCCAGGGAAGGTGCCTGGTTCCCAGGGTAGCTGCCTCACTGGGATCACTGTGCTTGTAACCAGGGCACCTCCGATAGTCCAGACCCACAGAAGGAACTGTTGCTTTCCCAACACAGTAGCCGTCCCAGGCTCTGCAGATACGGCTTCTCCGTGCGCTATTCAGGAAGTCCAGTCCCAGGCACTTCCAACACACAGGCCCTAAATCCATAGCCACCAGGTGCTTACAGGAATCCAGTCCACTCCAGGACATTCCAACACGCAGGATATCAGTCCATGGCCTCACCATGTGCTTCCAGGAATGCAGTCCACTCCAGGACATTCCAACACACAGGCCATGCACTCTGAACATGTGACCCAAACCCTGGTCACATAATGTAGCTGTAACCACTCCCATAGGTGTGAGGTGTGTGTAGTTAGCCAGTCCCAACCAGCTCACCAGCTAACCCTGAAAGCCTCCCTTTACAAATTATACAAATTCTTGTGGAACTACAGGTCCCAGAACAACAATACTACATGCTTACAGCGCAGATTCCCTCTCCGACACATACCAGCAATTTACAATCATGCCGGACTCTGTTTCACTATCATCATTACAGATACGCCTCCATGCGTATACTGAGGAGCACATACAGCACCCCCTGGCTGTAACATGGGTCACTGCATCACAATAGCAAAAACCTGTTGACAGATTGCCTTTAACAAAGCATCGGGTAGACATCATGTGTCATGTGCATTGAACTCTTCACATAGATTCCACTTCTGATGAAAAGTTGCTCCTAGTCATACAAAGGAGAAAACCTTGACTATAGTGTTTCACTGTGCTGATTGATTTTGTAACCACCTCACATTATTGCATTGCCTAATAAATACCATTAGTAAACCCAGTATGCCAATGCATTTCCTATTAATTAATGTGTGAGGAGCTCTATTTTTCAAAGGCAACCCCTCATTTCCCTGCATAGGGAAAAGTAGCATATTTCCTATGCGCAGACTCCACTCGGGGAAGCGTAGGAGCTTGTAGTTCACTGTTTATTTTATTGCGCTCAATCTATAAACTGTATGCAGGAAGCATTGAAGCTCCCTCTAGTGGTGTCTGATGACAACCAACTTGTTATCATATCATTTACCTCTAGGTCTATGTAAGGAATTTGGGACTCTGCATAAATAAAAGATCTTTTGATGTTTCAGGGTTAAAGTTTGTTTATGTAATAAGCGGGGTTTTAACATTGGGTCCCACGTCAAAGTTAGGAATGAGGCCTTGCTTTAGCCTGACCATTTTAACCTGAAGATTCAGAACATGAAAAAGTTATGGAGCATTTTTGTTCTCAATAATGCACCAAGATGCATAATAACACAATATGTCACAATAGTGGGATTAGTGTACACAGTGAGGATATAGTACAGTGATAATTCACACAGTGACATTCCAAAACAGGTGTTATGTACACAGTGATGTCTCAGTATAGGTAAAAATTATGACAGGTAAAAATGTGATAACAAAAGACTGAATGTCACTTCCAAACAGAAAACAGGTGTGAACAGGTGCTTAGAGTAGCCATCTCTATATATAACTAACAAATAAAGTAGCAGTCTGTAGTACTATAGCATGAAAGCATAAAATATATGAAATTTGAATTGGATTACTGCTCAAAAAAATTTGAAAAATGAGAATACTTAGCGAATTGAAGCCCACGTCCCCTGTAAAATAAGATCAGTAATAAACAACCATATCCCTCACCTGTGTGATGTGAAGATAATCCATAATTTCCCACGACAATCCTGATGATTTAGTGACCGCTCTCCCCATCCTCCAGCTTATACTGACAGGAACTTACTTGCTCCTGTCATTGTCAAGTGCTGAGCTCCCATGAGGAAGTTCATCAGAGTTCATAGCTGAAACCCGGTCAACTCAGCGATCGGTGGGGAAGGCGTCAATGGAATAGGCATACGGTGAGTCTAAGTGTGCTTGTTAATTTTAAATAAATTTGTAAAATGGTGTGGATTTTGATTTCAAATAAAGGGCTTTATTCTGGGTGTTTTTTACTTACAATATGACTATGGGGTTAGTAATGGAGAGGCAATTTATAGACTCCTCTCCATTACTAACCCCTGGACTTGACGTTACCTGAAAATATAAAAGTGACATCAACCCCACAAATATTAAACCCACTTGCCACTGCTAAAGGGCAAGTGGGAAGAGCCAGGCAAAACACCAGAATTGGTGCATCTAATAGATGTGCCTTTTCTCGGGCAGTTGCAGGCTGCTATTTTTAGGCTGCATGGCCAATATCCATAGCCCCTAGCCAACCCCCAACTGTCTGCTTTAGCTTGGCTGATTGTAAAAAATGGGGACCCCACATTTTTTTTACTTATTTTTTTAAATAATGTAAAAAAACTGCGGGGGGACCCATCTATTCCTGATACCCAGCCATAATAAAGCTATCAATTTTGCCATTCTTGTTATCAAAAATAAAAAAGATTCCACATCATTTTTTAAATGTATTAATTAATTAATTTATTTATTTATAGCGCAGGCGCCGGCTAATGAGTGCTCCCATTAGTGGTGCCTGCTCTTAGCAACGATTAGAGGCAGTGTTTACTTCGCTGTCATGGTACCCAAACCAAACTTTTTAAATGTTCAGCCGAACCCGCCAGAGCCAAACATTTAAGGGTTCGCCCATCATTACATATGAGTAATCACATGATGACTGCTCAAACTAAGCTATGTATATGAGGAGGCACAAAACTGATTATTTTACACATATATGTGTGTGTGTCAATGAGGTTCCAGCAGACAATTACTCGCATTTTCCATTGATTAACAATGGACTCGCTACTGTTACCGAATACCCGAGTATTGCGGTATACTCGGTATGAGTATAGCGAGTCCGAATATTTCACTACTCGTTCATCCCTAGATGGAAGGGGTTAATCGGCTATTTTAAGGGCTGGGATTTTGTGGACAACCATAGAGCAGGTGGGAGGTTGTCCACTTTATCTCCACTCCAGGGTGTGATCTGAGGTTTAAATAGTCAGCTTTCTGAGCCATGTTCAGTAGGCCTGTAGAGTGAAACTCTAGTGCTTTGTGTCCAGACAAGGAGCCAGTGGATGTTGCCCAACCACACAAACTGTGCTTTATGTTGTGTTTATTTTTCCTTAGTCCAGAAAGGCCTTGTTTATTTTTGCTAACTGCACTGGCTTATGCACCACTCTTAATAAACCAGTGAGAGTCTTAAAAAGACAATGTTCCTTTGTCTACCTCAGTGTGCAGCCGAGTGAGCAAACTGAGGTAGACAAAGTTGATGCTAGAAGTGTGGGCAATTTCCCCAAGAAGCATGTGTGAAGGCGGCCATGAACCAGTTAGCAAAGTCAGACAGCATGGAGGACCTGATTAAGCATCTTGTGAAAGCACAGCAGCAGCAACAGCTGGTACATGGAGACAAGTAAGTTGCTTATGCAAGAACAGCAGCAGCTCCAACAGCAGCAGCAACAAGACCAGTTCTGACAACAGCAGCAGCAGATTGAGTTGCTTGCAGAGGCAGTTCGTGTTAGGCCGGCAGCCCCTCTCCCAAGTCCTGATGATGGCACATATGTCCAGAAGGCAGTAATTGAGTGATGCAAAAAAAGATGCCAGGCTTTTGTGACTGTGTTGAAAAGGTGTCAGAGCAGGAAAATCTGCCACTGTTGCAGTGGGCAGAGGTGCTGGCCCCCTATTGCTGGCCACCTATCTAACTGACGAGCCCCAGAAGGCTTATAATGACCTGGCCTTATGAGATGTTCAGGAGTATGCCAAACTAAAAACTGAGACACTGGCATGTTCAGGGGTGACTGTGTCTGTCCAAGCTCAACGGGTCCACCACTGGGCATATTGCTGTGATAAACCCCCTCACTCCCAAATGTTCAGTTTGCTGCATCTGGTACAGAAGTTGCTGCAGCTAGAGTCCTCCACCCCTGCCCAAAGGATAGAGTGGGTCATAATGAACAGATTTATTCTCTCCCTTCCCAGGCCGGTGCAGACCTTGGTTGCCCAGGGGGACCACCAAAATGCAGACAACCTGGTGGGCCTAGTGGAAAGGTGCCAGGTGGTCTAGAGGTCTCTAAGGAAGCTAAGTGGTGTTGCAAACCCATACTGGGGTACCTAGAGGGAGCCCGAATCCAAAAAAAAGGTATTAGAGCCACCACTGGGGGAATTTTGAGGTCCCAAGGGGTCACTGAGAGGTTTCCAAAGGCCACTGGTAAAGACTTGCTATGCTGGAGATGTCAGAGTCATGGACATATAACTGCCCATTGTCCTATGTCGTACGAACAGATGGACTGCAGCATAGGGAGGTGCTGTTCATACTATACCCCTGTTAGGGGCCACAGTCATGTCCCAAGACAATAAATGGGGTACTGGTGGTACTCTTGCACCTTGATATGGGCCACACTCTCACACCAGTTGATTCCCAGAAACACCGTGGGCATCCATTGTATTCATGGGGAGACCAAGGACTACCCTGTTGCCAGAGTGACTATAAAAACTATCTGTGGGACTGAGTCGCAACAGGTCAGGGTAGTTAAGCACCTGCTACACCTATTAATAGGGCAGGACAGGAGTCAGATCAACCATGCTGAATCCCCATCACAAACAGAGGTGGATCAGTTCCCCCTGTGTGTCCTTGTTGGTGATGAGGATGAGACAGTGACCAATAAGGCCGAGATTCATGAGTTGGGGGTTTCTGTTGGTGAATTTTGGGACTTCTCAAATGCAGGATCTTATGTTAAAAAGTGCATTTGACAATAAGACTGTTATAAATGGGGTTGCTCGTGAGGGAAAAGATGAGGATGGATGATGGAAAGGAAGGGGAAGAATGTCTGGGTGACTAGGTGGTTTCTAGCCCTCCAGGACTATAGTTTTCATGTGGAGCACAGGCTCAAGAAATTAAATGGTAACAAAGATGCCCTGTCCAGACTTTCCTGCTAAGTGATTGGTCATTGGTAAAGTGCTGTAAGGGAGATATGTTTCACTGAGGCTGTTAGCTTCAGTGATTTGAAACCCAGAAGTTTGCTACAGAACACTGTCTGTTTAGATGGGTCAATTGCCCATTTTAAGGGCTGGGTTTTTGTAGACAACCATACAGCAGGTGAGAGGTTGTCCTTATCTCAATCCCAGGGTGTGGTCTGGGGTTTTAGGACTTCTGATGCATTCAGTGTTTTATAGGCCTGGAGAGTGGAACTCAAGTACTTTGTGTCCTGACAAAGAATCTGAACCAGTGGATGTTGATTATTCCTGAACAGGTGGATCCATGCAAACACATGGACTGTAATTTATGTTATGTTTTTCCTTAGGCCTGAAAAGCCTTGCTTATTTTTGCTAACTTTTCACTGGCTTATGCATCACTCCTAAATAACCAGTGAGAGTCTTAAAGAGACAGTGTTCCTTTATCTACCTCCATGATCAGCCAGGTGAGCCGATCTACCACTTGTGGTAAAATTGTACTCTAGTTTCCCAATTAAAGGGAACCTGTCACCCCGTTTTTTGAGATTGAGATATAAATACTGTTAAATAGGGCCTGCGCTGTGCGTTACTATAGTGTATGTAGTGTACCCTGATTCCCCACCTATGCTGAGAAATACATTACCAAAGTCGCCGTTTTCGCCTGTCAATCAGGCTTGTCTGGTCAGGTGGGCGTGGTGACATCGCTCTTTTCTTCCCCAGCTTTCCGTTGGTGGCGTAGTGGTGTGCGCATGTCCAGAGTTCCGAATCCCCTGCGCGCACGTGAAGCAAAAGCGCGCGTTCTGCGCTATTGCCCCTGTCATCGGTGGGGGCGGCCATCTTCCTGGGGCCGCGCGTGCGCAGATCGAGTGCTCTGCTGCACGGGGCTTCAGGAAAATGGCCGCGGGATGCCGCGCGTGCGCAGAAGAGATAGCGGCGGCCATTTTCCCAAAGCCGAGTTTGCATCTCGGCTTTGGGAAAATGGCCGCCGCGATCTCTTCTGCGCACGCGCGGCATCCCGCGGCCATTTTCCTGAAGCCCCGTGCAGCAGAGCACTCTATCTGCGCACGCGCGGCCCCAGGAAGATGGCCGCCCCCACCGATGAAAGGGATGACAGCGCAGATCGCGCGCTGTGTCTTCACGTGCGCGCAGGGAATTCAGAATTTGGACATGCGCATACCACTACGCCACCAACGGAAAGCTGGGGAAGAAAAGAGCGATGTCACCACGCCCACCTGACCAGACCAGCCTGATTGACAGGCGAAAACGGCGACTTTGGTAATGTATTTCTCAGCATAGGTGGGGAATCAGGGTACACTACATACACTATAGTAACGCACAGCGCAGGCCCTATTTAACAGTATTTATATCTCAATCTCAAAAAACGGGGTGACAGGTTCCCTTTAAGTTAAAGATGCAAATAGTTTTATTTTAACAGCAATCCAAGCTGAATATATAGTGAGATTTTGGTCTAAACTCCCTGACCTTCCTCAGACAGTCAATAGTATTTGTATACAATACAACTCAGTACCAACAAAGCACATCAACTTCAAAACACAAAAATCTTTCTTTAAAGTATATAATGAAAATGACTGTGGCCTAGAAGGAAGTATATTTGTTATCAATAAAGCCCACAAGATCTACTGTATGTAAACATGGCATGAAAGGAAGATTCTCCACTGTGACTAAAGGTACCGTCACATTAAGCGACGCTGCAGCGATATAGACAACGATGCCGATCGCTGCAGCGTCGCTGTTTCGTCATTGTGTGGTCGCTGGAGAGCTGCCACACAGACAGCTCTCCAGCGACCAACGACGCCGAAGTCCCCGGGTAACCAGGGTAAACATCGGCTTACTAAGCGCAGGGCCGCGCTTAGTAACCCGATGTTTACCCTGGTTACCATTGTAAATGTAAAAAAAAAAAAAAACGACATACTTACATTCCGGTGTCTGTCGCGTCCCTCGCCGTCACCTTCCCTGCACTGTGTAAGCGCCGGCCGTAAAGCAGAGCGGTGACGTCACCGCTGTGCTCTGCTTTACGGCCGGCCGGCGCTGACACAGTGCAGGGAAGCTGACGCCGTGGGATGCGACAGACACCGGAATGTGAGTATGTAGTGTTTTTTTTTTACATTTACAATGGTAACCAGGGTAAATATCGGGTTACTAAGCGCGGCCCTGCGCTTAGTAACCCAATGTTTACCCTGGTTACAAGTGAAGACATTGCTGAATCGGCGTCACACACGCCGTGTACACATGTGTGTATTCTTAGAGACTGAAGCCACTATGATAGTATGGGTAAAAGGAAAGCTGCAGAGACAAGCAAGAACATATAACCTGTTTTGGCGTTTCCATGATTTTAGCTATAAACTGCAATTTAGTGGTGTTGTCATGTGTTTGGGTTGGAACCCTTGAGTCTGTGCTTTGTGGTCGACTTCTTTGTCCACTGAGCCACAGCAGATACATATTTTTTTACACCTTTTCTCCAAGTGCCTAGTTTCTGTTATCCGTGCTTCTGTCATTTTAGGGTAACATGTGTTTTCATTTACTCATTTGTCTCCCCTATCACCTTTGGATACGGCTTTATATACTTTCTCCCACTGGTATTTCCTGCTGGTGATGGTCTCATTTGCATGCCCACCAACCATAATGTTGTAGTTTAAGCCTGTCAGTGAAAGATCAGCTAAGGTTTATCTCTCTGCTGTTTATGTTTCTTCCCTGCACCTATCTTCTGTTTATTTTAGGATGTAGGTGGCATATTCTCTAAGAGTAAGTACTTAATCCTTTATTTTTTGTTTTTTAAACTCACTGTGGGATCTCTTTCAATGTCAGCAAACTTTATTCGACACACTTTCCATTCTGTAGGTAATTTGCTCTCTGCTCTGCCTTCCAGTTCTTTTGCAGGAACATGAAGTGTTCAATGGCCTTTCAGGCAGCATAGGTCTGAGTTGCCATTGTCTAGTATGTCATTGGAGTTCTCTCAGCTAATGCAGGAAGCACTAGAGACTGCTGGCTCAGGATCTCCATAGTCTGTACAGGAACTATCAAGATTCAACTGCCAGTTGCAGTTTCTAGTGTGTTATCTAAACATAACAGGTATTTTATAGTATGGAATAATAAATGAGATAATCAGAGGTTCAAGTCCCCTGAGGGGTCTAAAAAAAGGGAAGACATTTTTAAAAAGTCTCTCTTTACCATGTGCCCTAACAGTTCGCTCACTTGCCAACTCGTCACTCGAGGGAGCGCACTGCCACTGCGCATTCAAAAAAATATTATATAGTTCCAAGGAGACTCATAGTAAGCATACATCTGAACTGACAATCAACACATGCTCAGTAGACCAAGGACTAGCCCAGTCCTCGTAAGAGACAACACTGATGATGTATAATTTCAGAGTGGGGACAGGGGCTGCAGCATTGACACATCTGCCCTCTAATAACATCCTGTTTTAGTATTCCAGCATCTAGTGGGGATTTTCAAATGAAACGTAATCAAAACAGAAGTAGGTTAAAAAAATAACAGAGATAAATTAAAAAAGGAATGTTAGAGACTTTTTAATTAAGGTGTATAGAAAAACTATTGGATTATTAAAATGAATAGATATCCATTTAGGTTTAAATCAATATTAGTATAACTATAGATCACAGTGGCGCTAAACACGAGTGCCTGCAGCAGGCAAACCAGCTGGTGTGGTGTGTGTAACCGCTAGAAAATAAACAGAGTCTATACAAAGGTTGCCACACTGAAAGGCACTTGCTGCAGATCGATGTGTGGTCCTGTGCAGGGAATGCCCACTTGCATAACGATATTGCCCACTGTCCCGCAGTGTCCGGCGATGGGAGCATCCTCCCTTAGGTGGCAATCCCCCGTAAACACTCGCCGCCATAACTCAGCAATAGCCTCGGCCGATGGCGCCGCTGTCAGCATGGCGAGGTGAGCGGGGGGCGTGTTTAGAAGGTGACATCACCGGTCCGTATGTAACAGACGTGTGTAGGGGCCAACCCCGACGCATTTCGAGGGGAACGTCCCTCCTCCTCAGGTAAGGCACCCACACTGCCGCTGTTCTTATATACCTATTCATGCCTCTGCAACCTTGTGCACTAACACTGAATGATGTACTATGCTAATTAGCTCATGCCTGACTTGCCCTAATATGGCCAGCCCAGCAACTATTCTTATCTTAATAAACTGTGGGCATACCCAAAACCTCCTAATTTGCAACTTAAATAAATATCCAAATGTGCACCTGTAAAAAGCCATAATGAAAATAAACCAATGAAAAAACTCCCTCCACCATCTAAAAATCCAACCTTTATTTTTTTTACGGATAAAGGCTTATTAAAAATATATATAAAAATTAACCTCTGTTTCACTAATGGTTCCAGAGAATTCTAAACCGAATGTATTTTTATTAAGGCCCCCCAGAAATTCTTCCAGAAGCTGTCGGGACCCTTCTCAGATGAAAAGAACATCGTTGATATATCGACGCCACAAGATCAAACCTTTACGTAACAGAGGTTAATTTTTTGGACTTGAACATTTTTGTCGAAAATAACGTTTTATACACGAAATGCCATCATAAAGAGGTAGATTGCAATAGTTACATTCAGATGGATAGTTGTCATCTTCCTGCTTGGCTTTGTAACATTCCAAAAAGTCAGTTTATACGTATTAGACGTAATTGCTCGAGAGATGTATATTTCGATATAGAATCCAGAGTCTTATAGATGCAATTTTTAGAAAAAGGGTATGATCTTCCCTCCCTTTTGCAAGTAAGCCAGGAAGCTTGGACTATCCCAAGGACAAATCTGATCCATGGAACCAAGGAGCATAAAGGAAAGACTTCTTTAGCACAAGAAATTGAGAGAATCCCATTAATTACTCAATATCATGTAAATCATGGAAGATTCTCGAAGATTATTAATAAATATTGGCCTATCTTACAAAAAGATAAGGTGGTGGGTGAACTTTTACCAGTAAAACCAAGATTTGTTTACAGAAAAGTGAAGAACATTGGGAACATTCTAGCACCCACCAGAAAAATGGGGTTTGGTACTAATAAAGTTTCAAAAAGGAAAAATATTCTGAACCCCACAAAGGGAGGCTTTACATACTGTGGAAGGTGCCCATGTTCACGTATAGGACGCCCAACAGTATTGCAGGAATCATTTTCGAATATGGACAAAACCAGGGAGTTCCATCTCAAAGAGTATATCTCGTGTCACTCCATGGGTGTTATTGTTATATATATATAATAAGATGTCCTTGTGAAAAAATGTACGTGGGCCGTACAAAAAGACATCTTAGGGACAGGATTAAAGAGCACATGGACAATTGTTGTGAATTCAGCTTTTGGGCTCCCTCCGGTGGTTGTAGAGGGTAATGCAGTTGTGCCTGGACTGCAGGATTGGTCAGGTGTATCTACTAATTGCAAAACTGACTGGGGTATATAGCCTTGCAGGACTCTTTAGTCCCTGCCAGTTGTCCATTGTTTATGGAGGATTCACATCCCTTCTGGTTTCTCCTGTTCGCTGTGCTTTACTTCAAAGATAAGTCCTGGCTTTGATTTTGCTGTCCACCTGCTGTGGACCTTATAGTTCTGTGCATATTCATGTTTTTGTCTTGTCCAGCATTGTCTGTGAAGGATTTTTTGCAGCCAAGCGGTGTCTCTGGAGATGCAGATATACCCCCCATGTCTTTAGTCAGATGTGGTGATTCGTATTTTCTGTGGTGGATATTTTCTAGTGTTTTTTATACTGACCGCATAGTACTCTGTTCTATTCTTTCTTTTTAGCTAGTATGGCCTCCTGTGCTAAAATCTGATTTCATATCTGCGTATGTTATTTCCCTCTCCACTCAAAGTCAATATTTGTGGGGGGCTATCTATCCTTTGGGGATTTTCTCTGAGGCAAGATAGGTTTCATGTTTCTGTCTTTAGGGGAAGTTAGATCTTAGGCTGTGCAGAGGGGTCTAGGGAGTGTTAGGTACCCCCCACGGCTACTTCTAGTTGCGCTGCTAGGTTCAGGGTTTGCGGTCAGTACAGGGACCACCTTCTCCAGAGTCCGTCTCATGTTGCTCCTAGGCCACCAGATCATAACAGTACAACTGGCCAACAATGAGTTAATTGCATCTCAGAAGAAGGGAGGGAAGCTTTTGAGCCATTTTTTTCCCCTTAGCCTATTTGGTCTGTTCCTCCCTCTTTATCTCTGGGTGGCTACGGAATCTAGTATTAACATGAATGTTCAGGAGTTAGTTTCTCGGGTGGATCGGCTTGCTGCTTAGTTTGACACACAGCAGCGATCAGAATCCTGCTGTGATGTCGTTGGTCGGGGCTAGAGGGCCAGACCTTTCTTTGGTCGCTGGCTCTCCCGCTGACATCGCTGAATCGGCGTGTGTGACACCGATTCAGCGATGTCTTCACTGGTAACCAGGGTAAACATCGGGTTACTAAGCGCAGGGCCGCGCTTAGTAACCCGATGTTTACCCTGGTTACCATCCTAAAAGTAAAAAAACAAACGCTACATACTTACCTACTGATGTCTGTCCCCGGCGCTCTGCTTCTCTGGTCTGGCTGTGAGCACAGCGGCCGGAAAGCAGAGCGTTGACGTCACCGCTCTGCTTTCCGGCTACCCGGCGCTCACAGCCAGAGCAGAGAAGCAAAGCGCCGGGGACAGACAGCGGTAGGTAAGTATGTAGCGTTTGTTTTTTTTACTTTTAGGATGGTAACCAGGGTAAACATCGGGTTACTAAGCGCGGCCCTGCACTTAGTAACCCAATGTTTACCCTGGTTACCGGCATCGTTGGTCGCTGGAGAGCGGTCTGTGTGACAGCTCTCCAGCGACCAAACAGCGACGCTGCAGCGATCCGGATCATTGTCTGGATCGCTGCAGCGTCGTTTAGTGTGAAGGTACCTTTAGAACCTAAGATTCCCACTCCTGATTTATTCTTTGGTGACAGCTCCAAACTTTTGAGTTTCAAAAATAACTGTAAACTGTTTTTTGCATTAAGACCCTGGTCTTTTGGTGATCCTATTCAGCAGGTTAAAATCATCATATCTCTGCTGCGTAGTGACCCACAGGATTGGGCATTTTCCCTGGAAACTGGCAATCCTGCTTTGCTTAATGTTGATTCGTTCTTTCAGGCATTGGGGTTGTTGTATGATGAGCCTAATTCTGTGGATCAGGCTGAGAAAATCTTGTTGGCCCTGTGTCAAGGTCAAGAAGCGGCAGAATCGTATTGCCAGAAAATTAGAAAATGGTCTGTACTGACTAAATGGAATGAGGATGCCTTGGCAGCAATTTTCAGAAAGGGTCTTTCTGAATCCGTTAAAGATGTTATGGTGGGGTTCCCCACGCCTACTGGTCTGAGTGATTCTATGTCGCTGGCCATTCAGATTGATCGGCGCTTGCGCGAGCGCAGAGTTG
The DNA here is from genome assembly GCF_032444005.1 of Ranitomeya imitator. NCBI lineage: Eukaryota > Metazoa > Chordata > Amphibia > Anura > Dendrobatidae > Ranitomeya > Ranitomeya imitator. Next base: position 409,948,127 of record NC_091282.1, on the reverse strand, counting down.
TGCACACTGTGGCTTTATCCTCTGAGCGGAGCCCTGAGCCTATGCAGTGTGATAGGATTTTGTCTAGAGCTGAACGCCAAACATTTAGGCATTAGAATAGGTTGTGTTTTTACTGCGGCGATTCTGCTCATGTTATTTCTGATTGCCCTAAGCGTACAAAGAGAATCGCAAGTTCTGTTGCCATCAGTACTATACAACTTAAATTTCTGTTATCTGTGACCTTGATCTGCTCATTATCATCATTTTCTGTCATGGCATTTGTGGATTCAGGCGCCGCTCTGAACTTAATGGACTTAGAATTTGCCAGACGTTGTGGTTTTCCCTTGCAGCCTTTGCAGAACCCTATTCCTTTGAGGGGCATTGATGCTATACCGTTGGCTAAAAATAAACCTCAGTTTTGGACACAGCTGACCATGCGCATGGCGCCAGCCCATCAGGAAGATTGTCGTTTTCTGGTGTTGCATAATTTGCATGATGATATTGTGCTGGGTTTTCCATGGTTGCAGCTACATAATCCGGTGTTAGATTGGAAATCCATGTCTGTAACTAGTTGGGGTTGTCAGGGGGTTCTGTTGTGAATTCTGTTGTCGAACTCCCTCCTGTGGTCGTGAATGGTACTTCGGCGACTTCTGTCTATGGGCTCCCTCTGGTGGCTATGAGTGAAGCTGCTGCTTCTGAGGTTCCTTACACAGGTGACGTGGTTTATCCTTTGGTTGGCTGTTCTATTTAACTCCTCTCAGATCGTTACTCCATGCCAGCTGTCAATGTTTTTGCATTCGTTCAGTTCGCTCCTGGATCTCTCTGGTGACCTGCCTTCTCCTGCAGAAGCTAAGTTCCTTATTGTCTTATTTTGTTCTCTGTTTTCTTGTCCAGCTGGTTTTCATGATTTTGTCTTGCTAGCTGGAAGCTCTGGGATGCAGAGTGGTCCCTCCGCACCGTGAGTCGGTGCGGAGGTCTTTTTGCACACTCTGCGTGGTCTTTTGTAGGTTTTTGTGCTGATCGCAAAGTTACCTTTCCTATCCTCTGTCTATTTAGTAAGTCTGGCCTCCCTCTGCTGAAACCTGTTTCATTTCTGCGTTTGTGACTTTCATCTTTACTCACAGTCAATATATGTGGGGGGCTTCCTTTACCTTTGGGGAATATCTCTGAGGCAAGGTAGGCTTTATTTTCTATCTCTAGGGCTAGATAGTTCTTAGGCTGTGACGAGGTGCCTAGGTCTGGTCAGGAGCGCTCCACGGCTATTTCTAGTGTGTGTGATAGGATTAGGGCTTGCGGTCAGCAGAGCTTCCACATCCCAGAGCTCGTCCTGTATGAGGTTTAACTATCAGGTCATTCCGGGTGCTCCTAACCACCAGGTCATAACAGTACAGCTGGCCCAAAGTATTAATGCATCTCAATAGAGGGATAAGAGAACTTCTGAGACCATTTTTTTTTCTTTGCACTGTGTTTTGTCTTTCTTTTCCCCCAGACCTTTGGGTGGTTCAGGATACATGTATAGTTATGGACATTCAAGGTTTGTCCTCTTGTGTGGATCATCTCTCTGCAAGGGTACAAAACATTCAAGATTTTGTGGTTCAGAATCCTATGTCAGAGCCTAGAATTCCTATTCCTGACTTATTTTCTGGGAATAGATCTAGGTTCTTGAATTTCAAAAATAATTGTAAACTGTTTCTAGCTTTGAAACCCCGCTCCTCTGGTGACCCCGTTCAACAGGTAAAAATCATTATTTCTTTGTTACGTGGTGACCCTCAAGACTGGGCATTTTCCCTTGCGCCAGTAGATCCTGCATTGCGTGATGTTGATGCGTTTTTTCTGGCGCTTGGATCGCTTTATGATGAGCCAAATTCAGTGGATCAGGCAGAGAAAATCTTGCTGGCTTTGTGTCAGGGTCAGGATGAAGCGGAGGTGTACTGTCAGAAGTTTAGAAAGTGGTATGTGCTTACTCAGTGGAATGAATGTGCCCTGGCGGCAATTTTCAGAAAGGGTCTTTCTGAAGCCCTTAAGGATGTCATGGTGGGATTTCCCACGCATGCTGGTCTGAATGAGTCTATGTCTTTGGCCATTCAGATCGATCGGTGCATGCGTGAGCGCAAAGCTGTGCACCATATGGCGGTATTCTCTGAGCATAGGCCTGAGCCTATGCAGTGTGATAGGACTTTGACCAGAGGTGAACGGCAAGAACACAGACGTCGGAATGGGCTGTGTTTTTACTGTGGTGAATCCACTCATGCTATTTCCGATTGTCCTAAACGGTTCGCTGGGTCTGCCACCATTGGTACGGTACAGTCTAAATTTCTTTTGTCCGTTACTCTGATTTGCTCTCTGTCATCCTATTCTGTAATGGCATTTGTGGATTCAGGCGCTGCACTGAATTTGATGGACTTGGAGTTTACCATGCGCTGTGGTTTTTTCTTGGAGCCCTTGCAGTATCCTATTCCGTTGAGAGGAATTGATGCTACGCCTTTGGCCAAGAATAAGCCTCAGTACTGGACTCAATTGACCATGTGCATGGCTCCTGCACATCAGGAGGATATTCGCTTTTTGGTGTTGCATAATCTGCATGATGTGGTCGTTTTGGGGTTGCCATGGCTACAGGTCCATAATCCAGTGTTGAATTGGAAATTTATGTCTGTGTCCAGCTGGGGTTATCAGGGGGTACATGGTGATGTTCCATTGCTGTCAATTTCGCCATCCACTCCTTCTGAAGTCCCTGAGTTTTTATCAGATTACCAGGATGTATTTGAAGAGCCCAAATCTGGTGCCCTACCTCCTCATAGGGATTGCGACTGTGCTATTAATTTGATTCCTGGTAGTAAGTTTCCTAAGGGCCGTCTGTTTAATTTATCTGTGCCAGAGCACGCCGCTATGCGGAGTTATATAAAGGAATCCTTGGAGAAGGGTCATATTCGTCCGTCGTCGTCACCATTGGGAGCAGTGTTCTTTTTTGTGGCCAAGAAGGATGGTTCTTTGAGACCTTGTATTGATTACCGCCTTCTTAATAAGATCACAGTCAAATTTCAGTATCCTTTGCCGCTGCTGTCTGATTTATTTGCTCGGATTAAGGGGGCTAGTTGGTTTACCAAGATAGATCTTCGTGGTGCGTATAATCTTGTGCGAATTAAACAGGGTGATGAATGGAAAACGGCATTTAATACGCCCGAGGGCCATTTTGAGTATCTGGTTATGCCATTCGGGCTTTCTAGTGCTCCATCTGTGTTTCAGTCCTTTATGCATGACATCTTCCGAGAGTACCTGGATAGATTCATGATTGTATATTTGGATGACATTTTGGTCTTTTCGGATGATTGGGAGTCTCATGTGAAGCAGGTCAGAATGGTGTTCCAGGTCCTTCGTGCGAATTCCTTGTTTGTGAAGGGGTCAAAGTGTCTCTTTGGAGTTCAGAAGGTTTCATTTTTGGGTTTCATTTTTTCCCCTTCTACCATCGAGATGGACCCTGTTAAAGTTCAGGCCATTTACGATTGGACTCAGCCGACATCTGTGAAGAGCTTACAGAAGTTCCTGGGCTTTGCTAATTTTTATCGTCGCTTCATCGCTAATTTTTCCAGTAATGCTAAACCGTTGACTGATTTGACCAAGAAAGGGGCTGATGTGGTCAATTGGTCCTCTGCGGCTGTAGAGGCTTTTCACGAGTTGAAGCGTTGTTTTGCTTCTGCCCCTGTGTTTTGCCAGCCAGATGTTTCGCTCCCTTTTCAGGTTGAGGTTGATGCTTCTGAAATTGGAGCAGGGGCTGTTTTGTCGCAAAGAAGTTCTGATGGCTCGGTGATGAAACCCTGTGCCTTCTTTTCTAGAAAATTCTCGCCTGCTGAGCGCAATTATGCTGTGGGCAATCGGGAGTTGTTGGCCATGAAGTGGGCATTCGAGGAGTGGCGACATTGGCTTGAAGGAGCTAAACATTGTGTGGTGGTCTTGACGGATCACAAGAATTTGACTTATCTCGAGTCTGCCAAACGGTTGAATCCTAGACAGGCTCGATGGTCGCTCTTTTTCTCCCGTTTTGATTTTGTGGTTTCATACCTTCCGGGATCTAAGAATGTGAAGGCTGACGCCCTGTCAAGGAGTTTTGTGCCTGACTCTCCGGGTGTTCCGGAGCCGGCGGGTATTCTTAAAGAAGGGGTCATTTTGTCTGCCATTTCCCCTGATTTGCGGCGTGTGCTGCAAAAGTTTCAGGCTGATAGACCTGACCGTTGTCCTACGGAGAAACTGTTTGTCCCTGATAGATGGACTAGTAGAGTTATCTCTGAGATTCATTGTTCAGTGTTGGCTGGTCATCCTGGAATCTTTGGTACCAGAGATTTGGTGGCTAGATCCTTTTGGTGGCCCTCTTTGTCACGGGATGTGCGTTCTTTTGTGCAGTCCTGTGGGACTTGTGCTTGGGCTAAATCCTGCTGTTCTCATGCCAGTGGGTTGGTTTTGCCCTTGCCGATTCCAAAGAGGCCCTGGACGCATATTTCCATGGATTTTATTTCTGATCTCCCTGTTTCTCAAAAGATTTCGGTCATTTGGGTGGTTTGTGATCGCTTCTCTAAGATGGTCCATTTGGTACCCATGTCTAAATTGCCTTCCTCCTCTGATTTGGTGCCATTGTTTTTCCGGCATGTGGTTTGTTTGCATGGCATTCCAGAGAACATCGTCTCGGACACAGGTTCCCAGTTCGTTTCGAGGTTTTGGCGGTCCTTTTGCGCTAAGATGGGCATTGATTTGTCTTTTTATTATTATTATTATTATTATTATTATACATTTTTATAGCGCCATTTATTCCATGGCGCTTTACATGTGAATACGGGGCAAATATAGACAAATACATTAAACATGAGCAGATAACAAGGCACACGAGTACATAAGGAGGGAGGACCCTGCCCGCGAGGGCTCACAGTCTGCAGGGGGTGGGTGAGGATACACTAGGAGAGGGAAGAGCTGGCTGTGCGGCTGTTCAGTAGGTTGAGGATCACTGCAGGCTGTAGGCTTGTCGGAAGAGATGAGTCTTCAGGTTCTTTTTGAAGGTTTCTATGGTAGGCGCAAGTCTGATGTGTTGGGGTAGAGAGTTCCAGAGTATGGGGGAAGCACGGGAGAAGTCTTGGATGCGGTTATGGGAAGAAGAGATGAGAGGGGAGTAGAGAAGGAGGTCTTGGGAGGACCGGAGGTCGCGTGTAGGTAGGTACCGGGAGACCATGTCACAGATGTATGGAGGAGACAGGTTGTGGATGGCTTTGTATGTCAGTGTGAGGGTTTTGAACTGGAGTCTCTGGGCGATAGGAAGCCAGTGAAGGGCTTGACACAGGGGAGAGGCTGGGGAATAGCGGGGGGACAGGTGGATTAGTCGGGCAGCAGAGTGTAGGATGGATTGGAGTGGTGCCAGAGTGCTAGAGGGGAGTCCAGAGAGTAGGAGGTTGCAGTAGTCGAGGCGGGAGATGATAAGGGCATGCACTAGCGTTTTTGCAGTGTTGCGGTCAAGGAAAGCACGGATCCGGGAAATATTTTTGAGTTTGAGACGACAGGAGGAGGCAAGGGCTTGGATATGTGGCTTGAAAGAGAGGGCAGAGTCGAGGATCACCCCGAGGCACCGGGCGTGTGGGACTGGGGATAGTGAGCAGCCATTGACATTGATGGATAGGTCTGGTGGAGGGGTAGAGTGAGATGGGGGAAAGATGATGAATTCTGTTTTGTCCATGTTCAGTTGTAGAAAGCGAGCAGAAAAGAAGGCTGAAATGGCAGACAGACAGTGCGGGATTTTGGTAAGCAAGGAGGAGAGGTCAGGTCCGGAGAGGTAGATCTGCGTGTCGTCAGCGTAGAGATGGTACTGCATACCGTGGGATTCTATGAGCTGTCCCAGGCCGAAAGTGTAGATGGAGAAGAGTAGGGGTCCTAGAACAGAGCCTTGAGGAACACCGACTGACAAGGGGCGAAGTGAGGAGGTGGTGTGGGGGAGGGAGACACTGAATGTTCGGTCTGTCAGATATGACGAGATCCAGGAAAGGGCCAAGTCTGTGATGCCAAGGGATGAGAGGATTTGTAGCAAAAGGGAGTGGTCTACAGTGTCAAAGGCAGAAGACAAGTCCAGGAGAAGGAGGACAGAGTAGTGTCGCTTGCTCCTGGCAGTTAGTAGGTCATTGGTGACTTTAGTTAGGGCAGTTTCAGTTGAGTGATGGGAACGGAAGCCTGATTGTAACCGATCAAAGAGGGAGCAGGAGGAGAAGTGGGAGGACAGTTCAAGATGGACGTGTTGCTCCAGCAATTTGGAGGCATAAGGGAGAAGAGATATCGGGCGATAGCTAGACACAGAGGATGGGTCGAGGGAGGGCTTTTTGAGGATGGGTGTGATCTTGGCATGCTTGAAGGATGAGGGAAAGACACCTGTTGTGAGTGAGAGGTTGAAGAGGTGCGTTAGGGTTGGGATGAAGACCGTGGAAAGGTTAGGGATGAGGTGGGATGGGAGCGGGTCAAGCGTGCAGGTGGTGAGGTGTGATCTTGACAGGAGGGTGGAGAGCTGATCTTCTGTCATGGTGGAGAAGCTGGTTTTGGAGGAGCAGGGTTGAGCAGCTAAGAGGGGCAGTGGGCGCTGTGGGCCAAAGCTTTCTCTGATCGTATCGATCTTCTGTTTAAAGAAAGAGGCGAAGTCATCAGCAGAAATGAGGGGGGAAGGAGGAGGTGCGGGGGGACGGAGTAGAGAATTGAAAATGTTGAAAAGCTGTTTAGGGTTGTGGGACAGGGAGGATATGAGGGATGAGAAGTAAGTTTGTTTTGCGGCAGTGAGCGCAGACTTGAAGCTGGCGAGGGACTGCTTGTATGCAGTGAAGTGGTCGGCAGAGTGGGATCGCTTCCATCTCCGCTCAGCAATCCTGGAAGCCCGTCTCAATTCTTTGGTCAGGCTGGTCAGCCAGGGCTGCCTGTTAATTGTACGAGTTTTACTATGCATGAGTGGGGCGGCCGAATCGAGTGTTGTTGTTATTGTGGTGTTATAAAAAGTGGCAGCAGCATCTGTGTCATGAAGGGAAGCTATGTCTGTGAGAGGGAGAAGGGACTCAGAGAGTGATTGTAAGTTGAGATGTTTGAGATTTCGGCGAGGGTGAGTGAGTTTGTGGAGTGGGGGTTGCACACTAGGAGAGGAGAGGGACGAGAATGTCAGTAGGTTGTGGTCAGACAGGGGGAGGGGTGTGTTAGTGAGGTTAGTAAGGGAGCAGAGGCGGGTGAAGATGAGGTCCAGCGTGTGGCCATCTTTGTGAGTGGCCTCAGAGGACCATTGAGTGAGGCCAAAGGAGGCAGTCAGTGATAAAAGTTTAGAGGTAGCTGAGGTGAAAGTGTCAATGGGGACATTGAAATCACCCATGATGATAGTGGGGATGTCAACAGAGAGGAAATGAAGTAGCCAGGTGGTGAAGTGGTCGAGAAAGGTGGAGATGGCTAGTTCTGGGGGGCGGTAGATGACAGCCAGCTGGAGGTTGGAGGGGGTATAGATGCGGACAGAGTGCACCTCAAACGAGGGAAGAGTAGCGGAGGGTGGTAGCGGGATTGGAGTAAAGGAGCAGGTGTTGGACAGGAGCAAGCCAACTCCTCCACCGCGTTTGTTGCTGGGGCGAGGGGTGTGAGAGAGGTGGAATCCGCCATAGGAGAGCGCAGCTGGAGAGGCCGAGTCAGAGGGGGTGAGCCAGGTTTCAGTGAGGCCGAGGAAGGAGAGTTTGTTGGTGATGAAGAGGTCATGGATAAATGGCAGTTTGTTGCAGATGGAGCGTGCGTTCCATAGTGCTCCAAGTAGGGGGAGCGGGGGAGTGGGGGCTGGATGAATGGGTATGAGGTTGTCGTGGTTGGGAAAACGTGCGGAGGATCGTGGCAGGGGGTTAGAAACGAGTGTGGGGATGAATTGGGGAGGGCCGGGATTTGGGGATATGTCACCAGCAATGAGGAGTAACAGACAGATCATTAGAAGGTGGGAGCAGGATAGGACCCTGTATTGATTATCGCCTCTTGAATAAGATCACGGTCAAATTTCAATACCCCTTGCCTTTGCTTACTGATTTGTTTGTTAGGATTAAGGGGGCTAGCTTTTTTACTAAGATTGACCTTCGAGGGGCATATAATCTTATTCGTATTAAGCAGGGTGACGAATGGAAAACTGCATTTAATACGCCCGAAGGCCATTTTGAATACCTTGTGATGCCATTCGGACTCTCTAATGCCCCATCTGTGTTCCAATCCTTCATGCATGATATCTTTCGGAGTTATCTTGATAAATTCATGGTTGTATATTTGGATGATATTTTTCCAATGATTGGGAGTCTCATGTGAAACAGGTCAGGATGGTATTTCAGATCCTCCGTAATAATGCTTTATTTGTGAAGGGGTCAAAGTGCCTCTTTGGAGTGCAGAAGGTTTTTTTGGGGGGTTGCATTTTCTCTCCCTCATCTATAGAAATGGATCCGGTTAAGGTTCAGGCCATTCATGATTGGATTCTGCCCACATCTGTGAAGAGTCTTCAGAAATTCTTGGGCTTTGCTAATTTTTATCGTCGTTTCATTGCCAACTTCTCCAGTGTGGTTAAACCTCTGACCGATTTGACCAAGAAAGGCGCTGATGTGACGAATTGGTCCTCCGCGGCTGTTTCTGCCTTTCAGGAGCTTAAACACCGATTTACTTCTGCCCCTGTGTTGCGTCAGCCAGATGTTTCTCTTCCATTTCAGGTTGAGGTTGACGCGTCTGAGATTGGGGCAGTGGCCGTTTTGTCTCAGAGGAATTGTGATGGTTCCTTGATAAAACCGTGTGCCTACTTTTCTCGGAAGTTCTCGCCTGTGGAACGCAATTATGATGTCGGCAATCGGGAGTTGTTGGCTATGAAGTGGGCATTTGAGGAGTGGCAACATTGGCTTGAGGGGGCCAAGCACCGTATTGTGGACCTGACCGATCATAAGAATCTGATTTACCTCGAGTCTGCCAAACGGCTGAATCCTAGACAGGCTCGATGGTCCCTGTTTTTCTCCCGTTTTGATTTTGTGGTCTCGTACATTCCTGGTACTAAGAATGTTAAGGTGGATGCCCTCTCTAGGAGTTTTTTTCCTGATTCCCCTGGGGTTCTTGAGCCGGTCGGCATTTTGAAGGAAGGGGTGATTCTTTCTGCCATCTCCCCTGATTTGCGACGGGTTCTTCAGGAATTTCAGGCTAATAAACCTGACCGCTGTCCTGTGGGGAAACTGTTTGTTCCCGATAGATGGACTAGTAAAGTGATTTCTGAGGTTCATTGTTCTGTGTTGGCTGGCCATCCTGGGATTTTTGGTACCAGAGATTTGGTTAGTAGGTCCTTTTGGTGGTCTTCTTTGTCGCGGGATGTGCGTTCTTTTGTGCAGTCCTGTGGGATTTGTGCTCGGGCTAAGCCTTGCTGTTCCCGCGCTAGTGGGTTGCTTTTGTTATTACCGGTCCCCAAGAGGCCCTGGACACATATTTCTATGGATTTTATTTCCGATCTTTCTGTTTCCCAAAGAATGTCGGTTATCTGGGTTGTCTGTGACCGATTTTCTAAGATGGTTCATTTGGTGCCTTTGCCTAAATTGCCTTCTTCTTCTGATTTGGTTCCGTTGTTTTTTCAGCATGTGGTACGTTTGCATGGTATTCCGGAGAATATTGTGTCCGACAGAAGTTCCCAGTTTGTTTCTAGGTTTTGGCGGGCCTTTTGTACCAAGCTGGGCATTGATTTGTCTTTTTCTTCTGCATTTCATCCTCAGACGAATGGCCAGACTGAGCGAACTAATCAGACCTTGGAGACCTATTTGAGATGCTTTGTGTCTGCTGATCAGGATGATTGGGTGGCTTTTTTGCCATTGGCCGAGTTTGCCCTTAATAATCGGGCTAGTTCGGCTACTTTGGTTTCGCATTTTTTTTGTAATTTTGGTTTTTATCCTCGTTTTTCTTCTGGGCAGGTTGAGCCTTCTGACCTTCCTGGTGTGGATTCTGTGGTCGACAGGTTGCAGCAGATTTGGGCTCATGTGGTGGACAATTTGGTGTTGTCTCAGGAGGAGGCTCAACGTTTTGCTAACCGTCGTCGGTGTGTTGGTTCCCGGCTTCGGGTTGGGGATCTGGTTTGGTTATCTTCCCGTCATGTTCCTATGAAGGTTTCTTCCCCTAAGTTTAAGCCTCGATTTATTGGTCCTTATAGGATTTCTGAGATTATTAATCCGGTGTCCTTTCGCCTGGCGCTTCCGACCTCTTTTGCTATTCATAATGTCTTCCATAGATCTTTGTTGCGGAAATATGTGGAGCCAGTTGTTCCCTCTGTTGATCCTCTGACCCCTGTGTTGGTCGATGGGGAGTTGGAATATGTGGTTGAGAAGATTTTGGATTCTCGTTTTTCGAGGCGGAAGCTTCAGTACCTTGTCAAATGGAAGGGTTATGGCCAGGAGGATAATTCTTGGGTTTCTGCCTCTGATGTCCATGCTGTTGATTTGGTTTGTGCCTTTCATCGGACTCATCCTGATCCGCCTGGGGGCTCTGGTGAGGGTTCGGTGACCCCTCCTCAAGGGGGGGGGGGTACTGTTGTGAATTCAGCTTTTGGGCTCCCTCCGGTGGTTGTAGAGGGTAATGCAGTTGTGCCTGGACTGCAGGATTGGACAGGTGTATCTACTAATTGCAAAACTGACTGGGGTATATAGCCTTGCAGGACTCTTTAGTCCCTGACAGTTGTCCATTGTTTATGGAGGATTCACATCCCTTCTGGTTTCTCCTGTTCGCTGAGCTTTTCTTCAAAGATAAGTCCTGGCTTTGTTTTTGCTGTCCACCTGCTGTGGACCTTATAGTTCTGTGCATATTCATGTTTTTGTCTTGTCCAGCTTTGTCTGTGAAGGATTTTTTGCAGCCAAGCGGTGTCTCTGGAGATGCAGATATACCCCCCATGTCTTTAGTCAGATGTGGTGATTCGTATTTTCTGTGGTGGATATTTTCTAGTGTTTTTTATACTGACCGCATAGTACTCTGTTCTATTCTTTCTTTTTAGCTAGTATGGCCTCCTATGCTAAAATCTGATTTCATATCTGCGTATGTTATTTCCCTCTCCACTCAAAGTCAATATTTGTGGGGGGCTATCTATCCTTTGGGGATTTTCTCTGAGGCAAGATAGGTTTCATGTTTCTGTCTTTAGGGGAAGTTAGATCTTAGGCTGTGCCGAGGGGTCTAGAGAGTGTTAGGTACCCCCCACGGCTACTTCTATTTGCGCTGCTAGGTTCAGGGTTTGCGGTCAGTACAGGGACCACCTTCTCCAGAGTCCGTCTCACGTTGCTCCTAGGCCACCAGATCATAACAGACAATATCTTGAAGGGGTTTGTAGGGCACCCCTTATCGCGACACTTTGCAGAAAAACATGGGTGCTCAATTAATGGTTTTTCATTTTGTGGTATCCAAACGGTACCGAAAAATCCAAGAGGAGGGGACTATATTAAAAGCATGTCCCGTAGTGAATCCAAATGGATTTTTACATTAGATACTTTAGCCCCCAAAGGACTCAATCATGAAATTGAACTATATGCCCTCTAAGGTTTTAGGATGTTCACATGAGTCAAATTCTTGCCTCTTTGTGATACACATTTTAATACACTACGTTTATTTTGGAAAATATCTTTCCAGCAGTGGAATGGTTCTACTTTTATCTCAAAAAAATTTTTATACAATTTTTATACAATTTTTATAATATTTTTATAACATTCACTGCCAAGTTGTGATAAACGGTTTTATGGTGTGTATATGTTTGCATATATATGCGTGCGCATATATATATATATATATATATATATATATATATATATATTATTTTTTCACACCCTCTTTTTTCATATAAAATATTTTTTATATTTCATATTTATATCTACATTTATTTTTTTCTATATATATATTTATTTTTTCTATATATATATATTTTTTTTAATAAGCCTTTATCCGTAAAATAAATAAAGAGTGGATTTTTAGATGGTGGATGGAGTTTTTTCATTGGTTTATTTTCATTATGGCTTTTTACAGGTGCACATTTGGATATTTATGGATAAAGCAGGGGTGTAGCTGCTAAGGTGGTGGATCCACTGGAATTTATTGCAAGTGCTGGACATTGGCAGTGGAGGTGGAGCAGCAATAGTAAGTAAAGGAAAGCAATATGTAAAACTTTGATGAAGAGCTGACTCAATTGGTAAAATAATATTTAGGCTCCACCATCTATAGTGGCCTGTTTTGAAGTCATGAACATTTTAGTTTTAAAAATATATTTTTTCATTTCTGTCACTCAACTTTGCATTATTTCCTGAAAATCACCTGAAGAGTTAACAACTACCCAACAGCAGTTTTGTATATGTTGAGGGATGCTGTTTTTAAAATGGTATAACTTTTGGGGGGATCCAACATATAGGTCCCCTAAACTCCTTTGGTTCTTAAAAAATATTAAATGTAAACATTAAAAATAATTCAAAAAAATAAAAAATCATGATATTCTCACCTTCCACCGTCCCCGGCAGTCTTCCCGCTCCTTGCGATGCTTCTGTTCCTAATAATGCATTGCGGCAATGACCTCAGATGACGTAGATCGCTACGATTTTTAATTTTAATTCTTTTTTTTAACAATTATATGGTTCCCAGGTCCTGGAGGAGAGTCTCCTCTCCTCCACCCTGGGTACCAATCGCACATAATCTGCTTACTTACTGCATGGTAGGCATAGCCACGTGCTGAAAGTAAGCGGATCAATGCATTCCTATGTGTGCGGAATCACCGCAATTCCGCACAAAGAATGAACATGCTGCGTTTTTTTCCGGAAAGCGATTCTGCCGCGGAAAAAAATGCAACATATGCACAATAAATGCAGATTGCATTCTAATAAAAGGATGCTTAATGTATGCGTTTTTTTTCACGGTTTTATTACATTTTATAGCGAAAAACCACAAAAAAATGCGAAAAATCCTGAACGTGTGCACACAGCCTAAAAGTTTGTCTATATTTCAACCATCCTCACCTTGCTTACCTTCTTTCTTCTTTGGAGCTACAAAACAAAATCTCAACTTTTTGTGGAAATTTTGTGTAAGGACTGGTGGAACGCACCGAGTTAATATAGATGTTATAATTGGTGCGTTCGCAGCCTGGGGTCCACCGTGCAGGAGACAACCTGCTGCTAGAAGATGACGGCACTATATGGCGGTATAAGCAAACTCAGTTACTTCACTGAGTCGCACTGAAAAGAACTCGCTGTGCCCTGCTAGCGTCACAGAGGAACACAGCTAACTGCTGAGCTGATGGCAGTCAGTCGTCACGCACACAGAGAAGCACACAAACACTCCTCTCCAGTGGAACCGGAATTCTAGTGGCTATTATCCAGCCCTGAATACATAGATACAAACTCCTCACAGTGGTGCCGGTATTCTAGGGGCTTATTTCAGCCGGTCCCTGAATACATTCATACAAACTCTTCACCGGAGGTGCCGGTATTCTAGGGGCTTATTTCAGCCAGGCCCTGAATACATTCATACAAACTCTTCACTGGAGGTGCCGGTATTCTAGGGGCTTATTTCAGCCGGGGCCCTGAATACATTCATACAAGCTCCTCACCAGAGGTGACGGTATTCTAGGGGCTTATTTCAGCCAAACCCTATCCACATACTGGCGCGTCCACAAATAGCAAGCTCATAGCATGAAGTGATACTAGCGCATGGCCATGCGGCCATGCAAACCTTTTATAGCTGCAGCAGCTTCAGGACCTTCCTAGAGGACCAATGGAAGCTGCTACAATACCAGAGCAACTTCAGGACCTTCCTAGAGGACCAATGAGATTCACAGCAATACCTGAGCATGCTCAGAAGGGAAAAAGCAGGACTTAGTCCCAGAGACATCTGCTCGCCGCTGACCAGAACTGGCTACAATGGCTGAGCCTGGGAAAACAGCAGAAACCATCTGCACAGTATCAGGCAGAGCCAGACGCTGGGACCGACGTCTCTGCTGAGCAGGCTCCACTGCGGCTGGAGAAGAATGGGAGACCGCAGAGGAGATACCTCGAGATTCCCCTGTGCAGAGGTGGGAACTCGACCCCTAACATTTTGCTGCCATTTTGGACAATGTTTTAAGTATTTTCTATCAACATTAGGCAAAAACTAAATAATACATTTTGGCCAGACTCTCTTAGTGTATAATGGTGGACTAAAAATACTTTGGGTGTATACGTCTACCCTACTATCTATTTATGTGTTAAAGTGGGTACTGAGCTTCAATTAAAGGGATATACAGGCTAAAATAATTTTTGTCTGCAGCTTTACCATTAAGGCTACAGTCACACTATCAGTATTTGTTCAGTATTTTACATCAGTATTTGTAAGCCAAAACCAGGAGTGGAAAAATCAGAGGAAAAGTATAATAGAAACATACGCACCACTTCTATATTATCACCCACTCCTGGTTTTGGCTTACAGGTACTGAGGTAAAATACTGACCAAATACTGATAGTGTGACGGCAGCCTAAAAGTGTTACTCTTACCATGGACTTTCTCTGCTATTTTAGCTTTTCCCCGCTGAAAAACACATTCCAACCTTTTGCCCTATAAATCACAGCAATGTCAGTACTGTGTGTGCCTGTGCCTGCTACTGCTTTTCAGCTCTGAGTCTGTTGGGGACTGCAGTGAATCGATGGAGGTCCCGTGAGTCATTTATGCCATTTTCTGGTATGTAAATGCTGTGCACGATCTTAACATCAATGTGAACACAGGCAAAAATTGTCCTCACTTTAACCCCTTAGCGACCGCCGATACGCCTTTTAACGGCGGCCGCTAAGGGTACTTAAACCACAGCGCCGTTAATCAACGGCGCTGTGGAAAAAGTCCATAGCGCCCCCCAGAGGCCGATTTTCTCCGGGGTCTTGGCTGCCGAGGGTAGCCGAGACCCCAGAGAACATGATTCGGGGGGTTTTTAACCCACCCCGCATTTGCGATCGCCGGTAATTAACCGTTTACCGGCGATCGCAAAAAAAAAAAAAAAAAAAGCGATCTCTTTTTAATTTCTCTGTCCTCCGATGTGATCGCACATCGAAGGACAGAGAAAAGGGGTCCCAGGTGGCCCCCCAATACTCACCTAGCTCCCCCGATGCTCCTCGTGGGTTAGGGTTAGGGGTAGGGTTAGGGGTAGGGTTAGGGTTAGGGCTAGGGTTAGGGGTAGGGTTAGGGGTAGGGTTAGGGGTAGGGTTAGGGTTAGGGGTAGGGGTAGGGTTAGGGGTAGGGTTAGTGTTAGGGTTAGGGGTAGGGTTAGGGGTAGGGTTAGGGCTAGGGTTGGGGCTAAATTTAGGGTTAGGGTTGGGGCTAAATTTAGGGTTAGGGTTGGGGCTAAACTTAGGGTTAGGCTTCTTTCACACTTACGTCGGTACGGGGCCGTCGCAATGCGTCGGCCCGACATACCGACGCACGTTGTGAAAATTGTGGACAACGTGGGCAGCATCTGTAGTTTTTCAACACATCCGCTGCCCAATCTATGTCCTGGGGAGGAGGGGGCGGAGTTACGGCCACGCATGCGCGGTCAGAAATGGCGGATGCGACGTACAAAAAAACGTTTCATTGAACTTTTTTTGTGCCGACGCTCCGCCAAAACACAACTGATCCAGTGCACGACGGACGCGACGTGTGGCCATCCGTCACGATCCGTCGGCAATACAAGTCTATGGGCAAAAAACGCATCCTGCGGGCACATTTGCAGGATCCGTTTCTTGTCCAAAACGACGGATTGCGACGGAATGCCAAACGACGCAAGTGTGAAAGTAGCCCTAGGGCTAGGGTTAGGGTTGGGGCTAAAGTTAGGGCTAGGGTTGGGGCTAAAGTTAGGGTTAGAGCTGGGATTAGGGTTAGGGTTTGGATTAGGGTTGGTATTAGGGTTAGGGTTGGCATTAGGGTTACGCTTGGGATTAGGGTTAGGTTTGGGATTAGGGTTAAGGTTAGGGTTGTGATTAGGGGTGTATTGGGATTAGGGTTAGGTTTGAGGTTAGGGTTGAGATTAGGATTAGGGGTGTGTTGGATTTAGGGTTTTGATTAGGGTTATGGTTAGGGTTGACATTAGGGTTGTTTTGGGGTAAGGGTTGTGATTATAGTTAGGGTTAGTGATTAGGATTATGGATGAGGTTGGGATTAGGGTTAGGGGTGTGTAGGGGTTAGGGTTGGAGCTAGAATTGGGGGGTTTCCACTGTTTAGGTACATCAGGGGGTCTCCAAACACGACAGCCAATTTTGCGCTCAAAAAGTCAAATGGTGCTCCCTCCCTTCTGAGCTCTGCCGTGCGCCCAAACAGTGGGTTACCCCCACATATGGGGCATCAGCGTACTCGGGATAAATTGGACAACAACTTCTGCGGTCCAATTTCTCTTGTTACCCTTGTGAAAATAAAAACTTGGGGGCTACAAAATCTTTTTTGTGAAAAAAAAAATATTTTTTATTTTCACGACTATGTATTCTAAACTTCTGTGAAGCACTTGGGCATTCAAAGTTCTCACCACACATCTAGATAAGTTCCATGGGGGGTCTAGTTTCCAAAATGGTGTCACTTGTGGGGGGTTTCCACTGTTTAGGCACATCAGGGGCTCTCCAAACGCGACATGGCGTCCAATCTCAATTCCAGCCAATTCTACATTGAAAAAGTAAAACGGCACTCCTTCTCTTCCAAGCTCTGCGGTGCGCCCTAACAGTTGTTTACCTCCACATATTGGGTATCGACGTACTCAGGAGAAATTGCACAACAACTTTTGTGGTCTAATTTCTCCTGTTACCCTTGTGAAAATAAAAATTTGTGGGCAAAAAGATCATTTTTGTAGAAAAAATGCGATTTCTTTTTTCACGGCTCTACGTTATAAACTTCTGTGAAGCACATGGGGGTTCAAAGTGCTCACCACACATCTAGATAAGTTCCGTAAGGGGTCTAGTTTCAAAAATGGTGTCACTTGTGGGGGGTTTCCACTGTTTAGGCACATCAGGGGCTCTGCAAACGCGACATGGCGTCCAATCTCAATTCCAGCCAATTCAACATTGAAAAAGTAAAACGGCACTCCTTCTCTTCCAAGCTCTGCGGTGCGCCCAAACAGTGGTTTACCCTCACATATGGGGTATCGACGTATTCAGGAGAAATCGCACAACAACTTTTGTGGTCTAATTTCTCCTGTTACCCTTGTGAAAATAAGAATTTGTGGGCGAAAAGATCATTTTTGTGTAAACAAAAGCGATTTTTTATTTTCACGGCTCTACGTTATAAACTTCTGTGAAGCACTTGGGGGTTCAAAGTGCTCACCACACATCTAGATAAGTTCCTTAAGGGGTCTAGTTTCCAAAATGGTGTCACTTGTGGGGAGTTTCCACTGTTTAGGTACATCAGGGGCTCTCTAAATGTGACATGGTGTCCGATCTCAATTCCAGCCAATTCTGCATTGAAAAAGTCAAACGGCGCTCCTTCACTTCTAAGTTCTGCGGTGCGCCCTAACAGTGGTTTACCCCCACATATGGGGTATTGGCGTATTCAGGAGAAATTGCATAACAAAATTTTTGGTTACATTTCTGTTTTTACACTTGTGAAAATAAAAAAAATGGTTCTGAATTAAGATGTTTGCAAAAAAAAGTTAAATGTTCATTTTTTCCTTCCACATTGTTTCAGTTCCTGTGAAGCACGTAAAGGGTTAATAAACTTCTTGAATGTGGTTTTGAGAACCTTGAGGGGTGTAGTTTTTAGAATGGTGTCACACTTCATTATTTTCTATCATATAGACCCCTCAAAATGACTTCAAATGTGATGTGGTCCCTAAAAAAAAATGGTGTTGTAAAAATGAGAAATTGCTGGTCAACTTTTAACCCTTATAACTCCCTAACAAAAAAAAATTTTGTTTCCAAAATTGTGCTGATGTAAAGTAGACATGTGGGAAATGTTATTTATTAACTATTTTTCATGACATATCTCTCTGATTTAAGGGCATAAAAATACAAAGTTTGAAAATTGCAAAATTTTAAAAATTTTCGCCATATTTCCGTTTTTTTCATAAATAATCGCAAGTAATATCGAAGAAATGTTACCACTAACATGAAGTACAATATGTCACGAAAAAACAATCTCAGAATCAGCGGGATCCGTTGAAGCGTTCCAGAGTTATAACCTCATAAAGTGACAGTGGTCAGAATTGCAAAAATTGGCCTGGTCATTAAGTACCAAATTGGCTCTGTCAATAAGGGGTTAATATATTTCTTTTGCAAACATGATTACTAATTTTCTTAATATCTTTTTTTTGAATCACTGGCATGTGGTCTTGAACTAAACTGTTTCAGTTAAAAATCAGAAACATGCAATAATTTGCTTCTTTTTCTCAGTACAACATTGACCTGATGACATGACATGACAAATTGTTGTTTCACTCAAACTCACTACCTGAAGAATGCTGATAATAAGGGAATTGATCAGATAATGTGCGTTGACAGCGTATCCATGCCGATATGATGCATCAGTTGCAGCTGAGGGCATAACTTGAGGCAATAGGATACCAAACAAAAGGCCAGAATTGAAGACCTGTAATTCATTGCCTCATTGTCAGTTACAAGAAATCATTGTAAGCCTTGGGGTTTTACAGACAACCAGAGAATCACATCAACACAGGTGGAGTTCAATGTATGCAGTAGGAGACATGCTTAGGCTACTGTACATGGTGAAACAGTTGGGGGCACTTTACAATTTACCTATAGCTATATGTTTTTATTCATCACTCATGACAGGTATACAGTATAATATTGCACTCCATATGAAATACCAGTCAAAGAAAACTTTTGCATCTGCCGTTCCTTCTTTATATCTCCTGAATATTTATGAAGAATAACTTCAAAGAAGCTTATAAAGATGACTTATTCTGTTTCATTATAGGCATTAAAAACCAGAACTTACCTGGAAATCAAGTTCTCCACGCAATAGACATAAGGTTCAAAAGACAACATTGATTATAATGGATTTCCAATAGGTTGTCAGTCATTTTACTGGAAAAGCACCAATGCAGGAGTAAATGAAGCCCAAGTTGACCGCTGAGCATTATTATCCCCATTGTCAAGTGGGTTGTCATGCTCACAGGTGGTGCACATGGTTCATGGACCCACTATGCCACAGGACTGGGCTTGCCTAGGAGGGGCTTATTGAAACAGCTACCTGGTGTTTACTGGAACTCTAGATGGTGGAGTCAGGCTTGAGCTGCAGACAGCCTTCTGGTGCCACTCCCAGGTAGTCCCCAGTACCACAGCTGCCAATCCCAAGGGGTCGAATTCGCTGGAAGGGATGACATAACCGGTGTGACTGACAAGCAGGATTCGGAGACTGAAGAACAGTCCAGATAACATGGATCTCAGAGACAGGTTAACTTTCAGACATTCCTTTTTTATCGGGAAATGGCTCAGGTTTCACGGTTAGGGTACCATCTGAGCAGCCACTGGATCACATACAGGTACAGACTACACAGGGCTATAGGGAATGTACTGAATAGGGGAATACTAATTTTGACCAACAATGAGGGACCTGGAAACATATAGTTGCACACACTACCATTACAACTGCTAAATTACTTTACAATACTAACTATAAGGGTTGTTCTGATATACAAGATGCCTCCCAGCTATTGGTTGGGGGCATCTTTGCAGGTGCGCACGCTATCCCTTTAAAAGAAGCATGCACTGGGCGCGCCGCCAGGATGGTGAGTATGCTGGTGTCCCGCATAAAGAGAGCAGGGGAACCATGCGGGATTGCCGGCGACGGACGTTACAGGGGTTTTGTTGGTATGCAGGCTGCACTTTCAGAATTGACTGTGATAAATTTCAGTAAGTGTAACACCCAGTTCTTAATTAATTAATACATTTCTATTAGAAATAATAAAGGTAGAAAAATGTAAAGTTCTAACATAAACTGCTCTAGACATTTTACATTTATAAACATTGAAATTGGATCACCAAAAAGGAAAAGTGATGGCTTTATGGAAATGGGTCAGTGAAAGTCCAGATCTAAATCCCATTCAGAATCTGTGGCAAGATTTGAAAATTGCTGATCACAGACAACGACTTAGACAATTTAATCATAATTGAAGTTACTATTATGGTAAAACTTTTTTAACCCCTTAACGACAGTCGATAGGTCTTTAGTTAAAGGTACTTAAACAACAGCATAGTTAATTAACGGCACTGTGGAAAAAGTGTGTAGCGCCCCCAGAGTCTGATTTTTCCCAGGCATAGCCAAGACCCCAGAGAACATGATTTGGGTTGGTTTTTATCGACTCTGGAGTTACGACAGCCATTATTAACCGTATAAAGGTGGCTTAAAAAAAAAAGTCAGGTTTTGTATTTAATTTCTCTCACCTTTGATGTGATCGCACATCAGAGGAGAGAGAAATAGAGTCCCCCTCCAACAGTACCTTATGTACCGGAAAAGCTGTTCCCAGCCCCCCTTCTTCTCATCCGGCAGAAAGAAAATGGCGGGGCATGTGCAGTGCGCCCGCCAAGATCAGCCGGCCGGCACACAGCAACCAATGATAATTTTCTAATTGCCTGCTGGGTTTTGAACATGATTGGGGTCGGTTTTTACAGACCCCGGGGCTGCGATCGCCATTATTAACCCTCAAAGTGACTTAAAATGTGAGGTGGTCCTGAAAAAAATGGTTTTGTAAATTTGTTGTGAAAATGAGAAATCGCTGGTCAAATTTTAACGCTTATAACATCCTAACAAAAAATTTTTTTTTCCAAAATTGTGTGATGTAAAGTTGACATGTGGGCAATGTTATTCATTAAGTATTTTGTGTGACATATCTCTCCGATTTAAGGGAATAAAAATTAATTTTTTAGAAATGTTGAAATTGTAATTTTTTTCGCCATGTTTTCATTTTTTCATAAATAAATGCAAGTAATATCGAAGAAATTTTACCACTAACATGAAGTACAATATGTCACGAAAAAACAATCTCAGAATCAGAGGGATCTATTGAAGCGTTCCAGAGTAAAGGTACCGTCACACTTAGCGACGCTGCAGAGATACCGACAACGATCCGGATCGCTGCAGCGTCGCTGTTTGGTCGCTGGAGAGCTGTCACACAGACAGCTCTCTCCAGCGACCAACGATCAGGGGAAAGACTTCGGCATCGTTGAAACTGTCTTCAACGATGCCGAAGTCCCCGGGTAACCAGGGTAAACATCGGGTTACTAAGCGCAGGGCCGCGCTTAGTAACCCGATGTTTACCCTGGTTACCATCGTTAAAGTAAAAAAAACAAACGCTACATACTTACCTACCACTGTCTGTCCCCGGCGCTGGGCTTCTCTGCTCTGGCTGTGAGCACAGCGGCCGGAAAGCAGAATGGTGACGTCACCGCTCTGCTTTCCGGCTGCCCGCCGCTCACAGCCAGAGCAGAGAAGCCCAGCGCCGGGGACAGACAGTGGTAGGTAAGTATGTAGCGTTTGTTTTTTTTACTTTAACGATGGTAACCAGGGTAAACATCGGGTTACTAAGCGCGGCCCTGCGCTTAGTAACCCGATGTTTACCCTGGTTACCAGCGAAGACATCGCTGAATCGGCGTCACACACGCCAATTCAGCGATGTCAGCGGGACCTCAACGATCAAAAAATGGCCCAGGCCATTCCGACACGACCAGCGATCTCACATCAGGGGCCTGATCGCTGCTACGTGTCACACATAGCGAGATCGCTACTGAGATCGCTGTTGCGTCACAAAACTTGTGACTCAGCAGCGATCTCGCTAGCGATCTCGCTATGTGTGACGGGGCCTTTATAGCCTCATAAAGTGACAGTGGTCAGAATTGTAAAAATTGGCCTGGTCATTAAGCTGCAAATTGGCTCCGTCACTAAGGGGTTAAATCACAAAGTCAAATATTTCCTATTTGCATCGATTATTATAACTTATAGCCTTCAGGCCAATTTTACGTCATGTCTTTCGTGTGACATACAGTAGTTTGCATCTTCTATTGTCTTGTTTTTGCCTCTAGTTGTATTGGAAGCAGAACTAGCTAGGGTTTTCAATAAAACTGCCAAAGATCTTGCCCAATATATGCCTAGAGGACCCAATTTTGGCTTATGTATGACCGGTAGAACTACTTGGACACATTAAACATACTAGTTGGAGACTGGTTCCTGACATCATCATTTCCATAGAGTCCACTGGTGCTTTGAATTAACCCTAACAAATTGCTTGTAGCTCGGTTCAGTTTCTCAAGTGTGATCTATTGCTTACACTGAAAAGCTTTGCGTTGAAGAAATTATAAGCTCCCAAACAGATGGTGTAATTATTTTAGCATAAGACATATTGTTAATCATAAATGGCTATTTACAAGGTAATCATGGTAAAAATAAAATGAGTGGATTCGAATTTGGTGTTATTATCTATAAACATAGGGAATGTATTCAGCACTGCAAACACTAACAGGGGGCTTGAATGGAGCATGAGCAATGAAAGGAGACAAAACAAAAAACAACATGGGGCAAGACAAATTTTGTTAATTAGCAGTCTAGACATGTATTTTTAGTTACTGCAGCAAGTAATCAAAGCTTTCCACATTGTTTCTGATTTCCCTGCAAGCACTATTATTTTTCCCACACCATGCACTATTAAAAGATGTGCATAATTAAAGAATAGTGCGTCATTTTCCAATTAAGAACATGGAAGTACATTCAGTGGCTACTCAGTCCTCCCCAGACATGACTAAAGTGTACTTAGCTCCCTGCTGAGAGGAGTTCATTTGCAAAATGGTAGCTAGAGCATGAAAAGAGTATTCACCACACTTCCATTCCGACCAGTCAACCAGGTAAAACACCAAGAGTGTGATCGCCACCTGTCCTGTCTTTATACCGTCACACATTTAGTGCATTCATATCGAAAGCCAAAATGTTCTTTATGTCCGAGCTCACATGAGCGTATGCGCATCGCGTGCTATTTCATCCCAAAAAACCCTAACATTTTTGCATCTATTTTGAATTCGGTGCGTCAGTTTTTAATATCCGTATAGCATCCGTATGTCCGTTTTTACTTGAGCAATTTAATAAATAATAGACAAATTACAGTTTCCTATCTTTTCTATCTTAATAATTGTAATGGATCCATGAAAAAGGCATGACAAACGGATGACCTGTTTTTTTTTTGTGGACTCATTGACTTGGGTGAGTCTGATCCAAAATACTTAGCAAAATAGTTTATGCTGTGAATTGTTTACAAAAGATCCATCAGACCATGTGTAAAAACATTTACGTAAACCAGCACATTATTTCCCTGAGGAGCATTGCATGGCCTATAAGTCTCCTTATAGTGGCATGTCAGGTATATCATTCTCCACAGGGAGAGATGTTACCCTTTAGACCCTAGTCAGAGCCTCTCACGTAGCCAAATCACATCTCATGCTTTGCACTGAAGAGGGGCAACACCCTGAAATACGTGTCTGCAATTTGAGATTCTGGTTTGGCTTTTATTCTATTCCATTCATATAGCAAGACTTTCTAAAGGGTTGATATAGACTTTTAGGATTGCTACTTCCAATAAGTGACACTAGAGGGCATCTTTCTCTGAGGAGGCAATTTGCAGATTTACTTTCCCATAGCAGCACTGCATGGTCTGTAAGTCTCCTCACACTAGCATATTACTCACCACAAGAAGAGACGTTAGCCCTTAGACAACTACCACATTGACTTTTTGTTTTCCAGCTTTTGTCATAACTATTTTTGTGGCACTGTGTCAACCATTGATGCTGCTGTTTTTAATTTAGGTTTAGTGAAGCACTTTTTATGGAGATAGGAGTGCCAATTATCGTTTGGACTGTTGCTGCTGTTGGAGTATTTTGGTGTGCACCAGGATAGGTGAGCAAATTGCTCCTATTCATATTAACCATATTGACTTGCATTGGTCAGTGTGATGACTGTATGCTACCCGTTTTGCATACACATACAGCACAATGACGTTTTACTTTATTGTTTAACCTGATTTTCTTTTTCAGCTTGCGTGTTTGTGTTGTATAGGAGTTTGATGTATGGTTTAGTACATCATACTCCTTTGCTATATAAGAGTTATACAGTATAATGTATGTCCTGGGCTGTTGCACAATACACTGTTATCACTTTTGACTACTGTATATACAAATTTTATTCAATAAAAAAAAATAACGTTTAATATTTTTCGCTGAATGAGTCCTCAGGGTACACTCGCGATGGCGTACATTCACTTATGAAAGAGAATCGACCTATTATATTACTGACACGCGGCTCAAATTCTGGCAGAGTTTGATCCGAGTGTCAACTGAGTGTGACAGGAATCGTATCCCGGAATCGTATCACAGGTCTGGAGAAGTCAAAGAATGCAATTTCATCATTTTTCTCAATTGGTTTAAACTTTTAGTAAATAATTATATGGGAGGCCATATTCAGAACTATACTTAGCATTTATGGTGCCTAAGATTAATGACAAAAATTACTGGTTTATTAACAATTTCCTTTAAATTATTTCAGTAGCAATCACAATTTTCTCTGCTGCTGCCTTGCTTTCTCCCTCTTGAGATCAACTATTTCTTTGGGAAATTCAGTGATAAATGTTTACTTCCACTGCTGAACCCTCAAATGATAAATGGGACCATAGAATTTCCTGAAAGGGTTCCGTATTTTTCAGACTATAAGGCTGCTGTCACACTAGCAGTATTTGGTCAGTATTTTACATCAGTATGTGTAAGCCAAAACCAGGAGTGGAACAAATAGAGGAAAAGTATAATAGAAACATATGCACCACTTCTGTATTTATCACCCACTCCTGGTTTTGGCTTACAAATACTGATGTAAAATACTGACCAAATACTGCTAGTTTGATGGCAGTCTAAGACGCTCCTTTTTCCCAAAACTTTTTTGGGAAAATGGGGGTGCATCAGTAGGCTGAATATACTTACCAGGAGTATGGTGACAGCCGGAGTTGGGTGACTCTTCCTGGGCAGGGTAGAGAGGTGTCTGGTAGTCTGATACTGCAGGGCGATGATATGACTCCCATCTCAGGCTGGTTAGGCGGGTCTCAATGGAGCAAGGGCTCCGCCGACACTTTGTGACTTGTGACATTTGTGACATTTGTGACATTTTGTGGCCTGCATTCAGCCTGTTTGTGGAATCTCTATTACCAGCTGTCAGGCTTCCACTAACAGTGCAACAATGATACATACAGTTGTGCTAAAAATTTTATGTACCCCAGCAGAATTTTTGCTTTGTTGGCCTTTTTTTCAGAAAATAGGAATGATAACGCCAAATCTTTTACTACATTCATGGTTACTGGTTGGGAGAAGCCATTTATTGTCAAACTACTGTGTTTTCTCTTTTTAAAACTTAATGACAACCTAAAACATCCAAATGACCCTGATCAAAAGTTTACATACCCCATTTATTAACCCCTTCACGACATGTGCCGCACTAGTACTGCACATGTCGTGTCTCTCCCTTTGATGTGTGCTCCGGCGGTGAGCCCACATCAAAGCTGCGACATGTCAGCTGTTTTGAACAGCTGACATGTGCATGCAATAGCAGGAGGTGGAATTGTGATCCACACGCCGCTATTAACTAGTTAAATGCTGCTGTCAAATGCTGACAGTGGTATTTAACTAGCTCTTCCGGCCATCGGGCCAGAAATGTGCGCATCTCTGACCCCCGTCATGTGACCGGGGGTCAGTGATGTGTCGGCATGACAACCAGAGGTCTCCTTGAGACCTCTATGGTTGTTGATGCCGGATTGCTGTGAGCACCACCCTGTGGTCATAGCAATGCAGGAATTCTATTGCCCTATATCACTTCTCCCCTATGCCTCCAAACTACTGGAACAACATGTTTAGCTTGAACTGTCCTCCCATCTCTCTTCTTGCTCCCTCTTCGACCGCCTACAATCTGGCTTCCGGTCACACCAGTCCACTGAAACTGCCCTAACTAAAGTCACCAATGACCTCTTAACCGCCAAGAGCAAGCGACACTACTCTGTCCTCCTCTTCCTCGACCTGTCGGCTGCCTTTGACACAGTGGACCATTCCCTATTATTACAGACCCTCTCATCCATTGGCATCACAGACTTGGCCCTATCCTGGATCTCATCATACCTAACAGACCGGACATTCAGCGTCTCCCACTCACACACCACCTCCTCACCTCGCCCTCTATCTGCCGGAGTCCCACAAGGTTCAGTCCTTGGGCCCCTGCTCTTTTCCATTTACACCTTTGGCCTGGGACAGCTCATAGAATCTCATGGCTTTCAGTATCACCTCTATGCTGATGACACACAGATCTACATCTCTGGACCAGTTATCACTTCCCTTCTAACCAGAATCCCTCAATGTCTGTCCACTATTTCATCCTTCTTCTCCGCTAGATTTCTGAAACTTAACATGGGCAAAACAGAATTCATCATCTTTCCCCATCTCACGCGACCCCCCCAACAAACCTTTCCATTACAGTAAATGGCTGCCCACTCTCCCCAGTCCCACAAGCTCGCTGCCTCGGGGTAATCCTTGACGCTGATCTCTCCTTCAAACCACATATCCAAGTCCTTTCCACTTCCTGCCGACTTCAATTCAAAAATATTTCACGAATCCGTTCATTCCTCAACCATGAATCTGCAAAAACCCTAGTCCATGCCCTCATCATCTCTCGCCTTGACTACTGCAACCTCCTGCTCTGTGGCCTCCCCTCTAACACTCTCGCACCCCTCCAATCTATTCTAAACGCTGCTGCCCGACTAATCCACCTGTCCCCCCGCTATTCCCTGACCTCTCCCCTCTGTCAATCCCTTCCCTAACCATGACGTACAAAGCCATCCACAACCTGTCTCCTCCATACATCTGTGACCTCGTCTCCCGGTACTTACCTACACGCAACCTCCGATCCTCACAAGATCTCCTACTCTACTCCCCTCTTATCTCCTCTTCCCACAATCGTATACAAGATTTCTCTCGCGTATCACCCCTACTCTGGAACCCTCTACCACAACTAGTGTTGAGCGATACCGTCCGATACTTGAAAGTATCGGTATCGGATAGTATCGGCCAATACCCGAAAAATATCGGATATCGCCGATACCAATATCCGATACCAATACAAGTCAATGGAACACCAAGTATCGGAAGGTATCCTGATGGTTCCCGGGGTCTGAAGGAGAGGAAACTCTCCTTCAGGCCCTGGGATCCATATTAATGTGTAAAATAAAGAATTAAAATAAAAAATATTGATATATTCACCTCTCCGTCGGCCCCTGGACATCACGCTGGTAACTGGCAGGCTTCTTTGTTTAAAATGAGGGCGTTTAGGACCTGCGAATGACGTCGCGGCTTCTGATTGGTCGCGTGCCGCTCATGTGACCACCACGCGACCAATCAGAAGCCGTGACGTCATTCTCATTCACTAAACTCCTAATTCTAGGAATTTAAGACCTGCGAATGACGTCACGGCTTCTGATTGGTCGCGTGGCGGTCACATGAGCGGCACGCGACCAATCAGAAGCCGCGACGTCATTCTCATTCACTAAACTCCTAATTCTAGGAATTTAAGACCTGCGAATGACGTCACGGCTTCTGATTGGTCGCGTGGCGGTCACATGAGCGGCACGCGACCAATCAGAAGCCGCGACGTCATTCGCAGGTCCTAAACGCGCTCATTTTAACCCCTTAGCGACCGCCGATACGCCTTTTAACGGCGGCCGCTAAGGGTACTTAAACCACAGCGCCGTTAATTAACGGCGCTGTGGAAAAAGTGAATAGCGCCCCCCAGAGGCCGATTTTCTCCGGGGTCTCGGCTGCCGGGGGTAGCCGAGACCCCAGAGAACATGATTCGGGGGTTTTTTAACCCACCCCGCATTTGCGATCGCCGGTAATTAACCGTTTACCGGCGATCGCAAAAAAAACCCAAAAAAAAAACGCGATCTCTTTTTAATTTCTCTGTCCTCCGATGTGATCGCACATCGGAGGACAGAGAAAAGGGGTCCCAGGTGGCCCCCCAATACTCACCTATCTCCCCCGATGCTCCTCGTGTCTCCCGGTGGGCGCCGCCATCTTCAAAATGGCGGGCGCATGCGCAGTGCGCCCGCCGGCCGGCACCGGGAGAATCTTTGGGGTCTGCCGGGGGTAGCCGAGACCCCAAAGAGCATGACCGGGGTCGGTTTTACCGACCCCTGTTTTGCGATCGCCGGTAATTAACTGTTTACCGGCGACCGCAAAAAAAAAAAAAAAAAAAAGTAAAGTGTAATTCTCTGTCCTCTGATGTGATTGCACATCAGAGGACAGAGAAATAGGGGGATTCGGGGACCCTACAATACTCACCTGTGTCCCTGGATCCTCTTGCTGCTCCTCCTGGCCGCCGGCAGAAGAAAATGGCGGGCGCATGCGCAGTGCGCCCGCCATCTGTCTCCATCTGCCGGCCGGCAGAACAGCAGTTGGGGCTAAAATTAGGGTTAGGGTTAGGGTTAGGGTTAGGGGTAGGGTTAGGGTTAGGGGTAGGGTTAGGGGTAGGGTTAGGGTTAGGGGTAGGGTTAGGGGTAGGGGTAGGGTTAGGGGTAGGGTTAGGGGTAGGGTTAGGGGTAGGGTTAGGTTAGGGTTAGGGGTAGGGTTAGGGGTAGGGTTAGGGGTAGGGGTAGGGGTAGGGTTAGGGCTAGGGTTAGGGCTAGGGTTGGGGCTAAATTTAGGGTTAGGGTTGGGGCTAAATTTAGGGTTAGGGTTGGGGCTAAATTTAGGGTTAGGCTTCTTTCACACTTACGTCGGTACGGGGCCGTCGCAATGAGTCGGCCCGACATACCGATGCACGTTGTGAAAATTGTGCACAACGTGGGCAGCAGCTGTAGTTTTTCAAAGCATCCGCTGCCCAATCTATGTCCTGGGGAGGAGGGGGCGGAGTTACGGCCACGCATGCGCGGTCAGAAATGGCGGATGCGACGTACAAAAAAACGTTTCATTGAACGTTTTTTTGTGCGGACGGTCCGCCAAAACACAACTGATCCAGTGCACGACGGACGCGTCGTGTGGCCATCCGTCACGATCCGTCGGCAATACAAGTCTATGGGCAAAAAACGCATCCTGCGGGCACATTTGCAGGATCCGTTTCTTGTCCAAAACGACGGATTGCGACGGAATGCCAAACGATGCAAGTGTGAAAGTAGCCGTAGGGCTAGGTTTAGGATTGGGGCTAAAGTTAGGGCTAGGGTTGGGGCTAAAGTTAGGGTTAGAGCTGGGATTAGGGTTAGGGTTTGGATTAGGGTTGGTATTAGGGTTAGGGTTGGCATTAGGGTTACGCTTGGGATTAGGGATAGGTTTGGAATTAGGGTTAAGGTTAGGGTTGTGATTAGGGGTGTATTGGGATTAGGGTTAGGTTTGAGGTTAGGGTTGAGATTAGGATTAGGGGTGTGTTGGATTTAGGGTTTTGATTAGGGTTATGGTTAGGGTTGACATTAGGGTTGTTTTGGGGTAAGGGTTGAGATTATAGTTAGGGTTAGTGATTAGGATTATGGATCAGGTTGGGATTATGGTTAGGGTTGTGTTGGGGTTAGGGTTGGAGCTAGAATTGGGGGGTTTCCACTGTTTAGGTACATCAGGGGGTCTCCAAACACGACAGCCAATTTTGCGCTCAAAAAGTCAAATGGTGGTCCGTCCCTTCTGAGCTCTGCCGTGCGCCCAAACAGTGGGTTACCCCCACATATGGGGCATCAGCATACTCGGGATAAATTGGACAACAACTTCTGGGGTCCAATTTCTCTTGTTACCCTTGTGAAAATAAAAACTTGGGGGCTACAATATCTTTTTTGTGAAAAAAAAATATTTTTTATTTTCACGACTCTGCATTCTAAACTTCTGTGAAGCACTTGGGCATTCAAAGTTCTCACCACACATCTAGATAAGTTCCTTGGGGGGTCTAGTTTCCAAAATGGGGTCACTTGTGGGGGGTTACTACAGTTTAGGTACATCAGGGGCTCTGCAATCGCAACATAATGCCCACAGACCATTCGATCAAAGACTGCATTCCAAAAAGGCGCTCCTTCCCTTCCAAGCTCTGCCGTGCGCCCAAACAGTGGTTTACCCCCACATATGGCACATCAGCGTACTCGGGATAAATTGGACAACAACTATTGCAGTCCAATTTCTCCTGTTACCCTTGTGAAAATAAAAACTTGGGGGCTACAATATCTTTTTTGTGGAAAAAATTTTTTTTTTTATTTTCACGGCTCTGCATTATAAACTTCTGTGAAGCACTTGGGCATTCAAGGTTCTCACCACACATCTAGATAAGTTCCATGGGGGGTCTATTTTCCAAAATGGGGTCACTTGTGGGGGATTTCTACTGTTTAGGCACATCAGGGGCTCTCCAAACGCGACATGGCGTCCGATCTCAATTCCAGCCAATTCTACATTGAAAAAGTAAAACGGCACTCTTTCTCTTCCAAGCTTTGCGGTGCGCCCAAACAGTGGTTTACCCCCACATATTGGGTATCGACATACTCAGGAGAAGTTGCACAACAACTTTAGTGGTCTAATTTCTCCTGTTACCCTTGTGAAAATAAAAATTTGTGGGCAAAAAGATCATTTTTGTAGAAAAAATGCAATTTTTTTTTTTTAACGGCTCTACGTTATAAACTTCTGTGAAGCACATGGGGGTTCAAAGTGCTCGCCACACATCTAGATAAGTTCCTTAAGGGGTATAGTTTCCAAACTGGTGTCACTTGTGGGGGGTTTCCACTGTTTAGGCACATCAGGGGCTCTCCAAACGCGACATGGCGTCCAATCTCAATTCCAGCCAATTCTACATTGAAAAAGTAAAACGGCACTCCTTCTCTTTCAAGCTCTGCGGTGCGCCCTAACAGTGGTTTACCCCCACATATTGGGTATCAGCGTACTCAGGAGAAATTGCACAACAACTTTTGTGGTCTAATTTCTCCTGTTACCCTTGTGAAAATAAAAATTTGTGGGCAAAAAGATCATTTTTGTAGAAAAAATGCGATTTTTTTTTTCACGGCTCTACATTATAAACTTCTGTGAAGCACATGGGGGTTCAAAGTGCTCACCACACATCTAGATATGTTCCTTAAGGGGCCTAGTTTCCAAAATGGGGTCACTTGTGGGGGGTTTACACTGTTTAGGCACATCAGAGGCTCTCCCAACGCGACATGGCTTCCAATCTCAATTCCAGCCAATTCTACATTGAAAAAGTAAAACGGCGCTCCTTCACTTCCAAGCTCTGCGGTGCGCCCAAACAGTGGGTTACCCCCACATATGGGGCATCAGCATACTCGGGATAAATTGGACAACAACTTCTGGGGTCCAATTTCTCTTGTTACCCTTGTGAAAATAAAAACTTGGGGGCTACAATATCTTTTTTGTGAAAAAAAAAATATTTTTTATTTTCACGACTCTGCATTCTAAACTTCTGTGAAGCACTTGGGCATTCAAAGTTCTCACCACACATCTAGATAAGTTCCTTGGGGGGTCTAGTTTCCAAAATGGGGTCACTTGTGGGGGGTTACTACAGTTTAGGTACATCAGGGGCTCTGCAATCGCAACATAATGCCCACAGACCATTCGATCAAAGACTGCATTCCAAAAAGGCGCTCCTTCCCTTCCAAGCTCTGCCGTGCGCCCAAACAGTGGTTTACCCCCACATATGGCACATCAGCGTACTCGGGATAAATTGGACAACAACTATTGCAGTCCAATTTCTCCTGTTACCCTTGTGAAAATAAAAACTTGGGGGCTACAATATCTTTTTTGTGGAAAAAATTTTTTTTTTTATTTTCACGGCTCTGCATTATAAACTTCTGTGAAGCACTTGGGCATTCAAGGTTCTCACCACACATCTAGATAAGTTCCATGGGGGGTCTATTTTCCAAAATGGGGTCACTTGTGGGGGATTTCTACTGTTTAGGCACATCAGGGGCTCTCCAAACGCGACATGGCGTCCGATCTCAATTCCAGCCAATTCTACATTGAAAAAGTAAAACGGCACTCTTTCTCTTCCAAGCTTTGCGGTGCGCCCAAACAGTGGTTTACCCCCACATATTGGGTATCGACGTACTCAGGAGAAGTTGCACAACAACTTTAGTGGTCTAATTTCTCCTGTTACCCTTGTAAAAATAAAAATTTGTGGGCAAAAAGATCATTTTTGTAGAAAAAATGCATTTTTTTTTTTTTAACGGCTCTACGTTATAAACTTCTGTGAAGCACATGGGGGTTCAAAGTGCTCGCCACACATCTAGATAAGTTCCTTAAGGGGTATAGTTTCCAAAATGGTGTCACTTGTGGGGGGTTTCCACTGTTTAGGCACATCAGGGGCTCTCCAAACGCGACATGGCGTCCAATCTCAATTCCAGCCAATTCTACATTGAAAAAGTAAAACGGCACTCCTTCTCTTTCAAGCTCTGCGGTGCGCCCTAACAGTGGTTTACCCCCACATATTGGGTATCAGCGTACTCAGGAGAAATTGCACAACAACTTTTGTGGTCTAATTTCTCCTGTTACCCTTGTGAAAATAAAAATTTGTGGGCAAAAAGATCATTTTTGTAGAAAAAATGCGATTTTTTTTTTCACGGCTCTACATTATAAACTTCTGTGAAGCACATGGGGGTTCAAAGTGCTCACCACACATCTAGATATGTTCCTTAAGGGATCTAGTTTCCAAAATGGGGTCACTTGTGGGGGGTTTACACTGTTTAGGCACATCAGAGGCTCTCCCAACGCGACATGGCTTCCAATCTCAATTCCAGCCAATTCTACATTGAAAAAGTAAAACGGCGCTCCTTCACTTCCAAGCTCTGCGGTGCGCCCAAACAGTGGTTTACCCTCACATATGGGGTATCGACGTATTCAGGAGAAATCGCACAACAACTTTTGTGGTCTAATTTCTCCTGTTACCCTTGTGAAAATAAGAATTTGTGGGCGAAAAATCATTTTTGTGTAAACAAAAGCGATTTTTTATTTTCACGGCTCTAAGTTATAAACTTCTGTGAAGCAGAAAAAGTTTGCATCTCGGCTTTGGGAAAATGGCCGCCGCGATCTCTTCTGCGCACGCGCGGCATCCCGCGGCCATTTTCCTGAAGCCCCGTGCAGCAGAGCACTACATCTGCGCACGCGCGGCCCCAGGAAGATGGCCGCCCGCACCGATGAAAGGAATGACAGCGCAGATCGCGCGCTGTGTCTTCACGTGGGCACAGGGAATCCGGACCTTGGACATGCGCACACCACTACGCCACCAACGGAAACCTGGGGAAGAAAAGAACGCTGTGAACACGCCCACCTGACCAGACCAGCCTGATTGACAGGCGAAAACGCCGACTTTGGTAATGTATTTCTCGGCATACATGGGGAATCAGGGTACACTACATACACCATAGCAACGCACAGCACAGGCCCTATTTAACAGTATTTATATCTCAATCTCAAAAAACGGGGTGACAGGTTCCCTTGAAGTACAATATGTCACGAAAAAACAATCTCAGAATCAGCGGGATCCGTTGAAGCGTTCCAGAGTTATAACCTCATAAAGTGACAGTGGTCAGAATTGCAAAAATTGGCCTGGTCATTAAGTACCAAATTGGCTCTGTCACTAAGGGGTTAAACAAAGAAGCCTGCCGGTTACCAGCGTGATGTCAAGGGGCCGCCGGAGAGGTGAATATATCAATATTTTTCATTTTAATTCTTTATTTTACACATCCCTATGGATCCGATACCGATACCCGATACCACAAAAGTATCGGATCTCGGTATCGGAATTCCGATACCGCAAGTATCGGCCGATACCCGATACTTGCGGTATCGGAATGCTCAACACTAACCACAACACATCAGACTCTCGCCTACCATCGAAACCTTCAAAAAAAAACTGAAGACCCACCTCTTCCGACAAGCCTACAACCTGCAGTAACCACCGATCGACCAAACTGCTGCATGACCAGCTCTATCCTCACCTACTGTATCCTCACCCATCCCTTGTAGATTGTGAGCCTTCGCGGGCAGGGTCCTCACTCCTCCTGTACCAGTTATGACTTGTATTGTTTAAGATTATTGTACTTGTTTTTATTATGTATACCCCTCCTCACATGTAAAGCGCCATGGAATAAATGGCGCTATAACTAGGGTTGAGCGACTTTTACTTTTATAGGATTGGGTCGGGTTTCACGAAACCCGATTTTTTCAAAAGTCGGGTCGAGTGAAATCGGCCGATCCTATAAAAAAGTCGGGGTCGGGGTCGGCCGAAACACGAAACCCAATGCAGTGCATTGGGTTTCCAATGGTTCCCAGGGTCTGAAGGAGCGGAAACTCTCTTTCAGGCCCTGGGATCCATATTTAAGTGTAAACTAAAGAATTAAAATAAAAAATATTGCTATACTCACCCTCTGACGCGCCCTGGTACTAACCGGCAGCCTTCCTTCCTTAGAATCAGCACGTGAATGACCTTAGGGTGGTTTCACACTTGCGCTTTTGTCTGCTGCATTTTTTTTTCCAATATTTAACATTGAAAACGCATGCGTTTTTTGTGGTACGCGTTTGGTCGCGTTTTGAAACGCATGCGTTTTTTAACTGCATGCGTTCATTTTCCAAAATGCAACTTGTAGTATTTTTGAGGGGCGTTTTTTGGACACAAAAAAACGCATGCGTTTTCATGCGGTTTTTTTGGACCAAAAATGCGTTTTTTTTAACAAAGGTTGAATAGACTGTAGATAAGGCTGTCTAGACACTGATAAGCCTCCCCCATAGCAGCAGGGTTATAAAAGAAAGGTTGGGGGAAGTTTCTGGTCACTTCTCATCAGACTCCAAAGAAGACAAGACCCTGCTCGGACGCATTGGTGGACAAGACCCTGAGCAATGTGAGTATATCCTAGCCAATGCATTTATTTTTAATTTTTTGGATCTACATGTCCTAATTTCTTCTTTTTTTTTTTCAACATGCATCAGAATGTCTTCTGCGGAGTCTTCATCTGATGAGGAGTTTGAGCCACGTCAGTCCGAAGTGGATCATGTCAGTGAGGTTAGTTTTTTGTCCTTCAGCTTGGTAAGTATTGACTGTCACATCGACACATGAGACAATTTGATTTTTTTTTTTTTTTATAGAGCACTTCAACTGAGGGACAGACGGAGCAGCGGAATCAAGGTCCGGTGGGAATACGTCAGCGGGTATGTATACAAGGCAGACTTTCCTCATTGTAATATTCTTGAATCTTCCTTTCTGTACCCTTGATTTTCTTTTAGTTTTTCTTTTATGATCCTTTTCTTAAAGTTGACTTTCATATTCCTGCCCTTTTTTTTTTCTTTTTTCCCAATGTGATTGATCAAACTTATATGATTTTCTTTAACGTTTAGGTTTCACAACGGGACGATGACCGGATTGATAATGATCTCCTGATCACTCTGGTCCAGGAGCGAGTCCCGTTTTGGGACGGCCGGGATCCACAGCACGCCGTCAATAGTACGCTACGTCGTTTGTGGAGTGAGGTGGCCCAAGCGTTGTGGGATGGCTGGGAGAATGCCCCGCCATGGGTCCGTAATGCATTTGGTAAGTATTGCACTGCAGTGTGAAGCGGCAGAGACCTTGGCCGGGCTCTCTTGACTGTGTGTGATGAAAGAAACTTTTTTGAGTTTCTGTCATCACACACAGTCAAGAGAGCACGGCCAGAAGTACTTTTTCTGACCATTATTTGTTTTTGTTTTTTCACAGTGGACAAAATAAGAAGACGTTGGCGTTCCATGAAGGACCGCTTCAACAAGGACCTGCGTGCAGAGAAGAGTGCAGCTAGTGGTTCCGGAGCAAGGCACCGGCTCTACAAATATCACCGTGTGCTGGCCTTTTTAAGACCGGTCCTTCTCATGAGAACGTAAGTATTTCTCACATGCTTCCGGTTGTATTGCATTGACATAATCTGTAATTTTAAATTCCACAGGATGTACCATCTTGCTATATTTTGGTATTAATTTGCTGTGTTCTTTTTTCACAGCACACACTGCACGACTGTCGCACCAGGTTCTGGAGTGGTCCTTTAGCCGGCAGCCACGGACCCGTCCCAGCCATCCAGTAGCGCAGCACCAGGTGGGTCTTCCACACTCACTGGAGACCAGGGGCTGGCCCATCAGGTCTTCCCCTTTCGCAGTCCTCTTTCGCTGCACCCATTTTTGTGGGCTCATCCCGGCAGCGACAGAGGGCTTCGGATAGGTCCCTCATGCCCGAGTTTTTGCACTTGAGCTCGGTTTTACACGAAGCTATCAAGGCTTTAGGTGACAGAATGGATGTGTCCCATAATCTCTTACATTGCCGCATCCAGGATGTCGCCAAAAGCGTTGATCAAGTGAAAGCCGACCTCCAGAAGCCAGCTCATCATTTTTTTAATCAAATCCAACAGGGCATGTCGGAACACCTTAGCCCTGATCTCCAGCTGAGTGTGATGCAGGCCTGCAATGTTGCTTTTGTGCAGGCTATGCAGCAGAGTCAGAGTCGTAATGTGGCGGCATATCCAACTGTGCCGTCACTGTCACTATTAAACACCATTCCTACCTCTGCTGCATACCACTGCACGGCCACCTCTATTCCCTCAACAGGTGTACTCCACTACAGTGCCAACACGATGACGAGTGCTGTTGGACATCCCACCGCCACCACCGTGACAACCGCTGCTCCGGCTTGGACCTCCTCCGCTGACACCACGATGACGCAGGACCCTGGCGTGGCTTATCGGCCCGGCCCCCTCCCGATGCAGCAGGACCCATCCATGGCATATCGGACCGGCCCACCCCCGATGCAGCAGGACCGAGGCCTGGCATATCGGACCGCCCCCCCCCCCGATGCAGCAGGACCGAGGCATTGCTTTCCGGGCAGGACACCCCCCGATGCAGCAGGACCAAGGCCAGGCGTATAGGACGGCCCACCCCCCCATGCAGCAGGACCCAGGCATGGCGTATCGCACTGGGCCTCCCATGATGCAGCAGGACCAAGCCATACATTTCCGGGCAGGACCCCCCCGATGCAGCAGGACCCTGCCACGGCTTTATGTTCCCCCCCACCAGCAATGCAGCAGGACACTGGTATGGGCTTTGTTTCCCCCCCCCACAACGATGCACCAGGACCCTGGGAGGGTTTTATGTCCCCCCCCCCAACGAGGCACCAGGACCCAGGCGGGACTTTATCTTTCCCCCCCACTACAATGGTGTTGGACTCAGACGTTGCCGAGCGCTCCACAATGGAGACGGACTGTGTTATTGTGGAGCCAGGTCCACACTCTACAACCTAGCCCAAGAAGACATCCCCCAACCAGGAAAACCCAAAGGAAAACCGGCAAAACTCATAAAAAACAAAAAACTCTGATTATTCCTCCCCCATCACCTACTGATGTGTCTCAATTGTCTGTTGTGTCTCACCCTTCCAGTGTGTCTCAAGCCCCTCATGTTTTAAGCCCCATCCCCGAACTTCCAGACCCTTCCAGTTTTCTTGCCCCTTCTCCTGCCACCTCTGCCTCCTCCACGGTGAGCCAGGCTTCAATTCTGAACACCCCCCAGTTACGTCACTCAACCCCAAGCCTGCGCGGTACAACCCGTCGCGGTACAAAAAATAAATTTGTTTGTGTTTACTCAATAAAAAAAAAGGTTATTTGCAACAATTATGCTTGGTTTATTGTGTCTTTCACCGCTCTCAATACACACCAATAAACTTCGCCACACACTTATTCTTTTGGCCAAAACATATCTCCAGTAGTATAAAATACAAGACCACATCAATATGTGTTTCTTTAGTATACAGATATGAGTTGGCCAAAAAAATAGTTGTTATTTTCACTGTACATAGAGAAAATGGTGGAAATCAAGTTCAGTACTCAACTGAACCGGTCAGATGTTAAAATAGACACCTGACCTATTTAGTTGATTACTGCCTTGTATATTCACCATATTCTCTTATTTATATAGCACATTATGTGACAATGGTTGTCAAACTGATGGGACAATGGTTGTCACACGCTACATATCTATGCTCACCTGGCCAGGTGTAAGAAATTGTGAATTCATGATCATGTATATGTTTATCATGAATTCATTATTTCTTACACTTGACTTGATGGGTATAGAGAGCGTGACAGTGTTGACGCAATGACGTCAACAAGATTACCCATAAATCCAACATGGTTACCAATAAATCAACATTTTTCCGTTATTATAAGTATGCGGCCAGTGTTTTATATCATTATTTGTAAACCAAAATAGGGAGTGCAACAATATAAGAGGTCAATTATGATAAAAAAATAATAACTATTACCTCATCATCTATCACCCACTCCTGGTTTTGGATTACAAAATATGATATACATATCTACTGCCCATCTTTGGTCAACCTTTGTTTAGAGAGGAAAAAGACAGGAGACATGGTCAACACAACCAACACTAAAGTTTATTAATTAGAAAAATTTGTATCAGTATTTAATAACTGGTAAACATAAACATACAACAGGACATTTAAACAACATTGTCCTGCCATGACACCCGTCCAATATCGGACACAAAATAGGCTGCAAATTGGTCCCGCATAAGACCAACGGCTGCAGTTGACCGCATCGGGTGATGGTGAAAATCAGGCAATGGGTGTGAAACTGGTTCATCAAGTTCAATGTGGGGTCGCTCCTTAGCCATTATATAATTGTGTAGAACCACACAGGCTTTGACCACCTCGTCCACTGTTTCAACTTTTAGATTGATGGCTGTTGCAAGAATGCGCCATTTAGCAACCAGAATGCCAAAGCTGCACTCTACGGTTTTTCTGGCCCTGGTCAGTCTGTAGTTGAATATTCTTCTAGTGTGGTCCAAGTCCCTACTAGAATAGGGCTTCAGGAGATTTTCACACATCTGGAAGGCCTCATCCCCAACCATAACAAATGGCAGCGGTGGGCCTTGAGTGTTAGGGAGAGGATGTGGAGGGGGAAAATTAAAATTGTTGCCATACACCCGACGGCCCATATCCGAGTTCTTGAAGGTCTGGGAATCATTGCCACGGCCAAAACCTCCAATATCCACGGCGATGAAGCGACACTCCGCATCCGCTATTGCCATGAGCACTACCGACAAATATTTTTTATAATTATAAAACTCAGATCCGGTTCTGGCAGGTTTGACAATTCGGATGTGCTTTCCATCCACCGCCCCTAAACAGTTGGGGAAATCACACACGTTCAAAAATGTATTTGAAATTTCCCGCCACATATCCACGGTGGGTACGGGTATAAACTCCTCACGGAGTACATTCCATAACGCACGACAGGTGTCCACAACAATTCCGGACAGGGTTGATATTCCAAGGCGGTATTGGAAGTGCAGGGAAGATAAACTCTCCTGTGGCAAGAAATCTAGAAGAAAAAGAAACAAAAAAAACATTTAAAATTGGCTCTTAATGGTGTGTTTAAATAAGAAAAAGATTAAAAAAAACAACAAAAAATACACTTCATAACAAAAAAATTGGACTGTCACTGGTTTAGTTTTGGAACGTACCGTAATGTCACTAACAGACGTTCCTCGGGTGGAATTGCTCTACGGAGCCGTGTGTCCTGTCGACGTATGGAACCTTCTACACGAGACAGTAAATCCCGGAAAGATTCTTGAGACATTCTCGTGTAATCCTGGAATTTCTCTGGGTTGGCATTCAGCTCCGCATAGAGCGTGTGATATGCTCCACGGGTCTCACGGACTTCAATGATGGGGTGCCTCCAAAAACGCCGACGCTGTCTCCTTCTCCATCTTTGGCGGTTTCGGTCTTGCTCCCAAGCAAAAACACAGGAAAGGAAAATCTTGAAGCTGAACTCCAGTTTGAAATAAAAGTTCTCCATTGAAAGATCCATCATGACACCGGAAACAGTAGCAAGCTCTGAAATTTTCTGTACCCCTAGGGTCTATATATTGAGAGCCAATCATATATGCCCTCTCTATTCCCATTGGTTGTGTCTGGTAACCTTTTTTTTTCATTCTTTTTTTTTTTTTGAAAAATGCTCAAAAAAACGCAAACGCATGCAAAAACGCATGTAAACGCGTGTAAACGCTGTGTTTTTTGACGCACGCGTTAAACGTGTGCATCAAAAAAACGCAGCGTTTACATGCGTTTTTGCACCATGCGTTTTTTTTTAAAAATGCATGCGTTCAAAAACGCAAGTGTGAAACCAGCCTTAGATGACTTCGCGGCTTGTGATTGGTCGCGTGACTGCCCATGTGATCGCTCACACGATCAATCACAAGCCGCGACGTCACCGAAGGTCCTTCAAGTGCTGATTCTTAGGAAGGAAGGCTGCCGGAAAGAAGCAGGGCGCGTCCGAGGGTGAGTATATACCTAATAGGTATATCCTAATAGGAATATACTCACCCTCGGACGCGCCCTGCTTCTTTCCGGCAGCCTTCCTTTCTAAGAATCAGCGCTTGAAGGACCTTCGGTGACGTCGCGGCTTGTGATTGGTCGCGTGAGCGGTCACATGGGCGGTCGCGCGACCAACCAATCACAAGCCGCGACGTCATCTAAGGTCATTCACGCACTGATTCTAAGGAAGGAAGGCTGCCGGTTAGTACCAGGGCGCGTCAGAGGGTGAGTATAGCAATATTTTTTATTTTAATTCTTTATTTTACACTTAAATATGGATTCCGATACCGATTTCCAATATTGCAAACATATCGGAACTCGGTATCGGAATTCCGATACCAGATTCAGAAGATCGCCGACCTCATGGCCGACCCCACACAGGGGTCGGGTCGGGTTTCATGAAACCCGACTTTGCCAAAAGTCGGCGACTTCTGAAAATGGCCGACCCGTTTAGCTCAACCCTAGCTATAACAATAAATAATAATAATAATAATAATAATAATAATTCAGCTACATAGGAGCGATCTGAGCATCGTAGAATGTATCAAAAGAATGTATCTGCACCAAAATGGTATTATTAAAAATGTCAGTTCAGAACGCAAAAAATAAGCCCTCACCCGATCTGAGGTCCCAAAAAATGGAAACGCTACGTTTATCAGAAAATTGCGCAATTTTTTTTAAGCAAAGTTTGGAATTTTTTTTCACCACTTACATAAAAAATAACCTAGACATGTTTGGCATCTATAAACTCGTAATGATGTGGAGAATCACAATGGCAGGTCAGTTTTAGCATTTAGAGAACCTAGCAAAAAAAAAAAAAAAACACAGTGTGGGATTTCACTTTTTTTTGCAATTTCACCACACTTGGAATTTTTTTCCTGTTTTCTAGTACAATACATGGTAAAACCAATGGCGTCGTTCAAAAGTACAACTCATCCCACAAAAAACAAGCTCTCACATGGCCATATTGACAGAAAAATAAAAAAGTTATGGCTCTGGGAAGGAGGGGAGCGAACATGAAAACGCAAAAATGAAAAAGGGCTCCGTCTGAAAGGGGTTAATACCATGCATTGCCCCTCTAACATCAATGACAGCTTGAAGTCTTTTGTGGCAGTTGTGGATGAGGTTCTTTATTTTCTCAGATTGTAAGGTTGCCCACTCTTCTTGGCAAAAAGCCTCCAGTTCCTGTATAATCCTGGGCGGTCTAGCATGAACTGCATGCTTGAGATCTCTCCAAAGTGGCTCTATGATATTGAGGTCAGGAGACTGAGATGGCCACTCCAGAACCTTCGCTTTGTTCTGCTGTAGCCAATGACAGGTCAACTTGACCTTGTGCTTTGGACCGTTGTCATATTGGAACATCCAAGTACGTCCTATGCGCAGCTCTCGGGCTGATAAGTGCAAATTTGCCTCCAGTATTTGCTGATAATGTGCTGCGTTCATCTTTCCTTCAACTTTGACCAAGTTTCCTTGGCCTTTGTAGCTCACACATCCCCAAAACATCAATGATCCACCTTCGTGCTTCACAGTAAGAATGGTGTTCCTTTCATCATAGACCTTGTTGACCTCTCTCTAAATGTAACGTTTATGGTTGTGGTCAAAAAGTTCAACTATGGTCTCATCACTCCAAATTACCTTGCTCCAGAAGTTTTGAGGCTTGTCTCTGTGCTGTTTTGCATATTGTAGGCGAGATACTTTGTGGCAGTAATGGCTTTCTTCTGGCGATTCGGCAATGCAGCCCAATTTTCTTCAAGTGCCTCCTTATTGTGCATCTTGAAACAGCCACACCGCTAGTTTTCAGAGTCTTGTATTTTAGCTGATATTTTTTGTGGATTTTGTTTGCATCCTGAACAATTTTCCTGGCAGTTGTAGATGACAGTTTTAATGGTCTACCTGACCGTGGTTTTTTTTTTTACAGAGCCCCTGATTTTCCATTTGTTAATCACAGTTTGAACGCTGCTGACTGGCATTATCAATTTCTTGGATATCTTTTTGTATCCCTTTCCTGCTTT
Organism: Ranitomeya imitator; assembly: GCF_032444005.1. Taxonomy (NCBI): domain Eukaryota; kingdom Metazoa; phylum Chordata; class Amphibia; order Anura; family Dendrobatidae; genus Ranitomeya; species Ranitomeya imitator. The sequence continues at coordinate 409,905,777 of NC_091282.1, read as the reverse complement.
ATACAGTTCAGCTACTTTTTCCCGTCGATCCGTTGACAATTCTTTTGCTTTCCCCATCACTCACTGTCAGGGCTAGCGGAACGCACCAAATAATAAGATAGATTAAGGTGCGTTTGCAGCCCGGGGTCCACCGTGCAGAGACGGAACCTGCTGCCAAGTAATGACAGACTATATGGCGGTACAATGTGAATACACACACGGGTTAACTTCACCCTGTGTGAAGGAAGCGAACCCTGTTAAGTCACAGGGCCGCGGTACCGCACACAAGAGCGCAAGCAAGGAGTCACCAAGCTCAGTCCCAAGACTTGGGATCCAAGTCCGACTAGACTACTTGCGCTCGACACCGCTAATGGGGTGTCAGCGTAACCAAAGTAATAATAAAAGATGCACGAGAGTGCATGCGGTACCGCACTGGCGGACGCCACTAACCACCCAGGCTTGGGTCAGGAAAGCGCTGTGAAAGCGCACGGCGCCGCACTGGCGGTCACAGCAATTAGACGCTGTATGGTGTGTAACGTGCTGGTAGCAAGTCGGGCGCTAGATAGCAATCACCCACCTTCCGCGAACAGTCATCCAATAGGGAGGGGATTTTAATGAACGACTTTCACTCACAACACACACACGTTTACAAATGTACACTAGCGCATGGCCGTGTGGTCATGCGCAGCTTATATAGCTGCAGCACATTCAGGACCTTCCAATAAAGGACCAATGGGAACCGCTGCAGCATCTGAGCATGTGACCCTCGATCTCCAATGGGAGATCTCACCCTGGGCATGCTCAGAAGGGAAAAAGCAGGACTTAGATTCCAAAAGCGTCTGCTCGCCGCTGCCCAGCACTGGCTTCAATGGCAGAAGCAGGCAAAGCAGCAGTAATCCTATGCACAGAGTGAGACTGAGCAAGACGCTGGGAACGACGTCTCCGCTGAGCAGACTCCACTGCGGCTGGAGAAGAATGGGAGACCGCAGCAGAGATTGTTCGAGATTCCCCCTGTGCAGAGGTGGGAACTCAACACCTGACACTCACAATCCAGAAATGTCAGTGGCTGGATGAAAGATGCAAGAGTCTGTCTAGATCCAAGAAACTCACTTAGCTTCTATGCACACACACTGATTACAAGCAAACAGGTCGCAGGTAAGGATCTTAGCTTTAATAGCCATTCCAACCCATTTGTGTCAACTTCTGTGCATGTTATCAGGCCAAAATCACCAGGGTATGTAAACTTTTGATCCGGGTCATTTGCATGCTTTTTTTTGTCAATATGATTTTAAAAGAGAAAACACAGTAGTTTGACAATAAATGGGTTCACCCAACCACTAACCATGAGTGGGAAAGAGTTTTGGTGATAACATTCATATTCTCTGAAAAAAGGCCAAGAAAGCAAAAATTCTGCTGGGGTATGTAAACTTTTGAGCACAAGTGTACGCATTAGACTTACTGTATGTTGGCAGAATAATATGTCTCACCGATCTTCAGTGCAGGTAAAACTTTATTGCAGTAAAATCTTCACAACTCGGGGGAGCATATACAGCAGAGTGTACAGATCAAACGACGGCCGTTTTGCACTGCTCAAGCGCTTCAACAGGTTTGAAACCTGTTGAAGCGTTTGAGCAGCACGAAACGGCCGTCATTTGACCTGTACACTCTGCTGTATATGCTCCCCCGAGCCGTGAAGATTTTACTGCAATAAAGTTTTACCTGCACTGAAGATCGGTGAGTGCTCCCGTCTCCTTCCTTACACGCAGCTGCATTGTGATGTTTTCTCGGTTCAGCACCCAAGATCTAGTGGCTGGCTCATGCTGACAGCCTGTGGGTTCATGAGTTCAGCGTCTTGGTGGTGCGGTCAGCTGTTTCTTGATTGACTGAGAATAATATGTCTAATGCCTATGCAGGTGCCAGATTTCATCGGTCGGGAGACATATTGATTGAGCATGTCCAATTTTAGACCGCCGACTGGCATGTCAGCCAGCTGTTTTTTTCATCGAGAACACAGGAGAGCACAGCCAATTGAGTACTTTTGCATATGAGAGAGTTGGCTGATTGGTTAATGCATAGTTCACCCAACAGCCCTCTGGTGTGAATGGACAGCTTTTGGCTTCCGCCATAGTTTAATAAGTAGATGCTGATAGCAGACCTGGAGGTCATTGTGCATTTTAAGGCCTCCAGCTGCCATTGTAAAACAGCATTACCTCTTAAGCATTGAGGATTTATCAACATTTTTAAACACAAATGTAGAGTTTAATAGAGATGAGAGGACTGATGCACAGAGGAACAAGTTTGAGTCAAATTTCCAGAAATTAACGGTTTCAAGCGAATTTGAATATTTTGAGATTCAATTCATGATTCACAAAAAAACCATCCCCATTTCCCACACTACTGAAGTATTAGAGAGCAGGCTTACTTTGTGTTGTCACACAGGATTTCCCATAATGTCTTACAGCTATGACATTTTACAGATTATCATAACTTGTACAGTGTCAGTCTGTATAGGCTCATATGATCAGCAAAGTCCACTCTCTCTTCTGTAAAGTATAAACTCTTACAGTCATTGGGGTCCTCTCTCCCCTGTAGAATGTAAGCTCTTATGGTCAGTTGGGTCCTCTCTTTAATGTAGAATGTAAGCTCTTATGGTCAGTGGGGGTCCTCTCTTTCCTGTAGAATGTAAGCTCTTCTGGTCAGTGGGGTTCTTTCTTTCCTTACAAACTTTCCAATATTGAGATTCAAGCAAATTAATTTGCAAAAAATCAATTGTGCAAAGTTGGTGATTTGAAATTTCTAAAGATTCACTCATGTCTTGTGTTTGGGTATAGCACGGGGTTAATTAAAAACTATGTTAGGAGGTTAATAAAGCGATCCTAACACCTCCTAGGGGTAGATTCTCCTGTCAGGTTTCTTTTATTAGGAAAAAAAAAATAATTTTACATAAATGAAAACTCAAGTTTTTCTGGTCCCATTATATGAGAGTCTGTAAGTACCGTAAATCATCAAAGTCCATTGTAGCAGTGTAGTGAGAGGTACAAGAGTTTTATAGGATTAATGTAACCTTTTTATGCAATGCGGAATACTTATTTCAACATTTTTATCAAAATATTATTAGTGGTATGACTCGCGTTCCTGCCTTTGAAAACGAGACTGTGTGTGTGCGATTGTCATACTCGTCTATGTCTACATGACCTGTACCATGTACAAGAGAGAAATTGTTTAACTGAAACCACAAAAGTCTATGTATAATGCCAACTACAAAACCACATCCTCTAGGTAAGACAGTATTTTCCAAGTGAACTACAAAGTATGTAAAAGGCAAACATGAATGGGTATGTCTTTGTGTTTATGACTCACTAGAAGGTGAGGGGGTGTTGCTTTTTGATTGAGGACTTTCCACCATACCACTTTACTTAATTAAATGTGTGCAGATACCTTAAAACACTTATGTGTAGACTTAGTATGTGTTGAAATGAATAGCCTACGTTGTGACTCCATGTGACAGGTCATTTAACAAAAAATTAGGTGTAGAAAAGATCAGAAGACTGAAAGTTACCATTTATTTCAGTTCTTTGTGACACTAGAATTTCTTTGTATATAGGATAGGCAATATTATTTAAGATTCTTTACTGATTGTGGATATTTTTGATGTGTCCACAGGATGCAATACTGGCCTTCCACTATTAAATTAATAAATCTTTATTTTGGATGCATTAATGAAAGTATTCCCATACAGTAGAAAAAACTGATGCATTTCTGGCGATAAGAACTCCCTTAGTCATACTGTAACTAGCTTTATTGGATGGGTGGATGGGTTGGGCCATTGACACCCCATACATCATGACTAGACATGAGCGAATCTCTAAAAATTTGGAGTGAAGAATTTGAATAAGATAGAATTGATTGATCACGAATTGAAAGTACCCTTATTAGATATTCAGTATGCTCTGAGGGCTCTCTAGAATCTAAGAATGATAAACTGATCCCCTGACAGGGGTTAAGAAAATCATAAATCGTTATACTCACTGGTTTTATGTTGCATTCCTCACCATTGTTGCTGCTGCGGCTTTCCACCCAGTCCTCCAGTCTTTGCTTTGGATCTCCTTTTAACCACCAACCTTCCAGTCTTCCCATCAATTCTTTCTGTGCTGTCTAGGTGTCATGCAGTTATGTAGAGGACAATAAAAGACAGGTGACAGTGGAAGAACAGGCAAAGTGAATACAATATTTTATTTTTTTAACCCCTTCTTGGTCCTCAAAATAATCAAGAAATTGGCATTGGAGGTTTACTGACCATTTTGCTGTATTATTTTAGGTTAATCACAAAATTCGACGTCTAGTGAATATGGATTTTATGTCAAATTTGTAATCTGATTAATTTAGAATTGTTTGCTGATCTATAATTCTAGACCTCTGATGTTTCTGTGCGCTGTTGGGTCGTGATACATGCTATGAGACGTGTCACTTAAAGACTAGTTGGTGAGGTCTAGTCACATGTGGTGTGATGGCATTGCATGCAGGAATATCAAGGCCTAGTTGTGACAGAAGCCTCAACCCAGAGTGAAGAGGATATATGTGACGGGAGAAGCCAAAAAAAGGGACACAGAGGAACAGATGGTCAACTGCAAGATGTGTGAGCGGTGAAGGGTGTATTTATTTTTTACCTTTTGACAGGCTTCTATGGTTCAACAAAATGGTGGCCAACTTGTTGGCTATTTCACTGAATTCATACAGAGTAAATGGAAAAAAATCTGTATTCTGGGGGATCCAAATTTAATGTGAGCGCAAACATCACATATGTTAAGGACCGGCGGAACGCACCAAGTATAGATGATATGACACTAGGTGCGTTCGCAGTCCGAGGTCCACCGTGCAGGTAAAAGACCCTGCTGCTAGTAAGACGGACTATATGGCGGTACTAAGAATACACACATGGGTTAACTTCACCCTGCGTGAAGGAAGCGATCCTGTTGCGTCACAGGAGCGCAGTACCGCACATAGAGCGCGAGCAAGAAGTCAGCGAACTCAACCCCTACACAGGATTGAAGTCCGATTAGACACTTGCTGGCACAACACCGCAACTGGGTGTGTAAGGAAACTTATGAAATAGAATCAATAGGCACGAGAGTGCGTGCGGTGCCGCACTGACGGACGCCACTAACCACCCAGGCTTGGGTAAGGAAAGCGCAGAGGAAGCGCATGGCGCCGTACTGGCGGACACAGCAACAGGACGCTGTGATGTGTGTTACGTGCAGATGGTTAGTCGGGCGCTAGATAGCTACCATCATCCGCAAGCAGTCAACAACTCTAGGGAGGGATACTTAGGAGCTTTCATCCATCGACATACATCCATCTACACACACACATAATATCAAGACAATACTAGCGCATGGCCGTGCGGTCATGCGCAGTTTATATAGTTGCAGCACAGGAAGCTGCTACTGAAGTTTTTGCCCTTTCAGGACCTTCCAGAAGGACCAATGGAAAGTGCTGCAGTACCTGAGCATGTTTTGCCCTTTCAGGAGCTTTCAGAAGGACCAATGGAATGTACTGCAGCACCTGAGCATGTGACCGAACATGTGGCCCTCGACCTCCAATGGGAGACCCTGCCCTGGGCATGCTCAGACAGAGAAAAGCAGGACTTAGATCCAGAAACGTCCACTCGCCGCTGCCCAGCACTGGTTCAATGGCAGAAGCAGGAGAAGCAGCAGTAACTCTTCGCACAGAGTCAGACTGAGCGAGACGCTGGGATCGATGTCCCTGCTGAGCAGACTCCCCTGCGGCTGGAGAAGAATGGGAGACCGCAGCGGAGACGGATCGAGATTCCCCCTGTGCAGCAGAGGAAACTCGACTCCTAACATTACCCCCCCTCCTTGGTCCTCGCTACGTTCGAAGGCAGCAATGAGCTGCGGGGCCCGAATGTGCTCAACAGGCTCCCAGGACCTGTCCTCGGGGCCATAACCCTTCCAGTCTACAAAATAAAATTTTTTGCCACGTACCACCTTGAACCCCAAAATAGCGTTCACCTCATAATCGTCCATAGACGAACCCGATGTCCCAGCAGATGACTCGGAAAACTGGGACATATACACGGGTTTCAAGAGGGACACATGAAAGGTGTCGGTGATACCCAGGCGTGGCGGAAGGGCCAGACGGTAGACCACAGGATTAACCTGTTCGATGACCTTGAAGGGACCCAAGTAGCGAGGTGCAAACTTAGTGGACTCTACACGCAGCCTGATGTTACGGGCGGAGAGCCACACTAAATCGCCAGGAGCAAAGGTCGGGGCAGGGCGCCGATGTGCATCGGCGGAGGACCTCATTCTCTCCTTCGAGGCCCGAATGGCATCCTGAGTGCGGTCCCAAATGTCCCGTGCCTCCACTGCCCTGTCTGCCACCCTGGAGTCAGCAGAGGACACGGGCATAGGCACAGGAACCCGCGGATGCTGGCCGTAATTAAGGAGGAAAGGAGTCTGACCGGTGGAGTCAGCTACAGCATTATTAAGGGCGAACTCTGCCCATGGTAATAAAGATGCCCAGTCATCCTGCCTGGCAGAAACAAAATGTCGCAGATATGTGACCAGAGTCTGATTGGCCCTCTCCACCAACCCATTCGTCTCGGGATGATATGCGGAAGAGAGATTTAACTCAATGCTGAGAAGACGACAAAGCTCTCTCCAAAACCGAGACGCAAACTGGGGACCCCGGTCACTGACAATTTTGTCTGGCATGCCGTGTAGGCTTAAGACGTGTCTTATGAACAACGCTGCCAAGGCCCGTGCAGAAGGTAACCGTGGGAGCGGCACCAAATGCACCATTTTCGAGAAATGATCGGTAACGACCCAAATGACGGTACAGCCGCGAGACTTGGGCAAACCCACCACAAAGTCCATCCCGACCATCTCCCAGGGCCTGTCTGCGACCGGCAAGGGATAGAGTAACCCAGACGGCCGTTGTCAGGGAGACTTATTTTTGGCGCATGAGACACACGCCAGAACGTAATCTCTGACATCTCGGAGCATATGCGGCCACCAGTACGTCCTCGCCAGCAGCTCAGATGTCCTTTTTGTCCCAAAGTGTCCACCCACCCTGGAGGAATGAGCCCAAGAGAGAACCTCCGGTCGCAAATTTATGGGCACAAAAGTCTTGCCCGGAGGCACAGACTCAAGCGACACCGGAGCCACGGTTCTCAAGCTATCAGAAGGAACAATAAGCCGAGGCTCTCCTTCCTCCTCCTCAGATGACACAACAGAGCGAGAAAGAGCATCAGCTCGAATGTTCTTCTCCCCAGCGAGATAATGGAGGGTGAAGTGGAATCGGGAGAAGAATAAGGACCATCTGGCCTGGCGAGAATTTAGCCGCTGGGCTGTTTGCAAATATAGCAAATTTTTGTGGTCTGTGAAAACTTGAAAGGGAAAACGAGCCCCCTCCAAGAGATGTCTCCACTCTGAGAAAGCCAATTTCATCGCTAGCAACTCCCTGTCCCCGATGGAATAATTCCTCTCCGCTGGTGTGAAGGTCTTGGAGAAGAAGAAGCACGGATGCTTCCGACCTTGAGCATCCTTTTGGAAGAGGACTGCTCCAGCACCAACGGAAGAGGCATCCACCTCCATTATAAGCGGCTTATCGACATCGGGACGATGTAGGATGGGAGCGCTAGCAAAATGAGACTTAGTAGAAGAAAAGGCCCTGGAGACCTCTTCAGACCACACTTTGGGATTTGCTCCCTTCTTGGTGAGGGCTACCAAGGGAGCTACCAAAGTTGAGAAATGGGGAATGAACTGGCGGTAATAATTAATGAACCCCATAAAGCGCTGCACCGCTTTAAGTGAATGGGGTTCTTGCCAGTCCATCACAGCCTGTAGTTTGGCAGGATCCATAGCCAATCCCTGGTCAGAGATGATATAGCCCAGGAAAGGTAAAGACTCCTGCTCAAACACACACTTCTCCAACTTTGCGTAAAGAGAGTTTGCCTGTAAGAGGTCGAAGACTCTGCCAACATCTCTCCGGTGAGAGTCAATATCTGGAGAGAAGATGAGAATATCATCCAGATAGACTACAACCGAGGTGGAAAGCATATCCCGGAAGATGTCGTTGACAAAGTCTTGGAAAACGGCTGGGGCATTACAGAGCCCGAAGGGCATCACCAGATACTCATAGTGCCCATCTCTGGTGTTAAACGCCGTCTTCCATTCGTCCCCCTCACGGATGCGAATCAGGTTATAAGCTCCCCGCAGGTCTAATTTGGTAAATACCTTAGCTCCCCGTAGCCTATCAAAAAGCTCAGAAATCAGGGGCAGCGGGTACTTATTCTTAACGGTGATGGCGTTAAGACCCCTGTAGTCTATGCAAGGACGCAATTCACCATTCTTCTTCTGTACGAAGAAGAACCCTGCCCCTGCTGTTGACACTGACTTCCTAATAAACCCTCTTGCCAAATTCTCCTGGATGTATTGGGACATAGCCTCCGTTTCCGGGAGAGAGAGGGGATAGACACGTCCCCGAGGAGGTTCTGCTCCAGGCAAGAGATCTATAGGACAGTCATAGGGACGGTGAGGCGGAAGGGTCTCCGCGGCCTTTTTGGAAAAGACGTCTGCATAGGACCAATAGTATTTGGGGAGAGTAGAGAGATCTGCGGGTATCTCAGTGGTGGAAACCTGAACACACTCTTTCACACATCTGCCCTTACAGGATTCACTCCAACCCAATATCCTCCCAGAGGTCCACTCAATATGTGGGGAGTGGAAACGGAGCCAGGGTATTCCCAGCAGAATCTCATCCATTCCCTCGGGAAGGACAAGAAGGGAAATAATCTCCTGGTGGGATGGGGACATGGCTAACGAGAAAGGGACAGTCTGATGTGTGATCTGTAATGGAAGTTTCGACCCATTCACCACTCTAACGGTTACTGGTTTGGCAAGCATAACCAGAGGTATTGCGTGGCGCAGAGCAAAAGCAGAAGACATAAAATTTCCCTCTGCTCCTGAATCCACACAAAGCTCTACTGTAAGAGTGGATGTGCCTAACAGGATTGTCCCTTTAAAGGACAATTTGGAGGAAAATGCCGCTGTGTCCAGTGAACCTCCTCCAATGGACACTGGACGCGACCGTTTTCCCGACCGCCGTGGACATTTATTAGCGTAATGTCCCGGTTGCTGGCAATTTTTACACACCACAGGTACTCGAGCGGTCTGAGACCTAGGTCCCGCTCGAGAAACCTCCATGGCCTCATGGGAGTCGGACGCCATTACAGGAGATTCTAGAGGTTTGGCAAAGGTGGGAGCCAGCCGAAACCTCTGCCTACACTGGGTCCGCTCCAACCTCCGTTCGTTAAAACGGAGATCGATGCGGGTAGCAATAGTAATAAGCTCCTCCAGTGTGGCGGGAATCTCCCTGGTGGCCAAGGCGTCCTTTACATGATCTGCCAGTCCTTTCCAGAACACCGCAATAAGAACTTTATCCGGCCATTCCAGCTCAGAAGCTAGAGTCCGGAATAGGATGGCGAACTGGCTGACCATGGACAAAGCCTGAGTAATTGCCAACAATTGGAGCGCGGTATCGTGGGTGACACGGGGTCCCAAAAAGACCTGCCTCAGAGCGTCCAGGAAGATAGGAGCACTCTGTACCACACGATCACCACGTTCCCAAAGCGGCGTTGCCCACTCCAACGCCCTGCCCGACAAAAGAGATAAAATGAATCCCACTTTCGCCCGTTCCGTAGGAAAACGTGCAGCCAGCAGCTCGAGATGTATGGAGCACTGGCTCACGAATCCCCAACATAGCTTACTGTCACCAGCAAACTTGTCTGGAAGCGGGAGACGGGATAAGGTCGGAGCAGGGGTGGCAGTGGACAAACTGGCTGCAGCTGCACTAGCAGCCTGAACAGCGACAGCAGTAACGTCCACAGCTGAGGTTGCACGCTCTAGAGCCGCCAACCTACCCTCCAACTGCTGGATGTACCGCTGTAGACGCTGACTGTCTGCCATTTACTAGCCAGACCTTGGCGCTAGTATTATGTTAAGGACCGGCGGAACGCACCAAGTATAGATGATATGACACTAGGTGCGTTCGCAGTCCGAGGTCCACCGTGCAGGTAAAAGACCCTGCTGCTAGTAAGACGGACTATATGGCGGTACTAAGAATACACACATGGGTTAACTTCACCCTGCGTGAAGGAAGCGATCCTGTTGCGTCACAGGAGCGCAGTACCGCACATAGAGCGCGAGCAAGAAGTCAGCGAACTCAACCCCTACACAGGATTGAAGTCCGATTAGACACTTGCTGGCACAACACCGCAACTGGGTGTGTAAGGAAACTTATGAAATAGAATCAATAGGCACGAGAGTGCGTGCGGTGCCGCACTGACGGACGCCACTAACCACCCAGGCTTGGGTAAGGAAAGCGCAGAGGAAGCGCACGGCGCCGTACTGGCGGACACAGCAACAGGACGCTGTGATGTGTATTACGTGCAGATGGTTAGTCGGGCGCTAGATAGCTACCATCATCCGCGAGCAGTCAACAACTCTAGGGAGGGATACTTAGGAGCTTTCATCCATCGACATACATCCATCTAGACACACACATAATATCAAGACAATACTAGCGCATGGCCATGCGGTCATGCGCAGTTTATATAGTTGCAGCACAGGAAGCTGCTACTGAAGTTTTTGCCCTTTCAGGACCTTCCAGAAGGACCAATGGAAAGTGCTGCAGTACCTGAGCATGTTTTGCCCTTTCAGGACCTTCCAGAAGGACCAATGGAATGTACTGCAGCACCTGAGCATGTGACCGAATATGTGGCCCTCGACCTCCAATGGCAGACCCTGCCCTGGGCATGCTCAGACAGAGAAAAGCAGGACTTAGATCCAGAAACGTCCACTCGCCGCTGCCCAGCACTGGCTTCAATGGCAGAAGCAGGAGAAGCAGCAGTAACTCTTCGCACAGAGTCAGACTGAGTGAGACGCTGGGATCGACGTCCCTGCTGAGCAGACTCCCCTGCGGCTGGAGAAGAATGGGAGACCGCAGCGGAGACGGATCGAGATTCCCCCTGTGCAGCAGAGGAAACTCGACTCCTAACAACATAGTTAACACATTAGCTACAGTGTTTAGCACATAAAGTGATCATGATAAAAGGAAAAAATAAAATGAAACATTTATATGTACGTCAAAATTGCATCTAAAAAAAACTGCTACTCATCTTACAAAGAAGAAGACATCATTTAGCTCTGTCAAAGTATTAAAAAAAATAACAAAATTACGGTGGTGGAAAAGTTGAAAGACTAAAACAGAATGTGTTCAGGCGTGCGCCTCTGTAATCCTGCATGTCCTTCTTTTCGTCTAAAGCACTGATGGTGTATTAAAGACTATTGGATATATTCCAGCTGGTGAGTGCCACAATTTTTCTTTCTCCGTGTCACATTATCATGCTCTTTTCATGCTGAGCACCGTTTACCAGCTGTGATTTACCGCTACATTCCTGGTTACAAGATTCACATCTAAATAAGTGGTGATTTGTTAACCCTAGTTGCCTTTCATTTTCCTGTTGTCATGGACTCTATAAGTATTCAGACCCTTTGCTCATTATTGAGTAGAAGCACCCTTTTGAGCTAGTACAGCCATGAGTCTTCTTGGTAGTGATGCAACACTTTTTTGGGATTTGGGGATCCTCTGCCATTCTTACTCGCAGTTACTTTCCAGTTCCATCAGGTTGGATGGTGAACGTTGGTGGACAGCCATTTTCAGGTCTCTCCAAAAATGCTGAATCAGGTTTAGGTCACGGCTCTGGCTGGGCCAGACAAGAATGGTCACAGATTTGTTCTGAAGCCATTGCTTTGTTATTTTAGCTGTGTGCTTAGGGTCATTGTATTGTTGGAAGGTGAACCTTAGGCCAAGTCTGAGGTCCAGAGCACTCTGGAAGAGGTTTTCATCCAGGATATCTCTGTACTTGGCCCTATTCATGTTTCCTTCAATGGCAACCAGTCGTCCTGTCCCTGCAGCTGAAAAACACGCTCATAGCATGATGCTGCCACCATAATGTTTCACTGTTGGGATTGTATTGGGCAGGTGATGAGCAGTGCCTTGTTTTCTCCACACATTACACTTAGAACTATCACCAAAAAGGTCTATTTTCATCTCATCCGACCGGAGAATCTTATTTCACATAGTCTGGGAGTCTTTCAGGTGTTTTTTTGCAAACTCTATGCAGGGTTTCATATGTCTTGCACTGAGGAGAGGCTTCCGTCGGATCACTCTGGCATAAAGACCCACAGGTGTAAGGCTGCAGTGATAGTTGACTTTGTGGAACTTTCTTCCATCTGCCTACTGCATCTCTGGAGCTCAGCCACAGTGATCTTGGGGTTTTTCTTTACCTCTCTCACCAAGGCTCTTCTCCCACGATGGCTCAGTTTGGCTGGACAGCCAGGTCTAGGAAGACTTCTGGTGGTCCCAAACTTCTTCTATTTAAGGATTATGGAGGCCACTGTGCTCTTAGGAACCTTGAATACTGCAGAAATTCTTTTGCAATCTTGGCCAGATCTGTGCCTTGCCACAATTCTGTCTCTGAGCTCCTTGGCCTGTGAGCTGTGAGGTCTTATGTAGACAGGTGTGTGCCTTTCCAAATCAAGTCCTAGCAGTTTAATTAAACACAGCGGGACTCCAACGAAGGAAGTAGAACCATCTCAAGGAGGATCACAGGGAAATGGACAGCATGTTACTCAAATATGAGTGTCTGAGCAAAGGGTCTGAATACTTATGACCATGTGATATTTTGGTTTTTCTTTTTTGATAATTTGCAAAAATGTCAAATATTTCTGCCTTTTTTCAGTCAATATGGGGTGCTGAGTGTACATTAATGAGAAAAAAATTAACTTTTTTGAATTTATCAAATGGCTGCAATTAAACAAAGAGTGAAAAATATAAAGGGGTCTGAATGCTTTTTGCACCCACTGTGTATATATATATATATATATATATATATATATATATTTATATATATATATATGTATATATCATATATATATATACCATATATATATATATATATACAGTGGGGCAAAAAAGTATTTAGTCAGTCAGCAATAGTGCAAGTTCCACCACTTAAAAAGATGAGAGGCGTCTGTAATTTACATCATAGGTAGATCTCAACTATGGGAGACAAACTGAGAAAAAAAAATCCAGAAAATCACATTGTCTGTTTTTTTAACATTTTATTTGCATATTATGGTGGAAAATAAGTATTTGGTCAGAAACAAAATTTCATCTCAATACTTTGTAATATATCCTTTGTTGGCAATGACAGAGGTCAAACGTTTTCTGTAAGTCTTCACAAGGTTGCCACACACTGATGTTGGTATGTTGGCCCATTCCTCCATGCAGATCTCCTCTAGAGCAGTGATGTTTCTGGCTTTTCGCTTGGCAACACGGACTTTCAACTCCCTCCAAAGGTTTTCTATAGGGTTGAGATCTGGAGACTGGCTAGGCCACTCCAGGACCTTGAAATGCTTCTTACGAAGCCACTCCTTCGTTGCCCAGGCGGTGTGCTTTGGATCATTGTCATGTTGAAAGAACCAGCCACGTTTCATCTTCAATGCCCTTGCTGATGGAAGGAGGTTTGCACTCAAAATCTCACGATACATGGCCCCATTCATTCTTTCATGTACCCTGATCAGTCGTCCTGGCCCCTTTGCAGAGAAACAGCCCCAAAGCATGATGTTTCCACCACCATGCTTTACAGTAGGTATGGTGTTTGATGGATGCAACTCAGTATTCTTTTTCCTCCAAACATGACAAGTTGTGTTTCTACCAAACAGTTCCAGTTTGGTTTCATCAGACCATAGGACATTCTCCCAAAACTCCTCTGGATCATCCAAATGCTCTCTAGCAAACTTCAGACGGGCCCAGACATGTACTGGCTTAAGCAGTGGGACACGTCTGGCACTGCAGGATCTGAGTCCATGGTGGCGTAGTGTGTTACTTATGGTAGGCCTTGTTACATTGGTCCCAGCTCTCTGCAGTTCATTCACTAGGTCCCCCCGCGTGGTTCTGGGATTTTTGCTCACCGTTCTTGTGATCATTCTGACCCCACAGGGTGGGATTTTGCGTGGAGCCCCAGATCGAGGGAGATTATCAGTGGTCTTGCATGTCTTCCATTTTCTAATTATTGCTCCCACTGTTGATTTCTTCACTCCAAGCTGGTTGGCTATTGCAGATTCAGTCTTCCCAGCCTGGTGCAGGGCTACAATTTTGTTTCTGGTGTCCTTTGACAGCTCTTTGGTCTTCACCATAGTGGAGTTTGGAGTCAGACTGTTTGAGGGTGTGCACAGGTGTCTTTTTATACTGATAACAAGTTTAAACAGGTGCCATTACTACAGGCAATGAATGGAGGAAAGAGGAGACTCTTAAAGAAGAAGTTACAGGTCTGTGAGAGCCAGAAATCTTGATTGTTTGTTTCTGACCAAATACTTATTTTCCACCATAATATGCAAATAAAATGTTAAAAAAACAGACAATGTGATTTTCTGGATTTTTTTTTCTCAGTTTGTCTCCCATAGTTGAGGTCTACTTATGATGTAAATTACAGGCGCCTCTCATCTTTTTAAGTGGTGGAACTTGCACTATTGCTGACTGACTAAATACTTTTTTGCCCCACTGTATATACACAGACCAAAAGTTTAGACACACCTTCTTATATGAAGATTTTTCTGTATTTTCATGACTATGAAAATTGTAAATTCACACTGAAGGCATCAAAACTATGAATTAACACATGCGGAATTATATACTTAACAAAACAGTGTGAAACAACTGAAAATATGTCTTATATTCTAGGTTCTTCAAAGTAGCCACCTTTTGCTTTGATGACTGTGCAGCGCCCCAGAGACCTGGTCGTTGCAGTATGGCACTCTGCCGCAAAGGAGAGCGGCAGTACGTCTGATGGCACTACAGAGTTTTCCTGACCAGGTATCACCAGAACACATTACACTTCACACTCCGGCCACTAGGGGGAGAAAAAGGCTTTATTTATTGGGCCACTCCTCACACTGGTAAAACTAGGGGCTGGGGAGGAAGTTAGTTAGAAGCTGACTGGGTTGGAACCAGGCAACATCCCGTGGCAGGGGGTGTTGCAGGGAGAAGGCACAGGGGGGTCCCTGTCAGGCGTGGGAACCTGGCAGGTGCCTAGCGAACAGAACAGAACGTAACGGAACCACGCCTGCACACCCTGCGGCGGTATCCAGGAGAGAGACACGAAGGGAAGAATATTGTGGAACAGTGTAAACGAGATCAGCACAAAGGAGAGCCAGTAAGAGTCGTGCCGAGAGAGAGAGGCAACATCTTACTGAGGCGCGTAGTCGGTGGCCGGATCACCGTAGGAGTAACTGACTTCAGGCCTTACTTCAAATTCCGCTGGACAGTCAATTTTAGGCTGGCTGTCTACCTACTACACCTACGAAGACATAGGGGGCAACATTGGGAGAGGGGCATCTCTAGGGTCTTGGAAGACCTCCAAGCCCTCCCGTCAAACGGGTGGCGTCCTAGCCATAACATATCTGGGGGACGTTAGAAACTAGTAACATCTGGAACCAAAGAACGAGAGAGAGAAAGAAAGCTGTAGAGAACGAACGAACGAACGAGAACAGCAGTTGTGAGGACTATTCCGAATGCTCAGCAGGGTAGGACTACAACACACAGGCGCTATTGGTAGGCAACGATTTCCATCTGCGAGGGAAACTCTGGATGTGCCCATCGGACCGGCCGGTCGCTGATAGCCTGGTTGAACGTGCTCTGGACTGAGGATATTGAAGCCTTCAGTAAAGAGGTAAAGAGACTGCAACCCTGTGTCCTCGTTATTGCCTGCACCTCACACCATCACCATCCACCTTCACCTGTGGGAAGGTATACCATCCAGCTGCCATTCCATCACCCCAGCGGACCCCAGAGCAGCGTCGGTCACCCTGACCGAACACCACAGGTGGCGTCACGAACCTCTGACAGACTGTACTATCACCTTTATTGGACGCCCCTTAGCAGGGTCACGACCGGGTCCAGCCACCGTGACAACCGCATAACCGAGCAGAAAGTACCGGTACCGAGTGACTTGTGGCCCTGTGTCTGGGGGCGATGCAACTGCTTTGCACACTCTTGGAATTCTCTTGATGAGCTTCAAGAGGTAGTCACGGGCAATGGTCTTCCAAGAATCTTGATGGAGTTCCCAGAGATGCTTAGCACTTGTTGGCCCTTTTGCCTTCACTCTGCGGTCCAGCTCACCCCAAACCATCTCAATTGGGTTCAGGTCTGGTGACCACCCCATCACTCTGCTTCTTGGTCAAATAGCCCTTACACTGCCTGGAGTTGTGTTTGGGGTCAATGTCCTGTTGAAAAATAAATGATGGTCCAACTAAACGCAAACCGGATGGAATAGCATGCCGCTACAAGATGCTGTGGTAGCCATGCTGGTTCAGTATGTCTTCAATTTTGAATAAATCCCCAACAGTGTCACCAGCAAAGCACCCCCACACCATCACAACTCCTCCTCCATGCTTCTCGGTGGGATCAAAGCATGTAGGATCCATCCGTTCACCTTTTCTGCGTTCTCAAATTTGGACTCATCAGACCAAAGCACAGATTTCCACTGGTCTAATGTCCATTCCTTGTGTTCTTTAGCCCAAACAAGACTCTTCTACTTGTTACCTGTCCTTAGCACTGGTTTCCTAGCAGCCATTTTACCATGAAGGCCTGCTGCACAAAGTCTCCTCTTAACGTTTGTAGAGATGTGTCTGCTGCTAGAACTCTGTGTGGCATTAACCTGGTTTCTAATCTGAGCTGCTGATAATCTGCAATTTCTGAGGCTGGTGACTCGGATAAACTTATCCTCAGAAGCAGAGGTGACTCTTGGTCTTCCTTTCCTGGGGTGGTCCTCATGTGAGCCAGTTTCTTTGTAGCGCGTGATGGTTTTTGCCACTGCACTTGGGGACACTTTCAAAGTTTTCCTAATTTTTCGGACTGACGGAGCTTCATTTCTTAAAGTAATGATGGCCACTCGTTTTTCTTTACTTAGCTACTTTTTTCTTGCCATAATTAGTGTTGAGCGATACCATCCGATACTTGAAAGTATCGGTATCAGATAGTATCGGCCGATACCCGAAAAGTATCGGATATCGCCGATACCGATATCCGATACCAATACAAGTCAATGGGACACCAAGTATCGGAAGGTATCCTGATGGTTCCCAGGGTCTGAAGGAGAGGAAACTCTCCTTCAGGCCCTGGGATCCATATTAATGTGTAAAATAAAAAATTAAAATAAAAAATATTGATATATTCACCTCTCCGGCGGCCCCTGGACATCACCGCGGGTAACCGGCAGGCTTCTTTGTTTAAAATGAGCGCGTTTAGGACCTGAGAATGACGTCGCGGCTTCTGATTGGTCGCATGCCGCTCATGTGACCGCCACGTGACCAATCAGAAGCCGCGACGTCATTCGCAGGTCCTAAATTACTAGAATGAGGAGTTTAATGCCTGAGAATGACGTCGCGGCTTGTGATTGGTCGCGTGGCGGTCACATGAGCGGCACGCGACCAATCAGAAGCCGCGACGTCATTCTCAGGTCCTAAACGCGCTCATTTTAAACAAAGAAGCCTGCCGGTTACCAGCGGTGATGTCCAGGGGCCGCCGGAGAGGTGAATATATCAATATTTTTTATTTTAATTCTTTATTTTACACATCACTATGGATCCGATACCGATTCCCGATACCACAAAAGTATCGGAACTCGGTATCGGAATTCCGATACCGCAAGTATCGGCCAATACCCGATACTTGCGGTATCGGAATGCTCAACACTAGCCATAATACAAATTCTAACAGTCTATTCAGTAGGAGTATCAGCTGTGCATCCACCAGACTTCTGCTCAACATAACTGATGGTCCCAACCCCATTTATAAGGCAAGAAATCCCACTTATTAAACCTGACAGGGCACACCTGTGAAGTGAAAACCATTCTCGGTGACTACCTCTTGAAGTTCATCAAGAGAATGCCAAGAGTGTGCAAAGCAGTCATCAAAGCAAAAGGTGGCTACTTTAAAGAACCTAGAATATAAGACATATTTTAAGTTTTTTCACACTTTTTTGTTAAGTATATAATTCCACATGTGTTAATTCGTAGTTTTGATTCCTTCAGTGTGAATTTACAATTTTCATAGTCATGAAAATACAGAAAAATCTTTAAATGAGAAGGTGTGTCCAAACTTTTGGTCTATACTGTATATATATATATATATATATATATATATATATAGCCCATAAATTTGTATTTGTATGTAAAAAAATACATTTTTGGTATCACCATGTTTGGAACAACCTACCCCATAAAACTGTCACACTAATTAACCTCTTCAGTGAACACAGTAACAGAAAATAGATGAAAAAACACAAAATGATGGTTACTCATTATACCGCTAAACAAAAAGTGGAATAAAACATGATCAAAAAGATTAATGTATATAAAAATAATATAGCTGAAAACATTGTCTTGTCCCGCAAAAAACAAGCTGCCATACAGCTCTATCAGTGGAAAAATAAAAAAGTAACAGCTGTCAGAATAAAGCGGTGCAAAAATAATTATGTTTTCTATAAAATAATTTTTATTGCGTAAAAGCACCAAAACATAAAAACAATTACGTCAATCTGATATTGCTGTAATCATGCTGATCCGAAGCATAAAGCTGCCTTATCAATTTTACCACATGAGGAAGAACAAAATAACAGTTTCTGAATCGCTGGGTTTTGTTCATTCTGCCTACCAAAAATTGGAATAGAAAGTGGTCAAAAAATGTCTTGCGCCTGAAAATGGTACCAATAAAAATGTTAATTTGTCCCAGAAAAAACAAGCACTCATAGGACTCTGCTGAAATATGGAAAAATGATAGCTCTCAAAATATGTTGATGCAAAGATAAAAAATGTTTTTTAGTGTGTGACAGGAGCCAAACAGAAAATATATAAATCTGGTATCGATGTAATCGCACCAACCCAAAGAATAAAGTTGTCTAATCACGAGAAATGGCGTAAAAAATAAATAAAACCAATTCTTCACCGGCTGTTGATTTTTTCATTCTGCCTCCCAAAGATTGCAGTAAAGCTCAGCTCATATTTATCCTGCCCTCTACGCTGAGTGCTTATAGCGGGTTTTCCATGTAAATCTCTGAAATTCGTGATTCAGATAGAACCCTCAGCAGGAAATTCCTTATAAAGAAGCAGAAGGAGACACTGTGGATGCCGTCTGGCCTCTGATCTGGCAGTGTAAATCTTTTTAGGCATGTATAAAAATGCTGTCAGCCACAGTTTTGTGAACTTCTGAAAAGAAGGACAATGCTGAGCAGAGGCCAGATGGAGTCCAGAATAACTCTGCTGCCTCATAAAAGTGTATGGATGCCTCGGGAGTTTCATCTGAATGATGTCACTCTGATTTTTAGATGGAAACCCCAAAGTAAGTGCACAGCATAGCGTGCAGGATAATTATGATGGGAACATTTTTCTTACAAAAGTTTCAAGTCAATTCAGAAAAAAGCAAGTCCCCACTCAGGTCCATTATCTGTTAACCGAAATATGAGGTGCTTCCATGTTACTCGTAGTACAAAGGCTCTGGAAAGGCTAAATGGCTCCTCGCCCCTCAAAAGAAATTCAACAAATTCTGCAATCCCAAATCCAAATGATGCCCTACCTTCTGAGTCCCAGTGTGCCTACACCATCTTTAGCATTCACATGTTTGGCATTTCTGTTTCGATGAGAGCCTGCCTAATTTACAGGTGTGTGTCTCCGGAAGCTTGAGGTAGGCACTACAATGTACTGTGCACTACAATGGCAGTTTGCAATTTTCACTAAGCAACATCCACTGCTGCTTGTTTCTGGAAAAGACCCATGGACTCAAAATTGTCGCTATTTCTGTAGATAAATTCCCAAAGGGGTATAATTTCCAAAATGGGGTCACTTGAGGGGGGGTTCTGTTCTTCTAGCACTTAGTGACTCTATATTGATTCTGAAAACTATTCTAGGAATACCTATGCTCCAGAAGGCAAATAACACTCCATCCCTCTCGAGACTTGCCTTATGGCGAATCAGTACTGTATAACCCACATATGGGGTATTTTTTACGTTTAGCAGACATTTTGGTGGTAAATATGTAATTATTTTTTGTTCACATTCTTTCTTTCAGGAGAAATTGCATAATAACCTTTGGGGCTCAATTTCTCCTGCTACATTTGAAAAAATAAAAAAAATTTGGATCTGAAGTAATTTTTTTGTGAAAAAAAGTAAAATGTTCTTTTTAAAAAAAAAAAAAAACATTCCAAAAATATCTGTGAAGCACCAGAATGGTTAAAAAACTTCTTGAATGTGGTTTTGTGCACCTTCAGGGGTACAGTTTTTAGAATGTTGTCACTTTTGGGTATTTTCTACCATGTAGACTCCTCAAAGTGACTTCAAATGTGATGTTGTTGTAAAAATGAGAAATCGCTTGACAACTTTTAACCCTTATAACTCCCTAACAAAAAAAAATTTTGGTTACAAAATTGTGCTGATGTAAAGTAGACATGTTACATATTAAGAACTTTGTGTGACATATCTGTGTGATTTAAGGGCATGAAAATTCAATGTTGAAAAATTGCTAAATTTTCATAATTTTCGCCAAATTTCCATTTTTTTTCACAAATAAACGCAAGTCATATCAAAGAAATTTTACCATTATCATACGATATGTCTTGAGAAAACACTGTCAGAATCACCGGTATCCATTGAAGCGTTCCAGAGATATAACCCCATAAAGGGACAGTGGTCAGAATTGTAAAAACTGGTCTGGTCATTAACATGCAAACCACCCTTGGTGTAAAGGGGTTAAACTATATTTAATCATGGACAGGGATCTAACCACAAATCTATCCAGTATTGACTTATTTTCATTTTACATGGACCAAGTTTGGCTTCAGTTTGTCAATTGATTAACAAGCCTGAGATAACATATCTAGTTTGACCTGTAAAATTGTAAATGTATGTGAATGTGCCAATTTTCTTATGATCACCTCCCGGGAAAGGTTTCTCATGTAATTTTCCAATTTTATCTCTTAGTTTGACCTTAGCAAATTGATTTGCCTGCTCTAATCACTGAAATTCTCATGTTCTTGAACTTTTCCAAATCATTTTTATTCATCTTTGCTTAGCTTCTTACTGGGGTGGGTGATGCTCAAGGCCATGAAATAATATGCTTCTCACCTTAATATGAAGAATCAAATTATACACTGAAGATAGGAGGTCAGATAAAACTACTTGCTACGGCTGCAGATTTTTTTCCTCATGATATTAACTGCCTGCAAGTAAGGAAGCTGACAGAGAATAGAGAAGACATGTTTAACCCACCTTACAGCTTTTACAATCCTGCCATTTAGCCAACACTTCATTTCAAATCTGTATTGTAGTGCAGACTCAAGGTTGTGACTCGAATATAGTGGACACCTTACAAGGTCAGGAATTGGGCCTTAACTTTGACAGTAAAATAAAGTGTAGAATTGAAAATGGCAATATAGTTCTACATGTAATAGCTCCTAAGGCAGATATCACACAGCAAGTCATCACCTAAACTTTGCCCTAAATTTAAGCATACCTGTACGTTCAGCTGACATTTCAGAATAAGCTGTTATGTGTGTGCATGAGCAATAGCACTATTTACATCTTTTAGTTGTATTTGTCTCAGAGCTAGTGCATAGAAACTAGCTGAATTATTGTCTCCCATAAACAGCGCTTACAGACACGAAGGATTCCTGCTCTCTTGTATCTGCGCAACAGCAGTGTAGAGGGCATCATACAGCATTACTCAGCTGTGTAGCTGTGAATCCAATGCTAGAAAGAAATGAAACTTACTAATAAGCAGAATCCCAATGTCTTTGAGTCTCTCATTCTTCTCCTCCTTCATCTTTATCCATCTGCTCTTCATAGGCTTTCAAAGGCAGCTGCAATCTGATCTGTTAATCAGCTGCATTGTTTTGACCAAAATGGATTCAGCTGTTTCTCAAAATGAATGATTAATTCAGAGGCGGGGAGAAAGTGGAAAAAATAAGCATATTTCTGTGATAAGATATTAAGTTATTTCAAAATTCCCTATATTTGCTTCTTCTAAAATGATAGGACCATTTTAGCTTGATTAATAATAATAATAATAATAATAATATTTTTTATTTCTATAGCACCAACATATTCCACAGCACTTTCCATTTTAGAGGGGACGTGTACACACAATGAAGACATTACAGAATAACACATAACTCAACAGTAGTGTTGCGCCACCTCCCTAGTGTTCGGGTTCGGTTCGTCGAACAGGGACGTGTTCGACAAATATTAGTCGAACAGTCGACGAACACCGTCGAACCCCATTGAAACCAATGGCAGGCAAACACAAACACATGCAAACACATGGAAAACACATACAAAACACCTTAAAAGGTGTCCAAAAGCTGACAAACTGCTCAGAAGACAGAACAAACAAATGGAAAAGTCACAACTACATATGGTCATGTGAAAAGAAAAGAGGTGGAGGAGTAAAAGGAGGAGGAGACACAGATATAGGCATGTCATGCCCTTCTAAAATCAAGAAAGGCTAGAGTAAAAATGTAAACTCACTCTACCAACACCAAGACGTCTTGACAAAAAAATAAATATATTTAGGTAGAATGGCGGTGGGTCCATTCAGAACACTTTCCTTAGGAGACGTAGTGGTACCTCCGTTGGGAGTTGTGCCAAAGAATGAACCCAATACATTCAGACTAATCCACCATTTGTCATATCCAAGGGACAGGTCAGTAAACGACAACATCGACGTGGAAGCAAATACAGTACTATGTGCCTTTGATGAGGCAATCAGGCGGGTCAAGAAGTTGGGAAGGGGCACACTAATGGCCAAAACAGACATTGAGGGGGCATTCCGGTTACTACCTGTGCCTCCGAATAGTGTCCTCCCATTGGGCTGCTTCTGTGAAGGAGCATACTACATAGATCGCTGTTTGCCCATGGGGTGCTCCATATCCTGCTCACTATTTGAGGCGTTTAGTTGCTTCCTCGAATGTGTCGTCATGGACGTTTGTAAGGCGGCACATATTATCCATTACCTCGACGACTTCTTATGCCTGGGCCCAAAAGATTTGCCACAGTGTGAAAACACGCGGTAGTCCACCTGTGAGAAGGAGAGAGCTGGAGGGAGAGTGGACACCCTAGAGCCGAGGGGTTAGATTGAGAAAGAAAGAAGGCGGTGTAGCTTGCTTCATGGTTGGAGTACTCTGCTGGGTAGCCGAAACTGCTACTAGGCTCAAGTATTGTCTGGGCTAGATGCAGTTAAAAATCAGTACTTAGATAAACAGGCAGTGTAGCTGCTTCATAGGTCCGGTACTCTGAGTAGCAGAAACTGCTACTAGGCCCAAAAGGATTTCCTGGGCTAGATGCAGTTAAAAATTAGTACTTAGATAAACAGGCGGTGTAGCTTGCTTCATGGATGGGTTACTCTGCTGAGTAGCGCAAAATGCTATTAGGTATAAAACAATTTCATGGGCTAGATGCAGTTAAAAATTAGTAATTAGATCAACAGGCAGTGTAACTTGCTTCATGGGTGAAGTATGCTGCTAAGTGGCACCAAGTTCTACTAGGCCCAAGGATTTCATGGGCTAGATGCCACTACAAAATAGTAGTTAGGTAAACAGGTGGCGTAGCTTGCTTCATGGGTGGGGTACGCTGCTGAGTAGCACCAAATTCTACTAGGCCCAAAAGGATTTCCTGGGCTAGATGCCATTACAAAATAGTAGTTAGGTAAACAGGTGGTGTAGCTTGCTTCATGGGTGGGTTACGCTGGGGAGTAGCACCAAATTCTACTAGGCCCAAAAGGATTTCCTGGGCTAGATGCCGTTAAAAAATAGTAGTTAGGTAAACAGGTGGTGTAGCTTGCTTCATGGATGGGGTACGCTGCTGAGTAGCACTAAATTCTACTAGACCCAAAAGGATTTCCTTGGCTAGATGCCGTTAAAAAATAGTAGTTAGGTAAACAGGCGGTGTAGCTTGCTTCATGGGTGGGGTACGCTGCTGAGTAGCACTAAATTCTACTAGGCCCAAAAGGATTTCCTGGGCTAGATGCCATTACAAAATAGTAGTTAGGTAAACAGGCGGTGTAGCGTGCTTCATGGGTGGGCCTAAAAGGATTTCCTGGGCTAGTTTTTTTTCCAAAAATTCGGCCACAGACACCACTTAAGTGGCATCAATTTCGCCAGAGTTTTTAAAAACGTTTGGTGAGGTGATTTTCAAAAATCTTCAAGCTTTTAGTCTCAACAAGATGACACAGGGGTAGAAAAGTCCTTGCGGATCTAGGATTTGTTCATCTTGATGAACGTTAGTCTGTCTACATTGTCACTGAACAGCCGCGTGTGCTTATCTGTCAGCACACCACCAGCAGCGCTGACCACACGTTCAGAGAGAACGCTGGCTGCGGGGCATGACAAGATCTCCAAGGCGTGAGTGGCGAGCTCAGGCCTTTTTCATGATTGGAAGCCCAAAATGAGCAAGGGTCCAGTTCCACAGTCATGGCATCCATGTTAACTTGGCGATACTCTTGTACCATCCTCTCTAGGTGTTGGCTGTACGTCAGACTCCTTGTCTCCTGTGGCCTTGCAAAGGATGGTCTAAAAAAATCTTGAAACGATTGGAAAAAATTGCTGTTACCACCAGAAACGATGATACTGTTACGGTTAGAGTGATGACTCGATAGTCCCACGGTTGGCAAGTTAGAACTCAGGGATTGACTACGTGCACCACTGGAGTTTTGTGGAAAAGCAGATGTTAGATTCTGTAACAATCTCTGCTGATACTCCTGCATGCGTGAATCCATTTCTATGGCAGGAATTATTTTGCCAAATTTGCTTTTGCACCAGGGATCTAAGAGTGTGGCAACCCAGTAGTCGGCATTACTTCGGATTCTGACAATCTGAGGGTCATGTTGCAGGAAGTGCAGCATGAAGGCTCTCATGTGTCTTGCGCATCCAGGAGGACCAAGTCCTAGTTGTGTTGGTGGTGGCGAGGTGAGAATCATGCTTCCTTCGTCTACCCTCTCCCCCCAACCTTGCACAACAGAAATTTGATCAAGGTCAATGAGTCTTCCATGCCCAGGGCCAGTTCGTCCTCCACTTCTTCCTCGCCTCCTGCACCTTCCTCAACAGTTTGGCTGCTACTATGCGCCCTCGGTAATCCCTCTCCCCCAGCCTCCAATGCCAGACGCCTTGGTGCTGCCAACCTTCTTGACTTTGGAGATACTATCCCTTCCGCATATGACTCCTCCTGTTCTTCCTCCTCCTCTTGATCCACCACCTGACTCCGAACACTGTGTAAGGTGTGCTCCAGCATGTAAATCACCGGAATGGTCATGCTGATAATGGCATTGTCAGCACTAAACATCTTCGTTGCTTTTCAAAACTGTGCAGAAGGGTGCATAGGTCCCTGATCTGAGACCACTCCTGAAGCGTGATTTGCCCCACCTCTTGATCTTGCTGGCCAAGGCTATATGTCATAAATGATTGCACCAGGGCTCGTCGGTGGTGCCACAGTCTCTGCAACATGTGCAGAGTTGAATTCCACCATGTGGGCACATCGCATTTCAGCCGGTGAACTGGCAGGCCCAATGACTTCTGTAGAGATGTAAGTCGTTGAGTTGCGGCATGCGAACGGCAAAAGTGAGCACACAGTGACCGTGACCTCTGCAGAAGCCCATCTAGTCCGGGATAGTGGGATAAAAATTGCTGGACAACCAGATTCAAAACGTGAGCCATACAAGGCACGTGTGTGACATTGCCCCTGTGAAGGGCCACACCTAGGTTTGCAGCATTGTCGCCTTCCCTGGCTGCAGGTTGAGTGGAGACAACCATTGATGGAACTCGGTCTCCAGAGCTGACCACAACCCCTCAACTGTGTGACTCACATTTCCCAGACATTTCAATGTAAACACTGCCTGATACCGTTGAGCCCTGGTGACAGCATAGTAAGGAGGTGTGCACGATTCCTTCTGCACAGTTAAAACGCGGGTGGCATTACCAGACAGGCTTTGGGTGCAGGTGGAGGACCAAGAGGAGGTTGAGGAGGCAGAAGCAGTGGAGGAACTTCTAGATACAGAGGATCGACAAACAACTCGTGGGGATGGCAAGACTTGGACAGCAGCCCCTTCTCCTGATGTCGCCGTAGTTACCCAGTGCCCAGTCACCGACATGTAATGCCCCTGTCCATGTCTACTCGTCCAAGTGTCTGTGGTGAAATGCACCCTGTCACACACAGAGTTTCTCAAGGAAGTGGTGATGTTGTGTGCGACATGCTGGTGTAGCACAGGCACAGCTTTCTTTGAGAAGTAGTGGCGACTGGGCATCTGGTACTGGGGCACTGCGAAGGACGTAAGGTCTCAAAAATCTTCTGTGTCCACCAGGCGGAAAGGCAGCATTTCTGTAGCCAACAGCTTGCAGATGGAGAAATTCAACCTCTTAGCTTTGTCATGGCTAGGAGGAAATGGTCTTTTACTTGTCCACATCTGAGGGACTGAGGGCTGGCTGCCGTGCTTAGACAGAGTTGAGTTGGGTGTCCCCGGCAAACTGCTGGTCTGTGAGGAAGGTGCAGGTGGAGATGTTATGTTGCCTTGATCAAAATGTGGTGTCAATGTCAGAGAGCGCTCAACAACAGCAGGTGTTTCCACTTGCAAATGTCCTGACGACCTGCCAATCACACTGGCTGCTGCGGGTAAAAAGGTGTAAGGTCTGCGTCCAAAACCATATGTGACTGCTCTCCCCTCAGTTACAGAGGATGAAGAGGATGCAGATGCACTTGATAGGGCAGACGGTGGTTGACCACGCCCACTTGGCCGCATTGTAGCACAGTGAGCTTCCCACTGCAACTTATGCCTCATATCCATGTGACGGTTCATGCATGAGGTACTCAAGCTAGTCATTTTTTGTCCTCTACTGAGATTTTGTTAACAAATCTTACAGACAACATGAGTTGGGTCATCATTTGCAATGTCAAAAAATGCCCAGGCTATGCAAGGCTTAGAGCCCTTGCGACCTGAAGAGCCACCACGACTTCTGGTCTGAGGCACAGTTGGGGTTCAGGATGCAGTTGTTGAGGTGCTTCCAGTACTCCGTCTCTATCCAGGAAGGTGCAGTGTTACCTCATCATCAGACTTATCACTAGCATCCTCCTCCACCTCCTCTGCTGACCTCATGGACTGGCGGACTAGGGGTTGACAGTAAGTGGGGTCTACAACCTCGTCATCATCATCCTGTGTGTTCTCACACCCGTCGTCCTCAGAGCCAACCTCTTCCTGCCCTGACCGAAAACTCAAGTTTTCATTCCAATCAAGTATCTCAGTCTCATCATCATCTTCCTCATTGTCTCCACCAACAGGAGTTACAGTTTGGGAACAAAGGTTTACATTATGCTCAGAACCTTCTTCATCTGGGCCTGGATCCGACTCACAAAGTTTCTGGGCATCAGTGCAGATCATTTCCCCGTCTGGATTCACAGAAGCTCTGGAGCAGACCTCTGATTCCCAGGCTATAGTATGCATAAACAGCTCTACACACTCAATCATGTGTGTTACCCCATACTCAGACGGGCAGCTGGAGACTTGGGAGCTGTGAGGAAGCAAGTGCGATTGGGGTGACAACTCTGAGGACTTTAGTAGTTGTGATGTTGAAGTTGACTTGGAGGAGAGACCAGTTGAACGAGCATTTCATATCCGTTCAAGCACCTGCTGTTTTTGTGCCTCATCTGGAATTTTTGGCAATGCTTGTAGCGATGGTCGTAAGAAAGGGATCATATCAGATTGTCCACAAAAAGAAGTAGACATCTTACTTTGGCTGGAAGATGGTCTTTCTTCTGCAGATGTTACTGTTGCTTTACCACCTACCCCATGGACACAACCTTTTTTTCCCTTTCCAACACGCCTATTCCCCTTTCTACCAGCAGCAAGCCTTTTGCCACTGATTTTAGTTCTTAACTAATTGGCAACACTATTAATTGCATTAGATGCAGTGAAAATTGAGATACACAGGCGGTGTAGTTAGTTTCACAGGCGGGCTACTCTGCTGATGCGCAGACACTGCTCCAAGGCCCAAAACTAATACCTGGATTAGATGCAGTGAAAACTGAGATACACAGGCGGTATAGTTTGTTTCACAGGCGGGCTACTCTGCTGACGTGCAGACACTGCTCCTAGGCCCAAAGCTAATAACTGGATTAGATGCAGTGAAAATTGAGATACACAGGCGGTATAGCTTGTTTCACAGGTGGGCTACTCTGCTGACGTTCAGACACTGCTCCTAGGCTCAAAACTATCAACTGGATTAGATGCAGTGAAAATTGAGATACACAGGCAGAATAGTTTGTTTCACAGGCGGGCTACTCTGCTGCTATTAACTGGATTAGATGCAGTGAAAATACACAGGTGGTGTAGTTAGTTTCACAGGCGGGCTACTCTGCTGGCGTGCAGACACTGCTCCTAGGCACAAAACTAATAACTGGATTAGATGCAGTGAAAATAGAGATACACAGGCGGTGTAGTTAGTTTCACAGGCGGGCTACTCTGCTGATGTGCAGACACTGCTCCTAGGCCCAAAACTATTAACTGGATTATATGCAGTGAAAATAAAGATACACAGGCGGTGTAGTTAGTTTCACAGGCGGGCTACTCTGCTGACGTGCAGACACTGCTCCTAGGCCCTAAACTATTAACTGGATTAGATGCAGTGAAAATAGAGATACACAGGTGGTATAGTTTGTTTCACAGGTGGGCTACTCTGCTGACGTGCAGACACTGCTCCTAGGCCCAAAACTATTAACTGGATTAGATGCAGTGAAAATAGAGATACACAGGCGGTGTTGTTAGTTTCACAGGCGGGCTACTCTGCTGACGTGCAGACACTGCTCTTAGGCCCAAAAATATTAATTGGACAAGATGCAGTAAAAATAGAGATACACAGGCGGTGTAGTTAGTTTCACAGGCGGGCTACTCTGCTGACGTGCAGACACAGCTCCTAGGCCCAAAACTAATAACTGGATTAGATGCAGTGAAAATTGAGATACACAGGCGGTATAGTTTGTTTCACAGGCGGGCTACTCTGCTGACGTTCAGACACTGCTCCTAGGCCCAAAACTATTAACTGGATTATATGCAGTGAAAATAAAGATACACAGGCGGTGTAGTTAGTTTCACAGGCGGGCTACTCTGCTGACGTGCAGACACTGCTCCTAGGCCCAAAACTATTAACTGGATTAGATGCAGTAAAAATAGAGATACACAGGCGGTGTAGTTAGTTTCACAGGCAGGCTACTCTGCTGACATGCAGACACTGTTCCTAGGCCCAAAACTATCAACTGGATTAGATGCAGTGAAAATTGAGATACACAGGCGGTGTTGTTAGTTTCACAGGCGGGCTACTCTGCTGACGTGCAGACACTGCTCTTAGGCCCAAAAATATTAATTGGACAAGATGCAGTAAAAATAGAGATACACAGGCGGTGTAGTTAGTTTCACAGGCGGGCTACTCTGCTGACGTGCAGACACTGCTCCTAGGCCCAAAACTAATAACTGGATTAGATGCAGTGAAAATTGAGATACACAGGCGGTATAGTTTGTTTCACAGGCGGGCTACTCTGCTGACGTTCAGACACTGCTCCTAGGCCCAAAACTATTAACTGGATTAGATGCAGTAAAAATAGAGATACACAGGCGGTGTAGTTAGTTTCACAGGCGGGCTACTCTGCTGACATGCAGACACTGTTCCTAGGCCCAAAACTATCAACTGGATTAGATGCAGTGAAAATTGAGATACACAAATGGTATAGTTTGTTTCACAGGCGGGCTACTCTGCTGGTATTTACTGGATTAGATGCAGTGAAAATAGAGACACACAGGTGGTGTAGTTAGTGTCACAGGCGGGCTACTCTGCTGACGTGCAGACACTTCTCCTAGGCACAAAACTAATAACTGGATTAGATGCAGTGAAAATTGAGATACACAGGCGGTATAGTTTGTTTCACAGGCGGGCTACTGTTATGATACGGTGGTTTAGGAGCAACATGGAGCGAGCTCTGAAGGAAGTGGTAACTGTACTGACCGCAGTCCCTAAGCTCAACACAACACTAGAAGTAGCCATGGGATGCTCCTAACTCTCCCTAGGCACCTCGTCACCGCCTAAGAGCTAACTACCCCTAAAGATAGAAGCAGGAAAACTATCTTGCCTCAGAGAAAATCCCCAAAGGATAGATTAGCCCCCCACAAATAATGACTGTGAGTGGAGAGGGAAAAGACATACACAGAATGAAACCAGGATGAGCACAGGAGGCCAGTCTAGCTTGATAGATAGGACAGGATGGAATACTGTGCGGTCAGTATAAAACACTACAAAAATCCACGCAGAGTTTACTAAAAATCTCCACACCTGACTAAAGGTCTGGAGGGTAAATCTGCTTCCCAGAGCTTCCAGCAAGACAGAATTAATTCATACTGATAACGCTGGACAAACATAGAAAGCACAGAAAGGATAAGTCCACAATCGGTGAACAGAAAAAAGCAAGCAAGACTTAGCTTTGCTGAACTGGTCAGGATAACAGGGAAATCCAAAGAGATGTGAATCCAACCAGGAACCATTTACAAGTGGCACTGGCTGAAGAAAGAGCCAGGCATAAATAGCCGAGCAGAAAAGACAATCAGTGAAAGCAGCTGCTGACAGCTAACTCCAAGGAGCAGCCATGCCACTTGAAACCACAGGAGGGAGCCCAAGAGCAGAACTCACAAAAGTGCCACTTACAACCACTGGAGGGAGCCCAAGAACGGAATTCACAACAGGCTACTCTGCTGACGTGCAGACACTGCTCCTAGGCCCAAAACTATTAACTGGATTAGATGCAGTTAAAATTGAGATACACAGGCGGTGTAGCTAGCTTCACAGGCGGGCTACTCAGATGACTATCAGACAATGCTACTAGCCCAAAAGGATTGGCTGAGCTAGATTACACCAAATGCTGTGACAAACACTTGCACAGCACTGGCACAGACCTGCCTGGCAAACAGTGCTATGAACTGCTGTAGCCTACCCTGAAAAGGGCTGATATTACAACTAGTCCCGATTCCCTAAACCTCTGACAATTCACTCCAAAAAAACACTCTTAATCTGTATAGCGCCCACAGCAGCAGCGGTGCCGTCTAACACTAAGCTGCAGCAGGGAGGAAATGGTGGCAACGGGGCAAATGGCTGGTTCTTATAGGGTAAGGACAGGTGACATACACAGCCAATGACACATGCCCTTGCCTGTGTGCATCACATGCACATTGCTGTGTGTGTGCACTGCTGATAGGCTGAGAGACTGCACCGCCCCACTGTAAATGCGGGAAAGAAAAAAAAATGGAGATCGGAGTTATTTCACACAGATCTATCCCCCGCAAACCCCCCCCCCCACCCAGTATACACTAAAACAGTCTATTAACAATAATAAACAGTTTTAATGTGCAAATCAAGCTAGGCTTTTGGTGAACGAACAGTTATCGAACAGAAACCTGAACAGCCGAATTTTAAGCAAATTGTTCGCGTTCGTCGAACGACTCGAACACCGCCCAAAACAGCTCAAATTTGAAATTGGCGAAAAGTTTGACTCGAACACCGCTCATCTCTAGTGATCAGTACCTGGATCATTTCAGATCAGCTGCTCCTAGTTTGTGACAGTTTGTGCAGCAGAGTTGTTTTCCATCTCAACAGTTAGGGTACCGTCACACTATACGATTTACCTACGATCACGACCAGCGATACGACCTGGCCGTGATCGTAGGTAAATATTAGTGTGGTCGCTGGGGAGCTGTCACACAGACAGCTCTCCAGCGATCAACGATGCCGAGGTCCCTGGGTATCCAGGGTAAACATCGGGTAACTAAGCGCAGGACCGCGCTTAGTAACCCGATGTTTACCCTGGTTACAAGCGTAAAACTAAAAAAAAACAAACAGCACATACTTACATTCTGGTGTCCATCAGGTCCCTTGCCGTCTGCTTCCCGCACTCACTGACTGCCGGCCGTAAAGTGAAAGTGAAAGCACAGCCGCTGTGCTCTGCTTTCACTTTACGGCCGGCAGTCACAGTGCGGGAAGCAGACGGCAAGGGACCTGACGGACACCAGAATGTAAGTATGTGCTGTTTGTTTTTTTTTAGTTTTACGCTTGTAACCAGGGTAAACATCGGGTTACTAAGCGCGGTCCTGCGCTTAGTTACCCGATGTTTACCCTGGTTACAAGCGAACGCATCGCTGGATCGCATCGCTAGATCGCTAGATCGGTGTCACACACACCGATCTAGCGATGACAGCGGGAGATCCAGCGATGAAAGAAAGTTCTAAACGATCTGCTACGACGTACGATTCTCAGCAGGATCCCTGATCGCTGCTGCGTGTCAGACACAGCGATATCGTAACGATATCGCTGGAACGTCACGAATCGTACCGTCGTAGCGATCGAAATGGTATAGTGTGACGGTACCCTTGCTGGGTAAGTCTCTCTTCTGTAGAGTGTAAAAGTAAGCTCTTTCAGTCAGTTGGGTCCTCTCACCTGTATCACATAAGCTCTTATAGGCAGAAGTATCTTCTCTTTCTCTACCCTGTGGAGTATAAGCTCCTATTGTTAGCATAGTTATCTCTCTACCCTCTGTCTAAAGATTAAGCTCTTACGGTCAGGGGGTTCCATTCTCTCTTTCTCCCTCTACCCCTGTAGTGTGTAAGCTCGTATTATGAATGGTGTTTTCTCTCCCCTCTTGAGTGTAAACTTTTATGGTCAGCAGGGTCCTCTCTCTCCACCTTGTAGAGTGTAAGTACTTATGGACAGTGGAGTCCTCTGTCTCTTTCAACTGTAAAGTTTAAGCTCTTATGGTCAGTGGGGTCCATCCTCTCTTTCTCTCTCCCTTGTAAAGCGTACGCTCAAATGATGAGTGGGGTTCTCTCTCTCTTTCCTGTAGAGTGTAAGCTTATAAGCTGTATGGGTTAGTGGGGTTCTCTTTCTCTTGCTCTCTCTCTCTCATAGTGTGTAAGCGCTTAAGGTCAGCAGGGTATTCTCTCTCTCCACCATGTAGAATGTAAGTGTCACGATTCCTCCACTCAGTGTGTCTTGAATGCAGTAAGTAGAACAACAATTGGCGGTTTGTAGAAGTAGCGGCCGTCCCAATGAGGAGGAAATATGTGCGCAGGTCCCCGCAGCTCCAGCTGGATACCCCACAATGGGGGAGAAAGACTTGCAGCAGAAACAGAACTGCGGGTCTCAGGAGCGCAGAAGGAGAACACAGACAGGGTTAGGGTAAAACCACAATGCGTTTCAACGGCGTGCGCCGTCTTCTTCAGGTGAATATTTATTAATGATATGCAAGGAAGCAGTATTTAACCTTACAAGGACAAATCACAGAACAGTGGCAATTAAATATGCAAATGTAACATACAAAAAGTGGGCATGTATCATTTATTCCAACATCTTAGCAGCAAAGCAGCAAATATAACATGCAGATAGTGAGCATGTGTCATTTGTTACAATATTTTAGCAGCAACAAATTGCCTAATAAAACCAATTAATAGAAAAATAAGAATAAAAAATAAAAATAATCGCCAAAATAATAATAAAAAAATCAGCATAAAAAATATAAAAAATAAGGAAAAAAAATACAAGTAGACATCTAGTTAGTAACTTTCTCAATCATGAGGTTCAGACACTCAGGGGCCAGTGTACCAAGCTTAAAAATCCAAAAGCTTTCTTTTTAAATTAAACTACTCAAATGCTCTGTTACATACTCAGGTATATGATCAATAATTGTTAGTTGCTTCGCTTTCCAATTTTTTGGGTGCATCAATAAAAAATGCTTCGATAAGCTGTGTAACATGAAGCCATTTTTTATTTTCTGCCTATGTTTATTTAGTCTCGTATGCATCGTTTGCATGGTGCGGCCCACATATTGTAGACCGCAACAACATTCAATTAGATAGACTACATCAGTAGTTTGACAGTTAACAGATGAATTGATTAAAAACATATTGCTCATCGTGTTGGATTTGAATTTACGTGCACCTTTCCCAATAGAGATGCAATACAAACATTTGGTACTCCCACATGGCAAACAGCCCGAATTCAGAGATGCATGAGGTTTTGATGTGAATGGGACTATTGACATGTTACTGGGTACAACCTTATTCCCTTAAGTCTGGATTCTTCAAAATATGGTTATGGGGTGGGGAAGTAAGCGTTTAGAAAGCACTGGATCCCCCTTCAAATAAACCAATATTTTGATAGAATTTTTTAAACCATTACATTGAGACTGATTGAAAGTGGTAATGAAGCTCCACTTGCTCAATGTAGTTCTAGAGGGGAGAGGCTCCGTCAATTTCCTCCTAATGCTATCAATACACTCCTTCTGTGTCAAAGAGTTGGCTTTTTTTAGGGTGTCCCTAACTAGGTTCTTCAGATAACCTCTCTGTTCAAACCTCTGATCCTGGATTTTAGCCTCCCTTAGGAAGTCAGACTTATATGTACAGTTTTTTGTATCCCCTAATCTGCTAATATTGGTCGTACGGGACATTCTGGATCCACTTGGGTAAGTGAACACTATCAAAGCTGAGATAACTGTTTACCACTTCCTTATAATGTGTGGTCATGGAAAGATGACCTCTTTCATCATCTCGAATCACAAGATCTAGGAATTGAACAGAGATGTTAGACATATTAGCTGTAAAATGTAACCCTAATGAATTCTTATTGAGGTTGGAAATAAACTCCAATGCCTCCCCCTCAGTACCAGTCCACATACAAAACAAATCATCGATAAAGCATCAGTAAAAAGCCAATTTCCTAAAAATAAAGTTAAGGGTTGTGCGATGAGGACAGATTCGAACGCCCCCCATGAACAAATTTGTGAAACTGGGAGCAAATCTCGTCCCCATCGCGCAACCTTTGATCTGGCGATAAAATGTGTGATCAAAGGAAAAGACATTATTTAGCAAGACAAACCAAATAGCATTGATTAGAAAGTATTTTTGCTGAACAGGCAATGAAGGATCTTTTAGCAAAAACTGGTGGACAGCCTCGACACCCTTATCATGAGGGATATTGGTGTAGAGAGCTTGTTCGTCCATAGTAATAAGAATACAATTAGGGACAGGGGATAGATTCAGAAGTAAATCAATAAGATGAGATGAGTCTTTCAAATGGGAATCCAGTGCTACAACATACTTTTGCAAAAATAAATCCACATAATGAGAAAGATTACAGGTAATTGCACCTATCCCGGCGACTGGGAGGATTAGAATAATTTTTATGGATTTTTGGTAGAAAATAGAAAAAAGGTGTTTTGAAATGTGAAATGTTCAGAAATTTGTACTCTTTTTTTGTTGAGAATCTCTAGGGAATGGGCCATTTTTATCAATGCACTATATTCAACAAATCCCTCATGATAAGGGTGTCAACGCTGTCCACCAGTTTTTGCTAAAAGATCCTTAACTGCCTGTTCAGCAAAAAGACTTTCTGATCAATGCTATTTGGTTTGTCTTGCTAAATAATGTGTTTTCCTTTGATCACCTATTTGATCGCCAGATGAGACTCACCCCCAGTTACGCTAATTTGTTCATGGGGGCATTCAAATCTGTCCTCATTGCACAACCCTGCCTTAATTCGAGGAAATTGGCTTTTTACCGATGCTTTTATCGATGATTTGTTTTGTATATGGACTTGTACTGAGGGGGAGGCATTGGAATTTATTTCCAACCTCAATAAGAATTCATTAGGGTTACATTTTACAGCTAATATGTCTAGCATCTCTGTTCAATTCCTAGATATTGTGATTCGAGTTGATGAAGCAGGTCATCTTTCCATGACCACACATTTTAAGGAAGTGGATGTAAACAGTTATCTCAGCTTTGATAGTGGTCACTTACTTAGTGGATCCAGAATGTCCCGTACGGCCAATATTGGCGGATACGAAAGAACTGTACATATAAGTCTGATTTTCTAAGGGAGGCTAAAATCCTGGATCAGAGGTTTGAACAGAGAGGTTATCCGAAGAACCTAGTTAGGGACACCCACAAAAAAGCCAACTCTTTGACACAGAAGGAGTGTATTGATAGCATTAGGAGGAAATTGACGGAGCCTCTCCCCTCTAGAACTACATTGAGCAAGTGGAGCTTCATTACCACTTTCAATCAGTCTCATGTAATGGTTAAAAAAATTGGTTTATTTTGAAGGGGGATCCAGTGCTTTCGAAACACTTACCTCCCCACCCCATAACCATATTTCGAAGAAACCAGACTTTAGGGAATAAGGTTGTACCCAGTAACACGTCAATAGTCCCATTCACATCAAGACCTCGTGCATCTCTGAATTCGGGCTGTTTGCCATGTGGGAGTACCAAATGTTTGTGTTGCATCTCTATTGGGAAAGGTGCACGTAAATTCAAATCCAACACAACGGGCAATATGTTTTTAATCAATTCATCTGTTAACTGTCAAACTACTGATGTAGTCTATTTGATTGAATGTGGTTGCGGTCTACAATATGTGGGCCGCACCATACAAACGATGCATGCGGGACTAAATAAACATAGGCAGAAAATAAAAAATGGCTTCATGTTACACAGCTTATCAAAGCATTTTTTATTGATGCACCAAAAAAATTGGAAAGCAAAGCAACTATCAATTATTGATCATATACCTGAGTATGTAACAGACCGTTTGAGTAGTTTAAAAAATAAAGCTTCTGGATTTTTAAGCTTGGTACACTGGCCCCTGAGGGTCTGAACCTCATGATTGAGAAAGTTACTAACTAGATGTCTATTTGTATTTTTTTTCCTTATTTTTTATGATAATTTTTTATGTTGATTTTTTTATTATTATTTTGGCGATTATTTTTATTTTTTATTCTTATTTTTCTTTTAATTGTTTTTTATTAGGCAATTTGTTGCTGCTAAAATCTTGAAACAAATGGCACATGCTCACTATCTGCATGTTATATTTGCTGCTTTGCTGCTAAAATGTTGAAATAAATGATAGATTGCCACTTTTTATATGTTACATTTGCATATGTAATTGCCACTGTTCTGTGATTTGTCCTTGTAAGGTTAAATACTGCTTCCTTGCATATCCTTAATAAATATCCACCTGAAGAATACGGCGCATGCCGTTGAAACACGTTGTGGTTTCACCCTAACTGGTGTCTGTGTTCTCCTTCTGCGCTCCTGAGACCGGCTATTCTGTTTCTGTTGAATTCAGTAAGTGACAGTTTTGCTGCCTTATGGAATTAGAGTCATGCTCAGTTTTCAGTTTGGTGAGTGACAGCTCATTTGTCCAATCTTTTTGCAAGGGCATGCGGGGCTATCATTATTATGATTGATAACTCAGTCGTCCAGTCTAGTGCAGTGGCATGCTGTTTTGATGGTATTTTGATAGACAACACAGTCGTCCAATAATTGATTAAGTGGTGCTGAGCTTCCTTCAGGTGTCCCCTATTATTTAGCTAAGCTGTCAGCTCCAGACATCTGCCCGCTGTAACTTTTAGCTTAGTGTGTGTTTTCTCTGTGATCTGTCAACTCATGCCTTCTGATCTTTTGTTGCTGGACCTTGGATTTGCCTTTTAACTGTCCATTTGTATTACCCCTTTTGCCTTAGAGCACTTTGACCTTGGAATTTTGATCTCAGACTGTGACCTGACTGCAACTTTGTCTCTTCCATATGTTTATGATGTACCCTCCTGGCTCCTGGGGAATCAGCGTCACGGTAAGCTCTTATGAACAGTGAGGTCCTGTCTGTCTCACCGGTAAAATGTAAGCTCTTATGGTCAGTGGGGTTGACTCTCTCCCTTTCCTCCCCCCACGTGTATTTTATGAGCAATTATAAGCTTTCCAGTATTGAGATTTGGCTCAATTTGTCACAAATTGAAGTTTTGGGAAAAATTTGGTCAAGATGGTGAATTCAAATTTCAACATATCCGCTCTTCTCTAATGATCGATATAATAAAAATAAAACCACAGGAAGAAATTTAATCTTAAAACCATAAGTGTATGTGAATTGTTTTACGTGTTCAATCAGTAAACCTGGAACCAGACAAATTTTATTTGCACTGCACTTATTTATACAATGAATACTAATCACTTAATCAAACGATGCAATGTTGATCCAGACTAATTCTAAATCTCAACAGCTTGTCCTCCTTTTGTTAGTGGATAAGTGCAATATAGGACAGAAATCTCTCATCATGACCCATATATGGAATTGTAGTGGTCTCTTCCTCCACCACCCTGCTCAGTAGAAAAATACTCAAACTAAACAGGTTACATGGTTTTGTAAATTCCCATCTGATTACAGCTGTCCTGAAAGCCTCAAAGGCATGGGCTGGATGACTGTCATGTCTGCATTGCCTGAGAACAGATTACTTGTCTCTTTCTTTCAGAGAGCCTGAGGCGAGACACCTTTCTACAATCACAATGCAAATTTACTGGCACCTTCTGTTCTATATCAATGGATGCACAATGGGTGTGACACCCAAAGTAAAGTGGTAGAGTTTGTAGTGGGTGCTGCCAAGTCCCAACTAATAAGCAGAAACCACCATAGGGGACAGGAAGGAGAGCTATAGAATTACAAACTTGGAAAATAACAATCCTTCTTTGTTAGGTCAATGGTGACTTTCGC
The DNA here is from genome assembly GCF_032444005.1 of Ranitomeya imitator. Taxonomy (NCBI): domain Eukaryota; kingdom Metazoa; phylum Chordata; class Amphibia; order Anura; family Dendrobatidae; genus Ranitomeya; species Ranitomeya imitator. The sequence goes on along the minus strand of NC_091282.1, from coordinate 409,867,050 downwards.
GAAGACGAGAAGAGTACATTTACTTGTGCAAATATTTCTACAACTTTTTTTTTTTTTTAGCCAGCCGTGTGTCATCACCTGCAATTTACCATCCCAACAGGTTGTGGGCTAATTGGAGTGATACTTCCTACCTTCTGTTCAAACATCTCATTCTTTGCCGAGAACATGTAAATTAGGCGAGTAGGCCTATTTTATAACCTTTTACCTAAGGATGACAGGTCTTTTATCTGCTTTCTAACTTTTATCACATGGGCATTATTGTTGTTTTTGTCACCTAATTTAACTAGTGCCTGATTGTTTCCCTCTTCAAAGGCGTCAGAATGATGTTTATTTATTGATGGCTCTTTGGTAGATTTCAGCAGAGGCTTATTATGATATTCAAAGTGTATGTGACAGCGCCGAGGTTTCCCATGCATTTTTATTAAGGCTAAGAATTACCTAGCCATTTTCTATCGAGCCTCCATCTCCCATCTTATTGAATATGTATATATGCAATAAGTTAACCATTGAAGACATTCTTCCTGCCCACACTATTTCATCATTTGTCTTTAGTATTATAGCCAAATAATAATTTTAGTGTGCAAACACTGACTTGAAAAACCTCCTTGCCATTGACATTCAGTTCTTTTATTAAGCAAATCAACTTCACTTTTTGCATATTTATATACCGCGAAGCTATTACAGTACTGCCAATCATTTACGTAGGAGTTATATAAAGCCAGAACTAGGCGAGAAGATGTAAATGTGAACTGCTCCATCTAGAGTCTCCTTCCTACACATGTAACACATAATTTGAGTCAACATGGGCCCTTTATTTATCACATTACTTTATTTCTGCTATCGCTGGAAGTAAAATAATCAGTCAGTGCTGAAGTGATGTGCAGAGCTGATACCTATACACTACTTACCGGGAGGATTATGATAAGCGGATGAACGTAATGACAGGGTTTGTGAAGTCATTCATGCAAAAGTCAAACTAATCACTCACTTTGCAAAGCTATGTTGTTTACGCATTAGAAGACTTGCGGAGGAACCGGAGAGTGAACATTGGATGCAATTACTCTATGTATGAATAATGCATTCACAAAAGTTTGTGAGTTGTTAGGTATTGGCTATTTTAAGTAATGCATATGTATTTATTGCGCACTAATCTTATCCATAGTACAAAATCCAAAAACTGTATGATTCATCAAATCATCAGTATGATTCACCAAAACTACGTTCACCAACATCTTTTTTTATGTCTGTAAAAAATATAAATTATAATACATTTTAAAGAGTATTTTAATGGTATTTTTGTCACATTTTTTGTCAATGCAGAAGTCTATGTCTGAAACTTTGATACATACAGCATGCTGTTAAAAGAAAAATTTCAAAACATAAAAATCACTTGAATTCCAAAAAAACCTCACTGCCAATACTGATCCTTTTCATGTGTTTGATACAATAGAGTTATATAAGGTTCTTGCATTGCTGGCTCTCATTTTTTCCTGAGGAAGCTGGTCAATACCGGCGATACACGTGGGGACCTTTATCCTTCCTCCACTTTTATATGATTTTTACTTGTACTACACACAACTTATAGGTCGCCATACGTTCTAGGGGTATCTGACGTAATATTTATTGGATCTTTTATATTAGTGTGGAGATTCAGTTGATTGATTTTCCACAGTTTTGAACATTAAATGGGGAATTTATTTCCAGTGTTTAGCTTTATCAAATGCTAAAAAAAACTTTCTTAGCTTTTGTGCCATTTTAAATGTTTTAATGAGTTTTACCTTGTTGTTCAATTTCCTTTGATTGTATAATAAAACTTTAATTTTTGGATGTGCCAGTTTTTTTGTTGAATTGTCTTCTTTGTTTTTTTTTTCTTCTAAGTATACATTTACAGTGTACACTCGTTCCTGTGCACTCCTTCTATATGCCCACCTAAGCCTCTTTGTCTATAAATATATAAAAATCACTTGAGGAAAAAAAAACCATTGTAACAAATTGTGAAGGGGCATGTTTACTAATCCTCTGTGATATATAGACATAAAAAAATAATTAGACAGTTTTTAAACATATAATAACACATAATAAACAGGTGTAAAATAAAATGTGATGTATATGAGTTGTGTTGTCCAAATATCTAATTGTGGTGCTTTGTTCTGGGGAAAATGTTTAACTAGCTGGCTGCAGAAATTCCTGATACTGACTAGGTCAGGAGGTGTCAAAGATGTCGTTAACTGTCATTTGGTGTAGGGCCATTGGTTTATCTTCATTTATTCTTATATGACTCCCCTCACTTTAAGCTTTATTCACAATGGTCCTCTGCTTAATTGCAATATTTATGAGGCCTGCTAAACCACAACTACAGAAGAAATCAAGTTTCTCCAGAACATCTACATGTGGGATAGTAATGTCCATTTAACCCCTTCACCCGGAAGCCTGTTTTCACCTTCCTGACCAGGCATATTTTTTTCAATTCTGACCACTGTCACTTTATGAGGTAATGACACTGAAATGCTTTAACCGATCCCAATGATTCTGAGAATCTTTTCTCATAACATATTGTACTTCATGTCAGTGGTAAAATTTATTTGATATAACTTACATTAATGTGAAAAAATCAGAAATTTGGGGAAAATGTAGAAAATTTAGCAATTTTTAAACTTTTAATTTTTATGCCCTTAAATCAAAGTCATATCACCCAAAAAGTTAATAAATAACATTTCCCACATGTCTACGTTACATTGCAGCATTTTTTTAAACATAATTTTTTTTTCCTAGGTTGTTATAAGGGATAAAAGTTGCAATTTCTCAATTTTACAACAAACTTTGCCAAACCATTTTTTTAGGGAACACATCACATTACACATCACATTAGAAGTGACCTTGAGGGGACTATGTGACAGAAAATTGCCAAAAGTTATGCCATTTTAAGAACTGCACCGCTCAAGGTGCTCAAAACTAGTGTTGAGCCACCCCCTAGTGTTCGAGTTCGGTTTGGTTTATCGAATTGGGGCGTGTTCGACGAATGTTCGTCGAACGTTCAACAAACACCATCGAACCTCATTGAAACCAACGGCAGGCAAGCACAAACATACAAACACATAGAAAACACATAGAAAACACCTTAAAAGGTTTCTAAAAGCTGAAAAACTGCTCACAAGACACAACAAATACATGGAAAAGTCCCAAGTAAATATAGTCATGTGAAAATAAAAGAGGTGGAGGAGTAAAAGGAGGAGGAGACACAGATATAGGCATGTCATGCCCTTCTAAAATCAAGAAAGGCTGGAGGAAAAATCTAAAATCAGCCTACCAACACCCAAACGTCGTGACAAAATTTTTAAAAAAATAAATATCTTTAGGTAGATTGGCGGGTCCAATTAAAACACTTTCCTTAGAAGACATAGTGGTATCCCCATTGGGAGTCGTGCCAAAAAAGGAACTCAATACATTCAGACTAATCCACCATTTGATACATAACCAAAAAATCCACCAGTGGACTAGCCACCTCCAAAAACACTATTATACAACAAACACCATACCAATATGCAGGTGAAAATGAGGCATAGGCATATATTTAAAACAAATGTATTTTATTGAAACATAAGTAAAATATCAAGACAAGGACAATCAAATGAAAGAAACAAACTGATGGCCAGCAGAACTTATAAATTAATATATATTCAAGTAAGACCGTATAAAGAACACTGTATACTACTGTTGTATGAAGAAAAGTGCATAATGACCAAACAAGGTCTATGAAAGCACCATATATCTAATCATACAATAATGGCTAATATATGTAAAGAGGATGGATCAAAAAATGCACACAGCTCCTAAGAGCATATATAAATTCAGAGCCTAAAGCAAGAGGCTTCTAATCCTCAAAACAATATTCCCACCAATGGTAAAATGGCTGAGAAAAGATGCATCTAGCACAAAAAGGTAGTACAACAGTGTCCGGTCTGCAGTACAACATTCATTGCAGACCAGACCGCAAATAACGATTCAATAGTAAAAGGATGGTAACTTACATAATAATATACTTAGTCCTGCGTGCCCACCAGTGAGCCCGACAGCGCCGTTTTGCCTTGTGGCTTCCTCAAAACAGGGGCATGTTAGCGTGCTGCATGTACGCTCTTTTTATATCACCACCCACAGCTGATCCTCATGTTGGCATACCCGGCTGGTAATTGCGCATGCGCCGATGACGAGCTTCCCAAGAACAGTGACTTCCTGTTCTCCGCGCTTGGAACGCAAGCGTGAGACGCTCTGCATTACCATGTGAGCGGAGCAGGAAGCACTGGGTCGCCCACATCAGCGCATGCGCCCGCCAGGCACCGAGATAAAAGTAAGTGATTAACGGAAAAGAAACTATAAAGGACAATGAACAGAGTGTAACATAATCAAAAAACTCTAAAACTATACGGGACAAGGGACAAACTACTAAAAGGACGGGGCCATGGATAACAGTAACGAAAAAATAAGGAAATAAATTAAAAAAAACCCCGAACTACAAAATGCTAATGAGATAAGCAAAAATTGTCTCCTGCCAATAGTGAAGGTAATAAAGTGCTAGCAAAACTATACCAAGTCAATCTAGTGAACTAATCTCAATATTAAAAAATACATAAGTATGCAAATGCATCCGTATGTTATAAAAAAGAGTATAAATATAGCAGCATATTGAAACCTCAGTGAATATATACATAGATGGTGTACGTAGTCCATCGTACCCTAATGTATGACAAAGAAAACTAATTCTATATCACAATAAATACATAAAATACATATCCCTTTTTTTACTTTTATCTCGGTGCCTGGCGGGCGCATGCGCTGATGTGGGCGACCCAGTGCTTCCTGCTCCACTCACATGGTAATGCAGAGCGTCTCATGCTTGCGTTCCAAGCGCGGAGAACAGGAAGTCACTGTTCTTGGGAAGCTCGTCATCGGCGCATGCGCAATTACCAGCCGGGTACGCCAACATGAGGATCAGCTGTGGGTGGTGATATAAAAAGAGCGTACATGCAGCACGCTAACATGCCCCTGTTTTGAGGAAGCCACAAGGCGAAACGGCGCTGTCGGGGTCACTGGTGGGCACGCAGGACTAAGTATATTATTATGTAAGTTACCATCCTTTTACTATTGAATCGATATTTGCGGTCTGGTCTGCAATGAATGTTGTACTGCAGACCGGACACTGTTGTACTACCTTTTTGTGCTAGATGTATCTTTTCTCAGCCATTTTACCATTGGTGGGAATATTGTTTTGAGGATTAGAAGCCTCTTGCTTTAGGCTCTGAATTTATATATGCTCTTAGGAGCTGTGTGCATTTTTTGATCCATCCTCTTTACATATATTAGCCATTATTGTATGATTAGATATATGGTGCTTTCATAGACCTTGTTTGGTCATTATGCACTTTTCTTCATACAACAGTAGTATACAGTGTTCTTTATACGGTCTTACTTGAATATATATTAATTTATAAGTTCTGCTGGCCATCAGTTTGTTTCTTTCATTTGATTGTCCTTGTCTTGATTTTTTACTTATGTTTCAATAAAATACATTTGTTTTAAATATATGCCTATGCCTCATTTTCACCTGCATATTGGTATGGTGTTTGTTGTATAATAATCCACCATTTGTCATATCTAGGGGCAGGTCAGTAAAGAACAATATCGACGCGGAACCAGTGCAGTACTATGTACTGTACCTCTTTTGACGAGGCAATCATGTGGGTCAAGAAGTTGGGAAGGGGCACCCTAATAGCCAAAACAGACATTGAGGGGGCATTCTGGTTATTTCCTATGCCTCCGAATGGTGTCTGCCTATTGGGCTGCTTCTGTGAAGGAGCATACTACATAGATCGCTGTTTGCCCATGGGGTGCTCCATATCCTGCTCACTATTTAAGGTCTTTAGTTGCTTCCTCGAATGGGTCGTCATGGACGTTTGTAAGGCGGCACATATTATCCATTACCTCGACGACTTCTTATGCCTGGGTCCAAAAGATTTGCCACAGTGTGAATACACACGGTAGTCCACCTGTGAGAAGGAGAGAGCTGGAGGGAGAGCGAACACCCCAGAGCCGAGGGGTTTGATTGAGGAAGGAAGAAGGCGGTGTAGCTTGATTCATGGGTGGAGTACTCTGCTGAGTAGCACAAACTGCTACTAGGCCCAAAGTATTGTCTGGGCTAGATGCACTTAAAAATCAGTACTTGGATAAACAGGCAATGTAGCTTGCTTAATTGGTCCGGTACTCTGCTGAGTAGCAGAAACTGCTACTAGGCCCAAAAGGATTTAGTGGGCTAGATGCAGTTAAAAATTAGTAATTAGATTAACAGGCGGTGCAGCTTACTTCATTGGTGGGGTACTCTGCTGAGTAGCAGAAACTGCTACTAAGCCCAAAGTATTGCCTGGGCTAGATGCAGTTAAAAATTAGTAATTAGATAAACAGACGGTGCAGCTTACTTCATTGGTGGGGTACTCTGCTGAGTAGCAGAAACTGCTACTAAGCCCAAAGTATTGCCTGGACTAGATGCAGTTAAAAATTAGTAATTAGATAAACAGGTGGTGTAGCTTGCTTCATGGGTGAGGCACTCTGCTGAGTAGCAGAAACTGCTACTAGGCCCAAAGCATTGCCTGGGCTAGATGCTGTTAAAAATAAGTACTTAGATAAACAGGTGGTGTAGCTTGCTTCATGGGTGGGGTACTCTGCTGAGTAGCACAAAATGCAACTAGGCCCAAAAGGATTTCCTGGGCAGATGCCCAAAAATTGCTGTTACCACCAGATGCGATGTTACTGTTACGGTTTGAGTGATGACTCGACAGTCCCACAGTTGGAAATTTAGAACTCAGAGATTCACTACATGCACCACTGGTGTTTTGTGGAAAAGCAGACGTAAGATTCTGTAACAGTCTCTGCTGATACTCCTGCATGCGTGAATCCCTTTCCATGGCAGGAATTATTTCATGAAATTTACTTTTGTACCGAGGATCTAAGAGTGTGGCAACCCAGTAGTCGGCATTACTTCGGATTCTGACAATCCGAGGGCCATGTTGCAGGTAGTGCAGCAAGAAGGCACTCAACCTCACACAACAGAAATTTCATCAAGGTCTCCCTCATCTGATGAGTCCTCCATGCCCAGTGCCAGTTCGTCCTCCACTTCTTCCTCGGCTCATGCACCTTCCTCAACAGTTTGGCTGCTACCATGTACCCTCGGTAATCCCTCTCCCCCACACTCCAATGCCAGCAGCCTTGGTGCTGCCGACCGTCTGGACGTTGGAGATATAATCCCTTCCGCATATGACTCCTCCTGTTCCTCCTCCTCCTCTTGTCCCACCACCTGCCTCCGAATACTGTTTAAGGTGTGCTTCATCATGTAAATGATCTGAATAGTCATGCTGATAATGGCATCATCAGCACTAAACATCTTTGTTGCTATTTCAAAAGTTTGCAGAAGGGTGCATTGGTCCCTGATCTGAGACCACTCCTGCAGCGTGATTTGTCCCACCTCTGGATCTCTTTGGCCCAGGCTATACGTCATAATGTATTGCATCAGTTCTCGTCGGTACTGACACAGTCGCTGTGCAGAGTTGAATTCCACCATGTGGGCATATCGCATTTCAGCCGGTGAACTGGCAGGCCCAATGACTTCTGTAGAGATGTAAGTCATTGAACTGCAGGATGCGAATGGCAGAAATGAGCACACAGCGACCGTGCCCTCTGCAGAAGCCCATCTAGTCCAGGATAGTGGGATAAAAATTGCTGGACAACCAGGTTCAAAACGTGAGCCATACAAGGCATGTGTGTGACATTGCCCCGGCGAAGGGCCACACCCAGGTTTGCAGCATTGTCGCACATGGCCTTCCCTGGCGGCAGGTTCAGTGGAGACAACCATTATTGGAACTCGGTCTCCAGAGCTGACCACAACTCCTCAGGTGTATGACTCACATTTCCCAGACATTTCAAGGTAAACACCGCCTGATGACGTTGAGCCCTGGTGACAGCATAGTAAGGAGGTGTGCAGGATTCCTTCTGCGCAGTTAGAACGCGGGTGGCATTACCCGACAGGCGTTGGGTGCTGTTGGAGGAACGAGAGGAGGTTGAGGAGGCAGAAGCAGTGTAGGAACTTAGAGATACAGAGGATTGACACGCAACTCGTGGGGACAGCAAGACTTGGACAGCAGCCCCTTCTCCTGATGTCACCATAGTTACCCAGTGCCCAGTCACCAACATGTAACACCCCTGTCCATGTCTCCTTGTCCAAGTGTCTGTGGTGAAATGCACCCTGTCACACACAGAGTTTCTCAAGGAAGCGGTGATGTTGTGTGTGACATCCTAGTGTAGAGCAGGCACAGCTTTTTTTGAGAAGTAGTGGTGATTGGGCATCTGGTACTGGGGCACTGCAAAGGATATAAGGTGTCGAAAATCCTCTGTGTCCACCAGGCAGAAAGGCAGCATTTCTGCAGCCAAGAGATGGTGAAATTCAACCTCTTAGCTTTGTGATGGCTAGGAGGAAATAGTCTGTTACTTGTCTGCATCTGAGGGACCGAGGGCTGGCTGCCTTGCTTAGACGGGGTTGAGTAGGGTGTCCCTGGCAAACTGCTGGTCTGTGAGGAAGGTCCAGGTGGAGATATTATGTTGCCTTGATCAAAATGTGGTGGTCTTGATGTCGGAGATCGCTCAACACCAGCAGGTGTTTCCACTTGCAAATTTACTAATGACCTGCCAATCACATTGTAAAGATGTGAAAGTCTGGGTCCAAAACCATGTGCCACTGCCGTCCCCACAGTCACAGAGGATGAAGAGGCCGCAGATGCACTTGATGGAGCAGACGGTGGTTGGCCCGGCCCACTAGGCCGCATTGTAGCACAGTGAGCTTCCCACTGCAACTTATGCCTCATATCCATGTGACGGTTCATGCATGAAGTACTCAAACTATTCATTTTTTGGCCTCTACTGAGATTTTGGTGACAAATCTTACCATGAGTTGGGTCATCCTTTGCAATCTCAAAAAATGCCCAGGCTATGCAAGGCTTAGAGCCCATGCGATCTGAAGAGCCACCACAACTTGTGCTCAGAGGTACAGTTGTGGTTGAGGATGCAGTTGTTGGTGTGCTTCCAGTACTCCGTCTCTGTCCAGGAAATCGCAACCTAACCTCATCGTCAGACTCATCACTAGCATCCTCCTCTGCTGACCTCATGGACTGGCGGACTGTGGGTTGACAGTAAGTGGGGTCTCCAACCTCATCATCATCACTCTCTGTGTTCTCATACCCGTCGTCTTCAGAGCCAACCTCTTCCTGCCCTGACCGAAAACTCAAGTTTTGTTCCAATCAGGTATCTCAGTCTCATCATCATCTTCCTCATTGTCTCCACCAACAGGAGTTACAGTTTGGGAACGAGGGTCTACATTATGCTCAGAACCTTCTTCATCTAGGCCTGGATCCGACTCACAAAGATTCTGGGCATCAGTGCAGATCATTTCCTTGTCTGGATTCACAGAAGCTCTGGAGAAGACCTCTGATGCCCAGGCTATAGTATGAGTAAACAGCTCTGCAGACTCAACCATCTGTGTTACCCCATACTCAGACTTGGGAGCTGTGAGGAAGCAAGTGCGATTGGGGTGACACCTCTGAGGACTGGAGTATTTGTGATGTTGAAGTTGAGGTGGAGGAGAGCCCACTTGAACGGGCACTTGATATCTGTTCAAGCACGTACTGTTCATTTGCCTCATCTGGAATTTGTAGCGATGCTCATAGCAATGGTCATAAGCAAGAAATCATATCAGATTGTCCTCGAAAAGAAGTAGACATCTTACTTTGGCTGGAAGATGGTCTTTCTTCTGCAGATGTTACTGTTGCTTTACCACCTACCCCACGGACACAACCATTTTTTTCCCTTTCCAACACACCTATTCCCCTTTCCACCAGCAGCAGGCCTTTTGCCACTCATTTTGGTGCTTTACTAATTGGCAACTCTGTAGTTGTTGGCACAAAAAACGATGCATGGAAACCAAGCAGAGCTGAGTGGCCAAACTGCGGTACTAGGTCCAAAATGATTTACTGGGTTAGATGCAGTGAAAATTTAGATACACAGGTGGTGTAGTTAGCTTCAGAGGTGGACTACTCTGCTGATGTGCAGACACTGCTCCTAGGCCCAAAACAATTTACTGGGTTAGATGCAGTAACAATTTAGATACACAGGCGGTGTAGCTTCACAGGCGGGCTACTCCACTGATGTGCAGACACTGCTACTAAGCCCAAAACGATTTACTGGGTTAGATGCAGTAACAATTTAGATACACAGGCGGCGTAGCTTCACAGGCGGGCTACTCCGCTGAAGTGCAGACACTGCTACTAAGCCCAAAACGATTTACTGGGTTAGATGCAGTAAAACTTTAGATACACAGGGGGTGTAGTTAGCTTCACAGGTGGGCTACTCCGCTGACGTGCAGACACTGCTCCAAGCCCAAAACGATTTACTGGGTTAGATGCAGTAAAAATTTAGATACAGGCGGTGTAGCTTCACAGGCAGGCTACTCCACTGACGTGCAGACACTGCTACTTGTTGGGGTTTGCGGAACACACCGAGTATATATATGCAGGAGAGGAACTTGCTGCTGGCAAATGGCAGCGCCCTATGGCAGTATAAGCAAACTCTGCTAACTCCATAGATTCGCTAGAAATAAGATGCTGTGCCCTGTTAACCTCACAGAGGTACACAGCTACCAAACAGAGCAAAACTGTGGTCATGCAGTCAGAGAAACAGGCAAACAACCCCTCACCGGAGGTGCCGGTATTCCAGCGGCATATTTCAGCCAAGGCCCTGAATACACACATTCAAACTCCTCACCGGAGGTGCCGGTATTCTAGGGGCTTATTTCAGCCAAACCCTAACCACATCCAGACATGACCACACTGGCGCTGATCTCATAGACTTTGGTTTGATGCTTGCACATGGCCATGCGGCCATGCGACACTTTTATAGCTGTAGCAGACAAGGACCTTCCAAGTGGTTCAATAGGAGCTGCTGCAGGGCCTGAGCATGTGACCCCGACCTCCAATGAGAGGCCCTCCCTTGGGCATGCTCAGTGTGTGCAAAGCAGGACTTAGTCCCAGAAAAGCCTGCACACCGCTGACCAATGCTGGCTACAAAAGCAAAGGCAGCAGTAACCCTTTGCACTGTATCAGGCTGAGCGAGATGCTGGGACCGACGTCTCCGCCGAGCAGGCTCCACTGCAGCTGAAGCAGAATGGGAGACCGCAGCAGACATGGCCCGAGATTCCCCCTGTGCAGTAGTGGTATCTCAACTCCTAACACTACTAAGCCCAAAGCGATTTACTGGGTTAGATGCAGTAAAAATTTAGATACACAGGTGTAGCTAGCTTCACAGGCGGGCTTCTCAGATGACTAGCAGACAATGCTACTAGCCCAAATGCTGTGACAAACACTTGCACAGCATTGGCACAGACCTGCCTAACAAAAAGTGCTATGAACTGCTGTAACCTACAAGGGATGATATTACAACTAGTCCCGACTCCCTAAACCTATCTCTCTCTGTCTAACTGAAAATTTGCTCGCAAAAACCACTCTTAGACTGTATAGCGCCCACAGCAGCAGCGGTGCCGTCTAACACTAAGCTGCAGCAGTGAGAAAATGGTGGCGACGGGGAAAATGGGTGGTTCTTATAGGGCAAGGACATGTGACATACATCACATGCACATTGCTGTGTGTGTGTACTGCTGATAGGCTGAGAGACTGCACCGCCCCACTGTAAATGCGGGAAAGAAAAAGAAATGGAGATCGGCATTATTTCAGCACAGATCTATCCCCCGCCCACTATTCGCTGAAACAGTCTATTAACAATGACAAACAGTTTAAATGTGAAAATCAAGTTAGGCTTTTGGTGAACAAACAGTTATCGAACAGAAACCTGAACAGCCAAATTTTAAGCAAACTTTTCGAGTTCGACGAACGACTCGAACACCGCCCAAAACAGCTTGAAATTGAAATTGGCGAACAGTTCGACTCGAACACCGCTCATCTCTACTCAAAACCACATTTGAGAAGTTTATAACCCTTCACAGGAATTAATGGAATGTGGATGGAAAAAATGAACATATTTACTTTTTTTTCGCAAAAATTTTCATTTAGACCCAATTTTTGTTTTAATTTCACAAGGGTAGCAGGAGGAGGGACCCTAAAATGTGTTGTGCAATTCCTCCTGAGCATGCTGAAACTCCATATGTGGAGAAAAACCACTGTCTGGACGGACGGCAGGGCTTGGAAGGGAAGGAGAGCCATTTAATTTTTTGAATGCAAAATTTGCTGGAATAATAAGTGGATGCCATGCTGCCTTTGGCGTGCCCCTAATGTATCTAAACATTGGAGACTCCACACAAGTGACACCATTTTGGAAACTACTCCTCTCTGGTAACTTATCTAGATGTGTTGGAAAAGCCTTCAACCCCAGGTACTTACATTTTTTCATATTGCGGCTAACAGAGTCACGTGACAGCTTCATTTTTGTTGGACAAGTTGACGTTTTTATTGGTATCATTTTCAGGCACATGATGTTTTTGATCACTTTTTGTTCTGATTTTTTGGAGGCACAATGAACAAAAACCAGCAATTCAGGATTTTTTATTTTTTATGGGTTGGTAAAATTGATAAGTCAGCTTTATTCTTCGGGTCAGTACGATTACAGCGATACTCCATTTATATCTTTATGTTTTGGTGCTTTTACACAATTAACCCCTTAGTGACAGAGCCAATTTGGTACTTAATGACCAGGCCAATTTTTGCAATTCTGACCACTGTCATTTTATGAGGTTATAACTCTGGAACGCTTCAACGAATCCCGCTGATTCTGAGATTATTTTTTCATGACATATTGTACTTCATGTTAGTGGTAACATTTCTTCGATATTACTTGCGATTATTTATGAAAAAAACGGAAATATGGCGAAAATTTTTAAAATTTTGCAATTTTCAAACTTTGTATTTTTATGCCCTTAAATCAAAGAGATATGTCACGAAAAATAGTTAATAAATAACATTTCCCACATGTCTACTTTACATCAGCACAATTTTGGAAACAAAATTTTTTTTTGTTAGGGAGTTATAAGGGTTAAAAGTTGACCAGCAATTTCTCATTTTTACAACACCATTTTTTTTTAGGGACCACATCACATTTGAAGTCATTTTGAGGGGTCTATATGATAGAAAATAATGAAGTGTGACACCATTCTAAAAACTACACCCCTCAAGGTTCTCAAAACCACATTCAAGAAGTTTATTAACCCTTTACGTGCTTCACAGGAACTGAAACAATGTGGAAGGAAAAAATGAACATTTAACTTTTTTTTGCAAACATCTTAACTCAGAACCAATTTTTTTATTTTCACAAGTGTAAAAACAGAAATATAACCATAAATTTTGTTATGCAATTTCTCCTGAATACGACAATACCCCATATGTGGGGGTAAACCACTTTTTGGGCGCACCGCAGAACTTAGAAGTGAAGGAGCGCCGTTTGACTTTTTCAATGCAGAATTGGCTGGAATTGAGATCGGACGCCATGTCATGTTTAGAGAGCCCCTGATGTGCCTAAACAGTGGAAACTCCCCACAAGTGACACCATTTTGGAAACTAGACCCCTTAAGGAACTTATCTAGATGTGTGGTGAGCACTTTGAACCCCCAAGTGCTTCACAGAAGTTTATAACGTAGAGCCGTGAAAATAAAAAATCGCTTTTGTTTACACAAAAACGATCTTTTCGCCCACAAATTCTTATTTTCACAAGGGTAACAGGAGAAATTAGACCACAAAAGTTGTTGCGAGATTTCTCCTGAGTACGTCGATACCCAATATGTGAGGGTAAACCACTGTTTGGGCGCACCGCAGAGCTTGGAAGAGAAAGAGTGCCGTTTTACTTTTTCAATGTAGAATTGGCTGGAATTGAGATCGGACGCCATGTCGCGTTTGGAGAGCCCCTGATGTGCCTAAACAGTAGAAATCCCCCACAAGTGACCCCATTTTGGAAAATAGAACCCCAATGGAACTTATCTAGATGTGTGGTGAGAACCTTGAATGCCCAAGTGCTTCACAGAAGTTTATAATGCAGAGCCGTGAAAATAAAAAATATTTTTTTTTTCCACAAAAAAGATTTTTTAGCCCCCAAGTTTTTATTTTCACAAGGGTAACAAGAGAAATTGGACCCCAAGAGTTGTTGACCAACTTGTCCTGAGTATGCTGGTACCCCATATGTGGGGGTAAACCACTGTTTGGGCGCACGGCAGAGCTCGGAAGGAAGGAGCGCCGTTTTGGAATGCAGACTTTGATAGAATGGTCTGCGGGTATTATGTTGCGTTTGCAGAGCCCCTGATGTACCTAACCAGTAGAAACCCTCCACAAGTGACCCCATTTTGGAAACTAGGCCCCCCAAGGAACTTATCTAGATGTGTGGTGAGAACTTTGAATGCCCAAGTGCTTCACAGAAGTTTAGAATGCAGAGTCGTGAAAATAAAAAATATTTTTTTTTCCACAAAAAAGATATTGTAGCCCCCAAGTTTTTATTTTCACAAGGGTAACAGGAGAAATTGGACTGCAATAGTTGTTGTCCAATTTATCCTGAGTACGCTGATGCACCATTTGTGGGGGTAAACCACTGTTTAGGCGCACGGCAGAGCTCGGAAGGGAAGGAGCGCCTTTTTGGTATGCAGACTTTGATAGAATGGTCTGTGGGCATTATGTTGCGATTGCAGAGCCCCTGATATACCTAAACTGTAGTAACCCCCCACAAGTGACCGCATTTTGGAAACTAGACCCCCCAAGGAACTTATCTAGATGTGTGGTGAGAACTTTGAATGCCCAAGTGCTTCACAGAAGTTTAGAATGCAGAGTCGTGAAAATAAAAAAATATTTTTTTTTTCACAAAAAAGATATTGTAGCCCCCAAGTTTTTATTTTCACAAGGGTAACAAGAGAAATTGGACCCCAGAAGTTGTTGTCCAATTTATCCCGAGTACGCTGATGCCCCATATGTGGGGGTAACTCACTGTTTGGGCGCACGGCAGAGCTCAGAAGGGAGGGAGCACCATTTGACTTTTTGAGCGCAAAATTGGCTGTCGTGTTTGGAGACCCCCTGATGTACCTAAACAGTGGAAACCCCCCAATTTTAGCTCCAACCCTAACCCCAACACACCCCTAACCCTAATCCCAACCTGATCCATAATCCTAATCACTAACCCTAACCATAATCACAACCCTTACCCCAAAACAACCCTAATGTCAACACTAACCATAACCCTAATCAAAACCCTAAATCCAACACACCCCTAATCCTAATCTCAACCCTAACCTCAAACCTAACCCTAATCCCAATACACCCCTAATCACAACCCTAACCCTAACCCTAATCACAACCCTAACCCTAACCCTAATCACAACCCTAACCTTAACCCTAATCCCAAACCTAACCCTAATCCCAAGCGTAACCCTAATGCCAACCCTAACCCTAATACCAACCCTAATCCAAACCCTAACCCTAATCCCAGCTCTAACCCTAACTTTAGCCCCAACCCTAGCCCTAACTTTAGCCCCAACCCTAACCCTAGCCCTAAGGCTACTTTCACACTTGCGTCGTTTGGCATTCCGTCGCAATCCGTCGTTTTGGACAAGAAACGGATCCTGCAAATGTGCCCGCAGGATGCGTTTTTTGCCCATAGACTTGTATTGCCGACGGATCGTGACGGATGGCCACACGTCGCGTCCGTCGTGCACTGGATCAGTTGTGTTTTGGCGGAGCGTCGGCACAAAAAAAGTTCAATGAAACGTTTTTTGTACGTCGCATCCGCCATTTCTGACCGCGCATGCGTGGCCGTAACTCCGCCCCCTCCTCCCCAGGACATAGATTGGGCAGCGGATGCGTTGAAAAACTACAGCTGCTGCCCACGTTGTGCACAATTTTCACAACGTGCGTCGGTATGTCGGGCCGACGCATTGCGACGGCCCCGTACCGACGTAAATGTGAAAGAAGCCTAACCCTAAATTTAGCCCCAACCCTAACCCTAAATTTAGCCCCAACCCTAACTCTAAATTTAGCCCCAACCCTAGCCCTAACCCTAGCCCTAACCCTAGCCCTAAAACTAACCCTACCCCTAACCCTACCCCTACCCCTAACCCTACCCCTACCTGTAACCCTAACCTAACCCTACCCCTAACCCTACCCCTATCCCTAACCCTACCCCTAACCCTACCCCTACCCCTAACCCTACCCCTACCCCTACCCCTAACCCTAACCCTAACCCTACCCCTAACCCTACCCCTAACCCTACCCCTAACCCTAACCCTAACCCTAATTTTAGCCCCAACTGCTGTTCTCATGCCGGCCGGCAGATGGAGACAGATGGCGGGCGCACTGGGCATGCGCCCGCCATTTTCTTCTGCCGGCGGCCAGGAGGAGCAGCAAGAGGATCCAGGGACACAAATGAGTATTGTAGGGTCCCCGAATCCCCCTATTTCTCTGTCCTCTGATGTGCGATCACATCAGAGGACAGAGAATTACACTTTACTTTTTTTTTTTTTTTTGCGGTCGCCGGTAAACAGTTAATTACCGGCGGTCGCAAAACAGGGGTCGGTAAAACCGACCCCGATCATGCTCTTTGGGGTCTCGGCTACCTCCGGCAGCCTAGACCCCAAAGATTTTCCCGGTGCCGGCCGGCGGGCGCACTGCGCATGCGCCCGCCATTTTGAAGATGGCAGCGCCCACCGGGAGACACGAGGAGCATCGGGGGAGCTAGGTGAGTATTGGGGGGCCACCTGGGACCCCTTTTCTCTGTCCTCCGATGTGCGATCACATCGGAGGACAGAGAAATTAAAAAGAGATCGCTTTTTTTTTTTTTTTTTTTGCGATCGCCGGTAAACGGTTAATTACCGGCGATCGCAAATGCGGCGTGGGTTAAAAACCCCCCGAATCATGTTCTCTGGGGTCTCGGCTACCCCCGGCAGCCGAGACCCTGGAGAAAATCGGCCTCTGGGGGGCGCTATTTACTTTTTCCACAGCGCCGTTAATTAACGGCGCTGTGGTTTAAGTACCCTTAGCGGCCGCCGTTAAAAGGCGTATCGGCGGTCGCTAAGGGGTTAAAACTATTTTATAGAAAAAATAATTATTTCTGCATCGTTTTATTCTGAGAGCTATAACTTTTTTATTTTTCTGGTGACTGAGCTGTATGGCAGCTTATTTTTGCAGGGTAAGATAGTATATTCAGCTGTACCATTTTTATTTACGTTCGTCTTTTTTATCACATTTTATTACACTTTTTGTTCGGTTTTATGATGAAGAAGCATAGTTTTTTGCCTAATTTTTCATTTATTTTTCCATGGTGCTCACTGAAGGGGTTAACTAATGGGCCAGTTTTATAGGTTGCTTTGTTTGGGACGCGGCGATACCAAATATGTTTTTTTTTTTACTTCAATATTTTTATGCAAATAATATTTTTTTTTACTTAGTTTGTTTGTTTATTTATGTTTCTTTAATATATTTACAATTTTTAATACCTTTTTAAAACTTTATTACATTGTCCCACTATGGGACATCATCTTTACACTGATTTGATACTTTGCAATGCTTCTGCACTGCAGGGCATCAGAGCAGTTTCTGACAGGCAGGGAGGAGGCATGTCAGCTCCTGCTCTGAGCAGGTGCTCACCTGCCACCTTCCCTGAAGGATTCCGTGGCCAGGGGTCACCATTGAGACCATCAGCACAACGCGATCGATGGTAGCTAACTGGGCGAAGTTCCTCGATGTTGCTGTCACTATTGACAGCAGCATCAGAGGGGATAAATGTCCGTGATTAGTGCTAGCACTGATCAAGGGCATTGCTGCAGGGTGTCAACCCTCATATAGAGGTATCTCATGGATACCTATGGTATTTAGCACATTGGCGAGCTAGAGGCGTTTACCTTTAGGGCATTGGGATAGCACACATAGGTGGTATACCACTATCTCTATATATATACATGCCCCTTCATTCTGACACCTAAGGGCGTTCAAGGTTCCTAAGTACATTGTTACAGTCATGACTCATGTCAATGTTGCATTTTCTTTATATGATGGGACCTATGTATTGTATATCTAAAGCACTATGCACTTTACTTGGATTTGATTAATTGGGATTTACATTGAGTAAACAGCGGTGAACATCAGTAAAGTTATCCATGTGGAATTGAGATGTAATATACTGACATTAGTCTATTATGGGCAATTAGATGACGTAGCACTTTATGTGTACTACATATTGATTATCCTTAGTCATAAATACGTATAAATCACTAGATATCCTGACAAACACTGATAGCCTGACAAACAAGATGGAAGAACTAGAAGCAGAAATATCTACAGGTAACTTTGACATAGTGGGAATAACCGAGACATGGTTAGATGAAAGCTATGACTGGGCAGTTAACTTACAGGGTTACAGTCTGTTTAGAAAGGATCGTAAAAATCGGAGAGGAGGAGGGGTTTGTCTCTATGTAAAGTCTTGTCTAAAGTCCACTTTAAGGGAGGATATTAGCGAAGGGAATGAGGATGTCGAGTCCATATGGGTTGAAATTCATGGAGGGAAAAATGGTAACAAAATTCTCATTGGGGTCTGTTACAAACCCCCAAATATAACAGAAAGCATGGAAAGTCTACTTCTAAAGCAGATAGATGAATCTGCAACCCATAATGAGGTCCTGGTTATGGGGGACTTTAACTACCCGGATATTAACTGGGAAACAGAAACCTGTGAAACCCATAAAGGCAACAGGTTTCTGCTAATAACCAAGAAAAATTATCTTTCACAATTGGTGCAGAATCCAACCAGAGGAGCAGCACTTTTAGACCTAATACTATCTAATAGACCTGACAGAATAACAAATCTGCAGGTGGTTGGGCATTTAGGAAATAGCGACCACAATATTGTGCAGTTTCACCTGTCTTTCACTAGGGGGACTTGTCAGGGAGTCACAAAAACATTGAACTTTAGGAAGGCAAAGTTTGAACAGCTTAGAGATGCCCTTAATCTGGTAGACTGGGACAATATCCTCAGAAATGAGAATACAGATAATAAATGGGAAATGTTTAAGAACATCCTAAATAGGCAGTGTAAGCGGTTTATACCTTGTGGGAATAAAAGGACTAGAAATAGGAAAAACCCAATGTGGCTAAACAAAGAAGTAAGACAGGCAATTAACAGTAAAAAGAAAGCATTTGCACTACTAAAGCAGGATGGCACCATTGAAGCTCTAAAAAACTATAGGGAGAAAAATACTTTATCTAAAAAACTAATTAAAGCTGCCAAAAAGGAAACAGAGAAGCACATTGCTAAGGAGAGTAAAACTAATCCCAAACTGTTCTTCAACTATATCAATAGTAAAAGAATAAAAACTGAAAATGTAGGCCCCTTAAAAAATAGTGAGGAAAGAATGGTTGTAGATGACGAGGAAAAAGCTAACATATTAAACACCTTCTTCTCCACGGTATTCACGGTGGAAAATGAAATGCTAGGTGAAATCCCAAGAAACAATGAAAACCCTATATTAAGGGTCACCAATCTAACCCAAGAAGAGGTGCGAAACCGGCTAAATAAGATTAAAATAGATAAATCTCCGGGTCCGGATGGCATACACCCACGAGTACTAAGAGAACTAAGTAATGTAATAGATAAACCATTATTTCTTATTTTTAGTGACTCTATAGCGACAGGGTCTGTTCCGCAGGACTGGCGCATAGCAAATGTGGTGCCAATATTCAAAAAGGGCTCTAAAAGTGAACCTGGAAATTATAGGCCAGTAAGTCTAACCTCTATTGTTGGTAAAATATTTGAAGGGTTTCTGAGGGATGTTATTCTGGATTATCTCAATGAGAATAACTGTTTAACTCCATATCAGCATGGGTTTATGAGAAATCGCTCCTGTCAAACCAATCTAATCAGTTTTTATGAAGAGGTAAGCTATAGACTGGACCACGGTGAGTCATTGGACGTGGTATATCTCGATTTTTCCAAAGCGTTTGATACCGTGCCGCACAAGAGGTTGGTACACAAAATGAGAATGCTTGGTCTGGGGGAAAATGTGTGTAAATAGGTTAGTAACTGGCTTAGTGATAGAAAGCAGAGGGTGTTTATAAATGGTATAGTCTCTAACTGGGTCGCTGTGACCAGTGGGGTACCGCAGGGGTCAGTATTGGGACCTGTTCTCTTCAACATATTCATTAATGATCTGGTAGAAGGTTTACACAGTAAAATATCGATATTTGCAGATGATACAAAACTATGTAAAGCAGTTAATACAAGAGAAGATAGTATTCTGCTACAGATGGATCTGGATAAGTTGGAAACTTGGGCTGAAAGGTGGCAGATGAGGTTTAACAATGATAAATGTAAGGTTATACACATGGGAAGAGGGAATCAATATCACCATTACACACTGAACGGGAAACCACTGGGTAAATCTGACAGGGAGAAGGACTTGGGGATCCTAGTTAATGATAAACTTACCTGGAGCAGCCAGTGCCAGGCAGCAGCTGCCAAGGCAAACAGGATCATGGGGTGCATTAAAAGAGGTCTGGATACACATGATGAGAGCATTATACTGCCTCTGTACAAATCCCTAGTTAGACCGCACATGGAGTACTGTGTCCAGTTTTGGGCACCGGTGCTCAGGAAGGATATAATGGAACTAGAGAGAGTACAAAGGAGGGCAACAAAATTAATAAAGGGGATGGGAGAACTACAATACCCAGATAGATTAGCGAAATTAGGATTATTTAGTCTAGAAAAAAGACGACTGAGGGGCGATCTAATAACCATGTATAAGTATATAAGGGGACAATACAAATATCTCGCTGAGGATCTGTTTATACCAAGGAAGGTGACGGGCACAAGGGGGCATTCTTTGCGTCTGGAGGAGAGAAGGTTTTTCCACCAACATAGAAGAGGATTCTTTACTGTTAGAGCAGTGAGAATCTGGAATTGCTTGCCTGAGGAGGTGGTGATGGCGAACTCAGTCGAGGGGTTCAAGAGAGGCCTGGATGTCTTCCTGGAGCAGAACAATATTGTATCATACAATTATTAGGTTCTGTAGAAGGACGTAGATCTGGGTATTTATTATGATGGAATATAGGCTGAACTGGATGGACAAATGTCTTTTTTCGGCCTTACTAACTATGTTACTATGTTACTATGTTACTAATCCCAAACTGTTCTTCAACTATATCAATAGTAAAAGAATAAAAACTGAAAATGTAGGCCCCTTAAAAAATAGTGAGGAAAGAATGGTTGTAGATGACGAGGAAAAAGCTAACATATTAAACACCTTCTTCTCCACGGTATTCACGGTGGAAAATGAAATGCTAGGTGAAATCCCAAGAAACAATGAAAACCCTATATTAAGGGTCACCAATCTAACCCAAGAAGAGGTGCGAAACCGGCTAAATAAGATGAAAATAGATAAATCTCCGGGTCCGGATGGCATACACCCACGAGTACTAAGAGAACTAAGTAATGTAATAGATAAACCATTATTTCTTATTTTTAGTGACTCTATAGCGACAGGGTCTGTTCCGCAGGACTGGCACATAGCAAATGTGGTGACAATATTCAAAAAGGGCTCTAAAAGTGAACCTGGAAATTATAGGCCAGTAAGTCTAACCTCTATTGTTGGTAAAATATTTGAAGGGTTTCTGAGGGATGTTATTCTGGATTATCTCAATGAGAATAACTGTTTAACTCCATATCAGCATGGGTTTATGAGAAATCGCTCCTGTCAAACCAATCTAATCAGTTTTTATGAAGAGGTAAGCTATAGACTGGACCACGGTGAGTCATTGGACGTGGTATATCTTGATTTTTCCAAAGCGTTTGATACCGTGCCGCACAAGAGGTTGGTACACAAAATGAGAATGCTTGGTCTGGGGGAAAATGTGTGTAAATGGGTTAGTAACTGGCTTAGTGATAGAAAGCAGAGGGTGGTTATAAATGGTATAGTCTCTAACTGGGTCGCTGTGACCAGTGGGGTACCGCAGGGGTCAGTATTGGGACCTGTTCTCTTCAACATATTCATTAATGATCTGGTAGAAGGTTTACACAGTAAAATATCGATATTTGCAGATGATACAAAACTATGTAAAGCAGTTAATACAAGAGAAGATAGTATTCTGCTACAGATGGATCTGGATAAGTTGGAAACTTGGGCTGAAAGGTGGCAGATGAGGTTTAACAATGATAAATGTAAGGTTATACACATGGGAAGAGGGAATCAATATCACCATTACACACTGAACGGGAAACCACTGGGTAAATCTGACAGGGAGAAGGACTTGGGGATCCTAGTTAATGATAAACTTACCTGGAGCAGCCAGTGCCAGGCAGCAGCTGCCAAGGCAAACAGGATCATGGGGTGCATTAAAAGAGGTCTGGATACACATGATGAGAGCATTATACTGCCTCTGTACAAATCCCTAGTTAGACCGCACATGGAGTACTGTGTCCAGTTTTGGGCACCGGTGCTCAGGAAGGATATAATGGAACTAGAGAGAGTACAAAGGAGGGCAACAAAATTAATAAAGGGGATGGGAGAACTACAATACCCAGATAGATTAGCGAAATTAGGATTATTTAGTCTAGAAAAAAGATGACTGAGGGGTGATCTAATAACCATGTATAAGTATATAAGGGGACAATACAAATATCTCGCTGAGGATCTGTTTATACCAAGGAAGGTGACGGGCACAAGGGGGCATTCTTTGCGTCTGGAGGAGAGAAGGTTTTTCCACCAACATAGAAGAGGATTCTTTACTGTTAGGGCAGTGAGAATCTGGAATTGCTTGCCTGAGGAGGTGGTGATGGCGAACTCAGTCGAGGGGTTCAAGAGAGGCCTGGATGTCTTCCTGGAGCAGAACAATATTGTATCATACAATTATTAGGTTCTGTAGAAGGACGTAGATCTGGGTATTTATTATGATGGAATATAGGCTGAACTGGATGGACAAATGTCTTTTTTCGGCCTTACTAACTATGTTACTATGTTACTATATCATTTCAGCTTGAAATATAGCTTAATCTAGTTATCATAAAAAGGTCGTGATTGGATGTGTAGAGTATCTGAGGAATAAGCTGCTCATTTTGATATTTATTACCTGTGGGTCTACTATGTGATTGGTAAGTCTTATTTTTATTGCATCTCCATCTTTTACTTGGTTGTGTACTATTTTAGTTTTATGTGATAATAAAATTGTTGTATTTTACCTTTTGGCATTTGCTTCTGTTTTCTATTTGGACTTTGTATGGTTTTGGAAGCGCCTAATATAAGCCTGTTGGTTTTAGGAGTATCCTTTGCAACATTGCGTGATGATTTACCCTCTCTTAAGAGTTGGATAATCCTCTCCTTTGTTTCAATTGACATCTCTCGTGTTAGAGCCATGATTCATGTCAGTCCACTTGGTGCAACTGCTCTCCAAGGTGCGATCACTCCTTTTTAGATGCAGACCAACATGCAGATCTAATTTGATGTAGGTTTTATTTTGGGGTATGAAAATTAACAGGGTGATTCCATAATATTTTCCTCAGAATTGAGTGATTCCATAATTTCCCCCCCCTGCTTGGTTAAAAAAGTAACCATTATTGACTACCACATTTTTTCTTGATTTCTTTTAGTGTTTCTTAAAGCCAGAAAGTTGCCATTGCCATTATAGAATATTGGATGGTCATAGCATACAGGGTACATTTGGATGTGCGTTTTTCTAGGGCCACGTTCACACCTTCAGTATTTGGTCAGTATTTTACCTCAGTATGTGTAAGCCGAAACCAGGAGAGGAACAATCAGAGGTAAAGTATAACAGAAACATGTCACCACTTCTGTATATATCACCCACTCCTGTTTTTTTTTACAGATACTGATGTAAAGTACTGACCAAATACTGATCGTGTGAATGTTGCTTAATGGGAAGAGTTGATGTAACTGGATGAAAGTAAAAGTATAAGGTCACGTCACAGCATTTTTTAAGCACTGTGACGTTTGTATTCCTTTTTGTTCCTGCATTATAATCTAAAGTGACAAATAAAATGCTATAAACATTTATTTAGGATTTTATCTATTAGGCCCATGTAATATTTTTCCTGCCATTTATGTGACAATTGATTTTCACACTAATATAACCACTTGTATACAGCACTGCCGCTATGTTGCTCCAAATTTGTAGTTCGATTGGATGCCCTCTAGTGTTAAGCTATATTACCAAAAGTTACTGCACTAATGATACTGCATAAAAACTTGTAAAATGGGAAGATTTAATTCTAACTAGTGAACCTCAGAGCCAAAATCAGTTTACCAAAATAAGAACCTGCATTATATATTACATATAGCAGAAGAATATGGGCAGTCACTGATTAGTGAATTACTACTATGCAAATTGCCTCTTCTGAGAAAAAGAGGACTTAAACTCTATAGCGCCACCTGTTGGAAGTAGCGATCCTACAAATCACAATCAACTCTTTAACGAGTCGTGCAAAATGACTTAGGATAAAAGCCAAATCAGTATCTCAATTCGCAGACACGGTGTTTCGGGCTGTTGGCCCTCGTCAGTGCGAAGCATGAGAACTGATTTGGCTTGGTGAGAGGCTCTGGACTGAGGTCTAAGGGGTATCGTTTCTCCTTATGGAGAGTGACATACTCTACTAAGTTTTATGCTCATTTGTAAATATAACACAAGCTTTTATATTGGAATTCCTATATAGTTGGATATTGAATTAATCCCTTAGTTCAAAGGGCTGCAATAATAAATGTATACTGTGATGAGGGAACAGCCGCCATCTTGGAACAGGCATACTTACAGATTGGCGTGACTCCATTTTGTCTCCTGGCCTCAGGTCGGCAGCTAGGAGCGCTCCTGGCCCCCACCTTTTCGATGAATAAAGTTCCTATTAGTATGCTAACGGGCTGAGCTCAGTGTAAACTGTAGACGGTATTTTAAAAGCTCGCTGAGGAAACCACGCCAGCAGGGGGGCTTGGAAATGCTTGGGGACTTAATTAAAACACGCATGCCAAATGGCCACTGGATACACATCTATTATGGCAGCCCTGCCAAACCGTCTTTAACATGGAATTGTGAATTATGGACGCATCGTCCAAGGTACAGGCTCATAAAAAATATTCTCCTTGCCCTAAAGAAATTGTGCATCTAACAGTGCGACTCCCGTGGCGGTGGGAGGCATGAAACCCGGGTTTGATCCCAGTACGACCGGCAGAACAAACCACAGGCGCTGGTACTGCCTGTGTGCTGATCCGATCATCCTGAGGGGAGTTATCCCATTTATTAGATATTGGAATAAATCTGCAGGGAGGCAGGGGGGTGGAGATTGCTAAGCCCACCCAGCTGCAGGCAGGGGGGCTCAGCCAGGTATAAGAAGAAGCTGAGGTCACTGGGAGGGTCTCACTCCACAGAAGAACATGATGATGATTTCTTAAGGAACAGGGTATGCCAGCCAGAGGGGGGAGCAAGCACATGCTTTCTGGGGGCTGCCCGGCAACTAAGTTTTTGGACCTGCGGAATGCTATGCCCCCCCGGCTTCCACAAGCGACCTTCAACCTGGTAAATTGACCCCCAGCTTTATACTTTTAAGCCTTGTATTATTATTGTTATATTGTACTCTGACTGTAACTCTTGATATATTGTGATTGTATATTTCTTGTAATTATCTAGTGCGCTCTTAAGGCAATTAAATCATAAATTAATTTTGGGCTGATCCTTTTACTCTGATTACGAATCTTAGAATACCCGGTGTGGGTAACAGGGCAGTCTCCCCGGCGGCCATTTGCTCTAGGTGCAGTTCCCTTACTGACCTGAGAGACAAAGGGGGCGCCGGAGAGCTGGGCCTGTGTAGTGACGTCACGGATTGGTGACGTGGTAGGAAGGGGTAATGCTTCACAGTGGTGGCAGCGTACGTCGGATCAGAGTAATAGTGTGCGTGGGACCCCTACTCCCAGACACTAAAGACTACCAGTGGTAACTTTCACTGCTGGGGTCTTAAGGTCAGCCCAGCACTAGACGGTCAGAGTGTAGATATAATAAGTTGTGTGCAAGGTCAGGGTTACAGCTGTGTCAGTAACCAGAGATTCCCATGGCCGGACACCTAGGGATCGCTAAGACCAGGGCCAGGCTAGCGCAGCATTTCTACTGGCCTGGAATGAGGACCGAGGTAATTGCCTACTGCCGTTCATGTGACACCTGTCAGAGGGTGGGGAAGACGGGGCGGCGCCCCAAAGCCCCACTGGTAACTCTGCCCATCATTGAAGAGCCTTTCTCGAGGGTGGCTGTGGATCTCATTGGGCCTCTGTCCACTCCCAGTCGCTCCGGGAAATGCTTCATATTAACGGTAGTGGACTATGCCACTCGGTACCCGGAGGCGGTCGCTTTGTCATCCATTCGGGCTGACAAAGTGGCCACTGCCTTACTGGAGATCTTCTCCAGAGTGGGGTTTCCCCAGGAAATGCTCACCGACCGAGGGACCCAGTTCATGTCCCAGCTGATGGAGTCTCTCTGTAAGCAGATCCAGGTGCAACATCTGGTAGCCAGCCCGTATCACCCACAGACCAATGGCCTGTGTGAGCGGTTCAACGGCACCTTAAAGCAGATGCTTAAGATGTTGGTCGACTCCCACGGGAGAGATTGGGAGCGGTATCTCCCACACCTTCTATTTGCCTACCGGGAGGTTCCACAGGCCTCAACGGGGTTCTCCCCCTTTGAGCTCCTGTATGGGCGACGTGTACGGGGGCCCCTTGCTCTAGTGAAGGAAGCGTGGGAAGGAGATTTGGCCACCCCTGGAGTGTCGGCCATTGAGTATGTTGTGCGCTTCCGGGACAGAATGACGGCCTTGACGCGGCTGGTGCATGACAATATGGCCCAGGCCCAAGCTGACCAGAAGCGGTGGTACGACCAGAATGCTTGTGAGAGGACCTACCAGGCGGGTCAAAAGGTGTGGGTACTGGTCCCCGTCCCACAAAACAAGCTTCAGGCAGCCTGGGAGGGTCCATACCTCGTGCACCAGCAGCTCAACGCCGTCACCTATCTGGTTACCCTGGACCACGCCCGTGGAAGGAGGAAGGCCTTCCACGTGAACATGATGAAAGCACATCATGAGCGGGAGGCTTGTGCCCACCCAGTGTGCAACCTCCCGGAGGAAGGGGAGGTAGAAACCCTCCTGGATCTGCTTACCCAAGTCAAGGCGGGTGGATCCATCGAGGATGTGGAGGTTGGCCACCAGCTTTCGGAGGACCAACGTTCCCAGCTGGGGGTCACCCTACACCCCTTCCGGGAGCTGTTTAGCAGCCTGCCCAGACGGACTGAGGCAGCCGTCCACGATGTGGACACCGGCAATCACCCCCCGATCCGGCGTTCAGCATATCGGGTCTCTCTCGAGGTGCAGCAGCACATGCGCCAAGAGATAGACGAGATGCTGAAGCTGGGGGTGATCCAAGCATCCAACAGCGCGTGGGCTTCCCCGGTAGTCCTCGTCCCCAAAAAGGACCGGACTACGCGGTTCTGTGTGGATTACCGGGGGCTCAACGCTGTGACGGTCACCGATGCGTACCCAATGCCGCGCATCGATGACCTGCTCGATCAGCTGGCCGGGGCCAAGTACCTGACCATCATGGATCTGAGCAGGGGATATTGGCAGATTCCCCCGACCCCTAAGGCACGGGAACGCTCTGCCTTTATCACCCCATTTGGACTGTACGAGTCCACGGTGATGCCCTTCGGCATGAAGAATGCCCCTGCCACTTTTCAGCGGATGGTCAACACGCTGCTCAAGGGACTGGAAGGGTATGCGACTGCGTACCTGGATGACATTGCCATCTTCAGTCCCACCTGGGAAGATCACCTACAGCACCTGGCGCAGGTGTTGGGGAGGATCCAGAGGGCAGGGTTGACCATTAAGCCGGAAAAGTGCCAGCTGGGTATGAGTGAGGTCCAGTACCTGGGACACCGGGTAGGTGGGGGAGCTCTGAAGCCAGAGCCCGGGAAGGTGGATGCCATCACCTCCTGGCCCTCCCCCCAGGACCAAGAAGCAGGTGATGTCCTTCTTGGGGACGGCCGGGTACTATAGGAGGTTTGTTCCACACTATAGCACCCTGGCCAAGCCCCTGACGGACCTCACCAAGAAGAAGCTGCCCGTCGCAGTCGACTGGACAGTCGCCTGCGAGACAGCTTTCCAGGCGCTCAAAACCGCCTTGTCTAGCTCTCCTGTACTACAGGCAGCCGACTTCACGCGGCCGTTCGTAGTACAGACCGACGCCAGTGACTTTGGCCTCGGTGCTGTGCTCAGCCAGGTCGACACTACGGGACATGAACACCCCGTTTTGTACCTGAGCCGGAAGCTCCTGTCGAGGGAAGTGGCCTATTCCACGATGGAGAAGGAATGTCTGGCAATTGTATGGGCCCTGCAACGTCTGCAGCCATACTTGTACGGACGCCACTTCACCGTGGAAACAGACCACAACCCCCTCAGCTGGTTACACTCGGTCTCTGGGACGAATGGGAGGTTGCTACGCTGGAGCCTGGCTCTCCAGCAGTATCACTTCAGCATTCGCCACAGAAGTGGCAGAGACCATGGTAATGCTGATGGGTTGTCCCGGCAGGGAGAAGGTGTGGAAGGGCGCATGGGGGAACACAGGAATGTGATGCCCCCTAGCGCCCTCTAAAGCAGGGAGGTGTGATGAGGGAACAGCCGCCATCTTGGAACAGGCATACTTACAGATTGGCGTGACTCCATTTTGTCTCCTGGCCTCAGGTCGGCAGCTAGGAGCGCTCCTGGCCCCCACCTTTTCTATGAATAAAGTTCCTATTAGTATGCTAATGGGCTGAGCTCAGTGTAAACTGTAGACGGTATTTTAAAAGCTCGCTGAGGAAACCACGCCAGCAGGGGGGCTTGGAAATGCTTGGGGACTTAATTAAAACACGCATGCCAAGTGACCACTGGATACACATCTATTATGGCAGCCCAGCCAAACCGTCTTTAACATGGAATTGTGAATTATGGACGCATCGTCCAAGGTACAGGCTCATAAAAAATATTCTCCTTGCCCTAAAGAAATTGTGCATCTAACAGTGCGACTCCCGTGGCGGTGGGAGGCATGAAACCCGGGTTTGATCCCAGTACGACCGGCAGAACAAACCACAGGCGCTGGTACTGCCCGTGTGCTGATCCGATCATCCTGAGGGGAGTTATCCCATTTATTAGATATTGGAATAAATCTGCAGGGAGGCAGGGGGGTGGAGATTGCTAAGCCCACCCAGCTGCAGGCAGGGGGGCTCAGCCAGGTATAAGAAGAAGCTGAGGTCACTGGGAGGGTCTCACTCCACAGAAGAACATGATGATGATTTCTTAAGGAACAGGGTATGCCAGCCAGAGGGGGGAGCAAGCACATGCTTTCTGGGGGCTGCCCGGCAACTAAGTTTTTGGACCTGCGGAATGCTATGCCCCCCCGGCTTCCACAAGCGACCTTCAACCTGGTAAATTGACCCCCAGCTTTATACTTTTAAGCCTTGTATTATTATTGTTATATTGTACTCTGACTGTAACTCTTGATATATTGTGATTGTATATTTCTTGTAATTATCTAGTGCGCCCTTAAGGCAATTAAATCATAGATTAATTTTGGGCTGATCCTTTTACTCTGATTGCGAATCTTAGAATACCCGGTGTGGGTAACAGGGCAGTCTCCCCGGCGGCCATTTGCTCTAGGTGCAGTTCCCTTACTGACCTGAGAGACAAAGGGGGCGCCGGAGAGCTGGGCCTGTGTAGTGACGTCACGGATTGGTGACGTGGTAGGAAGGGGTAATGCTTCACATATACTTAAAATATACTGCAAGGAGTTTGTATGTTCTTCCCGTGTTTGTGTGGGTTTCCTCCGGGCACTATGGTCCTCCCACATTCCAAAGACATACTGATAGGGAATTTCGATTGTGAGCCCCATTGGGCACAGCGATGATAATGTGTGCAAACTGTAAAGCGCTGTGGAATGTGTTAGCGCTATATAAAAATAAAGATTATTATTATTAAGATTATATTGAGATGAAATTGCACACTAGCTGGAAATGTTAGGGTGCCAATCATCCCAAAATTCCAGGACAGAAAAGGACACTTTTTTGCATGTCCGGAAAAAATTGTAAGGTGTCCATGATTTTTTGGAAGAAACTTATACAGATAAATTTGAATGTAATTATCATCATTTTACAGTTTACTGTGAATGCAGTTGTTGTCTTCATATCAGAATTCTGGGCTGTTGACATGTATCAGTTATGGTCCTAATGATTTATTATGGTTTTTCAATGTGTCTGTAAAAAATATTTTCTTTCTGTAATTTCTTGATAAGCTGTCCAGAAATAATAACAAGTCAAGTTGGCCACCCTGTCCATGATGTAAAGTATGGACAAGTCAGATTTTTCTGGCAATGATCAGTCTTTGTTTCTCCGCAAAAGCTCAGAGTGTCCTGGGTAGGAGACCACCTTCTAAGATCTAAAATCTATTGAGAAAAGTCTTGTCTTGAATATTATTTATTGCTCAGCATTTTACACTATGGGACGGGTGAGATTTTTTAAAATCTGAAATCAATCATGAGAAGAAATATTTTGGCATGAAAATAGTTTTATTTGCAATCGATAGCTAAGTTATATTTTCATGAAAGTTAATAGATGTATTGCACATTTTCATCTCTTAGTAGTATATGACAGTTTTTTAATCAATGTAGATTTGACTGAATAAAGAACACAATTAGCATACATTAATTAGTTAGGTCTTTAATTTTATTTTCAGCAGATTTATTTTTAGTTGTGCATCCATTATTTATGACTTTTTGACTTGCCATTTGGTAGACTTCGCTGTCTTGTAAATTGAAACAATTAGTAATCATGGTAGCTAAGCTTGTACCTTACTGATTTTATTTCCTTCTAGTGTCATCTCTAATCATTATAATTTTGTAGGTTTCGTCAATACCTTGCATAACATAATCCTGCTTTGATTCAATTTAAATATTTTTTTTTATAAATTGCATATGAGATTTTTTCTTAGCACTTTCATTATCTAAATGTTTTAACAAATCTGATAGTAATGGTGGATTGTCAGCCGGTTTGGCTACAAATTTGTTTCATGTTTGGGTAACCAGTAAAACCATTTAGTTAATGATACTGAATCGAGCTCAATATTACCTTCTAATAGACTTTCTTTGTAGCCCATGGAATTAAAGTAGTTACTCAGAACCCAATCAATTTTGTGTTTGATTTTCAACTTCAAAGGCTAAATATAAATGGATGATTACATCTCCAGCCTTAGAGTTCTGGATTCTCAAGTATGCTCTATGTGCATACACTTAAACATTGATCCTTTTTCTGTTATAGTAGCACATATTTTTAAGTATTAGATTTATATTAAATTTTAAGCTAGTGGTATCAGGTGTAGCCTTTATATAATTTGTTAGAGACAGACTCTTTATGATGAGAGGAAGCAGCCATGAAAAAAGTGGTGTCCAATTGTGTAAGGTCAATCAGAGTAAATGCTACATGTATTGCTCACCTTTTGTAGTGGAATAAAGAACACTAAAGGTAAGTGCAGTGGTTTTATTGCAAAGCTGTCTCATTACATAGTAATTTTAATCATGCATTAGTCATGTTTAGAGATTAATTAACTTGTGGATGCTCAGGTTCATCGTGTTTAACGAACATACAGTAAAAAAAATCAGTTTAGGGCCTAACTTGATCTCAAACTTGACCCCAGACCCGAACCCAAAAGAAGTCAATGGGGACCACACTTTGTTGCTTTAAAATGGTTGTAAAATAGTCACAGGGCTAAGGGGTTCCAAAAGTTAGCTAAATAGGGGTAAGAGCAGGACAATTGCACTGCAATTAAATGTGGATAGGGAAATTATTTAAAATAAGACAGTAGAATAAAAAAGAAAAAAATATAATCTTGAATCAGGAGATGGAAGTCCAAGTGGAGGAGGACAACATGGTGGTGTAGGTGGAAGAGGCAGGGGAGGAGGTATTCAACACTTTTTAGTGATGTTTTTGGTTTTAGTTAGGGGGCAGACTTAAAGGAACATAGAATGACAAATGATAATGTAGAACCAGGAGGTGGAGGTCCAAGTGGAGGAGGAGGTTGATGTGTAGGTGGACATGGCATAGGAAGAGGAGGTAGTCAACACTGTTTTTTTTCTTTTTTTAGGGTGAGGGGGTAAGCTGAAAACAGGCAGTGTAATAACCTGCTGGGCACTGTGTGTATACAGGCCATGTAATTTTCTGCACTTTTTTGGGTTGAAAACAATGAGGAGAGCATCAAATAGGGGATGTGGCAGTGTTGCTGCTGCTGCTGGTGTTGCTGTTGCAGGAAGAAAGAGGATGTGGTAGATCTGTGCCTGCTGCCAGGGTTGTTGAGTTGGAGTCAATATCCATTTTGGTGGAGTCGATATAAAATGGACTGAGTTTGACTCATAAAATATCTAATAAATTGGGTACAGTAGTTCAATGCAGTATGTTTCATAAATTTTTAATAACAATTTGGGAAAGTTATAAAATGTATTCTGTCTGTTCTATTCCTGATGTAAGGATCTAGGAATTTAGTTGAGATGATTCTTGTTTGCACTTTATCTACATGCTCAGTAGTGAGGCAGTGTGGTGGCATCAGAATTGTATAGTCAGGGAAAGTGAGGAGTCATAGGTTTGGCTTACAGACTCCATGGCCCTGCCTGCTATGTGACATCAGTTTCTTTGCTTGATCTTCCACCCGGTCCCCTACTGAAAGCGCAGATTTTGCACCCATGGGAATCTGTCTTCCATCTCACCCCCTTGCAAATCAGGCAAGCAGTCTGAGCCCCCAAGTCATACAACAGTCACATCTGCATTTTGATGACTGCTGGCTGTGGTTCAGTGGGCCATCCACCTGGACCTGGCCGACAATTGGAAGAAACTGAGTGCACTGATGCCCAACCACTTGTTCTGTTGGCATATGAGTACGTGTGAAGGGTAGTGCAAATGGTTACCACAGCACATCTCTGATTATGATGAAACACAGTTGCCTACTGCTGCAGCTTCCTCCTGTGTGTACACTGGCAAGGATGGCAGGCGTGAGGACTGGTTGGAACAACATGCGGAGGATTATTATTAGTCATTTTGTTTAGGGCACCCTTGATTCCATGGTGTTGTACATGAGAAGGGGTTACATACCAAAGACAAAATAGAAATTACAATGAACAATCTAATAGTGACAGACAGTTACAGAGGGGAGTGGACCCTACCTTTCTACAGGATGATAGGGAAGGGAACAGTAGGTGCGGGTGCTGCAGCAGCTCTGGTGATGGTGAGAATGCAGCAGGGCCATAACAGGCAGTAAGCTGTTCTGAAGATATGGGTTTTTAAGATCCGCTTGAAATTTGAGATTGTAGGGGATAATTGGATGTGTTGGGCCACAGATTTCAACAGGATGGGATGCTCAGTAGAAGTCTTGCAGTCAATTGAATGAGGTACTTATGATTGGGGAGGAGAGAAGGAGGTCTTGGGAGGACAGAGATTTTATGGTGAAAGATATCATGACAGTAGTTCAGATATATATTGGGGAGACAGATTATGGAATGCTTTGTAGGTCAGTGTTAGTAGCTAGAAGTGGATACGTTGTGGAACTGGGAGACAATGAAGGGATTTGCAGAGGGGAGAAGTGGAGGAGTTGCACAGACAAAAGTAGATTAGGAGGACAGCAGAGTTAAGGACAGACTGGAGAGGTGTGATGATGTAAAGGGGGATGATGAGGTTCTAGACTCCACATGGAGTCAAGACCATCCGAGTGATGTGGGCATTTCGGAGGAAGAGGTGGTGGTCAAACTACCGCAGCTGCACAGGAAAAAAGGGATCCGGCTGCAAAAGCGCTTAGGTCAGTACCTAGCCATTAAGTTGGCTGCCAATGTACACCACGGCCTGCCCCTAGCTATTATGTCAGCTGCTATGAAGTGCTGAGGCTGACCCCTAGCCATTAACTCAGCAGTCTCTGTCCATGTTGCCGTCTCCTCCTACTCCACCGTCCCCTCATCCGGTTACAAAGTGTGGGCAATCTATGCGCTTTTTTTGGTACTCTCACCCTCCTGCTCTTCTGTCTATGCTTCAGCTTTACTTCTGCCTTTCCGCTAACCGCACTATATGTCACATACCCACAAAGTAGAACTCCTCCTTTCACATGCTGGAGAGACTGTACATGCAGCAGCAGGTGATAATTGATTTTGAGATGCAGCACGCACTGGTGAGTCACTCTGCGGAAAAACACCATTTCACATCCAATGAGTGGCCTTTCATGCAGAACATGTGTGCTGTGTTGCACTGCTTCCAGTACCACCAACATGGCCAGCACTGATGATGCCATCATCCTTAGCGTTACCATCCCGCTTCTATGTCTCCTAGAAAAAGAAAGTTTCAGGCAATGAAATATGAGGTGCTGGCACAGGTTGAAGAGGAGGAGGAACAAGGACCATTCACAGCATTATCAGTTCAGAGCCCACATGTCTTTCAGGATGAGTCCCTGTATCAACAGCGGCAAGGTACACAAATGTCAAGCCAGGCGACAGTTTTGGAGGATGAGGATGAGGATGAAGAGTTGGAAAAGGAGGATGAGGAACAATCATGCTCAGGGCAGAGTGGCACTCAAAGCAGCTCACAGGCATCACTGGAGGGTGGCTAGACAATACAGACAACAGAGAGGACACTTATGATACACCTAACATGAGGACATTTTGTCATTGCCTATGGGCAGCCTGGAACACATGAGGCATTATATGCTGCTGTGCCTGCGCAATGACCGCCGAGTCAAGGGATATTACAAATGCTGATTACTGTGTGGTCACCCTGTTGGATCCCTACTACAAACACAAAATGCCATCCTTATTTTCTGCACTAGAGCATGATCCTAAAATGCCTGAATAAAAGCCCACGCTGATAGTTGCACTACTGACCGCATCCTCATCTGACAGCAGGGTCTCAGCGGAAGCTCAAGGCAGAGGATGAGGAGCAAGTCACCAATGCAGTTGGGAAGGGAGGGTTAGCATTGCAGAAATGTATAAACTTACTTAGCACGTCAACATCCAGCACCACCGTTTGATATGGTCTGTATTAACAGGAGGCAGCTTTAAGGTTCTGCCCATGTAGCAACTCTCTTGGGATGAGAATCATAATTATAGATGGTTAAAGTTGGGAGGGACCTCCATGGTCATCATGTTCAATCCCCTGCTCAATGCAGGATTCACTAAATCTTGTCAAACAGATGTCTGTCCACCTCTCATGGCAGCCTGTTCCACTCATTAATCACCCTCACTGTCAAAAAGTTTTTTCTAATATCTGCCATATTTTTCAGATGATAAGAACCACTATTTTCTCCAAAATGTTTGCGGGCACACAAGATTGCCCAGCAGCTGCAGGAAGCCGGAGGCTGCAGCTAATGATTTGCCTGCTATTAAAGAAGATGAATTTTCACGGCTTTACACGCCCATAGTCCTGGCTGTGGGGAGCACTGGATATTCCAACAGCTGATCTCAGCATGTGAGCGTGGGAATATGGGGGCCATTTACACCAGGATGGGGATATGGGAGCCAAGGATACAATGATGGGGATATGGGTGCCATGAAAACCAGGATGGGGATGTGGGGCCATGGATAACAGAATGGGAATGAGCATATATACCAGGATGGGGATCATATTTATACCAGGATGGGGAATAATAGTACAGAATTGGGGGAAATTACCCCTATAACAGTGCGTCAAAAGCAATTTTTTTGCTTCAATTTCTTTTATTTTTTCCTCCTATAAAGCATAGGTACGGTACGTTTCATGGACTGGTGCATCTTATAGTCCGCAAAATAAGGTAAACTCTATCTAATCCCTTTCAGTTTCATACCATTGTTTCTCGTGTTTCTATGTGCAAATGAGAATAAGGATGATCACTCTACATTGTGACATCCCTTCAGTTATTTGTAGACAGCTATTAAGTCTCCTCTTAGCCTTCTTTTTTGCAAGCTAAATATTCCCAGATCCTGTAATCGTTCCTTGTAGGACATACCTTTCAGTCTGCTCCTACCATCCTGGTAGCTCTTCTCTGAACTTGCTCAAGTTTTTCAATGTCCTTTTTAAAATGTGATGTCCAGAATTGTGTACAGAATTCCAGATGAGGCCTGACCAAGGAGGAGCAGAGGGAGATGATTACTTCACGTGCTCTAGACTCTATGAAGGATTTAATACATAATAAAACTGTATTTCTTGCTGCTGCATTACACTGTTGACTCATGTGTATTATGAAATTTATTAGTATACCCAAGCCTTTTTCACACATGCTGTTGCTTAGTTCTATTCCTCCCATTCTGCAGATGTACAGTGGGTAAGGAAAGTATTCAGACCCCTTTAAATTTTTCGCTCGTTTCATTGCAGCCATTTGGTAAATTTAAAAAAGTTCATTTTTTCCTAATTAATATACACTCTGTACCCCATCTTGACTGAAAAAAACCCCATGAAAATATATATAAAATGTCACCTGCGCTGCAAAGATACGTTGGTAAGTGGAAGGTGAAGATTGACACATGGAGATTTATTGCCCGCACTGAGGGGAAAAGAAGAGGAGTACAGTTCCAGTAATCAGGGAGCAATATAATGGTATCAGTCACAGTTTGATCCTTCACTACACTTTAAACAAAAGGACAGTTTGCGTTCATGCACTTACTGAGTTGATCTGTGATGATGCCTAAAGGCCCCTTCACATTAAGCGACGCTGCAGCGATACCGACAACGATCCGGATCGCTGCAGCGTCGCTGTTTGGTCGCTGGAGAGCTGTCACACAGACAGCTCTCCAGCGACCAACGATGCCGGTAACCAGGGTAAACATCGGGTAACTAAGCGCAGGGCCGCGCTTAGTAACCCGATGTTTACCCTGGACACCATGCTAAAAGTAAAAAAAACAAACACTAGATACTTACCTAACGCTGTCTGTCCTCCAGCGCTGCGCTCTGCTTCTCTGCTCTCCTCCTGTACTGTCTGTGAGCCGGAAAGCAGAGCGGTGACGTCACCGCTCTGCTTTCCGGCTCACAGACAGTACAGGAGGAGAGCAGAGCACAGCGCTGGAGGACAGACAGCGGTAGGTAAGTATGTAGTGTTTGTTTTTTTTTACTTTTAGCATGGTAACCAGGGTAAACATCGGGTTACTAAGCGCGGCCCTGCGCTTAGTTACCCGATGTTTACCCTGGTTACCAGTGAAGACATCGCTGGATCGGTGTCACACACGCCGATCCAGCGATGTCTCCAGGGAGTCCAGCGACGAAATAAAGTTCTGGACTTTATTCAGCGACCAACGATCTCCCAGCAGGGGCCTGATCGTTGGTCGCTGTCACACATAACGATTTCATTAACGATATCGTTGCTACGTCACAAATAGCAACGATATCGTTAACAATATCGTTATGTGTGAAGGTACCTTTAGAGTAGCTAGGTCTTCTCCCGATGAATGATAGGTGTTCAGTCCCGCGCCACAGAACTATGGAGCTGGGAGATAGTGTGAGAACCTTCTCCCCTGCTATGTTCCTCCTCGCACGCGCCCGTCCATCCAGCTGTGTGACCTCACAATTTTTCCACACCCCTTCTATACTCCGCCACCGCCTGAGGCTGGAGGTTTAGCCTAGCTCCCTGTGACCAGCGAGGAGGAATATAGCAGGGGAGAACACTCTCACACTATCTCCCAGCTCCATAGCTCTTATTTTATCTGTTTGCTTAGGGTCATTGTTTTGTTGGTAGGTGAACCAAGTCTTAGGCTACAGAGCACTCTCGAAGAGGATTTCATCCAGGATATCTCGGTACTTGGCTGCATTCATGTTTCCTTCAATGACAACCAGTCGTCCTGCCCCTGAAGCTGAAAACCCCCCCCATAGCATGATGCTGCCACCACCATGTTTCACTGTTGGGATTGTATTGGGCAGGTGATGAGCAGTGCCTACTTTTCTCCACACATTCCGCTTAGAATTATCACCAAAAAGGTCTATCTTCATCTCATCAGACCACAGAATCTTAATTCTTAAAGTCTTTGATTCCTTCATGTTTTTTTTTTAGCAAACTCTATGCAGGCTTTCATATGTCTTGCACTGAGGAGAAAAATTTCAAAAAACTGACCGTCACATCCAAACATAGACTAAGTGTGTACAGGTGCTGAACCTAGAGTCACCAACTCATATACAGTCAAATAAATAAGGCAGCACACTGCGGCGCTAAAACATGCAAACATGAAACATGAAAATTGAACTGGATTACTGCACTAGAAATATGAAAAAATGAGAGGGTTTAGCGCATAAATTGGCCAATTCATGTGTACCTGGTAGCCACATTAGGGCATCTCTCGTATACCAGGTCCTAAACTTTCCTTTCCTCGCTGAGAATAAGCGTCTTCATCTGAATGGGTACCTGTGAAACCTCTTCTTAGACTAAATTTCTCTCTCTGTGTGGAGGGGTAATGGACCTGCTGCGATTAAAACACCTGTGGCTAAGAGGTGGAGTGCTAAGTCAGAAGGCTAATGAATACAAATTTCAAAGAACTGACCGTCACATCCAATCATAGACTAAGTGTGAACAGGTGCTGAACCTAGAGTCACCAACTCATATACAGTCAAATAAATAAGGCAGCACATTGCGACGCTAAAACATGCAAAAATGAAACATGAAAATTGAACTGCATTACTGCACTAGAAATATGAAAAAATTAGAGCGCTTAGCGCATAAATTGGCCAATTCATGTGTACTTGGTAGCCACATTAGGGCATCTCTCGTATACCAGGTCCTAAACTTTCCTTTCCTCGCTGAGAATAAACGTCTTCATCTGAATGGTTACCTGTGAAACCTCTTCTTAGACTAAATTTCTCTCTCTCTGTGGAGGGGTAATGAACTTGCTGCGAATAAAACACCTGTGGCTAAGAGGCGGAGTGCTAAGTCAGAAGGCTAATGAATACAAATTTCAAAAAACTGACCGTCACATCCAATCATAGACTAAGTGTGAACAGGTGCTGAACCTAGAGTCACCAACTCATATACAGTCAAATAAATAAGGCAGCACATTGCGACGCTAAAACATGCAAAAATGAAACATGAAAATTGAACTGCATTACTGCACTAGAAATATGAAAAAATTAGAGCGCTTAGCGCATAAATTGGCCAATTCATGTGTACTTGGTAGCCACATTAGGGCATCTCTCGTATACCAGGTCCTAAACTTTCCTTTCCTCGCTGAGAATAAACGTCTTCATCTGAATGGTTACCTGTGAAACCTCTTCTTAGACTAAATTTCTCTCTCTCTGTGGAGGGGTAATGAACTTGCTGCGAATAAAACACCTGTGGCTAAGAGGCGGAGTGCTCAGTCAGAAGGCTAATGAACTCTAGGTTCAGCACCTGTTTACACTTAGTCTATGTTTGGATGTGACGGTCATGTGACGCTGCAGCATTGCTTAATGTGACAGTACCATTAGAACATCAGTTCTTTCAGTCACAGCAGAAAGATGTTACCTCTGACAGTGACACTGTTAGTTACAATTAGTTTTCTGCACATACCTGTCTGCCTGATCACAAATGACTAAAAGGGATAATTTTTGCACCCATTTTAAAGAACATGAAAAGTCTGTCAGTGCCTTGTATTGTTAAATGGGTATTTAGTTACTATAGCATCAGTTGCTAATAGAGATGAGCTGAATTTGCAATATTTGCCGATTTAATCACCAAATATAGCTGAACATACACAGTGCAAAAGTCGGTGTGACAACCTGGGAAACACCCGCATTGCGCTTCTGATCGGCAGTGGAATCATCCCCGTCAATCAGACAGCTGAGGTTCCCACGCTCTCAGAAGACAACGTGAGCGCTCAGCTGTGATCAGAGCTATAAAAATTCAGCTGTTGGGACTACAGCTCCCATCAGCTGACAGGGCTACAGCTCCCATCAGATGACACCTGCTGTCACTAATAACAGTGAGAGCAGGAGTAGCAGACAGGAGTATTTATCAGCTGCTCCTGCGCTGTAAATAAATAATTAAAAAAAAAACCTTGCATGGATTTCCCTGTATTTTTGATAACCAGCAAGACAAACCTCACAGCTGGGGGGCTGCAACCCTCTGGGGCTGCAACCCTCAGCTGTCAGTGTCAACAAGTCTGGTTATTAAGAATGGACGGGTCTCCACGCCCTATTATAATTATTTAAATAAATAATTTTAAAAAATGGTGTGGGGTCTCCCCCGATTTTGACAACCAGCCTTGTTAAAACTCCCAGCTGGGTGTTGGTATTCTCAGACTGGTAAGGGGCCATTGATATAGGCCCCCCAGTCTAAAAACAGCAGCTTGCAGCTGCCCAGAAATGGTGCATCTATTAGATGCGCCATTTCTTGCACTTTGCCTGGCTCTTTCCACTTACCCTATAAAGGTGGCAAGTGGGGTTCATATTTGTGGGGTTCATGTCACCTTTGTATTGTCAAGTGGCATCAAGCTCTTGGGTTACTAATGGAGAGGCATCTATAAGACACCTATCCATTACTAATCCTATAGCGGTATGGTAAATAATGACACAGCCAGAATAAAGTTAAGTAAATAAGGCAGCACACTGCAGCGCTAGAACATAGAAACTTGAAATACGAAATTTGAACTGCATTACTGCACTAGAAATATGAAAAATGAGAGCGTTTAGCGCATAAAAATGGCCAATTTTATGTGTACCTGGTAGCCCCTTTATGGCATCTCTCTTATACCAGGTCCTACACTTGCCTTACCTCACTGAGAATAAACGTCTCCATCTGAATGGGTACATGTGAAACCTCTTCCTAGACTCAAATTCTCTCTCTCTATGGAGGGGTATTGGACCTGCTGTAATTAAAACACCTGTGGTTAGGAGGCGGAGTGCACGATCAGAAGGCTAAAGAATACATTTCAAAAACCTGACCGGCACATCCAAACATAGACTAAGTGTGAACAGGTGCTGAACCTAGAGTCGCCAACTCGTATATAGTTAAGTAAATAAGGCAGCACACTGCAGCGCTAGAACATAGAAACTTGAAATACGAAATTTGAACTGCATTACTGCACTAGAAATATGAAAAATGAGAGCGTTTAGCGCATAAAAATGGCCAATTTTATGTGTACCTGGTAGCCCCTTTATGGCATCTCTCTTATACCAGGTCCTACACTTGCCTTACCTCACTGAGAATAAACGTCTCCATCTGAATGGGTACATGTGAAACCTCTTCCTAGACTCAAATTCTCTCTCTCTATGGAGGGGTATTGGACCTGCTGTAATTAAAACACCTGTGGTTAGGAGGCGGAGTGCACGATCAGAAGGCTAAAGAATACATTTCAAAAACCTGACCGGCACATCCAAACATAGACTAAGTGTGAACAGGTGCTGAACCTAGAGTCGCCAACTCGTATATAGTTAAGTAAATAAGGCAGCACACTGCAGCGCTGTCTCATTATTTGGTGCGTTCCGCTAGCCCTAACATTACACTAGCGCCAGGGTCTGGCTAGTAATGACGGACAAACAGCAATCCTTGCGGTATATCCAGCAGCTGGAGGGTAGGTTGGCGGCTCTTGAGAGCGCAACCTCAGCTGTGGATGTTACCGCAGTTGCTGTACAGGCTGCTAGCGTGGCTGCAGCAACCCTGTCCATTGCCACCCCTGCTCCGACATTTTCTCGCCTCCCGCTGCCAGAAAAATTTTCTGGTGATAGCAAATTTTGTAGGGGATTTGTGAGTCAGTGCTCTATTCACCTCGAGCTCCTGGCTGCACGTTTTCCCACAGAGCGGGCTAAGGTGGGATTTATAGTGTCTCTCTTGTCGGACAGGGCGTTGGAATGGGCTACGCCGCTGTGGGAGCATGGCGATCATGTGGTGCAGAGTGCTCCGCTGTTTCTGAGCACTCTGAAACAGGTCTTTTTAGGACCTCAAGTCACCCATGATACTGCGCTCCAACTGCTGGCATTAACTCAGGGTGAGTCCTTGGTCAGTCATTTTGCCGTCCAATTCCGCACTTTAGCTTCTGAGCTGGATTGGTCGGATAAAGCTCTTATTCCCATATTTTGGAGGGGCCTGGCTGACCACGTTAAGGACGCTCTGGCCACTAGGGAGATTCCTGCCACACTGAAGGAGTTAATAACTGTCTCCACTCGAATTGACCTCCGTTTTAACGAGCGGAGGTTAGAGCGAGCCCAGTGTAGGCAGAGGTTTCGGCTGGCTCCTACCTTCGCCAAACCTCTGGAATCTCCGGTCCTGGTTCCTGAGTCACATGAGGCCAGGGAAGTGTCACAAGCGGGATCTAAGTCCCGGACCGCTTGTGCATTCAAGGTCTGTCATGTTTGCCAGCAGTCAGGACATCTAGCCACCAGATGTTCTCAGCGGTCGAGGAAACGTCAGCGTCTAGTGGTAGTAGGTGGAGGTACACTAGACACGGCGACGTTTGCCTCTAAATTGTCCTTTAAGGAGACAATTACTATAGGCTCATCCTCCCACTCGGTAGAGTTCTGCGTGGATTCTGGCGCGGAGGGCAATTTTATGTCTTCTGCCTTTGCCCAACGCAATACCCCTGGTTATGCTAGCTCAACCAGTAACGGTACGAGTGGTGAATGGGTCGACACTGCCCTCACAGATAACACACCAGACCATCCCTTTTACTCTGTCCATGTCGCCTTCTCATCAGGAGATTATATC
The DNA here is from genome assembly GCF_032444005.1 of Ranitomeya imitator. Taxonomy (NCBI): domain Eukaryota; kingdom Metazoa; phylum Chordata; class Amphibia; order Anura; family Dendrobatidae; genus Ranitomeya; species Ranitomeya imitator. The sequence continues at coordinate 409,824,273 of NC_091282.1, read as the reverse complement.
TCTGCTCGTCATTCCTGAGGGAATTGATGAGGTCCTGTTGGGAATACCTTGGCTACGGTACCACTCTCCTCATATCGAGTGGTCCTCTGGCAGAATCCTGGGATGGGGCGAATCTTGTGGGGGTAGGTGTCAGAGGGAGTGCGTTCAGGTTGCTACTACAGAGGTACCCGCAGATCTTTCCTCTCTCCCCAAGCAGTATTGGTCCTATGCAGACGTGTTCTCCAAAAAGGCGGCGGAGATCCTTCCGCCCCATCGCCCCTATGACTGTCCTATTGATCTCTTGCCTGGTGCTGAGCCTCCCCGGGGTCGAGTCTATCCGCTATCTCTCCCGGAGACGGAGGCAATGTCACAGTACATCCAGGAAAATCTGGCAAGAGGATTCATTAGGAAGTCAGTGTCACCTGCTGGGGCAGGGTTCTTCTTCGTGCAGAAGAAGAATGGGGAATTGCGTCCATGCATAGACTACAGGGGTCTTAACGCCATCACCGTTAAAAATAAGTATCCTTTGCCCTTGATATCTGAGCTCTTCGATAGGCTTCGGGGAGCAAGGGTATTTACTAAACTAGATCTGCGGGGTGCTTACAACCTGATTCGCATCCGTGAGGGGGACGAATGGAAGACGGCTTTTAACACCAGGGATGGGCACTATGAATATCTGGTGATGCCCTTCCTGCTCTGTAATGCCCCAGCCGTTTTCCAAGATTTTGTGAACGATATCTTCCGGGATATGATTTCCACCTCGGTCGTAGTCTATCTGGATGATATTCTCATCTACTCTCCAGATATTGACTCCCACCGGAGAGATGTTTGCAAAGTCTTCGACCTCCTACGGGCAAACTCCCTCTATGCCAAGTTGGAGAAGTGTATGTTTGAGCAGGAGTCCTTACCTTTCCTAGGCTACATCATCTCTACCCAGGGATTGGCTATGGATCCTGCCAAACTACAGGCTGGGATGGACTGGCAGGAACCCCATTCTCTTAAAGCGGTGCAGCGCTTTATGGGGTTCATTAATTATTTTCGCCAGTTCATTCCGCACTTCTCAACTTTGGTAGCTCCCTTGGTTGCCCTCACCAAGAAGGGGGCGAATCCCAAATTGTGGTCTGAGGAGGTCTCCAAGGCCTTTAACTCTATAAAGTCACACTTCGCTAGCGCTTCCATCCTACATCGCCCCGATGTTGATAAGCCATTTATCATGGAGGTGGATGCCTCTTCTGTTGGTGCTGGAGCAGTCCTCTTCCAAAAGGATGCTCAAGGTCGGAAGCATCCTTGCTTCTTTTTCTCCAAGACCTTCTCACCAGCAGAGAGGAATTATTCCATCGGGGACAGGGAGTTGCTAGCCATGAAGTTGGCTTTCTCGGAGTGGAGACATCTCTTGGAGGGAGCACGTTTTCCCTTCCAAGTCTTCACAGACCATAAAAATTTGGTGTACCTGCAGACAGCCCAGCGGTTGAATTCTCGCCAGGCCAGATGGTCCTTATTCTTCTCCCGGTTTCATTTCACCCTCCATTTTCTTTCTGGGGAGAAGAACATTCGGGCCGACGCTCTCTCTCGCTCCGTTGTGTCATCTGCGGAGGAGGAGGAGCCTCGGCTTATTGTCCCCACCGAGAGCTTGAGAACTGTGGCCCCGGTTTCGCTAGAGTCTGTGCCTCCGGGCAAGACTTTTGTACCATCCAGTTTGCGACCGGAGGTTCTCTCTTGGGCACACTCGTCCAGGGTGGGTGGACATTTTGGTACCAAAAGGACATCTGAGTTACTGGCGAGGACATACTGGTGGCTGCATATGGCTCGTGATGTCGCAGAGTATGTTCGGGCGTGTGTCTCTTGCGCCAAGAACAAGACTCCTCGGCAGCGGCCAGCTGGTCTGCTTTATCCTCTGCCGGTGGCGGACAGGCCCTAGGAGATGGTCGGGATGGACTTTGTGGTGGGCTTGCCCAAGTCTCGTAACTGCACCATTATCTGGGTGATCACCGACCATTTTTCCAAAATGGTGTACTTGGTGCCTCTTCCACGGCTACCTTCTGCACGGGCGTTGGCTGTCTTGTTCGTCAAGCATATCTTTCGCCTACACGGTATGCCAGACAAAATTGTTAGTGACCAGGGTCCCCAGTTTGCGTCTCGATTCTGGAGAGAGCTTTGTCGTCTACTCAGTATTGAGTTGAATCTCTCTTCGGCATATCATCCCGAGACGAATGGGTTGGTAGAGAGGGCCAACCAGACCTTGGTCACATATTTACGACATTTTGTTTCTGCCAGGCAGGATGACTGGGCATCCTTGCTACCGTGGGCAGAGTTTGCACTTAACAATGCCGTAGCCGACTCCACCGGTCAGACTCCATTCCTCCTAAATTACGGCCAGCATCCGCGTGTTCCTGTGCCCATGCCTGTGTCTTCTGCTGACTCCAGGGTGGCAGACTGGGCTGTGGAGGCACGGGACATTTGGGACCGCACGCAGGATGCCATTCGGGCCTCCAAGGAGAGAATGAGGTCTTCCGCCGATGTTCATCGGCGCCCCGCTCCGACCTTTGCTCCTGGCGACTTGGTGTGGCTCTCCGCCCGTAACATCAGGCTGCGAGTTGAGTCCACTAAGTTTGCTCCTCGCTACTTGGGTCCCTTCAAGGTTCTCGAACAGGTTAATCCTGTGGTCTACCGTTTGGCTCTTCCTCCACGCTTGGGTATCACCGACATCTTTCATGTGTCCCTCTTGAAACCCGTATACATGTCCCGGTTTTCCGAGTCATCTGCCGGGACATCGGGTTCGTCTACGGACGATTACGAGGTGAACGCTGTTTTGGGGTGCAAGGTGGTACGCGGCAAAAAGTTCTATCTGGTGGATTGGAAGGGTTATGGCCCAGAGGACAGGTCATGGGAGCCTGCTGAAAACATTCATGCCCCACAGCTCATTGCTGCCTTCGAGCGTAGCGAGGCCCAAGGAGGGGGGGCCCTAGGAGGGGGGGTAATGTTAGGTCTCGAGTTCCCGCTTCTGCACAGGGGGAATCTCGAGTCATCTCCGCTGCGGTCTCCCATTCTTATCCAGCCGCAGTGGAGTCTGCTCAGCAGGGACGTCGGTCCCAGCGTCTTGCTCAGTCTCACTCTGTACAGAGAGTTACTGCTGCTTCTTCAGCTTCTGCCATTAAAGCCAGTGCTGGTCAGCAGCGAGCAGACTTCTCTGGGACTAATTCCTTGTCTGCACACACTGAGCATGCCCAGGGCAAGATCTCCCGTTGGAGATCGAGGGTCATGTGCTCAGGCCCTGCAGCACATTCCATTGGTCCTCTTGGCAGGTCTTGGAAGGGCAAAGTTTCTGTGGCCACTTCCTGTGCTGCAACTATATAAACTGCGCATGACCGCACGGCCATGCGCTAGTGTACATTTGCATACGTGTGTTTGTTGTGAGTGCAAGTCATCCTTGGATACCCCTTCCCTATTGAATGTCTGTTCGCGGAAGGTGTATGGTTGCTATCTAGCGCCCGACTTATCCTACAGCACAAATCACACATTACAGCGTCCAGTTGCTGTGACCGCCAGTACGGCGCCGTGCACTTCCTCTGTGCTTTCCTTACCCAAGCCTGGGTGGTTAGTGGCGTTCATCAGTGCGGCACCGCATGCACTCTTGTGCCCTAAATATTGTTATTTTCCTTACACACCCAGTTGCGGTGTTGTGCCAGCAAGGGTCTAATCGGACTTCAATCCTAGTTGGCGTTGAGTTCGCTGACTACTTGCTCGCGCTCTATGTGCGGTACCGCGATCCTGTGACGCAACAGGATCGCTTCCTTCACGCTGGGTGAAGTCTAACCCACGTGTGTATACTTATGAGTACCGCCATATAGTCCGTCATTACTTGGCAGCAGGTTCCATCTCTGCACGGTGGACCCCGGGCTGCGAACGCACCATACTCTATCTGTCTCATTATTTGGTGCGTTCCGCTAGCCCTAACACACTTAGTCTATGTTTGGATGTGCCGGTCAGGTTTTTGAAATGTACAGCCAGAATAAAGTTCTTTATTATAAATAAGACTAAAAACACTTTCCATTTTATTTAAAATAACAAACACAGTTATACTCATTTAACACCTCATTCCACTGAAGCCCTTGTTCTCCTGTAATAAAAAGAATATAAAAAAATAACAATATCCCTTACCTCCCTATCGTTTTGTCCCAGGCCATAATCCATGTCTTTGGGATAAATAGTTTTCAATCTGAGTGGTGCCAAAGTGCAACCATCCAGGCTAAGAACCACTGGTGAATGAGCTGCTATGAGCACAGCATCAGTGACCGGCGATGACATCATAGCAGTTACCTCCGGTCACTGGTGTCAGCTGATGGGACTACAGCTCCCATCAGTTGACACCTGCTGCCACTAATAACAGTGAGAGCAGGAGAGGCTGATGGGAGTATTAATCAGCTGCACCTGCGCTGTAAATAAATAATTAAAAAAAAAGTGATTGGGTTCCTCTGTATTTTTGATAACCAGCCAGGCAAAACTCACAGCTAGGGGCTGTAAGCCTTAGCTGTCAGCTTCAGCAAGGCTGGTTAACAAAAATAGAGGGTCCCCATGCTCTATTTTTTCATTATATAAGGATATTGCCCCCCAGACTAAAAATAGCATCCCGCTTTGCCTCGCTCTTCCCTCTTGCCCTGTAGAGGTGGGAAGTGGGGTTCATATTTGTGGGGTTGATGTCACCTTTGTATTGTCAGGTGACATCAAGCCTCAAGGTTAGTAATGGAGAGGCATGAATAAGACCCCTATCCCTTATTAATCCTATAGTTAAAGGTGCTTCGCACAAAATTAGAATATCATCAAAAAGTTAATTCATTTCAGTTCTTCAATGGAAAAGTGAAACTCATATATTATATAGAGTCATTACAGAGTGATTTAATTCAAGTGTTTATTTCTGTTTATGTTGATGATTATGGCTTACAACCAATGAAAACCCAAAAGTCATTATCTTGGTATATTAGGATGATTAACAAAAAACACCTGCAAAGGCTTCCTAAGTCTTTTAAATGGTCCCTTAGTCTGTTTCAGTAGGCTCCACAATCATGGGAAAGACTGCTGACTTGACTGATGTCAAGATGGCAGTCATTGATACACTCCACAAGAAGGGTAAGCCACAACAGGTCATTGCTAAAGAACCTGGCTGTTCACAGAGTGTTGTATACAAGCATCGTAATGGAAAGTTGAGTGGAAGGAAAAAGTGTGGTAGAAAAGGGTGCACAAGCAACAAGGATAACCACAGCCTTTAAAGGATTCTTAAGAAAAGGCCATTCTAAAATTTGGGGGAGATTCACAAGGAGTGGACTGTTGCTGGAGGCATTGCTTTAAGAGCCATCACACACAGTGGTATCCAGGACATGGGCTACAAGTGTCGTATTCCTTGTTTCAAGCCATTCATGACCAATAGAGAACTCCAGAAGTGTCTTACCTGGGTCAAGGAGGAAAAAAACTGGATAGTTGCCCAGTGGTCCATGGTGTTGTTTTCAGATGAAAGTCAACTTTGCATTTCATTTGGAATTTAAGGTTCCAGAGTCTGCAGGAAGAGTGGAAGGGCACACAATCCAAGATTCTTGATGTCTAGTATGAAGTTTCCGCAATCAGTGATGGAATATATATTATATAGTGCTGCCGAATATATTGGTGCTGTCACGGCCACTCCTTCTGCGGCCGTGCCTGCTGTCGGAACCACCGCCGCTGACCCGCTCATACTTACCCGCTGCGGCGCACTCCTCCTGCAGGTGCGCGAACTCTCCTTTATTCTTCTCGGCTCCCTGGTTCTCGTCGGGTGCGCGTGCACACCGCCCACTCCAGCACTTCATTTTTCTGATTTACAGGAGCTCTGTATCTCCTCTCTGTGATCCTGGAGGACCGTGACCTGGAAGTCCTTCAGCACTCCATGTATTTAAGGCGATTCCTTCCTCTGCTCCTTGCCTGTCTGTCATTTTTGCTTCTGTGACTCAGGTCCATCTTTGTCTTTGCACTGCCTGTTCTGAGTCTCTGCTCTGTCCACCCAGTTCACCTTCTCTGCCTTTCCCAGGCTTCCTTGTCTCCTCATCCAGTCCAGCTTTCCCAGTGTCCTCTCAGTACTCTGTTAGTCTGGTGTCTCTGTTCTGTCCTGCTTCCTTTGTGTCTTCCCTTCCCAGTGCTCCTTTGGTCTTGCCTGTACTCAGCTCTTACCAAACTGTACTTCATCTTACCCTGCTCTGTCCGTCCTACGTCTAGCTTCTCTATTTTGTACCTCCTACTACCTGTCTCCAGGTTCCAGCTTCTTCGGCAATAGTCTCCCTTGGGTCTGCCCCTAATGCTCCCTGTATAGGGGGTGGTCTACCTGGTCAGCTCACCCTTGGGAGGTTTGTTGTCGTGGATATTCGGGTCCACTCTAGGTGTTCCAAAAGATCTCACAGCTACAGGTGCTATATAAATAAAGATTTTTTATTATTATGGTTTGGGGAGTCATGTAATCTGCTGGTGTAGGTCCACTGTGTTTTATCAAGATCAAAGTGAGTGCTGCCATCTCCTAGAAAATGCCAACAAGCTTTTTGGAGATGGAAATTTCATTCTCCAGCAGGACTTGTCACCTGTCCACATTGCCAAAAGTACCAATACCTGGTTTAAAAACAACAATATCACTGTGCTTGATTGGCCTGCAAACTTGACTGACCTTAACACCATAGAGAATCTATGGGGTATTGTCGAGAGGAAGATGAGAGACACCAGATCCAACAATGCAGATGAGCTAAAGTCTGCTATCAAAGCAATCTGGGCTTCCATAACACCTTAGCAGTGCCACAGACTGATTGCCTCCATGCCATGCCACATTGATGCAGTAATTGATGCAAAAGGAGCCCCAACCAAGTATTGAGTGCATTTACTGAACATACATTTCGGTAGACCAACATTTAGGATTTTAAAATCCTTTTTCAAGCTGTTGTTATAAAGTATTCTAATTTACTGAGACAATTACTTTTGGGGTTTCACTGGCTGTAAGCCATAATCAGAAATAAATTAACTTTTTGATGACATCGTAATGTTGTGAGAAGCACCTGTACATGATAAATAAAGACACAGAGCCAGAATAAAGTCCTTTATTAGAAATAAGACTAAACACACTTTTCAATTTTATTTAAACATAACAAACACAGATATACTCACCTAACATCTAATTTCACTGAAGCCCCCGTTCTCCTGTAATAAAACTAAAATAAAAAAACAACAATATCCCTCACATGTCGGTCGTTCTGTCCCACGCTGTAATCCATGTCTGGGGGATTAATAGATCCAGCCTGGACGGTGCCAAGATGCGACTATCCAGGCTGAGAACCACTGGTGAATGAACTTCTGCAAGCGCAGTGTCAGTGACCGGTGGTGATGTTATCGAGGTTACCTGCGGTCACTGTGGCTGCATTCCCAGCAGGGCTAAACTGCCGTGACCTCAGCACCGTGGGAAAAAGTCAGTGATGAGGTCACTGCAGTTCAAGCTCAGTGATCTCACAGCAGATCATTGTGAGAATTTTTCAACATGATTTGATGACACAGACTCCTTTAATAATCTTAATTAAACCATACTTACAACCTCACCCAGTCAGTGTGTGTGTCACTGGCATCTATATATCTATGTATTCTATGTGTATATTTCTATTCTGTCTATTCTCTTCTAACCTGTCACTCTGTGATTTTACTGATCGCGCCACATGAATTGACAGCTTTTATTCTATCTTTTACCATATGTTACTGACTTTTTCTGATTTTAATGCTTGTGTTGCCGATCACGAATCCGAATGTACCATTTTCGTGCTGACTTTATATTTGGCGATCGTTTTCCACACATATTTGTTGATCTCTAGTTGCTATGGTGATATTACTGACATTTCTACTGTTGTATTTGTGTTAAAGAGATTAACATGGGTTGCACACAATTCTAGGAAACCTCAGCGTTTTATGCATATTTTTAGGGCAATTGGAGTACCTTTAATTCACTGCAAATGTATTCACTGTAAAACAAGATTCGATCATCTCTAATGGAGACATATTGTGACTTCTGTTTCACAGCTGTACAACTTCTCTGAAGGCAACATATAATACTGTTGGGCATTATTAATGCTGCCATGTTTTTTCTATGGAAAATGTTTTCCGGATTTGGTAAAGGTTCACACTGTGAACTTAAAAGGATTTTCAAAGTTTAACATTTTCTTTTCCATAAACATCCTCTTTCGAAAAATATCCCTTACCCCCTGCCTCTGCAGCACTTCCTCTGCGGCTTTTCCCCAATCCTTGTTGTTGTGGCTACAGTTGTGACATCATAGCAACAGCACAATCAATTGGGCTCAGCAATCCTGTGCCATCTTAAACGGCATGCCTGAATATTCTTCCACTGAAAGAACACTTGACTGCAATCACCATGGCTGGCACTAATGCAAGTCTTGCAGTGCTTTTTCTTAGCCTATAGCTCTCGCCTGTAACAATACCTGAAAAAAAAACATGTTAATCACACAAAATAAATAGTCACATAGGACACAAATTGCATTAGATTACAATATACTAAAACAGTCATGTCCAGTTGGCTAAGGCTCCTTTCACACTAGCGTCGGAATCTACCCATCGCAATGCGTCGGGGAGAGATTCCGACGCTAGCGTTTGCTGCATTGCACAATGGGTGCAGCGGATGCATTTTTCCGGCGCATCCGCTGCCCCATTGTAAGGTGCGCGGAGGTGGGGGCGGAGTTCCGGCCGCGCATGCGGTTTTTTACTCCCGACGGTCCGCCAAAGCACGACGCATCCATCGCAAGACGGATGCGAAGTGTGGCAATCCGTCGCAAATGCGTCGTCAATAGAAGTCTATGGGGAAAAAACGCATCCTGCAAGCACTTTTGCAGGATGCGTTTTTTCTGCAAAACGACGCATTGTGACGGATTTAAAAAAACGCTAGTGTGAAAGTAGCCTTAACTGTTGTCATCAGGAGTACAAGTGCACATTAGTAATAAGTTCCAATCCGCATGAATTATTGTGTAAAGGGCACCGTAGGTAATAACTGTAGGCGCATTTGAGCACCACCTTACATAATAACGAAGAGTTGCAAAGAACTAACAAAAAACTGAAGTTTAATTTTTTTTACTCAGTTTCACTTTAACTGATCGACCAATATACTAATTTGTCAGAAAAATTCCCTGAACCCAAACAAGCAATCTGTGGTGTCTTTGTGCTATTCTATTCCATTTTCAATCTCTAGTTTTACTTTACTTTTCCATAATGTTAGGTGCTCTCTGTTGAAATGAAAAATATGTAATTTGTCTAGAATATCATACAATATCTCTTTTTAATGAATTATGTGTCTGAAGTGTCTTATTTTGCATGGCATTTCATATTTAATTGTTATTTTTGAGTGATTATTTTTAATTTTATAATAGCTCATCATTAACCAGTAATATTATCTGGAGCTGAACTGAGTCAAGTGTACCAGAAAGAGCAAGGTCAAAAGCTGGGAAACAGTGAGTTGTCCACTTGTTCAGTAATTGCAGTTAGGATGTAATTTTAGACAATCAGATAAAGCATTTTAGTTCAGTACTTAAGGCTGCAGCATCGCCTCTGCTCACTCATCCAAGTGGACTAATTGAGCTTCTTCTGGTATAAAATGCTAAGAAAAGCAAAGGGTAATTTGAAGCTCTGCAATTCATTACTAGGGTTGACTAAATCGGATAAGTTAGATGGTGGGTTTAATGTTATCAATTAGAATTAGTTCATGTCTCTCTATAGCATTTTAGATTGAAATCTTCTCACATGTGCCTTCCATTATGTCAGAAAATAGCTGGCATTATAAAGTTGTTACTTAAATCATTAGAATCATACCTTTTTTGAATAAGATACAAGCCAAACATGCAGGTAATTGAATGAGCGCAAAACATAAAATTAACCTGAACCAACTGTCTGTCTATCTATCTATCTATCTACCTTGCAGCGCTGGGGTCCTGGGTTCTAATCCCACCCAGGACAACATCTGCAAAGAGTTTGTATGTTCTCTCCGTGTTTGCGTGGGTTTCCTCCGGGCACTCCGGTTTCCTCCCACATTCCAAAGACATACTGATAGGAGTTCTAGATTGTGAGCCCAATCGGGGACATTGATGATAATGTGTGCAAAACTGTAAAGCGCTGCGGAATATGTTAGCGCTATATAAAAATAAAGATTATTATTATTATTATTATTATCTATCTATCTATCTATCTATCTATCTATCTATCTATCTATCTATCTATCAGTCTATCATGGTTACTAGTTCATTGTGGCATTGGACATAGTAAGGGGCCTATATGAGAGAAAATATCCAAAGTGACATAATTTTTAAAAAAACTGCACCCCTCAAAGTGCTCAAAACCACATTCAATAAGTTTATTAAAGGGAACCTGTGAGCAGGATTGTGCACAGTAACCTACAGACAGTGTCAGGTTGACGCCGTTATACTGATTAAAATGATACCTTGGTTGATGAAATTCGTCTTGTGGTTGTTGTGTAATCTTTATTGGTAGTTTTCAGTTAATGATATGCCCATGCTTCCGGTCGGCCTGTGGGCGGGGCTTCATGCGGTGCTCTACATACATATGCATCTGTATAGGCTTATGACAGGTCACTGATCTTTCACTGACCTGTCCTCTATCTTACATACTGCATAGAATATTAGTTGAAAAAAAAATTAACATTTGTCTCCCAGACGGCGGCTGCGTCTGCGCTACAGCATGATACGATTGATAATATGAATGTATTAATTTGGTTTTGTCATATAATTTTGTGCCTGCCCAGTAGCATGTATAACTACAGAGAAATCACGAGGGATAGCGGTACAGTTCATCACCTTCCAAAAATCTTCCCTCCTTGTCAGACTACCCAGGGCATCAGGACATAAGTGCTGGGAGGGTCTCATGAAACTGTCCCAGACCTTTGATAGTGTTCCTCTGCCTCTCTTGGACGTAGTGCGTGACTCCTTCATCTCTCCTCTAGTGTTGAGCATTCCGATACCGCAAGTATCGGGAATCGGCCGATACTTGCGGTATCGGAATTCCGATACCAAGTTCCGATACTTTTGTGGTATCGGGAATCGGTATCGGATCCATATTAATGTGTAAAATAAAGAATTAAAATAAAAAATATTGATATACTCACCTCTCCGGAGGCCCCTGGACATCACCGCTGGTAACCGGCAGCCTTCTTTGCTTAAAATGAGCACGTTTAGGGATTTCCATGACGTCACGGCTTCTGATTGGTCGCGTGCCGCTCATGTGACCGCCACGCGACCAATCAGAAGCCGCGACGTCATTCTCAGGTCCTAAACTCCTCATTCTAGAAATTTAGGACCTGAGAATGACGTCGCGGCTTCTGATTGGTCGTGTGGCGGTCACATGAGCGGCACGCGACCAATCAGAAGCCGCGACGTCATTCTCAGGTCCTAATCGCGCTCATTTTAAGCAAAGAAGGCTGCCGGTTACCAGCGGTGATGTCCAGGGGCCTCCGGAGAGGTAATTATATCAATATTTTTTATTTTAATTCTTTATTTTACACATTAATATGGATCCCAGGGCCTGAAGGAGAGTTTCCTCTCCTTCAGACCCTGGGAACCATCAGGATACCTTCCGATACTTGGTGTCCCATTGACTTGTATTGGTATCGGGTATCGGTATCGGCGATATCCGATACTTTTCGGGTATCGGCCGATACTATCCGATACCGATACTTTCAAGTATCGGACGGTATCGCTTAACACTACTCTCCTCCTTGATTGCCCAAGGAACTGGGACTTCTGTCGCCAGCATTATCAAATGGGAATTTTTGTACTAATTGTATGACTAGGGTTATTTAGTCCAGACTCTTAGCTGATGAGACTGGACTGTGTGGAAGACAGGTGCTGGAAAACATACTGTAAGCATTACCTGCCATTTAACCTACCATCTGTTTGCACTGTTTTGGCTTCAGGAATGGTTTCCTGCGCCACCCTGCAAAGTGGGATAGGAAACTGGGTCTCGTGAATGAGCATGTTTCTTGTACTCCCACAGCAGGCTCAGTTTCACCTGGCCCATGGACTCAGTCTCTGTGTGCACCATCAGCAGCACATCCACTTCCCCATCCCTTACACATTTTAAATTAGGCATATAATATATGCTTGCACACGTTCTGGTGTTAATAGGGAAAAAAAATATGTAGCCCTAAAAACTGTTGTTTTCAGGTTGCAGCAGCAGTATATCTATGGAAGGACTATAAGGTAATAAACCCTGCCTATATGCCTCTAATCCAAAACTATCCTTCCACTAACTATCCCTACACTGAATGCAGGTAACAGTGGTTTTACTAGAGAAAAGACAGTTGTTTGTCCTGAAAAGGACTTTTGTTTTAAGATATATGAATACTGTAATAGCAATTAAACAAAGACTACTTGCCTGCACTAACTCTTCCTGAACTGCTTCCAGTGTGCCATGCATCTCATCAAGGGGTCTTATACAGTGTGCCAAGCATCTCATCACTGATTTTTAATAAAAGACCCGATGACACACTGCCTCTGGCAAATCACACTAATGCCAGAAGCTACAGTACCATTGCTACATCATTACTGTGTATGAGAAGAGTTGCAACCTGGGGTGGATTATAATGGGGTCGATCTGCGCGGTAGCCCAGGGCCCAGTGGTGTGGGGGGCCCTGGGCTACCGCTCAGATTGCCCACAGCCATCAGGGCATTACTGCCCTGACTGGCGTATGGGCCCGATGGGCAGAGGGGCAGACTGGGAGAGCTACGGCAGTTAAACGCTATTGATGTGCGGGCACGTGCCCGCACGTCAATAGTTACAGCCGCCAGCCAATCGGAGGCTGGCAGCTGACATCAGCCGCAGCACGCATGTCGCCGGCGTCTGATGTCATTGTCAGTCGCCGGGAGTGCGCGCTTCAGCTGCGAGGAGAGAGCTTCACCGAAGGACCGCGGACAGGTGAGGAGAACTCTTTTTTTTAATTGTGAATGGGAATCCGGGGGGCCTGGGCCAGAATGCTGGACACACTGGGGGCAATATGCTGGACACACTGGGGGCCATATGCTGGACACACTGGGGGAAATATGCTGGACACACTGGGGGCAATATGCTGGACACACTGGGGGCAATATGCTGGAAACACTGGGGCAGAATGCTGGACAAACTGGGGGCAATATGCTGGACACACTGTGGGCAATATGCTGGACAAACTGGGGGCAATATGTTGGACACACTGGGGGCAATATGCTGGAGACACTGGGGGCAATATGCTGGACACACGGGGCAATATGCTGGAGACACTGGGGCAGATTGCTGGACATACTGGGGGCAATATGCTGGACACACTGGGGAAGATTGCTGGACACACTGGGGGCAATATGCTGGAGACACTGGGGGCAGGATGCTGGACACACGGGGGGCAATATGCTGGAGACACTGGGGCAGATTGCTGGACATACTGGGGGCAATATGCTGGACACACTGGGGCAGATTGCTGGACACACTGGGGGCAATATGCTGGACACACTGGGGCAATATGCTGGACACACTGGGGGCAATATGCTGGAGACACTGGGGCAGATTGCTGGACACACTGGGGACAATATGCTGGACACACTGGGGGCAATATGCTGGAGACGCTGGGGCAGAATGCTGGACAAAATGGGGCAATATGCTGGACAAACTGGGGCAGAATGCTGGACACACTGGGGGCATGATTGGAGACACGGGGCAGAATGAAACACATGGGGAAGGATTGGAGACTGATCATGCAGGATCATAGGGCAGGATGGATACAATGGAGACAGATGGGGCAGGATGGGGAGATCATATGGGGCAGAATGGATACTCATGAGGGCAGGATGCTAGAACATATGGCTGAGGGCAGGATGGAAGAACATATGGCTGGAGCTAGAAATGAGATACATGGGGGCCAGGATGGGGAATATTATTACCATAGGGGCTAATTAAGGGATATTATTACTACAGTGATGTATTTTATTTTTTGAGCATACTGTTTTAAATGAGGGGGCACGCCTGTTACTGTGTAGAGTGACACTATGTTGCCTCTTTTTCTTCATGTGGTGTAATGTAGAAGTTTGAAAAAATTAAGTAATGTGTTCTGCAAGTAGAGCTCGAGATAACTGTGTTATTTCCTGCAGATGTGAGCCATGGCTGGAAGAAGTGATGGTTGTCTGTGTGAGATGAAAGATGAAGGACTTCACCTAGAGACATCACTGGTGAGTCAGTGTGTTACCTATACACTGACACTATACACTGTATACTATATACAGAGCTCCTGTGTATAATGTCCCCAGTGATCACTGTATAACCTCTACACAGACACGGCATACTAAGTACAGGTCTCCTGTGTATAATGGCACTTATGGTGATAGTATTGTTTTTTATTTTATTACTGTTCAGTAGGGTTGAGCGAAACGGGTCGAACATTTTCAAAAGTCGCCGACTTTTGGCTAAGTCGGGGTTTCATGAAACCCGATCCGACCCCTGTGCGGGGTCGGCCATGCGGTACGCGACTTTCGCGCCAAAGTCGCGTTTCAATGACGCGAAAAGCGCCATTTCTCAGCCAATGAAGGTAAACGCAGAGTGTGGGCAGCGTGATGACATAGGTCCTGGTCCCCACCATCTTAGAGAAGGGCATTGCAGTGATTGGCTTGCTGTCTGCGACGTCACAGGGGCTATAAAGAGGCGTTCCCGCCGACCGCCATCTTACTGCTGCTGATCTGAGCTTAGGGAGAGGTTGCTGCCGCTTTGTCAGACGCAGGGATAGCGTTAGGCAGGGTCCATTAACCACAAAACCGCTTGTGCTGCAGCGATTTGCACTGTCCAACACCACCCTCGGTGTGCAGGGACAGTGGAAGTTTTTTTTTTTTTTTTTTTTTCCCCTCAGCGCTGTAGCTCATTGGGCTGCCCTAGAAGGCTCCCTGATAGCTGCATTGCTGTGTGTACGCCGCTGTGCAAACCAACTGCTTTTTTCAAAGCACAAATCCTCTTGTTCCTTCCTTTCTGCACAGCTATCTTTTTTGTTTGTCCACACTTTTTATTTCATTTGTGCATCAGTCCACTCCTTATTGCTGCCTGCCATACCTGGCTGAGATTACTGCAGGCAGGGAGATAGTAGCTGCCTGCCATACCTGGCTGAGATTACTGCAGGCAGGGAGATAGTAATTGTAGGACATTCCCTGTTTTTTTTTTTTTTTTTTTTTTGGTGGGAGATTAAGATTGGCAATTTGGCATTTCTGCTAGAGTGCCATCCCTGTGTGTGCCATCTCTCTCACATAGTGGGCCATAGAAAGCCTTTTCATTTTTCTGTATTTTTTTTTGTGGGGTGTATAAATTCTCCCTGATAAAAATACAGTGGGAGATTAATATTGGCCTTTGGGCTTGTGTGCCAGTCCTGAGTGTGCCATCTCTCTCACAAATAGTGGGCCATAGAAAGCCTATTTTATTTTTTTTGGGGTTTTATAAATTCTCCCTGAAAAAAAGGGAGATTAATATTGGCCTCTGGGCTTGTGTGCCAGTCCTGAGCGTGCCATCTGTGCCAGCCCTGAGCGTGCCATCTCTCTCACAAATAGTGGGCCATAGAAAGCCTATTAATTTTTTTTTTTGGTTTTATAAATTCTCCCTGAAAAAAAGGGAGATTAATATTGGCCTCTGGGCTTGTGTGCCAGTCCTGAGCGTGCCATCTGTGCCAGCCCTGAGCGTGCCATCTCTCTCACAAATAGTGGGCCATAGAAAGCCTATTTAATTTTTTTTTTTGTTTTATAAATTTTCCCTGAAAAAAGGGAGATTAATATTGGCCTCTGGGCTTGTGTGCCAGTTGTGAGCGTGCCATCTGTGCCAGTCCTGAGCGTGCCATCTCTCTCACAAATAGTGGGCCATAGAAAGCCTATTTAAATTTTTTTTTGGTTTTATAAATTCTACCAGAAAAAAAGGGAGATTAATATTGGCCTCTGGGCTTCTGTGCCAGTCCTGAGCGTGCCATCTGTGCCAGTCCTGAGCGTCCCATCTCTCTCACAAATAGTGGGCCATAGAAAGCCTATTTTTTTTTTTTTTTGGGTTTTAGAAATTCTCCCTGGAAAAAAAAAGGGAGATTAATATTGCCCTTTGGGCTTGTGTGCCAGTACTAAGCGTTCCATCTCTCTCTCTCTCTCTCTCAGTCAGTGGGCCATAGAACGCCTATTTTTGGTTTTATTTGTTTTCTAAATTCTCCCTGAAAAAATCATTTTATTTTATTTGGTTTCTAAATTCTTCCTGATAAAATCACATTTTTTTTATTATTTTTTTTTCTAAAGTCTCCCTGAAAAAAAAAAAAAAAACAGTGGGAGATTAATATTGGCCTTTCTGCTTGTGTGCCAGTCTTGACTCCTGGGTGCGTCATCTCTCAGTCAGTGGGCCATAGAACGCCTATTTTTGGTTTTATTTGTTTTATAAATTCTCCCAGAAAAAATCATTTTATTTTATTTGGTTTCTAAATTCTTCCTGATAAAATCACATTTTTTTTATTATTTTTTTTTCTAAAGTCTCCCTGAAAAAAAAAAAAAAAAACAGTGGGAGATTAATATTGGCCTTTCTGCTTGTGTGCCAGTCTTGACTCCTGGGTGCGTCATCTCTCAGTCAGTGGGCCATAGAACGCCTATTTTTGGTTTTATTTGTTTTATAAATTCTCCCAGAAAAAATCATTTTATTTTATTTGGTTTCTAAATTCTTCCTGATAAAATCACATTTTTTTTATTATTTTTTTTTCTAAAGTCTCCCTGAAAAAAAAAAAAAAAAACAGTGGGAGATTAATATTGGCCTTTCTGCTTGTGTGCCAGTCTTGACTCCTGGGTGCGTCATCTCTCAGTCAGTGGGCCATAGAACGCCTATTTTTGGTTTTATTTGTTTTATAAATTCTCCCAGAAAAAATCATTTTATTTTATTTGGTTTCTAAATTCTTCCTGATAAAATCACATTTTTTTTATTATTTTTTTTTCTAAAGTCTCCCTGAAAAAAAAAAAAAAAACAGTGGGAGATTAATATTGGCCTTTCTGCTTGTGTGCCAGTCTTGACTCCTGGGTGCGTCATCTCTCAGTCAGTGGGCCATAGAACGCCTATTTTTGGTTTTATTTGTTTTATAAATTCTCCCAGAAAAAATCATTTTATTTTATTTGGTTTCTAAATTCTTCCTGATAAAATCACATTTTTTTTATTATTTTTTTTTCTAAAGTCTCCCTGAAAAAAAAAAAAAAAAACAGTGGGAGATTAATATTGGCCTTTCTGCTTGTGTGCCAGTCTTGACTCCTGGGTGCGTCATCTCTCAGTCAGTGGGCCATAGAACGCCTATTTTTGGTTTTATTTGTTTTATAAATTCTCCCAGAAAAAATCATTTTATTTTATTTGGTTTCTAAATTCTTCCTGATAAAATCATATTTTTTTTTTTTTTTTTTTTTTTCTAAAGTCTCCCTGAAAAAAAAAAAAAAAAAAACAACCAAAAAAAACAGTGGGAGATTAATATTGGCCTTTCTGCTTGTGTGCCAGTCTTGACTCCTGGGTGTGCCATCTCTCTCTCTCTCTCTCTCTCTCTCTCTCTCTCTCCAATTGTGGTCCATAGAAAGCCTATATTTTTTTTCCTTGATTTGGGTTCTAAAATCTACCAGAGAAAATAACTACATCAATCATTGGTAGAAAAATATTGGCCTCTGGGTTTGTGTGCCACTCCTGACTCCTGTGTGCGTCATCTCTCAGTCAGTGGGCCATAGAACGCCTATTTTTGTTTTTATTTGTTTTATAAATTCTCCCTGAAAAAATCATTTTATTTTATTTGGTTTCTAAATTCTTCCTGATAAAATCATATTTTTTTTATTATTTTTTTTTCTAAAGTCTCCCTGAAAAAAAAAAAAAAAACAAAAAAAACAAAAAAAACAGTGGGAGATTAATATTGGCCTTTCTGCTTGTGTGCCAGTCTTGACTCCTGGGTGTGCCATCTCTCTCTCTCTCTCTCTCTCTCTCCAATAATGGTCCATAGAAAGCCTACATTTTTTTTCCTTGATTTGGGTTCCAAAATCTACCAGAGAAAATAACTCCATCAATCATTGGTAGAAAAATATTGGCCTCTGGGCTTGTGTGCCACTCCTGATTCCTGTGTGCGTCATCTCTCACTCAGTGGCCCATAGAAAGCATATAGTTTGTTACATTTGTTTTCTAAATTCTCCCTGCAAAAATCTTTTTTTTTTTTTTTGGGGGGTTTCTAAAGTGTTCCTGAAAAAAATAAAAATAAAAAAAAAATAATAGTGTGACATTAATATTAACATTTGTGCTTCAGTGACAGTCCTGCGTGTGGGGCATCTCTCTAATTTGCAGCCACCAAAAAAAGAGTGTGTAACATTGGGCCTGATTTTCGCTGTGGTCTCACCAACCTGTAAAGGGGTAGCTAAATCATACTGAACTTATAGCTCACCGTGTAAGTTGTGTGACTGCAACAAATAACGTTAGTTTGGTTACGTTTTTAAAACAATGAGGAAGTCTAGTGGAAGAGGTCGTGGCCGGGGGCGTTCATTGTCAGCTGGTAATGAGGGTAGTGGTAGTGGTGGAGCATCAGGTGGTCGTGGGGGAAAAAATATTGCACCTAAGTCTGGAGCTGTGGAGCCAGGTTCGTCGTCCGGCTACACAAGGCCTCGAACGCTCCCTTTTCTGGGATTAGGAAAACCGCTTTTAAAGCCGGAGCAGCAAGAGCAAGTTTGGGCTTATCTTGCTGACTCAGCCTCTAGCTCTTTTGCCTCATCTCGTGAAACTGGTAAAAGTAAAAGCAGCGCGTCGTTAGTGGATGTTCACGGTCAGGGACAAGTCACTTCCTTGTCCTCTTCAGCAAAAACAACAACAGAGAAGAATGCAGCAGGCGACACAACGGGTTACTCCATGGAGCTCTTTACACATACCGTCCCTGGCTTAGAAAGTGAAGCAGTTAACAGTCCATGCCCATTACAAATTGAATCTGACATGGAGTGCACTGACGCACAGCCACAGCCAGACTACTATGCTGGTCCTTTGACTCAGACCACAACATTGCCCTCGCAGGGTGCTGATCAAGAATCAGACCCTGATGAGACTATGTTGCCCCATCACGAACGCTATACCACCGAACGACACGGTGACACAGACGAAGTTGCGCAGGAGGTACAAGAAGAGTTATTAGATGACCCAGTTCTTGACCCCGATTGGCAGCCATTGGGGGAACAGGGTGCAGGCGGCAGCAGTTCTGAAGCAGAGGAGGAGGAGGGGCCGCAGCAGGCATCAACATCGCCACAGGTTCCATCTGCCGGGCCCGTATCTTGCCCAAAACGCGTGGCAAAGCCAAAACCTGGTGGAGGACAGCGTGGCCATCCGGTTAAAGCTCAGTCTGCAATGCCTGAAAAGGTATCCGATGCTAGAAAGAGTGCAGTCTGGCATTTTTTTAAACAACATCCAATTGATCAGCGCAAAGTCATCTGTCAAAAATGTTCTACTTCCTTAAGCAGAGGTCAGAATCTGAAAAGTCTCAATACTAGTTGCATGCATAGACATTTAACCACCATGCATTTGAAAGCTTGGACTAACTACCAAACGTCCCTTAAGGTTGTTGCACCCTCGGCCAATGAAGCTAGTCATCAACGCAACATCCCTTCCGGCAGTGTAGGACCACCATTTAGCGCACCACCTGCTGTATCTGTGCAGGTATCTTTGCCAGGCCAAAGCAGTCAGGGTCAGGGAATCACCAGTTTCGTAGTAGGAAACACTGCATCTAGGGCACCGGCGGCAACAATACCATCTCCCACCGTCTCTCAGTCTGCCATGTCCACCGGCACCCCCGCTAGTTCCACGATCTCCAGCTCTCCAGTCCAGCTCACCCTACATGAGACTATGGTTAGAAAAAGGAAATACTTAGCCTCGCATCCGCGTACACAGGGTTTGAACGCCCACATAGCTAGACTAATCTCGTTAGAGATGATGCCCTACCGGTTAGTTGAAAGCGAAGCTTTCAAAGACCTGATGGACTACGCTGTACCACGCTACGAGCTACCCAGTCGACACTTTTTTTCCAGAAAAGCCATCCCAGCCCTCCACCAGCATGTTAAAGAGCGCATCGTCCATGCACTCAGGCAATCTGTGAGCACAAAGGTGCACCTGACAACAGATGCATGGACCAGTAGGCATGGCCAGGGACGTTACGTGTCCATCACGGCACACTGGGTAAATGTGGTGGATTCAGGGTCCACAGGGGACAGCAAGTTTGGGACAGTTCTGCCTAGCCCACGGTCTAGTAAACAGTTGTCTGTAGCCGTTCGCACCCCCTCCTCCTCCTCCTCCTCGTCCTCCTGCAGAAGCAAGAGCTCGTCCACAGACCGCAGTCGCACAAACACTCCATCCGCACCTGCCACTGTTGCACACCAGGTCTCCCATTATGGGGCAGCTACTGGCATACGTCAGCAGGCTGTATTGGCTATGAAGTGTTTGGGCGACAATAGACACACCGCGGAAGTTCTGTCCGAGTTCTTGCAGCAAGAAACGCAGTCGTGGCTGGGCACTGTAGATCTTGAGGCAGGCAAGGTAGTGAGTGATAACGGAAGGAATTTCATGGCTGCCATCTCCCTTTCCCAACTGAAACACATTCCTTGCCTGGCTCACACCTTAAACCTGGTGGTGCAGTGCTTCCTGAAAAGTTATCCGGGGTTATCCGACCTGCTCCTCAAAGTGCGTGGACTTTGCGCACATATCCGCCGTTCGCCTGTACACTCCAGCCGTATGCAGACCTATCAGCGTTCTTTGAACCTTCCCCAGCATCGCCTAATCATAGACGTTGCAACAAGGTGGAACTCAACACTGCACATGCTTCAGAGACTGTGCGAACAGAGGCGGGCTGTTATGTTTTTGTGGGAGGATACACATACACGGGCAGGCAGTAGGATGGCAGACATGGAGTTGTCAGGTGTGCAGTGGTCGAAGATTCAAGACATGTGTCAAGTCCTTCAGTGTTTTGAGGAATGCACACGGCTGGTTAGTGCAGACAACGCCATAATAAGCATGAGCATCCCCCTAATGCGTCTGCTGATGCAAAGTTTGACGCACATAAAGGATCAGGCGTCTGCACCAGAGGAAGAGGAAAGCCTTGATGACAGTCAGCGATTGTCTGGTCAGGGCAGTGTACATGACGAGGTACCGGGCGAAGAGGAGGTGGAGGATGAGGAGGATGATGGGGATGAGTATATTTTTAATGAGGAAGCTTTCCCGGGGGCACGGGAAATTGGTGGCGTGGCAAGGCCGGGTTCTGGTTTTTTGAGGGACACAAGTGACGTAGATTTGCCTGCAACTGCCCCTCAACCAAGCACAACCGCAGATTTGACAACGGGAACTTTGGCCCACATGGCGGATTATGCCTTGCGTATCCTCAAAAGGGACACACGCATTACAAAAATGATGAACGATGACGATTACTGGTTGGCCTGCCTCCTTGATCCTCGCTATAAAGGCAAATTGCAAAATATTATGCCACATGAGAACTTGGAACTAATATTAGCAACAAAACAATCAACTCTTGTTGACCGTTTGCTTCTGGCATTCCCTGCACACAGCGCCCGTGATCGTTCTCACACGAGCTCCAGGGGCCAGCAGACCAGAGGTGTTAGAGGGGCAGAAATCAGAAGTGGCGTTGGCCAGAGGGGTTTTCTGACCAGGTTGTGGAGTGATTTTTCTATGACCGCAGACAGGACAGGTACTGCAGCATCAATTCAAAGTGACAGGAGACAACATTTGTCCAGTATGGTTACAAACTATTTTTCATCCCTTATCGACGTTCTCCCTCAACCGTCATTCCCATTTGATTACTGGGCATCCAAATTAGACACCTGGCCAGAATTGGCAGAATATGCATTGCAGGAGCTTGCTTGCCCGGCAGCTAGTGTCCTATCAGAAAGAGTATTCAGTGCTGCAGGTTCAATACTAACAGAAAAAAGGACTCGTCTGGCTACCCAAAATGTAGATGATCTAACCTTCATTAAAATGAACCACAACTGGATTTCAAAATCTTTTGCCCCACCCTGCCCGGCTGACACCTAGCTTTCCTATGAAAAGGTCTTGCCTGTGGACTATTCTGAATGACTTTTCCAATCTCGTAATTTTCTTCACCTGATTGTCCAGCATACGACATGTTTCCACCTCACGAAATGGCCAAACTCCCCACACGGGGCCGTGCTATCGCCACTTTGCGCTTGGACCCTTGAGAGTGCTGTTTGTCTGAAGAGGTGGGTGTGGCCGCTTTTGGTCGACGGCACTGCCACTGGGTCCCTCATAGTACAATAAAGTGTCTCTGGCGGTGGTGGTGCGCACCCAACGTCAGACACACCGTTGTAATATGAGGGGCCCTGTGCCTGTAACGCCGGCCACAAGACAGTTCCCCCCCCAGCTCAAACAGTGCTCTACCACTAGCAAAATTATCTCTCACAGCTTCACCAATGTGTAGTCTAGGCGCTGACATCCTTCAATGCCTGGCACTGACAATACCATTGTTTTGACATTTTTGTTATGTTAGGCCTTCGAAGCCTGTCTGCGGTCCCTTCTTTCTACAACTACTACACTGACCAGGCCACTGCTGGCCGTGTTACCCTGGAACCAATTTAAAAGTGCCTACAGTCAGCCCAATTTTGTTATGTTAGGCCTTCGAAGACTGTCTGCCGTCACTCCTTCCACTAGACTTCCACTGACCATACACTGCTGCCCATGTACCCCTGGAACCAATTTAAAGTGCCTACAGCCAGCCCAATTTTGTTATGTTAGGCCTTCGAAGCCTGTCTGCGGTCACTCCTTCCACTAGACTTCCACTGACCAGACCACTGCTGCCCGTGTACCCCTGGAACCAATTTAAAAGTGCCTACAGCCAGCCCAAGTTTGTTATGTTAGGCCTTGGAAGCCTGTCTGCGGTCACTCCTTCCACTAGACTTCCACTGACCAGACCACTGCTGCCCGTGTACCCCTGGAACCAATTTAAAAGTGCCTACAGCCAGCCCAAGTTTGTTATGTTAGGCCTTCGAAGCCTGTCTGCGGTCCATTCTTTCAACTACTACTACACTGACCAGGTCACTGCTGCCCGTGTACCCCTGGAACCAATTTAAAAGTGCCTACAGCCAGCCCAAGTTTGTTATGTTAGGCCTTGGAAGCCTGTCTGCGGTCACTCCTTCCACTAGACTTCCACTGACCAGACCACTGCTGCCCGTGTACCCCTGGAACCAATTTAAAAGTGCCTACAGCCAGCCCAAGTTTGTTATGTTAGGCCTTGGAAGCCTGTCTGCGGTCACTCCTTCCACTAGACTTCCACTGACCAGACCACTGCTGCCCGTGTACCCCTGGAACCAATTTAAAAGTGCCTACAGCCAGCCTAAGTTTGTTATGTTAGGCCTTCGAAGCCTGTCTGCGGTCCATTCTTTCAACTACTACTACACTGACCAGGTCACTGCTGCCCGTGTACCCCTGGAACCAATTTAAAAGTGCCTACAGCCAGCCCAAGTTTGTTATGTTAGGCCTTGGAAGCCTGTCTGCGGTCACTCCTTCCACTAGACTTCCACTGACCAGACCACTGCTGCCCGTGTACCCCTGGAACCAATTTAAAAGTGCCTACAGCCAGCCCAAGTTTGTTATGTTAGGCCTTGGAAGCCTGTCTGCGGTCACTCCTTCCACTAGGCCTCCACTGACCACACCACTGCTGTCCGTGTACCCCTGGAACCAATTTAAAATTGCCTACAGCCATGTGTTATTATTTTAGGCCTTCGATGCCTGTCTGCGGTCACTCCTTCCACTAGGCCTCCACTGACCACACCACTGCTGTCCGTGTACCCCTGGAACCAATTTAAAATTGCCTACAGCCAGCCCAATTTTTTTATTTTAGGCCTTCGATGCCTGTCTGCGGTCCATTCTTTCAACTACTACTACACTGACCAGGTCACTGCTGCCCGTGTACCCCTGGAACCAATTTAAAATTGCCTACAGCCATGTGTTATTATTTTAGGCCTTCGATGCCTGTCTGCGGTCACTCCTTCCACTAGGCCTCCACTGACCACACCACTGCTGCCCGTGTACCCCTGGAACCAATTTAAAATTGCCTACAGCCAGCCCAATTTTTTTATTTTAGGCCTTCGATGCCTGTCTGCGGTCCATTCTTTCAACTACTACTACACTGACCAGGTCACTGCTGCCCGTGTACCCCTGGAACCAATTTAAAATTGCCTACAGCCATGTGTTATTATTTTAGGCCTTCGATGCCTGTCTGCGGTCACTCCTTCCACTAGGCCTCCACTGACCACACCACTGCTGTCCGTGTACCCCTGGAACCAATTTAAAATTGCCTACAGCCATGTGTTTTTATTTTAGGCCTTCGATGCCTGTCTGCGGTCCATTCTTTCAACTACTACTACACTGACCAGGGCACTGCTGGCCGTGTACCCCTGGAACCAACATCAGAAAATATAAAAATAAGTATTTTGCTTATAAAAAAGAAAATACTGGTGAGATATCAAATGCAGACATTTTAACATTAAAAACAAACACACAACTAAAATCTGGTACAGTACTAAAAATGGCCACCAGCTACAATTACTTTCTCCTGCAAGTAGTTAACTGAAAGTTTTTTTAAATTGAAAACACACATATGGCATCCACCGAGTGTTGTCCTGTCGCGTCTTCTTTATATTATTGCCGATAAGATGCAAAATAATGAAAATAATAAAATCATTAATTACCAAAATAATAGAGAAAGTCAACACCACATTGCAAATAAACATTCATTCCAAATAAAGAAGCAGGGCGCGTCCGAGGGTGAGTATATACCTAATAAGATTCTAATCACCCTCGGACAGGCAATGCTTATTTCCAACAGCCTTCCTTCCTAAGAATCATCCCTTCCGTGGTGTAGAGAGACGTTGTGTTACACTCCAAGGTGTTCCCCAGGTTGCCTTTCCTGAGCTTCGATCTACCGGCTCTCGTTTAGTAGTTGTTGGAAACTACGCTGCATTAGGCCTTCAAATTGGGTATGGGGTGTAGAGAGATGGTGTGTTCCACTCCAAGGTGTTCCCCAGGTTGCCTTTCCTGAGCTTCGATCTTCCGGCTCTCGTTTAGTAGTTCTTGGAAACTACACTGCATTAGGCCTTCAAATTGGGTATGGGGTGTAGAGAGAGGGTGTGTTACACTCCAAGGTGTTCCCCAGGTTGCCTTTCCTGAGCTTCGATATTCCGGCTCTCGTTTAGTAGTTGTCGGAAACTACGCTGCATTAGGCCTACAAATTGGGTATGGGGTGTAGAGAGAGGGTTTGTTACACTCCAAGGTGTTCCCCAGGTTGCCTTTCCTGAGCTTCGA
This sequence comes from Ranitomeya imitator, assembly GCF_032444005.1. Taxonomy (NCBI): domain Eukaryota; kingdom Metazoa; phylum Chordata; class Amphibia; order Anura; family Dendrobatidae; genus Ranitomeya; species Ranitomeya imitator. The sequence continues at coordinate 409,798,905 of NC_091282.1, read as the reverse complement.
TCTTCCGGCTCTCGTTTAGTAGTTGTTGGAAACTACGCTGCATTAGGCCTTCAAATTGGGTATGGGGTGTAGCGAGAGGGTGTGTTACACTCCAAGGTGTTCCCCAGGTTGCCTTTCCTGAGCTTCGATCTTCCGGCTCTCGTTTAGTAGTTCTTGGAAACTACACTGCATTAGACCTTCAAATTGGGTATGGGGTGTAGAGAGAGGGTGTGTTACACTCTAAGGTGTTCCCCAGGTTTCCTTGCCATTGCTTCGGTCTTCCGACTCTCGTTTAGTAGTTGTAGAAAAGTACACTGCATTAGGCCATACAAAATGGGTATGGGGTGGAGAGAGATGGTGTGTTACACTCCAAGGTGTTCCCCAGGTTGCCTTTCCTGAGCTTCTATCTTCAGGCTCTCATTAAATTGTGGTTAAATGGAACAACTGCATTTGGCGTACTAGTTGGTTTGGGGCCTACTATCGGTGTCTGCCACTCCTTGCTGTTCTCCTCCACTGAACAAAGCTGTGCCGCCTGTTTACTACGGTTGCCAATTTTGAACTGCATTTCGACTACTTACTGATTTGGCCCTACTCTCTGTGTCAGCCTCTCATTCCAGTTGTCCTCCACTGCAATGCCCCCTGGTTATTCCTGTGTTACCAATTTTGAACTGCATTTAGCCCACTTTCTTCTTTGGGCCTATATCTGTGTTTCCACTTCATCGTGCCCATTGCCCAGCCAGTGATAGATGAGTCTGCTGGTACATTGACCCATAACGCAACATTCCCCGTGCACGCTACACAACAACATTGTGACCCTGCTGAAAGTCAGGTTGCTCTTCCCGCATACCATACCACCTTACACGGGGACAAAGAGGAAGGTGCAGATGAAAGTGCAGGTTCCTTCATCAGGTGGGGGGAGGAATACTAGTTGGCGACGTCACTGGCACAGGGCCTCTCATAGTACGCAAAAGTGTTGCTGCCGGTGGGAGGCGCCCCCGCCGTGCAAACACACCGCTGTACTTTGAGGGGCCCTGTGCCAGTGCCAATGCCAACGAGTGGGCCCCCCCTGCTTGCTCAGGTTCACAGCACTTGCAAAGTTGAAATACTTACCTCTCCCTGCTCCACTGCCGTGACGTGGTCCAGATTTCCTGGGCCCACTAATTACTTGAACCAGCCCTACCCCCCACAACTTTAGCCAAATGACCCCCAATTTCAAATGCCTTCCAATTATTATAAGGTAAATTACGCTTGACAAGCTTCATTAAGAAGAATGGATGGTTTTGACATTAAAATGGGCACTCTAGGTGTTTTCCTGGCCCCCACTCACTGCCGACTATGCTGCCCCATTGACTTGCATTGGGTTTCGTGTTTCGGTCGATCCCGACTTTACGTCATAATCGGCCGATTTCACTCGACCCGACTTTGGACATAGTCGGGTTTCGCAAAACCCGGCTCGACTCTAAAAAGGTCAAGGTCGCTCAACTCTACTGTTCAGTATTGTAGTATTCAGTCACTATGTGGTGGTTATATGTGGTCTGGACATGGTGTTGCGGTATTTGTCCCTTGTGTGTGCTATTTGGTCCCTTTGTGGGGGTAATATGTGGTCAGGTCATGGTGCGGTGGTATTTGTTCCTTGTATGTGCTATTTGGTCACTATGTGGTAATAATATGGTGTTTGGTCATGGTGTTGTGGTTTTTGTTCTTTGTATATGATATTATTCGGTCACTGGTGCTAATATGTGGTCTGGACATGGTGTTGTATTTGTTCCTTGTATGTAATATTATTGGTCATTTTAAAAATTGAAAAATAAATAAAAATATACCTAAATTGTATTGCATATTTTAACAAATATTTAATAGGTTACAATAGAGTAGGGCCCGGCCAAAAGTGTCTACCGTGTTATGGTGGCGGCTTGAAAAATCTTTTGGCCAAAACAGAAGCTGCTGGCTATATGTGTGATCTGGTGATGGGAACTGTTAATGTGTGATAGGTGAGAAGTGGAGTTTCACTCAGCAACTATTTTTCTGGAATAATCTGGTTCAGGTATATGATGACCCCGTCACATGACCGGGGGGCCCACAGAGTCTGAACAGCCCGGGGCCCTGGCTACCCTTAATCCACCCCTGGTTTCAACAGTGGGCACCACCCAAACAAAAGGGATTAACCTGACACATTTAAAAAACAATAGGAAAAACCAAAAGAAAAGAAATATGAAGAAACAGGGATTATCAAAATGTAAGAAATGTGAGGATTGTTCCAGCTCCTTTCCGATTAAAAGTCCTTTATTGATCCATATCCTTAAAAATCATCCCTGCACAAAAGGGAATGTGAACAGCGACAAAAACCTGCTAATAGCAATGCGTTTCGATCTAAAAGATCTTCATCATGGGATAGCCATGATGAAGATCTTTTAGATCGAAACGCGTTGCTATTAGCAGGTTTTTGTCGCTGTTCACATTCTCTTTTGTGCAGGGATGATTTTTAAGGATATGGATCAATAAAGGACTTTTAATCGGAAAGGAGCTGGAACAATCCTCACATTTCTTACTTCTTCAGCTGTTGCTACGTCTGGGTCAGGACGGGTTCACGTGCTCCTGTGGTCTGTTGGTGAGCTGACTGGGCCTTTGGCCCCAGTATTTTTCTATTGATATATTATCAAAATGTCTTTTGATAGACAACACATGTAAAAAACACAAATTTAAAAATATTTAAAAGAGCCAAATGGTTACAAGAAAAGAACCACAAACCAAACAACTTACAATATGGTTGTGTTGGTCCCAAACAGGATTTAAGATCATACAGGATAGGGGCAACAACTGCAAAAATGTTGAACAGGATGTAACCTAAGTGAGGTTTAAGGTGACTTGAAATGTGAAAAAGGGAGGAACAAAAGTACCTCATACCTCTCTCTCTCGTCCCCGGACATTAAAATCCCAGAATTTGTGGACGGCACATCCGTCATTGCACTGGATCCGTCGCGCACATTTTTCCCTATTTTCGTGACGTCCGTCGATACGTCATTTTGCTGCACCACGACGGGCAGCAAGAAACGCAAGTGTGAAAGTAGCCTTATATGGAAGTCAAAGGTACTTAGTGCTTGCGACTCATGCGTCAGTCAGGAGTCATAGAAAATGAAAGCACATGCACTGCTGAACATGGTGCAAAGGGAGAAAAAATGGGCAGGAAGAAAAAAGTGATAAGCCATAAGTTCACGGATGCAAAGCAATGGAGTTTTCGCACCACTGATTGGCAGCTTTCTGTGTACTCTATGCATAGGCAGAAAGATGCAAATGAGTAGCGGAGGGAAGGTTGTATAGAGCTCATAAATATGAGGGATTAAATTAAAGCAAATTTCCTAGTTCTCTTTTGATAATCTCTTGATGATAAAACAGTGATTAAATCAAATCTACAGCAAGCATCTAAGCAAGTCGTAAAGCTCTGGAATCAGGGTTTATATCTTTTCTGCTCTTTTATATAGGGCTGCAAAAACCTGTTGAAAAGTTCACTTTAACACCTTAACCCCCAAACCCCCCTTAACCCCCAAATAGGCATGTTATTGAAGAGCCAAATTTTAGAATTCTGACCACTGTCCCTTTATAAGGTTATAACTCTGGAACGCTTGCATGGATCCCAGTGATTCTGATAAAGTTTTCTCATGACATATTGTACTTCATGATAGTGGTAAAATTTCCTTGACATTACTTGAGTTTATTTGTGAAAAAAATGGAAATTTGGCGAAAATTTTGAAAATTTTGCAATTTTCCAACTTTGAATTTTCATGCCCTTAAATCACAGAGATATGTCACACAAAATACTTAATAAGTAACATTTCCCACATGTCTACTTTACATCATCACAATTTTGGAACCAAAATTATTTTGTTAGTTAGTTATAAGGGTTAAAAGTTGACCAGCAATTTCTCATTTTTACAACATCTTTTTTTTAGGGACCACATCACATTTGAAGTCGTTTTGAGGGGTCTATATGATAGAAAATAACCAAATGTGACACCATTCTAAAAACTGCACCCCTCAAGGTGCTCAAAACCACATTCAAGAAGCTAATTAACCCTTCAGGTGTTTCACAGGAAGTTTTGGAATGTTAAAAAAAAATGAACATTTAACTTTTTTTCACAAAAAAATTACTTCAGATCCAATTTGTTTTATTTTACCAAGGGTGACAAGAGAAATTGGACCCCAAAGGTTGTTGTCCAATTTGTCCTGAGTATGCTGATAGTCCGTATGTTGGGGTAAACCCCTGTTTGGGCACACAGGAGAGCTCGGATAGGAAGGAGCACTGTTTTACTTTTTCAACGGAGAATGGCTGAAATTGAGATTGGACGCCATGTTGCATTTGGAGAGCCCCTGATGTGCCTAAACAGTGGAAAGCCTCAAATTTTAAGTCCAACCCTAACCCCAACACACCCCTAACCCTAATCCCAACCCTAATGATCACACTAACCACACCCCTAACCCGAACATGCCCCTAACCCTAATCCCAACCCTAACCACACCACTAACCACAATACACCCTTAACCCCAACACACCCCTAACATTAACCCCAACCCTAACCACATGCCTAAATCAAATACACTCCTAACCCTAATCCCAACCATAACCTTAACCACACCCCTAACCCTGACACACCCCTAAACCTTATCCCAACCCTAATGCCAACCATAAATGTAATCCAAGCCCTAGCCCTAACTTTAGCCCCAAACCTAATCCTAACTTTAGCCCCAACTCTATCCCTAACCCCAACAGTAACCCTAACTTTAGGCCCAACCCTAACTTTAGCCCTAACTCTAATGGGAAAATAGAAATAAATACATTTTTTAATTTTATTATTTTTCCCTATCTAAGGCGGTGATAATGGGGGGTTTGATTTGCTATTTAAAGCGGGTTTTTATAGCGGATTTTTATGATTGGCAGCTGTCACACACTGAAAGACGCTTTTTATTGCAAAAAATAGTTTTTGCGTAACCACATTTTGAGAGCTATAATATTTCCATATTTTGGTCCACAGAGTCATGTGAGGTCTTGTTTTTTGCGGGACGAATTGATGTTTTTATTGGTAACATTTTCGGGCACGTGACTTTTTTATTGCTCTTTATTCTTATTTTTGTGAGGCAGAATGAACAAAAACCAGCTATTCATGAATTTCGTTTGGGGGGTCGATTATGCCATTCCGTGTTTGGTAAAATTGATAAAGCAGTTTTATTCTTCGGGTCAGTATGATTACAGAGACATTTCATTTATATATTTTTTTATGTTTTGGCGCTTTTATACAATAAAAACTATTTTATTTAAAAAATAATTATTTTTGCATCGCTTTATTCTGAGGGCTATAACTTTTTTATTTTTTCGCTGATGGCGTTGTATGGTGGCTCATTTTTTGTGGAACAAGATGACGTTTTCAGTGGTACCATGTTTATTTATATCCATATTTTTCATTGTGTGTTATTCCCCTTTATGTTCGGCAGTAAGATAATAAAGCATTGTTTTTTGCCTCGATTTTTTTTTTCTACGGTGTTCACTGAAGGGGTTAACTAGTGGGACAGTTTTATAGGTTGGGACGTTACAGACATGGCGATACTAAATATGTGTACATTTATTGTTTTTTATTTACATAAAGAAATGTATTTATTGGAACAATATATATATATTTTTTTTTCTTTATTTAGTATTTTTTTTATATTTTTACACAGTGTAATTTTTTTAAACTTTTTTATTTTGTCACAGGGTGGGACATCACTATACAGTGTCAGATAGCTGATATGACACTTTGCAGAGCACTGTGTCAGATCAGCGTCTGACAGGCAGTGCTGGAGCCTTGCCGGTGCCTGCTCTCAGCAGGCGCTCGCAAGCCACCTCCCTGCAGGACCCAGAAGGACCCCCACACCCATCTTGGATCCAGGGCCTGCAGGGATGAGAACGGAGGAGATTGTCAGAACAACGCGTTGTTCTGAGGGTCTCAGGGAAGCGCGCAGGGAGCCCCCTGTCATGATATGTACTTTTGCCCTGTCCTGTATTTGAATAATATGCCATTTGATGTATGTAACTGTTCTCTGGTTTCTATTAGCTGTAATTTATGTATTTTCTTGGCTGGGAGTTCACCTGTAACAATGTCTCCTTCCCCCAATATTTGCAGCCCTAAGCTTTAATGTAATTAAGCTTTGTCAACATCACTAGTGGAGGAATAGCCATTCTTCCTCACAGCAGGTGGTTAGTCAAATGTACATACTACATAGACTGCCTGGAGTCCACCAGTCTAGAATCTTCTTGTGGACCCAACCATTGAATAGAAGGTGTAACCCCTACCCCCTTCATGGGCGGATCCCAGGAGCTCAGACAATCCATTCTTATTTTGAGATCAGATGTGAGTTGATCCTTGAAGGAGAAGGAGTGGGGATTCTTAGCTGAGGCAAGACCCCACGTCCAGCTGTGACTGCGGAAGCGAACAGGGCGAGACTTGAGCTGAGGACATATCTCGTCGTTCGTGAGATTGTTTTGGGATCCATTGGACTAATTGTGGACTATTGCTTTGTTACCTGGCACAAGGATTATCGGGAGGTGCCCCCGAACCTGTTCCATTGGACTAATTGTGGACTCTGTAGATCTACCTGCATGTGTTGTTCCAGCGTTCTTGATAATAAATCTGTGGAATCATCCCTTGGCCTATTGTCCCTTCTTGCTCTGCCGTACACCCTGTCACACCCCCTCCCTGCGCGATGCTTCCCTATGCCACCAGAATGCTGCGATCATGTTTGATCACAGTGTTCCGGGAGTTAAAGTGGAGCGGGGTCTGTGACCACTCCTGATACAGGATGTCACCTGCGATAATCAGATCCTTCTAAATTTCCATGTTTACTCCACAAGAATAAACAACATACTGCTTATTCTTATGAACTTTTTTTTTATGGGGAAATTGTCTGATTTTCTGTAAACAGTGTTACAAAAAATCTATTCTCATGCATTGAATGGAAATTTCACATGAATTTTGTCACAGAACTAACTTTAAAATCTGACTGAAGTCTGACACGTGCAAACACCCTAAATAGTTGCACTTTGTAAAGGAAATCACTTGTGTAAATCACAAGGATAAAATATATAAACCACCGGATAATGTTTTACAGACTGGTTTAAAATTTGTTTATTTTACTAAACATTAGGGCAAACACTGGCCGACTGCATACAATGGGCAATCATAGAAAGTGTAAGACAAGTAATGTTTTATACACTTTCTGTTATTTTGCCCCCCTTGACCAGTAATGACAAAATGGTCTCACTTCTAGCATTGATTATAGGGTGGTGCACATCTGTGTATCACTATACTGTCTATACAGTAGACCTGTCTTGATACAATATTCTATGGTGATGTCTTACATTTATTTATTATTATTATGGGCGAGAGGCTGAACTCGTGCACTGCTAGGCATTTGCTACTCCAGAGACACAAATATGATGTTCTAACACTTGGTTGTTGTGGTTTTGACAGTCTGGAGCATCATGAATAATTTTTGTTCTGTTAATTCTCAGAACTTGTGGCCTCTTCCTGTATGTGGTTATTAACACACTGCACAGGTGAGAGCTAAAAATAAAGACCCAATACTACTTGGTGGAAATTTCCAGTGTTATTGCAGAGTGGGGAAGCAGTGGCCCATTGTACATTATATGGCAGGCATACACAACCTATATCATAGATTTGCATCTGTTTCCTACATACTTGAAATGGGTTTTATGCTACTTTTTAAAAATTGTACTGCTCCTTATTAGTGTTGAGCCATCCCCCTAGTGTTCGGTTCGGTTCTTCGAATTGGGGTGTGTTCGATGAATGTTCGTGGAACGTTCGACAAACACCGTTGAACCCCATTGAAACCAATGGCAGGCAAACACAAATACATACAAACACATAGAAAACACATAGAAAACACCTTAAAAGGTGTCCAAAAGCTGACAAACTGCTCAGAAAACACAACAAACACATGGCAAAGTCACAACTACATATAGTCATGCGAAAAGAAAAGAGGTGGCTGAGTAAAAGGAGGAGGAGACACAGATATAGGCATGTCATGCCTTTCTAAAATCAAGAAAAGCTGGAGTAAAAATCTAAAATCAGCATACCAACACCCAAACATCGTAACAAAAAAATTTAAAAAAGAAATATCTTTAGGTAGAATTGCGGCAGGTCCATTCAGAACACTTTGCTTAGAAGATGTAGTGGTATCCCCATTGGGAGTCATGCCAAAAAAGGAACCCAATACATTTAGACTAATCCACCATTTGTCATATCAAAAGGGCAGGTCAGTAAACGACAACATCGACGCGGAACCAAGTACAGCACTATGTACTGTACCTCCTTTGACGAAGCAATCAAGTTGGTCAAGAAGTCGGGAAGGGGCACCCTAATGGACAAAACAGACATTGAGGGGGCATTCCGGTTACTACCTGTGCCTCCGAATAGTGTCCACCTATTGGGCTGCTTCTATGAAGGACCATACTACATAGATAGCTGCTTGCCCATGGGGTGCTCCATATCCTGCTCACTATTTGAGGCGTTTAGTTGCTTCCTCGAATGGGTCGTCATGGACGTTTCTAAGGTGTGATTACACTCTGTATTCCACCTGTGAGAAGGAGAGAGCTGGAGGGAGAGCGAACACCCCAGAGCCAAGGGGTTAGATTAAGAATGGAAGAACGTGGTGTAGCTTGCTTCATGGGTGGGGTACTCTGCTTAGTAGTAGACAATGCTACTAGGCCCAAAGCATTGCCTGGGCTAGATGCAGTTAAAAATTAGTAAATGAGAAACAGGCGGTGTAGCTTGCTTCATGGGTGGGCTACTCTGCTGACTAGCATAAACTGCTACTAGGCCCAAAAGGATTTCCTGGGCTAGATGCAGTTAAAAATTAGTAATTAGGTAAACAGGCAGTGTAGCTTGCTTCATGGGTGGGTTACTCTGCTGACTAGCAGACATTGAAGCTTTGGAGCAGACCTCTGAATCCCAGACCATAGTATGAGTAAACAGCTCTGCAGACTCAAGCATCTGTCTTACCCCAATCCATAGTGTATGTAGTTTCTAAAGGTTAAAAAGGAGGGGGGCGATCCCACCCACCTGGAAGTGATGATGCCAACGTCATGTAAAACACAGCAAGAGGACTCCAAAAAAGAGTCTCCTTTTTTTCCAAAAATTGGGTCACAGACACCACTTAAGTAGCATCAATTTCCCCAGAGTTTCTTAAAATGGTTGGTGAGGTGATTTTCAAAAATCATCAAGCTTTTAGTCTCCACAGGATGAGACAGGGGTAGAAAAGTCCTTGATTTGTTCATCTTGATGAACTTCAGTCTGTCTACATTCTCACTGGACCGCCGTGTGCGCTTATCTGTCAGCACACCACCAGCAGCGCTAAACACACGTTCAGAGAGAACGCTGGCTGTGGGGCACGACAAGATCTCCAAGGTATGAGTGGCGAGCTCAGGCCATATTTCCAGATTGGAAGCCCAAAATGAGCAAGGGTCCAGTTCCACAGTCATTGCGTCGATGTTAGCTTGGAGATACTCCTGTACCATACTCCCTAGGCGTTGGCTATGCGACAGACTTCTTGTCTCCTGTGGCCTTGCAAAGGATGGTCTAAAAAATTCTTGAAATGATTGGAAAAAATTGCTGTTACCACCTGATACGATGTTACTGTTACGGTTTGAGTGATGACTCGACAGTCCCACGGTTGGCAAGATAGAACTCAGAGATTCACTGCATGCACCACTGGTGTTTTGTGAAAAGCAAATGTAAGATTCTGTAACAGTCTATGCTGATACACCTGCATGCGTGAATCCTTTTCTATGGCAGGAATTATTTCACCAAATTTACTTTTGTACCGTTGTACCGAGGATCTAAGATGTCACCATAGTTACCCAGTGCCCAGTCACAGACATGTAACGCCCCTGTCCATGTCTACTCATCCAAGTGTCTGTGGTGAAATGCACCCTGTCACACACAGAGTTTCTCAAGGAAGCGGTGATGCTGTGTGCGACATGCTGGTGTAGAGCAGGCACAGCTTTCTTTGAGAAGTAGTGGCGACTGGGCATCTGGTACTGGGGCAATGCGACGGACATAAGGTCTCAAAAATCCTCTGTGTCCACCAGGCGAAAAGGCAGAATTTCTGTAGACAACAGCTTGCAGATGGAGAAATTCAACCTCTTAGCTTTGTCATGGCTAGGAGGAAATGGTCTTTTTCTTGTCCACATCTGAGGGACCAAGGGCTGGCTGCCGTGCTTAGACCGGGTTGAGTAGGGTGTTCCCGGCAAACTGCTGGTCTGTGAGGAAGGTGCAGGCGGAGATATTATGTTGCCTTGATCAAAATGTGGTGTTCTCGATGACGGAGAGCACTCAACACCAGCAGGCATTTCCACTTGCAAATGTACTGACGACCTGCCAATCACACTAGCTGTTGCTGGTAAAGAGGTGGAAGGTCTGCATCCAAAACCATGTGTGACTGCTGTCCCCACAGTCACAAAAGATGAAGAGGCTGCGGATGCACTTGATGGGGCAGATGGTGATTGGCCTAGCCCACTAGGCCACATTGTAGCACAGTGAGCTTCCCACTTCAACTTATGCCTCATATTCATGTGACGGTTCATGCATGAAGTAATTAAACTATTCATTTTTTGGTCTCTATTGAGACTTTGGTGACAAATCTTACAGACAACATCATTTGGGTCATCCTTTGTGATCTCAAAAACTGCCCAGGCTATGCAAGGCTTAGAGCCCATGCGACCTGAAGGGCCACCAAGACTTGTACTCAGAGGCACAGTTGTGGATGAGGATGCAGTTGTTGACGTGCTTCCAGTACTCCGTCTCTGTCCAAGAATGTGCAACCTAACCTCGTCATCACTAGCATCCTCCTCCACCTCCTCTGCTGACCTCATGGACTGGCGGACTGTGGGTTGACAGTAAGTCTGGTTTCCAACTTCATCATCATCACCCTGTGTGTTCTCACACCCATCGTCCTCAGAGCCAACCTCTTCCTGCCCTGACCGAAAAGTCAAGTTTTTTTCCAATCAGGTATCTCAGTCTCATCATCATCTTCCTCATTGTCTCCACCAACAGGAGTTACAGTTTGGGAACAAGGGTCTACATTATGCTCAGAATCTTCTTCATCTGGGCCTGGATCCGACTCACAAAGATTCTGGGCATAAGTGCAGATCATTTCCTCGTCTGGATTCACTGAAGATCTGGAGCAGACCTTTAATTCCCAAGCTATAGTATGAGTAAACAGCTCTGCAGACTCAACCATCTGTGTTAAGGTACTGTCACACTAAGCGACGCTGCAGCGATACCGACAACGATCCGGATCGCTGCAGCGCCGCTGTTTGGTCGCTGGAGAGCTGTCACACAGACAGCTCTCCAGCGACCAACGATCCCCAGGTCCCCGGTAACCAGGGTAAACATCGGGTTACTAAGCGCAGGGCCGCGCTTAGTAACCCGATGTTTACCCTGGTTACCATCGTTAAAGTAAAAAAAACAACCACTACATACTTACCTACCGCTGTCTGTCCCCGGCGCTGTGCTTCTCTGCTCTGGCTGTGAACGCCGGGCAGCCGGAAAGCAGAGCGGTGACGTCACGGCTGTGCTTTCCGGCCGCTGTGCTCACAGCCAGAGCAGAGAAGCACAGCGCCGGGGGACAGACAGCGGTAGGTAAGTATGTAGTTGTTGTTTTTTTTACTTTAACGATGGTAACCAGGGTAAACATCGGGTTACTAAGCGCGGCCCTGCGCTTAGTAACCCGATGTTTACCCTGGTTACCAGCGAAGACATCGCTGAATCGGTGTCACACACGCCGATTCAGCGATGTCTGCGGGAGGTCCAGCGACGAAACAAAGTTCTGGACTTTCTTCCCCGACCAGCGATATCACAGCAGGATTCTGATCGCTGCTGCCTGTCACACTGGACGATATCGCTAGCCAGGACGCTGCAACGTCACGGATCGCTAGCGATATCGTCTAGTGTGACGGTACCTTTACTCCATACTCAGATGGGCGGCTGGAGACTTGGGAGCTGTGAGGAAGCAAGTGCAATTGTGGTGACACCTCTGAGGACTGGAGTATTTGTGATGTTGAAGTTGAGGTGGAGGAGAGCCCACTTGAACGAGCAATTGATATCCATTCAAGCACCTGTTGTTTTTGTGCCTCATCTGGAATTTGTAGCGATGCTTGTACCGATGGTCGTAAGAAAGGGATCATATTAGATTGTCCACAAAAAAAAGTAGATATCTTACTTTGGCTGGAAGATGGTCTTTCTTCTGCAGATGTTACTGTTGCTTTACCACCTATCCCACAGACACAACCTTTTTTTCCCTTTCCAACACGCCTATTCCCCTTTCCACCAGCAGCAGACCTTTTGCCACTCATTTTGGTGCTTAACTAATTGGCAACTCTGTAGTTGTTGGCACAAAAAGCGATGGATGGAAACCGAGCAGAGCTGAGTGGCGAAACTGTGGTACTAGGCCCAAAACGATTTACTGGGTTAGATGCAGTAAAAATTTAGATACACAGGCGGTGTAGCTAGCTTCACAGGTGGGCTACTCTGCTGAGGTGCAGACACTGCTACTAGGCCCAAAATGATTTACGGGGTTAGATGCAGTAAAAATTTAGATACACAGGCGGTGTAGCTAGCTTCACAGGCGGGCTACTCTGCTGACATGCAGACACTGCTACTCTGCCCACAATGATTTACTGGGTTAGATGCAGTAAAAATTTAGACGTGGTATATCTCGATTAAATAGGGACGTGGTATATCTCGATTTTTCCAAAGCGTTTGATACCGTGCCGCACAAGAGGTTGGTACACAAAATGAGAATGCTTGGTCTGGGGGAAATTGTGTGTAAATGGGTTAGTAACTGGCTTAGTGATAGAAAGCAGAGGTTGGTTATAAATGGTATAGTCTCTAACTGGGTCGCTGTGACCAGTGGGGTACCGCAGGGGTCAGTATTGGGACCTGTTCTCTTCAACATATTCATTAATGATCTGGTAGAAGGTTTACACAGTAAAATATCGATATTTGCAGATGATACAAAACTATGTAAAGCAGTTAATACAAGAGAAGATAGTATTCTGCTACAGATGGATCTGGATAAGTTGGAAACTTGGGCTGAAAGGTGGCAGATGAGGTTTAACAATGATAAATGTAAGGTTATACACATGGGAAGAAGGAATCAATGTCACCATTACACACTGAATGGGAAACCACTGGGTAAATCTGACAGGGAGAAGGACTTGGGGATCCTAGTTAATGATAAACTTACCTGGAGCAGCCAGTGCCAGGCAGCAGCTGCCAAGGCAAACAGGATCATGGGGTGCATTAAAAGAGGTCTGGATACACATGATGAGAGCATTGTACTGCCTCTGTACAAATCCCTAGTTAGACCGCACATGGAGTACTGTGTCCAGTTTTGGGCACCGGTGCTCAGGAAGGATATAATGGAACTAGAGAGAGTACAAAGGAGGGCAACAAAATTAATAAAGGGGATGGGAGAACTACAATACCCAGATAGATTAGCGAAATTAGGATTATTTAGTCTAGAAGAAAGACGACTGAGGGGCGATCTAATAACCATGTATAAGTATATAAGGGGACAATACAAATATCTCGCTGAGGATCTGTTTATACCAAGGAAGGTGACGGGCACAAGGAGGCATTCTTTGCGTCTGGAGGAGAGAAGGTTTTTCCACCAACATAGAAGAGGATTCTTTACTGTTAGGGCAGTGAGAATCTGGAATTGCTTGCCTGAGGAGGTGGTGATGGCGAACTCAGTCGAGGGGTTCAAGAGAGGCCTGGATGTCTTCCTGGAGCAGAACAATATTGTATCATACAATTAGGTTCTGTAGAAGGACGTAGATCTGGGGATTTATTATGATGGAATATAGGCTGAACTGGATGGACAAATGTCTTTTTTCGGCCTTACTAACTATGTTACTATGTTACTATGTAGATACACAGGCGGGGTAGCTAGCTTCACAGGTGGGCTACTCTGCTGATGTGCAGACTCTGCTCCTAGGCCCAAAACGATTTACGGTTTTAGATGCAGTAAAAATTTAGATACACAGGCGGAGTAGCTAGCTTCACAAGTGGGCTACTCCGCTGATGTGCAGACGCTGCTACTAAGCCCAAAACGATTTACTGGGTTACATCATGGGCGGACATTCCGCCTGTTCAACCTGTGCAACCGCACAGGGGCCCAGAGCGGGAGGGGGCCCCCGACGGGCATACAAAGCAATGAGGTGAATGACAGCCGGCGGCAGTATTATTGCTAACAGGAGAAGCAGGGGGGCTCGCTCTGCTGCACGCATGTGATATGATGGTTAAACGGGCCCCCCTCCTCACCTGCTAGCATATGCTATGCTGCTGTCCAGCCGGCTGTCACTGCTGTGGTCTGCGGTGAGGTGACAGGTGCTGCACGCATGTGATATGATGGTTAAACGGGCCCCCCTCTTCACCTGCTAGCATATACTATGCTGCTGTCCAGCCGGCTGTCACTGCTGTGGTCTGCGGTGAGGTGACGGGTGGCAGACGCTGGACCAGGAAGAGAGGACGGAGGGGGAGGCCTCTCAGTCACAGTGAGTCACTGAAGCTTGCTCAGGACCTGTGATGAGGTCACAGGAGGGGAGGAGTCAGGAGTCACATGATCAGGGGCCTCCGTGTCTTGCAGGACTCTGCTGTTCTGTCATGGTGCTAGACGGTAAGCTTATGTGTGGGGTTGGAGTTGTTTATAGTGTGGATGTAGCAGAGCAGTGTGTGTGTGTGTACAAGGTGTACAGAGCAGAGCCGTGCGTGTGTATGAGGTGTACGGAGCGGAGCCGTGTGTATGAGGTGTATGGAGCAGAGCTGTGTGTGTGTGTATGAGGTGTACAGAGCGGAGCTGTGTGTGTGTATGAGGTGTACAGAGCGGAGCCGTGTGTGAATGAGGTGTACGGAGCGGAGCCGTTTGTGTGTGAGGTGTACGGAGCGGAGCCGTGTGTGTGTATGAGGTGTACGGAGCAGAGCCGTGTGTGTATGAGGTGTACAGAGCGGAGCTGTGTGTGTATGAGGTGTACAGAGCGGAGCCATGTGTGAATGAGGTGTACGGAGCTGAGCCGTGAGTGTATGAGGTGTACAGAGCGGAGCCGTGTGTGAATGAGGTGTACGGAGCTGAGCCGTGTGTGTATGAGGTGTACAGAGCGGAGCCGTGTGTGTATGAGGTGTACGGAGCTGAGCTGTGTGTGTATGAGGTGTGCGGAGCCGCATGTGTAGGAGTAACTATGCGTGGCCATTATACTGTGCGCAGTATCATGTGTGGCCATTATACAGTATGGAGCACTGTGTGGCCATTATACAGTATGGAGCACTGTGTGGCCATTATACAGTATGGAGCACTGTGTGGCCATTATACAGTATGGAGCACTGTGTGGCCATTATACAGTATGGAGCACTGTGTGGCCATATTTTTTGTTTATAATTATTGTTTATGAAACAGTGTGATCAGCAGTGCTAAATGGCTGCGGTTGGGACGTGGATATGGGTGTGACTAGTTGTGAAATGGGTGTGCTCAGAGGCGTGGCTTAAAATTTGCCGTAGTTTGCTACGCGTGCTGCAAACTTTATCCCTCTTTCCCTTCTTCAAAAGTTGGGAGGTATGGTTTAACTGCGCCCCTACTTGTATATGTTTGAGGAAAAGGTGCGTGTAAATGGGTGTGCCTTAAAAATGGGTGTGGTTTTCCTACACAAACACACAACCTTTTGTTAAAAATTTGATTCCCACCCTTACCTATATGCTTACATAACCTTGTTGCGCTATGGAGGGGGGGGGGGGCAGGAAGATTTCTTGCACAGGGGCCCTCTGCAGTCTGTGTCCGCCTTTGGGTTACATGCAGTAAAAATTTTGATACACAGGCGGTGTAGCTAGCTTCACAGGCTGGCTACTCCGCTGACGTGCAGACAATGCTACTAAGCCCAAAATGATTTACTGGGTTAGATGCAGTAAAAATTTAGATACACAGGCGGTGTAACTATCTTCACTGGTGGGCTACACTGCTGACGTGCAGACATTGCTACTAAGCCCAAAAGGATTTTCTGGGTTAGATGCAGTAAAAAATTATTAGATACACAGGCAGTGTAGCTAGCTTCACAGGCGCGCTACACAGATGACTACCAGACAATGCTACTAGCCCAAAAGGATTGGTTGAGCTAGATTGCAAAAAATGCTGTGACAAATACTTGCACAACACTGGCACAGACCTGCCTGCCAAAAAGTGCTACAGTTAGGTCCATATATATTTGGACAGAGACAACATTTTTCTAATTTTGGTTATAGACATTACCACAATAAATTTTAAACAAAACATTGCAGATGCAGTTAAAGTTCAGACTTTCAGCTTTTATTTGAGGGTATCCACATTAAAAATGGATGAAGGGTTTAGGAGTTTCAGCTCCTTAACATGTACCACCCTGTTTTTAAAGGGACCAAAAGTAATTGGACAGATTCAATAATTGTAACTAAAATGTTCATTTCTAGTACTTGGTTGAAAACCCTTTGTTGGCAATGACTGCCTAAAGTCTTGAACTCATGGACATCACCAGACGCTGTGTTTCCTCCTTTTTGATGCTCTGCCAGGCCTTCACTGCTGTGGTTTTCAGTTGCTGTTTGTTTGTGGGCCTTTCTGTCTGAAGATTAGTCTTTAACAAGTTAAATGCATGCTCAATTGGGTTGAGATCAGGTGACTGACTTGGCCATTCAAGAATATTCTACTTCTTTGCTTTAATAAACTTTTAGGTTGCTTTGGCTTTATGTTTTGGGTCATTGTCCATCTGTAGTATGAAACGACGACCAATCAGTTTGGCTGCATTTGGCTGGATCTGAGCACACAGTATGGCTCTGAATACCTCAGAATTCATTCGGCTGCTTCTGTCCTGTGTCACATCATCAATAAACACTAGTGACCCAGTGCCACCGGCAGCCATGCATGCCCAAGCCATCACACTGCCTCCGCCGTGTTTTACAGATGATGTGATATGCTTTGGATCATGAGCTGTACCACGTCTTTGCCTTACTTTTCTCTTTCCATCATTCTGGTAGAGGTTGATCTTGGTTTCATCTGTCCAAAGAATGTTCTTCCAGAACTGTGCTGGCTTTTTTAGATGTTTTTTAGCAAAGTCCAGTCTAGCCTTTTTATTCTTGATGCTTATGAGTGGCTTGCACCGTGCAGTGAACCCTCTGTATTTACTTTTGTGGCACCCCTAGGGGTATTTGCCACAAAAATAGTTACTGACACTAAATACAAGTACTAAGATAGCAAAACTGCACTACCACCTCCGGCCAGAAGGGGGAGCTCCAGAGACTCCCCTTGATCCATTCTGGTCTGAGAGAAAAACTGGCAGTTGGGCTAAGGAGTTGAAAGTGAGAGGTCATACAGCTGAATTTCTAACAGCCCTATGACGGTTTCCAGGCCCAAATCACCGGCCTGAGGAGAAGAGGGACAGAGAAAAAGGACATTGTGAGAACCGGGTAGCATTAATCACTACCCAGAACAGGCGCAAAGACAGATACCGGATCCGTGGCTGTATTCATTATATATAATACAGCAACCGGAAAAACGTGAGGTGATATCAGCTTCACTAGGGCCGGACGCAGCAACAGACACAGAGTTCAGCGGTACTCCCGGAGGGGGTAAGCCGATAAAAGGACTCGGGTTGCCCGTCGAACCAGGGCCCGGAAGGGACAGATTGGGCCGGCAGCCAGTTCACATACAGCAGCAGGGCCACACAGAAACTGCGTACAATAAGAGGCGAAGACCCCGGCAGGGTCAAAGTAACTCAGAGTTCCCATACAGACTCCGGTGTCAGGACTGGTTGTAAATCCCTTTATGTTGAAGTAAACTGGTTAAATGTTTCAGTGCCTCAGTCTTTCATTTGGACAATAGCCATCTATCCAGGATCGGGATCATCACCGCTGGGAGAACCTGCTGCTGATCAAGTAAGTGCCTGTTCCCTCATGATACCCTTACACTGTGCATTGCCTGAGGCCACAGCACCGGGTCAAGCCACCTGTGACATCACCCTCAAGAGACAGACCCCACTGGTCCGGTGCTGGGTAGAGTTGAGCGACCTTGACCTTTTTAGAGTCGAGCCGGGTTTCGCGAAACCCGACTATCTCAAAAGTCGGGTCGAGTGAAATCGGCCGATTATGGCGAAAAGTCGGGATCGACCGAAACACGAAACCCAATGCAAGTCAATGGGGCAGCATAGTCGGCAGTGAGTTGGGGCCAGGAAAACACCTAGAGTGCCCATTTTAATGTCAAAACCATCCATTCTTCTTAATGAAGCTTGTCAAGCGTAATTTACCTTATAATAATTGGAAGGCATTTGAAATTGGGGGTCATTTGGCTAAAGTTGTGGGGTAGGGCTGGTTCAATTAATTAGTGGGCCCAGGAAATCTGGACCACGTCACGGCAGTGGAGCAGGGAGAGGTAAGTATTTCAACTTTGCAAGTGCTGTGATCCTGAGCAAGCAGGGGGGGCGCACTTGTTGGCATTGGCACTGGCACAGGGCCCCTCAAAGTACAGCGGTGTGTTTGCACGGCGGGGGCGCCTCCCACCGGCAGCAACACTTTTGCGTACTATGAGAGGCCCTGTGCCAGTGACGTCACCAACTAGTATTCCTCCCCCCACCTGATGAAGGAACCTGCACTTTCATCTGCACCTTCCTCTTTGTCCCCGTGTAAGGTGGTATGGTATGCGGGAAGAGCAACCTGACTTTCAGCAGGGTCACAATGTTGTTGTGTAGCATGCACGGGGAATGTTGCGTTATGGGTCAATGTACCAGCAGACTCATCTATCACTGGCTGGGCAATGGGCACGATGAAGTGGAAACACAGATATAGGCCCGAAGAATAAAGTGGGCTAAATGCAGTTCAAAATTGGTAACACAGGAATAACCAGGGGGCATTGCAGTGGAGGACAACTGGAATGAGAGGCTGACACAGAGAGTAGGGCCAAATCAGTAAGTAGTCGAAATGCAGTTCAAAATTGGCAACCGTAGTAAACAGGCGGCACAGCTTTGTTCAGTGGAGGAGAACAGCAAGGAGTGGCAGACACCGATAGTAGGCCCCAACCCAACTAGTAGGCCAAATGCAGTCTAACATTAACAACTACTTAACGAGAGCCTGAAAATGGAATTTCAGGACAGGAAACCAGGAGAACAGCAAGGAGTGGCAGACACCGATAGTAGGCCCCAAACCAACTAGTACGCCAAATGCAGTTGTTCCATTTAACCACAATTTAATGAGAGCCTGAAGATAGAAGCTCAGGAAAGGCAACCTGGGGAACACCTTGGAGTGTAACACACCATCTCTCTCCACCCCATACCCATTTTGTAGGCCTAATGCAGTGTACTTTTCTACAACTACTAAACGAGAGTCGGAAGACCGAAGCAATGGCAAGGAAACCTGGGGAACACCTTGGAGTGTAACACACCATCTCTCTCCACCCCATACCCAATTTGTAGGCCTAATGCAGTGTAGTTTCCAAGAACTACTAAATGAGAGCTGGAAGATCGAAGCTCAGGAAAGGCAACCTGGGGAACACCTTGGAGTGTAACACACCCTCTCTCTACACCCCATACCCAATTTGAATGCCTAATGCAGTGTAGTTTCCAAGAACTACTAAACGAGAGCCGGAAGATCGAAGCTCAGGAAAGGCAACTTGGGGAACACCTTGGAGTGTAACACACCCTCTCTCTACACCCCATACCCAATTTGAAGGCCTAATGCAGTGTAGTTTCCAAGAACTACTAAACGAGAGCCGGAAGATCGAAGCTCAGGAAAGGCAACCTGGGGAACACCTTGGAGTGTAACACACCCTCTCTCTACACCCCATACCCAATTTGAAGGCCTAATGCAGCGTAGTTTCCAACAACTACTAAACGAGAGCCGGAAGATCGAAGCTCAGGAAAGGCAACCTGGGGAACACCTTGGAGTGTAACACACCCTCTCTCTACACCCCATACCCAATTTGAAGGCCTAATGCAGTGTAGTTTCCAAGAACTACTAAACGAGAGCCGGAAGATCGAAGCTCAGGAAAGGCAACCTGGGGAACACCTTGGAGTGTAACACAACGTCTCTCTACACCACGGAAGGGCTGATTCTTAGGAAGGAAGGCTGTTGGAAATAAGCATTGTGCGTCCGAGGGTGATTATATTCTTATTAGGTATATACTCACCCTCGGACGCGCCCTGCTTCTTTATTTGGAATGAATGTTTATTTGCAATGTGGTGTTGACTTTCTCTATTATTTTGGTAATTAATGATTTTATTATTTTCATTGTTTTGCATCTTCTCGGCAATAATATAAAGAAGACGCGACAGGACAACACTTGGTGGATGCCATATCTGTGTTTTCAATTTAAAAAACCTTTCAGTTAACTACTTGCAGGAGAAAGTAATTGTAGCTGGTGGCCATTTTTAGTACTGTACCAGATTTTAGTTGTGTGTTTGTTTTTAATGTTAAAATGTCTGCATTTGATATCTCACCAGTATTTTCTTTTTTATAAGCAAAATACTTTTTTCTTTATTTTATGATGTTGGTTCAAGGGGTACACGGGCAGCAGTAGACAGGTCAGTGGAGGCCTAGTGGAAGGAGGGACCGCAGACAGGCTTCGAAGCCCTAACATAATAAATTGGGCTGCCTGTAGGCAGTTTAAAATTGGTTCCAGGGGAACACGGGCAGCAGTAGACAGGTCAGTGGAGGCCTAGTGGAAGGAGGGACCGCAGACAGGCTTCGAAGCCCTAACATAATAAATTGGGCTGCCTGTAGGCAATTTAAAATTGGTTCCAGGGGAACACGGGCAGCAGTAGACAGGTAAGTGGAGGCCTAGTGGAAGGAGGGACCGCAGACAGGCTTCGAAGGCCTAACATAATAAAATGGGCTGGCTGTAGGCAATTTAAAATTGGTTCCAGGGGAACACGGGCAGCAGTAGACAGGTCAGTGGAGGCCTAGTGGAAGGAGGGACCGCAGACAGGCTTCGAAGGCCTAACATAATAAAATGGGCTGGCTGTAGGCAATTTAAAATTGGTTCCAGGGGAACACGGGCAGCAGTAGACAGGTAAGTGGAGGCCTAGTGGAAGGAGGGACCGCAGACAGGCTTCGAAGGCCTAACGTAATAAAATGGGCTGGCTGTAGGCAATTTACAATTGGTTCCATGGGAACACGGGCAGCAGTAGACAGGTCAGTGGAGGCCTAGTGGAAGGAGTGACGGCAGACAGGCATCAAAGGCCTAACATCATAACATTGGGCTGTTGGCAATTTAAAATTGGTTCCAGGGGTACACGGGCAACAGTGGTCTGGTCAGTGGAAGTCTAGTGGAAGGAGTGACGGCAGACAGGCATCAAAGGCCTAACATAATAACATTTGGCTGTTGGCAATTTAAAATTGGTTCCAGGGGTACACGGGCAACAGTGGTCTGGTCAGTGGAAGTCTAGTGGAAGGAGTGACGGCAGACAGGCTAAGAAGGCCTAACATAACAAAATTGGGCTGGCTGTAGGCAAGTTTAAATTGGTTCCAGGGGAACACGGCCAGCAGTGGCCTGGTCAGTGTAGTAGTTGTAGAAAGAACGGACCGCAGACAGGCTTCGAAGGCCTAACATAACAAAAATGTCAAAACAATGGTATTGTCAGTGCCAGGCATTGAAGGATGTCAGCGCATAGACTAAACATTGGTGAAGCTGTGAGAGATAATTTTGCTAGTGGTAGAGCACTGTTTGAGCTGGGGGGGGGAACTGTCTTGTGGCCGGCGGTACAGGCCCAGGGCCCCTCATATTACAATGGTGTGTCTGACGTTGGGTGGCAGTGCCGTCGACCAAAAGCGGGCACACCCACCTCTTCAGACAAACAGCACTCTCACGGGTGCTGGCGCAAAGTGGCGATACCACGGCCCCGTGTGGGGAGTTTGGCCATTTTGTTAGGAGTAAACATGTCGTATGCTGGACAATCAGGTGCAGAAAATTACGAGATTGGAAAAGTCATTCAGAAGAGTCCACAGGCAAGACCTTTTCATAGGAAAGTTAGGTGTCAGCCGGGCAAGGTGGGGCAAAAGATTTCGAAATCCAGTTGTGGTTCATTTTAATGAAGGTTAGATCATCTACATTTTGGGTAGCCAGACGAGTCCTTTTTTCAGTTAGTATTGAACCTGCAGCACTGAATACACTTTCTGATAGGACACTAGCTGCCGGGCATGCAAGCTCCTGCAATGCATATTCTGCCAATTCTGGCCAGGTGTCTAATTTGGATGCCCAGTAATCAAATGGGAATGACGGTTGAGGGAGAACGTCGATAAGGGATGAAAAATAGTTTGTAACCATACTGGACAAATGTTGTCTCCTGTCACTTTGAATTGATGCTGCAGTACCTGTCCTGTCTGCGGTCATAGCAAAATCACTCCACAACCTGGTCAGAAAACCCCTCTGGCCAACGCCACTTCTGATTTCTGCCCCTCTAACACCTCTGGTCTGCTGGTCCCTGGAGCTCGTGTGAAAACGATCACGGGCGCTGTGTGCAGGGAATGCCAGAAGCAAACGGTCAACAAGAGTTGATTGTTTTGTTGCTAATATTAGTTCCAAGTTCTCATGTGGCATAATATTTTGCAATTTGCCTTTATAGCGAGGATCAAGGAGGCAGGCCAACCAGTAATCGTCATCGTTCATCATTTTTGTAATGCGTGTGTCCCTTTTGAGGATACGCAAGGCATAATCCGCCATGTGGGCCAAAGTTCCAGTTGTCAAATCTGCGGTTGTGCTTGGTTGAGGGGCAGTTGCAGGCAAATCTACGTCACTTGTGTCCCTCAAAAAACCAGAACCCGCCCTTGCCACGCCACCAATTTCCAATGACCCCGGGAAAGCTTCCTCATTAAAAATATACTCATCCCCATCATCCTCCTCATCCTCCACCTCCTCTTCGCCCGCTACCTCGTCCTGTACACTGCCCTGACCAGACAATGGCTGACTGTCATCAAGGCTTTCCTCTTCCTCTGGTGCAGACGCCTGATCCTTTATGTGCGTCAAACTTTGCATCAGCAGACACATTAGGGGGATGCTCATGCTTATTATGGCGTTGTCTGCACTAACCAGCCGTGTGCATTCCTCAAAACACTGAAGGACTTGACACATGTCTTTAATCTTCGACCACTGCACACCTGACAACTCCATGTCTGCCATCCTACTGCCTGCCCGTGTATGTGTATCCTCCCACAAAAACATAACAGCCCGCCTCTGTTCGCACAGTCTCTGAAGCATGTGCAGTGTTGAGTTCCACCTTGTAACAACGTCTATGATTAGGTGATGCTGGGGAAGGTTCAAAGAACGCTGATAGGTCTGCATACGGCTGGAGTGTACAGGCGAACGGCGGATATGTGCGCAAAGTCCACGCACTTTGAGGAGCAGGTCGGATAACCCCGGATAACTTTTCAGGAAGCACTGCACCACCAGGTTTAAGGTGTGAGCCAGGCAAGGAATGTGTTTCAGTTGGGAAAGGGAGATGGCAGCCATGAAATTCCTTCCGTTATCACTCACTACCTTGCCTGCCTGAAGATCTACAGTGCCCAGCCACGACTGCGTTTCTTGCTGCAAGAACTCGGACAGAACTTCCGCGGTGTGTCTGTTGTCGCCCAAACACTTCATAGCCAATACAGCCTGCTGACGTTTGCCAGTAGCTGCCCCATAATGGGAGACCTGGTGTGCAACAGTGGCAGCTGCGGATGGAGTGGTTGTGCGACTGCGGTCTGTGGACGAGCTCTCGCTTCTGCAGGAGGACGAGGAGGAGGAGGAGGGGGTGCGAACGGCTACAGCCAACTGTTTCCTAGACCGTGGGCTAGGCAGAACTGTCCCAAACTTGCTGTCCCCTGTGGACCCTGAATCCACCACATTTACCCAGTGTGCCGTGATGGACACGTAACGTCCCTGGCCATGCCTACTGGTCCATGCATCTGTTGTCAGGTGCACCTTTGTGCTCACAGATTGCCTGAGTGCATGGACGATGCGCTCTTTAACATGCTGGTGGAGGGCTGGGATGGCTTTTCTGGAAAAAAAGTGTCGACTGGGTAGCTCGTAGCGTGGTACAGCGTAGTCCATCAGGTCTTTGAAAGCTTCGCTTTCAACTAACCGGTAGGGCATCATCTCTAACGAGATTAGTCTAGCTATGTGGGCGTTCAAACCCTGTGTACGCGGATGCGAGGCTAAGTACTTCCTTTTTCTAACCATAGTCTCATGTAGGGTGAGCTGGACTGGAGAGCTGGAGATCGTGGAACTAGCGGGGGTGCCGGTGGACATGGCAGACTGAGAGACGGTGGGAGATGGTATTGTTGCCGCCGGTGCCCTAGATGCAGTGTTTCCCACTACGAAACTGGAGATTCCCTGACCCTGACTGCTTTGGCCTGGCAAAGAAACCTGCACAGATACTGCAGGTGGTGCAGAAAATGGTGGCCCTACACTGCCGGAAGGGATGTTGCGTTGATGAGTAGCTTCATTGGCCGAGGGTGCTACAACCTTAAGGGACGTTTGGTAGTTAGTCCAAGCTTGCAAATGCATGGTGGTTAAATGTCTATGCATGCAACTTGTATTGAGACTTTTCAGATTCTGCCCTCTGCTTAAGGTAGTTGAACATTTTTGACAGATTACTTTGTGCTGATCAATTGGATGTTGTTTAAAAAAATGCCAGACTGCACTCTTTCTAGCATCGGATACCTTTTCAAGCATTGCAGACTGAGCTTTAACCGGATGGCCACGCTGTCCTCCAACATGTTTTGACTTTGCCACGCGTTTTGGCCAAGATACGGGCCCGGCAGATGGAACCTGTTGCGATGTTGATGCCTGCTGCGGCCCCTCCCCTCCGCTTCAGAACTGCTGCCGCCTGCACCCTGTCGCTTCAGAACTGCTGCCGCCTGCACCCTGTTCTCCCAATGGCTGCCAATCGGGGTCAAGAACTGGGTCATCTATTACCTCTTCTTGTAGCTCGTGTGCAACTTCGTCTGTGTCACCGTGTCGGTCGGTGGTATAGCGTTCGTGATGGGGCAACATAGTCTCATCAGGGTCTGATTCTTGATCAGCACCCTGCGAGGGCAATGTTGTGGTCTGAGTCAAAGGACCAGCATAGTAGTCTGGCTGTGGCTGTGCATCAGTGCACTCCATGTCAGATTCAACTTGTAATGGGCATGGACTGTTAACTGCTTCACTTTCTAAGCCAGGGACGGTATGTGTAAAGAGCTCCATGGAGTAACCCGTTGTGTCGCCTGCTGCATTCTTCTCTGTTGTTGTTTTTGCTGAAGAGGACAAGGAAGCGACTTGTCCCTGACCATGAACATCCACTAACGACGCGCTGCTTTGACATTTACCAGTTTCACGAGAGGAGGCAAAAGAGCTAGAGGCTGAGTCAGCAAGATAAGCCAAAACTTGCTCTTGCTGCTCCGGCTTTAAAAGCGGTTTTCCTACTCCCAGAAAAGGGAGCGTTCGAGGCCTTGTGTAGCCAGACGACGAACCTGGCTCCACAGCTCCAGACTTAGGTGCAATATTTTTTTTCCCACGACCACCTGATGCTCCACCACTACCACTACCCTCATTACCAGCTGACAATGAACGCCCCCGGCCACGACCTCTTCCACCAGACTTCCTCATTGTTTTAAAAATGTTACCAAACGAACGGTATTTGTTGCTGTCACACAACTTACACGGTGAGCTATAACTTCAGTATGATTTAGCTACCCCTTTACAGGTGGGTGAGACCACAACGAAAATCAGCCACAATGTTACACACTCTGTTGTTGTTGGCAACAAATGAGATGGCACACACGCAGGACTGTCACTGAAGCGCAAATGTAAATATTTATCTCCCACTGATTTGTGTTTGTTTTTTTTAAAAGGGAGACTTCAGAAAAAAAAAAAATTTAAAAAAAATTATTTTTTACAGAAGAATTTATAAAACAAATAATATGAAATGATTGTTTCAGGGAGAATTTAGGAAAAAAAAAAAAAAAAAAGGCTTTGTAGGGCCCACTGAGTGAGAGAGGACGCACACAGGAGTCAGGAGTGGCACACAAGCCCAGAGGCCAATATTAATCTCCCACCGATTGATTTAGTTATTTTTTTTGGTAGATTTTGGAACCCAAATCAAGCAAAAAAATTAATAGGCTTTCTATGGCCCACAATTGGGGAGAGAGAGAGAGATGGCACACCCAGGAGTCAAGACTGGCACACAAGCAGAAGGGGCAATATGAATCTCCCACAGATTTTTTTTTTTTTTTTCAGGGAGACTTGAGAGAAAAAAAAATACAAAAAAAATGATTTTTTTCAGGAATGATTTAGAAACCAAAGAAAATAAAATGATTGTTTCAGGGAGAATTTAGAAAACAAATAAAACAAAAAATAGGCTTTCTAGGGCCCACTGAGTGACAGATGACGCTCACAGGAGTCAGGAGTGGCACACAAGCCCAGAGGCCAATATTAATCTCCCACTGATTGATTTAGTGATTTTTTTGGGTAGATTTTGGAACCCAAATCAAGCAAAAAAATTAATAGGCTTTCTATGGCCCACTATTTGTGAGAGAGATGGCACGCTAAGGACTGGCACACAAGCCCAGAGGCCAATATTAATCTACCATTTTTTTTTTTTTCCAGGGAAAATTTATAAACCCAATAAAATAATAAAAAAATAGGCTTTCTATGGCCCACTATCTGAGAGAGAGAGAGATGGCACGCTTAGGACTGGCACACAAGCCCAAAGGCCAATATTAATGTCCCACTGATTGATTTAATGATTTTTTCAGGTAGAATTTAGAACCCAAATCAAGCAAAAAAATTAATAGGCTTTCTATGGCCCACTGAGTGAGAGATGGCACACACAGGAGTAAGGAGTGGCACACAAGCCCTGAGGCCAATATTTTTCTCCCACTGATTGATTGATTGATTTTTTCAGGTAGAATTATGAACCCAAATCAACCAAAAAAATAAATAGGCTTTCTATGGCCCACTATTTGTGAGAGAGATGGCACGCTCAGGACTGGCACACAAGCCCAGAGGCCAATATTAATCTCCCATTTTTTTTTTTTTCCAGGGAAAATTTATAAACCCAATAAAAAAAAAAATAATAAATAGGCTTTCTATGGCCCACTATCTGAGAGAGAGAGATGGCACGCTTAGGACTGGCACACAAGCCCAAAGGCCAATATTAATCTCCCACTGATTGATTGATTGATTTTTTCAGGTAGAATTATGAACCCAAATTAACCAAAAAAATAAATAGGCTTTCTATGGCCCACTATTTGTGAGAGAGATGGCACGCTCAGGACTGGCACACAAGCCCAGAGGCCAATATTAATCTCCCACTTTTTTTTTTTTTCCAGGGAAAATTTATAAACCCAATAAAATAATAAAAAAATAGGCTTTCTATGGCCCACTATCTGAGAGAGAGAGAGATGGCACGCTTAGGACTGGCACACAAGCCCAAAGGCCAATATTAATCTCCCACTGATTGATTTATTGATTTTTTCAGGTAGAATTTAGAACCCAAATCAAGCAAAAAAATTAATAGGCTTTCTATGGCCCACTGAGTGAGAGATGGCACACACAGGAGTAAGGAGTGGCACACAAGCCCTGAGGCCAATATTTTTCTCCCACTGATTGATGTTGTGATTTTTTCTGGTAGATTTTGGAACCCAAATCAAGCAAAAAAATAAATAGGCTTTCTATGGCCCACTGAGTGAGAGATGACACAGACAGGGATGGCACTCTAGCAGAAATGTCAATCTTAATCTCCCACAAAAAAAAAAAAAAAAAAAAAGGAACTGTCCTTCAATTACTATCTCCCTGCAGTAATCTCAGCCAGGTATGGCAGGCAGCAATAAGGAGTGGACTGATGCACAAATTAAATAAAAAGTGTGGACAAACAAACAAGATAGCTGTGCAGAAAGGAAGGAACAAGAGGATTTGTGCTTTGAAAAAAGCAGTTGGTTTGCACAGCGGCGTACACACAGCAATGCAGCTATCAGGGAGCCTTCTAGGGCAGCCCAATGAGCTACAGCGCTGAGGAAAAAAAAAAAAAAAGGAGCTTCCACTGTCCCTGCACACCGAAGGTGGTGTTGGGCAGTGGAAATCGCTACAGCACAAGCGGTTTTGTGGTTAATGGACCCTGCCTAACGCTATCCCTGCTTTTGACGAAGCGGCAGCAACCTCTCCCTAAGCTCAGATCAGCAGCAGTAAGATGGCGGTCGGCGGGAACGCCCCTTTATAGCCCCTGTGACGCCGCAGACAGCAAGCCAATCACTGCAATGCCCTTCTCTAAGATGGTGGGGACCAGGACCTATGTCATCACGCTGCCCACACTCTGCGTTTACCTTCATTGGCTGAGAAATGGCGCTTTTCGCGTCATTGAAACGCGACTTTGGCGCGAAAGTCGCGTACCGCATGGCCGACCACGCACAGGGGTCGGATCGGGTTTCATGAAACTTGACTTCGCCAAAAGTCGGCGACTTTTGAAAATGTTCGACCCGTTTCGCTCAACCCTAGTGCTGGGTACCCCGGTCTCCTGGGCATCACAATTGGTGTCACGAACAGGATCGAGCCAGCCCGTATACCGGGTATTGTGTGCCGTGATTGGAGCCCAAAACTGTGAAAACTTGGATGAAAAATCTTGAAAATTGACTTTATTAAAGAAAATTCCGTTCCCCATTGAAAACTATTGAAAGTGACTTTTCCCCATTGGTTATAATGGAGTAAAGATGGCCGCCATCCCCTGAGGTAATCACCTTGTAACCGTTAGGCACGAGACTTAATTGGGCTACGCCATTACTTGAGCCCCAGTCTGACTGAAAAACTTCAGAATCCGCCATTACGGGGGGGCGTATCATTGTGGGCGGCATTAAGCTGAGTGCTCTGACGTCAGAGCAAGGGGAAAACCAATCCTGCTGCACAGCGGAACGAATCTACACTATCCCGACGGAAGCGGAGGACCGGAAGGGTCCGGATTAACTAAGGGGGCACAGTATGTCGCAGCACGGAGACGTCACAGCACCCGGCGACGCTAATGCAGCTGAAAGACAGAGTGTCAATAGAGAGTCCGGCAGCGCAGCGGTGCAAGGAGTGGCGCCCATCATGCCGGTGCTGATGCCATATACCCCGGGTGGCCCATGGCTTCCAATGTATGAAGGTGAGCCTAATACCCTTCACAATTTCAGAGAAAAGATGCTGGCCCATTTTGACATGTTCCCCGTGGGTGAAGTTCAGCGTGTTAGTCTCCTGATGATGCAGTTAAGTGGCCATGCTAAGCGAGAAGTCACAGCATGGGCAGCTGATCTAAAAGGCACTGTTGAACGCATATTTGCTGGATTAAAAGCTACATTTGAAACCACGGCCAGCAGCAAAGCTAAAATACAATTCTTTAATTGCAAACAAAAAGCTAATGAGGGCGTGAGAGACTTTGCCTTAAACCTGCAGGAAGCCCTTAAATCACTTACACTGGCTGAACCCATTTTTAACACCGGAGCGGATAAACTGCTAAGAGATCAATTTATTGAGGGACTCTACACCCCTTCTCACCGGGGGCATGTGAGCATGCTTGTTTTTAAGAACCCTGAATTGACATTTGCCCAATTAAAGGAGAGCGCTATACGTCTCCAGCTGGCAGAGGCACCTCGGGATCAGGATCCTGCGCAACCCATGGCAGAGGCACCTCAACAACAGGGAGTGCCAGTGACATCAGCTATGTCTGGGGCCATTGCTAAGCCCCTGGGGCCCAGTACTAATGAGGCTCTTCAACAAAAGCTTGACTCTTTAGCTGATGTTGTTGCTTCAATGGCTAAAACCATGCAGGAGATGAGAGGACATAAGATGGAGTTGGCAAACTGTAGAGAGGATGTTCCATGGATGAGACCCCGGAGATACCCGACATGGAGATGACGACCCCGCGACCGCTACCAACCGGATGGACAGCCCATTTGCCGCCGTTGCCAGCAGCCAGGCCACTTTGCACGAGATTGTGATTTAAACGGGAATCCCCTGGGAATGCGGGCCGCTTCGCAGGAATGAACTTTCAAGGCCCAACACCCTGGCACGACAGGTACATCGGAGGACGACCCATTATCCCTATCGTGCTGGACGGAATTCCCCTCAACGCTTTGCTGGACACAGGTTCCCAGATTTCATCTATACCGTATATCCTTTATAAGAGGTACTGGGCTGATGCAGATATTGATAAAGGGCCCTCTGATGTTGAACTAGATATATGGGCCAGTAATGGTAAGTTGGTACCGAAACTAGGATTCAGGGAGATGACCATAAAGATTGGTAAAGTAGAATTGAAGAAACAGGGTATAATTGTTGTTGATGTTGACCGGCGGAACTGTGAACCCACTGTATTGATAGGAATGAATGTGTTAGAGAACTGCTTTTCCGAAGTTATTTCTGTCTTACAGCAAATTGCTGAAACTGCCCAATCCTGTCAGCAGAGAGTTCTCCGAAGGGAAATAAAAGTATTGATGTTAAGGCAACAGGTAGAAGTTGCAGGTGGAGAAATCGGCAGTGTGAGGGTAAATGATCCGACATCTATTGTAATCCCACCAAAAACAGAAATGCTGGTATGGTGTAGAGCAGCCATTGGTACTAAGGGACGAGATTATCAAGCCTTAATAGAACCAGTGTACACCGACAGCAGGCCCACTATACTCACAGCACGAGGGGTAGTCGAGGTACACCGGGGACGAGTGCCGGTACGACTTTTGAACTGTGGAGAGGAAGAGGTCACTTTGCCAAGGTATGCTACAGTGGCAAAGCTATATACTGTTGACAACAATGCCATCACAACCATTGAGCCCTTAGAACCAACCTGTCAGGTGGAAGGCAACGGCTCAGACGGAGAATTGGAGGATTGGTGCCAACAGCTACACGTGGGCATAAATTCAACACCTACCCATCAAAAACAAGGGGTGTATAGGCTAGTGACGGAATATGAACAAGTCTTCAGTAAACACCCATTGGACTTCGGACGGATAGAAGGGGTAGAACACACAATCCCCACCGGTGACCATCCCCCAATAAAAGAAAGATATAGACCCATACCGCCCGCTCACTATCAGTGTGCAAAAGATATGCTGAGGGAGATGAAACAGGCCGGGGTAATAAGAGACAGCTGTAGCCCCTGGGCGGCCCCTCTAGTGATTGTCAAAAAAAAGGACGGAACCATGAGAATGTGCGTAGACTACCGGAAGATTAATAACATCACCCATAAAGACGCCTACCCCTTGCCTAGGATAGAAGAGTCCTTAACTGCTTTGAAATCTGCTAATTATTTTTCCACCTTAGACTTAACAAGCGGGTATTGGCAAGTCCCTGTGGCTGAGAGAGATAAGGAAAAGACGGCATTCACCACACCAATGGGTCTATGTGAATTTAATCGCATGCCGTTCGGACTCTGCAACGCATCCGGTACCTTCCAGCGGCTGATGGAATGCTGCCTCGGACACAAGAACTTCGAGACCGTCCTCCTGTACCTAGATGATGTGATTGTCTACTCAAAGACTTACGAACAACACTTAATAGACCTGGCAGAAGTGTTCGAAGCCTTATCCAGGTATGGCATGAAAGTCAAGCCTTCCAAATGTCACCTTCTCAAGCCAAAGGTACAGTACCTGGGACACATCGTGAGTTCGGAGGGAGTAGCACCAGATCCCGAGAAAATAAGCGCCATAAGGGATTGGCCAAGACCTACCAGCGCAAAAGAAGTGAGACAATTCCTGGGATTGGTGGGTTACTATCGCAGATTTATAAAAGGATTTACCAAGTTGGCAGCACCCTTGCAAGACACCTTGGTAGGGCAGACGAAGAAACCTTCAATCCGAAACCTTCCTTTTCAGTGGAACGACGAAAGGGAAGACTCCTTTGAACAACTAAAGAAGGCACTAACCGGAGAAGAGGTTCTGGCATACCCAGATTACCATCAACCTTTCATCCTCTACACCAATGCCAGTAATGTGGGAATAGGAGCGGTGCTGTCACAAAAGCAAGAAGGTCGGGAGAAAGTCATCGCCTTTGCAAGTAGAAAGCTCCAGCCTACTGAAAGAAATTCAGAAAATTACAGCTCCTTCAAATTGGAACTACTGGCAGTAGTTTGGGCTGTGACTGAACGTTTCAAACACTATCTGGCCGCTGCAGAATTTATTGTCTATACTGACAACAATCCGTTGACCCACCTGGACACAGCCAAATTAGGTGCATTAGAACAGCGATGGATAGCCCGGTTATCTAATTACAACTTCATAATCAAGTATCGAGCAGGTCGCAAGAATGGAAATGCCGATG
Organism: Ranitomeya imitator; assembly: GCF_032444005.1. NCBI lineage: Eukaryota > Metazoa > Chordata > Amphibia > Anura > Dendrobatidae > Ranitomeya > Ranitomeya imitator. Next base: position 409,766,574 of record NC_091282.1, on the reverse strand, counting down.
CCCTATCCCGGATGCCACACTTGAGAGATGTAGAAGAGGAAACGGGGGAGCTTGAAGAAATTGAACTACCAGCCTTCCATCGTCCCAAGGCAAAACATCATCAGTCAAGTACCTATCAGAAACAACAGGAGGTGAATTTTAATCCGTTAGCACACCATAGATGGGCTGACACCCAAGACAGCAATCCGGCTGTGAAGTTGGTGAAGGAACTGTTGACTGAGCAAAGTGCATATCCCGATGAGGATGCCCCAGAAGAGACGCATCAACTCTGGAAAGAGAGAGGCAAAATGTTCCTGTATCAAGGGAAGCTCTGTAGAAGATACACCATTCCGAAAACACATGAATTGGTTTGGCAGATTATTGTGCCTAAACAAGATGTGAAGATGGTCCTCGAAGCTTACCATAATGGTGCTGGTCACTTCGGTTGGAAAAAGTTAGAAGTACTTCTAAGAGAAAGATTTTATTGGGTCGGGATGAGAAAATCAATCGAACAGTGGTGCAGAAATTGTTGCCCGTGCAACCACAGAAGAAACGATCAAAAGAACCAAAGAGCACCACTGCAGCCCATAATCACCAAACAACCGCTTGAACTTGTAGCCCTAGACCACGTGAAGTTGACACCAAGCCGGTCCGGCTATGTCTATGCCTTGACCATCGTGGACTATTATTCACGCTTCTTGGTAGTAGTACCCGTAAAAGATCTGACAGCAAAAACAGCGGCCAAAGCATTCCAACCGTACTTTTGTAGACCCCATGGATATCCGGAACAAGTTCTCACCGACCAAGGTACAGCCTTTGAATCAGAGATCTTCAGAGAATTCTGTAATATGTATGGTTGCAAAAAGATCCGGACGACGGCCTATCATCCACAAACAAACGGCTTATGCGAGAAGATGAACCATATTGTAATAGACCTAATAAAGACTGTACCTGAGACAGAAAGAAATCAATGGCCAGAGAAATTGCCTGACTTGGTGGATCTGTATAATCATGTCCCGGTGAGCTCCACCAACTGCACCCCAGCTTACCTTATGCGAGCAAGACCCGGCCAATTACCAATCGATCTAGAAATGGGAATTCTGAAACCAGATGCAGAAGTTCAAGACTCCAATTGGGATATCATACGGCAAAAGCAGTATCGCCAAGTGCAAGAGAGTGTGGAAAAAAAGCCTTCAGCAAACTAGAGAAAGACAAGAGCGAACTTTCAACCAGAATGCTCTAGCGACCCCATTAAGACCGGGTGACCAAGTGCTCAAGAGAAATCGTCGAACCAATAAACTAGACAATCAGTGGGAAGCCGTACCCTACACAGTTTTACCAACAAGAATGGATAATCCTAAAATGTGTCTTATTAGCAAAAACGGAGGCTTAACATCTGTACTACTGTCAAGAGACAATCTTAAATTATGTCCGGAAGTATTGAAAGAGCCAGAAGTTGTCCAGCCAGAACCAGAAGTTATTCAACCCATACAGGTTCAACCAGTAAAGGAAAAAGAAGAGGAAATGTATCACACCTGTATAGGAGACTTTCCCAAAACCCTACTAACATACCATGGTGCAGTAGTGGTTCCCATGGTGGCCTTTTACCCAACACCGAACCCGATACCAGAAGTCCCAAGACAGGAAGAGGCTGACCCCGTACTACGGGAGGTTCCAGGCCAGGAAGAACAGATTCCTGATCAGAGTAATCCCATTCACGGTGGACTTGCCAACTCCATAGTCGTGGAATTATCTTTAGCAGAGCAGGCAGATACTACATCCGCAGTAGACAGTAGTACACCACATGGAGAGATACCGCTATTACGTAGATCACAGCGTAGTACCCAGGGTCAATTACCGGCCAGGTATGCAGATTACCAACTATAAAACTATAGTCATCGTTATCATTCTGCAACGTTTTAGCCCAGTGCCTACAGAGACTTGTCTGTATGAACTTCTTGCATATTCTTGAACTTGTTATCAACCCGGAGGCACTAAATCAAAGCTCCGGAAAAACTGCTTTTTGAACTTTGTTTTTTGCTCTTTCCTGGACACAAAGTGCTGTGCCTTTCCTAGTACCTTCAAAGATAGAACTGTATTAATGGACGCTATTTGAAGTGACTTTTTACAGGACTCTATTTTTGTTTCCTTGAGTGGTTTTTGTAACTTTTCATTTTTAAGACTCTGTACATATTGTTATTTCAAAATGTTATCGTCCCACAGTCCCGGAGTACTGTTCTTAACTAAGGGGGAATGTGGCACCCCTAGGGGTATTTGCCACAAAAATAGTTACTGATAGGGTTGAGCGAAACGGGTCGTTCATTTTCAAAAGTCGCCGACTTTTGGCAAAGTCGGGTTTCATGAAACCCGATCCGACCCCTGTGCGGGGTCGGCCATGCGGTACGCGACTTTCGCGCCAAAGTCGCGTTTCAATAACGCGAAAAGCGCCATTTCTCAGCCAATGAAGGTAAACGCAGAGTGTGGGCAGCGTGATGACATAGGTCCTGGTCCCCACCATCTTAGAGAAGGGCATTGCAGTGATTGGCTTGCTGTCTGCGGCGTCACAGGGGCTATAAAGGGGCGTTCCCGCCGACCGCCATGTTACTGCTGCTGATCTGAGCTTAGGGAGAGGTTGCTGCCGCTTCGTCAGAAGCAGGGATAGCGTTAGGCAGGGTCCAACACCACCTTCGGTGTGCAGGGACAGTGGAAGCTACATTTTTTTTTTTTCCTCAGCGCTGTAGCTCATTGGGCTGCCCTAGAAGGCTCCCTGATAGCTGCATTGCTGTGTGTACGCCGCTGTGCAAACCAACTGCTTTTTTCAAAGCACAAATCCTCTTGTTCCTTCCTTTCTGCACAGCTATCTTGTTTGTTTGTCCACACTTTTTATTTAATATGTGCATCAGTCCACTCCTTATTGCTGCCTGCCATACCTGGCTGAGATTACTGCAGGGAGATAGTAATTGAAGGACAGTTCCTTTTTTTTTTTTTTGTGGGAGATTAAGATTGGCATTTCTGCTAGAGTGCCATCCCTGTCTGTGCCATCTCTCGCTCAGTGGGCCATAGAAAGCCTATTTATTTTTTTGCTTGATTTGGGTTCTAAAATCTACCTGAAAAAATCACTACATCAATCAGTGGGAGAAAAATATTGGCCTCAGGGCTTGTGTGCCACTCCTGACTCCTGTGTGTGCCATCTCTCAGTCAGTGGGCCATAGAAAGCCTATTTATTTTTTTGCTTGATTTGGGTTCCAAAATCTACCTGAAAAAATCACTACATCAATCAGTGGGGGAAAAATATTGGCCTCAGGGCTTGTGTGCAACTCCTGACTCCTGTGTGCATCATCACTGACTCAGTGGGCCATAGAAAGCCTATTTTTTTTTTTGCTTTATTTAGGTTCTAAATTCTACCTGAAAAAATCAATGAATCAATCAGTGGGAGATTAATATTGGCCTCTGGGCTTGTGTGCCAGTCCTGAGCGTACCATCTCTCTCACAAATAGTGGGCCATAGAAAGCCTATTTATTTTTTTTTTTTTGGTTTTATAAATTCTCCCTGAAAAAAAAAAGGGAGATTAATATTGGCCTTTGGGCTTGTGTGCCAGTCCTAAGCGTGCCATCTCTCTCAGATAGTGGGCCATAGAAAGCCTATTTATTATTTTTTTAATTGGGTTTATAAATTTTCCCTGAAAAAAAGAAAAAAAAGTGGGAGATTAATATTGGCCTCTGGGCTTGTGTGCCAGTCCTGAGCATGCCATCTCTCTCACAAATAGTGGGCCATAGAAAGCCTATTTATTTTTTTGGTTGATTTGGGTTCTAAATTCTACCTGAAAAAATCAATAAATCAATCAGTGGGAGATAAATATTGGCCTCTGGGCTTGTGTGCCACTCCTGACTCCTGTGTGCGTCATCTCTCACTCAGTGGGCCATAGAAAGCCTATTTTTTGTTTTATTTGTTTTCTAAATTCTCCCTGAAAAAATCATTTTATTTTATTTGGTTTCTAAATTCTTCCTGAAAAAATCATTTTTTTATTATTTTTTTTTTCTAAAGTCTCCCTGAAAAAAAAAAAAAAATCAAATCAGTGGGAGATTAATATTGTCCTTTCTGCTTGTGTGCCAGTCTTGACTCCTGGGTGTGCCATCTCTCTCTCTCTCTCCAATTGTGGGCCATAGAAAGCCTATTATTTTTTTAGCTTGATTTGGGTTCCAAAATCTACCTGAAAAAATCACTACATCAATCATTGGGAGAACAATATTGGCCTCTGGGCTTGTGTGCCACTCTTGACTCCTGTGTGCGTCATCTCTCACTCAGTGGGCCATAGAAAGCCTATTTTTTGTTTTATTTGGTTTCTAAATTCTTCCTGAAAAAAATCATTTTTTTTATTATTTTTTTTTTCTAAAGTCTCCCTGAAAAAAAAAAAAAAATCAAATCAGTGGGAGATTAATATTCCCCTTTCTGCTTGTGTGCCAGTCTTGACTCCTGGGTGTGCCATCTCTCTCTCTCGCTCCAATTGTGGGCCATAGAAAGCCTATTATTTTTTTTGCTTGATTTGTGTTCCAAAATCTACCTGAAAAAATCACTACATCAATCATTGGGAGAACAATATTGGCCTCTGGGCTTGTGTGCCACTCCTGACTCCTGTGTGCGTCATCTCTCACTCAGTGGGCCATAGAAAGCCTATTTTTTGTTTTATTTGTTTTCTAAATTCTCCCTGAAAAAATCATTTTATTTTATTTGGTTTCTAAATTCTTCCTGAAAAAAACATTTTTTTTTATTATTTTTTTTCTAAAGTCTCCCTGAAAAAAAAAATCAAATCAGTGGGAGATTAATATTGCCCTTTCTGCTTGTGTGCCAGTCTTGACTCCTGGGTGTGCCATCTCTCTCTCTCTCCAATTGTGGGCCATAGAAAGCCTATTATTTTTTTTGCTTGATTTGGGTTCCAAAATCTACCTGAAAAAATCACTACATCAATCATTGGGAGAACAATATTGGCCTCTGGGCTTGTGTGCCACTCCTGACTCCTGTGTGCATCATCTCTCACTCAGTGGGCCATAGAAAGCCTATTTTTTGTTTTATTTGCTTTCTAAATTCTCCCTGAAAAAATCATTTTATTTTATTTGGTTTCTAAATTCTTCCTGAAAAAATCTTTTTTTTTTATTATTTTTTTTTCTAAAGTCTCCCTGAAAAAAAAAAAAATCAAATCAGTGGGAGATTAATATTGCCCTTTCTGCTTGTGTGCCAGTCTTGACTCCTGGGTGTGCCATCTCTCTCTCTCTCTCCAATTGTGGGCCATAGAAAGCCTATTTTTTTTTTTGCTTGATTTGGGTTCCAAAATCTACCTGAAAAAATCAATAAATCAATCAGTGGGAGATAAATATTGGCCTCTGGGCTTGTGTGCCACTCCTGACTCCTGTGTGCGTTATCTCTCACTCAGTGGGCCATAGAAAGCATATTTTTTGTTTTATTTGTTTTCTAAATTCTCCCTGAAAAAATCATTTTATTTTATTTGGTTTCTAAATTCTTCCTGAAAAAATAATTTTATTCTATTATTTTTTTTTCTAAAGTCTCCCTGAAAAAAAAAAAAAAATCAAATCAGTGGGAGATTAATATTTACATTTGTGCTTCAGTGACAGTCCTGCGTGTGTGGCATCTCTCTCATTTGTTGCCACCAAAAACAGAGTGTGTAACATTGTGCCTGATTTTCCTTGCTGTCTCACCCACCTGTAAAGGGGTAGCTAAATCATACTGAAGTTATAGCTCACCGTGTAAGTTGTGTGACAGCAACAAATACCGTTAGTTTGGTTACATTTTTAAAACAATGAGGAAGTCTGGTGGAAAAGGTCGTGGCCGGGGGCGTTCATTGTCAGCTGGTAATGAGGGTAGTGGTAGTAGTGGCGCATCAGGTGGTCGTGGGAAAAAAAATATTGCACCTAAGTCTGGAGCTGTGGAGCCAGGTTCGTCGTCTGGCTACACAAGGCCTCGATCGCTCCCTTTTCTGGGAGTAGGAAAACCGCTTTTAAAGCCGGAGCAGCAAGAGTAAGTTTTGGCTTATCTTGCTGACTCAGCCTCTAGCTCTTTTGCCTCCTCTCGTGAAACTGGTAAATGTAAAAGCAGCGCGTCGTTAGTGGATGTTCACGGTCAGGGACAAGTCGCTTCCTTGTCCTCTTCAGCAAAAACAACAACAGAGAAGAATGCAGCAGGCGACACAACGGTTTACTCCATGGAGCTCTTTACACATACCGTCCCTGGCTTAGAAAGTGAAGCAGTTAACAGTCCATGCCCATTACAAGTTGAATCTGACATGGAGTGCACTGATGCACAGCCACAGCCAGACTACTATGCTGGTCCTTTGACTCAGACCACAACATTGCCCTCGCAGGGTAATGATCAAGAATCAGACCCTGATGAGACTATGTTGCCCCATCACGAACGCTATACCACCGACCGACACGGTGACACAGACGAAGTTGCACACGAGCTACAAGAAGAGGTAATAGATGACCCAGTTCTTGACCCCGATTGGCAGCCATTGGGAGAACAGGGTGCAGGCGGCAGCAGTTCTGAAGGGGAGGAGGAGGGGCCGCAGCAGGCATCAACATCGCAACAGGTTCCATCTGCCGGGCCCGTATCTTGCCCAAAACGCGTGGCAAAGCCAAAACCTGTTCGAGGACAGCGTGGCCATCCAGTTAAAGCTCAGTCTGCAATGCCTGAAAAGGTATCCGATGCTAGAAAGAGTGCAGTCTGGCATTTTTTTAAACAACATCCAATTGATCAGCGCAAAGTCATCTGTAAAAAATGTTCAACTACCTTAAGCAGAGGGCAGAATCTGAAAAGTCTCAATACAAGTTGCATGCATAGACATTTAACCACCATGCATTTGCAAGCTTGGACTAACTACCAAACGTCCCTTAAGGTTGTAGCACCCTCGGCCAATGAAGCTAGTCATCAATGCAACATCCCTTTCGGCAGTGTAGGGCCACCATTTTCCGCACCACCTGCAGTATCTGTGCAGGTTTCTTTGCCAGGCCAAAGCAGTCAGGGTCAGAGAATCACCAGTTTCGTAGTAGGAAACACTGCATCTAGGGCACCGGCGGCAACAATACCATCTCCCACCGTCTCTCAGTCTGCCATGTCCACCGGCACCCCCGCTAGTTCCACGATCTCCAGCTCTCCAGTCCAGCTCACCCTACATGAGACTATGGTTAGAAAAAGGAAGTACTTAGCCTCGCATCCGCGTACACAGGGTTTGAACGCCCACATAGCTAGACTAATCTCGTTAGAGATGATGCCCTACCGGTTAGTTGAAAGCGAAGCTGTCAAAGCCCTGATGGACTACGTTGTACCACGCTACGAGCTACCCAGTCGACACTTTTTTTCCAGAAAAGCCATCCCAGCCCTCCACCAGCATGTTAAAGAGCGCATCGTCCATGCACTCAGGCAATCTGTGAGCACAAAGGTGCACCTGACAACAGATGCATGGACCAGTAGGCACGGCCAGGGACGTTACGTGTCCACCACGGCACACTGGGTGAATGTTGTGGATGCAGGGTCCACAGGGGACAGCAAGTTTGGGACAGTTCTGCCTAGCCCACGGTCTAGGAAACAGTTGGCTGTAGCCGTTCGCACCCCCTCCTCCTCCTCCTCGTCCTCCTGCAGAAGCGAGAGCTCGTCCACAGACCGCAGTCGCACAACTACTCCATCCGCAGCTGCCACTGTTGCACACCAGGTCTCCCATTATGGGGCAGCTACTGGCAAACGTCAGCAGGCTGTATTGGCTATGAAGTGTTTGGGCGTCAACAGACACACCGCGGAAGTTTTGTCCGAGTTCTTGCAGAAAGAAACACAGTCGTGGCTGGGCACTGTAGATCTTGAGGCAGGCAAGGTAGTGAGTGATAACTGAAGGAATTTCATGGCTGCCATCTCCCTTTCCCAACTGAAACACATTCCTTGCCTGGCTCACACCTTAAACCTGGTGGTGCAGTGCTTCCTGAAAAGTTATCCTGGGTTATCCGACCTGCTCCTCAAAGTGCGTGGACTTTGCTCACATATCCGCCGTTCGCCCGTACACTCCAGCCGTATGCAGACCTATCAGCGTTCTTTGAACCTTCCCCAGCATCGCCTAATCATAGACGTTGCAACAAGGTGGAACTCAACACTGCTCATGCTTCAGAGACTGTGCGAACAGAGGCGGGCTGTTATGTTTTTGTGGGAGGATACACATACACGGGCAGGCAGTAGGATGGCAGACATGGAGTTGTCAGGTGTGCAGTGGTCGAAGATTCAAGACATGTGTCAAGTCCTTCAGTGTTTTGAGGAATGCACACGGCTGGTTAGTGCAGACAACGCCATAATAAGCATGAGCATCCCCCTAATGCGTCTGCTGATGCAAAGTTTGACGCACATAAAGGATCAGGCGTCTGCAGCTGAGGAAGAGGAAAGCCTTGATGACAGTCAGCCATTGTCTGGCCAGGGCAGTGTACAGGACGAGGTAGTGGGCGAAGAGGAGGAGGAGGACGAGGAGGATGATGGGGATGATTATATTTTTAATGAGGAAGCTTTTCCGGGGCCACTGGAAATTGTTGGCGCGGCAAGGCCGGGTTCTGGTTTTTTGAGGGACACAAGTGACGTGGATTTGCCTGAAACTGCCCCTCAACCAAGCACAACCACAAATTTGAGAACTGGAACTTTGGCCCACATGGCGGATTATGCCTTACGTATCCTCAAAAGGGACACACGCATTACGAAAATAATAATAATAATATAATAATAATAATAATAATAATTTTTATTTATATAGCGCCAACATATTCCGCAGCGCTTTTCAAATTATAGAGGGGACTTGTACATACAATAGACATTACAGCATAACAGAAATACAGTTCAAAACAGATACCAAGAGGAGTGAGGGCCCTGCTCGTAAGCTTACAAACTATGAGGAAAAGGGGAGACACGAGAGGTGGATGGTAACAATTGCTATAGTTATTCGGACCAGCCATAGTGTAAGGCTTGGGTGTTCATGTAAAGCTGCATGAACCAGTTAATTAATTTTTTTTTTTTTTTTTTAATATAGGCCACACAGGGATCGTTAGGTTAATGCATTGAGGCGGTAGGCCAGTCTGAACAAATGAGTTTTTAGGGCACGCTTAAAACTGTGGGGATTGGGGATTAATCGTATTATCCTAGGTAGTGCATTCCAAAGAATCGGCGCAGCACGTGTAAAGTCTTGGAGACGGGAGTGGGAGGTTCTGATTATTGAGGATGCTAACCTGAGGTCATCAGCGGAGCGGAGGGCACGGGTAGGGTGGTAGACTGAGACCAGAGAGGAGATGTAGGGTGGTGCTGAGCCATGGAGTGCTTTGTGGATGAGGGTAGTAGTTTTGTACTGGATTCTTGAGTGGATGGGTATCCAGTGTAATGACTGGCACAAGGTAGAGGCATCGGTGTAACGGTTGGTGAGGAATATGATCCTGGCAGCAGCATTCAGGACAGATTGGAGCGGGGAGAGTTTGGTAAGAGGGAGGCCGATTAGTAGAGAGTTACAATAGTCCAGACGAGAATGAATAAGTGAAACAGTAAGAGTTTTTGCAGAGTCGAAAGTAAGAAAAGGGCGAATTCTAGAAATGTTTTTGAGATGCAGGTAAGAAGAGCGAGCCAGTGATCGGATGTGGGGGGTGAATGAAAGGTCAGAATCAAGGATGACCCCAAGGCAGCGGGCATGTTGCTTTGGAGTAATGGTGGAACCGCAAACGGAGATGGCAATGTCAGGCAAAGGTAGGTTAGTAGAGGGAGAAAACACGAGGAGTTCAGTTTTTGACAGGTTTAGTTTCAGATAGAGGGAGGACATGATGCTAGAGACAGCGGTAAGACAATCACTGGTGTTTTCTAATAAGGCAGGCGTGAGATCAGGAGAAGAAGTGTATAGTTGGGTGTCGTCAGCATAGAGATGGTACTGGAAGCCAAATCTACTGATTGTTTGTCCAATAGGGGCAGTATACAAAGAGAAGAGGAGGGGGCCTAGGACTGATCCTTGAGGAACCCCAACAGTAAGGGGAAGGTGAGAGGAGGAGGAACCAGCGAAACATACAGTGAAGGATCGGTCAGAGAGATAGGAGGAGAACCAGGAGAGAACGGTGTCCTTGAGGCCGATGGAGCGGAGCATAGTGAGGAGGAGCTGATGATCCACAGTATCAAATGCTGCAGAGAGATCCAAGAGAATTAGCATGGAGTAGTGACCATTAGATTTAGCTCTTAGTAGGTCATTAGAGACTTTAGTGAGGGCAGTTTCAGTAGAGTGTAAAGAGCGGAAACCAGATTGAAGAGGGTCGAGAAGAGAGTTATCTGAGAGATAGCGGGTAAGACGGGAGTGGACCAGGCGTTCGAGGAGTTTAGAGATGAAGGGAAGATTAGAGACAGGTCTATAATTAGCGGCACAGTTTTGGTCGAGGGATGGTTTTTTAAGTAATGGATGTATGATGGCATGCTTAAATGAGGAGGGAAAAATACCGGAAGTGAGGGAAAGGTTGAATATTTTAGTTAGGTGAGAGGTGACAGCCGGGGAAAGGGACTGGAGGAAGTGTGACGGAATGGGGTCACTGGTGCAAGTGGTCGGGCGAGAAGATGCAAGGAGCCTGCTTACTTCTTCTTCTGTAACTGGTTCAAAGTCAGAGAGTGAACTAGATGCAGTGGGGGAGGGAGGACAGTGCATGGTATGAAGAGATTGGGAGATGATTTCCTGTCGAATATGGTCAATTTTTTCTTTGAAGTAATTGGCCAGATTGTCAGCACGGAGATCCGTGGTTGGGGCCTGCGCTCTTGGGTTGAGTAGGGACTGGAACGTGTCAAAGAGACGTTTAGGGTTATTGGACAGGGAGGTGATGAGGGTGTTGAAGTAGGTTTGTTTGGAGAGGTGAAGGGCAGAATTGTATGTCTTTAGCATGAACTTATAATGGATGAAATCTTCGGGTAGAATAGATTTTCTCCACAGACGTTCTGCGCACCTGGAGCACCGCTGCAGGAAACGTGTTTGCAGCGTGTGCCACGGTTGTTGCCGTCTGTGCCGAGTTGTTTTATGTATAGGAGGAGCAGCTTCATCCAGGGCACTTTGCAGGGTTTCATTGTAATGCTTCAGAGCAGAATCAGGACATGAGATGGAGGAGATTGGGGCCAATGAGGACTGCAAGTTCTTCATAAGTTCCTGGGTGTTAATGGCCTGTATGTTTCTATAAGTGTGGAAAGTGGGGGTGACCTGAGCGGGATGGCAGTTCTTGATAGAGAATGAAAGAAGGTGGTGGTCAGAGAGTGGGAGAGGGGAGTTTGTGAAATCATCCACTGAGCAAAGCCGGGAGAAGACCAAGTCAAGGGAGTTTCCATCTTCATGTGTTGGCGAGTTAGTATGCTGCGAGAGGCCGAAAGAGGAGGTTAGAGCCAAAAGGTGAGAAGCAGATGGGGAGAGGGGAGAGGCAATAGGGATGTTGAAATCACCCATGATAAGGGTGGGGGTGTCACAGGAAAGAAAGTGTGGAAGCCAGGTGGCAAAGTGATCCAGGAACTGATGAGAGGGGCCGGGAGGACGATACACCACCACCACTCGCATGGAGAAGGGGACGTAGAGTCTGACCACATGGACCTCAAAGGAAGGGAAGACAAGTGAGGGTACTTGGGGGATAACTTGGAAAGTACATTTTGGTGAAAGGAGCAGACCAACGCCTCCACCTGCTCTGTTGTCCGATCTTGGGGTATGAGAAAAGTGTAGTGCACCATATGAAAGAGCAGCAGCAGCGGTGGTGTCTGACTGCTGGATCCAGGTTTCAGTAAGAGCCAGGAGGTTAAGAGAATTAGAAAGGAAGAAGTCATGGATGAAGGAGAGTTTATTACACACAGAGCGAGAATTCCAAAGGGCACAATTCAAAGAGACAGAAGGCATGCAGGGAATATTAATAAGGTTAGAGGGGTTTCTGGGTGTAGCAATTGGGAGGTTTGACTGGCTATAACATGGGGGGCCGGGGTTTGGAGAGATGTCTCCAGCAACTAGGAGGAGGAGGATCGAAAGAGTGAGCAGATGGTTAAGTGATTTGTGAGAGCGTCTCTTGTGTTGGATGGTGGGACTGAATGGATCTGCGCTGCTAAGCAATGTGAACAGAGCATGAGTGCTATACATAGGAGAGGCAAGGACAGAGGGGCCGATATGGATGGAGTGTAGAGAGTTAATGCAAGGGCGGTGAATGTGAGTGAATGCAGCAGCCAGGATATAGAATATGCAAATAAATATGGTGAGTATTTGTGTTGTTTCAAGTGAATAGGGATTAGATTTAGATTGTCTTACCTGTCTCCTGCCCTGTCTAACTGCCATGTTATAACTGCCGAGTACTTAGAAAAAAAAGTACTTTGAATAAAAATACACGAATACAAGTGCACGAATGCACCCCTGCATGAATGCTTCCCCAAGCTAAGTCTACATTTATAGAAGGCTAGCCCTATAGAAGGCTAGCCGAAAATGATGAACGATGACGATTACTGGTTGGCCTGCCTCCTTGATCCTCGCTATAAAGGCAAATTGCAAAATATAATGCCACATGAGAACTTGGAACTAATATTAGCAACCAAACAATCAACTCTTGTTGACCGTTTGCTTCTGGCATTCCCTGCACACAGCGCCCGTGATCGTTCTCACACGAGCTGCAGAGGCCAGCAGACCAGAGGTGTTAGAGGGGCAGAAATCAGAAGTGGCGTTGGCCAGAGGGGTTTTCTGACCAGGTTGTGGAGTGATTTTGCTATGACCGCAGACAGGACAGGTACTGCAGCATCAATTCAAAGTGACAGGAGACAACATTTGTCCAGTATGGTTACAAACTATTTTTCATCCCTTATCGACGTTCTCCCTCAACCGTCATTCCCATTTGATTACTGGGCATCCAAATTAGACACCGGCCAGAATTGGCAGAATATGCATTGCAGGAACTTGCTTGCCCGGCAGCTAGTGTCCTATCATAAAGAGTATTCAGTGCTGCAGGTTCAATACTAACAGAAAAAAGGACTCGTCTGGCTACCCAAAATGTAGATGATCTAACCTTCATTAAAATGAACCACAACTGGATTTCGAAATCTTTTGGCCCACCTTGCCCGGCTGACACCTAGCTTTCCTATGAAAAGGTTTTGCCTGTGGACTATTCTGAATGACTTTTCCAATCTCGTAATTTTCTGCACCTGATTGTCCAGCATATGACATGTTTACACCTCACTAAATGGCCTAACTCCCCACACGGGGCCGTGGTATCGCCACTTGGCGCCATCACCCGTGAGAGTGCTGTTTGTCTGAAGAGGTGGGTGTGCCCGCTTTTGGTCGACGGCACTGCCACTGGGTCCCTCATAGTACAATAAAGTGTCTCTGGCGATGGTGGTGCGCACCCAACGTCAGACACACCGTTGTAATATGAGGGGCCCTGGGCCTGTACCACCGGCCACAAGACAGTTCCCCCCCCAGCTCAAACAGTGCTCTACCACTTGCAAAATTATCTCTCACAGCTCCACCAATGTTTAGTCTATGCGCTTACATCCTTCAATGCCTGGCACTGACAATACCATTGTATTGACATTTTTGTTATGTTAGGCCTTCGAAGCCTGTCTGCGGTACCTCCTTCCACTAGGCCTCCACTGACCATTGTACTGCTGCCCGTGTACCCCTGGAACCAATTTTAAATTGCCAACAGCCCTATTTTTTTATGTTAGGCCTTCGAAGCCTGTCTGCGGTCCCTCCTTCCACTAGGCCTCCACTGACCATTCTACTGCTGCCCTTGTACCACTGGAACCAATTTTAAATTGCCAACAGCCCTATTTTTTTATGTTAGGCCTTCGAAGCCTGTCTGCGGTCCCTCCTTCCACTAGGCCTCCACTGACCATTGTACTGCTGCCCGTGTACCCCTGGAACCAATTTTAAATTGCCAACAGCCCTATTTTGTTATGTTAGGCCTTCGAAGCCTGTCTGCGGTCCCTCCTTCCACTAGGTCTCCATTGACCACACCACTGCTGCCCGTGTACCCCTGGAACCAATTTAAAATTGCCTACAGCCAGCCCAATTTTTTTATTTTAGGCCTTCGATGCCTGTCTGCGGTCCGTTCTTTCTACTACTACTACACTGACCAGGCCACTGCTGCCCGTGTTCCCTTGGAACCAATTTAAAATTGCCTACAGCCATGTGTTATTATGTTAGGCCTTCGATGCCTGTTTGCGGTCACTCCTTCCACTAGGCCTCCACTGACCACACCACTGCTGCTCGTGTACCCACGGAACCAATTTAAAATTGCCTACAGCCATGTGTTATTATGTTAGGCCTTCGATGCCTGTCTGCGGTCCCTCCTTCCACTAGGCCTCCACTGACCATTGTACTGCTGCCCGTGTACCCCTGGAACCAATTTTAAATTGCCAACAGCCCTATTTTTTTATGTTAGACCTTCGAAGCCTGCCTGCGGTCCCTCCTTCCACTAGGCCTCCACTGACCATTGTACTGCTGCCCTTGTACCACTGGAACCAATTTTAAATTGCCAACAGCCCTATTTTTTTATGTTAGGCCTTCGAAGCCTGTCTGCGGTCCCTCCTTCCACTAGGCATCCACTGACCATTGTACTGCTGCCCGTGTACCCCTGGAACCAATTTTAAATTGCCAACAGCCCTATTTTGTTATGTTAGGCCTTCGAAGCCTGTCTGCGGTCCCTCCTTCCACTAAGCCTCCACTGACCACACCACTGCTGCCCGTGTACCCCTGGAACCAATTTAAAATTGCCTACAGCCAGCCCAATTTTTTTATTTTAGGCCTTCGATGCCTGTTTGCGGTCACTCCTTCCACTAGGCCTCCACTGACCACACCACTGCTGCCCGTGTACCCACGGAACCAATTTAAAATTGCCTACAGCCATGTGTTATTATGTTAGGCCTTCGATGCCTGTCTGCGGTCACTCCTTCCACTAGGCCTCCACTGACCACACCACTGCTGCCCGTGTACCCCTGGAACCAATTTAAAATTGCCTACAGCCAGCCCAATTTTTTTATTTTAGGCCTTCGATGCCTGTCTGCGGTCCGTTCTTTCTACTACTACTACACTGACCAGGCCACTGCTGCCCGTGTTCCCCTGGAACCAATTTAAAGTTGCCAACAGCCATGTGTTATTATGTTCGGCCTTCGATGCCTGTCTGCGGTCACTCCTTCCACTAGGCCTCCACTGACCACACCACTGCTGCCCGTGTACCCCTGGAAACAATTTAAAATTGCCTACAGCCATCTGTTATTATGTTAGGCCTTCGAAGCGTTCTGCGGTCCTTCCTTCCAATAGTTCTCCACTGACCAGACCAATGCTGGCCGTGTACCCCTGGAACCCAGCTGAAAGTGCATGTAGCCTCCTTTTTTTCTTTGTTTTATATTTAGAAAGCCCAGATGAACTACGCTGTGCAACGGTTCAAGCTACCCAGTCGACATTTCTTTTGCGAGAAAAGCCATCCCAGCCCTCCACCGGCATGAAAAAGTCTGCATTGTCATAGCACTCAGGCAATCAAACAGTAGAAAGGTGCACCTGACAAGAGACGCATGGACCAGTAGGCATGTCCACAAAAAGTTACGTGTCCATTACGGCGCCCTGGGTTAATGTGTTGGATGCATGGTCCACAGGGGACAGCCTACAAAGTCTGTCTGCAGTCCCTAATTCCAATTTTCCTCCGCTGACCACACCACTGCTGCCCGTGTACCCCTGGAACCAATTTTACAGTGTCTACAGCCTAATTTTGTTATGTTAGGCCTACTACGCCTGTCTGCGGTCCCTCCTTCCAATACTCGTCCACTGACCACACCACTGCTGCCCGTGGACCCCTGGAACCTATTTTTAATTGCATAGAGCATCCTTTTTTTAATAGTAGGCGTACAAAGTCTGTCTGCGGTCCACTATTGAAATTGTCCTCCACTGCCCAGAGCACTGCTGCTTGTGTACCCCTGTAACTTTTTAAAGCTGCAGTGAGCCACATTTTTGGTTTAAGTCCTACTACCTGTGTCTGTCTGCGCCACTCAATTCAGCTGTGTTCCTTTGAAAAAAGCTGAGCGTCAATAGTCTTGTTTTCAGCCTCTAGGAATTTTAAAACTGCATTGGGGGTACAACTTTGGTAGGGCCTACTAACGGTGTCTGCCTCCCCAAGGTGTGCCCCAGGTTTCCTCGCCATTGCTTCGATCTTAATGCTCTCGTTTAGTAGTTGTTGGAAACTACACTGCATTAGGCCTACAAATTGGGTATGGGGTGTAGAGAGATGGTGTGTTCCACTCCAAGGTGTTCCCCAGGTTTCCTCTCCATTGCTACGGTCTTCCGACTCTCGTTTAGTAGTTGTAGAAAACTACACTGCATTAGGCCTACAAATTGGGTATGGGGTGTAGAGAGATGGTGTGTTCCACTCCAAGGTGTTCCCCAGGTTTCCTCTCCATTGCTACGGTCTTCCGACTCTCGTTTAGTAGTTGTAGAAAACTACACTGCATTAGGCCTACAAATTGGGTATGGGGTGTAGAGAGATGGTGTGTTCCACTCCAAGGTGTTCCCCAGGTTTCGTCCACATTGCTTCGGTCTTCCGACTCTCGTTTAGTAGTTGTAGAAAACTACACTGCATTAGGCCTACAAATTGGGTATGGGGTGTAGAGAGATGGTGTGTTCCACTCCAAGGTGTTCCCCAGGTTTCCTCTCCATTGCTTCGATCTTCATGCTCTCGTTTAGTAGTTGTTGGAAACTACACTGCATTAGGCCTACAAATTGGGTATGGGGTGTAGAGAGATGGTGTGTTCCACTCCAAGGTGTTCTCCAGGTTGCCTTTCCTGAGCTTCGATCTTCCGGCTCTCGTTTAGTAGTTGTTGGAAACTACGCTGCATTAGGCCTACAAATTGGGTATGGGGTGTAGAGAGATGGTGTGTTCCACTCCAAGGTGTTCCCCAGGTTTCCTCGCCAATGCTTCGATCTTCATGCTCTCGTTTAGTAGTTGTTGGAAACTACACTGCATTAGGCCTACAAATTGGGTATGGGGTGTAGAGAGATGGTGTGTTCCACTCCAAGGTGTTCTCCAGGTTGCCTTTCCTGAGCTTCGATCTTCCGGCTCTCGTTTAGTAGTTGTTGGAAACTACACTGCATTAGGCCTACAAATTGGGTATGGGGTGTAGAGAGATGGTGTGTTCCACTCCAAGGTGTTCCCCAGGTTTCCTCTCCATTGCTTCGATCTTCATGCTCTCGTTTAGTAGTTGTTGGAAACTACGCTGCATTAGGCCTACAAATTGGGTATGGGGTGTAGAGAGATGGTGTGTTCCACTCCAAGGTGTTCTCCAGGTTGCCTTTCCTGAGCTTCGATCTTCTGGCTCTCGTTTAGTAGTTGTTGGAAACTACGCTGCATTAGGCCTACAAATTGGGTATGGGGTGTAGAGAGATGGTGTGTTACACTCCAAGGTGTTCTCCAGGTTGCCTTTCCTGAACTTCTATCTTCAGGCTCTCATTAAATTGTGGTTAAATGGAACAACTGCATTTGGCGTACTAGTTGGTTTGGGGCCTACTATCGGTGTCTGCCACTCCTTGCTGTTCTCCTGGTTTCCTGTCCTGAATTTCCATTTTCAGGCTCTCGTTAAGTAGTTGTTAATGTTAGACTGCATTTGGCCTACTAGTTGGGTTGGGGCCTACTATCGGTGTCTGCCACTCCTTGCTGTTCTCCTCCACTGAACAAAGCTGTGCCGCCTGTTTACTACGGTTGCCAATTTTGAACTGCATTTCGACTACTTACTGATTTGGGCCTACTCTCTGTGTCAGCCTCTCATTCCAGTTGTCCTCCACTGCAATGCCACCTGGTTAGTCCTGTGTTACCAATTTTGAACTGCATTTAGCCAACTTTATTCTTTGGGCCTATATCTGTGTTTCCTCCTCATCCTGCCCATTGCCCAGCCAGTGATAGATGAGTCTGCTGGTACATTGACCCATAACGCAAAATTCCCCGTGCATGCTACACAGCAAGATTGTGACCCTGCTGAAAGTCAGGTTCCTCTTCCCGCATACCATACCACCTTACACGGGGACAAAGAGGAAGGTGCAGATGAAAGTGCAGGTTCCTTCATCAGGTGGGGGGAGGAATACTAGTTGGCGACGTCACTGGCACAGGGCCTCTCATAGTACGCAAAAGTGTTACTGCCGGTGGGAGGCGCCCCCGCCGTGCAAACACACCGCTGTACTTTGAGGGGCCCTGTGCCAGTGCCAATGCCAACGAGTGGGCCCCCCCTGCTTGCTCAGGATCACAGCACTTGCAAAGTTTAAATACTTACCTCTCCCTGCTCCACTGCCGTGACGTGGTCCAGATTTACTGGGCCCACTAATTACTTGAACCAGCCCTACCCCCCACAACTTTAGCCAAATGACCCCCAATTTCAAATGCCTTCCAATTATTATAAGGTAAATTACGATTGACAAGCTTCTGTAACAAGAATGGATGTTTTTGCCATTAAAATGGGCAGTGTAGGTGTTTTCCTGGCCTCCACTCACTGCTGACTATGCTCCCCCATTGACTTGCATTGGGTTTCGTGTTTCGGGCGATACCCGACTTTTCGCCATAATCGGCCGATTCCACTCGACTCGACTTCTAAGATAGTCGGGTTTCGCGAAACACGACTCGACTCTAAAAAGGTCAAGGTCGCTCAACCCTAGTTACTGACACTAAATACAAGTACTAAGATAGCAAAACTGCACTACCACCTCCGGCCAGAAGGGGGAGCTCCAGAGACTCCCCTTGATCCATTCTGGTCTGAGAGAAAAACTGGCAGTTGGGCTAAGGAGTTGAAAGTGAGAGGTCATACAGCTGAATTTCTAACAGCCCTATGACGGTTTCCAGGCCCAAATCACCGGCCTGAGGAGAAGAGGGACAGAGAAAAAGGACATTGTGAGAACCGGGTAGCATTAATCACTACCCAGAACAGGCGCAAAGACGGATACCGGATCCGTGGCTGTATTCATTATATATAATACAGCAACCGGAAAAACGTGAGGTGATATCAGCTTCACTAGGGCCGGACGCAGCAACAGACACAGAGTTCAGCGGTACTCCCGGAGGGGGTAAGCCGATAAAAGGACTCGGGTTGCCCGTCGAACCAGGGCCCGGAAGGGACAGATTGGGCCGGCAGCCAGTTCACATACAGCAGCAGGGCCACACAGAAACTGCGTACAATAAGAGGCGAAGACCCCGGCAGGGTCAAAGTAACTCAGAGTTCCCATACAGACTCCGGTGTCAGGACTGGTTGTAAATCCCTTTATGTTGAAGTAAACTGGTTAAATGTTTCAGTGCCTCAGTCTTTCATTTGGACAATAGCCATCTATCCAGGATCGGGATCATCACCGCTGGGAGAACCTGCTGCTGATCAAGTAAGTGCCTGTTCCCTCACGATACCCTTACACTGTGCATTGCCTGAGGCCACAGCACCGGGTCAAGCCACCTGTGACATCCCCCTCAAGAGACAGACCCCATTGGTCCGGTGCTGGGTACCCCGGTCTCCTGGGCGTCACACTTTCATGCAGTCTTCTCTTTATGGTAGATTTGGATATTGATACGCCTACCTCCTGGAGAGTGTTGTTCACTTGGTTGGCTGTTGTGAAGGGGTTTCTCTTCACCATGGAGATTATTCTGCGATCATCCACCACTGTTGTCTTCCGTGGGTGCCTAGGTCTTTTTGCATTGATGAGTTCACCAGTGCTTTCTTCCTTCTCAGGATGTACCAAACTGTAGATTTTGCCACTCCTAATATTGTAGCAAATTCTCGGATGGGTTTTTTCTGTTTTTCCGCAGCTTAAGGATGGCTTGTTTCACCTGCATGGAGAGCTCCTTTGACCGCATGTTTACTTCACAGCAAAACCTTCCAAATGCAAGCACCATTCCTGAAATCAATTCCAGGCCTTTTATCTGCTTAATTGAGAACTACATAACGAAGGGATTGCACACACCTGTCCATGAAATAGCCTTGGAGTCAATTGTTCAATTACTTTTGGTCCCTTTAAAAACAGGGTGGCACATGTTAAGGAGCTGAAACTCCCAAACCCTTCGTCTAGTTTTAATGTGGATACCCTCAAATGAAAGCTGAAAGTCTGAACTTCAACTGCATCTGAATTGTTTTGTTTAAAATTCATTGTGGTAATGTCTATAACCAAAATTAGAAAAATGTTGTCTATGTCCAAATATATATGGACCTAACTGTATGAACTGCTGTACCTACCCTGAAAAGGGCTGATATTACAACTAGTCCTGACTCCCTAAACCTATCTCTCGCAATTCACACTCTTATACTGTATAGCGCCCATAGCAGTAGCGGTGCCATGTAACACTAAGTTGCAGCAGTGAGGAAATGGTGGCGACGGGGAAAATGGTGGGTTCTTATAGGGCATGGACATGTGACATACACAGCCAATGACACATTCCCTTGCTTGTGTGCATCACATGCACTTTGCTGTGTGTGTGCACTGCTGATAGGCTGAGAGACTCATATTAACCTCACATGTATGTGTATAAAAAGGACTAGTGACCTCATGAATAAACCTGGAAAGATGGGCTGGAAACCGTACAATGCCTGTCAACAATAGATTAAGCCATATGGCTCAGAGGCTAAAGGTAAAGTGCAAACAGTGCATATTTACACAGACAAGCATGTCCTACCCATCGGATGCCGACAGCTACAGCTCAGGTACCCCAACGCGTGTTTTGATGCTGCTTCTTCAGGGGGCAGTGTATAGATGTGTCATATAAACCAGCTTAAATATCCCACTGTGACTCCAAACGCCAATCCCCAAAAAGGGGGAGTGGTTAACATCGGCCGCGTCTATGAGAGCATGGGGGCGAGGCCAGCCGCAGCCCAACGTCACATCCGCGTCAAGAAGCAAAGAATACTGGGAGAAGTTCCCATGGTAACCACTATGCCAAGTGCTTCATATAGATGCCGGGGGAGACGCAGGTGGGGCAGGCACACACGCGCATGCGCTACCCGCGGCCGATGGCCACCAGGCGACGGAACTGTGCAGGTAAATGGAACTTAGTACGGCAACCAATATATATCATATATTAGTAATCAATTCAAGAATAACATAAAAAGTAAGGATATTTTAAAAAAAGGGTGACATCTATTCCCTAATAACAAATCAAAACACTGAAATAAACATATAAATAAGGAACAAGACATAATTAAATACATAACAAATAACAACATCATTATTTTACAATAAGATAATAATCTCCCAATATCCACAGTAAGTTGCCGAAAGTTCACCAATGATGGAGATGAAAAAGTACACGCAATAACTAGTCTGCAGGGCATCAGTCATAGTGTTTAACTCTCTGCCGTGGTCCACAATAGGCTGTCGATAGTTCACCAATGAAGAAAATGTAAGGGTCATCGCACAAAAACTGGTCCACAAGGCATGAGTCACAGTGAAGACATGATGTAATATCCAGAGCCAAAATAAGTAATCCCATAGAGAGTCCACTAATAATGTACGTGAAAAACACAAAAACACACAAGATTAAAATAAAATAAAAACAAAAGACTCCAAGGGCACACAATCAACGCTGATGACGGAAGGAACCCAATGTAAGAAAAAACGCACAGGGTTAGAGGAATGTTGAAAAGCTGACTTTTTCATTGAGCCCCAAAGGGTTGATGGTATCCAGCGACATTCCAGCTGCACCAGCCTGTGTTTGAGGTCACCTCCTCGGACACCGCAATGTATCCGGTCAATGCCTCAGATCAATAGTAGGTCCGGGTCACAGGCATGGCACAATTTAAAATGCCAGGGGATTGTTTTAAGAGATGCTTATTCAATAGCAGATGCAGCAGCTTTAATGTACTTAACATGTTCTCTAGTACACACACGCAACTCCCTTGAAGTGAGACCAATATATATTAGGCCACAGGGACACGTGGCGTAGTAGATGACAAAATCGCTGCTGCATGAAATACAATCTCTGATTCTGTAATTCCTTTTACCATCTGATGAACAAAAATCAGAAGCACGTATAATATTCCGGCAGGCCAAGCATGACCCGCACGGAAAACAGCCCTGTCGTGGCTTCCCTGTATAAAATGGGAGAGAGGGGGTGGATACATTATGACTCTTAACAAGAAGATCCCTCAAGTTTTTACTCCGCCTTGCTGTCATCAGCGGTCTCTCAGGAAGTAACCCGCCTTACACAGGCTCAGTCTTCAAAATAGACCAATGTCTGCTAAGAATGTTACGAATCGTGTTCCAACTGTTGTCATATGCAGAAATAAATCTGATTTGGTTAGGGTCACCCCTGTCCCTCCTGGAGCCTGACAGCAGCCGACCACGGACGGACGTCTTGGCCATCCAGTAGACTTTTTTGATGCAATGTTTACTGCAGCCACACTCATGATAGCGATCACGAAGGTCCAGTGCCTGCGCCTCAAAGCGCTCGTCCGAAGAACATAAGCACCTGATTCGCAGGAACTGGCCTTTCGGAATCGCCCTGACCGTGGATGGGGTGTGAGCTGATGAGGCATGTAAAAGTGCATTTACAGAAGTTTCCTTCCCAAATACATTGGTTTGGATGGTATTATCATGGTCCACAAGAATCTGGATGTCCAAAAAATCAATTTGATGGGCACTATATTTAAATGTAAGATTAATATTGTACTCATTCCTATTTAAAATTGAGAAAAAATTAACCAAACCTGTCTCTGAACCTTGCCAAATAACCAAAAGATCATCAATATAGCAGTACCAACCGATGACCTGGGAAGCGGCGCATGCGCCATCCCCGAAAACCTCCCTCTCCCAAAAACCTAGAAAGAGGTTAGGGTAGGATGGCGCACACACCGCGCCCATCGCAGTAATGCGTTGCTGCAAAAAGAAATGATTCTTGAAAGTAAAATATTTTTTAGTCAAAATAAATTTTAACAGATTCAAAATCAAATGTTGCAACGAGACATCCAGATTACTTGCACCAAGAAAAAACTCAACAGCTCTCACCCCATGTTGATGGGCAATACATGTATATAGGGACTCTACGTCAGCCGTGACCAACAGCATGCCAGGCTCCAGGGTCAGACCATCAAGCCTCCGCAGGACGTCAGTAGTGTCTCTGACGTTGGAGGGGAGTGTTTCCACCAAAGGGTGTAAATAATGATCAATGAACTTACAAATTGGGTCGCATAACCCTCCCACGCCAGAGACAATCGGACGACCAGGGGGTACCAGTGGGTCCTTATGTACCTTCAGTAGAAGATAAAATGTGGGAGTCACAGGAGACTGGACAAACAGACCATCAAAGATTTTTTTGGTAATCACCCCCTGAGAGAGTGCCGATTCCAGAATAAGAAAAAGTTCACTCTGAAACTGTGATACCGGATTATAGGCAAGTGTAGAGTAAGCCTCCTTATCCCTTAGCTGTCTAAAGGCCTCACGTTCGTACACCTTGATAGGCCAGACCACCACGTTCCCGCCTTTGTCGGCGGGCTTAAAAACCACATCGCGTAGTGCCCATAAGTCAGAAAGTGCTTGTCTTTGGCTATGCGTTAAGTTATCATTTACTCTCCCAGTGGGAATTGTTCTGAGTTCCTGCATAACCAACCTACAGAAAATTTCCACTTGGGGACAAAGCGACAAAGGGGGACAAAGTGACAAAGGTGGAAACGTGGTGGATCTAGGAAGGATAGACCTAGGGAAATTACCTGTGGATATATCGGAGGTCTCTCCTGCCAATTCCTCAAGGATGCGTAAAGTCTTCTGTTCCGCCCTAGTATCAACATCCAAATGAGGTTGATTCTTGGAATGCAATTTTTTTTAAATCAACTTCCTTGTGAATAAAAAAGGTCCTTCACTGTGGTAAAGAAATCAAAATTGTTATTGGGCACGAATGTTAAACCCAAGCACAAGACTTCATGCTGTGTATCTGATAACACGTGAGAAGAAAGATTAATTACTTTCAAATTATTTTTACTTTTCTTGTCCTTAGGTTGTGGAAGAGAAGTCTTGTGATTGATTTTAGATCTATTATACATCGTATTAGTAACCCTCACAGGTCTAAGTCTCTCATTCCACTGTGAACTAGCACCTGCACCCGACAGTAAATCTTCATCCACAGATGAGGCTGAAGAAAATGAGTTATATCAAGTTTGGGAGGGCAGCACCCTCCAATTAGTTAGCCCAGGTCTACGCCATTTATATACCCGATGATTCTTATAGTCACCGAGGTCCCTCTGGTACTTATTACTTTTAACCTGAACAATATCCTTTTCCCACTTTAAAAAGTCCGCATCAAGATCAGCATTAAGTTTAATCATGGCTTCCGCTGTCATCTGTTTGGCCAACGTATCCTGAATACCACGAATCTCCTTCTCCATCTCTTCAATCATGATCTGATTCGGTTTATATGACATATCTATACACTGCCCCCCGAAGAAGCAGCAGCGAAACGCGCGTTGGGGTACCTGAGCTGTGGCTGTTGGCATCCGATGGGTAGGACATGCTTGTCTGTGTAAATATGCACTGTTTACACTTTACCTTTAGCCTTTGAGCCATATGGCTTAATCTATTGCTGACAGGCATTGTACGGTTTCCAGCCCATCTTTACAGGTTTATTCATGAGGTCACTGCTCCTTTTTATACACATACATGTGAGGTTATTATGAGTGTCCTCTTTTTTATAGATTGCCTGCCATGCCAGTTATGCATTATCTGCTATTGACCTGTCCAGTATTGTTTGTGTATTTTTGCTATTTTGTGCACTTGTTTGCCTTGTCTATACTATATTACTAATAAAGAGAGTTATATATTTTTATAGCATTCCTCTAGGCGTTCGTTATTATATTTCTATTTTTACCAGATATTATTGGGAATGTAAAGCTCTAGGTTTTTTCCATATGTCTTCTATGGTCAGATGTATTCAGACCCTTTGCTCAGACACTCATATTTAAGTTACATGCTGTCCATTTCCTTGTAATCCTCCTTGAGATGGTTCTACTCCTTCACTGGAGTCCAGATGTTTTTAACCCCTTACAAACCTCCACGGTACTATTACTGCGGAGGTCAGATCCCAAGCGCTGAGCCCACCTCAAAGCCGGGACATGTCAGCTGTTTTGAACAGCTGACATGTGCCCGCGACAGTGACGGGAGAAATCGTATTTCACCCGCCGCTATTAACTAGTATAATGCCGCTGTCAAATGCTGACAGTGGCATTTAACCAGCGCTTCCGGCCATCGGGCCGGAAATGAGCGCATCGCTGACCCCCGTCACATGATCGGGGGTCAGCGATGCGTCGGCATAGCAAAGAGAGGTCTCCTTGAGACCTCTATGGTTGCTGATGCCAGCTTGCTGTGAACGCCACCCTGTGGTCGGCGCTCATAGGAAGCCTGTAATTCAGCTACATAGGAGCGATCTGATGATTGCTGCTATGTAGCAGAGCCGATCAGGCTATGCCAGCTTCTAGCCTCTCATAGAAGCTATTGAAGCTTGGCAAAAGTAAAAAAAAAGTTTAAAAAATATGAAAAAAATTAAAAAAAAATATACAAGTTTAAATCACTCCCCTTTCACCCCACTCAAAATAAAACAATAAAAGAAAAATCAAACCTACCCATATTTGGTGTCGCTGCATTCAGAATTGCCCAGTCTATCAATAAAAAAATGGATTAACCTGATAGCTAGACAGCGTAGCAAAAAAAAAATTCGAAACACCAGAATTACATTTTTTTGGTCTCCGCGACATTGCATTAAAATGCAATGATGGGCGATCAAAACAACATATCTGCACCAAAATGGTATCACGAAAAATGTCAGCTCGGCACACAAAAAATAAGCCCTCACCTGACCCCAGATCAAGAAAAATGGAGACGCTACGGGTATTGGAAAATTGCGCTTTTTGTTTTTTATACCACTTAGATAAAACGTAACCTAGACATGTTTGGTGTCTATGAACTCATAGTGACCTGGAGAATCATAATGGTAGGTCAGTTTTAGCATTTAGTGAACCTAGCAAAAAAGCCAAACAAAAAACCAGTGTGAAATTGCACTTTTTTTGCAATTTCACCACATTTGGAATTTGTTTCCTGTTTTCTAGTACACAACATGCTAAAACCAATAATGTCGTTCAAAAGTGCTTCTTGTCCTGCAAAAAGCAAGCCTTCACATGGCCATATTGACAAAAATAAAAAAGCTATGGCTCTGGGAAGGAGGGGAGTGAAAAACGAGAACACAAAAACGGAAAAGGGCAAGGTCGTGAGGGGGTTAATGAAACTAATAGGACTTGATTTGCAAAGGCACACACCTGTCTATATAAGACATCACAGCTCACAATGCATGTCAGACCAAATGAGAATCATGAGGTCAAAGGAACTGGCCAAGGAGCTCAGAGACAGAATTGTGGCAATGCACAGATCTGGCTAAGGTTTCAAAAAATGTATGTAGTACTCAAGGTTCTTAAAAGCACAGTGGCCTCCATAATTCTTAAATGGAAGAAGTTTGGGACCACCAGAAGTCATCCTAGACCTGGTCGTCCAGCCAAACTGAGCAATCGTGGGAGAAGAACCTTGGTGAGAGAGGTAAAGAAGAACCCCAAGATGAATGTGGCTGAGATCCAGAGATGCAGTAGGGAGATGGGAGAAAGTTCCACAAAGTAAACTATCACTGTAGCCCTCCACCAGTCGGGGCTTTATGGCAGAGTGGCCCAATGGAAGACTCTCCTCAGTCCTAGACATACGAAAGCCCGCATAGAGTTTGCTAAAAAAAAAAGGACTCCCAGACTATGAGAAATAAGATTCTCTGGTCTGATGAGATGAAGATAGACCATTTTGGCGATAATTCTAAGCGGTATGTGTGGAGAAAACCAGGCATTGCTCATCACCTGCCCATTACAATACCAAGAGTGAAACATGGTGGTGGCAGCATCATGCTGTGGGGGTGTTTTTCAGCTGCAGGGACAGGGTGACTGGTTGCCATTGAGGGAAACATGAATGTGGCCAAGTACAGAGATCTCCTGGATGAAAACCTCTTCCAGAGTGCTCTGGACCTCAGACTTGGCCGAAGGTTCGCCTTCCAACAAGACAATGACCTTAACAACTCAGCGAAAATAACAAAGGAATGGCTTCAGAACAACTCTGTGACCACCAATGTTCACCATCCAACCTGATGGAACTGGAGAGAATCTGCAAGGAAGAATGGCAGAGTATCCCCAAATGCAGGTGTGAAAAACTTGTTGCATCATTCCCAAGAAGACTCATGGCTGTACTAGCTCAAAAGGGTGCTTCTACTCAATACTGAGCAAAGGGTCTGAATACTTATGACCATGTGACATTTAGTTTTTTCTTTTTTAATATCTTTGCAAAAAATTACATTTCTGTTTCTTTTCATTCAAGATGGGGTGCAGAGTGTACGTTAATGAGAAAACAAATGAACTTTTTTGAATTTACCAAATGGCTGCAATGAAACACAGAGTGAAAAATGTAATGGGGTCTGAATACTTTCTGTACCCACTATATGACGTATATGTACATCATAATTAGTGTCTCCCTCGTTGATGTGGGCCATACCACATCTTTTCCGGCCTATCACGGCTGATTTCATCAGCTGACATGTGCTCCTAGCAGCAGCAGGTGGAATTGCGATCCACCAGCAGCTGTTACCATGTTAAATGCTGCTGTCAATATCTGACAGCGGCATTTAACATGATCAAGCAGGAAGCATCTCATTAGCTAAGCTCATTGGAGCGCCATCATATGATCGTGGGGCGCGAATGGGTTGGCATGACAACCCAGGGTCTGCTGGAAACCCCCATGGTTGTCATTGCCGATCTGCTATGAGCAATGCCTTATGGCTGGCATTCATAGCGCATGATCAATTCAAGGCTGAAGACCTGCTATGTGTAGCTCAAGCAATCAAAAGAACGCAGCTTAAAGTCTCCTAAAGAAACTATTGAAGCAAATAAAATGTGTAAAAAAAAGTATAAAAATAAATAAAAGTTTAAATTACCACCCTTACGCCCCATTCTAAATAATACAATTAAAAGATCCAAAATATACATATTTGGTATCGCCATGTTAAGCAATGCCTGATCTATCAAAATATAAGAAGAATTAATCCAATCAGTAAATGACATAACAAGAAAAAAATTAAAATCTCCAGAATTACTTTTGTTTGGTCACCACAACATTGCAATAAAATGCAATAACAGGCGATCAAAAGATTGTATGTGCCCTAAAATGGTATTGATAACACAAAACACAAAAGATAACACAAAAGATATTCCCTCACCCAGCCCGAGATCACAAAAAATAGAGACCCTACAGGTCTTTGAAAATGGTACCCTGTTTTTTAACACATTTTGGATTTTATTTCCATCACTTAAATAAAAAATAACCTATTCATGTGTCGTATCTACAAACTTGTAATATAATGACCTGGAGAATCACAATGGCAGGTCAGTTTTGGCATTTAGTGAACATGATAAAAAAACTAAAATAAATTGTGAAATTGCACTTTTTCGTATTTTCCAGAACATTATATCATCATTCGATCATATCCTTTTCATACATTTTCACATTTAAAACCTTTGAAAATATTAAAGCATATATTTTTATACATTTATTACAAACACTTCATATATATGTATGGGCCAAACACTGTCTAATCTACTTATGAGAAATTTTATAGGTAAAAAGTCTAATATTTTACTACTACTACTAACACTAATCTACAAAGCCACCTACAACCTGTCCCCTCCCTATATCTCTGAACTAATCTCCCACTATCTTCCCTCACGTAATCTTCGATCCTCCTACTCTCCTCCACACTTATTCGTTCCTCACACAACCGCCTCCAAGATTTCTCCCGAATATCCCCCATCCTCTGGAATTCCACGCCTCAACGTGTCCGATTATCCACCACCCTCGGATCCTTCAGACGGAAGCTGAAAACCCATCTCTTCAGGAAAGCCTGCAATAACCATTCTGCCGCTTCACCAACCACCTGAGCTGCCGCCTCACCAACCACCCGAACTGCCACCATGGCACCAACCACCTGAGCTGCCGTGTCGCTGCTGCCTCACCAACCACCCGAGCTGCCGCCTCACCACCACCAGTGCTGCAGCACACTGACCTACTGTCTCTTCCCTATTATCCCGAAGAATGTAATTCCGCAAGGACAGGTTCCTCTGCCCTCTGTACCAGTCCGTCACTGTAAATTTGATTACTGTTAACGATATCTATAACTCTGTATGTAACCCCTTTCTCATGTACAGCACCATGATATAAATAAATAATAATAATACTAATAATAAGCAATGTATTGGAAAATCTAAAACTTCTAAAGTTGCTTCTGAGGAGAGACAGGATTCCTAATATGTCAGACAAACAGTGGAGACGCGAACATCTGTCGTATGTGTGAATCAGGATGGAATCGACATAGCAGCTATAAAAGTTTATTTGAATCCTATATAGTGAAACTTCCTCTCACAAAACCAAACAAATGAGACATATTTAACTAAAAGAGTCTACTATAAGCATTATATATAAGATCTTTACTGGAGCATATATTAATTAAATAAACCACAGCAAGAAATAACATAACAAAGGAAATGAAACTTGGTGACCTCAGTTGCATATCTTTTTAATTTGGTATCTCACAAGAATCAGAAGCAGTGAATATGAGCGGTAAGAAATTGTAATCAGCAAACCTCTCTAACAGTAATCTACTACAATGATAATAATATATTAATAATATTCTTTATTTATATAGCGCCAACATATTCTGCAGTGCTTTACAATTCAACAGCTCATATGCAAGTCATAAGTAACAACATTAAAGATAATACAATAATTAGAGCAAAATAATGATGACCCTGCCCGTAAGAGCTTACAATCTACAATCTACAATCTACAATGATGTGGGGGAAGACACAAAGTACAAGTGCATATTTACATTGATGGTCCAGTTATCTTGAGGGAATTGGGGATAGATAAAGGCTGCATGAGCCAGTATTTGTGGTGCTTTTGGGTGCGGTGGAGTTTGATGGTGAGTTATTCTCAAATAACTAGTGAATGACACACACACACACACACTCACACTTCGATTAGGGAACATGATAGGCCACTCTAAACAGATGGGTTTTGAAAGCGAGTCTAAAACTCTATAAGTTGTTATTAGTCCTAATTTCTTGGGCTAGAGCATTCCAGAGTTTTGGCGCAACTTGAGAGAAGTCATGAAGGCGGGAGTGGGAGGTATGGATTAGTGCAGAGGTTAGTCGAAATTCGCTTGCAGAGCATAAAGAGTGAGTAGGCCTATAAATATAAATGAGGGAGGAGATATAGGGGGGTGCCACACAGTGTAGAGCTTTGTGGGTGAGAAGAAGCAGTTTAAATAGGATCCTGTAATGAATGGGCAGCCAGTGCAATGACTGCCAAAGTGGACTGATTAGCCAGATGGACGAGCCTGGCTGCTGCATTAAGGATGGACTAGAGAGAGGAAAGTTGAGTGAGGGAGAGACCAACTAATAGAGCATTACAGTAGTCAAGGCGGGAGTGGATCAGAGCAACAGTGAGGGTTTTCGTTGTTTCCACAGTGAGAAAGGGGCAGATTCTAGAGATGGTCTTTAGGTGCAAGCGACAAGAGATGGCAAGAGATTGTATATGGGAGGTGAAAGAAAGGTTGGTGTTAAACATAACACCCAGACAACATGCTTGCTGCCTAAGTGTTATTATGGTGCCCTCCACAGAGAGGGAGATGTCAGATTTAGGGAAGTCAGTAGTTGGTGGGAGTAGAAGTAGTTCTGTTTTGGAAAGGTTGTGTTTGAGATACAGAGTGGACATATTAAATATACATGCCCCTGTCAGAAATGGAGTTAACTTATGAGTTATACAGATCAAAGGCTTGGAACATTGGATCACTGTCTGTACCCTCACCTCCCTGCTCAGAACAGGTAATTGAAGTAGGTTATCTGATAAAGAGCACAGAGTCATTAACAAGTAGATGTCAATGTTGGCCAATAGTAATGAGCGAGTGTACTCGTTGCTCTGGTTTTCCCGAGCATGCTTTGGTGACCTCCGAGTATTTGTTATTGCTCGAAGATATAGTTTTCATCTCCTCAGCTGCATGATTTTTGGCTTCAAGATAAGCTGAACACATATGGCAATTCCCTAACAAACAGGCATTCCTCACATGTATTTGGTGTATCTGGAAGCCATAAATCATGCAACTGAGGAGATGAAAACTATATCTCCAAGCAATAACAAATACTCAGAGGTCACCCGAGCGTGCTTGGGAAAAACCGAGCAATGAGTACACTCGCTCATCACTATTGGCTAACTATCAGGGTTAGCAGTTGAGTCTCCAGTATGGCATCTTTGGCAAATAGGAGTTAAATGCTGAGGCATCAATGCTTTCACTTTATGTAGCCATTCCATCTGTACTTCATAAAATATTTTTAGTTTTTTTTAATTAGAATTTTTTGCATGATCTGGGGTGGGGTGAGGGCTTATTTTTTGTGCACCGACCTGCCATTTTTATTGATACCATTTTGGGGTACATACAATGTTTTGATCACCTGTTATTGCATTTTATTGCAATATTGCGGGAACCAAAACAACGTACTTCAGGCGTTTTGATTCTTTTCTCAGTATGCCGTTTACCAATCGGATTAATTCTTTTTATATTTTGATAGACCTGGTATTTCTAAACTTGGTGATCCTGATATTTTTTTAATTGTTTTATTTTGAATGAGACAAAAGGGAGGTTATTTGAACTTGCATATTTCTTTAATATATTTTAAAAGCCTTTATTCAACTTTTTGCTTGCTTCATAGGAGACTTGAAGATGCAATATTCCGACAACCACAGCGGTTTCCTGCAGACCCCGGGTTTTCATGCCAATACATCGGTGCCCCACGATCATGTGACAGGGACGCCGGTGGGCAGGTCTTATGACGCACTTCTGATGAGGCTATGTTTCATGCCACTGTTGGAGATTGACAGCGACATTTAATATGTTAGCAGTGTGGGTGGATAGCGAATCCACCAGCGGGTGTTAGGGGCATATGTCAGATGATTAAATCAGCTGTTAAATGCCAGAAAAGATGTTGGCTCAGCACTGGAGCCAGCATTAAACAGGAGGATGCGACCTATGACTCACCTATGCGTCATTAGCCATAGATGGGTTAAAAATGCTGGTCTCTTCTCAATCATTCTATCTTTTGGGCATCCTTCATAATGATCTTTAATCTTTAAGAATTATACAGATATATTTTGATATATGTCATTGTTAAAGGGGATATCTGGAACTTTAAAGAAGAGTCATGCAGTTGCTAACAGAGGCAACTACTTGTCTGTTGTGCCAAGCACCAGTCATTGACAGCTCCTGCCAGAAAAATTCAGCTTCTCCCTATCAACAGAGCAGCAGTTCATCTTCTTGTTGACAAGGCGGGACTACAAGTGTCACATTGATTGACAGCTGGCTTCCCCCAATTAGGCAGCAGAAGCCTGCTGTCAATCAACAGGAAACCTTCTTTAAAGATACAGTAGTACGAAAGAGAAATGTCTGAAAACATTTTTTTTTATTATAGTCCAAGCATTGGCTGAGCTTTCCATTGACTGATCCTTCAAAAAAATATAGTGAATACTTGGTGTACGGTAAGTTAATCATTAAACAAATACAGTATATACTCCAGTATAAGCCGAGATTTTCAGCCCAAAAAAATGGGATGAAAGTGCCCCTCTCGGCTTATAGTTGAGTCATGGTCGGCGGGGGGGGGGGTCAGCTGGGGGGGTCAGCGGGTGAGGGGGTGCGACGACTGTCACATACTCACCTGCTCCTGGCACTCCTGACACGGTCCCTGCTGTTGTGAATTCTGTTATCGAACTCCCTCCTGTGGTCATGAATGGTACTTCGACGAGTTCTGTCCATGGACTCCCTCTGGTGGCTGTGAGTGGAGCTGCTGCTTCTGAGGTCCCTTCCACAGGTGAAGTAGTTTATTCTTTGGCTGGCTGCTCTATTTAACTCCACTCAGATCGTTACTCCATGCCAGCTGTCAATGTTCTTGTACTGGTTCAGTTCACTCTTGGATCTTTCTGGTGACCTGTCTACTCCAGCAGAAGCTAAGTCCCTGCTAGTTTATTATTTGTTCATTGTTTCCTTGTCCAGCTTGCTTTCATGATTTTGCCTTGCTAGCTGGAAGCTCTGGGATGCAGAGTGGCATCTCCGCACCGTGAGTCGGTGCGGAGGTCTTTTTGCACACTCTGCGTGGTCTTTTTGTAGTTTTTTGTGTTGACCGCAAAGATACCTTTCCTATCCTCAGTCTGTTAACTCACAGTCAGTATATGTGCGGGGCTGCCTTTTCCTTTGGGGAATTTCTCTGAGGCAAGGTAGGCTTTATTTTCTATCTTTAGGGCTAGTTAGCTCTTAGGCTGTGTAGAGGCGTCTAGGCAGAGTCTGGTACGCTCCACGGCTATTTCTAGTTGTTGTGATAGGATTAGGGGTTGCGGTCAGCAGAGCTCCCACTTCCCAGAGCTTTTCCTGTGTGAGTTTAACCATCAGGTCATTCCGGGTGCTCCTAACCACCAGGTCTATAACAGTACAGCTGGTCCAAAGTATTAATGACTCTCAATAGAGGGATAAGAGAAGTTCTGAGACCATTTTTTTTTCTCTGCAGTGTGTTTTGTCTTTTTTTCCCCTTAACCTCTGGGTGGTTCAGGACACAGGTGTAGATATGGACATTCAAGGTCTGTCCTCTTGTGTGGATCATCTCACTGCAAGGGTACAAAACATTCAAGATTTTGTGGTTCAGAATCCGATGTTAGAGCCTAGAATTCCAATTCCTGATTTGTTTTCTGGGGATAGATCTAAGTTCCTGAATTTCAAAAATAATTGTAAACTGTTTCTAGCTTTGAAACCCCACTCCTCTGGTGACCCCGTTCAACAAGTGAAAATCGTTATTTCTTTGTTGCGTGGTGACCCTCAAGACTGGGCATTTTCCCTTGCGCCAGGAGATCCTGCATTGCGTGATGTAGATGCGTTTTTTCTGGCGCTTGAAATGCTTTATGATGAACCAAATTCAGTGGATCAGGCAGAGAAAATCTTGCTGCTTTGTGTCAGGGTCAGGATGAAGCGGAGGTGTACTGTCAGAAGTTTAGAAAGTGGTCTGTGCTTACTCAGTGGAATGAATGTGCCCTGGCGGCTATTTTCAGGAAGGGTCTTTCTGAAGCCCTTAAGGATGTCATGGTGGGATTTCCCATGCCTGCTGGTCTGAATGAGTCTATGTCCTTGGCCATTCAGATCGATCGGCGCTTGCGTGAGCGCAAAGCTGTGCACGATTTGGCGGTATTCTCTGATCAAAGGCCTGAGCCTATGCAATGTGATAGGACTTTGACCAGAGCTGAACGGCAAGATGTGATGTTCCATTGCAGTCAATTTCGTCTTCCACTCCTTCTGAAGTCCCTGAGTTTTTTGTCAGATTACCGGGATGTATTTGAAGAGCCCAAATCCGGTGCCCTACCTCCTCATAGGGATTGCGATTGTGCTATTAATTTGATTCCTGGTAGTAAGTTTCCTAAGGACCGACTGTTTAATTTATCTGTGCCAGAGCACGCCGCTATGTGGAGTTATATAAAGGAATCCTTGGAGAAAGGTCATATTCGCCCGTCGTCATCACCGTTGGGAGCAGGGTTCTTTTTTTGTGGCCAAGAAGGATGGCTCTTTGAGACATTGTATTGATTACCGCCTTCTTAATAAGATCACAGTCAAATTTCAGTACCCTTTGCCGCTGCTGTCTGATTTGTTTGCTCGGATTAAGGGGGCTAGTTGCTTCACCAAGATAGATCTTCGAGGGGCGTATAATCTTGTGCGAATTAAACAGGGCGATGAATGGAAAACAGCATTTAATACGCCCGAGGGCCATTTTGAGTACCTGGTTATGCCATTCGGGCTTTCTAATGCTCCATCTGTGTTTCAGTCCTTTATGCATGACATCTTCCGAAAGTACCTGGATAGATTCATGATTGTATATTTGGATGATATTTTGGTCTTTTCGGATGATTGGGAGTCTCATGTGAAGCAGGTCAGAATGGTGTTCCAGGTCCTTCGTGCGAATTCCTTGTTTGTGAAGGGGTCAAAATGTCTCTTTGGAGTTCAGAAGGTTTCATTTTTGGGTTTCATTTTTTCCCCTTCTACTATCGAGATGGACCCTGTTAAAGTTCAGGCCATTTATGATTGGACTCAGCCGACATCTGTGAAGAGCCTGCAGAAGTTCCTGGGCTTTGCTAATTTTTACCGTCGCTTCATCGCTAATTTATCTAGTGTTGCTAAACCGTTGACTGATTTGACCAAGAAAGGTGCTGATGTGGTCAATTGGTCCTCTGCGGCTGTAGAGGCTTTTCAGGAGTTGAAGCGTCGTTTTTCTTCTGCCCCTGTGTTGTGCCAGCCAGATGTTTCGCTCCCGTTTCAGGTCGAGGTTGATGCTTCTGAGATTGGAGCAGGGGCTGTCTTGTCGCAAAGAAGTTCTGATTAGAGTTGAGCGACCTTGACCTTTTTAGAGTCGAGCCGGGTTTCGCGAAACCTGACTATCTCAAAAGTCGAGTCGAGTGGAATCGGCCGATTATCGCGAAAAGTCGGGGATCGACCGAAACACGAAACCCAATGCAAGTCAATGGGGGAGCATAGTCGGCAGTGAGTAGAGGACAGGAAAACATGTACAGAGCCCATTGTATTGGCAAAAACATCCATTCTTGCTACTGAAGCTTGTCAATCGTAAT
Organism: Ranitomeya imitator; assembly: GCF_032444005.1. Taxonomy (NCBI): domain Eukaryota; kingdom Metazoa; phylum Chordata; class Amphibia; order Anura; family Dendrobatidae; genus Ranitomeya; species Ranitomeya imitator. Next base: position 409,730,831 of record NC_091282.1, on the reverse strand, counting down.
TTAGCTTATAATAATTGTAAGGCATTTGAAATTGGGGGTCATTTGGCTAAAGTTGTGGGGGGTAGGGCTGGTTCAAGCAATTAGTGGGCCAAGGACATCTGGACCACGTCACGGCAGTGGAGCAGGGGGAGGTAAGTATTTCAACTTTGCAAGTGCTGTGATCCTGAGCAAGAGGGGGGGCCCACTCGTTGGCATTGGCACTGGCACTGGGCCCCTCAAAGTACAGCGGTGTGTTTGCAAGGCGGGGGCGCCTCCCACTGGCAGCAACACTTTTTCGTACTATGAGAGGCCCTGTGCCAGTGACGTCGCCAACGAGTATTCCTCCCCCCACCTGATGAAGGAACCTGCACCTTCATCTGCACCTTCCTCTTTGTCCCCGTGTAATGTGGTATGGTATGCGGGAAGGGGGACCTGACTTTCAGCAGGGTCACAATCTTGCAGTGTAGCGTGCACGGGGAATGTTGCGTTATGGGTCAGGGTACCAGCAGACTCATCTATCACTGGCTGGGCAATGGGCAGGATGAGGAGGAAACACAGATATAGGCCCAAAGAATAAAGTGGGCTAAATGCAGTTCAAAATTGTTAACAGGACTAACCAGGGGGCATTGTTTTGTTCAGTGGAGGACAACTGGAATGAGAGGCTGACACAGAGAGTAGGCCCAAATCTGTAAGTAGTCTAAATGCAGTTCAAAATTGGCAAGAGTAGTAAACAGGCGGCACAGCTTTGTTCACTGTAGGAGAACAGCAAGGAGCGGCAGACACAGATAGAAGGCCCCAACCCAACTAGTAGGCCTAATGCAGTGTAGTTTTCAACAACCACTAAACGAGAGTCGGAAGACCGAAGCAATGGAGAGGAAACCTGGGGAACACCTTGGAGTGGAACACACCGTCTCTACACCCCATACCCAATGTGCAGGCCTAATGCAGTGTAGTTTTCAACAACTACTAAACGAGAGTCGGAAGACCGAAGCAATGTAGACGAAACCTGGGGAACACCTTGGAGTGGAACACACCATCTCTACACCCCATAACCAATTTGTAGGCCTAATGCAGTGTAGTTTTCAACAACTACTAAACGAGAGTCGGAAGACCGAAGCAATGGAGAGGAAACCTGGGGAACACCTTGGAGTGGAACACACCGTCTCTACACCCCATACCAAATGTGCAGGCCTAATGCAGTGTAATTTTCAACAGCTACTAAACGAGAGTCGGAAGGCCGAAGCAATGGAGAGGAAACCTGGGGAACACACAGGTAGTAGGCCTTAAACCAAAAATGTGGCTCAATGCAGTTTAAAAAAGGTTACAGGGGTACACAGGCAGCATTGGTCTGGTCAGTGGAGGACTATTTCAATTATGGACTGCAGACAGACTTTGTACGCCTACTATTAAAAAAAGGATGCTCTATGCAATTAAAAATAGGTTCAAGGGGTACACGGGCAGCAGTGGTGTGGTCAGTGGAGGAGTATTGGAAGGAGGGACCACAAACAGGCGTAGTAGGCCTAACATAACAAAATTTGTCTGTAGGCACTTTAAAATTGGTTCCAGGGGTACACGGGCAGCAGTGGTGTGGTCAACGGAGGACAATTTGAATTAGGGACTGCAGACAGACTTTGAAGGCTGTCCCCTGTGGACCATGCATCCAACACATTAACCCAGTGCGCCGTAATGGACACGTAACTTTTTGTGGACATGCCTACTGGTCCATGCGTCTCTTGTCAGGTCTGGTGCACCTTTCTACTGTTTGATTGCCTGAGTGCTATGACAATGCAGAATTTTTCATGCCGGTGGAGGGCTGGGATGGCTTTTCTCGCAAAAGAAGTGATGACTGGGTAGCTTGAACCGTGGTACAGACTAGTTCATATGGGCTTTATAAATATAAAACAAAGAAAAAAAGTAGGCTCCATGCACTTTCAGCTGGGTTCCAGGGGTACACGGCCAGCATTGGTCTGGTCAGTGGAGAACTATTGGAAGGAGGGCCCGCAGACAGGCTTCGAAGGCCTAACATAATAAAATTGGGCTGTAGGCACTTTATAATTGGTTCCAGGGGTACACGGGCAGCAGTGGTCTGGTCAGTGGAGACCTAGTGGAAGGAGGGACCGCAGACAGGCTTCGAAGGCCTAACATAATAAAATTGGGCTGTAGGCACTTTATAATTGATTTCAGGGGTACACAGGCAGCAGTAGACAGGTCAGTGGAGGCCTAGTGGAAGGAGGGACCGCAGACATGCTTCGAAGGCCTAACATAATAAAATTGGGCTGTAGGTACTTTATCATTGGTTCCAGGGGTACACGGGCAGCAGTGGTCTGGTCAGTGGAGGCCTAGTGGAACGAGGGACCGCAGACAGGCTTCGAAGGCCTAACATAATAAAATTGGGCTGTAGGCACTTTATAATTGGTTCCAGGGGTACACGGGCAGCAGTGGTCTGGTCAGTGGAGGCCTAGTGGAAGGAGGGACCGCAGACAGGCTTCGAAGGCCTAACATAATAACATTGGGCTGTAGGCACTTTATAATTGGTTCCAGGGGTACACGTGCAGCAGTGGTCTGGTCACTGGAGACCTAGTGGAAGGAGGGACCGCAGACAGGCTTCGAAGGCCTAACATAATAAAATTGGGCTGTAGGTACTTTATAATTGGTTCCAGGGGTACACGGGCAGCATTGGTCTGGTCAGTGGAGGCCTAGTGGAAGGAGGGACCGCAGACAGGCTTCGAAGGCCTAACATAATAAAATTGGGCTGTAGGCACTTTATAATTGCTTCCAGGGGTACACGGGCAGCAGTGGTCTGGTCAGTGGAGACCTAGTGGAAGGAGGGACCGCAGACAGGCTTCGAAGGCCTAACATAATAAAATTGGGCTGTAGGCACTTTATAATTGGTTCCAGGGGTACACGGGCAGCAGTGGTCTGGTCAGTGGAGACCTAGTGGAAGGAGGGACCGCAGACAGGCTTCGAAGGCCTAACATAATAACATTGGGCTTTAGGCACTTTATAATTGCTTCCAGGGGTACACGGGCAGCAGTGGTCTGGTCAGTGGAGACCTAGTGGAAGGAGGGACCACAGACAGGCTTCGAAGGCCTAACATAATAAAATTGGGCTGTAGGCACTTTATAATTGGTTCCAGGGGTACACGGGCAGCAGTGGTCTGGTCAGTGGAGACCTTGTGGAAGGAGGGACCGCAGACAGGCTTCGAAGGCCTAACATAATAAAATTGGGCTGTAGGCACTTTATAATTGGTTCCAGGGGTACACGTGCAGCAGTGGTCTGGTCACTGGAGACCTAGTGGAAGGAGGGACCGCAGACAGGCTTCGAAGGCCTAACATAATAAAATTGGGCTGTAGGTACTTTATAATTGGTTCCAGGGGTACACGGGCAGCAGTGGTCTGTTCAGTGGAGGCCTAGTGGAAGGAGGGACCGCAGACAGGCTTCGAAGGCCTAACATAATAACATTGGGCTTTAGGCACTTTATAATTGCTTCCAGGGGTACACGGGCAGCAGTGGTCTGGTCAGTGGAGACCTAGTGGAAGGAGGGACCGCAGACAGGCTTCGAAGGCCTAACATAATAAAATTGGGCTGTAGGCACTTTATAATTGGTTCCAGGGTTACACGTGCAGCAGTGGTCTGGTCAGTGGAGACCTAGTGGAAGGAGGGACCGCAGACAGGCTTCGAAGGCCTAACATAATAAAATTGGGCTGTAGGCACTTTATAATTGGTTCCAGGGGTACACGGGCAGCAGTGGCCTGGTCAGTGGAGACCTAGTGGAAGGAGGGACCACAGACAGGCTTCGAAGGCCTAATATAATAAAATTGGGCTGTAGGCACTTTATAATTGGTTCCAGGGGTACACGTGCAGCAGTGGTCTGGTCACTGGAGACCTAGTGGAAGGAGGGACCGCAGACAGGCTTCGAAGGCCTAACATAATAAAATTGGGCTGTAGGCACTTTATAATTGGCTCCAGGGGTACACGGGCAGCAGTGGTCTGGTCAGTGGAGGCCTAGTGGAAGGAGGGACCGCAGACAGGCTTCGAAGGCCTAACATAATAAAATTGGGCTGTAGGCACTTTATAATTGGTTCCAGGGGTACATGGGCAGCAGTGGTCTTGTCAGTGGAGGCCTAGTGGAAGGAGGGACCGCAGACAGGCTTCGAAGGCCTAACATAATAACATTGGGCTGTAGGCACTTTATAATTGGTTCCAGGGGTACACGGGCAGCAGTGGTCTGGTCAGTGGAGACCTAGTGGAAGGAGGGACCGCAGACAGGCTTCGAAAGCATAACATAATAAAATTGGGCTGTAGGCACTTTATAATTGGCTCCAGGGGTACACGGGCAGCAGTGGTCTGGTCAGTGGAGGCCTAGTGAAAGGAGGGACCGCAGACAGGCTTCGAAGGCCTAACATAATAAAATTGGGCTGTAGGCACTTTATAATTGGTTCCAGGGGTACACGGGCAGCAGTGGTCTGGTCAGTGGAGGCCTAGTGGAAGGATGGACCGCAGACAGGCTTCGAAGGCCTAACATAATAACATTGGGCTGTAGGCACTTTATAATTGGTTCCAGGGGTACACGGGCAGCAGTGGTCTGGTCAGTGGAGACCTAGTGGAAGGAAGGACCGCAGACAGGCTTCGAAGGCCTAACATAATAAAATTGGGCTGTAGGCACTTTATAATTGGTTCCAGGGGTACACGTGCAGCAGTGGTCTGGTCAGTGGAGACCTAGTGGAAGGAGGGACCGCAGACAGGCTTCGAAGGCCTAACATAATAAAATTGGGCTGTAGGCACTTTATAATTGGTTCCAGGGGTACACGGGCAGCAGTGGTGTGGTCAGTGGAGACCTAGTGGAAGGAGGGACCGCAGACAGGCTTCGAAGGCCTAATATAATAAAATTGGGCTGTAGGCACTTTATAATTGCTTCCAGGGGTACACGGGCAGCAGTGGTCTGGTCAGTGGAGACCTAGTGGAAGGAGGGACCACAGACAGGCTTCGAAGGCCTAACATAATAAAATTGGGCTGTAGGCACTTTATAATTGGTTCCAGGGGTACACGGGCAGCAGTAGACAGGTCAGTGGAGGCCTAGTGGAAGGAGGGACCGCAGACAGGCTTCGAAGGCCTAACATAATAAAATTGGGCTGTAGGCACTTTATAATTGGTTCCAGGGGTACACGGGCAGCAGTAGACAGGTCAGTGGAGGCGTAGTGGAAGGAGGGACCGCAGACAGGCTTCGAAGGCCTAACATAATAAAATTGGGCTGTAGGCACTTTATAATTGGTTCCAGGGGTACACGGGCAGCAGTAGACAGGTCAGTGGAGGCCTAGTGGAAGGAGGGACCGCAGACAGGTTTCGAAGGCCTAACATAATAAAATTGGGCTGTAGGCACTTTATAATTGGTTCCAGGGGTACACGGGCAGCAGTAGACAGGTCAGTGGAGGCCTAGTGGAAGGAGGGACCGCAGACAGGCTTCGAAGGCCTAACATAATATAATTGGGCTGTAGGCACTTTGAATTCTCTTGCAGGGGTACACAGGCAGCATTGGTGTTGTCAGCGGAGGCCGATTGTAATGAGTGTCTGCCAGTTAGTAGTCCCAAACAATACATACATGTTAATGTCTCACATTACAACAAAACGAAAACACAAAAGGGTGCAATCATTAGGTACAGGGGTGGGCTCCTCTGCGTAGTTTCAGAACTAGTAATTTGGCACAAAGTATTTACTTGGGTAAATATAGGACACTGCCCCTGACTATGTTAAGTACCATCATATATGTCAACACAATGGTATTGTCAGTGGCAGGAATTTACGGATGTCAGCGCATAGACTAAACATTGGTGGAACTGTGAGAGATAATTGTGCAAGTGGTAGAGCAATGTTTGAGCTGGGGGTGGGGGAACTCTCTTGTGGCCGGCGGTACAAGCCCAGGGCCCCTCATGTTACAACAGTGTGTCTGACGTTGGGTGCACACCACCACCGCCAGAGACACTTTATTGTACTGTGAGGGACCCAGTGGCAGTGCCGTCGACCAAAAGCGGGCACACCCACCTCTTCAGACAAACAGCACTCTCACGGGTGATGGCGCCAAGTGGCGATATCACGGCCCCGTGTGGGGAGTTTGGCCATTTAGGGAGGTGTAAACATGTCGTATGCTGGACAATCAGCTGCTGCAAATTACGAGATTGGTAAAGTCATTCAGAGTAGTCCACAGGCAATACCTTTTCATAGGAAAGCTAGGTATCGGCCGGGCAAGGTGGTGCAAAAGAATTCGAAATCCAGTTGTGGTTCATTTTAATGAAGGTTAGATCATCAACATTTTGGGTAGCCAGATGAGTCGTTTTTTCGGTTAATATTGAACCTGCAGCACTGAATACTCTTTCTGATAGGACACTAGCTGCCGGGCAAGCAAGCTCCTGCAATGCATATTCTGCCAATTCTGGCCAGGTGTCTAATTTCGATGCCCAGTAATCAAATGGGAATGACGGTTGAGGTAGAACATCGATAAGGGATGAAAAATCGTTAGTAACCATACTGGACAAATGTTGTCTCCTGTCACTTTGAATTGATGCCGCAGTACCTGTCCTGTCTGCGGTCATAGCAAAATCACTCCACAACCTGGTCAGAAAACCCCTCTGTCCAACACCACTTCTGATTTCTGCACCTCTAACACCTCTGGTCTGCTGGCCCCTGCAGCTCGTGTGAGAACGATCACGGGCGCTGTGTGCTGGGAATGTCTGAAGCAAACGGTCAACAAGAGTTGATTGGTTGCTAATATTAGTTCCAATTTCTCATGTGGCATAATATTTAGCAATTTGCCTTTAAAGCGAGGATCAAAGAGGCAGGCCAACCAGTAATCGTCATCGTTCATCATTTTCGTAATGCGTGTGTCCCTTTTGAGGATACGTAAGGCATAATCCGCCATGTGTGCCAAAGTTCCAGTTGTCAAATCTGCGGTTGTGCTTGGTTGAGGGGCAGTTTCAGGCAAATCTACGTCACTTGTGTCCCTCAAAAAACCAGAACCCGGCCTTGACACGCCACCAATTTCCAGTGGCCCCGGAGAAGCTTCCTCATTAACAAAATACTCATCCCCATCATCCTCCTCGTCCTCCTCCTCGTGTTCGCACGCTACCTCGTCCTGTACACTGCCCTGACCAGACAATGGCTGACTGTCATCAAGGCTTTCCTCTTCCTCGGCTGCAGATGCCTGCTCCTTTATGTGCGTCAAACTTTGCATCAGCAGATGCATTAGGGGGATGCTCATGCTTATTATGGCGTTGTCTGCACTAACCAGCCGTGTGCATTCCTCAAAACACTGAAGGACTTGACACATGTCTTGTATCTTCGACCACTGCACACTTGACAACTCCATGTCTGCCATCCTACTGCCTGCCCGTGTATGTGTATCCTCCCACAAAAACATAACAGCCCGCCTCTGTTCGCACAGTCTCTGAAGCATGTGCAGTGTTGAGTTCCACCTTGTTGCAACGTCTATGATTAGGTGATGCTTGGGAAGGTTCAAAGACCACTGATAGGTCTGCATACGGCTGGAGTGTACGGGCGAACGGCGGATATGTGAGCAAAGTCCGCGCACTTTGAGGAGCAGGCCGGATAACTCCGGATAACTTTTCAGGAAGCACTGCACCACCAGGTTTAAGGTGTGAGCCAGGCAAGGAATGTGTTTCAGTTGGGAAAGGGAGATGGCAGCCATGAAATTCCTTCCGTTATCACTCACTACCTTGCCTGCCTCAAGATCTACTGTGCCCAGCCACGACTGCATTTCTGTCTGCAAGAACTCGGACAGAATTTCCGCGGTGTGTCTGTTGTCACCCAAACACTTCATAGCCAATACAGCCTGCTGACGCTTGCCAGTAGCTGGCCCATAATGGGACAACTGGTGTGCAACAGTGGCAGCTGCGGATGGAGTGGTTTGCCGACTGTGGTCTGTGGACGAGCTCTCGCTTCTGCAGAAGGACGAGGAGGAGGAGGAGGAGGGGGTGCGAACGGCTACAGCCAACTGTTTCCTAGACCATGGGCTAGGCAGAACTGTCCCAAAATTGATGTCCCCTGTGGACCCTGCATCCACCACATTCACCCAGTGTGCCGTGATGTACACGTAACGTCCCTGGCCATGCCTACTGGTCCATGCATCTTTTGTCAGGTGCACCTTTGTACTCACAGATTGCCTGAATGCATGGACGATGCGCTCTTTAACATGCTGGTGGAGGGCTAGTATGGCTTTTCTCGAAAAGAAGTGTCGACTGGGTAGCTCTTAGCGTGGTTAAGCATAGTCCATCAGGGCTTTGAAAGCTTCGCTTTCAACTAACCGGTAGGGCATCATCTCTAACCAGATTAGTCTAGCTATGTGGGCGTTCAAACCCTGTGTACGCGGATGCGAGGATAAGTATTTCCTTTTTCTAACCAGAGTCTCATGTAGGGTGAGCTGGACCGGAGAGCTGGAGATCGTGGAACTAGCGGGTGTGCCGGTGGACATGGCAGAATGAGAGACGGTTGGAGATGGTATTGTTTCCGCCGGTGCCCTACATGCATTGTTTCCTACTACGAAACTGGTGATTCCCTGACCCTGACTTCTTTGGCCTTGCAAAGAAACCTGCTCAGATACTGCAGGTGGTGCCGAAAATGGTGGCCTTACAGTGACGGCAGGGATGTAGCGTTGCTGACTAGCTTCATTGGCCGAGGGTGCTACAACCTTAAGGGACGTTTGATAGTTAGTCCAGGCTTGCAAGTGCATGGTGGTTAAATGTCTATGCATGCAACTTGTATTGAGACTTTTCAGATTCTGACCTCTGCTTAAGGTAGTTGAACACTTTTGACAGATGACTTTGCGCTGATCAAATGGATGTTGTTTAAAAAAATGCCAGACTGCACTCTTTCGAGCCTCGGATCCCTTTTCAGGCATTGCAGACCGAGCTTTAACCGGATGGCAACGCTGTCCTCCAACAGGTTTTGGCTTTGCCATGCGTTTTGTCCCATCTACGGGCCCGGCAGATGGAACCTGTTGCGATGTTGATGCCTGCTGCGGCCCCTCCTCCTCCGCTTCAGAACTACTGCCGCCTGCACCCTGTTCCCCCAATGGCTGCCAATCGGGGTCAACAACTGGGTCATCTATAACCTCCTCTTCTAGCTCGTGCGCAACTTCGTCTGTGTCACCGTGTAAGTCGGGGCAACATAGTCTCATCAGGGTCTGATTCTGGATCAGTACCCTGCGAGGGCAATGTTGTGGTCTGAGTCAAAGGACCAGCATAGTAGTCTGGCTGTGGCTGTGCATCAGTGCACTCCATGTCAGATTCAACTTGTAATGGGCATGGCCTGTTAACTGTTTCACTTTCTAAGCCAGGGACGGTATGTGTAAAGAGCTCCATGGAGTAACCCGTTGTGTCGCCTGCTGCATCCTTCTCTGTTGTTGTTTTTGCTGAAGAGGACAAGGAAGCGACTTGTCCCTGACCGTGAACATCCACTAACGACGCGCTGCTTTTACATTTACCAGTTTCAAAAGAGGAGGCAAAAGAGCTAGAGGCTGAGTCAGCAAGGTAAGCCAAAACTTGCTCTTGCTGCTCCGGCTTTAAAAGCGGTTTTCCTACTCCCAGAAAAGGGAGCGTTCGAGGCCTTCTGTAGCCAGACGACGAACCTGGCTCCACAGCTCCAGACTTAGGTGCAATATTTTTTTTCCCACGACCACCTGATGCTCCACTACTAGAGTTGAGCGACCTTGACCTTTTTAGAGTCGAGCCGGGTTTCGCGAAACCCGACTATCTCAAAAGTCGGGTCGAGTGAAATCGGCCGATTATGACGTAAAGTCGGGATCGACCGAAACACGAAACCCAATGCAAGTCAGTGGGGCAGCATAGTCGGCAGTGAGTGGGGGCCAGGAAAACACCTAGAGTGCCCATTTTAATGTCAAAACCATCCATTCTTCTTAATGAAGCTTGTCAAGCGTAATTTACCTTATAATAATTGGAAGGCATTTGAAATTGGGGGTCATTTGGCTAAAGTTGTGGTGGGTAGGGCTGGTTCAAGTAATTAGTGGGCCCAGGAAATCTGGACCACGTCACGGCAGTGGAGCAGGGAGAGGTAAGTATTTCAACTTTGCAAGTGCTGTGAACCTGAGCAAGCAGGGGGGGCCCACTCGTTGGCATTGGCACTGGCACAGGCCCCTCAAAGTACAGCGGTGTGTTTGCACGGCGGGGGCGCCTCCCACCGGCAGCAACACTTTTGCGTACCATGAGAGGCCCTGTGCCAGTGACGTCGCCAACTAGTATTCCTCCCCCCACCTGATGAAGGAACCTGCACTTTCATCTGCACCTTCCTGTTTGTCCCCGTGTAAGGTGGTATGGTATGCGGGAAGGGGGACCTGACTTTCAGCAGGGTCACAATCTTGCAGTGTAGCGTGCACGGGAAATGTTGCGTTATGGGTCAATGTACCAGCAGACTCATCTATCACTGGCTGGGCAATGGGCAGGATGAGGAGGAAACACAGATATAGGCCCAAAGAATAAAGTGGGCTAAATGCAGTTCAAAATTGGTAACACAGGACTAATCAGGGGGCATTGCAGTGGAGGACAACTGGAATGAGAGGCTGACACAGAGAGTAGGCCCAAATCAGTAAGTAGTCGAAATGCAGTTCAAAATTGGCAACAGTAGTAAACAGGCGGCACAGCTTTGTTCAGTGGAGGAGAACAGCAAGGAGTGGCAGACACCGATAGTAGGCCCCAACCCAACTAGTAGGCCAAATGCAGTCTAACATTAACAACTACTTAACGAGCGCCTGAAAACGGAATTTCAGGACAGGAAACCAGGAGAACAGCAAGGAGCGGCAGACACCGATAGTAGGCCCCAAACCAACTAGTACGCCAAATGCAGTTGTTCCGTTTAACCACAATTTAATGAGAGCCTGAAGATAGAAGTTCAGGAAAGGCAACCTGGAGAACACCTTGGAGTGGAACACACCATCTCTCTACACCCCATACCCAATTTGTAGGCCTAATGCAGCGTAGTTTCCAACAACTACTAAACGAGAGCATGATGATCGAAGCATTGGCGAGGAAACCTGGGGAACACCTTGGAGTGGAACACACCATCTCTCTACAGTGGAACACACCATCTCTCTACACCCCATACCCAATTTGTAGGCCTAATGCAGTGTAGTTTCCAAGAACTACTAAACGAGAGCCGGAAGATCGAAGCAATGGAGAGGAAACCTGGGGAACACCTTGGAGTGTAACACACCATCTCTCTACACCCCATACCCAATTTGTAGGCCTAATGCAGCGTAGTTTCCAACAACTACTAAACGAGAGCCGGAAGATCGAAGCAATGGAGAGGAAACCTGGGGAACACCTTGGAGTGTAACACACCATCTCTCTACACCCCATACCCAATTTGTAGGCCTAATGCAGCGTAGTTTCCAACAACTACTAAACGAGAGCCGGGAGATCGAAGCAATGGAGAGGAAACCTGGGGAACACCTTGGAGTGGAACACACCATCTCTCTACAGTGGAACACACCATCTCTCTACACCCCATACCCAATTTGTAGGCCTAATGCAGCGTAGTTTCCAACAACTACTAAACGAGAGCCGGAAGATCGAAGCTCAGGAAAGGCAACCTGGGGAACACCTTGGAGTGGAACACACCATCTCTCTACACCCCATACCCAATTTGTAGGCCCAATGCAGCATAGTTTCCAACAACTACTAAACGAGAGCCGGAAGATCGAAGCTCAGGAAAGGCAACCTGGGGAACACCTTGGAGTGTAACAAACCCTCTCTCTACACCACGGAAGGGCTGATTCTTAGGAAGGAAGGCTGTCGGAAAGAAGCAGGGCGCGTCCGAGGGTGATTATATTCTTATTAGGTATATACTCACCCTCGGATGCGCCCTGCTTCTTGATTTGTAATGAATGTTTATTTGCAATGTGGTTTTGACTTACTCTATTTTTTTGGTAAATAATGATTTTATTATTTTCATTGTTTTGCATCTTCTTGGCAATAATATAAAGAAGACGCGACAGGACAACACTCGGTGGATGCCATATCTGTGTTTAAAATTGAAAAAACCTTTCAGTTAACTACTTGCAGGAGAAAGTTATTGTAGCTGGTGGCCATTTTTAGTACTGTACCAGATTTTTGTTGTATGTGTTTGTTTTTAATGTTAAAATGTCTGCATTTGATATCTCTCCAGTATTTTCTTTTTTATAAGCAAAATACTTATTTTTATATTTTCTGATGTTGGTTCCAGGGGTACACGGGCAGCAGTGGTGTGGTCAGTGGAGGCCTAGTGGAAGAAGTGACCGCAGACAGGCATCGAAGGCCTAAAATAATAACACATGGCTGTAGGCAATTTTAAATTGGTTCCAGGGGTACACGGGCAGCAGTGGTGTGGTCAGTGGAGGCCTAGTGGAAGGAGTGACCGCAGACAGGCATCGAAGGCCTAAAATAATAACACATGGCTGTAGGCAATTTTAAATTGGTTCCAGGGGTACACGGGCAGCAGTGGTGTGGTCAGTGGAGGCCTAGTGGAAGGAGTCACCGCAGACAGGCATCGAAGGCCTAAAATAATAACACATGGCTGTAGGCAATTTTAAATTGGTTACAGGGGTACACGGGCAGCAGTGGTGTGGTCAGTGGAGGCCTAGTGGAAGGAGTGACCGCAGACAGGCATCGAAGGCCTAAAATAATAACACATGGCTGTAGGCAATTTTATATTGGTTCCAGGGGTACACGGGCAGCAGTGGTGTGGTCAGTGGAGGCCTAGTGGAAGGAGTCACCGCAGACAGGCATCGAAGGCCTAAAATAATAACACATGGCTGTAGGCAATTTTAAATTGGTTACAGGGGTACACGGGCAGCAGTGGTGTGGTCAGTGGAGGCCTAGTGGAAGGAGTGACCGCAGACAGGCATCGAAGGCCTAAAATAATAACACATGGCTGTAGGCAATTTTAAATTGGTTCCAGGGGTACACGGGCAGCAGTGGTGTGGTCAGTGGAGGCCTAGTGGAAGGAGTCACCGCAGACAGGCATCGAAGGCCTAAAATAATAACACATGGCTGTAGGCAATTTTAAATTGGTTACAGGGATACACGGGCAGCAGTGGTGTGGTCAGTGGAGGCCTAGTGGAAGGAGTGACCGCAGACAGGCATCGAAGGCCTAACATAATAACACATGGCTGTAGGCAATTTTAAATTGGTTCCAGGGGTACACGGGCAGCAGTGGTGTGGTCAGTGGAGGCCTAGTGGAAGGAGTGACCGCAGACAGGCATCGAAGGCCTAAAATAATAACACATGGCTGTAGGCAATTTTAAATTGGTTCCAGGGGTACACGGGCAGCAGTGGTGTGGTCAGTGGAGGCCTAGTGGAAGGAGTCACCGCAGACAGGCATCGAAGGCCTAAAATAATAACACATGGCTGTAGGCAATTTTAAATTGGTTACAGGGGTACACGGGCAGCAGTGGTGTGGTCAGTGGAGGCCTAGTGGAAGGAGTGACCGCAGACAGGCATCGAAGGCCTAAAATAATAACACATGGCTGTAGGCAATTTTAAATTGGTTACAGGGGTACACGGGCAGCAGTGGTGTGGTCAGTGGAGGCCTAGTGGATGGAGTGACCGCAGACAGGCATCGAAGGCCTAAAATAATAACACATGGCTGTAGGCAATTTTAAATTGGTTCCAGGGGTACACGGGCAGCAGTGGTGTGGTCAGTGGAGGCCTAGTGGAAGGAGTCACCGCAGACAGGCATCGAAGGCCTAAAATAATAACACATGGCTGTAGGCAATTTTAAATTGGTTACAGGGGTACACGGGCAGCAGTGGTGTGGTCAGTGGAGGCCTAGTGGAAGGAGTGACCGCAGACAGGCATCGAAGGCCTAAAATAATAACACATGGCTGTAGGCAATTTTAAATTGGTTCCAGGGGTACACGGGCAGCAGTGGTGTGGTCAGTGGAGGCCTAGTGGAAGGAGTCACCGCAGACAGGCATCGAAGGCCTAAAATAATAACACATGGCTGTAGGCAATTTTAAATTGGTTACAGGGGTACACGGGCAGCAGTGGTGTGGTCAGTGGAGGCCTAGTGGAAGGAGTGACCACAGACAGGCATCGAAGGCCTAACATAACAAAAATGTCAATACAATGGTATTGTCAGTGGCAGGCATTGAAGGATGTCAGCGCATAGACTAAACATTGGTGGAGCTGTGAGATAATTTTGCAAGTGGTAGAGCACTGTTTGAGCTGGGGTGGGGGGAAACTGTCTTGTGGCTGGCGGTACAGGCCCAGGGCCCCTCATATTACAATGGTGTGTCTGACGTTGGGTGCGCACCACCACCGCCAGAGACACTTTATTGTACTAGGAGGGACCCAGTGGCAGTGCCGTCGACCAAAAGCGGGCTCACCCACCTCTTCAGACAAACTGCACTCTCACGGGTGCTGTCGCCAAGTGTCGATACCACGGCCCCGTGTGGGGAGTTTGGCCATTTAGTGAGGTGTAAACATGTCGTATGCTGGACAATCAGGTGCAGAAAATTACGAGATTGGAAAAGGCATTCAGAATAGTCCACAGTCAACACCTTTTCATAGGAAAGCTAGGTGTCAGCCGGGCAAGGTGGGGCAAAAGATTTCGAAATCCAGTTGTGGTTCATTTTAATGAAGGTTAGATCATCTACATTTTGGGTAGCCAGACGAGTCCTTTTTTCTGTTAGTATTGAACCTGCAGCACTGAATACTCTTTCTGATAGGACACTAGCTGCCGGGCAAGCAAGCTCCTGCAATGCATATTCTGCCAATTCTGGCCAGGTGTCTAATTTTGATGCCCAGTAATCAAATGGGAATGACGGTTGAGGGAGAACATCGATAAGGGATGAAAAATAGTTTGTAACCATACTGGACAAATGTTGTCTCCTGTCACTTTGAATTGATGCTGCAGTACCTGTCCTGTCTGCGGTCATAGCAAAATCACTCCACAACCTGGTCAGAAAACCCCTCTGGCCAACGCCACTTCTGATTTCTGCCCCTCTAATTCCTCTGGTCTGCTGGCCCCTTCAGCTCGTGTGAGAACGATCACGGGCGCTGTGTGCAGGGAATGCCAGAAGCAAACGGTCAACAAGAGTTGATTGTTTGGTTGCTAATATTAGTTCCAAGTTCTCATGTGGCATTATATTTTGCAATTTGCCTTTATAGCGAGGATCAAGGAGGCAGGCCAACCAGTAATCGTCATCATTCATCATTTTAGTTATGCGTGTGTCCCTTTTGAGGATACGTAAGGCATAATCCGCCATGTGGGCCAAAGTTCCAGTTCTCAAATCTGCGGTTGTGCTTGGTTGAGGGGCAGTTTCAGGCAAATCCACGTCACTTGTGTCCCTCAAAAAACCAGAACCCGGCCTTGCCGCGCCACCAATTTCCAGTGGCCCCGGAAAAGCTTCCTCATTAAAAATATAATCATCCCCATCATCCTCCTCATCCTCCTCCTCCTCTTCGCCCGCTACCTCGTCCTGTACACTGCCCTGGCCAGACAATGGCTGACTGTCATCAAGGCTTTCCTCTTCCTCAGCTGCAGATGCCTGATCCTTTATGTGCGTCAAACTTTGCATCAGCAGACGCATTAGGGGGATGCTCATGCTTATTATGGCATTGTCTGCACTAACCAGCCGTGTGCATTCCTCAAAACACTGAAGGACTTGACACATGTCTTGAATCTTCGACCACTGCACACCTGACAACTCCATGTCTGCCATCCTACTGCCTGCCCGTGTATGTGTATCCTCCCACAAAAACATAACAGCCCGCCTCTGTTCACACAGTCTCTGAAGCATGTGCAGTGTTGAGTTCCACCTTGTTGCAACGTCTATGATTAGGCGATGCTGGGGAAGGTTCAAAGAACGCTGATAGGTCTGCATACGGCTGGAGTGTACGGGCGAACGGCGGATATGTGAGCAAAGTCCACGCACTTTGAGGAGCAGGTCGGATAACCCCGGATAACTTTTCAGGAAGCACTGCACCACCAGGTTTAAGGTGTGAGCCAGGCAAGGAATGTGTTTCAGTTGGGAAAGGGAGATGGCAGCCATGAAATTCCTTCCGTTATCACTCACTACCTTGCCTGCCTCAAGATCTACAGTGCCCAGCCACGACTGCGTTTCTTTCTGCAAGAAATCGGACAGAACTTCCGCGGTGTGTCTGTTGTCGCCCAAACACTTCATAGCCAATACAGCCTGCTGACGTTTGCCAGTAGCTGCCCCATAATGGGAGACCTTGTGTGCAACAGTGGCAGCTGCGGATGGAGTGGTTGTGCGACTGCGGTCTGTGGACGAGCTCTCGCTTCTGCAGGAGGACGAAGAGGAGGAGGAGGGGGTGCGAACGGCTACAGCCAATTGTTTCCTAGACCGTGGACTAGGCAGAACTGTCCCAAACTTGCTGTCCCCTGTGGACCCTGCATCCACCACATTTACCCAGTGTGCCATGATGGACACGTAACGTCCCTGGCCATGCCTACTGGTCCATGCATCTGTTGTCAGGTGCACCTTTGTGCTCACAGATTGCCTGAGTGCATGGACGATGCGCTCTTTAACATGCTGGTGGAGGGCTGGGATGGCTTTTCTGGAAAAAAAGTGTCGACTGGGTAGCTCGTAGCGTGGTACAGCGTAGTCCATCAGGGCTTTGAAAGCTTCGCTTTCAACTAACCGGTAGGGCATCATCTCTAACGAGATTAGTCTAGCTATGTGTGCGTTCAAACCCTGTGTACGCGGATGCGAGGCTAAGTACTTCCTTTTTCTAACCATAGTCTCATGTAGGGTGAGCTGGACTGGAGAGCTGGAGATCGTGGAACTAGCGGGGGTGCCGGTGGACATGGCAGACTGAGAGACGGTGGGAGATGGAATTGTTGCCACCGGTGCCCTAGATGCAGTGTTTCCTACTACGAAACTGGTGATTCCCTGACCCTGACGGCTTTGGCCTGGCAAAGAAACCTGCACAGATACTGCAGGTGGTGCGGAAAATGGTGGCCCTACACTGCCGGAAGGGATGTTGCGTTGATGACTAGCTTCATTGGCCGAGGGTGCTACAACCTTAAGGGACGTTTGGTAGTTAGTCCAGGCTTGCAAATGCATGGTGGTTAAATGTCTATGCATGCAACTTGTATTGAGACTTTTCAGATTCTGTCCTCTGCTTAAGGTAGTTGAACATTTTTGACAGATGACTTTGAGCTGATCAATTGGATGTTGTTTAAAAAAATGCCAGACTGCACTCTTTCTAGCATCGGATACCTTTTCAGGCATTGCAGACTGAGCTTTAACCGGATGGCCACGCTGTCCTCCAACAGGTTTTAGCTTTGCCACGCGTTTTGGGCAAGATACGGGCCCGGCAGATGGAACCTGTTGCGATGTTGATGCCTGCTGCGGCCCCTCCTCCTCCGCTTCAGAACTGCTGCCGCCTGCACCCTGTTCCCCCAATGGCTGCCAATCGGGGTCAAGAACTGGGTCATCTATTACCTCTTCTTGTAGCTCGTGTGCAACTTCGTCTGTGTCACCGTGTCGGTCGGTGGTATAGCGTTCGTGATGGGGCAACATAGTCTCATCAGGGTCTGATTCTTGATCAGCACCCTGCGAGGGCAATGTTGTGGTCTGAGTCAAAGGACCAGCATAGTAGTCTGGCTGTGGCTGTGCATCAGTGCACTCCATGTCAGATTCAACTTGTAATGGGCATGGACTGTTAACTGCTTCACTTTGTAAGCCAGGGACGGTATGTGTAAAGAGCTCCATGGAGTAAACCGTTGTGTCGCCTGCTGCATTCTTCTCTGTTGTTGTTTTTGCTGAAGAGGACAAGGAAGCGACTTGTCCCTGACCGTGAACATCCACTAACGACGCGCTGCTTTGACATTTACCAGTTTCACGAGAGGAGGCAAAAGAGCTAGAGGCTGAGTCAGCAAGATAAGCCAAAACTTGCTCTTGCTGCTCCGGCTTTAAAAGCGGTTTTCCTACTCCCAGAAAAGGGAGCGTTCGAGGCCTTGTGTAGCCAGACGACGAACCTGGCTCCACAGCTCCAGACTTAGGTGCAATATTTTTTTTCCCACGACCAGCTGATGCTCCACCACTACCACTACCCTCATTACCAGCTGACAATGAACGCCCCCGTACTTCCTCATTGATTTAAAAACGTAAACAAACTAACGGTATTTGTTGCTGTCACACAAATTACACGGTGAGCTATAACTTCAGTATGATTTAGCTACCCCTTTACAGGTGAGTGAGACCACAACGAAAATCAGGCACAATGTTACACACTCTGTTGTTGGTGGCAACAAATTAGAGAGATGCCACACACGCAGGACTGTCACTGATGCACAAATGTAAATATTAATCTCCCACTGATTTGATTTTTTTTTTTTTTTCAGGGAGACTTTAGGAAAAAAAAAAATAGAATAAAATGATTTTTTCAGGAAGAATTTAGAAACCAAAGAAAATAAAATGATTTTTTCAGGGAGAATTTAGAAAACAAATAAAACAAAAAAAGGCTTTCTATGGCCCACTGAGTGAGAGATGACGCACACAGGAGTCAGGAGTGGCACACAAGCCCAGAGGCCAATATTTATCTCCCACTGATTGATGTAGTGATTTTTTCAGGTAGATTTTGGAACCCAAATCAAGCAAAAAAAATAATAGGCTTTCTATGGCCCACAATTGGAGAGAGAGAGAGATGGCACACCCAGGAGTCAAGACTGGCACACAAGCAGAAAGGGCAATATTAATCTCCCACTGATTTGTTTTTTTTTGTTTTTTTTCAGGGAGACTTTAGGAAAAAAAAAATAGAATAAAATGATTTATTCAGGAAGAATTTAGAAACCAAATAAAATAAAATGATTTTTTCAGGGAGAATTTAGAAAACAAATAAAACAAAAAAAGGCTTTCTATGGCCCACTGAGTGAGAGATGAGGCACACAGGAGTCAGGAGTGGCACACAAGCCCAGAGGCCAATATTTATCTCCCACTTTTTTTTTTTGTTCCAGGGAAAATTTATAAACCCAATAAAAAAAATAATAAATAGGCTTTCTATGGCCCACTATCTGAGAGACAGAGAG
This sequence comes from Ranitomeya imitator, assembly GCF_032444005.1. NCBI lineage: Eukaryota > Metazoa > Chordata > Amphibia > Anura > Dendrobatidae > Ranitomeya > Ranitomeya imitator. The sequence goes on along the minus strand of NC_091282.1, from coordinate 409,711,790 downwards.
AGATGGCACGCTTAGGACTGGCACACAAGCCCAAAGGCCAATATTAATCTCCCTTTTTTTTTTAAGGGAGAATTTATAAAACCAAAAAAAAATAAATAAATAGGCTTTCTATGGCCCACTATTTGTGAGAGAGTTGGCACGCTCAGGACTGGCACACAAGCCCAGAGGCCAATATTAATCTCCCACTTTTTTTTTTTTTCCAGGGAAAATTTATAAACCCAATAAAAAAAGAATAAATAAATAGGCTTTCTATGGCCCACTATCTGAGAGAGAGAGATGGCACGCTTAGGACTGGCACACAAGCCCAAAGGCCAATATTAATCTCCCACTGATTGATTTATTGATTTTTTCAGGTAGAATTTAGAACCCAAATAAAGCAAAAAAAAAAAAAATGGGCTTTCTATGGCCCACTGAGTGAGTGATGATGCACACAGGAGTCAGGAGTGGCACACAAGCCCTGAGGCCAATATTTTTCTCCCACTGATTGATGTAGTGATTTTTTCAGGTAGATTTTAGAACCAAAATCAAGCAAAAAAATAAATAGGCTTTCTATGGCCCACTGAGTGAGTGATGATGCACACAGGAGTCAAGAGTGGCACACAATCCCTGAGGCCAATATTTTTCTCCCACTGATTGATGTAGTGATTTTTTCAGGTAGATTTCATAACCCAAATCAAGCAAAAAAATAAATAGGCTTTCTATGGCCCACTGAGTGAGAGATGACACAGACAGGGATGGCACTCTAGCAGAAATGTCAATCTTAATCTCCCACAAAAAAAAAAAAAAAAACAGGGAGTGTCCTTCAATTACTATCTCCCTGCAGTAATCTCAGCCAGGTATGGCAGGCAGCAATAAGGAGTGGACTGATGCACAAATTAAATAAAAAGTGTGTACAAACCAAAAAGATAGCTGTGCAGAAAGGAAGGAACAAGAGGATTTGTGCTTTGAAAAAAGCAGTTGGTTTGCACAGCGGCGTACACACAGCAATGCAGCTATCAGGGAGCCTTCTAGGGCAGCCCAATGAGCTACAGCGCTGAGGGGGAAAAAAAAAAAATGTAGCTTCCACTGTCCCTGCACACCGAAGGTGGTGTTGGGCAGTGGAAATCGCTACAGCACAAGCGGTTTGGTGGTTAATGGACCCTGCCTAACGCTATCCCTGCTTCTGACGAAGCGGCAGCAACCTCTCCCTAAGCTCAGATCAGCAGCAGTAACATGGCGGTCGGCGGGAACTCCCCTTTATAGCCCCTGTGACGCCGCAGACAGCAAGCCAATCACTGCAATGCCCTTCTCTAAGATGGTGGGGACCAGGACCTATGTCATCACGCTGCCCACACTCTGCGTTTACCTTCATTGGCTGAGAAATGGCGCTTTTCGCGTCATTGAAACGCGACTTTGGCGCGAAAGTCGCGTACCGCATGGCCGACCCCGCACAGGGGTCGGATCGGGTTTCATGAAACCCGACTTTGCCAAAAGTCGGCGACTTTTGAAAATGAACGACCCGTTTCGCTCAACCCTATCCACTACCACTACCATCATTACCAGCTGACAATGAATGCCCATGGCCACGACCTCTTCCACCAGACTTCCTCATTGTTTTAAAAACTTAACCAAAGTAACGGTATTTGTTGCTGTCAAACAACTTACACGGTGAGCTATAACTTTAGTATGATTTAGATACCCCTTTACAGGTGGGTGAGACCGCAAGGAAAATCAGGCACAATGTTACACACTCTGTTTTCGGTGGCACCAAATGAGAGAGATGCCACACACGCAGGACTGTCACTCAAGCACAAATGTCAATATTGATCTCCCACTTTTTTTTTTTTTTTTTCAGGGAGAATTTAGAAAATAAATAAAAAAAATGATTTTTTTCAGGGAGAATTTAGAAACCAAAAAATCAAAAAGGCTTTCTATGGCCCATTATTTGAGAGACAGAGATGGCACACCCAGGAGTCAAGACTGGCACACAAGCAGAAAGGCCAATATTAATCTCCCACTGATATTTTTTATTTTTTTCAGGGAGAATTTAGAAACCAAAAAAAAAAAAAAATTGGCTTTCTATGGCCCACTATTTGAGAGAGATGGCACACCCAGGAGTGAGTAGTGGCACACAAGCAGAAAGGCCAATATTAATCTCTCACTGATTTTTTTTTATTTTTTCAGGGAGAATTTAGAAACCAAATTAAAAAAAATGATTTTTTTTCAGGGAGAATTTAGAAACCAAATTTAAAAAAATGATTTTTTTCAGGGAGAATTTAGAAACCAAATAAAAAAAATCGGCTTTCTATGGCCCACTATTTGAGAGAGAGAGATGGCACACCCACGAGTCAAGACTGGCACACAAGCAGAAAGGCCAATATTAATCTCCCACTGATTTTTTTTATTTTTTCAGGGAGAATTTAGAAACCAAAAAAAAAAAATAGGCTTTCTATGGCCCACTATTTGAGAGACAGAGATGGCATACCCAGGAGTCAGGAATGGCACACAAGCAGAAAGGCCAATATTAATCTCCCACTGATTTTTTTTTATTTTTTCAGGGAGAATTTAGAAACCAAAAAAAAAAAAAAAATAGGCTTTCTATGGCCCACTATTTGAGAGAGAGAGATGGCACACCCAGGAGTCAGGAATGGCACAAAAGCAAAAAGGCCAATATTAATCTCCCACTGATTTTATTTTATTTTTACAGGGAGACTTTAGAAACCAAATAAAAAAAATGATTTTTTCAGGGAGAATTTAGAAACCAAATAAAAAAAAATAGGCTTTCTATGGCCCACTATTTGAGAGACAGAGATGGCACACCCAGGAGTCAAGACTGGCACACAAGCAGAAAGGCCAATATTAATCTCCCACTGATTTTTTTTTTAATTTTTTCAGGGAGAATTTAGAAACCAAATAAAAAAAATGATTTTTTTTCAGGGAGAATTTAGAAACCAAATTAAAAAAAATGATTTTTTCAGGGAGAATTTAGAAACCAAATTAAAAAAAATCGGCTTTCTATGGCCCACTATTTGAGAGAGAGAGATGGCACACCCACGAGTCAAGACTGGCACACAAGCAGAAAGGCCAATATTCATCTCCCACTGATTTTTTTTTATTTTTTCAGGGAGAATTTAGAAACCAAAAAAAAAAAAATAGGCTTTCTATGGCCCACTATTTGAGAGACAGAGATGGCACACCCAGGAGTCAGGAATGGCACACAAGCAGAAAGGCCAATATTAATCTCCCACTGATTTTTTTTATTTTTTCAGGGAGAATTTAGAAACCAAAAAAAAAAAAAAATAGGCTTTCTATGGCCCACTATTTGAGAGAGAGAGATGGCACACCCAGGAGTCAGGAATGGCACAAAAGCAAAAAGGCCAATATTAATCTCCCACTGATTTTTTTTTATTTTTACAGGGAGACTTTAGAAACCAAATAAAAAAAATAGGCTTTCTATGGCCCACTATTTGAGAGACAGAGATGGCACACCCTGTTAGGGCTAGCGGAACGCACCAAATAATAAGACTGATAGTGTACGGTGCGTTCGTAGCCCGGGGTCCACCGTGCAGAGATGGAACCTGCTGCTGAGTAATGACGGACTATATGGCGGTACTCATAAGTATACTCGCGTGGGTTAAACTTCACCCAACGTGAAGGAAGCGATCCTGTTGCGTCACAGGGTCGCGGTACCGCACATAGAAGGCGAGCAAGCAGTCAGCGAACTTAACCCAAACTAGGATTGAAGTCCGATTAGACCCTTGCTGGCAGAACACCGCAACAGGGTGTGTTAGGCAACTCTTATATTTAGAGCACCGAAGTGCGAAATGTGCCGTGCTGGCAGGCACCACTAAGCACCCAAACATGGGTCAGGAAGCGCACTACTGGCGCGTGGCGCCGCTCTGGCGGTCACAGCAATAGACGCTGATACGTGTGTGACACATTGAGTGATTTGTCGGGCGCTAGATAGCAGCCATACTCCATACGCGAACAGTCATACAATAGGGTAGGGGTATTTAATGAACGACTTGCACTCACAACAAACACACGTATTCAATTGTACACTAGCGCATGGCCGTGCGGTCATGCGCAGTTTATATAATTGCAGGACAGGAAGTGGCCACAGAAACTTTGCCATTCCAAGACCTGCCAAGAGGACCAATGGAATGCGCTGCAGAGCCAGAGCACATGACCCTCGATCTCCAACGGGAGATCTTGCTCTGGGCATGCTCAGTGTGCGCAAACAAGGACTTAGTCCCAGGGAAGTCCGCTCGCCGCTGACCAGCACTGACTTTAATGGCAGGAGCTGAAGAAGAAGCAGTAACTCTCTGTACAGAGTGAGAACGAGCAAGACACTGGGAGCGACGTCCCTGCTGAGCAGACTCCACTGCGGCTGGAGGAGAATGGGAGACCGCAGCGGAGACGGATCGAGATTCCCCCTGTGCAGCAGAGGAAACTCGACTCCTAACATTACCCCCCCTCCTAGGGCCCCCCCCTCCTTGGGCCTCGCTATGCTCGAAGGCAGCAATGAGCTGTGGGGCCCGAATGTTTTCAGCAGGCTCCCAAGACCTGTCCTCTGGACCATAACCCTTCCAATCCACCAAATAAAACTTTTTGCCGCGTACCACCTTGCACCCCAAAATAGCGTTCACCTCGTAATCGTCCGTAGACGAACCCGATGTCCCGGCAGATGACTCGGAAAACCGGGACATGTATACGGGTTTCAAGAGGGACACATGAAAGGTGTCGGTGATACCCAAGCGTGGAGGAAGAGCCAGGCGGTAGACCACAGGATTAACTTGTTCGAGAACCTTGAAGGGACCCAAGTAGCGAGGAGCAAACTTAGTGGACTCAACTCGCAGCCTGATGTTACGGGCGGAGAGCCACACCAAGTCGCCAGGGGCAAAAGTCGGAGCGGGGCGCCGATGAACATCGGCGGAGGACCTCATTCTCTCCTTGGAGGCCCGAATGGCATCCTGCATGCGATCCCAAATATCCCGTGCCTCCACAGCCCAGTCTGCCACCCTGGGATCAGCGGAAGACACAGGCATGGGCACAGGAACACGCGGATGCTGGCCATAATTTAAGAGGAATGGAGTCTGACCGGTAGAGTCGGCTACGGCATTGTTAAGTGCAAACTCTGCCCACGGTAGCAAGGATGCCCAGTCATCCTGTCTGGCAGAAACAAAATGTCGCAGATATGTGACCAAGGTCTGGTTGGCCCTTTCTACCAACCCATTCGTCTCGGGATGATATGCCGAAGAGAGATTTAACTCAATACTGAGAAGACGACATAGCTCCCTCCAGAATCGAGACGCAAACTGGGGACCCCGGTCACTAACAATTTTGTCTGGCATACCGTGTAAGCGAAAGATATGCTTGATAAACAAGACAGCCAACGCCCGTGCAGATGGTAGCCGTGGAAGAGGTACCAAATGCACCATTTTGGAAAAATGATCGGTGATCACCCAGATAATGGTGCAATTACGAGACTTGGATAAGCCAACCACAAAGTTCATCCCGACCATCTCCCAGGGCCTGTCAGCCACGGGCAGAGGATAAAGCAACCCAGCTGGCCGTTGCCGAGGAGTCTTGTTCCTGGCGCAAGAGACACACGCCCGAACGTACTCCGCGACATCACGAGCCATATGCGGCCACCAGTATGTCCTCGCCAGTAACTCTGATGTCCTTTTAGTACCAAAATGTCCACCCACTCTGGAATAGTGCACCCAAGAGAGAACCTCCGGTCGCAAACTAGATGGAACAAAAGTCTTGCCCGGGGGAACAGACTCCAGCGAAACCGGGGCCACGGTTCTCAAACTCTCGGTGGGGACAATAAGCCGAGGCTCCTCCTCCTCCTCCGCAGATGACACAACGGAGCGAGAGAGAGCGTCAGCCCGAATGTTCTTCTCCCCAGAAAGGAAATGGAGGGTGAAATGAAACCGGGAGAAGAACAAGGACCATCTGGCCTGGCGAGAATTCAACCGCTGAGCTGTCTGCAGATACACCAAATTTTTGTGATCTGTGAAGACTTGGAAGGGAAAACGTGCTCCCTCCAAGAGATGTCTCCACTCCGAGAAAGCCAACTTCATGGCTAGCAACTCCCTGTCCCCGATGGAATAATTCCTCTCTGCTGGTGCGAAGGTCTTGGAGAAAAAGAAGCAAGGATGCTTCCGACCTTGAGCATCCTTTTGGAAGAGGACTGCTCCAGCACCAACAGAAGAGGCATCCACCTCCATGATAAATGGCTTATCAACATCGGGGCGATGAAGAATGGGAGCGCTAGCGAAGTGTGACTTTATAGAGATAAAAGCCTTGGAGACCTCCTCAGACCACAATTTGGGATTCGCCCCCTTCTTGGTGAGGGCAACCAAGGGAGCTACCAAAGTTGAGAAATGCGGGATGAACTGGCGATAATAATTGATGAACCCCATAAAGCGCTGCACCGCTTTAAGAGAATGGGGTTCCTGCCAGTCCATCACAGCCTGTAGTTTGGCAGGATCCATAGCCAATCCCTGGGCTGAGATGATGTAGCCTAGGAAAGGTAAGGATTCCTGCTCAAACATACACTTCTCCAACTTGGCATAGAGGGAGTTTGCCCGTAGGAGGTCGAAGACTTTGCAAACATCTCTCCGGTGGGAGTCAATATCTGGAGAGTAGATGAGAATATCATCCAGATAGACTACGACCGAGGTGGAAAGCATATCCCGGAAGATATCGTTCACAAAGTCTTGGAAAACGGCTGGGGCATTACAGAGCCCAAAGGGCATCACCAGATATTCATAGTGCCCATCCCTGGTGTTAAAAGCCGTCTTCCATTCGTCCCCCTCACGGATGCGAATCAGGTTGTAAGCACCCCGCAGATCTAATTTAGTAAATACCCTTGCTCCCCGAAGCCTATCGAACAGTTCAGATATCAAAGGCAAAGGGTATTTATTCTTAACGGTGATGGCGTTAAGACCCCTGTAGTCTATGCATGGACGCAATTCCCCACTCTTCTTCTGCACGAAGAAGAACCCTGCCCCAGCAGGTGACACTGACTTCCTGATGAACCCTCTTGCCAAATTTTCATGGATGTACTGTGACATTGCCTCCGTCTCCGGGAGAGATAGCGGATAGACTCGACCCCGGGGAGGCTCAGCACCAGGCAAGAGGTCAATAGGACAGTCATAGGGGCGATGGGGCGGAAGGGTCCCCGCCGCCTTTTTGGAGAATACGTCTGCATACGACCAATACTGCTTGGGGAGAGAGGAAAGATCTGCGGGTACCTCAGTTGTAGCTACATGAACGCACTCCCTCTGACACCTACCCCCACAAGATTCACCCCATCCCAGAATTCTGCCTGAGGACCATTCGATATGAGGAGAGTGGTACCGTAGCCAAGGTATTCCCAACAGGACTTCATCAATTCCCTCTGGAATGGCGAGCAGGGAAATAATCTCCTGATGAGATGGCGACATGGACAGAGTAAAAGGGATGGTCTGGTGAGTTATCTGTGAGGGCAGAGTCGACCCATTCACCACTCGTACCATTACAGGTTGAGCTAGCATAACCAGAGGTATTGCGTGGCGTTGGGCGAAGGCAGAAGACATAAAATTGCCCTCCGCCCCAGAAACCACGCAGAGCTCTACCGAGTGGGAGAATGAGCCTATAGTAATTGTCCCCTTAAAGGACAATTTAGAGGCAAACGTCGCCGTGTCTAGTGTACCTCCACCTACGACCACTAGACGCTGACGTTTCCTCGACCGCTGAGGACATCTGGTGGCTAAATGTCCAGACTGCTGGCAAACATGACAGACCCTGAGTGCACAAGCGGTCCGGGACTTAGGTCCCGCTTGTGACACTTCCCTGGCCTCATGTGACTCAGGAACCAGGACCGGAGATTCCAGAGGTTTGGCGAAAGTAGGAGCCAGCCGAAACCTCTGCCTACACTGGACTCGCTCTAACCTCCGCTCGTTAAAACGGAGGTCAATTTGAGTGGAGACTGTTATTAACTCCTCCAGTGTGGCAGGAATCTCCCTAGTGGCCAGAGCGTCCTTTACATGGTCAGCCAAGCCCCTCCAAAATATGGGGATAAGAGCTTTATCCGACCATTCCAGCTCAGATGCTAAAGTGTGGAATTGGACGGCAAAATGACTGACCAAGGACTCACCCTGAGTTAATGCCAGCAGTTGGAGCGCAGTGTCATGGGTGACTTGAGGTCCTAAAAAGACCTGTTTTAAAGTGCTCAAAAACAGAGGAGCACTCTGCACCACATGATCGCCACGCTCCCAAAGCGGCGTAGCCCATTCCAACGCCCTGTCCGACAATAGAGACACAATAAATCCCACCTTAGCCCGCTCTGTGGGGAAACGTGCAGCCAGAAGCTCGAGATGAATAGAGCACTGACTCACGAATCCCCTACAAAATTTGCTATTACCAGAAAATTTTTCTGGCAGCGGGAGGCGAGAAAATGTCGGAACAGGGGTGGCAATGGACAAAGTTGCTGCAGCCACGCTGGCAGCCTGTACAGCAACTGTGGTAACATCCACAGCTGAGGTTGCGCTCTCGAGAGCCGCCAACCTACCCTCCAGCTGCTGTATATACCGCAGGGATTGCGGTTTGTCCGTCATCACTAGCCAGACCCTGGCGCTAGTGTAATGTTAGGGCTAGCGGAACGCACCAAATAATAAGACTGATAGTGTATGGTGCGTTCGTAGCCCGGGGTCCACCGTGCAGAGATGGAACCTGCTGCTGAGTAATGACGGACTATATGGCGGTACTCATAAGTATACTCGCGTGGGTTAAACTTCACCCAACGTGAAGGAAGTGATCCTGTTGCGTCACAGGGTCGCGGTACCGCACATAGAAGGCGAGCAAGCAGTCAGCGAATTTAACCCAAACTAGGATTGAAGTCCGATTAGACCTTTGCTGGCACAACACCGCAACAGGGTGTGTTAGGCAACTCTTATATTTAGAGCACCGAAGTGCGAACTGTGCCGTGCTGGCAGGCACCACTAAGCACCCAGACGTGGGTCAGGAAGCGCACTAGTGGCGCGTGGCGCCGCACTGGCGGTCACAGCAATAGACGCTGATACGTGTGTGACACGTTGAGTGATTTGTCGGGCGCTAGATAGCAGCCATACTCCATACGCGAACAGTCATACAATAGGGTAGGGGTATTTAATGAACGACTTGCACTCACAACAAACACACGTATTCAATTGTACACTAGCGCATGGCCGTGCGGTCAAGCGCAGTTTATATAATTGCAGGACAGGAAGTGGCCACAGAAACTTTGCCCTTCCAAGACCTGCCAAGAGGACCAATGGAATGCGCTGCAGAGCCAGAGCAGATGACCCTCGATCTCCAATGGGAGATCTTGCTCTGGGCATGCTCAGTGTGCGCAAACAAGGACTTAGTCCCAGGGAAGTCCGCTCGCCGCTGACCAGCACTGACATTAATGGCAGGAGCTGAAGAAGCAGCAGTAACTCTCTGTACACAGTGAGAGCGAGCAAGACACTGGGAGCGACGTCCCTGCTGAGCAGACTCCACTGCGGCTGGAGGAGAATGGGCGACCGCAGCGGAGACGGATTGAGACTCCCCCTGTGCAGCAGAGGAAACTCGACTCCTAACACACCCAGGAGTCAGGAATGGCACACAAACAGAAAGGCCAATATTAATCTCCCACTGATTTTTTTTTATTTTTACAGGGAGACTTTAGAAACCAAATTAAAAAAAATGATTTTTTCAGGGAGAATTTAGAAACCAAAAAAAAAAAAAATAGGCTTTCTATGGCCCACTATTTGAGAGAGAGAGATGGCACACCCAGGAGTCAAGACTGGCACACAAGCAGAAAGGCCAATATTAATCTCCCACTGATTTTTTTTATTTTTTCATGGAGAATTTAGAAACCAAATAAAAAAAAAATTGGTCCGTATAAGATTTCTGAAGTTCTCAATCCTGTGTCATTTCGTTTGGCCCTTCCAGCTTCTTTTGCCATCAATAATGTGTTCCATAGGTCGTTATTGCGGAGATACGTGGCGCCTATGGTTCCCCCCATTGATCCTCCTGCCCCGGTGTTGGTCGATGGGGAGTTGGAGTATGTGGTGGAGAAGATTTTGGATTCTCGTATTTCGAGACGGAAACTCCAGTACCTGGTCAAGTGGAAGGGTTATGGTCAGGAAGATAATTCCTGGGTTTTTGCCTCTGATGTTCATGCTGCCGATCTAGTTCGTGCCTTTCATTTGGCTTGTCCTGATCGGCCTGGGGGCTCTGGTGAGGGTTCGGTGACCCCTCCTCAAGGAGGGGGGGTACTGTTGTGAATTCTGTTATCGAACTCCCTCCTGTCGTCATGAATGGTACTTCGGCGAGTTCTGTCCATGGACTCCCTCTGGTGGCTGTGAGTGGAGCTGCTGCTTCTGAGGTTCCTTCCACAGGTGAAGTAGTTTATTCTTTGGCTGGCTGCTCTATTTAACTCCACTCAGATCGTTACTCCATGCCAGCTGTCAATGTTCTTGTACTGGTTCAGTTTGCTCTTGGATCTTTCTGGTGACCTGTCTACTCCAGCAGAAGCTAAGTCCCTGCTAGTTTATTATTTGTTCATTGTTTCCTTGTCCAGCTTGCTTTCATGATTTTGCCTTGCTAGCTGGAAGCTCTGGGATGCAGAGTGGCATCTCCGCACCGTGAGTCGGTGCGGAGGTCTTTTTGCACACTCTGCGTGGTCTTTTTGTAGTTTTTTGTGCTGACCGCAAAGATACCTTTCCTATCCTCAGTCTGTTTAGTAAGTCGGGCCTCCCTTTGCTAAAACCTGTTTCATTTCTGCGTTTGTGACTTTCATCTTAACTCACAGTCAATATATGTGGGGGGCTGCCTTTTCCTTTGGGGAATTTCTCTGAGGCAAGGTAGGCTTTATTTTCTATCTTTAGGGCTAGTTAGCTCTTAGGCTGTGTAGAGGCGTCTAGGCAGAGTCAGGTACGCTCCACGGATATTTCTAGTTGTTGTGATATGATTAGGGGTTGCGGTCAGCAGAGCTCCCACTTCCCAGAGCTTGTCCTGTGTGAGTTTAACCATCAGGTCATTCCGGGTGCTCCTAACCACAGAGGTCCATAACACCCTGCATGTCCCATGGTCTCCGGCGCCAGCACCTTCTTCCTCTGTTCTTCCTCTGTTCTTCCTCTGTTCAGCGGCCATATTTAAAGTTATGAATATGGTCTCCACTCCCATAGGGGTAGAGCCACATATTATTCCTGTAATGAGTGGTACCACGTGTCCGCTGACAGAGGAAGAAGCTGCCGCGCCTGGAGACCATCTCTCCGGGAGAAGCAGCGACCGTGCCGGGAGCAGGTGAGTATTTCATATTCACCTGTCCCTCGTTCCAGCGTTGGTGCCGCTCAGTTATCCACTCGTCCTCTGCAGTGACTGTTCAGGTCAGAGGGTGCGATGATGGATTAGTGTGCGCGCCGCCCTCTGCCTGAACAGTCAGTGTGGAGAGATGGGATGCTGAGGAGCAGCGACGAGAGGTGAGTATGTCATTTTTATTATTGCAGCAGCAGCATTACATGTGGCACATTGTTATATAGAGCATCTATGGGGCCATAATGAACTGCATGGGGCATTATATGTGGCACATTGTTATATGGAGCATCTATGGGGCCATAATGAACTACATGGGGCATTACATGTGGCACATTGTTATATGGAGCATCTATGGGGCCATAATGAACTGCATGGGGCATTACATGTGGCACATTGTTATATGGAGCATCTTATGGGGCCATAATGAACTGTATGGAGCATTATATGTGGCACATTGTTATATGGAGCGTCTATGGGGCCATAACTGTATGGAGCATTATATGGGGCATATTTGTATATGAAGCTTCTTATGGGGCCATAATGAACTGCATGGAGCATTATATGTGGCACATTGTTATATGGAGTGTCTATGGGGCCATAATGAACTTTATGGAGCATTATATGGGGCATATTTGTACATGGAGCATCTTATGGGGCCATAATGAACTGAATGGAGCATTATATGGGGCATATTTGTATGGAGCATCTTATGGGGCCATTGTGAACTGTATGGAGCTTCTTATGGGGCCATCATGAACTGTATGGAGCATTATATGGGGCTCCTGATTCAATATGGATATTCAAAAACACTTAACTTACTGATGTCTCAATTAATTTTACTTTTATTGGTATCTATTTTTATTTTTGAAATTTACCAGTAGCTGCTGTATTTCCCACCCTAGGGAAACAGGTACACATGGGCTACTTGCACACTGAACAAGTCTGTAGGAACATGCTCACACACCACCAAGAAACTTGAAGACACAAAAGAGCATAGTAGAACCAAAAACACTCAGTTTAAAAAAAATCACAGAAATCCGCAAGTGCTAATAAAAAAAGTGCTAATACATTTTTTGCAAAAAACGTATCAACCAAATACCTTGTTTTTTTACATCTTTTACTAGCACTTGTGGATTACTGTGATTTTTTGAAACTGAGTGTTTTTGGTTCTACTGTGCTCTTTTGTGTCTTCAAATTTCCCACCCTAGGCCTATACTCGAGTCATTAAGTTTTCCCAGTTTTTTGTGGCAAAATTAGGGGGGTCAGCTTATACTCGGGTTGGCTTATACTCGAGTATGTATCTTTTACTTATTGTAAAAACTTAATAAAAACAAACTCAGGTAAAAAGTTAGGGTCAGCCAAGAACTGCCATAATCGGGGACTACTGTGGTTTTCAAATTGTTTATTAGACAATTATTTTATTTTGTAGGGAGAACAGCTTTTTCACCCTCAAAACCATGCACTATTAACAATCATCTATATGATTTACCCAATTTCAAAATGTAATGCAAAGTCTCACCTTATCTGACAAAATGGGATTAAATATTAGTTCAGCATGCATTTATACCGACAATTACTTTAGACATTATTTAACCCCTTACCGGCATCGGACGTACTATACCGTCCGATGCCGGCTCCCCTGCTTTGATGCAGGGCTCCGCGGTGAGCCCGCAACAAAGCCGGGACATGTCAGCTGTTTTGAACAGCTGACATGTGCCCGTAATAGGCGCTGGCAGAATCGCGATCTGCCCGCACCTATTAACTAGTTAAATGCCGCTGTCAAACGCAGACAGCGGCATTTAACTACCGCTTCCGGCCGGGCGGTCATGCGCAGTTTATATAATTGCAGGACAGGAAGTGGCCACAGAAACTTTGCCCTTCCAAGACCTGCCAAGAGGACCAATGGAATGCGCTGCAGAGCCAGAGCACATGACCCTCGATCTCCAATGGGAGATCTTGCTCTGGGCATGCTCAGTGTGCGCAAACAAGGACTTAGTCCCAGGGAAGTCCGCTCGCCGCTGACCAGCACTGACATTAATGGCAGGAGCTGAAGAAGCAGCAGTAACTCTCTGTACACAGTGAGAGCGAGCAAGACACTGGGAGCGACGTCCCTGCTGAGCAGACTCCACTGCGGCTGGAGGAGAATGGGCGACCGCAGCGGAGACGGATTGAGATTCCCCCTGTGCAGCAGAGGAAACTCGACTCCTAACACACCCAGGAGTCAGGAATGGCACACAAACAGAAAGGCCAATATTAATCTCCCACTGATTTTTTTTTATTTTTACAGGGAGACTTTAGAAACCAAATTAAAAAAAATGATTTTTTCAGGGAGAATTTAGAAACCAAAAAAAAAAAATAGGCTTTCTATGGCCCACTATTTGAGAGAGAGAGATGGCACACCCAGGAGTCAAGACTGGCACACAAGCAGAAAGGCCAATATTAATCTCCCACTGATTTTTTTTATTTTTTCATGGAGAATTTAGAAACCAAATAAAAAAAAAAATAGGCTTTCTATGGCCCACTATTTGAGAGAGAGAGAGATGCCACACCCAGGAGTCAAGACTGGCACACAAGCAGAAAGGCCAATATTAATCTCCCACTGATTTTTTTTTATTTTTTCAGGGAGAATTTAGAAACCAAATAAAAAAAAAATAGACTTTCTATGGCCCATTATTTGAGAGACAGAGATGGCACACCCAGGAGTCAAGACTGGCACACAAGCAGAAAGGCCAATATTAATCTCCCACTGATTTTTTTTTATTTTTACAGGGAGACTTTAGAAACCAAATTAAAAAAATGATTTTTTTCAGGGAGAATTTAGAAACCAAATAAAAAAAATGATTTTTTCAGGGAGAATTTAGAAACCAAATAAAAAAAAATAGGCTTTCTATGGCACACTATTTGAGAGAGAGAGAGATGGCACACCCAGGAGTCAAGACTGGCACACAAGCAGAAAGGCCAATATTAATCTCCCACTGATTTTTTTTTATTTTTTCAGGGAGAATTTAGAAACCAAATTAAAAAAAAATAGGCTTTCTATGGCCCACTATTTGAGAGACAGAGATGGCACACCCAGGAGTCAGGAATGGCACACAAGCAGAAAGGCCAATATTAATCTCCCACTGATTTTTTTTATTTTTTTCAGGGAGAATTTAGAAGCCAAAAAAAAAAAAAAAAATTGGCTTTCTATGGCCCACTATTTGAGAGAGATGGCACACCCAGTCGTGAGTAGTGGCACACAAGCAGAAAGGCCAATATTAATCTCTCACTGATTTTTTTTAATTTTTTCAGGGAGAATTTAGAAACCAAATAAAAAAAAATAAATAGGCTTTCTATGGCCCACTATTTGAGAGAGAGAGATGGCACACCCAGGAGTCAGGAGTGGCACACAAGCAGAAAGGCCAATATTAATCTCCCACTGATTTTTTTTTAATTTTTCCAGGGAGAATTATGAAACCAAATAAAAAAAAAAAAGGCTTTTATGGCCCACTATTTGAGAGAGAGATGGCACACTCAGGACTGGCACACAAGCCCAAAGGCCAATATTAATCTCCCACTGTTTTTTTTTTTTATCAGGGAGAATTTATAAACCCCACAAAAAAAACAGAAAAATAAAAAGGCTTTCTATGTCCCATTATGTGAGAGAGATGGCACACACAGGGATGGCACTCTAGCAGAAATGCCAATCTTAATCTCCCACAACTTATTTTTTTAGGGAGAAAAAAAAAATAAATAAAAAAAAAAAAACAGGGACTGTCCTACAATTACTATCTCCCTGCAGTAATCTCAGCCAGGTATGGCAGGCAGCAATAAGGAGTGGACTGATGCACAAATTAAATAAAAAGTGTGGACAAACAAACAAGATAGTTGTGCAGAAAGGAAGGAACAACAGGATTTGTGCTTTGAAAAAAGCAGTTGGTATGCACAGCGACGTACACACAGCAATGCAGCTGTCAGGGAGCCTTCTAGGGCAGCCCAATGAGCTACAGCGCTGAGGAAAAAAAAATGTAGCTTCCACTGTCCCTGCAAACAAAAGGTGGTGTTGGACAGTGGAAATCGCTACAGCACAAGCAGTTTGGTGGTTAATGGACCCTGCCTAACGCTATCCCTGCTTCTGACGAAGCGGCAGCAACCTCTCCCTATGCTCAGATCAGCAGCAGTAAGATGGCGGTCGGCGGGAACGCCCCTTTATAGCCCCATGTGACGCCGCAGACAGCAAGCCAATCACTGCAATGCCCTTCTCTAAGATGGTGGGGACCCGGACCTATGTCATCACGCTGCCCACACTCTGCGTCCACCTTCATTGGCTGAGAAATGGCGCTTTTCGTGTCATTGAAACGCGACTTTGGCGCGAAAGTCGCGTGCCGCATGGCCGACCCCACACAGGGGTCGGGTCGGGTTTCATGAAACCAGACTTTGCCAAAAGTCGGCGACTTTTGAAAATGAACGATCCGTTTCACTCAACCCTAGTTCTGATGGCTCGGTGATGAAACCATGTTCCTTCTTTTCTAGAAAATTCTCGCCTGCTGAGCGCAATTATGATGTTGGCAATCGAGAGTTGTTGGCCATGAAGTGGGCATTCGAGGAGTGGCGACATTGGCTTGAAGGAGCTAAACATTGTGTGGTGGTCTTGACGGATCATAAGAATTTGACTTATCTCGAGTCTGCCAAACGGTTGAATCCTAGACAGGCTCGATGGTCGCTGTTTTTCTCCCGTTTTGATTTTGTGGTTTCGTACCTTCCGGGATCTAAGAATGTGAAGGCTGATGCCCTGTCAAGGAGTTTTGTGCCTGACTCTCCGGGTGTTCCTGAGCCGGCGGGTATTCTCAAAGAGGGGGTAATTTTGTCTGCCATCTCCCCTGATTTGCAGCGCGTGCTGCAGAAGTTTCAGGCTGATAGACCTGACCGTTGTCCAGCGGAGAAACTGTTTGTCCATTGTTCGGTGTTGGCGGGTCATCCTGGAATCTTCGGTACCAGAGATTTGGTGGCTAGATCCTTTTGGTGGCCTTCTTTGTCACTGGATGTGCGTTCTTTTGTGCAGTCCTGTGGGACTTGTGCTCGGGCTAAGCCTTGCTGTTCTCGTGCCAGTGGGTTGCTTTTGCCCTTGCCGGTCCCGAAGAGGCCCTGGACGCATATTTCCATGGATTTTATTTCAGATCTCCCTGTCTCTCAAAGGATGTCGGTCATTTGGGTGGTTTGTGATCGCTTCTCTAAGATGGTCCATTTGGTACCCTTATCTAAATTGCCTTCCTCCTCTGATTTGGTGCCATTGTTTTTCCAGCATGTGGTTCGTTTGCATGGCATTCCGGAGAACATCGTCTCTGACAGAGGTTCCCAGTTTGTTTCGAGGTTTTGGCGGTCCTTTTGTGCTAAGATGGGCATTGATTTGTCTTTTTCTTCGCCTTTCCATCCTCAGACAAATGGCCAAACCGAACGAACTAATCAGACTTTGGAAACATATCTGAGATGCTTTGTTTCTGCTGATCAGGATGATTGGGTGTCCTTCTTGCCTTTGGCTGAGTTCGCCCTTAATAATTGGACCAGCTCGGCTACTTTGGTTTTGCCTTTTTTCTGTAATTCTGGTTTCCATCCTCGTTTCTCTTCAGGGCAGGTTGAGCCTTCGGACTGTCCTGGTGTGGATACTGTGGTGGACAGGTTGCAGCAGATTTGGACTCATGTGGTGGACAATTTGACATTGACCCAGGAGATGGCTCAACGTTTCGCTAACCGCCGGCGCTGTGTTGGTCCCCGACTTCGTGTTGGGGATTTGGTTTGGTTGTCGTCTCGTTATGTTCCTATGAAAGTTTCCTCTCCTAAGTTTAAGCCTCGTTTTATTGGTCCGTATAAGATTTCTGAAGTTCTCAATCCTGTGTCATTTCGTTTGGCCCTTCCAGCTTCTTTTGCCATCAATAATGTGTTCCATAGGTCGTTATTGCGGAGATACGTGGCGCCTATGGTTCCCCCCGTTGATCCTCCTGCCCCGGTGTTGGTCGATGGGGAGTTGGAGTATGTGGTGGAGAAGATTTTGGATTCTCGTATTTCGAGACGGAAACTCCAGTACCTGGTCAAGTGGAAGGGTTATGGTCAGGAAGATAATTCCTGGGTTTTTGCCTCTGATGTTCATGCTGCCGATCTAGTTCGTGCCTTTCATTTGGCTTGTCCTGATCGGCCTGGGGGCTCTGGTGAGGGTTCGGTGACCCCTCCTCAAGGAGGGGGGGTACTGTTGTGAATTCTGTTATCGAACTCCCTCCTGTGGTCATGAATGGTACTTCGGCGAGTTCTGTCCATGGACTCCCTCTGGTGGCTGTGAGTGGAGCTGCTGCTTCTGAGGTTCCTTCCACAGGTGAAGTAGTTTATTCTTTGGCTGGCTGCTCTATTTAACTCCACTCAGATCGTTACTCCATGCCAGCTGTCAATGTTCTTGTACTGGTTCAGTTTGCTCTTGGATCTTTCTGGTGACCTGTCTACTCCAGCAGAAGCTAAGTCCCTGCTAGTTTATTATTTGTTCATTGTTTCCTTGTCCAGCTTGCTTTCATGATTTTGCCTTGCTAGCTGGAAGCTCTGGGATGCAGAGTGGCATCTCCGCACCGTGAGTCGGTGCGGAGGTCTTTTTGCACACTCTGCGTGGTCTTTTTGTAGTTTTTTGTGCTGACCGCAAAGATACCTTTCCTATCCTCAGTCTGTTTAGTAAGTCGGGCCTCCCTTTGCTAAAACCTGTTTCATTTCTGCGTTTGTGACTTTCATCTTAACTCACAGTCAATATATGTGGGGGGCTGCCTTTTCCTTTGGGGAATTTCTCTGAGGCAAGGTAGGCTTTATTTTCTATCTTTAGGGCTAGTTAGCTCTTAGGCTGTGTAGAGGCGTCTAGGCAGAGTCAGGTACGCTCCACGGATATTTCTAGTTGTTGTGATATGATTAGGGGTTGCGGTCAGCAGAGCTCCCACTTCCCAGAGCTTGTCCTGTGTGAGTTTAACCATCAGGTCATTCCGGGTGCTCCTAACCACAGAGGTCCATAACACCCTGCATGTCCCATGGTCTCCGGCGCCAGCACCTTCTTCCTCTGTTCTTCCTCTGTTCAGCGGCCATATTTAAAGTTATGAATATGGTCTCCACTCCCATAGGGGTAGAGCCACATATTATTCCTGTAATGAGTGGTACCACGTGTCCGCTGACAGAGGAAGAAGCTGCCGCGCCTGGAGACCATCTCTCCGGGAGAAGCAGCGACCGTGCCGGGAGCAGGTGAGTATTTCATATTCACCTGTCCCTCGTTCCAGCGTTGGTGCCGCTCAGTTATCCACTCGTCCTCTGCAGTGACTGTTCAGGTCAGAGGGTGCGATGATGTATTAGTGTGCGCGCCGCCCTCTGCCTGAACAGTCAGTGTGGAGAGATGGGATGCTGAGGAGCAGCGACGAGAGGTGAGTATGTCATTTTTATTATTGCAGCAGCAGCATTACATGTGGCACATTGTTATATAGAGCATCTATGGGGCCATAATGAACTGCATGGGGCATTATATGTGGCACATTGTTATATGGAGCATCTATGGGGCCATAATGAACTGCATGGGGCATTACATGTGGCACATTGTTATATGGAGCATCTTATGGGGCCATAATGAACTGTATGGAGCATTATATGTGGCACATTGTTATATGGAGCGTCTATGGGGCCATAACTGTATGGAGCATTATATGGGGCATATTTGTATATGAAGCTTCTTATGGGGCCATAATGAACTGCATGGAGCATTATATGTGGCACATTGTTATATGGAGTGTCTATGGGGCCATAATGAACTTTATGGAGCATTATATGGGGCATATTTGTACATGGAGCATCTTATGGGGCCGTAATGAACTGCATGGAGCATTATATGGGGCATATTTGTATGGAGCATCTTATGGGGCCATTGTGAACTGTATGGAGCTTCTTATGGGGCCATCATGAACTGTATGGAGCATTATATGGGGCTCCTGATTCAATATGGATATTCAAAAACACTTAACTTACTGATGTCTCAATTAATTTTACTTTTATTGGTATCTATTTTTATTTTTGAAATTTACCAGTAGCTGCTGTATTTCCCACCCTAGGGAAACAGGTACACATGGGCTACTTGCACACTGAACAAGTCTGTAGGAACATGCTCACACACCACCAAGAAACTTGAAGACACAAAAGAGCATAGTAGAACCAAAAACACTCAGTTTAAAAAAAATCACAGAAATCCGCAAGTGCTAATAAAAAAAGTGCTAATACATTTTTTGTAAAAAACGTATCAACCAAATACCTTGTTTTTTTACATCTTTTACTAGCACTTGTGGATTACTGTGATTTTTTGAAACTGAGTGTTTTTGGTTCTACTGTGCTCTTTTGTGTCTTCAAATTTCCCACCCTAGGCCTATACTCGAGTCATTAAGTTTTCCCAGTTTTTTGTGGCAAAATTAGGGGGGTCAGCTTATACTCGGGTTGGCTTATACTCGAGTATGTATCTTTTACTTATTGTAAAAACTTAATAAAAACAAACTCAGGTAAAAAGTTAGGGTCAGCCAAGAACTGCCATAATCGGGGACTACTGTGGTTTTCAAATTGTTTATTAGACAATTATTTTATTTTGTAGGGAGAACAGCTTTTTCACCCTCAAAACCATGCACTATTAACAATCATCTATATGATTTACCCAATTTCAAAATGTAATGCAAAGTCTCACCTTATCTGACAAAATGGGATTAAATATTAGTTCAGCATGCATTTATACCGACAATTACTTTAGACATTATTTAACCCCTTACCGGCATCGGACGTACTATACCGTCCGATGCCGGCTCCCCTGCTTTGATGCAGGGCTCCGCGGTGAGCCCGCAACAAAGCCGGGACATGTCAGCTGTTTTGAACAGCTGACATGTGCCCGTAATAGGCGCTGGCAGAATCGCGATCTGCCCGCACCTATTAACTAGTTAAATGCCGCTGTCAAACGCAGACAGCGGCATTTAACTACCGCTTCCGGCCGGGCGGCCGGAAATGACGTCATCGCCGACCCCCGTCACATGATCGGGGGTCGGCGATGCTTGTATATTGTACCCATAGAGGTCCTTGAGACCTCTATGGTTACTGATTGCCCGTCGCTGTGAGCGCCACCCTGTGGTCGGCGCTCACAGCACACGTGCAATTCTGCTACATAGCAGCGATCAGCAGATCGCTGCTATGTAGCAGAGCCGATCGGGTTGTGCCTGCTTCTAGCCTCTCATGGAGGCTATTGAAGCATGGCAAAAGTTAAAAAAAAAAGTTTAAAAAAATGTGAAAAAAATAAAAAAAACATAAAAGTTTAAATCACCCCCCTTTCGCCCCAATCAAAATAAATCAATAAAAGAAATATCAAATCTACGTTTGGTATCGCCGCGCTCAGAATCGCCCGATCTATCAAATAAAAAAAAGTATTAACCTGATCGCTAAACAGCGTAGCAGGAAAAAAACTCGAAACGCCAGAATTACGTTTTTTTGGTCGCCGCGACATTGCATTAAAATGCAATAACGGGCGATCAAAAGAACGTATCTGCACCGAAATGCTATCATTAAAAACGTCATCTCGGCACGCAAAAAAATAAGCCCTCAACCGACCCCAGAGCACGAAAAATGGAGACGCTACGAGTATCGGAAAATGGCGCAATTTTTATTTTTTTTTTTTTAGCAAAGTTTGGAATTTTTTTTCACCACTTAGATAAAAAATAACCTAGTCATGTTTGGTGTCTATGAACTCGTACTGACCTGGAGAATCATAATGGCAGGTCAGTTTTAGCATTTAGTGAACCTAGCAAAAAAGCCAAACAAAAAACAAGTGTGGGATTGCACTTTTTTTGCAATTTCACCGCACTTGGAATTTTTTTCCCGTTTTCTAGTACACGACATGCTAAAACCAATGATGTCGTTCAAAAGTACAACTCGTCCCGCAAAAAATAAGCCCTCACATGGCCAAATTGACGGAAAAATAAAAAAGTTATGGCTCTGGGAAGGAGGGGAGTGAAAAACGAACACGGAAAAATGAAAAATCCCCCGGTCATGAAGGGGTTAACTAAATGATGTCTGTTTTTCATGATCATTACAAAAAATCAAAATATTCAAAATTGTTGCTAAATACTCTGACCAATGGCACTGACATGCTGTTGCTGAAGTCTAGTTACTCACTTCCTTTTGGTGGTAACATTTGAACATGGTAATAAACGAAGATCAATAGTGTTTATAACTTCAAAGTCATGTATTGTCTGGCTTGGCACATGTGGTTCTAATCGATCCATAATTGTTACAGTCTGATTAAATATGACCAAACAAAGACAATAGACACAAAAAATCCAAAGCCCAAACAATTATTACCACACTCACTTGCACAAGTTGTTATGTACAAATGTACTTTGAAGTGACAGAATTCTAATTACCAGAAATCATCTTCAGTTCATTTGCACAATTTTAAAGGGAGTTCACATCTATCATGTTTAATGCCTGAAAGATGCTAAATGTGGGTTCCTACTAGCGACCAACATGTACATCAAAAAGAGATAATCCTGGGAAGGAGAAATCGAGGAAAAGGGGAAAGCGCTTTCTAAGGGGAGTAGTCAATATGGCATAATTAATTGTATGAGTAAAAATTGAATTTGCAATGCACCAGCTTTGCAATGCTTTATATGTATTAGTATTACACTGACAGAAGCCTCTCTAACAGGCTTGCTATAGTTAGCAGACCCGTGGGTCATCATGATGACCTCGGGTTGCCATGACGATTGGGACCTTGCGATGACATCACAGGGGTGCCGATCAGATGGGAGAGGGAATTCCTTACCTCTCCCAGTTTCATAAATGTCGCAATTGATATTAATCACAGCATTTAGGAGATTAAACAGCAGAGGACTGTGTGAGCACCACTCTTGGCTGTGAGAGCCGGGGACTGGCTCTCATCTGACCATGCGTGTAGGTATGCAAATGTTGTGAAACGGTTAAATGATTTTAAAACAACGGGCCACGTGTCTTTACAAAATAGGATGTAAAAGCTAGAAAGATTCATGTCCAAAAAGCAAGCACTTTGTAACTTTTAACCTTGAGATTGTTGATATTTTTCAATAAGTTTGGTTCTCAAGTCTTCAGACAGTTATTTTCTTCTCTTTCTGTTCTCCATGGTTAGTGTGGCACAGACAGGTACTCAATGCGAAGATTGAGTCAACTTCTCTCCTTTTTATCTTGTTATAGGTGTGATTTTCTTATTGCCCAAACCTGTTACTTGCCACATTTGAGTTTGAACTAGTATCACATGCTTGAAACAAAGTTGTTAAGGACTGGCAGAACGCACCAAGAATAAGATGTTATGGAATTAGGTGCGTTCGCAGTCCGAGGTCCACCGTGCAGGTAAAAACCCTGCTGCTAGTAGAGACGGACTATATGGCAGTACTATAACAATACACTCATGGGTTAACTTCACCGCAGTACTGCACATAGAGCGCAAGCAAGGGGTCTCTAATCTCGATCCCAAGACTGAGGATTTGAGTTCAAAGACCTCATGCGCTCGACACCGCAACTAGGGTGTCAGAGAAACAGAAATAATAATATACAAAGGCACGAGAGTGTGTGCGGTGCCTCACCGACGGACGCCACTAACCACCCAGGCTTGGGTAAGGAAAGCGCAGAGAAAGCGCACGGCGCCGTACTGGCGGACACAGCAACTGGACGCTGTAATGTGTGTTACGTGCTGATGGCTAGTCGGGCGCTAGATAGCTACCACCATCCACAAACAGACAACAACACTAGGAATGGGATATTTAGGAGCTTTCATCCTTCGACATACATCCATCTACACACACACATAATATAAAGACAATACTAGCGCATGGCCGTGCGGCCATGCGACTCTTAAATAGCTGCAGCACATTCAGGACCTGTGAAAGAAGGACCAATGGAATTGCTGCAGCACCTGAGCACGTGACCCCAGACCTCCACTGAGAGATCCTGCCCTGGGCATGCTCAGTGCGCAAAGCAGAACTAGTCCTAGTACCTGCAGGACCTTCCATGAGAAGGACCAATGGGAGTTGCTGCAGTACCTGAGCGTGTGACCCTAGACCTCCACTGAGAGATCTTGCCCTGGGCATGCTCAGTGTGTGAAAATAAGGACTTAGTCCCAGAGAAGCCTGCTCGCCGCAGATCAGTGCAGGGTACAATGGGAGAGCCAGAAAAGGCAGTATTAACCCTTTGCACAGAATCAGCCCCAGCGAGACGCTGGGAGCGACACCTCCGCTGAGCAGACCCCACTGCGGCAGAATGGGAGACCGCAGCAGACATGGATCGAGATTCCCCCTGTGCAGCAGAGGAAACTCGACTCTTAACAGTTGTTTACCCACATTTTTGGGAAGGTGCCAACAATTTTGTTAGGCCCATTTTTGGGGGTTTGTGGGAAATTATTTCCAATTTCCTTTTTTCTCGATTTTTTTGTGTTGTTCTAATTCACACAAAGTAAATAAATAAGCATGCGTATACCAAAACATGTAATTTTAATAATTTTCTGGGAGAGATACTTAATTTTCTGGAATAATTTCAAGATTGACAACATTTTTGGCCTTGACTGTATATAATGCATGGCTCAACTAGGTATAGCTTGGAAAATAAGCCTAGGAAGGTGAGCTTCCCTGGTAGGCCCTTGCTCAAGAGATTCTAGTTATACTTCTGGACTTATCGTAAGCAACCCGGAGGTGAAAGTTAAAGGCTGTTGCAGTGTTATTTTTTATCACTACTTCACCTGGAAAACAAGAATGTGGAAAGGTGCAATCAATTACTTGGTCATGGCAAGGGTTTAGCAAGCTCCTGTGTTTGTTTTGAACAGTCATTTTGTGATAACAGACTCTGTGTCCTACAGATTATATACTGCCATCGTCCCTTTTTAGATGCCATGGTGTTTCCATAATAATAATAGCCATGATAGCTTTTTCTTTCTCTGCAAGCATACCATCTTCATATATGACCATTTCCATGAATATATCTATTGCCTAAAAATATGTTACAAAGCACTTACATCACAACAAGAAAATCTCCCCACTCAACAGGTTTAGAGAAAGAATATGGGCATTACAGAATCCACCAAAACTTAAGTTAGAGATCAAGCTAGAACAGTGTTTCTCAAACCGCAAGGCTGACCTCTCTATTAAGGTACCCCCTAGTTGTTGATGAGGCCCCATTGCAGAGGCAGCTTTTATAGAAGTGATAATATGTGTAACACCAGTGTCGGCATCCCTGCATGGCACTTCTCCCTTCCCTTGGCAGGGACGCCAACTTATTCTCCACCCCGGCCGTTCCCTGGCTCTCTTCGATCCTGTGTCTGAGCACACTGTGTAGGTTTCCTGGCAAAGTGCTTAGGACATGCATGTGTGTGCTTCCTGCCTCTTAAAGAGGTAACACAAGCACTCTTGATTTGTCCCCAGCCAATAGCTGGAGGACACTAGGTACTTAAGGAACCTTCCTCTGTAGGGAGGTGCCTGAACAACAATTGTCTTAGTCAGTCTGCACGCTGCTAGTCTGTTGTTAGGTCTCTGAACCTGTCCAGTTTACCTGTAACAATACCAACCTTGTCTGAATCAGTACTTAAATCTGAAAATGGATCTGCAGTACCCAAATCTGACAGTGCTCTGTTGGTAACTGATCCTGAAGTATCTCCAGCGGTAGCTGATCCTGAAGTAACACCTGTGGTACCTGTACCAGAAACAACACCTGCAGTACCTAAGCCTGAAACCATTCTGGTGGTACGTGAACCAGGACCTGTGCCTGAGATCCTCATTATCTATATGAGCTCCAGTGCTGGTCCCATCTGAACCCGCTCCAATATCTGTTCCATCAGAATCCAGTCCTGCCTTGGACTCCGTGTCAACTGCCCTGACCCTTGGGGTAAGCTGCTGCGGCACCAGGATCAGTCTTGGAGTGGCATTTGCATCCGCCTGTGCTCAAATCTAACCTCAACATTCAGGGCACTAGTGCAAACCCAGGTATTCACTTAGTTACACCCCTCCAGGCTTTTCCCAGTCCATGGCGCATTGGGTCTACAATCCACCAGCGTGACTTTATGCTGCACAGTCTTTTTTCTGACTGTAGCAATGTCAAATTTAGCAATAGACCAATTCTTTATTTATTATATTGTTATTCTGTATACAATCGAAAAAGTAGGACTTTGAGATATTTTTTTGTTTGTGCATGGACTTTCAATACAGATCGTGAGTCCCAGAAGTGTATGATGTTTCACCAAATTTCAACTGTATGAAAAATCCATGCAGAATTCGACCGGAAATTTACCTGCCCTTGGGATTTTAATACCATAACAAATCTGCATGTATCTCAAGAGGATTTTCTGCTGATTCAGTGCAGACTTTGCTACTCAATTTACATTGATTGGATGTAACATGAAGAAGAAATTTTGATATAGTTTTTTGTCATGATAATGGTAAAAGAGGAATTTTAAAGCTTTACCTTTATAAAAACTTGGTAGTTTTTATTATTATTTTAAACATTTAGCAAAATATGACTAACTATATTTAAATCATGTGATTCTTACTAAGTTATAGGATGAGACTTAACTTACAGCTACGGCAAGTTGCTGTGTGTGTAATGTTTCGTGCTTTAGTGTACAATTTGTTATAATTGGCTCAAAGGAATTTCAAGCAATTTATTCCTGTTTGTTTAGTGGCATAAAACATTTGAGAAGTGCTGAGCAAAAAAAAGTGCACTGATTAAATGCTTTCAACTATAAATCCAAGCGGATGCTTAAACGTCACAAAATTGTAGACAGCTTTTGTTAAAATATATTGCAGCATTAAATGTTTGTGTGATAGCATTATTGTGTTGTTTTCAACCGTTTTGGTACCCACATGGTATATGGAATGAAAAAATAAGTGAAGCATGATATAAAGTTGAACTAGGGAAAAAATTAGATAGGTATTGTTGCCTTAGAAGTAATGTCCAGCAAAAAAAGAATGCCTGATACATATGTCTCTTATGGTAGCCCGAAAAAATAGTATAATTTTTCAAGATCTCAAGACTAGTTACAAAAAAACACTAGAGATATTTTATGAAAAAATGTTTAGACAAAAAGTTATTTTCTACAAATATATTTTGAAAAAAATTCAAAAAATAGTTACCCCTGTAACAAGTCATCTATAAACAGCATATCCAAGAACAGTCTGTAGGCCTAAAGAAATTTGGTCCATTGCATATTACAAAAAACAATGTGTATGTAATTTTTTTTATTCTGGAGGACCCAGAGAAGGGTATTAGTGTTGTATTCATCCTCTTTGTAGTTCAAAGCTCATTGAAACCTTTTTTATTGTACCAAGCAAAAGTGTATTGAAAAGTGGACTTCTAAAGGGGTGACCTTCTCAAAAGAAATTGCCATTAATGCATGGCATGTGTACAGTATATATGTGTAAATGATACTAATGTCTTCATATTGGTCTTGGTCTGGCCCTGCACTTACAGCTCTCTGACCTCTCTATTTGCCCACACACTGCTGTTGTCACTGAGTGTATGTATGACCAGCCACCTCAACCTGGGATCTAGCTATGGTGGTGCCATTCCCTTGGGCATCACATTCAGAGATCCATAGTCAGGCTCTCAAAATGCCTTCCGGACTTGACTGTCCCTGTGCCACCCCAGGGAATGAAGTATCATTGATGAATTATTTATAGTGATGCAGCTAGAATCACTTGGTTATATTTCATAGTTAATGCAACAGATCTCATGAATTACCACTTATCCATCTGCGTACTGGAGAATCCAACTTTCTGAGTGGTTGTTGCATTTGGTGTCTCCTGCACACAGACCTAAATGACAACCAGATCCCCAATATTGGGCAAAATAATTAATCCTGCGCAACCCCTGAAAGTGAACAGCTCAATTGTGTGTTGCTAGTGCTACTAATATAAATCCTTGAAGACACAAAAGAGCATGGTAGAACCAAAAACACTCAGTTTCAAAGAATAACAGTAATCTGCAAGTGCTAGTAAAAAGATGTAAAAAACAGGGTATTTGGTTGATACGTTTTTTGCAAAAAATGTATACTAAGCTGCTCCACCAAACGTCAAGGTATACCCATATCAGAGCAGTCCTAACTGATGTATGCAATCCCTATCTGATGTATTTAAAAACCTGATCATCTGTATATTACCTGTGTGAACAGGGTTCAGAGAGGAAAAGTCCATGTGGACATGCTGAGTGGAACAGCTTTTGTGCAGATAGCCCAAGAGGAGTGGTGGGTAACTCCCCAGTCTTGTAGACACAAGAGAACAATTATGGAAACAGGAACACATGGGCTACTCACACAGTGAACAAGTCTGTAGGAACATGCTCACACACCACCAAGAAACTTGAAGACACAAAAGAGCATGGTAGAACCAAAAACACTCAGTTTCAAAGAATAACAGTAATCTGCAAGTGCTAGTAAAAAGATGTAAAAAACAGGGTATTTGGTTGATACGTTTTTTGCAAAAAATGTATACTAAGCTGCTCCACCAAACGTCAAGGTATACCCATATCAGAGCAGTCCTAACTGATGTATGCAATCCCTATCTGATGTATTTAAAAACCTGATCATCTGTATATTACCTGTGTGAACAGGGTTCAGAGAGGAAAAGTCCATGTGGACATGCTGAGTGGAACAGCTTTTGTGCAGATAGCCCAAGAGGAGTGGTGGGTAACTCCCCAGTCTTGTAGACACAAGAGAACAATTATGGAAACAGGAACACATGGGCTACTCACACAGTGAACAAGTCTGTAGGAACATGCTCACACACCACCAAGGGATTGTCCCGGTTTGGCACAAACATCTACTGGCATTCTATGTGTTCAGACTTTTGAATCTTCACAGTATGCACAGTGCGCACTGTCAGGATTCTACTGTGCCATCGGCAAGACCAGGAGGTCATGTGAGCACAAGGATGCCATATGCATACATACTTCAGTCCACATTCCAACTAGACATGCGGTGCTTTGCTCAATTCACCAGAATGTGTATGGTAGTATGCGTATTGTATACTAGCAGTCACGTGACCACTCATTCCCGGTGCTGGCACTGGAAATCCTGACAGTGTGAACTGTTCATGCTGTGATGAATTATAAGTCTGCAGTCGTGCAAACTGAGTGCAGACTTTCGAGCCAAATCTGGGCAACTCAGTTAATTTATCTTCAAATTGTACTGATTGGTGCCATATTTTGCTTTCTTTCTCCTTAGTATATGTAATAACCATTTAAACCTATTCATTAATGCTGTGTTTGTACAAGAGTAACAACACAACATATGGTGGGACATGGCCGTCTATAAGAGTATTAGTGGGGCATTTGTAGGCTATGAGAACTTCCTCTAGTAGGGCCATAGAACCTCGGTTAAACAAAAATGTCATATATCAATATATCAC
This sequence comes from Ranitomeya imitator, assembly GCF_032444005.1. NCBI lineage: Eukaryota > Metazoa > Chordata > Amphibia > Anura > Dendrobatidae > Ranitomeya > Ranitomeya imitator. Next base: position 409,683,051 of record NC_091282.1, on the reverse strand, counting down.
CTAACAATGATGTAATAAGCACGTTTCTAAGATTTTGATTCATATCTATGTATCCTCTGACATGCATACCCTAAGAATTAAAATAGAAAACGTATGGTCAAGTTTCATAACATTATTTGGTAGAAGTATGGTATGTATATGTCTATTAATCAGACTTCTCCCTTCTTTTCAAATAATTTGGCATACTTTTCAAAATATTATTCTTTCACAATTGTTGCATGAGCTATTAGTTTTGGTTTGATCATCAGCAGCTGTAATTTTACATTCGAGTTTCTCACAAGTCAATTTTAACACCCAAGTGAAATCAATAGCAAGGATGAAAAAAAAATCATATTTACTTAGTCAAAGCAGATATCAATATATAATTTGTCATTTTATTATGCCATGTGGTTTTCATTTAGCGTAAGACCTCAGAAACCAGAACCAATATCCTCACACAAAAGCTGTTTCACATTATGTTGCAGCAAGTTTTTAAGCACATTAGCAACAAGAACAAGCTGTCCTCATGCTAACTTGCTCTGCTTTGTTCTTGATTGTGGAAAATCTTGCTTTAACTGTTCACTAATTTGATGCAGATCGCTACTGCACCAGCAGCTGCCTTGGCATGTGATTAAACACACACAAAAACATTATTTTTCCATATAAAATATAACAGTGCCAAAAGCCACAAAATCCCCTTTGGAAAATTCTTTTCAACCAAGCCAAAATAATAGAAGCCTGCAAAAAATTACACCTTTCCCTTTCCCTCCATACAATGCACTTTACAAGTGATTTTATTCATGTTTTTGATGAAAAGCTTCAGAAGAAAACCAACTTTGATTTTCATTTGAATTTTCCAGAGGGGAAGAAAAAGATCGGTACTACTCGAGGGAATGTTAAATGGGGATGAACCAATGAAACGTGTTATCGTTTAAGTTTTAATATAATGAGCGGGCTACATATGAGAATAGCTTCTCAGGCTGGATTGAAATGATTTATATAAATCTTAGCTGGTCTTTGAAATGTGAAATATCAAAGATTGTATAGTGGAAGATGTGAAGTCTGGGTGTCTTTGAATTAGAGAATGCAGGCCTTTTAAGTATTATTATTTACGGCTTGTCAAAAGAAAACTTGATAAATTTGAGTGCGCCTCGACTGAACACAGACATCGAAGATTCATTTTGTGATGCAAAAGTAATAGTGAAATACTGAGAATCAGTGACTGACGTCTGAAAATGGACTAGTTTTAGAAAAAAAAAGTCAAGAGCTTGGACAATCATAACAGTAAAAAAAAGTAATAGTCATATTTGGGACATTTGATAGGTCACATGTACAAAGTATAGACAATCTGCTCATCTCAAATTGCTAAATATACAGAAATAAATATACTATATGTACTGGGACACACTTCTTAATCATTGAATTTGGGTTTTCCATTTAGGCTGCGGTTATCCACAGAGGTGACACTAATGTCTAATGTCTCAAACCACAATGACTTAATGACTTAATTTTGTATGAATAGCTGTTTCACCTGTAAGACCACATGGCCGATCATTATGGTTGCAAGCTTTTGAAGGTAAAACAGCAGTTTCCCTACAAGATTAAGTTATTGTACAGGGAAACAGTAGAAAGATGTGTGAACACAGCCTTAGTCTCATTGCCACAGTTGTATAAAATCCAGCACTGTGAAATTTCTTTCCTTTCAGCTATTCCGTAATCAACTGTGAGTGGTACAATTAAAAGTGGATAAGTGGATGCGTTTAAGAACCACAGCAACTCGGCCATGAAGCAGAGACTACTTAAAGTTACAAACTGGGGTCATCGAGTGCTGAGGAGAATTTGGCATAAAAGTGGTCAATAGTCTGCTGGCTAATTTAATGGCAGAATTCCAAAGATTACCTGTCTGACTGCACTGTGCCAGATGTTCAGTTTTGTGCTGCTAGGGTAATTCTATAGGGTGGTCATTCAAATGTTAGCATAAGCCCCTTAGTTCCAGTGAAGGGAAACATTAATGCTTCAGAATACCAAGACCTTTTGGACAATTATATAGCTTTAACTGGAAAACATCACCAGAATCAATGCACGAATACAACACCAGAACTACTATAAGTACATGAATACATCAATAGAACCATCAACAGTACATGAATAGGGCACCAGAACCCCCATCAAAACATGAACTCATCATCAGAACCTCCATAATTTCTGGATTAAATCATCAGGACTACCACAGTTTGAGAAGGCCTCTTTTCTGTTGCAGAATGACTGTGCCACAGTTGGCAAAGCAAGTTCAATCAAACGATGGTTGGGTGACTTTAGTGTGGAACAGCATGACTTGGCTGTATAGAGTCCTGACCTAAACCCCATCAAACATCATTGGGATGGACTAGAAGGGAGATTGTGAGCCAGGCCCAATTGTCAAACACCAGTGTCAGACCACACAAAAATTCTTGTAGATGAAAGGTTAAAACTTCACACTGACTCACTCCAAAATCTTGTAAAAGGCCTTCCCAAAAAGAGCAGCACCTGTTATAGTTCCAGCAGAGAAACCCACTCCTCATTAATGAGAATGGAATGTCATCAAAGCTCCCGTAGGTGGAATGTGTAGGTGTCCCAATACTTTTGCTTATATAGTGTAACAGTTGTGCTATATGTTGCAATGTTAACCTGGCACATTCTATTGCACTAGCATCATTATTTTAATACTAACATAGCATCATATACCATGGCACTAGCAGAAAATGCAAGTACTGTATCATGCATAAGGTTATTCCACAGCTTGTGACTTGCACAAACTTGTAATATGATATCTGAAAAAGTCTATTGGCTTCCATTGTACTTTCGTATCAATCCTATTTCAAATAAAAATACATGTCCTATCAGATGCCATATTGTAGAGATCTTCCTCCAAAAAAGTATTGTATATAGAAAAGTGAATCTTTGTAATATGGGGCTGTATAATATAGAGGCACCGCACAAACATTCATACAGTGCCTATGTCATAGCAGTATAGAGCTACATGCCAACATCATGTCTTATGTCTATGTGCTTCTTGTCTTACAAAGAGACAATGGTTGCGCTTTTTGACTATCATACTCTGATCTAATAAATCCATCATAAAAAGAATTTGGACATGCATCATTATGGAGGTATTCTTTACTAGAAGCATTGTTTCTCAGGAAGAATATCTCTTCATACGTTGCCATATGACAACTTTATGAATTGTCTCTATATTAAAGGGGTTAGCCCATTTTATCATTTTGTATTCAATAGATTTAATGAGAAATAAAGTAACAAACTGAGCTTTACATATGTTACGTCAACAGTACTGCAGCCAAACACTGATCATAGCTGCTGTTTTCAATGTAAAATCCATGAACCACTGATCTGAGTGATTGGTTGCTAGTCTGTTTATGTCAGGATTCAAACCCAGCAGATCTTGTGCACCAAGCATCAGTTCTTCCCTCTAAGCTATTCAGCTCACTGGACAGTTCCTTGCTAAATCAGATAGTACCCGTGTTCTTTCTGATGGTCTCCACCCTGATTTCCTGAATGTCTCCATCCTGAGTTCCTGATTTGCTCAATCCTGTGATCTCCTGATTGAACACCTTACTTAAACCTGGCACTGCACTTTATTCATTGCAAGATTATTGAGCTCCCAGTCTTTAGTATAGCTTCTTTCCACCTGCTGCTTATCTTCAAGATTCTACTGCTGTTACTGTGTACCGACCTCAGACTATAGCCTGACTACAATTCCTGCTTATTCTTCCAACTACACTGTGCTCCGTGTACCGACCTCTGGCTATCCCTGACTATGATTCCTGCTTATTCTTCCAACTACACTGCTGCTCTGTCTACCGACCTCTGGCGATTCCCTGACTATGCTACCTTCTGGTATTGCCCCTAGTGGTTGCAATATTACTACTCCAACTCAGGTCAGTCCATAACAGTAGATGTGACAACACAGCTGCAAAAGGTCAACAAAAATATGTGCAGCAGTGGAAATGCAGCACTGGACTTTGGGAGGTTAAGTAAAGAACAGTTTGTTATTTTATTCCTCAATAAACCTATGCTATAAAATAGAGGAAATAGGACAACCCATTTAAAGGGAATCTGTCAGTAGAATCAACCCTCCTAAACCGTCTATATTGGCATGTAGGTCATATAAAGTTGAATAAAATGATATCTTGGTATCTATGATCTAATGTCATATTCCAGAAAAATCCATGTTTTTCTTAACATGTAAATGGGCTGTTATGATCCATGGGTGGAACATAGGTCCACCAGAGTCCAGAGGTAATTTTAAATGAAAAAGGGGGTTACCGGTGTGAGACATGTACATTAGGAGAGCAGAGCAGTTTGCCAGTCATTTCTTGCCTCACACTGGTAACTCTGTAATAACACATCAGACCGAAGGTATCAAAGTGTCATTTTATTCAGCTTTCTCTGACTTACATCCCCAAATAGATGGCTTAGGAGTGTTGAGTCTGCTTACAGATTGTCTTTAAAAAGACACATTGAATTTATCTGGTTGTATACAGGCTTCCTGCAAGCTGTGTGCATTGCACTTGTAGTAAAACTGCCAACTACATAAAATATAAAGTATGACATCATGATCAACTGCTCAGTGTGAAGAGTGTTCTAGCTGTCTACAAGTCTGTATGATACAGTCAGTGCATGAACAAAGAAAATAGAGAAATTGTTGCACTCAATTGTACTAAAGCAAGGGAATGTGTGATACATGAAATATGAATAGCATAATGGCTTGTGAAAACTGAAAAAACACATGAGATGCTTAGCACAAAATCTGGCCAAAAAATGTGAACCCATCCACCAACGTCAAGGTAAGCTCATGGATCGGATGGGTTCCTGACCTAACTGCCTAGTGTGAACACTTACCTCTGGCTATTGTCTTGTTTCCAACCTTCCTATAAATACAGGCTTTACCAAGAAAAAAGCAGCTAAGTAAAGAAAAACAAGTGACCATCATTACTTTAAGAAACGAAGGTCAATCAGTCCGAAAAATTGGGAAAACTTTGAAAGTGTCCCATAGTGCAGTGGCAAAAACCATCAAGCGCTACAAAGAAAATAGATCAGATGAGGACCACCCCAGGAAAGGAAGACCAAGAGTCACCTCTGCTTCTGAAGATAAGTTTATTCGAGTCACCAGCCTCAGAAATCGCAGGTTAACAGCAGCTCAGATAACAGACCAGGTCAATGCCACATCTCTACAACAACTGTTAAGAGGAGACTTTGTGCAGCAGGCCTTCATGGTAAAATAGCTGCTAGGAAACCACTGCTACGGACAGGAACCAAGCAGAAGAGACTTGTTTGCACTAAAGAACACAAGGAATGGACATTAGACCAGTGGAAATCTGTGCTTTGGTCTGATGAGTCCAAATTTGAGATCTTTGGTTCCAACCACCGTGTCTTTGTGCGACACAGAAAAGGTGAACGGATGGACTCTACATGCCTGGTTCCCACCGTGAAGCATGGAGGAGGAGGTGTGATGATGTGGGGGTGCTTTGCTTTTGACACTGTTGGGGATTTATTCAAAATTGAAGGCATACTGAACCAGCATGGCTACCACAGCATCTTGCAGCGGCATGCTATTCCATCCGGTTTGCGTTTAATTAGACCATCATTTATTTTTCAACAGGACAATGACCCCAAACACACCTCCAGGCTGTGTAAGGGCTATTTGACCAAGAAGGAGAATGATGGGGTGCTATGTCAGATGACCTGGCCTCCACAGTCACCAGACCTGAACCCAATCGTGATGGTTTGGGGTGAGCTGGACCGCAGAGTGAAGGCAAAAGGGCCAATAAGTGCTAAGCATCTCTGGGAACTTCTTTAAGATTGTTGGAAGATCATTCCCGGTGACTACCTCTTGAAACTCATCAAGAGAATGCCAAGAGTGTGCAAAGCAGTCATCAAAGCAAAAGGTGGCTACTTTGAAGAACCTAGAATATAAGACATAATTTCAGTTGTTTTACACTTTTTTGTTAAGTATATAATTCCACATGTGTTAATTCATAGTTTTGATGCCTTCAGCGTGAATGTACAATTTTCATAGTTATGAAAATACAGAAAAATCTTTAAATGAGAAGGTGTGTCCAAACTTTTGGTCTGTACTGTGGGAATACAAAGGCTGACTATTAGTGTTGAGCATTCCGATACCGCAAGTATCGGGTATCGGCCGATACTTGCGGTATCGGAATTCCGATACCGAGATCCGATACTTTTGTGGTATCGGGTATCGGTATCGGATACATAGAGATGTGTAAAATAAAGAATTAAAATAAAAAATATTGATATATTTACCTCTCCGGCGGCCCCTAGTGAGTTCGCGGGTAACCGGCAGGCTTCGTTGTTCAAAATCAGCGCTTTTAGGACCTGAGAAACACGTCCCGGCTTCTGATTGGTCGCGGGCCGCCCATGTGACCGCCACGCGACCAATCACAAGCCGCGACGTCACCGCAAGCTATTAGCGCGCTCATTTTTGAAAAATGAGCGCGTTAATGACTTTCAAAGACGTTGCGGCTTGTGATTGGTCGCGGCCACGCGACCAATCACAAGCCGCGACGTCACCGCAAGCTATTAACGCGCTCATTTTTAAAAATGAGCGCGTTAATGGCTTTCAAAGACGTAGCGGGTTGTGATTGGTCGCGGCCGCGACCAATCACAAGCCGCGACGTCACCGCAAGCTATTAACGCGCTCATTTTTAATAATGAGCGCGTTAATGGCTTTCAAAGACGTAGCGGGTTGTGATTGGTCGCGGCCGCGACCAATCACAAGCCGCGACGTCACCGCAAGCTATTGACGCGCTCATTTTTAAAAATGAGCGCGTTAATGGCTTTGAAAGACATAGCGGCTTGTGATTGGTCGCGTGGCCGCGACCAATCACAAGCCGCTACGTCTTTGAAAGTCATTAACGCGCTCATTTTTCAAAAATGAGCGCGCTAATAGCTTGCGGTGACGTCGCGGCTTGTGATTGGTCGCGGCCACGCGACCAATCACAAGCCGCTATGTCTTTCAAAGCCATTAACGCGCTCATTTTTAAAAATGAGCGTGTCAATAGCTTGCGGTGACGTCGCGGCTTGTGATTGGTCGCGGCCACGCGACCAATCACAAGCCGCTATGTCTTTCAAAGCCATTAACGCGCTCATTTTTAAAAATGAGCGCGTCAATAGCTTGCGGTGACGTTGCGGCTTGTGATTGGTCGCGGCCACGCGACCAATCACAAGCCGCTATGTCTTTCAAAGCCATTAACGCGCTCATTTTTAAAAATGAGCGCGTCAATAGCTTGCGGTGACGTTGCGGCTTGTGATTGGTCGCGGCCACGCGACCAATCACAAGCCGCTATGTCTTTCAAAGCCATTAACGCGCTCATTTTTAAAAATGAGCGTGTCAATAGCTTGCGGTGACGTCGCGGCTTGTGATTGGTCGCGGCCACGCGACCAATCACAAGCCGCTATGTCTTTCAAAGCCATTAACGCGCTCATTTTTAAAAATGAGCGCGTCAATAGCTTGCGGTGACGTTGCGGCTTGTGATTGGTCGCGGCCACGCGACCAATCACAAGCCGCTATGTCTTTCAAAGCCATTAACGCGCTCATTTTTAAAAATGAGCGCGTCAATAGCTTGCGGTGACGTTGCGGCTTGTGATTGGTCGCGGCCACGCGACCAATCACAAGCCGCTATGTCTTTCAAAGCCATTAACGCGCTCATTTTTAAAAATGAGCGTGTCAATAGCTTGCGGTGACGTCGCGGCTTGTGATTGGTCGCGGCCACGCGACCAATCACAAGCCGCTATGTCTTTCAAAGCCATTAACGCGCTCATTTTTAAAAATGAGCGCGTCAATAGCTTGCGGTGACGTTGCGGCTTGTGATTGGTCGCGGCCACGCGACCAATCACAAGCCGCTATGTCTTTCAAAGCCATTAACGCGTTCATTTTTAAAAATGAGCGCGTCAATAGCTTGCGGTGACGTCGCGGCTTGTGATTGGTCGCGGCCGCGACCAATCACAACCCGCTACGTCTTTGAAAGCCATTAACGCGCTCATTTTTAAAAATGAGCGCGCTAATAGCTTGCGGTGACGTCGCGGCTTGTGATTGGTCGCATGGCGGTCACATGGGCGGCCCGCGACCAATCAGAAGCCGGGACGTGTTTCTCAGGTCCTAAAAGCGCTGATTTTGAACAAAGAAGCCTGCCGGTTACCCGCGCTGAGTTCAGGGGCCGCCGGAGAGGTAAATATATCAATATTTTTTATTTTTATTCTTTATTTTACACCTCCCTATGGATCCCAGGGCCTGAAGGAGAGTTTCCTCTCCTTCAGACCCTGGGAACCATGAGAATACCTTCCGATACTTGATGTCCCATTGACTTGTATTGGTATCGGATATCGGTATCGGCGATATCCGATATTTTTCGGGTATCGGCCGATACTATCCGATACCGATACTTTCAAGTATCGGACGGTATCGCTCAACACTACTGACTATTCATCTCATCAAATAAATCAATTGGAAGTTGGTCTGGTGTAGTATGTTTCTTAGCCCCCATGGTGCAAAGCAGAAAAAGGCGTCATTGACAGAATGGATATTTTCCTATGTACGAAATTGTTAGGGCAACAGAGAATGTCGTGTCAACATAACACTCAGTCAAATGATGTCACTGTTAATGGCTACATCATTCTACTGTGACTGAGATGAGCAGTGTGACATGTATTCCTTTATTCCCTCCAATTCCTCCCCACTAAAATGCTTGCCAAAGGTAAATTATGCCATTTGTAACCTGTGCTTTGGATTACTACTTCAGGGAGGATTTCTGCCAGCTCCCCCATTTTCTGGCTTGATATGGGTTATTTTTTTCTCAAGCTACGACATCCATTGGCAACACAACGTATTAATTTAACATGCATTTTAGGCACATGTATATTGTTCAAGTTCTTAACCAACCGTCGAAAACTATTGACTTAACCACAATTAGAAGGCCGGATTCATGTGATAGCCAACAAGGCAAATGTAATGCTAGCCTGCCCATAGTATTTGTGCGGTATGTATATGTATCCAATTTTGACAATCTAAATAGGTGTGCCAAATCAGACTGGCAGCGCTAAATGTCTCTGTATTCAAATGTTTGGTTAAATACTTTAATTCCCCTTGCCCAAAAATGGAACATGTACTAACAACAGACTCCAGGAAGTAGGAAGCGAGACTCAAAATCCCAAAACAGCCCACAAGATAGTTGTACATTGTACAGTTGCCAAACTGGAATACTCAACAGGTATTCTTGGATGGAATTCACCTATTCTATTGGCTGTGATAGTTCCCCCGATAGGCTGCTCTAAACCATGTGATAGCTGCAGGTCATTATGGGGAAACCCACTTGTTGTCATTATGGTGCTCAGAGACTGAAAATGTGAATTAGAGCCTGGCATTTTAGTTATATTTCTTTCCAATCCATATGAACTCAATCGCAAACTGTTCAAATTCAAAGGAAACAATTTCCGAAAATTCCACTCTATATCGATTCTCGGCAGATTTATTAGATTATCTCTATTGCTGACTCCTTACTTTTAGGACATGAAAATCTACGATAGCTTTACGTAAAAATTTATGCACAAATAATAAAAAATCTGATGAGTTCATAAACTTTCCAACAACACTTTATGTGTAGCAAATTATTTGTATGGGTTTCCTAGACATAAAATTCACTTTGTGTAACAACTGAAAATTCCACAGTGGAAAATTTGCAGATTTTACATAGTGGAAATCCTCCATGGATAAATCAGACTCTTATGTGCACATTCACTAAAGAATAAAGGAGGCATGTATGTTCCAAAGACAAGAAAACAGTTCTTATTTCAGAGAGCAATTTAAAATGTTTTGCATCGTTAGCCTATATATGTTAAATTATAAAATATTTATAAAAATCAATTGTTTCGAAATATTGATTTAGGCTGAATATTTTTAGCTTGCTTAAATAACCTTTTTACTAATAGTCAGCAGTTTTATGACACAAGATAATCTACTGCAGACATGTTTTACTTTTGGGTCAAGTTAGTCTTTGTAGTTAGGAAGTGAATGCTACAGGTAGTCTGGAATTCACATACCCTACAGATGTTTCCTGTCTGGGGCTAATAACCTTTCTATTTAAAGCTGCACTTCCTCTGTTCATAAGGGGGATCTCCTATCTTGAATATAACTACGTGACCTCTAAGTCTGTTGGGTTCAACTTCTTATGGCGAAAAGCTATTAATTGAAGTAATAATAACTTTTCAGCCTGATTATCACAGCCACAGCTACAGGAACAATATTTATTGTATTTTCTAATTTAATTTAACTGTTTTATATTTTGGTAATCACATAAATTATCCTGAAAAAAGTTTTTTTGTCTTACATCTAATATTATATATATCTATATATCATTAACCCCTACTCTCTGACTTTTCAGTTCAGTTTTTTTTATATCTACGTCTTTCAAGAGCCATATATTATTTTTCCATCAACATATCCATATGAGGGGTTCTTCTTTTTCAGGCCTAGTTGTAGTTTTGAATGGCACTATTTAATTTACCATAGAAATGTTAAGGTTTTTGTGACATTTACTAGGCTGTCAGGTCAGTCTGAATATGGTGATACCAAATTTGATAACTTTTGCATGCTTTTTAATTTTTAATTTTGGTTCGTGTTATCATAAACCGTTTTGTTTTACTGTTGAAAAAGCTAAGTAACTTTTTTCTGAAAGAACTGTAGTTATATTGGTGTTATTTTGGGCTAAATAACAGTTTTTGATCACTTTTTGTTCCATTTTAGAGGACTGTTCAGGTGCCTGAAAAAAGTGTTTGAGTAATATTTATATTTCTATGAATAAAAAAAATGATAGCATATTTATGATATAGTATATAATGGAAAATGTTAACATTTTTGATTTTTACACATTCAGAAACACCATGTTAGGGTTGGCGGAACGCACCAAATATATAATTATAATTTATTAAATGGAATTGGTGCGTTCGCAACCCGGGATCCACCGTGCAGGAAAGCACCTGCTGCTAAATAATGGCGGCTCTATATGGCGGTATATACCAACTCTGTTAGCTTCACAGAGTAACCGCGAGAGGAAAGCTCTGTGCCCTGTTAGACTTTCACAGAGGCACAGGCCAACTACCCAGATGTGAGCAGTGAGTGGTCATGCATGCATACAAAACTCCTCGCCGGAGATGCCAGCATTCTAGGGGCTTATTTCAGCCGGGTCCCTGAACACACTTAAACACAATCTCCTCGCCGGAGGTGCCAGCATTCTAGGGGCTTATTTCAGCCGGGTCCCTGAACACATTCAAAGACATGACCACATTGGCGCAAAGCATATAGCATAAGACGATACTAGCGCATGGCCGTGCGGTCATGCGCAGTTTATATAGTTGCAGCACAGGAAGCTGCTACTGAAGTTTTTGCCCTTTCAGGACCTTCCAGAAGGACCAATGGAAAGTGCTGCAGTACCTGAGCATGTTTTGCCCTTTCAGGACCTTCCAGAAGGACCAATGGAATGTACTGCAGCACCTGAGCATGTGACCGAACATGTGGCCCTCGACCTCCAATGGGAGACCCTGCCCTGGGCATGCTCAGTGTGAGTAAACAAGGACTTAGTCCCAGAGAGGCTCGCTCGCCGCAGATCAGTGCAGGGTACCATAGGAAAGCCAGAAAAGGCAGTAGTGACCCTATGCACCGAATCAGCCCCAGCGAGACGCTGGGAGCGACGTCTCCACTGAGCAGAGCCCACTGCGGCCGATACCGAATGGGAGACCGCAGCAGACACGGATCGAGATTCCCCCTGTGCAGCAGAGGAAACTCGACTCCTAACACACCAAAACCTATGATTATTTTTATTTACAGTATGGCAAAAAAAAAAGGCTTACATTTTTAAATATTTTTTATATACTTAAAAATGTTTTTAAACTACTTTTTACAATTTTTTTTTAGTTTACTTGAAGAACAAAAACCTGCAATCACTTTATCACTAGTACAATACTCTGCAAAACTTTTCTATTGTAGTGTATTGGAATTTTACCAATCACCAATGAAGTGTGACCATGGAAATGCAGTGTTGATTGTTGGGGCTAATCTACAGCAGTTTGATTTAGCAACAAAGTGGCAGTTACAAGCTACTCTCAGCTGTATATTATGGTGACATAAGGAAGGGTCTGGTATGGTGGTGAAGCCTCTCAGAAGCCCTCTGCAGCAATGCAGGACAGGAGACAGATGCCATTTTAGCCACGATCTAATGTGATTTGCATTATTGTACACTTTTGTAAAAGACCACTGAAAGTGAACATTTCTTTATTAAGTGAAAACTAATTTTTACTAAGTTAATTTAAAAAATATATATAATATGGTTGGCGCAAAATAGAAAATATTAGAGATATTATTGCCGCTGCAAAAACAGGACACCAACCACCAATGTTGCCCACAATAAATAATATGTATATAAAAACCTATAAGTTTGTTTTGCGCTGAACAAACTTATAGGTTTTTATATACATATTATTAATTTAAAAAATATTTTAAAAAATTACCCAAATTTTTTTAACCCCTTTATCCCCCATGGTGGTTTGCACATTCATGACCAGGCCAATTTTATAATTCTGATGACTGTCACTTTATGAGTTAATAAATCTGGAACGCTTCAACGGATCCCACTAATTCTGAGACTGTTTTTTCGAGACATATTGTACTTCACAATAGTTGTAAATTTCTTAGTTATAACTTACATTCATAACTTATGAAAATTTGTTGAAAATGTGAAAAATTTGGCAATTTTCAAACTTTGAATTCTTATGCACTAAATCAGTCACACAAAATAGTTAATAAATAACATTTGCCACATGTCTACTTTACATCAACACAATATTTGAAATAATTTTTTTTCTGTTAGGAAGATATAACGGTTAAAAGTTCATCATTGATTTCTCCTTTTTACACCAACATACATACATACAACATGCATACAACACATATACAACATACATACATACTACATACATACTACATACATACAACATACTACATACATCCATACAACATGCATACAACATACATACAACATACATACTGCATACTACACATACTACATACATACTACATACATAAATACATACTACATACATACTACATACATACATACTACTTACATACTACATACATACATACATGCTACATACATACTACATACATACTTACTACATACATACAACATACAAACTATATTCATACATGCATACATACTACATACATAAAACATACATACATACTACATACAGTACACACATACAACATGCTACATACATACTACATACAATACATTCATACATTACATACAATACATACATACAGACAAACAGTACATATAACATAGGGTACATACTCACCATCACTTGTCATTTTGATCCCCGAAGCCAGTGTCATCTGTAAAAAAGATTAAAATAACAAACAAGCAATATACTCCTTGATTCACAGAAATCCACGAGTGTCCCATGACGATCTCCCTTGGAGAACGGCAGCATCAGCTGATGCGACCGCTCTCTAGGGGCTCCAGGAACACAATGACAGGAGGAAGGTATCCTTCTGCACTGTATTCCTCTGCCGCTGTACAAAAATAGTCCCTAGTCTCACTTTTGGCATTGTTGTGTGAGAAATTGTCCCATGCAGCAATTGCAATAAAGTGAGACTTTAAACTTTAGTAACCTCTCAGTGATGCACTGCAGGAGCCATTGTCTCCTGTCAGTGTGTCACTGAAGGTCCTATAGAGCAGTGACATCACCCGATGTCACTGTTCTATAGGGGAGATCATCGTGGGACACTCGTTAATTGGACTACGGCGGACAGGTAGTATACGGTTTATTATTTTATGTTTTTTGCAGGCGCTGAAGTATGGTAAGTATGGTTAAATGAAGAATATTAACATAATTTTTTCCTAATGTGTGTGTATTTTATTAACCCTTTATTAGTTATGGATTACTAATGGATAGGCGTCTTATTTAGGGTTGAGCGACTTTTACTTTTATAGGATCGGGTCGGGTTTCACGAAACCTGACTTTCTCAAAAGTCGGGTCGAGTGAAATTGGCCGATCCTATAGAAAAGTCGGGGTCGGGGTCGGCCGAAGCACGAAACCCAATGCAGTGCAATGGGATACTATGGTTCCCAGGGTCTGAAGGAGAGGAAACTCTCCTTCAGGCCCTGGGATCCATATTTAAGTGTAAAATAAAGAATTAAAATAAAAAATATTGCTATACTTACCCTCTGACGCGCCATGGTACTAACCGGCAGCCTTCCTTCCTTAGAATCAGCGCGTGAATGACCTTAGATGACGTCGCGGCCTGTGATTGGTCGCGCGACCGCCCATGTGCCCGCTCACGCGACCAATCACAAGTCGCGACATCACCGAAGGTCCTTCAAGCGCTGATTCTTAGGAAGGAAGGCTGCCGGAAAGAAGCAGGGCGCGTCCGAGGGTGAGTATATTCCTATTAGCGCTTGAAGGACCTTCGGTGACGTTGCGGCTTGTGATTGGTTGCATGAGCGGTCACATGGGCGGTCGCGCGACCAATCACAAGCCGGGACGTCATCTAAGGTCCTTCACGCGCTGATTCTAAGGAAGGAAGGCTGCCGGTCAGTACCAGGGCGCGTCAGAGGGTAAGTATAGCAATATTTTTTATTTTAATTCTTTTACACTTAAATATGGATTCCGATACCGATTTCCGATATTGCAAACATATCGGAACTCGGTATCGGAATTCCGATACCAGATTCAGAAGATCGCCGACGTCATGGCCGACCCCACACAGGGGTCGGGTCAGGTTTCATGAAACCCGACTTTGCCAAAAGTCGGCGACTTCTGAAAATGGCCGACCCGTTTCACTCAACCCTAGTCTTATTGACTCCTCTTCGTTATTAACCCGGCTTAATGTCACCTTACAATAGCAAGGTGACATTAACCCCTTATTACCTCATATCCCACCGCTACACGGGATTGGGAAGAGAAGGACTAAGTGCTGAAATTGGCGCATCTTACAGATGCGCCATTTCTGGGGCGGCTGCGGACTGGTATTTGTAACCGGGGGGGCCAATATCCATGGCCCCTCTCTAGGCTATGAATATCAGCCCACAGCTGTCTGCGTAGCCTTTCTGGCTATAAAATATAGGGGGACCCCACGTCTTTTTTTGGGGTGTCCCCCTATTTTAATAGCCAGTAAAGGCTACGCAGACAGCTGCGGGCTGATATTCATAGCAGGCTACAAATATTGGACCCCAGCCGCTGGCTTTCCCCCTCTGGCACAGAAAATTGTGCGGGAGCCCACGCCATTTTTTCCATTTTTTTAAATTAAACGCTCATTAAGACCTCATTCACACTTGTGTCAGTACGGGTCCATCGCTATGCATCGGGCCGAGGTACTGACGCACGTTGTGAAATTTGTGCACGACGTGGGCAGTGGATGCAGTGTCTTCTTACTTATTCATACTACAGGGCTGGGATTCACAGGCAGGGTGTCTGCATAGGCGCAGTCAACTGGACTGCATATGAGGACAGACGGGCAGCGCTCACTGCGCCTGACCAAGACAGGAGAAAAGAGCGCAGGCGCCGACTCATTTCAGAACAGCGGTGAGGAGGTGTCACCTGGCGCCAAGAAGATTTGAGTGACGGCTGTGTGGCATCTGCAGCAGGGGGAAAGGTCTGCCTCCTTGACTGAAGAAAAGGTATTTAGGACAAATTACAAAATGGATTATTTCGGCAGTTACAGCACCCAGAACTAAAAGAGCCACCTTGTCAGAATGCAGCATTACTACTGCACAAGGTGGCTCTTTTAGTTAAAAACGCCTGGGGGGGTGACAGGTTCCCTTTAACAACCCTAGCTGGCCATGTGGTGTGTGGCACATAAGCAGACCCATCTTGTTTCATTTACGAAGAAGGAACTCTTAATTTTACAGAGCCTATTTTTACTGGTGCATCAGGCGGCATTAATCTTCTTTAAGGGCCTTTATGAAACAGTGGGTCTCCTAAGCTGTTGTAGCTAATGCTGTGAGTGAATGGGCTGCTAAGAATTAAGACGCACCACAATAACCCTGTCATAAGATGTCCAGGGGGGACTCCTGAAAAAGTGTTGCATTGAATTCAAGGCCTGCCCTGCTACCAAATCATAGGTACTCCAATAAGCATTTGAACCCATATAGTGGATGTGCCCATGAAAATCTACTTCACAATATGCATTTTGTACTCCGTACTCCTTGGTTTTACATTGGCAGGAAGGCCAGCACTGCTGCATAGTCAGTCATATGCACCTGGTGTGTGCACTAAACACTAACACAGTGCCTGCAATGAATGAATTTCAGGTCAGACTCCACACATAAGACATCAGGAGAGGACATGGATGTCAGACATATGTAACATCCTCCAAAACTTGGAGGACTGCACCAAGATGGTGAGAGGCGATGATGCCATAATTAGCATCACCATCCCGCTTCTCAGCATTCTGAAAAACTCTTTGCTCACAATCAAAAAGGATGCATTGCAGGCGCACGAGGACATGGAGCAAGGAAACATACAGGGGATTACACTCAGCCCAGCCTCATGTCTTCTCAACGTGGATTGGTAGGCAATGAGGAGGAGGAGGAGGAGGAAGAACAGTAGCTACTTTCATGCACTATTGACGGTACTAAAAACACATCTGTATTAGCTTCTGCTCAGCGGGGATGGCTCGGGACCATAGCACCGGTCATCCCTCATTCGGCATAGCCAGCCTTCCTCCATATAGCAGCTATACTACAGGTAACTACCATCTCTCCTTTTGGAATCTCTTTCATTCTGGGCATATTACATTGCAGGCACTGTGTTAGTGTTTAGTGCACACACCAGGTGTAGTAGCAACTCCTGTTGCATTCTCTGGTTTATCATTGCCTTCATTTTTAGCCCTTATATTCAATATATTCAGCTATTTGACTCTCTCTGATAGTTAGTATATTCCTCTGGGGGATGTATATCATACCAAGTACTCTGTATATCTAGTACCTGTTATATTATGTCTAAGTACCCTTTACATTTAGTGCCTGTCACAGTTGGCTGAAGTTACTATGATGTAATTATCCATCAGATTACTATATGTAACCGTTTTGGCTGGTTTGCTTATTTTTTATATTGCTACATAGCTCCTATATTTTTGCTCCCATTTTTTCTAGGAGCATTTGACCTCGGTGCTATCTATTCCCGTGGTAGTCTGGTGTTTTTCCACTACCCCCCCTGTTTCCTTTTTATTCCCCTGGTTTTTCTTTCATTTATTTTATTGTTGTATTATGTTAATAAATTATGTAATAAAATTTATCTTTTTATTTTAACAATTTCCTCTTCTTTCTTTCACTTCTTTTCTGGTGTGGCATACCACACCAGAATATGTGTTTATGTATATCGAAGTGACTATAAGCAATATTGTGGACTATGGGTATATAAGAGCTAAGAAGTCGGCCCAATGTAATGTCATGCCCAATTCCCCAATGTAAAATCCTTTCTTTTTTTTTAAAGAAAAGAATGCCATCACAGGCCCTTTGGCCAATATGCACCGTACAGACCACGTTCACCCTGGTGATATAGTAGTTCCGGATGAGGAGGATGAGGATAAGGAGGAGAATGAAAATAAACAAAGCAAATCTGGAAGCGTACATCCATGTGTGGTTGTGAAGAGGTGCATGAGAATACACCTCCCCAAAAGAGAGAATGTATTTGAAGTTATGTTTCGCTGTTTTCACTTGGTGGTGTACAGAAGTCTTTCCCAATCCAGGCCTTGTTCATTTTTATAATAGTCAGCCTGTCAGCATTTTCAGTTGACAGGCGGATGCGCTTATCTGTTATAATTTCGCCAGCGGCACTAAAAACCCTCTCAGACAGAACGCTAGCAGCAGGGCAGGCCAGGACCTCCAAGGTGTAGAGAGCCTGTTCATGCCACGTGTCCAGCTTGGATACCCAATAATTAAAAGGCACAGAGGAATCACGGAGGACATTTGTACAATCTGCAAGGTACTTGCTCACCATCTTCCCAAACATTGCACTTCTTGTGACAGCACCCCTTGCCTCTGTGCCACCACGATGGGAGGGTCTGAGAAAACTGTCCCAGAACTTGACCATTGTTCTCCTGCTGGAGCTGGATTGTACTTCTGTCTCTCTCGCTTGGAGTCCTTGGTTGTGCAACAAACTCTGACGTCTGCTGCCAGTGTTCTCAAATGGGAATTTTCAAACTAATTCCGCCACAAGGGCCCTGTGGTACTGCAACATTTTTGTACACCTCTCTGCCTCAGGCAGAACAGATTGAAAGTTCTCCTTGTAGCGTGGGTCTAGAAGTGTCACCAACCAGTAATGAGTGTCACCCAAAATTTTGATAATCCATTGTCACATAAAATGCAGTGCAACATAAAGTCAGCCATGCGTGCCAGACTGCTAACAGGCAAGACTTCCGTGTCCTCACCTACAGGACGACTGACCAGGCTGTCCTCCTCCTCCTCCTCATCTTCCTCCTCCCTGTCCTCAGGCCATCCCCGCTGAGCAGAAGCTAATACAGATGTGTTTTTAGTACCGTCAATAGTGCATGAAAGTAGCTACTGTTCTTCCTCCTCCTCCTCCTCCTCATTGCCTACCAATCCACGTTGAGAAGACATGAGGCTGGGCTGAGTGTAATCCCCTGTATGTTTCCTTGCTCCATGTCCTCGTGCGCCTGCAATGCATCCTTTTTGATTGTGAGCAAAGAGTTTTTCAGAATGCTGAGAAGCGGGATGGTGATGCTAATTATGGCATCATCGCCTCTCACCATCTTGGTGCAGTCCTCCAAGTTTTGGAGGATGTTACATATGTCTGACATCCATGTCCTCTCCTGATGTCTTATGTGTGGAGTCTGACCTGAAATTCAACGGCCTTGTTGATGTTGGTAGCCATCAACAACGGCCCTCTTCTGCTCACAAATCCTTTCCAACATATGCAGCGTAGAGTTCCAGTGCGGGGGGACATCACACAACAGTCGGTGAGCTGGAAGCTGAAACCGCTGCTGTAAGGGCGGCTGAAGCTGTAGCTGATTTTCTAAAATGGGCAGACAGATGGCGTACTTTCACTAGCAGATCCGGCAGCTCCGGGTAGCTTTTCAGAAAATGTTGAACCACAAGGTAAGCACATGGACCAAGCAAGGTACGTGTGTGAGCTCACCTTGCCTCAGAACCGCCACTAGGTTACAGCCATTGTCACACACGACCATGTCTGGCTGTAGGTTCAGCGGTTTCATCCAAACATCTGACTGCTCTTTCAGCGCTGTCCACAACTCTTCTGCATTGTGCAGTTAGTCACCTATGCAGATTAGCTTCAGCACAGCCTGTTGCCACTTGGCTGAGGTAGTGCTGCAGTGCTTCCAGCTTCTGACTGATGTGTTGATTTCAGAGATGGAGAATGAAGAGGAGAAGGTGCAGGAGCTGTAGACTGTGGTGGCAACCCTGATTGATGTAGGGCCAGCAATCCTCGGCATGGGGAGGAGGCGTTCCATCCCAAGGTCCGACTGGGTCCTGGCTTCCACTATGTTAACCCAGTGTGCCGTCATTGAGATGTACCGTCCCTGCCCACAAGCACTTGTCCACGTGTCTGTGGTTAGGTGGATTTTCCCTGGAACAGCATTGTTGAGGGCATGGGTAATGTTGTGGGACACATGCTGGTATAATGCCGGTAAGCACACCGGGAGAAATAGTGGCGACTGGGGACCAAGTACCTTGGGATGGCCACCACCATCAGGTTGCGGAAAGCTTCCATCTCAACAAGCCTAAAAGGCAGCATTTCTAGCACAAACAGAAGAGAAATATTAGAATTGAGGACTGTGGCCTGTGGGACATTGGCTGGGTATTTCCGCTTGCATTCTAAAGACTGGGTTATAGACAACTGAATGCAGTGCTGGGACAAGGACGTGGACGCGCTTGCTGATGGTGCTGCTTGATTGTGGGCCACAACAGGTCAGGGCTAGAGGCATCTTCACATGCACGGTGTATTGGGGATTGGGTTCTATGCAAAACAGTGGAAGAAGAAGTGGTTTGACCAGCAGGCAGTGGTCTTGGAACCTGGGGTTCGGCCCACAAAGTCGGGTGCTACCCCTGCTGATGCGGGCACGGCAGGTGCTGCAAATGGCTTGTTTGGTGTTATCGGCAGAGTCTTTAAAAAAATAGCCAGACTAGGGAAGATCTCACAGGTGGAATGGCAGCTTCACTCATGTTGGTGTTACGGGGGAACGGATGCACACATTCTGTCTGTGGCCACCACACTGCTTCATCCTGCCTGTTGGGGGGATATGCCTCTTTCCCCATTTGTGCTGTTGTCCTTGCTATGCATGTCCTCCTGCCAGGTTGGGTCAGTCACTATGTCATCCACCACCTCGTTTTCCACATCCGCACCCTGCTCCTCCTCCTGAATTTCTGACAATAGTGCCTCATCATCATCCACCTCTTGGGACACTTTCCCACCATCGCATTCATGTGATCGGGGATGGTCAAAGCTTTGGGCAGCTCTACATGCGATCTCATCTTTCCCCACGTCAAGTTGACCGGCAGAGATTGCTGAATCTTGAAATGGAAAACTTAACAGCTCTTCAGAGTGTCCACGTGTGGGATCAGTTGTCTCAGGGCTCTCAGCATAGTGGGAGGAAGGAGGATCAGGGTGAGGAATATCCTGGCCACACTCACGGCTACTCAGACTTGACTGTGTGGAAGACAAGGTGGTAGTGGTGGCTAAGTGACTGGAAGCATTATCCGTTATCCAACCAACAACCGTTTCACACTGCTCTGGCTTCAAGACGGGTGTGTTGCGGTCCCCTAGAAACTGGGACAGGAAGGTCGAACAAGAAGATGTGGGTCTTTGTTGTTGCCCACTTTCACCTTGCCCACGGCCTCGTCTTCTGGATACACCATCAGCATCACATCCACTTCCCCGTCCCTTCCACCTTGCCTTGCCCATTTTAAATGGACTACTGCACTATTTCAAATGCTCAACACAAATGTCTTAATTAGTAGCGAAATAATATGTGATCAGTATGCCTTCAAATCTACGATTTTTCAAACCCAAACACCAGGCATGCCTCAGCCTGACCTGTCTGTCTCAGCCTGACTGTATTCATTTTTTTTTAGTTAATTTATGCGAAATAGCTCTGTAAAGGATTTGAGTATCTGACAGCCAAAAAATAAGTAGACCGGCCTCCAATGCCAAAACTTGTAGCAGAGATATATGTCGGCTGTAACAGAAATACCACACTGGCAAATCTGTGGCCTTTAAAAAAATTTTTAAGCTGAATAGCGCTATATAGAATTTGAGTTTCACACAGCCAAAAAATAAGTACACCAGCCTCCAATGCCCAAACGTGGAGTAGAGATATATGACGGCTGTAACAGAAATACCACACTGGCAAATCTGTGGCCTTTAAAAAAATTTTTAGGCTGAATAGCGCTGTTTAGAATTTAGGTATCGCACAGTCAAAAAATAAGTACACCGGCCTCCAATGCCCAAACTTGGAGCACAGAGATATATGACGGCTGTAACAGAAATGCCACACTGGCAAATCTGTGGCCTTTCAATTTTTTTTTGTGGCTAAATAGCGCTGCATAGAATTTGAGTATCACACAGCCAAAAAATAAGTGCACCGGCCTCCAATGCCCAAACTTGGAGCAGAGATATATGACGGCTGTAACAGAAATACCACACTGGCAAATCTGTGGCCTTTAAAAAATTTTTTAGGCTAAATAGCACTGTATAGAATTTGAGCATCACACAGCCAAAAAATAAGTACACCGGCCTCCAATGTCAAAACTTGGAGCAGAGATATATAACGGCTGTAACAGAAATACCACACCAGCAATTCTGTGGCATTTCAATTTTTTTTAGGCTAAATAGCGCTGTATAGAATTTGAGTATCACACAGCCATAAAATAAGTACACCGTCCTCCAATGCGAAAACTTGGAGCAGAGATATATGACGGCTGTAACAGAAATACCACACTGGCAAACCTGTGGCCTTTCAATTTTTTTTTAGGCGCAATAGTGCTGTATAGAATTTGACTATCAGACAGCCAAAAAATAAATGCACCGGCCTCCAATGACCAAACTTGGAGCACGCAGATATATGAGGCCTTTTTCAGTGAATTTAAAACACCAGAAAAAAAAAGAGGCACAAGGGTAGCACACACAACTATGCTACGTATGCCTGACAAACTATACTTTTTCAACAAGCCTCAGTCTGACAGAACAGACTGTATATTTTTTTAGGGGGGGAATTTTTTGGAAAAAAAGGTATATAGACAGTAAATAAGCTGCAGCAGCAGGCAGTTATGGAGCTTTGGGAAGGATGCAGTGGGACCAATGGACGCACATACAGTGCCTGCAGGCCTTGCACTGATGTGGATATACTGTGCCCTGCCTACCTAGCGCTGCAATATCGGGACCCATGAATTAGCCCTAAAAAGGACTTTTGGTTTGTGAGGAGTTATGGATGTAAGAGTTACAGACCTACACTAACTCTAAGGGCTCCTTTTCACTTGCAAGATAAATGTCCGTGTCTCGCATGTGAAAACAAAGCTCTGGCACAGGCACTTGGGAGCGGAGCGTGCGGCTCCATGTGTTGCTATGCAGCCGCACTCTCCCCTCTGGAGTGCCAGTGCCACAGCTTGGTTTTTACATGCAAGACACGAACGTTTATCTCTAAAGTGGAAAGGAGCCCTAAAACCACGATTCTGACCCTATCTCGGCAGCAGCTCTCGCTGAAACAGGGACAGAATGCGGCGAGCAGGGCGGCACCAGGTTTCTTATTCTCGGGATGATGCTGTGCGGCCCAGCCAATCACTGCACAACCACAACAAAGATGGCTGCGGCGTTTCATGGCCTGGCAAACAATCCCTGCACCATGATTAGGTCTCTAAAGTCGGCCAAAACTGCTGGGTGAAAAAAAATAAAAATCCTTATACTCACCCTCCTGTCACCTCTCTGACGGCTCCGTGCTCACTGTCTGATCCCCTGCACCTCCATTGTGTGGTATCTCAAGCCCAATTTTCCCTGTACAACGGGGTTTCTAGATGTGGAAAGGCTACGGAGTTAATTATGAATACATAGTGACCTCTGGGGTCTGCCTCCGGAAGTGAGTAGACCGCGGAGCATATGCAGTGAATTCTGGGGCACGATCATGGCTGGAAACCTCAGCCTATTTTGAAGTCCAGGCCGAAGAACCGGACAGAGAGCAGAGAGCAGTGTAGGCAGCCTGGAAAGTTGAGGAGTGAAGCGAGTATGATTTTTTTTTCTTTTTAAACTTTTTAGCCCTTTTCTGTTTGAAGACAACCACAGCTGAATAAACTTGGAGCGTAATACAAAAAAAGTAATATTTTCTATAATGTTGAATCTGTCAAATTTGAGTAGAATCCAATTCCACTTGAATAAATTTGCCCATCTTTGGTAAAAATTGAACCTGACTCTCACAAGTTTAAACAGAGAGCATCCCTGTCCAAAACTGACGTCAAAGAGAAACACTAACTAGCCTGGAAATAACACTTACCGTATATACTCGAGTATAAGCCGAGATTTTCAGTCCAAATATACTCGAGTCACGGTAGCGGTGGGGTCGGCGGGTGAGGGGCTGAGGGCGCTGAGGTATACTTACCTAGTCCCAGTAATCCTGGCGCTGTCCTTGCCATCCCACGGTCTTCTGTGCTGCAGCTTCTTCCCCTCTTCAGCGGTCACGTGGGACCGCTCATTAGAGAAATGAATAAGCGGCTCCACCTCCCATAGGGGTGGAGCCGCCTATTCATTTCTCTAATCAGCGGTAACGGTGACCGCTGATAGAGAAAGAAGCAGCGGCACCCGAAGACAGCTGTGCGGGAGAAGGAGCCGGACGACGGGACCAGGTAAGTATGTAATATTCACCTGTCCGCGTTCCAGCCACCGGGCGCCGCTCCATCTTCCCAGCGTCTCTGCTCTGACTGTGCAGGTCAGAGGGCGCGATGACGCATATAGTGTGCGCGGCGCCCTCTGCCTGATCAGTCAGAGCAGAGAGACGCCGGGACCAGACGCCGGAACGAGACGCCGGGAGCTGCAATCAAGAGAGGTGAGTATGTGTGTTTTTTTTTTATTGCAGCAGCAGCAGCGGCACAGATTTATGTGGAGCATCTATGGGGTTATATGAACGGTGCAGAGCACTGTATGGGGCAATATGAACGGTGCAGAGCACTGTATGGGGCAATATGAACGGTGCAGAGCACTGTATGGGGCTATATGAACGGTGCAGAGCACTGTATGGGGCAATATGAACGGTGCAGAGCACTGTATGGGGCAATATGAACGGTGCAGAGCACTGTATGGGGCAATATGAACGGTGCAGAGCACTGTATGGGGCAATATGAACGGTGCAGAGCACTGTATGGGGCAATATGAACGGTGAAGAGCAATGTATGGGGCAATATGAACGGTGCAGAGCACTGTATGGGGTAATATGAATGGTGCAGAGCACTGTATGGGGCAATATGAACGGTGCAGAGCACTGTATGGGGCAATATGAACGGTGCAGAGCACTGTATGGGGCAATATGAACGGTGCAGAGCACTGTATGGGGCTATATGAACGGTGCAGAGCACTGTATGGGGCAATATGAACGGTGCAGAGCACTGTATGGGGCAATATGAACGGTGCAGAGCACTGTATGGGGCAATATGAACGGTGCAGAGCACTATATGGCACAGCTATGGGGCAATAATGAACGGTGCAGAGCGCTATATTTCACCAGTAAATGCTGCATTTCCACCCTAGGCTTATACTCGAGTCAATAAGTTTTCCCATTTTTTTGTGGCAAAATTAGGGGGGTCGGCTTATACTCGGGTCGGCTTATACTCGAGTATATACGGTATATTTCCAGGCCAAGCGGAACTACAAATCCAAAGAGGGAAATAGGGGTACACTATTACTTGCCAACTGTGAACTGTGAACAGAGAGGGGTACTGGCAATGGCTTGGATGTCATAGTAGCCCCTTTTATGAGGAGCCTCTGGACCCTTTTGGCAAGACTTGTCAAGGAAAGACCAATGTCACCTCCTAATGATATTGTCGGCATTAATGTTGCTAGCACATACCCACAATATTTCTGGACCATAGCCTTTACTATATGCAAGGTATTGCACTGACCTTTTTACTATTCGGTTGTCAAGGATCTTTTCTATTTCAAATTAAAAGCTGCCTCTAACCAACACAGTCGGAGGAGAGATGGTTAACAAGGTGTACAGATAAATGGAATGTCTTTAGCAAGAATTTATGGAAAATATCTGGAGTGAAAGGTAAAGTTGCAACAGGAAGGTTACTGTCTTGACAACCTTAGTTTATCTAATAAGGACCAATGAATTTGTGGTGTAGATTAATGGTGAGTTTAATATTTATGGTGGATAACCACACCTTGCCCCAAACTGTGAAGCCTGGCCCATTTATCCACCTCTTTTTAGTGAAAGAGGTCCGTCTACTCCATGTACTTTTCACAATTTCTTTTATCTAAAATTTTTTTAAATTATATAATTTTTTTTGTTATCTTAGACCAGATTAGCTCCCACTTGAGTACAGAGCGTTCTTGCTCTGGCACAAGCGAGCACATATTCTTTACAGTCTTGGCCACCAAAAATATTTGGCCACATGTTGAAGAATATGACTAAAGCCAGAGTGACCTGCGAGAGCTGAGTCATAGGATTTCTGCAGGATTCACAGACACAAGTGATGAGAAATAGTGATGAGTGAAGCCGAGGATGTTCGGGTTCACCGGGTTCTGGCACACTTTTTAAAAAGTCATGTTTGGGACTCGAGCTTAACTCGAACTTTACCCTGGACTCTGAACCCCATTCAAGTCAACTTGGACCCAAACTTCAGTGCAGTAAAATGGATGTAAAATGATCGCAGTAAGGGCTAAGTGGCTGCAAAAGGAAGCTAAATGGGGTAAGAGCAGGACAATTTCCCTGTAAATAAATATGGATAGGAAAATGACTTAAAGGGGTTCTGTCAGCATAGCAATCGTGGCAAAATTGGTAGTAAATGAATAACATAAAAATTTTAACAGTGCCCTCACAGAGACTGAGGCTTGCTACTGCTAGTCCGGTTAAAAATTTCACCTATAGAGTATGGGACAGAGTACCCTCAAGAGTACCCCTGCAGAATCTTACACAAAATTTCACACACAGAGCATTGGGCAGAGTACCCCTATATTAGCAGCTCACAAATTTCACTCTCAGAGCATGGGGCATAGTATCCCTACAGAATCTTATAAAAAATGTCACCCACAGAGCATGGAGCAGAGTACCCCTACAGAAGCAGCTTACAAATAGCACTCACAGAGCCAAACTTTTATCTTCAATAGTGTGCAGTAGAGTTGAGCGACCTTGACCTTTTTAGAGTCGAGCCGGGTTTTGCGAAACCCGACTATGTCCAAAGTCGGGTCGAGTGAAATCGGCCGATTATGACGTAAAGTCGGGATCGACCGAAACACGAAACCCAATGCAAGTCAATGGGGCAGCATAGTCGGCAGTGAGTGGGGGCCAGGAAAACACCTAGAGTGCCCATTTTAATGTCAAAACCATCCATTCTTCTTAATGAAGCTTGTCAAGCGTAATTTACCTTATAATAATTGGAAGGCATTTGAAATTGGGGGTCATTTGGCTAAAGTTGTGGGGGGTAGGGCTGGTTCAAGTAATTAGTGGGCCCAGGAAATCTGGACCACGTCACGGCAGTGGAGCAGGGAGAGGTAAGTATTTCAACTTTGCAAGTGCTGTGAACCTGAGCAAGCAGGGGGGGCCCACTCGTTGGCATTGGCACTGGCACAGGGCCCCTCAAAGTACAGCGGTGTGTTTGCACGGCGGGGGCGCCTCCCACCGGCAGCAACACTTTTGCGTACTATGAGAGGCCCTGTGCCAGTGACGTCGCCAACTAGTATTCCTCCCCCCACCTGATGAAGGAACCTGCACTTTCATCTGCACCTTCCTCTTTGTCCCCGTGTAAGGTGGTATGGTATGCGGGAAGAGCAACCTGACTTTCAGCAGGGTCACAATGTTGTTGTGTAGCGTGCACGGGGAATGTTGCGTTATGGGTCAATGTACCAGCAGACTCATCTATCACTGGCTGGGCAATGGGCACGATGAAGTGGAAACACAGATATAGGCCCAAAGAAGAAAGTGGGCTAAATGCAGTTCAAAATTGGTAACACAGGAATAACCAGGGGGCATTGCAGTGGAGGACAACTGGAATGAGAGGCTGACACAGAGAGTAGGGCCAAATCAGTAAGTAGTCGAAATGCAGTTCAAAATTGGCAACCGTAGTAAACAGGCGGCACAGCTTTGTTCAGTGGAGGAGAACAGCAAGGAGTGGCAGACACCGATAGTAGGCCCCAAACCAACTAGTACGCCAAATGCAGTTGTTCCATTTAACCACAATTTAATGAGAGCCTGAAGATAGAAGCTCAGGAAAGGCAACCTGGGGAACACCTTGGAGTGTAACACACCATCTCTCTCCACCCCATACCCATTTTGTATGGCCTAATGCAGTGTACTTTTCTACAACTACTAAACGAGAGTCGGAAGACCGAAGCAATGGCAAGGAAACCTGGGGAACACCTTAGAGTGTAACACACCCTCTCTCTACACCCCATACCCAATTTGAAGGTCTAATGCAGTGTAGTTTCCAAGAACTACTAAACGAGAGCCGGAAGATCGAAGCTCAGGAAAGGCAACCTGGGGAACACCTTGGAGTGTAACACACCCTCTCGCTACACCCCATACCCAATTTGAAGGCCTAATGCAGCGTAGTTTCCAACAACTACTAAACGAGAGCCGGAAGATCGAAGCTCAGGAAAGGCAACCTGGGGAACACCTTGGAGTGTAACAAACCCTCTCTCTACACCCCATACCCAATTTGTAGGCCTAATGCAGCGTAGTTTCCGACAACTACTAAACGAGAGCATGAAGATCGAAGCTCAGGAAAGGCAACCTGGGGAACACCTTGGAGTGTAACACACCCTCTCTCTACACCCCATACCCAATTTGTAGGCCTAATGCAGCGTAGTTTCCGACAACTACTAAACGAGAGCCGGAATATCGAAGCTCAGGAAAGGCAACCTGGGGAACACCTTGGAGTGTAACACACCCTCTCTCTACACCCCATACCCAATTTGAAGGCCTAATGCAGTGTAGTTTCCAAGAACTACTAAACGAGAGCCGGAAGATCGAAGCTCAGGAAAGGCAACCTGGGGAACACCTTGGAGTGGAACACACCATCTCTCTACACCCCATACCCAATTTGAAGGCCTAATGCAGCGTAGTTTCCAACAACTACTAAACGAGAGCCGGTAGATCGAAGCTCAGGAAAGGCAACCTGGGGAACACCTTGGAGTGTAACACAACGTCTCTCTACACCACGGAAGGGATGATTCTTAGGAAGGAAGGCTGTTGGAAATAAGCATTGCGCGTCCGAGGGTGATTAGATTCTTATTAGGTATATACTCACCCTCGGACGCGCCCTGCTTCTTTATTTGGAATGAATGTTTATTTGCAATGTGGTGTTGACTTTCTCTATTATTTTGGTAATTAATGATTTTATTATTTTCATTATTTTGCATCTTCTCGGCAATAATATAAAGAAGACGCGACAGGACAACACTCGGTGGATGCCATATGTGTGTTTTCAATTTAAAAAAACTTTCAGTTAACTACTTGCAGGAGAAAGTAATTGTAGCTGGTGGCCATTTTTAGTACTGTACCAGATTTTAGTTGTGTGTTTGTTTTTAATGTTAAAATGTCTGCATTTGATATCTCACCAGTATTTTCTTTTTTATAAGCAAAATACTTATTTTTATATTTTCTGATGTTGGTTCCAGGGGTACACGGCCAGCAGTGCCCTGGTCAGTGTAGTAGTAGTTGAAAGAATGGACCGCAGACAGGCATCGAAGGCCTAAAATAAAAACACATGGCTGTAGGCAATTTTAAATTGGTTCCAGGGGTACACGGACAGCAGTGGTGTGGTCAGTGGAGGCCTAGTGGAAGGAGTGACCGCAGACAGGCATCGAAGGCCTAAAATAATAACACATGGCTGTAGGCAATTTTAAATTGGTTCCAGGGGTACACGGGCAGCAGTGACCTGGTCAGTGTAGTAGTAGTTGAAAGAATGGACCGCAGACAGGCATCGAAGGCCTAAAATAAAAAAATTGGGCTGGCTGTAGGCAATTTTAAATTGGTTCCAGGGGTACACGGACAGCAGTGGTGTGGTCAGTGGAGGCCTAGTGGAAGGAGTGACCGCAGACAGGCATCGAAGGCCTAAAATAATAACACATGGCTGTAGGCAATTTTAAATTGGTTCCAGGGGTACACGGACAGCAGTGGTGTGGTCAGTGGAGGCCTAGTGGAAGGAGTGACCGCAGACAGGCATCGAAGGCCTAAAATAATAACACATGGCTGTAGGCAATTTTAAATTGGTTCCAGGGGTAGACGGGCAGCAGTGACCTGGTCAGTGTAGTAGTAGTTGAAAGAATGGACCGCAGACAGGCATCGAAGGCCTAAAATAAAAAAATTGGGCTGGCTGTAGGCAATTTTAAATTGGTTCCAGGGGTACACGGGCAGCAGTGACCTGGTCAGTGTAGTAGTAGTTGAAAGAATGGACCGCAGACAGGCATCGAAGGCCTAAAATAAAAAAATTGGGCTGGCTGTAGGCAATTTTAAATTGGTTCCAGGGGTACACGGGCAGCAGTGGTCTGGTCAGTGGAAGTCTAGTGGAAGGAGTGACCGCAGACAGGCATCGAAGGCCTAAAATAATAACACATGGCTGTAGGCAATTTTAAATTGGTTCCAGGGGTACACGGACAGCAGTGGTGTGGTCAGTGGAGGCCTAGTGGAAGGAGTGACCGCAGACAGGCATCGAAGGCCTAAAATAATAACACATGGCTGTAGGCAATTTTAAATTGGTTCCAGGGGTAGACGGGCAGCAGTGACCTGGTCAGTGTAGTAGTAGTTGAAAGAATGGACTGCAGACAGGCATCGAAGGCCTAAAATAAAAAAATTGGGCTGGCTGTAGGCAATTTTAAATTGGTTCCAGGGGTACACGGGCAGCAGTGACCTGGTCAGTGTAGTAGTAGTTGAAAGAATGGACCGCAGACAGGCATCGAAGGCCTAAAATAAAAAAATTGGGCTGGCTGTAGGCAATTTTAAATTGGTTCCAGGGGTACACGGGCAGCAGTGGTGTGGTCAGTGGAGGCCTAGTGGAAGGAGTGACCGCAGACAGGCATCGAAGGCCTAAAATAATAACACATGGCTGTAGGCAATTTTAAATTGGTTCCAGGGGTACACGGGCAGCAGTGACCTGGTCAGTGTAGTAGTAGTTGAAAGAATGGACCGCAGACAGGCTTCGAAGGCCTAACATAACAAACTTGGGCTGGCTGTAGGCACTTTTAAATTGGTTCCAGGGGTACACGGGCAGCAGTGGTCTGGTCAGTGGAAGTCTAGTGGAAGGAGTGACCGCAGACAGGCTTCCAAGGCCTAACATAACAAACTTGGGCTGGCTGTAGGCACTTTTAAATTGGTTCCAGGGGTACACGGGCAGCAGTGGTGTGGTCAGTGGAGGCCTAGTGGAAGGAGTGACCGCAGACAGGCATCGAAGGCCTAAAATAATAACACATGGCTGTAGGCAATTTTAAATTGGTTCCAGGGGTACACGGACAGCAGTGGTGTGGTCAGTGGAGGCCTAGTGGAAGGAGTGACCGCAGACAGGCATCGAAGGCCTAAAATAATAACACATGGCTGTAGGCAATTTTAAATTGGTTCCAGGGGTAGACGGGCAGCCGTGACCTGGTCAGTGTAGTAGTAGTTGAAAGAATGGACCGCAGACAGGCATCGAAGGCCTAAAATAAAAAAATTGGGCTGGCTGTAGGCAATTTTAAATTGGTTCCAGGGGTACACGGGCAGCAGTGGTCTGGTCAGTGGAAGTCTAGTGGAAGGAGTGACCGCAGACAGGCTTCCAAGGCCTAACATAACAAACTTGGGCTGGCTGTAGGCAATTTTAAATTGGTTCCAGGGGTAGACGGGCAGCAGTGACCTGGTCAGTGTAGTAGTAGTTGAAAGAATGGACCGCAGACAGGCATCGAAGGCCTAAAATAAAAAAATTGGGCTGGCTGTAGGCAATTTTAAATTGGTTCCAGGGGTACACGGGCAGCAGTGACCTGGTCAGTGTAGTAGTAGTTGAAAGAATGGACCGCAGACAGGCATCGAAGGCCTAAAATAAAAAAATTGGGCTGGCTGTAGGCAATTTTAAATTGGTTCCAGGGGTACACGGGCAGCAGTGGTGTGGTCAGTGGAGGCCTAGTGGAAGGAGTGACCGCAGACAGGCATCGAAGGCCTAAAATAATAACACATGGCTGTAGGCAATTTTAAATTGGTTCCAGGGGTACACGGGCAGCAGTGACCTGGTCAGTGTAGTAGTAGTTGAAAGAATGGACCGCAGACAGGCTTCGAAGGCCTAACATAACAAACTTGGGCTGGCTGTAGGCACTTTTAAATTGGTTCCAGGGGTACACGGGCAGCAGTGGTCTGGTCAGTGGAAGTCTAGTGGAAGGAGTGACCGCAGACAGGCTTCCAAGGCCTAACATAACAAACTTGGGCTGGCTGTAGGCACTTTTAAATTGGTTCCAGGGGTACACGGGCAGCAGTGACCTGGTCAGTGTAGTAGTAGTTGAAAGAATGGACCGCAGACAGGCTTCGAAGGCCTAACATAACAAACTTGGGCTGGCTGTAGGCACTTTTAAATTGGTTCCAGGGGTACACGGGCAGCAGTGGTCTGGTCAGTGGAAGTCTAGTGGAAGGAGTGACCGCAGACAGGCTTCGAAGGCCTAACATAACAAAATTGGGCTGGCTGTAGGCACTTTAAATTGGTTCCAGGGGTACATGGGCAGCAGTGTATGGTCAGTGGAAGTCTAGTGGAAGGAGTGACGGCAGACAGTCTTCGAAGGCCTAACATAACAAAATTGGGCTGACTGTAGGCACTTTTAAATTGGTTCCAGGGTAACACGGCCAGCAGTGGCCTGGTCAGTGTAGTAGTTGTAGAAAGAAGGGACCGCAGACAGGCTTCGAAGGCCTAACATAACAAAAATGTCAAAACAATGGTATTGTCAGTGCCAGGCATTGAAGGATGTCAGCGCCTAGACTACACATTGGTGAAGCTGTGAGAGATAATTTTGCTAGTGGTAGAGCACTGTTTGAGCTGGGGGGGGGAACTGTCTTGTGGCCGGCGTTACAGGCACAGGGCCCCTCATATTACAACGGTGTGTCTGACGTTGGGTGCGCACCACCACCGCCAGAGACACTTTATTGTACTATGAGGGACCCAGTGGCAGTGCCGTCGACCAAAAGCGGCCACACCCACCTCTTCAGACAAACAGCACTCTCAAGGGTCCAAGCGCAAAGTGGCGATAGCACGGCCCCGTGTGGGGAGTTTGGCCATTTCGTGAGGTGGAAACATGTCGTATGCTGGACAATCAGGTGAAGAAAATTACGAGATTGGAAAAGTCATTCAGAATAGTCCACAGGCAAGACCTTTTCATAGGAAAGCTAGGTGTCAGCCGGGCAGGGTGGGGCAAAAGATTTTGAAATCCAGTTGTGGTTCATTTTAATGAAGGTTAGATCATCTACATTTTGGGTAGCCAGACGAGTCCTTTTTTCTGTTAGTATTGAACCTGCAGCACTGAATACTCCTTCTGATAGGACACTAGCTGCCGGGCAAGCAAGCTCCTGCAATGCATATTCTGCCAATTCTGGCCAGGTGTCTAATTTGGATGCCCAGTAATCAAATGGGAATGACGGTTGAGGGAGAACGTCGATAAGGGATGAAAAATAGTTTGTAACCATACTGGACAAATGTTGTCTCCTGTCACTTTGAATTGATGCTGCAGTACCTGTCCTGTCTGCGGTCATAGAAAAATCACTCCACAACCTGGTCAGAAAACCCCTCTGGCCAACGCCACTTCTGATTTCTGCCCCTCTAACACCTCTGGTCTGCTGGCCCCTGGAGCTCGTGTGAGAACGATCACGGGCGCTGTGTGCAGGGAATGCCAGAAGCAAACGGTCAACAAGAGTTGATTGTTTTGTTGCTAATATTAGTTCCAAGTTCTCATGTGGCATAATATTTTGCAATTTGCCTTTATAGCGAGGATCAAGGAGGCAGGCCAACCAGTAATCGTCATCGTTCATCATTTTTGTAATGCGTGTGTCCCTTTTGAGGATACGCAAGGCATAATCCGCCATGTGGGCCAAAGTTCCCGTTGTCAAATCTGCGGTTGTGCTTGGTTGAGGGGCAGTTGCAGGCAAATCTACGTCACTTGTGTCCCTCAAAAAACCAGAACCCGGCCTTGCCACGCCACCAATTTCCCGTGCCCCCGGGAAAGCTTCCTCATTAAAAATATACTCA
Organism: Ranitomeya imitator; assembly: GCF_032444005.1. Classification (NCBI taxonomy): domain Eukaryota; kingdom Metazoa; phylum Chordata; class Amphibia; order Anura; family Dendrobatidae; genus Ranitomeya; species Ranitomeya imitator. The sequence goes on along the minus strand of NC_091282.1, from coordinate 409,649,569 downwards.
TCCCCATCATCCTCCTCATCCTCCACCTCCTCTTCGCCCGGTACCTCGTCATGTACACTGCCCTGACCAGACAATCGCTGACTGTCATCAAGGCTTTCCTCTTCCTCTGGTGCAGACGCCTGATCCTTTATGTGCGTCAAACTTTGCATCAGCAGACGCATTAGGGGGATGCTCATGCTTATTATGGCGTTGTCTGCACTAACCAGCCGTGTGCATTCCTCAAAACACTGAAGGACTTGACACATGTCTTGAATCTTCGACCACTGCACACCTGACAACTCCATGTCTGCCATCCTACTGCCTGCCCGTGTATGTGTATCCTCCCACAAAAACATAACAGCCCGCCTCTGTTCGCACAGTCTCTGAAGCATGTGCAGTGTTGAGTTCCACCTTGTTGCAACGTCTATGATTAGGCGATGCTGGGGAAGGTTCAAAGAACGCTGATAGGTCTGCATACGGCTGGAGTGTACAGGCGAACGGCGGATATGTGCGCAAAGTCCACGCACTTTGAGGAGCAGGTCGGATAACCCCGGATAACTTTTCAGGAAGCACTGCACCACCAGGTTTAAGGTGTGAGCCAGGCAAGGAATGTGTTTCAGTTGGGAAAGGGAGATGGCAGCCATGAAATTCCTTCCGTTATCACTCACTACCTTGCCTGCCTCAAGATCTACAGTGCCCAGCCACGACTGCGTTTCTTGCTGCAAGAACTCGGACAGAACTTCCGCGGTGTGTCTATTGTCGCCCAAACACTTCATAGCCAATACAGCCTGCTGACGTATGCCAGTAGCTGCCCCATAATGGGAGACCTGGTGTGCAACAGTGGCAGGTGCGGATGGAGTGTTTGTGCGACTGCGGTCTGTGGACGAGCTCTTGCTTCTGCAGGAGGACGAGGAGGAGGAGGAGGAGGGGGTGCGAACGGCTACAGACAACTGTTTACTAGACCGTGGGCTAGGCAGAACTGTCCCAAACTTGCTGTCCCCTGTGGACCCTGAATCCACCACATTTACCCAGTGTGCCGTGATGGACACGTAACGTCCCTGGCCATGCCTACTGGTCCATGCATCTGTTGTCAGGTGCACCTTTGTGCTCACAGATTGCCTGAGTGCATGGACGATGCGCTCTTTAACATGCTGGTGGAGGGCTGGGATGGCTTTTCTGGAAAAAAAGTGTCGACTGGGTAGCTCGTAGCGTGGTACAGCGTAGTCCATCAGGTCTTTGAAAGCTTCGCTTTCAACTAACCGGTAGGGCATCATCTCTAACGAGATTAGTCTAGCTATGTGGGCGTTCAAACCCTGTGTACGCGGATGCGAGGCTAAGTATTTCCTTTTTCTAACCATAGTCTCATGTAGGGTGAGCTGGACTGGAGAGCTGGAGATCGTGGAACTAGCGGGGGTGCCGGTGGACATGGCAGACTGAGAGACGGTGGGAGATGGTATTGTTGCCGCCGGTGCCCTAGATGCAGTGTTTCCTACTACGAAACTGGTGATTCCCTGACCCTGACTGCTTTGGCCTGGCAAAGATACCTGCACAGATACAGCAGGTGGTGCGCTAAATGGTGGTCCTACACTGCCGGAAGGGATGTTGCGTTGATGACTAGCTTCATTGGCCGAGGGTGCAACAACCTTAAGGGACGTTTGGTAGTTAGTCCAAGCTTTCAAATGCATGGTGGTTAAATGTCTATGCATGCAACTAGTATTGAGACTTTTCAGATTCTGACCTCTGCTTAAGGAAGTAGAACATTTTTGACAGATGACTTTGCGCTGATCAATTGGATGTTGTTTAAAAAAATGCCAGACTGCACTCTTTCTAGCATCGGATACCTTTTCAGGCATTGCAGACTGAGCTTTAACCGGATGGCCACGCTGTCCTCCACCAGGTTTTGGCTTTGCCACGCGTTTTGGGCAAGATACGGGCCCGGCAGATGGAACCTGTGGCGATGTTGATGCCTGCTGCGGCCCCTCCTCCTCCTCTGCTTCAGAACTGCTGCCGCCTGCACCCTGTTCCCCCAATGGCTGCCAATCGGGGTCAAGAACTGGGTCATCTAATAACTCTTCTTGTACCTCCTGCGCAACTTCGTCTGTGTCACCGTGTCGTTCGGTGGTATAGCGTTCGTGATGGGGCAACATAGTCTCATCAGGGTCTGATTCTTGATCAGCACCCTGCGAGGGCAATGTTGTGGTCTGAGTCAAAGGACCAGCATAGTAGTCTGGCTGTGGCTGTGCGTCAGTGCACTCCATGTCAGATTCAATTTGTAATGGGCATGGACTGTTAACTGCTTCACTTTCTAAGCCAGGGACGGTATGTGTAAAGAGCTCCATGGAGTAACCCGTTGTGTCGCCTGCTGCATTCTTCTCTGTTGTTGTTTTTGCTGAAGAGGACAAGGAAGTGACTTGTCCCTGACCGTGAACATCCACTAACGACGCGCTGCTTTTACTTTTACCAGTTTCACGAGATGAGGCAAAAGAGCTAGAGGCTGAGTCAGCAAGATAAGCCAAAACTTGCTCTTGCTGCTCCGGCTTTAAAAGCGGTTTTCCTAATCCCAGAAAAGGGAGCGTTCGAGGCCTTGTGTAGCCGGACGACGAACCTGGCTCCACAGCTCCAGACTTAGGTGCAATATTTTTTCCCCCACGACCACCTGATGCTCCACCACTACCACTACCCTCATTACCAGCTGACAATGAACGCCCCCGGCCACGACCTCTTCCACTAGACTTCCTCATTGTTTTAAAAACGTAACCAAACTAACGTTATTTGTTGCAGTCACACAACTTACACGGTGAGCTATAACTTCAGTATGATTTAGCTACCCCTTTACAGGTTGGTGAGACCACAGCGAAAATCAGGCCCAATGTTACACACTCTTTTTTTGGTGGCTGCAAATTAGAGAGATGCCCCACACGCAGGACTGTCACTGAAGCACAAATGTTAATATTAATGTCACACTATTATTTTTTTTTTATTTTTATTTTTTTCAGGAACACTTTAGAAACCCCCCAAAAAAAAAAAAAAAGATTTTTGCAGGGAGAATTTAGAAAACTAATGTAACAAACTATATGCTTTCTATGGGCCACTGAGTGAGAGATGACGCACACAGGAATCAGGAGTGGCACACAAGCCCAGAGGCCAATATTTTTCTACCAATGATTGATGGAGTTATTTTCTCTGGTAGATTTTGGAACCCAAATCAAGGAAAAAAAATGTAGGCTTTCTATGGACCACAATTGGAGAGAGAGAGAGAGAGAGAGAGAGATGGCACACCCAGGAGTCAAGACTGGCACACAAGCAGAAAGGCCAATATTAATCTCCCACTGTTTTTTTTTTTTTTTTTTTTTTTGTTTTTTTTTCAGGGAGACTTTAGAAAAAAAAAAAATAAAAAAAATATGATTTTATCAGGAAGAATTTAGAAACCAAATAAAATAAAATGATTTTTTCAGGGAGAATTTATAAATCAAATAAAAACAAAAATAGGCGTTCTATGGCCCACTGACTGAGAGATGACGCACACAGGAGTCAGGAGTGGCACACAAACCCAGAGGCCAATATTTTTCTACCAATGATTGATGTAGTTATTTTCTCTGGTAGATTTTAGAACCCAAATCAAGGAAAAAAAATATAGGCTTTCTATGGACCACAATTGGAGAGAGAGAGAGAGAGAGAGAGAGAGAGAGAGAGATGGCACACCCAGGAGTCAAGACTGGCACACAAGCAGAAAGGCCAATATTAATCTCCCACTGTTTTTTTTGGTTGTTTTTTTTTTTTTTTTTTCAGGGAGACTTTAGAAAAAAAAATAATAAAAAAAATATGATTTTATCAGGAAGAATTTAGAAACCAAATAAAATAAAATGATTTTTTCAGGGAGAATTTATAAAACAAATAAAACCAAAAATAGGCGTTCTATGGCCCACTGACTGAGAGATGACGCACCCAGGAGTCAAGACTGGCACACAAGCAGAAAGGCCAATATTAATCTCCCACTGTTTTTTTTTTTTTTTTTCAGGGAGACTTTAGAAAAAAAAATAATAAAAAAAATATGATTTTATCAGGAAGAATTTAGAAACCAAATAAAATAAAATGATTTTTTCAGGGAGAATTTATAAAACAAATAAAAACAAAAATAGGCGTTCTATGGCCCACTGACTGAGAGATGACGCACACAGGAGTCAGGAGTGGCACACAAACCCAGAGGCCAATATTTTTCTACCAATGATTGATGTAGTTATTTTCTCTGGTAGATTTTAGAACCCAAATCAAGGAAAAAAAATATAGGCTTTCTATAGACCACAATTGGAGAGAGAGAGAGAGAGAGAGAGAGAGAGAGATGGCACACCCAGGAGTCAAGACTGGCACACAAGCAGAAAGGCCAATATTAATCTCCCACTGTTTTTTTTTTTTTTTTTCAGGGAGACTTTAGAAAAAAAAATAATAAAAAAAAAAAGATTTTATCAGGAAGAATTTAGAAACCAAATAAAATAAAATGATTTTTTCAGGGAGAATTTATAAAACAAATAAAACCAAAAATAGGCGTTCTATGGCCCACTGACTGAGAGAGAGAGAGAGAGAGATGGAACGCTTAGTACTGGCACACAAGCCCAAAGGGCAATATTAATCTCCCTTTTTTTTTCCAGGGAGAATTTCTAAAACCCCAAAAAAAAATAAAATAGGCTTTCTATGGCCCACTATTTGTGAGAGAGATGGGACGCTCAGGACTGGCACAGATGGCACGCTCAGGACTGGCACAGAAGCCCAGAGGCCAATATTAATCTCCCTTTTTTTCTGGGAGAATTTATAAAACCAAAAAAATATTTAAATAGGCTTTCTATGGCCCACTATTTGTGAGAGAGATGGCACGCTCAGGACTGGCACAGATGGCACGCTCACAACTGGCACACAAGCCCAGAGGCCAATATTAATCTCCCTTTTTTCAGGGAAAATTTATAAAACAAAAAAAAAAAATAAATAGGCTTTCTATGGCCCACTATTTGTGAGAGAGATGGCACGCTCAGGGCTGGCACAGATGGCACGCTCAGGACTGGCACACAAGCCCAGAGGCCAATATTAATCTCCCTTTTTTTCTGGGAGAAATTATAAAACCCCCAAAAAAAATAAAATAGGCTTTCTATGGCCCACTATTTGTGAGAGAGATGGGACGCTCAGGACTGGCACAGATGGCACGCTCAGGACTGGCACAGAAGCCCAGAGGCCAATATTAATCTCCCTTTTTTTCTGGGAGAATTTATAAAACCAAAAAAAAATTTAAATAGGCTTTCTATGGCCCACTATTTGTGAGAGAGATGGCACGCTCAGGACTGGCACAGATGGCACGCTCACAACTGGCACACAAGCCCAGAGGCCAATATTAATCTCCCTTTTTCCAGGGAAAATTTATAAAACAAAAAAAAAAATTAAATAGGCTTTCTATGGCCCACTATTTGTGAGAGAGATGGCACGCTCAGGGCTGGCACAGATGGCACGCTCAGGACTGGCACACAAGCCCAGAGGCCAATATTAATCTCCCTTTTTTTCAGGGAGAATTTATAAAACCAAAAAAAAAAATAAATAGGCTTTCTATGGCCCACTATTTGTGAGAGAGATGGCACGCTCAGGGCTGGCACAGATGGCACGCTCAGGACTGGCACACAAGCCCAGAGGCCAATATTAATCTCCCTTTTTTTCAGGGAGAATTTATAAAACCCCAAAAAAAATAAAATAGGCTTTCTATGGCCCACTATTTGTGAGAGAGATGGCACACTCAGGACTGGCACACAAGCCCAAAGGCCAATATTAATCTCCCACTGTATTTTTATCAGGGAGAATTTATACACCCCACAAAAAAAAATACAGAAAAATGAAAAGGCTTTCTATGGCCCACTATGTGAGAGAGATGGCACACACAGGGATGGCACTCTAGCAGAAATGCCAAATTGCCAATCTTAATCTCCCACCAAAAAAAAAAAAAAAAAAAAAACAGGGAATGTCCTACAATTACTATCTCCCTGCCTGCAGTAATCTCAGCCAGGTATGGCAGGCAGCTACTATCTCCCTGCCTGCAGTAATCTCAGCCAGGTATGGCAGGCAGCAATAAGGAGTGGACTGATGCACAAATGAAATAAAAAGTGTGGACAAACAAAAAAGATAGCTGTGCAGAAAGGAAGGAACAAGAGGATTTGTGCTTTGAAAAAAGCAGTTGGTTTGCACAGCGGCGTACACACAGCAATGCAGCTATCAGGGAGCCTTCTAGGGCAGCCCAATGAGCTACAGCGCTGAGGGGAAAAAAAAAAAAAAAAAAACTTCCACTGTCCCTGCACACCGAGGGTGGTGTTGGACAGTGCAAATCGCTGCAGCACAAGCGGTTTTGTGGTTAATGGACCCTGCCTAACGCTATCCCTGCTTCTGACAAAGCGGCAGCAACCTCTCCCTAAGCTCAGATCAGCAGCAGTAAGATGGCGGTCGGCGGGAACGCCTCTTTATAGCCCCTGTGACGTCGCAGACAGCAAGCCAATCACTGCAATGCCCTTCTCTAAGATGGTGGGGACCAGGACCTATGTCATCACGCTGCCCACACTCTGCGTTTACCTTCATTGGCTGAGAAATGGCGCTTTTCGCGTCATTGAAACGCGACTTTGGCGCGAAAGTCGCGTACCGCATGGCCGACCCCGCACAGGGGTCGGATCGGGTTTCATGAAACCCCGACTTAGCCAAAAGTCGGCGACTTTTGAAAATGTTCGACCCGTTTCGCTCAACCCTAGTGTGCAGTAGACCAGCCACATATAAAAAGCTTGTAGTTTGATTCTGGATACAGCTGGCGGTTCACCGCAAAGTTTGCTGATGCCACTGCCAACTCATTTGCCTTGGTACGCCTCCCCAATGCTCGTGCTTTAGGGTTCCGAGGGGCCGAAGTGTTTCTCTTGAAAAAATTAGTGTTCAAAGCAGGCAACCATGCCTGAACACTTGAGCCAGGGAAGTAGGTGAAATACTACAGTTCAGAGTTATAGATGGAAGTTTATTTATTTTTTGTTAAGGGAACTAACTTCAAGGAACATAGAAAGAACTCAAAATAAACTAACAAGCTACAACCATGGGGTGGATTACTGGGAGACGTGTGGACATTTACTCTTCCACCTTGTTGTTGTAACACTACTTCAGGCTAATATGAACCATACCTGATGATGGTGCCAGATGTTGTGTCATGCTTAAAACGTTTTGCCACATTTTGGCCATGCTGACCCTGCCTTCTGAGGTGCCAATGATGCACCAGTTGTGTTAGTGACTTCCTCCTCTGTGTCTGCCTTGTTGTCCGGTGGATAAGCCAGTAGTAGTTTTTCTACCAGTGTGTGCTTGCATTCATGCATTTTGCAAAGCCTCTCCAGTTACAGAAGTAATGATGGTACGTTGTCCTTGTAGCAACAATTCTGCACCCGGTAATCTGCACTGGTAACAATACGGGCAACTTGGCGGTCATTGTGCAGGCACTGCAGCATGTATTGGCTCATGTGTGCCAGGCTGCCCAGATACAATGACAAGCTGTCCTCAGTGGTAGGTATATAATCTGGTTACACTGTATGCCCACAGCCATGCTCCAGTGATGCCCATGAGCTAATCTGAGTGCCACCCTGCTTTGAACTGGCGTTCCACAGTGCACACCTGATTTGGTTCGCAACCATGTTTGTGCAGGGCAGGGATGGCCCCCCTGGAAAAGTAGTGGTGGCTGGGAATAACATGCTGCAAGACAACCACCACCATCAGTTTTTTTTAAACTATTCATCTCCACTAGGGTTGAGCGACCTTGACCTTTTTAGAGTCGAGCCGTGTTTCGCGAAACCCGACTATCTTAGAAGTCGAGTCGAGTGGAATCGGCCGATTATCGCGAAAAGTCGGGTATCGCCCGAAACACGAAACCCAATGCAAGTCAATGGGGGAGCATAGTCGGCAGTGAGTGGAGGCCAGGAAAACACCTACACTGCCCATTTTAATGGCAAAAACATCCATTCTTGTTAAAGAAGCTTGTCAATCGTAATTTACCTTATAATAATTGGAAGGCATTTGAAATTGGGGGTCATTTGGCTAAAGTTGTGGGGGGTAGGGCTGGTTCAAGTAATTAGTGGGCCCAGTAAATCTGGACCACGTCACGGCAGTGGAGCAGGGAGAGGTAAGTATTTCAACTTTGCAAGTGCTGTGATCCTGAGCAAGCAGGGGGGGCCCACTCGTTGGCATTGGCACAGGCACAGGGCCCCTCAAAGTACAGCGGTGTGTTTGCACGGCGGGGGCGCCTCCCATCGGCAGCAACACTTTTGCGTACTATGAGAGGCCCTGTGCCAGTGACGTCGCCAACTAGTATTCCTCCCCCCACCTGATGAAGGAACCTGCACTTTCATCTGCACCTTCCTCTTTGTCCCCGTGTAAGGTGGTATGGTATGCGGGAAGAGGAACCTGACTTTCAGCAGGGTCACAATCTTGCTGTGTAGCGTGCACGGGGAATTTTGCGTTATGGGTCAATGTACCAGCAGACTCATCTATCACTGGCTGGGCAATGGGCAGGATGAGGAGGAAACACAGATATAGGCCCAAAGAATAAAGTTGGCTAAATGCAGTTCAAAATTGGTAACACAGGACTAACCAGGGGGCATTGTAGTGGAGGACAACTGGAATGAGAGGCTGACACAGAGAGTAGGCCCAAATCAGTAAGTAGTCGAAATGCAGTTCAAAATTGGCAACCGTAGTAAACAGGCGGCACAGCTTTGTTCAGTGGAGGAGAACAGCAAGGAGTGGCAGACACCGATAGTAGGCCCCAACCCAACTAGTAGGCCAAATGCAGTCTAACATTAACAACTACTTAACGAGAGCCTGAAAATGGAATTTCAGGACAGGAAACCAGGAGGACAGCAAGGAGTGGCAGACACCGATAGTAGGCCCCAAACCAACTAGTACGCCAAATGCAGTTGTTCCGTTTAACCACAATTTAATGAGAGCCTGAAGATAGAAGTTCAGTAAAGGCAACCTGGAGAACACCTTGGAGTGTAACACACCATCTCTCTACACCCCATACCCAATTTGTAGGCCTAATGCAGCGTAGTTTCCAACAACTACTAAACGAGAGCCGGAAGATCGAAGCTCAGGAAAGGCAACCTGGAGAACACCTTGGAGTGGAACACACCATCTCTCTACACCCCATACCCAATTTGTAGGCCTAATGCAGTGTAGTTTCCAAGAACTACTAAACGAGAGCCGGAAGATCGAAGCTCAGGAAAGGCAACCTGGAGAACACCTTGGAGTGGAACACACCATCTCTCTACACCCCATACCCAATTTGTAGGCCTAATGCAGTGTAGTTTCCAAGAACTACTAAACGAGAGCCGGAAGATCGAAGCTCAGGAAAGGCAACCTGTAGAACACCTTGGAGTGGAACACACCATCTCTCTACACCCCATACCCAATTTGTAGGCCTAATGCAGTGTAGTTTCCAAGAACTACTAAACGAGAGCCGGAAGATCAGAGCTCAGGAAAGGTAACCTGGAGAACACCTTGGAGTGGAACACACCATCTCTCTACACCCCATACCCAATTTGTAGGCCTAATGCAGTGTAGTTTCCAAGAACTACTAAACGAGAGCCGGAAGATCGAAGCTCAGGAAAGGCAACCTGGAGAACACCTTGGAGTGGAACACACCATCTCTCTACACCCCATACCCAATTTGTAGGCCTAATGCAGTGTAGTTTCCAACAACTACTAAACGAGAGCCGGATGATCGAAGCTCAGGAAAGGCAACCTGGAGAACACCTTGGAGTGGAACACACCATCTCTCTACACCCCATACCCAATTTGTAGGCCTAATGCAGTGTAGTTTCCAAGAACTACTAAACGAGAGCCGGAAGACCGAAGCAATGTGGACGAAACCTGGGGAACACCTTGGAGTGGAACACACCATCTCTCTACACCCCATACCCAATTTGTAGGCCTAATGCAGTGTAGTTTTCTACAACTAGTAAACGAGAGTCGGAAGACCGAAGCAATGTGGACGAAACCTGGGGAACACCTTGGAGTGGAACACACCATCTCTCTACACCCCATACCCAATTTGTAGGCCTAATGCAGCGTAGTTTCCAACAACCACTAAACGAGAGCCGGAAGATCGAAGCTCAGGAAAGGCAACCTGTAGAACACCTTGGAGTGGAACACACCATCTCTCTACACCCCATACCCAATTTGTAGGCCTAATGCAGTGTAGTTTCCAAGAACTACTAAACGAGAGCCGGAAGATCGAAGCTCAGGAAAGGCAACCTGGAGAACACCTTGGAGTGGAACACACCATCTCTCTACACCCCATACCCAATTTGTAGGCCTAATGCAGTGTAGTTTCCAACAACTACTAAACGAGAGCCGGATGATCGAAGCTCAGGAAAGGCAACCTGGAGAACACCTTGGAGTGGAACACACCATCTCTCTACACCCCATACCCAATTTGTAGGCCTAATGCAGTGTAGTTTCCAAGAACTACTAAACGAGAGCCGGAAGACCGAAGCAATGTGGACGAAACCTGGGGAACACCTTGGAGTGGAACACACCATCTCTCTACACCCCATACCCAATTTGTAGGCCTAATGCAGTGTAGTTTCCATTAACTACTAAACGAGAGCATGAAGATCGAAGCAATGGAGAGGAAACCTGGGGAACACCTTGGAGTGGAACACACCATATCTCTACACCCCATACCCAATTTGTAGGCCTAATGCAGTGTAGTTTCCAACAACTACTAAACGAGAGCATTAAGATCGAAGCAATGGTGAGGAAACCTGGGGCACACCTTGGGTAGGCAGACACCGTTAGTAGGCCCTACCAAAGTTGTACCCCCAATGCAGTTTTAAAATTCCTAGAGGCTGAAAACAAGACTATTGACGCTCAGCTTTTTTCAAAGGAACACAGCTGAATTGAGTGGCGCAGACAGACACAGGTAGTAGGACTTAACCCAAAAATGTGGCTCACTGCAGCTTAAAAAAGTTACAGGGGTACACAAGCAGCAGTGCTCTGGGCAGTGGAGGACAATTTCAATAGTGGACCGCAGACAGACTTTGTACGCCTACTATTAAAAATAGGATGCTCTATGCAATTAAAAATAGGTTCCAGGGGTCCACGGGCAGCAGTGGTGTGGTCAGTGGATGAGTATTGGAAGGAGGGACCGCAGACAGGCGTAGTAGGCCTAACATAACAAAATTAGGCTGTAGACACTGTAAAATTGGTTCCAGGGGTACATGGGCAGCAGTGGTGTGGTCAGTGGAGGCCTAGTGGAAGGAGTGACCGCAGACAGGCATCGAAGGCCTAAAATAATAACACATGGCTGTAGGCAATTTTAAATTGGTTCCAGGGGAACACGGGCAGCAGTGGTGTGGTCAGTGGAGGCCTAGTGGAAGGAGTGACCGCAGACAGGCATCGAAGGCCTAAAATAAAAAAATTGGGCTGGCTGTAGGCAATTTTAAATTGGTTCCAGGGGTACACGGGCAGCAGTGGTGTGGTCAGTGGAGGCCTAGTGGAAGGAGTGACCGCAGACAGGCATCGAAGGCCTAAAATAATAACACATGGCTGTAGGCAATTTCAAATTGGTTCCAGGGGTACACGGGCAGCAGTGGTGTGGTCAGTGGAGGCCTAGTGGAAGGAGTGACCGCAGACAGGCATCGAAGGCCTAAAATAATAACACATGGCTGTAGGCAATTTTAAATTGGTTCCAGGGGTACACGGGCAGCAGTGGTGTGGTCAGTGGAGGCCTAGTGGAAGGAGTGACCGCAGACAGGCATCGAAGGCCTAAAATAATAACACATGGCTGTAGGCAATTTTAAATTGGTTCCAGGGGTACACGGGCAGCAGTGGTGTGGTCAGTGGAGGCCTAGTGGAAGGAGTGACCGCAGACAGGCATCGAAGGCCTAAAATAAAAAAATTGGGCTGGCTGTAGGCAATTTTAAATTGGTTCCAGGGGTACACGGGCAGCAGTGGTGTGGTCAGTGGAGGCCTAGTGGAAGGAGTGACCGCAGACAGGCATCGAAGGCCTAAAATAATAACACATGGCTGTAGGCAATTTTAAATTGGTTCCAGGGGTACACGGGCAGCAGTGGCCTGGTCAGTGTAGTAGTAGTAGAAAGAACGGACCGCAGACAGGCATCGAAGGCCTAAAATAAAAAAATTGGGCTGGCTGTAGGCAATTTTAAATTGGTTCCAGGGGTACACGGGCAGCAGTGGTGTGGTAAGTGGAGGCCTAGTGGAAGGAGTGACCGCAGACAGGCATCGAAGGCCTAAAATAAAAAAATTGGGCTGGCTGTAGGCAATTTTAAATTGGTTCCAGGGGTACACGGGCAGCAGTGGTGTGGTCAGTGGAGGCATATTGTAAGGAGTGACCGCAGACAGGCATCGAAGGCCTAAAATAATAACACATGGCTGTAGGCAATTTTAAATTGGTTCCAGGGGTACACGGGCAGCAGTGGTGTGGTCAGTGGAGGCCTAGTGGAAGGAGTGACCGCAGACAGGCATCGAAGGCCTAAAATAATAACACATGGCTGTAGGCAATTTTAAATTGGTTCCAGGGGTACACGGGCAGCAGTGGTGTGGTCAGTGGAGGCATAGTGGAAGGAGTGACCGCAGACAGGCTTCGAAGGCCTAACATAACAAAAATGTCAATACAATGGTATTGTCAGTGGCAGGCATTGAAGGATGTCAGCGCATAGACTAAACATTGGTGGAGCTGTGAGATAATTTTGCAAGTGGTAGAGCACTGTTTGAGCTGGGGGGGGAACTGTCTTGTGGCCGGCGGTACAGGCCCAGGGCCCCTCATATTACAACGGTGTGTCTGACGTTGGGTGCGCACCACCACCGCCAGAGACACTTTATTGTACTAGGAGGGACCCAGTGGCAGTGCCGTCGACCAAAAGCGGGCACACCCACCTCTTCAGACAAACAGCACTCTCACGGGTGCTGTCGCCAAGTGTGGATACCACGGCCCCGTGTGGGGAGTTTGGCCATTTAGTGAGGTGTAAACATGTCGTATGCTGGACAATCAGGTGCAGAAAATTGCGAGATTGGAAAAGGCATTCAGAATAGTCCACAGTCAACACCTTTTCATAGGAAAGCTAGGTGTCAGCCGGGCAAGGTGGGGCAAAAGATTTCGAAATCCAGTTGTGGTTCATTTTAATGAAGGTTAGATCATCTACATTTTGGGTAGCCAGACGAGTCCTTTTTTCTGTTAGTATTGAACCTGCAGCACTGAATACTCTTTCTGATAGGACACTAGCTGCCGGGCAAGCAAGCTCCTGCAATGCATATTCTGCCAATTCTGGCCAGGTGTCTAATTTTGATGCCCAGTAATCAAATGGGAATGACGGTTGAGGGAGAACATCGATAAGGGATGAAAAATAGTTTGTAACCATACTGGACAAATGTTGTCTCCTGTCACTTTGAATTGATGCTGCAGTACCTGTCCTGTCTGCGGTCATAGCAAAATCACTCCACAACCTGGTCAGAAAACCCCTCTGGCCAACGCCACTTCTGATTTCTGCCCCTCTAACTCCTCTGGTCTGCTGGCCCCTGCAGCTCGTGTGAGAACGATCACGGGCGCTGTGTGCAGGGAATGCCAGAAGCAAACGGTCAACAAGAGTTGATTGTTTGGTTGCTAATATTAGTTCCAAGTTCTCATGTGGCATTATATTTTGCAATTTGCCTTTATAGCGAGGATCAAGGAGGCAGGCCAACCAGTAATCGTCATCGTTCATCATTTTAGTTATGCGTGTGTCCCTTTTGAGGATACGTAAGGCATAATCCGCCATGTGGGCCAAAGTTCCAGTTCTCAAATCTGCGGCTGTGCTTGGTTGAGGGGCAGTTTCAGGCAAATCCACGTCACTTGTGTCCCTCCAAAAACCAGAACCCGGCCTTGCCGCGCCACCAATTTCCAGTGGCCCCGGAAAAGCTTCCTCATTAAAAATATAATCATCCCCATTATCCTCCTCGTCCTCCTCCTCCTCTTCGCCCACTAACTCGTCCTGTACACTGCCCTGGCCAGACAATGGCTGACTGTCATCAAGGCTTTCCTCTTCCTCAGCTGCAGACGCCTGATCTTTTATGTGCGTCAAACTTTGCATCAGCAGACGCATTAGGGGGATGCTCATGCTTATTATGGCGTTGTCTGCACTAACCAGCCGTGTGCATTCCTCAAAACACTGAAAGACTTGACACATGTCTTGAATCTTCGACCACTGCACACCTGACAACTCCATGTCTGCCATCCTACTGCCTGCCCGTGTATGTGTATCCTCCCACAAAAACATAACAGCCCGCCTCTGTTCGCACAGTCTCTGAAGCATGTGCAGTGTTGAGTTCCACCTTGTTGCAACGTCTATGATTAGGCGATGCTGGGGAAGGTTCAAAGAACGCTGATAGGTCTGCATACGGCTGGAGTGTACGGGCGAACGGCGGATATGTGAGCAAAGTCCACGCACTTTGAGGAGCAGGTCGGATAACCCCGGATAACTTTTCAGGAAGCACTGCACCACCAGGTTTAAGGTGTGAGCCAGGCAAGGAATGTGTTTCAGTTGGGAAAGGGAGATGGCAGCCATGAAATTCCTTCCGTTATCACTCACTACCTTGCCTGCCTCAAGATCTACAGTGCCCAGCCACGACTGCGTTTCTTTCTGCAAGAACTCGGACAGAACTTCCGCGGTGTGTCTGTTGTCGCCCAAACACTTCATAGCCAATACAGCCTGCTGACGTTTGCCAGTAGCTGCCCCATAATGGGAGACCTGATGTGCAACAGTGGCAGCTGCGGATGGAGTGGTTGTGCGACTGCGGTCTGTGGACGAGCTCTCGCTTCTGCAGGAGGACGAAGAGGAGGAGGAGGGGGTGCGAACGGCTACAGCCAACTGTTTCCTAGACCGTGGGCTAGGCAGAACTGTCCCAAACTTGCTGTCCCCTGTGGACCCTGCATCCACAACATTCACCCAGTGTGCCGTGATGGACACTGTTATGGCAGGCAATCAGGCAACACAGCGTGCAGTAATCAGCGCACATACAGAGATCTGGCAATAACCAAAAACAATAGGACGAGCTCTGAGACGTGGAATCTCTGTAGACTGCAGTACCTGATCTATCCTCACACAACTATAAGCAGCAGTGGATTGCGCCTATCAACTACCTATGCAACTCGGCACTGCCTGAGGAGCTGACTAGCCTGAAGATAGAAATACAAGCCTGACTTACCTCAGAGAAATACCCCAAAGGAATAGGCAGCCCCCCACATATAATGACTGTTAGCAAGATGAAAAGACAAACGTAGGAATGAAATAGATTCAGCAAAGTGAGGCCCGATATTCTAGACAGAGCGAGGATAGCAAAGAGAACTATGCAGTCTACAAAAAACCCTAAAACGAAAACCACGCAAAGGGGCAAAAAGACCCACCGTGCCGAACTAACAGCACGGCGGTGCACCCCTTTGCTTCTCAGAGCTTCCAGCAAAAGTTAATAGCAAGCTGGACAGAAAAAACAGAAAACAAACTAGAAGCACTTATCTAGCAGAGCAGCAGGCCCAAGGAAAGATGCAGTAGCTCAGATCCAACACTGGAACATTGACAAGGAGCAAGGAAGACAGACTCAGGTGGAGCTAAATAGCAAGGCAGCCAACGAGCTCACCAAAACACCTGAGGGAGGAAGCCCAGAGACTGCAATACCACTTGTGACCACAGAAGTGAACTCAGCCACAGAATTCACAACAGTACCCCCCCCTTGAGGAGGGGTCACCGAACCCTCACCAGAACCCCCAGGCCGACCAGGATGAGCCACATGAAAGGCACGAACAAGATCTGGGGCATGGACATCAGAGGCAAAAACCCAGGAATTATCTTCCTGAGCATAACCCTTCCATTTGACCAGATACTGGAGTTTCCGTCTAGAGACACGAGAATCCAAAATCTTCTCCACAATATACTCCAATTCCCCCTCCACCAAAACAGGGGCAGGAGGCTCCACAGATGGAACCATAGGTGCCACGTATCTCCTCAACAACGACCTATGGAATACATTATGTATGGAAAAGGAGTCTGGGAGGGTCAGACGAAAAGACACCGGATTGAGAATCTCAGAAATCCTATACGGACCAATAAAACGAGGTTTAAATTTAGGAGAGGAAACCTTCATAGGAATATGACGAGAAGATAACCAAACCAGATCCCCAACACGAAGTCGGGGTCCCACACGGCGTCTGCGATTAGCGAAAAGCTGAGCCTTCTCCTGGGACAAGGTCAAATTGTCCACTACCTGAGTCCAGATCTGCTGCAACCTGTCCACCACATAATCCACACCAGGACAGTCCGAAGACTCAACCTGTCCTGAAGAGAAACGAGGATGGAACCCAGAATTGCAGAAAAATGGAGAGACCAAGGTAGCCGAGCTGGCCCGATTATTAAGGGCGAACTCAGCCAACGGCAAAAAGGACACCCAATCATCCTGGTCTGCAGAAACAAAACATCTCAGATATGTTTCCAAGGTCTGATTGGTTCGTTCGGTCTGGCCATTAGTCTGAGGATGGAAGGCCGAGGAAAAAGATAGGTCAATGCCCATCCTACCACAAAAGGCTCGCCAGAACCTCGAGACAAACTGGGAACCTCTGTCAGAAACAATATTCTCAGGAATGCCATGTAAACGAACCACATGCTGGAAGAACAAAGGCACCAAATCAGAGGAGGAAGGCAATTTAACCAAGGGCACCAGATGGACCATTTTAGAAAAGCGATCACAGACCACCCAAATGACCGACATTTTTTGAGAAACGGGAAGGTCAGAAATGAAATCCATCGAAATATGTGTCCAAGGCCTCTTCGGGACCGGCAAGGGCAAAAGCAACCCACTGGCACGTGAACAGCAGGGCTTAGCCCTAGCACAAATTCCACAGGACTGCACAAAAGCACGCACATCCCGTGACAGAGATGGCCACCAGAAGGATCTAGCAACCAACTCCCTGGTACCAAAGATTCCTGGATGACCGGCCAGCACCGAACAATGAAGTTCAGAGATAACTTTACTAGTCCACCTATCAGGGACGAACAGTTTCTCGGCCGGACAACGATCAGGTTTATTAGCCTGAAATTTCTGCAACACTCTCCGCAAATCAGGGGAGATGGCAGACACAATGACTCCTTCCTTGAGGATACTCGCCGGCTCAGATAACCCCGGAGAGTCGGGCACAAAACTCCTAGACAGAGCATCCGCCTTCACATTTTTAGAGCCCGGAAGGTATGAAATCACAAAATCAAAACGAGCAAAAAATAACGACCAACGGGCCTGTCTAGGATTCAAGCGCTTGGCAGACTCAAGATAAGTAAGGTTCTTATGATCAGTCAAAACCACCACGCGATGCTTAGCACCCTCAAGCCAATGACGCCACTCCTCGAATGCCCACTTCATGGCCAGCAACTCTCGGTTGCCCACATCATAATTACGCTCAGCAGCAGAAAATTTCCTGGAAAAGAAAGCACATGGTTTGAACACTGAGCAACCAGAACCTCTCTGTGACAAAACCGCCCCTGCACCAATCTCAGAAGCATCAACCTCGACCTGGAACGGAAGAGAAACATCAGGTTGACACAACACAGGGGCACAGCAAAAACGACGCTTCAACTCCTGAAAAGCTTCCACGGCAGCAGAAGACCAATTAACCAAATCAGCACCCTTCTTGGTCAAATCGGTCAATGGTCTGGCAATGCTAGAAAAATTACAGATGAAGCGACGATAAAAATTAGCAAAGCCCAGGAATTTCTGCAGACTTTTTAGAGATGTCGGCTGAGTCCAATCCTGGATGGCCTGAACCTTAACCGGATCCATCTCGATAGTAGAAGGGGAAAAGATGAACCCCAAAAATGAAACTTTCTGCACACCGAAGAGACACTTTGATCCCTTCACGAACAAGGAATTAGCACGCAGTACCTGGAAAACCATTCTGACTTGCTTCACATGAGACTCCCAATCATCTGAGAAGATCAAAATGTCATCCAAGTAAACAATCAAGAATTTATCCAGATACTCACGGAAAATGTCATGCATAAAAGACTGAAAAACAGATGGAGCATTGGCAAGTCCGAACGGCATCACCAGATACTCAAAATGACCCTCGGGCGTATTAAATGCCGTTTTCCATTCATCTCCCTGCCTGATTCTCACCAGATTATACGCACCACGAAGATCAATCTTAGTAAACCAACTAGCCCCCTTAATCCGAGCAAACAAGTCAGAAATCAATGGCAAGGGATACTGAAACTTAACAGTGATCTTATTAAGAAGGCGGTAATCAATACACGGTCTTAGCGAACCATCCTTCTTGGCTACAAAAAAGAACCCTGCTCCCAATGGTGACGACGATGGGCGAATATGTCCCTTCTCCAGGGACTCCTTCACATAACTGCGCATAGCGGTGTGTTCAGGTACGGACAAATTAAATAAACGACCCTTAGGGAATTTACTACCAGGAATCAAATCGATAGCACAATCACAATTCCTATGCGGAGGTAGGGCATCAGACTTGGACTCTTCAAATACATCCTGAAAGTCCGACAAGAACTCTGGGATGTCAGAAGGAATGGATGACGAAATAGACAAAAATGGAACATCACCATGTACTCCCTGACAACCCCAGCTGGTTACCGACATAGAGTTCCAATCCAATACTGGATTATGGGTTTGTAGCCATGGCAACCCCAACACGACCACATCATGCAAATTATGCAGTACCAAAAAGCGAATAACTTCCTGATGTGCAGGAGCCATGCACATGGTCAGCTGGGCCCAGTACTGAGGCTTATTCTTGGCCAAAGGTGTAGCATCAATTCCTCTCAACGGAATAGGACACCGCAAAGGCTCCAAGAAAAATCCACAACGTTTAGCATAATCCAAATCCATCAGATTCAGGGCAGCGCCTGAATCCACAAACGCCATGACAGAATATGATGACAAAGAGCACATTAAGGTAATGGACAAAAGGAATTTGGACTGTACAGTACCAATAACGGCAGAGCTATCGAACCGCCTAGTGCGTTTAGGACAATTAGAAATAGCATGAGTAGAATCACCACAATAGAAACACAGTCTGTTCAGACGTCTGTGTTCGTGCCGTTCTACTTTAGTCATAGTCCTGTCGCACTGCATAGGCTCAGGCTTACTCTCAGACAATCCCGCCAGATGGTGCACAGATTTACGCTCGCGCAAGCGACGACCGATCTGAATGGCCAAGGACATAGACTCATTCAAACCAGCAGGCATAGGAAATCCCACCATTACATCCTTAAGAGCTTCAGAGAGACCCTTTCTGAACAAAGCCGCTAGTGCAGATTCATTCCACAGAGTGAGTACTGACCATTTCCTAAATTTCTGACAATATACTTCTACATCATCCTGACCCTGGCATAAAGCCAGCAGATTTTTCTCAGCTTGATCCACTGAATTAGGCTCATCGTAAAGCAATCCCAGCGCCTGGAAAAATGCATCAACATTACTCAATGCAGAATCTCCTGGTGCAAGAGAAAACGCCCAGTCCTGTGGGTCTCCGCGCAAAAAAGAAATAATAATCAAAACCTGTTGAATAGGATTACCAGAAGAATGAGGTTTCAAGGCCAAAAATAGCTTACAATTATTTCTGAAGCTCAGGAACTTAGTTCTGTCACCAAAAAACAAATCAGGAATCGGAATTCTTGGTTCTAGCATCGATTTCTGATCAATAGTATCTTGAATCTTTTGTACATTTACAACGAGATTATCCATTGAGGAGCACAGAGCCTGAATATCCATGTCCACAGCTGTGTCCTGAAGCACTCTAATGTCTAGGGGAAAAAAAAGACTGAAGACAGAGCTAAGAAAAAAAAATGATGTCAGGATTTCTTTTTTCCCTCTATTGGAAATCATTGGAGGGCTCCTTGTACTGTTATGGCAGGCAATCAGGCAACACAGCGTGCAGTAATCAGCGCACATACAGAGATCTGGCAATAACCAAAAACAATAGGACGAGCTCTGAGACGTGGAATCTCTGTAGACTGCAGTACCTGATCTATCCTCACACAACTATAAGCAGCAGTGGATTGCGCCTATCAACTACCTATGCAACTCGGCACTGCCTGAGGAGCTGACTAGCCTGAAGATAGAAATACAAGCCTGACTTACCTCAGAGAAATACCCCAAAGGAATAGGCAGCCCCCCACATATAATGACTGTTAGCAAGATGAAAAGACAAACGTAGGAATGAAATAGATTCAGCAAAGTGAGGCCCGATATTCTAGACAGAGCGAGGATAGCAAAGAGAACTATGCAGTCTACAAAAAACCCTAAAACGAAAACCACGCAAAGGGGCAAAAAGACCCACCGTGCCGAACTAACAGCACGGCGGTGCACCCCTTTGCTTCTCAGAGCTTCCAGCAAAAGTTAATAGCAAGCTGGACAGAAAAAACAGAAAACAAACTAGAAGCACTTATCTAGCAGAGCAGCAGGCCCAAGGAAAGATGCAGTAGCTCAGATCCAACACTGGAACATTGACAAGGAGCAAGGAAGACAGACTCAGGTGGAGCTAAATAGCAAGGCAGCCAACGAGCTCACCAAAACACCTGAGGGAGGAAGCCCAGAGACTGCAATACCACTTGTGACCACAGAAGTGAACTCAGCCACAGAATTCACAACAGGACACGTAACGTCCCTGGCCATGCCTACTGGTCCATGCATCTGTTTGCAGGTGCACCTTTGTGCTCACAGATTGCCTGAGTGCATGGACGATGCGCTCTTTAACATGCTGGTGGAGGGCTGGGATGGCTTTTCTGGAAAAAAAGTGTCGACTGGGTAGCTCGTAGCGTGGTACAGCGTAGTCCATCAGGGCTTTGAAAGCTTCGCTTTCAACTAACCGGTAGGGCATCATCTCTAACGAGATTAGTCTAGCTATGTGGGCGTTCAAACCCTGTGTATGCGGATGCGAGGCTAAGTACTTCCTTTTTCTAACCATAGTCTCATGTAGGGTGAACTGGACTGGAGAGCTGGAGATCGTGGAACTAGCGGGGGTGCCGGTGGACATGGCAGACTGAGAGACGGTGGGAGATGGTATTGTTGCCGCCGGTGCCCTAGATGCAGTGTTTCCTACTACAAAACTGGTGATTCCCTGACCCTGACTGCTTTGGCCTGGCAAAGAAACCTGCACAGATACTGCAGGTGGTGCGGAAAATGGTGGCCCTACACTGCCGGAAGGGATGTTGCGTTGCTGACTAGCTTCATTGGCCGAGGGTGCTACAACCTTAAGGGACGTTTGGTAGTTAGTCCAGGCTTGCAAATGCATGGTGGTTAAATGTCTATGCATGCAACTTGTATTGAGACTTTTCAGATTCTGTCCTCTGCTTAAGGTAGTTGAACATTTTTGACAGATGACTTTGCGCTGATCAATTGGATGTTGTTTAAAAAAATGCCAGACTGCACTCTTTCTAGCATCGGATACCTTTTCAGGCATTGCAGACTGAGCTTTAACCGGATGGCCACGCTGTCCTCCAACAGGTTTTGGCTTTGCCACGCGTTTTGGGCAAGATACGGGCCCGGCAGATGGAACCTGTTGCGATGTTGATGCCTGCTGCGGCCCCTCCTCCTCCGCTTCAGAACTGCTGCCGCCTGCACCCTGTTCCCCCAATGGCTGCCAATCGGGGTCAAGAACTGGGTCATCTATTACCTCTTCTTGTAGCTCGTGTGCAACTTCGTCTGTGTCACCGTGTCGGTCGGTGGTATAGCGTTCGTGATGGGGCAATATAGTCTCATCAGGGTCTGATTCTTGATCATTACCCTGCGAGGGCAATGTTGTGGTCTGAGTCAAAGGACCAGCATAGTAGTCTGGCTGTGGCTGTGCATCAGTGCACTCCATGTCAGATTCAACTTGTAATGGGCATGGACTGTTAACTGCTTCACTTTGTAAGCCAGGGACGGTATGTGTAAAGAGCTCCATGGAGTAACCCGTTGTGTCGCCTGCTGCATTCTTCTCTGTTGTTTTGCTGAAGAGGACAAGGAAGCGACTTGTCCCTGACCGTGAACATCCACTAACGACGCGCTGCTTTGACATTTACCAGTTTCACGAGAGGAGGCAAAAGAGCTAGAGGCTGAGTCAGCAAGATAAGCCAAAACTTGCTCTTGCTGCTCCGGCTTTAAAAGCGGTTTTCCTACTCCCAGAAAAGGGAGCGTTCGAGGCCTTGTGTAGCCAGACGACGAACCTGGCTCCACAGCTCCAGACTTAGGTGCAATATTTTTTTTCCCACGACCAGCTGATGCTCCACCACTACCACTACCCTCATTGCCAGCTGACAATGAACGCCCCCGGCCACGACCTCTTCCACCAGACTTCCTCATTGTTTTAAAAACGTAAACAAACTAACGGTATTTGTTGCTGTCACACAACTTACACGGTGAGCTATAACTTCAGTATGATTTAGCTACCCCTTTACAGGTGAGTGAGACCACAACGAAAATCAGGCACAATGTTACACACTCTGTTGTTGGTGGCAACAAATGAGAGAGATGCCACACACGCAGGACTGTCACTGAAGCACAAATGTAAATATTAATCTCCCACTGATTTGATTTTTTTTTTTTTTCAGGGAGACTTTAGGAAAAAAAAATAATAGAATAAAATGATTTTTTCAGGAAGAATTTAGAAACCAAATAAAATAAAATGATTTTTTCAGGGAGAATTTAGAAAACAAATAAAACAAAAAAAGGCTTTCTATGGCCCACTGAGTGAGAGATGACGCACACAGGAGTCAGGAGTGGCACACAAGCCCAGAGGCCAATATTTATCTCCCACTGATTGATGTAGTGACTTTTTCAGGTAGATTTTGGAACCCAAATCAAGCTAAAAAAATAATAGGCTTTCTATGGCCCACAATTGGAGAGAGAGAGAGAGAGAGATGGCACACCCAGGAGTCAAGACTGGCACACAAGCAGAAAGGGCAATATTAATCTCCCACTGATTTGTTTTGTTTTGTTTTTTTCAGGGAGACTTTAGGAAAAAAAAATAATAGAATAAAATGATTTTTTCAGGAAGAATTTAGAAACCAAATAAAATAAAATGATTTTTTCAGGGAGAATTTAGAAAACAAATAAAACAAAAAAAGGCTTTCTATGGCCCACTGAGTGAGAGATGACACACACAGGAGTCAGGAGTGGCACACAAGCCCAGAGGCCAATATTTATCTCCCACTGATTGATGTAGTGACTTTTTCAGGTAGATTTTGGAACCCAAATCAAGCTAAAAAAATAATAGGCTTTCTATGGCCCACAATTGGAGAGAGAGAGAGAGAGAGATGGCACACCCAGGAGTCAAGACTGGCACACAAGCAGAAAGGGCAATATTAATCTCCCACTGATTTGTTTTGTTTTGTTTTTTTCAGGGAGACTTTAGGAAAAAAAAATAATAGAATAAAATGATTTTTTCAGGAAGAATTTAGAAACCAAATAAAATAAAATGATTTTTTCAGGGAGAATTTAGAAAACAAATAAAACAAAAAAAGGCTTTCTATGGCCCACTGAGTGAGAGATGACACACACAGGAGTCAGGAGTGGCACACAAGCCCAGAGGCCAATATTTATCTCCCACTGATTGATGTAGTGACTTTTTCAGGTAGATTTTGGAACCCAAATCAAGCTAAAAAAATAATAGGCTTTCTATGGCCCACAATTGGAGAGAGAGAGAGAGATGGCACACCCAGGAGTCAAGACTGGCACACAAGCAGAAAGGGCAATATTAATCTCCCACTGATTTGTTTTGTTTTGTTTTTTTCAGGGAGACTTTAGGAAAAAAAAATAATAGAATAAAATGATTTTTTCAGGAAGAATTTAGAAACCAAATAAAATAAAATGATTTTTTCAGGGAGAATTTAGAAAACAAATAAAACAAAAAAAGGCTTTCTATGGCCCACTGAGTGAGAGATGACGCACACAGGAGTCAGGAGTGGCACACAAGCCCAGAGGCCAATATTTATCTCCCACTGATTGATGTAGTGATTTTTTCAGGTAGATTTTGGAACCCAAATCAAGCTAAAAAAATAATAGGCTTTCTATGGCCCACAATTGGAGAGAGAGAGAGATGGCACACCCAGGAGTCAAGACTGGCACACAAGCAGAAAGGGCAATATTAATCTCCCACTGATTTTTTTTTTTTTTTTTTTTTTTCAGGGAGACTTTAGGAAAAAAAAATAATAGAATAAAATGATTTTTTCAGGAAGAATTTAGAAACCAAATAAAATAAAATGATTTTTTCAGGGAGAATTTAGAAAACAAATAAAACAAAAAAAGGCTTTCTATGGCCCACTGAGTGAGAGATGACGCACACAGGAGTCAGGAGTGGCACACAAGCCCAGAGGCCAATATTTATCTCCCACTGATTGATGTAGTGATTTTTTCAGGTAGATTTTGGAACCCAAATCAAGCTAAAAAAATAATAGGCTTTCTATGGCCCACAATTGGAGAGAGAGAGAGAGATGGCACACCCAGGAGTCAAGACTGGCACACAAGCAGAAAGGGCAATATTAATCTCCCACTGATTTGTTTTTTTTTTTTTTTTTTTCAGGGAGACTTTAGGAAAAAAAAATAATAGAATAAAATGATTTTTTCAGGAAGAATTTAGAAACCAAATAAAATAAAATGACTTTTTCAGGGAGAATTTAGAAAACAAATAAAACAAAAAAAGGCTTTCTATTGCCCACTGAGTGAGAGATGACGCACACAGGAGTCAGGAGTGGCACACAAGCCCAGAGGCCAATATTTATCTCCCACTGATTGATGTAGTGATTTTTTCAGGTAGATTTTGGAACCCAAATCAAGCTAAAAAAATAATAGGCTTTCTATGGCCCACAATTGGAGAGAGAGAGAGAGATGGCACACCCAGGAGTCAAGACTGGCACACAAGCAGAAAGGGCAATATTCATCTCCCACTGATTTTTTTTTTTTTTTTTTTTCAGGGAGACTTTAGGAAAAAAAAATAATAGAATAAAATGATTTTTTCAGGAAGAATTTAGAAACCAAATAAAATAAAATGATTTTTTTCAGGGAGAATTTAGAAAACAAATAAAACAAAAAAAGGCTTTCTATGGCCCACTGAGTGAGAGATGACGCACACAGGAGTCAGGAGTGGCACACAAGCCCAGAGGCCAATATTTATCTCCCACTGATTGATGTAGTGATTTTTTCAGGTAGATTTTGGAACCCAAATCAAGCTAAAAAAATAATAGGCTTTCTATGGCCCACAATTGGAGAGAGAGAGAGAGATGGCACACCCAGGAGTCAAGACTGGCACACAAGCAGAAAGGGCAATATTAATCTCCCACTGATTTGTTTTTTTTTTTTTCAGGGAGACTTTAGGAAAAAAAAATAATAGAATAAAATGATTTTTTCAGGAAGAATTTAGAAACCAAATAAAATAAAATGATTTTTTCAGGGAGAATTTAGAAAACAAATAAAACAAAAAAGGCTTTCTATGGCCCACTGAGTGAGAGATGACGCACACAGGAGTCAGGAGTGGCACACAAGCCCAGAGGCCAATATTTATCTCCCACTGATTGATTTATTGATTTTTTCAGGTAGAATTTAGAACCCAAATCAACCAAAAACATAAATAGGCTTTCTATTGCCCACTATTTGTGAGAGAGATGGCACGCTCAGGACTGGCACACAGGCCCAGAGGCCAATATTAATCTCCCACTTTTTATTTTTTTTCAGGGAAAATTTATAAACCCAAAAAAAAAAAAAATAAGTAGGCTTTCTATGGCCCACTATCTGAGAGAGAGAGATGGCACGCTTAGGACTGGCACACAAGCCCAAAGGCCAATATTAATCTCCCTTTTTTTTCAGGGAGAATTTATAAAACCAAAAAAATAAAAATAAATAGGCTTTCTATGGCCCACTATTTGTGCGAGAGATGGCACGCTCAGGACTGGCACACAAGTCCAGAGGCCAATATTAATCTCCCACTTTTTTTTTTTTGTTCCAGGGAAAATTTATAAACCCAATAAAAAAAATAATAAATAGGCTTTCTATGGCCCACTATCTGAGAGAGAGAGATGGCACGCTTAGGACTGGCACACAAGCCCAAAGGCCAATATTAATCTCCCTTTTTTTTTTTAGGGAGAATTTATAAAACCAAAAAAATAAAAAATAAATAGGCTTTCTATGGCCCACTATTTGTGAGAGAGATGGCACGCTCAGGACTGGCACACAAGCCCAGAGGCCAATATTAATCTCCCACTTTTTTTTTTTTTGTTCCAGGGAAAATTTATAAACCCAATAAAAAAAATAATAAATAGGCTTTCTATGGCCCACTATCTGAGAGAGAGAGATGGCACGCTTAGGACTGGCACACAAGCCCAAAGGCCAATATTAATCTCCCACTGATTGATTTATTGATTTTTTCAGGTAGAATTTAGAACCCAAATAAAGCCAAAAAAAAAAAATGGGCTTTCTATGGCCCACTGAGTGAGTGATGATGCACACAGAAGTCAGGAGTGGCACACAAGCCCTGAGGCCAATATTTTTCTCCCACTGATTGATGTAGTGATTTTTTCAGGTAGATTTTAGAACCCAAATCAAGCAAAAAAATAAATAGGCTTTCTATGGCCCACTGACTGAGAGATGGCACACACAGGAGTCAAGAGTGGCACACAAGCCCTGAGGCCAATATTTTTCTCCCACTGATTGATGTAGTGATTTTTTCAGGTAGATTTTATAACCCAAATCAAGCAAAAAAATAAATAGGCTTTCTATGGCCCACTGAGTGAGAGATGGCACACACAGGGATGGCACTCTAGCAGAAATGTCAATCTTAATCTCCCACAAAAAAAACAAAAAAAAACAGGGAGTGTCCAACAATTACTATCTCCCTGCAGTAATCTCAGCCAGGTATGGCAGGCAGCAATAAGGAGTGGACTGATGCACAAATTAAATAAAAAGTGTGGACAAACAAAAAAGATAGCTGTGCAGAAAGGAAGGAACAAGAGGATTTGTGCTTTGAAAAAAGCAGTTGGTTTGCACAGCGGCGTACACACAGCAATGCAGCTATCAGGGAGCCTTCTAGGGCAGCCCAATGAGCTACAGCGCTGAGGGGAAAAAAAAAAAAAATGTAGCTTCCACTGTCCCTGCACACCGAAGGTGGTGTTGGGCAGTGGAAATCGCTACAGCACAAGCGGTTTGGTGGTTAATGGACCCTGCCTAACGCTATCCCTGCTTCTGACGAAGCGGCAGCAACCTCTCCCTAAGCTCAGATCAGCAGCAGTAACATGGCGGTCGGCGGGAACGCCCCTTTATAGCCCCTGTGACGCCGCAGACAGCAAGCCAATCACTGCAATGCCCTTCTCTAAGATGGTGGGGACCAGGACCTATGTCATCACGTTGCCCACACTCTGCGTTTACCTTCATTGGCTGAGAAATGGCGCTTTTCGCGTCATTGAAACGCGACTTTGGCGCGAAAGTCGCGTATCGCATGGCTGACCCCGCACAGGGGTCGGATCGGGTTTCATGAAACCCGACTTTGCCAAAAGTCGGCGACTTTTGAAAATGAACGACCCGTTTCGCTCAACCCTAATCTCCACCAGCCGGAATGGCATCATTTTAAAAGCCAGTAATTTGGAAATGCTGTCATTCAAGACCATGGCCTGTGGGTGGCTAGGGGGGTATCTCCTATTTCTCTCGAATATTTTGGGGATGGAAAGCTGAACACATATTTTGGAAATGGTATGGAGATACTCAGTGACACTGGTGGTGGGGGTGATGCTGTCACATCCTCTATTTGCATGGAGTCAGGTGGCCCTGTTGATTAGGGTTGAGCAACTTTTCTTTTTATAGGATCGGGTCGGGTTTCACGAAACCCGACTTTTTCAAAAGTCGGGTCAAGTGAAATCGGCCGATCCTATAGAAAATTCGGGGTCGGGGTCGGCCGAAACACGAAACCCAATGCAGTGCATTGGGTTTCTAATGGTTCCCAGAGTCTGAAGGAGAGGAAACTCTCCTTCAGGCCCTGGGATCCATATTTAAGTGTAAAATAAAGAATCAAAATAAAAAATATTGATATACTTACCCTCGGGCGCGCCCTGGTTCTCACCGGCAGCCTTCCTTCCTAAGAATGAGCGCCTGAAGGACCTTCAATGATGTCGCGGCTTGTGATTGGTCGCGTGAGCGGTCACATGGGCGTCACGCGACCAATCACAAGCCGCGACGTCATCTAAGGTCCTTCAGGCGCTGATTCTTAGGAAGGAAGGCTGCGGGTTAGAACCAGGGTGCATCCGAGGGTAAGTATATACCTATTAGGAATATACTCACCCTTGGACGCACCCTCGGACGCTTCCTTCCTAAGAATTAGCGCCTGAAGGACCTTAGATGACGTCGCGGCTTGTGATTGGTCGCGTGACGCCCATGTGACCGCTCATGCGACCATTCACAAGCCGCGACGTCACCGAAGGCCCTTCAGGCGCTCATTCTTAGGAAGGAAGGTTGCCGGTGAGATCCAGGGCGCGTCCGAGGGTGAGTATATCAATATTTTTTTATTTTTATTCTTTATTTTACACTTAAATATGAATTCCGATACCGATTCCCGATATCTTAAACATATCGGAACTCGGTATCGGAATTCCGATTCCAGATCAGAAGATCGCCAACCTCATGGCCGACCCCACACAGGGGTCGTGTCGGGTTTCATGAAACCCGACTTTGCCAAAAGTCGGCGACTTCTGAATCTGGCCGACCCGTTTCGCTCAATTCTACTGTTGAGCATGAGCAGGAGGAAGACGCTGAGACCACAGCAGAAAAGGGAGCAGGGGGAGGCTCATATCTATCATGCCTTTTATGTTGTGTACTTTACTGCACCTCGAGCTTGGCTTTCAGATGCCTTCTCATACAGGTGGTGCTCAGGTTCAGAACATTTATGCCTCATTTCAGGGTCTGATGGCACAAAGTGCAAACCACCTGTCGGACGGTTATCGGCATCACATTCCATGAAGAAATGACATGCCAGGAAGTTAATTTAAGCTGTATTTGGTGTGCTTATTTCAGTGGTGCGGTGGGCAGTAGCAGCTGACGTACTCAGGGTCTACCCGCTGTGCTTTTGCACCCTGCTCCCTTTTTTGCTGTGTTGTTGTAGTAGCTGTGCCACATCCTCTTCCTACGAACTGTGCACATCACAAGGATGGCCCACACTCCATGTGCACCTCATCATTCCTCGCATCATCTTCCATTGACTCCTCAACCTTGCCCTCTTTGCATACTGCAGAAAGACGTTACAGTTGGCAACAGAGTTTCGTCATCATCTGACATGGTGCATCGCTGACTGTATGCACTAGCTCTACTATTTACTCATCCTACAACATAACAAGTGATTGGGCATCAGTGCACTCATCCTTTTCCACTTCTGGGGCATAATCAGGCACTTGAGTCAAAGAGAAATCATACCTCCCTGACACAATAGAGGTATGGCGCCAAATTTATAAAAGTGATTAATTCAGCATTAGGGATACTAAACATAAGAGCCACATTCACAGAATGCAGTCTTAGTGCTGCTGATGGTGGCTCTTTTACTTAAAAACGTCCTGGGGGGTGACAGGTTCCCTTTAATGTTGGAAATTAATTTCTACAATTTAATTTTTTTGCTTTCATGACTCTATTATTATCATTATTTTCAATCTTAATGTAATGTGAATAACATTGTTTATCACAATTACTGTAATCTCATTCATGAATGTGTTGTGAATACTGCAAACATTAACATTCTAACCTTCAATTTGTTTTTATGTCAAGAAAAGAGGCCATGCACACAAGACATCATATAATACATCATTAGCTAGTAAAGAAAATGATAATGTTGTGTTAATAGCTGTTATAGCTCTATATGGTTTGTCTAACGATAACAATATCCTTCGTAACTAAAGAACATCTTTAAATTGCACTATGATAAAATGATCCATTTTATGTATGCATATTGTTATAATGTTCATGGATAAATAAGTATCACTGCAATTAAATATGCAAATTGCCTCTTCTGAGAAAAAGAGGACTTAAACTCTATAGCGCCACCTATTGGAAGTAGCGATCCTACAAGTCACAATCAACTCTTTAACGAGTCGTGCAATATGACTTAGGATTAAAGCCAAATCAGTATCTCAATTCGCAGACACGGTGTTTCGGGCTGTTGGCCCTCGTCAGTGCGAAGCATGAGAACTGATTTGGCTAGGTGAGAGGCTCTGGACTGGTGTCTAAGGGGTATCGTTTCTCCTTGTGGAGAGTGACATACCATCTCTGGCTTGTCAAGGTAAGGAGGCTTATTCGCCATGCAACGCTCCTCTGGGAAATTAAATATGCAAATTGCCTCTTCTGAGAAAAAGAGGACTTAAACTCTATAGCGCCACCTATTGGAAGTAGCGATCCTACAAGTCACAATCAACTCTTTAACGAGTCGTGCAATATGACTTAGGATTAAAGCCAAATCAGTATCTCAATTCGCAGACACGGTGTTTTGGCTGTTGGCCCTCGTCAGTGCGAAGCATGAGAACTGATTTGGCTAGGTGAGAGGCTCTGGACATTTAAAAAAGCCGCCAATAATGGTGGAGGGCTGGCGGTCAGGAGCAATGTCAGCTAATATGATTACATTTGGTAAGCAATAGCAAGTAGAACACAAATAATTTACCTCTGATCCTTTGTTACAAATAGAAAAGAGTGGCAATAGTAGAAGGTAGGCGACCAATTCCTCTAAAGCATACCTTTCATCATGATAAAACATATAATGTATAGGTAGGTGGACAGTTTATAATGAGGAGTCATACTACAATCGTTAGTGGGGGAAGGGGGTCCGGAGATCTCAAATAAGTATAGTATAGCCCAGGGGATCTGATATGTATATGAACAAAGTGGTGTCTATAAATCTAGTGGTAGAGTCCCCATACTAATGAACCTTGTGTTAAAAAGGAGTATAGGTAAGGGTCCCTAAAGAGGCATTGTAATTAAAGAAGGTTATAGGTGGAAAGCCGTGACACTTTAAAAATGGAAGGCCGTGGTGTTCAAGAGGTGGTAGCAGATAAAACCCCCTAACACACTATGCCCAATAAATGGCAGGATGGCAAGAGCGTCGCTGGATACCTTGTAATAGGGCCAGTATTAGGCCTCTGTGTCCCGGGCGGAGGAAGGCTGGTAGCAGGAGCCGTCACACTTAAGGATGGCCTGTAACGTAAGAGGGTACCCATAGATGAGTGGGCGGTGATACAGGGAAAGGAGATGGGGGAGTGGGGCTGAAGTACCTGTGTGTCCTGTGTAATGGTGTGGGGTCAGCGGCGCTCCCGCGCCCTGCTGCCGATGCTGATCTGGAGGGGAAGTGAGGGTAGACAGCGATGTCACCCTGAAATACCGCCGGACCAGAAGTGAACGCTCCCGGACCGGAAATGATGCAACGTCATGTTTCAGAGGGAGCTATAGGCTAGTAAGGGCATGGTAATGCCCAGACGTGGGAGTATATGAGTGTGTGGTGGATGACTGCCCAATAAACACCGAGAGGGGATGTGGTGAATGAATGTCGCAGGTACAACATGGTTACCTGCATAGTATAGGCCCATAAGTAAAGCATGAGGCTAATATATGGCATGGATGGGATGGGTTGATGCCAAAGAGACCGGACATATGGAAAATAGATGGACCAAAAAAAATGGGAAAATACATAAGGGGGAATGAAGTGAATAATAATCATGAAGACCAGTGTAATAAAAATGAATGAAAATGAAAAAGAATGAAAAATGAAAAATGATAGAAAAATATAATGGACCTGTTTATGTAAATGATGGTAAAGAAATAGAAAAATGGGGAATACTATGGAAAATAAAGAATAAAAAAATTAAAAAAATAAAATAATGAAATGAAAAATAACATGAAAAATTGGTAATATGGAAAATGAAGAGGGAAAAAAAAGGGAAAAAAAAACGGAGGAAGGGGACTCACCTAAAAGGTAGTAGATTCAACGTGTCTGGAAGGCAAAAGGGTGCAAAGGTTAATATGATGTTACAGTAACCAGTCCATTTCTCTGTTGAGGCCTTTAGGAGTTAAGGTCTCAAGCTTGTGGATCCAGAACGCTTCCCTCAGTTTTAATTGTTTGATATGGTTACCCCCTCGCCTAGGTCTGGGTACCTGCTCAATCACCTGGTATTGTAGTTGTGCTACCGTATGTCTATACTTGGCAAAATGTTCAGGAATTGGTAGCCATGTTTTATTGCAGTGAATGGTAGATTTGTGACTCGCTATTCAGTCCTTGATGTGTTGAGTGGTTTCCCCTACATAAAGGAGGCCGCATGGACACTTTATGACGTAAACAACGAAGTTAGAGTTACATGTATAGTAACCCCGGATGGGGTATGTTTTGCCCGTTCTAGGATGTGTCACGCTATCGGATTTAATAATATTTGAGCAGGAGGCGCAGCTAAGGCAAGGAAATGTCCCCTGGCGGCGTGGAGTCAGTACACTCTGGCTCATGGTAGGGTGTATGCTGCCAATGTCTGCCCGAACTAGTTTGTATATAATGTTGGTGGCTCTCCTATTGCACATAAGAGGTAGTTTTGAAAAACTCGGGATGTTAGGATAAGCCTTAGCTAAGAGGGGCCAGTGTTTTTTAATGGCGGTTTCTATCTTTGGCATGAGAGGGTGGAAGGTGTGGACGAACGGTACCCTATCTTTATTGGTGGGTCTCGGTGATGGTGATTGTGGTTGAAGAACCCGTGATTTCTCCTGATCTAGAAGACGCTGGGGATAATTTCTTTCCCTAAATTTTTCTGACATGTTGTCTAGGCGTGTAGGGAGTATGTCTGGATCCGATACAATCCTGGCTACCCTGGTGAATTGGGAGCGTGGAAGGCTATGGCGTGTGGCTTTTGGATGGCTGCTCGAGTAGTGCAGAAGACTATTGCAGTCTGTTGGTTTGGAGAAAATGTCAGTCGAGAAGCGACCCTGATCGTCCCTCTGTACATGGGTGTCCAGAAAGGAGATCCGGGCCGGGTCATAATGCATGGTGAAATGAAGCTCAGGATAGATAGAATTGAAGGTCTGGTGGAATGCTTGTAGTATGTCTGTGGGTCCTGTCCAAATCAAGAAGATACAGTATCATCTATATAGCGAAGATAACAATCTACATACTGCTTATACCTATCATCCATGTAGACAAAGGTTTCCTCAAATGAGTCCATATAGGCGTTTGCATACGCCGACGTGACGTTAGAGCCCATCGCAGTCCCTTGGCGTTATACATAGTAGGTGTCCCCATAAAGAAAAAAGGTTTCGTATAAAACTAGTCTTAATAAGTCCAGACAGAGTTGTATGGAATTACTGGATCTATCACACTTTTCCAATAGCCACTTAGATGCTGCAATGCCCTTTTCGTGCGTAATGGACGTGTAGAGGCTGGTTACGTCCATGGTAACCAGGAGGCTGTCTGGGGGTATGTTACCATGTTGCCTAATTATACTGAGGAAATGACCTGTGTCTAATACAAAAGACTTAGTGGTCTTGATTAGTGGTGTCAGGATTTTTTCTAGGAAAACAGACAGGGGCGCAAGTACGGATTCGGTGGACGCCACTATGGGACGTCCGGGGGGATTAGTTAGAGATTTATGGACTTTTGGAAGAACATAAAAAACTGGGGTTATTGGGTGAGGGTTGGTGAGAAACCTAGCTGTCTGCTGATCAATCGTGCCATTGTCGATGTAAGTATTGATGACAGACTGAATTTTCTTATGAATTTCAAAAGTAGGGTCCCTTGGGATGATACTGTATGTGTTTGTATCTGATAATTGACGTAGTACCTCAGTGGTGTATAGTGTGTGATCCATGATCACTATGGCCCCACCCTTGTCTGCTGGTTTGATAATAATGGACTTGTTGTTCTGTAGTGAGAAAAGTGCCTGTTTCTCGGCCGGTGTCAGATTAGCGCGTGTGGGGAATAAACCCAAGCGGTGTTGGTGTGACAGATCTTTAACATCCTTATCAACAAATGAAATAAAGTTTCAACGGCATGAAAAGTCTGTGGTGGATTAAAGGAACTCTGGTTCCTCAGTCCTAATGATGCGAGGGGAATCTCCGCAACAGAGACGTCCCCAGTGGGAGACACTCTGTTCTCGGAGCTACCCATGAGTGTCCCAAAGTGAGTCTTGAGCCTCACCAGACGGTAAAGTTGTTGCAGATCCCTCTCCAGCTGGAAGCTGTCCCAGTTGGGAGTAGGGCAGAATGATAGTCCCTTTTGCAATAAATCAAGTTCCGCAGGGGAGAGCGTATAGCCTGAAATGTTAATGACTAGGTTAGGTGTCTTACCTGTGACCGGGTTGTCATTTTTTCTCGATCTTCTTGTCAGTCGGTACGCTGGTATCCTCCCCTGCGGCCTTTCGATAAAAAACAGGGTCTGTTTGAACAGGTGGACGAATCGCTTTCCGTGCTGAAGGAACCCGTTTTGCGCTGATGTGGACGGCGCCAGGGATTGTTGCCTACAGTATCGCTCCATTTGTACACCCTGTTATGGGTATAGTCGTCGTTGTCACGTTGGAATTTCTGGCGCTTTTTCTCATCTAGGAACTTCTGATGGTCCGCGAGTATTTTATCGGTCTTTTCTCTGAGGTTAGTCCAGTTGGTTGAGGCCAAAGTCGAGGATAATTGAGTTTCTATAGCTCTAATACTGTCCTTTGTGTCTGCAATAGCTTTTTGCAGGAATTCAATGGTCAAAATGATAATGTCCAGAGAACACTTGTTCAGTATCCTCTTGTATTTATAGCAGAAATCCGGGTTCTCAGAAAAAAGTGTTGGGCGTAGGTTACACCTAAGCCCCATCGGAATCTTGCCTTGCTTATGGTATTCTGCCAAGGTAATACAATGTAGATCATATGATATTAGCTTTCGTCGCTCCTTTTCGTAGTCCCTCGTCCTTAATTCATGAAGAGGGGTTTTCAGGAACTCACTAGAGTTCGATACTTGGGATAGGATACTAGAGCTGGTAGCGGCATCATATGCGAATATGTCCGACGTCATCTGGTGGACCGGTGCTACACCAAGAAATAAGTCACATATACAGGGATAATGGTGTGAACTCAGGTCAGGGACAAGAAGGTGCTGGTAAAACAGACCATATGGTCCAGTCAATCAAATAGAGAAAAATTACCGCACACAATACTGGTATGATGCAGAAAAAGGTATATGCCAGGTTTATTAAAAAAAAGAAACAAAAAGGTTGCCACAGATTTTTGCAGACGGAAATATACATGTAGACAGAAACCCAACGTTTCGACCCTCCTGGGTCTTATTCATGGGGTTACTGGGGAGACAAGGAGACAACATAAGTGGCTGTTTGTCATATAGCATAATAATCATGAAAGAAAAACCACAATAACCAAGAAATTAATAAGTAATACCCAAAAGTCAAAAGTGAAACACGCCAACAAAAGTACAAAGGAAACAATATATACAATAGTACATAAAACATTTAAAAAAAGCCACCAATAATGGTGGAGGGCTGGCGGTCAGGAGCAACGTCAGCTAATATGATTACATTTGGTAAGCAATGGCAAGTAGAACACAAATAATTTACCTCTGATCCTTTGTTACAAATAGAAAAGAGGGGCTATTAAGTGTCACGGCTTTCCACCCATAACCTTCTTTAATTACGATGCCTCTTTAGGGACCCTTACCTATACTCCTTTTTAACACAAGGTTCATTAGTCAGATCACTGATCTGTGATGTCCCCCCCTGGGACAAAGTAAAAAAGTAAAAAAAAAAAATTTCAAATGTGTAAAAAAAAATAAAAAAAAATATTCCAAAATAATGAAAAAAAAAATAAAAATATTATTCCTATAAATACATTTCTTTTTCTAAATAAAAAAAACAAAACAATAAAAGTACACATATTTAGTATCGCCGCGTCCGTAACGGCCCGACCTATAAAACTGGCCCACTAGTTAACCCCTTCAGTAAACAACGCTTTATTATCATACCGCCGAACAAAAAGTGGAATAACACGCGATCAAAAAGACAGATATAAATAACCATGGTACCGCTGAAAACGTCATCTTGTCCCGCAAAAAAGAGCCGCCAAACAGCATCATCAGCAAAAAAATAAAAAAGTTATAGTCCTGAGAATAAAGCGATGCCAAAATAATTATTTTTTCTATAAAATAGTTTTTATCGTATAAAAGCACCAAAACATAAAAAAATGATATAAATGAGGTGTCGCTGTAATCGTACTGACCCGAAGAATAAAACTGCTTTATCAATTTTACCAAACGCGGAACGGTATAAACGCCTCCCCCAAAAGAAATTCTTGAATAGCTGGTTTTTGGTCATTCTGCCTCACAAAAATCGGAATAAAAAGCGATCAAAAAATGTCACGTGCCCGAAAATGTTACCAATAAAAACGTCAACTCGTCCCGCAAAAAACAAGACCTCACATGACTCTGTGGACCAAAATATAGAAAAATTATAGCTCTCAAAATGTGGTAACGCAAAAAATATTTTTTGCAATAAAAAGCGTCTTTCAGTGTGTGACGGCTGCCAATCATAAAAATCCGCTAAAAAACCCGCTATAAAAGTAAATCAAACCCCCCTTCATCACCCCCTTAGTTAGGGAAAAATTAAAAAAATGTATTTATTTCCATTTTCCCATTAGGGCTAGGGTTAGAGTTAGGGCTAGGGTTAGGGCTAGGGTTAGGGCTAGGGTTAGGGCTAGGGCTAGGGTTAGGGTTAGGGCTAGGGTTAGGGCTAGGGTTAGGGTTAGGGCTAGGGCTAGGGTTAGGGCTAGGGTTAGGGTTAGGGCTAGGGTTAGGGCTAGGGTTAGGGTTAGGGCTAGGGTTAGGGCTAGGGTTAGGGCTAGGGTTAGGGCTAGGGTTAGGGCTAGGTTTAGGGCTAGGGCTACAGTTTGGGTTGGGGCTAAAGTTACAGTTAGGGTTTAGATTACATTTACGGTTGGGAATAGGGTTGGGATTAGGGTTAGGGGTGTGTCTGGGTTAGAGGTGTGGTTAGGGTTACTGTTGGGATTAGGGTTAGGGATGTGTTTGGATTAGGGTTTCAGTTATAATTGGGGGGTTTCCACTGTTTAGGCACATCAGGGGCTCTCCAAACGCGACATGGCGTCCGATCTCAATTCCAGCCAATTCTGCGTTGAAAAAGTAAAACAGTGCTTCTTCCCTTCCGAGCTCTCCCGTGTGCCCAAACAGGGGTTTACCCCAACATATGGGGTATCAGCGTACTCAGGACAAATAGGACAACAACTTTTGGGGTCCAATTTCTCCTGTTACCCTTGGTAAAATACAAAACTCGGGGCTAAAACATATTTTTTGTGGAAAAAAAAAGATTTTTTATTTTCACGGCTCTGCGTTATAAACTGTAGTGAAACACTTGGGGGTTCAAAGTTCTCACAACACATCTAGATTAGTTCCCAGGGGGGTCTAGTTTGCAATATGGGGTCACTTGTGGGGGGTTTCTACTGTTTAGGTACATTAGGGGTTCTGCAAACGCAATGTGACGTCTGCAGACCAATCCATCTAAGTCTGCATTCCAAATGGCGCTCCTTCCCTTCCGAGCTCTGCCATGCGCTCAAACGGTGGTTTCCCCCAACATACGGGGTATCAGCGTACTCAGGACAAATTGGACAACAACTTTTGGGGTCGAATTTCTCCTCTTACCCTCGGGAAAATACAAAACTGGGGGCTAAAAAATAATTTTTGTGGGAAAAAATTTTTGTTTTATTTTTACGGCTCTCCATTATAAACTTCTGTGAAGCCCTTGGTGGGTCAAAGCGCTCAGCACACATCTAGATAAGTTCCTAAGGGGGTCTACTTTCCAAAATGGTGTCACTTGTGAGGGGTTTCTACTGTTTAGGTACAATAGGGGCTCTGCAAACGCAATGTGACACCTGCAGACCATTCCATCTAAGTCTGCATTCAAATGGCACTCCTTCCCTTCTGAGCCCTCCAATGTGCCCAAACAGTGGTTCCCCTCACATATGGTGTATCATCGCACTCAGGACAAATTGGGCAACAAATTTTGGGGTCCAATTTCTCCTGTTACCCTCAGGAAAATACAAAACTGGGGGCTAAAAAAATTTTTGTGGGAAAAAAATTTTATTTTATTTTTACGGCTCTGCATTATAAACTTCTGTGAAGCACTTGGTGGGTCAAAGTGCTCACCACACCTCTAGATAAGTTCCTTAGGGGGTCTACTTTCCAAAATGGTGTCATTTGTGGGGGGTTTCAATGTTTAGGCACATCAGTGGCTCTTCAAACGCAACATGGCGTTCTATCTCAATTCCTGTCAATTTTGCTTTGAAAAGTCAGACAGCGCTCCTTCCCTTCCGAGCTCTCCCATCCGCCCAAACAGTGGTTTACCCCCACATATGGGGTATCAGCGTACTCAGGACAAATTGTACAACAACTTTTGGGGTCCAATTTCTTCTCTTACCCTTGGGAAAATAAAAAATTGGGGGCGAAAAGATAATTTTTGTGAAAAAATATGATTTTTTATTTTTACGGTTCTACATTATAAACTTCTGTGAAGCACTTGGTGGGTCAAAGTGCTCACCACACCTCTAGATAAGTTCCTTAGGGGGTCTACTTTCCAAAATGGTGTCACTTGTGGGGGGTTTCAATGTTTAGCCACATCAGGGGCTCTCCAAACGAAACATGGCATCCCATCTCAATTCCAGTCAATTTTGCATTGAAAAGTCAAATGGCACTCCTTCGCTTCCGAGCTCTGCCATGCGCCCAAACAGTGGTTTACCCCCACATGTGGGGTATTGGCATACTCAGGACAAATTGTACAACAATGTTTAGGGTCCATTTTCTCCTGTTACCCTTGGTAAAATAAAACAAATTGGAGCTGAATTAAATTTTTTGTGAAAAAAAGTTAAATGTTCATTTTTATTTAAACATTCAAAAAATTCCTGTGAAGCACCAGAAGGGTTAATAAACTTCTTGAATATGGTTTTGAGCACCTTGAGGGGTGTAGTTTTTAGAATGGTGTCACACTTGGGTATTTTCTATCATATAGACCCCTCAAAATGACTTCAAATGAGATGTGGTCCCTAAAACAAAATGGTGTTGTAGAAATGAGAAATTGCTGGTCAACTTTGAACTTGTGCTGATGTAAAGTAGACATGTGGGAAATGTTACTTATTAAGTATTTTGTGTGACATGTCTCTGTGATTTAATTGCATAAAAATTCAAAGTTGGAAAATTGCGAAATTTTCATAATTTTCGCCAAATTTTCGTTTTTTTCACAAATAAACGCAGGTACTATCAAAGAATTATTACCATTGTCATGAAGTACAATATGTCACGAGAAAACAATGTCAGAATCACCAGGATCCATTGAAGCGTTCCAGAGTTATAACCTCATAAAGGGACAGTGGTCAGAATTGTAAAAATTGGCCCGGTCATTAACGTGCAAACCACCCTTGGGGGTAAAGGGGTTAATTTGCATGAGCTATACAGACAGTTGAATTTCACCGCCACTAAATGACAAAGTGTTATATGGTGTTCTGAAACACGTTAGCAACTGCCCCCCCCCCCCAATTTTTTTTAGTGTACAACAGCTCTTCACACAGAACAATTTCACTACCACAAAATTACAATGTGGGATATGGCGGGCTGTATCCTGTTTA
The DNA here is from genome assembly GCF_032444005.1 of Ranitomeya imitator. Classification (NCBI taxonomy): domain Eukaryota; kingdom Metazoa; phylum Chordata; class Amphibia; order Anura; family Dendrobatidae; genus Ranitomeya; species Ranitomeya imitator. Next base: position 409,609,904 of record NC_091282.1, on the reverse strand, counting down.
GCAACATATTTTTTTTAATCTGCATGAGCTATGCAAACTGCTAGCAACAGAGTTTTATTTATATATTTTTAATCTGAATGAGCTATACAGACAGTTGAATTTTACCGCCATTAAATGACAAGGTGATATATTGTGTACTGAATAACATTAGCAACTGCCTCCCCAATTTTTTTTAGTGTACAACAGCTCTAACATTTGTACGCTCTTTATATGGAGAAGGACATGTGATTTCAGCAGCCAATGACACAAGCAGTTGGGTCAAGACATTGTGGATTTTTCATGCGCAATGAATGGATAGCCGCAATGTGCACACATAAAGTTAGAAGAAAAAAAAAGTTTTCAAGCACATTGCTCCTCTGAGCTCTCCCCACCCCTACCTTCATCAGGCCCATTGCTACACATTCATCATACACCACCATTATCGTAGCCAAAGTGCACAAAATACTTTAGTGGTAACACAAATATTTTCCCACACTTTTTGCCAAATGTTTCCGAATTTTTCAGATTTCATAAAATTTTGCTAATGTTTCCGATCACGAATCCGAATGTGCCATATTCATGCTGATTTAATGGTTGGCAATCATTTTTTTAATAAATTCCCTCATCACTAACCATAAGGCTTGCTGGAGTTTTATGAACCAATGCACTATGCACTTTGAGTTTCCGCGGCAGTTTTTTCTGATTGCGCCATATATTATTTTATTTATTGTCTGGAGATTACTTGGCGTGGGCTGAGCCATTGTGGGAGTGTGATGGCTCTACAATGCATTCTCTACCATCATTCCTGACTGTACATCCACTAGTGTTTGATGAACCAGGTTGCATTCACTTAGCTGCTAATTCTATAATGTCATCCATTTCAAACACTGTTTGCTGAACTGGCTTGGAACAGTAACACTCACCTGGCTATCTTCTACTCTGGCTTGTCCAGTCAAGTCAAAGAAGAACTTACGGGTAGAAAATTGTCTTCTTGACTTGACATTTTAATTTCCCTCACTACTTGTGTAGAGATGGCTATTGTTCGGGCATGGACACCGAACACGGACTTCATTAGGAAGTCCGTGTTACTGTTTGGGTTCGGCCCACCCAAACCCTGGGTGTTTGTCGCGCTGTCATGTGCATGACAGCGCGGCAAACACTGCTTCTGATGAGGGATAAAATCGTTACTGCTGGTCTGACAGCAGTTGTTCCCAAACTGTCAGATGACAGCGTGAGCGAGCAGCTTTGATTGGAGGTATACTGCTCCCATCAGTTGACGCCTGCTGCCACTAATAACAGTGAGAGCTGGAGTGGCTGATGGTGAGAGTTTTCATCAGCCGGCACCTGCACTCTAAATAAATAATTTTAAATAAAACAGCTTTGATTCTTCCATATCTACTATATAATTGTCTAAGGGTCACTTCCGTCTTTCTGTCTGTCTGTCCTTCTGTCTGTCTGTCTGTCATGGATATTCATTGGTCGCGGTCTCTGTCTGTCATGGAAATCCAAGTCGCTGATTGGTAGCGGCAAAACAGCCACGACCAATCAGCAACAGACACAGTCTGGCGGCAACATAGCCGCTCCTTCCTCCCTACAGTCAGCGCTCACACAGGGTTAATGGCAGCGCTAATGGAGCGCGTTATGCCGTGGTGTAACGCACTTCCTTAACGCTGCTATTAACCCTGTGTGACCAACTTTTTGCTATTGATGCAGCCTATGCGGAATCAATAGTAATAATAAAAAAAATGAAAAATCGTTAGATAGTCACAGTCCGTCGGCCCCTCGGACCTAGAACAAGCCTTTCCCGCTCCTCGCTATGCCTGGTGACCGCTCCATGTATTGCGATCTCGCAAGATGATGACGTAGCGAGAGTGAGACAAGGAAAAATAAGAGGGCGGCGGGAAGGTGGCGCAAATCCCCACGGGAGCCGAGGCTGTGAGCCTGGGAAGGGGGAAGGTAACATGGGAGGAGGAGGAGCAGAGCAGCCAAGGTGAGGTGCCTCAGTCCCCACGGCGAGCATGGTGCCCAGTGCTGCTGGCACTGTACGGCCTGACTGCTGCTGCTGACAGGTGCCGGTCTGTGCGAGACCCCAGCCCGTGAGCCAGCGGGACATGTACGTGTAGGAGGGGACAGCGGCACCATGGTGGAAGAGCTGTTCTGTAAAGTTGTCTCCATTATTATTAAATGCCGGGACTGTGAGGAGAGGTAATAAGGCGTGGGATGAGGACACCAACCTGTTTATATGCTGCAGGACCAGGACGGTCACACATTAGATGGCATGTGCCCAGTGATGGGCATCTATAGGTACAGTGTGTGCCCAGCACTGTGCAATATACTACATGGGCTGTGCAATATACTACGTGGGCTGTGCAATATATTACATGGGCTGGGCAATATACTACGTGGGCTGTGCAATATACTATGTGGGCTGTGCAATATACTACGTGGGCTGGGCAATATACTACATGGGCTATGCAATATACTACATGGGCTGGGAAATATACTACGTGGGCTGTGCAACATACTACGTGGGCTGTGCAATATACTACGTGGGCTGTGCAATAGGCTTTGCAATATACTGCGTGGGCTGTGCAATATACTGCGTGGGCTGTGCAATATACTACATGGGCTGTGCAATATACTGCATGGGCTGTGCAATATACTATGTAGCTGTGCAATATACTATGTGGCTGTGCTATATATTACGTGGGCTGTGTTATACACTGCGTGGGCTGTGTTATACACTACGTGGGCTGTGTTATGCACAATGTGGCCTGTGTAATACACTACGTGGCCTGTGTTATACACTACATGGCCTGTGTTATACACTACATGGCCTGTGTTATATACTGCGTGCGTGGGCTGTTATATACTATGTGGCTGTGTTATATGCTATGTGGGCTGTTATGCACTCCGTGGGCTGTGCTATATACTACGTGGCTGTGCTATATACTACATGGCTGTGCTATGTACTCTGTGGGCTGTGCTATATACTCCGTGGGCTGTGCTATATACTACATGGCTGTGCAATATACTACTTGGCTGTGATATTTATTATGTGGCTGTGCTATTTACTACGTGGGCTGTTATATACTACGTGGCTGTGCTATATACTACGTGGCGCGAGATTTGAACCACGCTTCACTAATTGGTTGCGGCCAGCCGAATCCTGTGTATTCAATGTATTATTCTATAATCTTCATAAATAAACTACATACATATTCTAGTTTTTGATAAACAGCCTTGCAAAACTCACAACTGGGGCTGCAACCATCATCTATCAGCTTCAGCAAGGCTGGTTTTCAAGAATGGAAGGGTTACCCTTTGGTATTTTTTAATTATTTAAATAAATAATTAAAAAAAAGCTTAAGGTACCTTCACATTAAGCGACGCTGCAGCGATACCGACAACGATCCGGATCGCTGCAGCGTCGCTGTTTGGTCGCTGGAGAGCTGTCACACAGACCGCTCTCCAGCGACCAACGATGTCGGTAACCAGGGTAAACATCGGGTAACTAAGCGCAGGGCCGAGCTTAGTAACCCGATGTTTACCCTGGTTACCATCCTAAAAGTAAAAAAAAACAAACAGTACATACTTACCTACAGCCGTCTGTCCTCCAGCGCTGTGCTCTGCACTCCTCCTGTACTGGCTGTGTGAGCACAGCGGCCGGAAAGCAGAGCGGTGACGTCACCGCTCTGCTTTCTGGCTGACCGACGCTCACAGCCAGTACAGGAGGAGAGCAGAGTACAGCGCTGGAGGACAGACGGCTGTAGGTAAGTATGTACTGTTTGTTTTTTTTTACTTTTAGGATGGTAACCAGGGTAAACATCTGGTTACTAAGCGCGGCCCTGCGCTTAGTTACCCGATGTTTACCCTGGTTACCAGTGAAGACATCGCTGGATCGGTGTCACACACGCCGATCCAGCGATGTCAGCAGGAGTCCAGCGACGAAATAAAGTTCTGGACTTTATTCAGCGACCAACGATCTCCCAGCAGGGGCCTGATCGTTGGTCGCTGTCACACATAACGATTTCATTAACGATATCGTTGCTACGTCACAAAAAGCAACGATATCGTTAACAATATCGTTATGTGTGAAGGTACCTTTAGAGTTTCCCCTGTTTATGACAACCAGCCTTGCTAAAGCAGACAGCTGGGGACTTGTTATTCTCAGGCTGGTAAAGGGCCATGGATTTTGTATGGTGGACACTGACTCTCGGTTTAATAATAATAATCTTTATTTATATAATGCCAACATATTCCGCAACGCTTTACAGTTAAGCAGTTTCAAACACAAGAGCCATAAGTAACAGCGTTAACAGTAATATAATGATTAAAGCAAAATAAAACAACCCTGCTCATGAGAGCTTACAATCTACAATGAGGTGGGGGAGATTCAAAAGTACAGGTGTGTATTTACAATGATGTATTTACAGTAAAGGTCCAGCCATCTTCTGGGGGTGGGGAGAGGTGCTACACACGCACACTTCCACATAAAATGACTTTTATTAGGGAACGTGAGAGGCCACTCTGAACAAATGTGTTTTGAGGGAGCACCTAAAACTGTGCTGGTCCTAATTTCTTGGGGTAGAGCATTCCAGAGAATTGGCACAACGCGGGAGAAGTTTTGGAGTCGGGAGTGGGAGGTACGGATTAGTGCAGAGGTTAGTCGAAAGTCATTTATAGAGCGCAGCGAACGGCTAGGCAGATAGACTGAAATGAGGGAGGAGATGTAAGGAGGTGCCACACTGTGGAGAACTTTGTGGGTGAGCACAATTACTTTGAATTGGATCCTATAATGAATGGGCAGCCAGCGTAACGATTAGCCAGGTGGATGACCCTGGCTGCTGCATTAAGGATGGACTGGAGAGGGGAAAGTCGAGTAAGGGGGAGGCCAATTAAAAGAGCGTTACAGTAGTCCAGGCGTGAGTGGATCAGGGCAACAGTGAGGGTTTTTGCTGTTTAAGGCGGACGGGCATCATTCCCATGCTGAGATTTACATCCAATATAAGATACAGTGGGGAAAAAAAGTATTTAGTCAGTCACCAATTGTGCAAGTTCTCCCATTTAAAAAGATGAGAGAGGCCTGCAATTGACATCATAAGTAGACCACAACTGTGAGGGTAAAAATTGAGAAATCAAAACCAGAAAATCATCTTGTCTGATTTGGCAATATTTATTTTTTATATTATGGTGTACAATAAGTATTTTGTCATTAACAAAAGTTCATCTCAATATTTTGTTATATATCCTTTTTTGGCAATGACAGAGGTCAAACTTTTTCTGTAAGTCTTCACAAGGTTGGCACACTCTGTTGGTGGTATGTTGGCCCATTCCTCCATGCAGATCTCCTCTAGAGCAATAATGTTTTGGGTCTGTTGCTGGGCAACATGGACTTTTAACTTCCTCCAAAGGTTTTCTATGGGGTTGAGATCTGCAGACTGGCTAGGCCTCTCTAGGACCTTCATATGCTTCTTACGAAGCCATTCCTTCATTGCCCTGGCAGTGTGCTTTGGATCATTATCATGATGAAAAACCCATCCACTCTTCATCTTCAATGCCTTTGCTAATGGCAGGAGGTTTGCACTCAAAATCTCACAATACAAGGCCCCATTCATTCTTTCATGTATACGTATAAGTCGTCCTGGTCCCTTTCCAGAGAAACAGCCCCAAAGCATGATGTTGCCACCCCCATGCTTCATAGTTGGTATAATGCAACTCAACATTCTGTCTCCTCCAAACACGACGAGTTTTGTTTCTACCAAACAGGTCTACTTTAGTTTAATCAGTCTATAGACATTCTCCCAATTCTCTGGATAATTCAAATTCTTTCTAGCAAACTTCATACAGGACCGGACATGTACTGGCTTAAGCAAGGGGACACGTCTGGCACTGCAGGATTTGAGTCCCTGGCGTCGTAGTGTGTTACTGATGGTAGCCTTTGTTTCGGTGGTCCCGGCTCTATGCATGTCATTCACTAGGTCCCCCTGTGTGGTTCTGGGATTTTTGCTCACTGTTCTTGTGATCATTTTGAGCCCACGGGATTAAATCTTGCGTGAAGCCCCAGATCGAGGGAGATTATCAGAGGTTTTGTATGTCTTCCATTTTCTTATTTTGCTCCCACAGTTGATTTCATCACACCAAGTTGCTTTTCTATTGCAGATTCAGTCTTCCCGGTCTGGTGCAGGGCTATAATTTTGTTTCTGGTGTCCTTTGACAGCTCTTTCACCATAGAGGAGTTTGCAGTGTGACTGTTTGAGGTTGTGAACAGGTATCTTTTATACTGATACTGAAGTTCAAACTAGTGCCATTACTACAGCTAATTAGTGGAGGACAGGAGCCTCTTAAAGAAGAAGTTACAGGTCTGTGAGAGCCAGAAATCTAGCATGTTTATAAGGGACCAAATACTTATTTTCCACCATAATATGCAAAATAAAACTTGCCAAATCAGACAAGGTGATTTTCTGGATTTGTTTTCTCAATTTTGACTCTCATAGTTGTGGTCTACCTATGATGTCAATTACAGGCCTCTCTCTTTTTAAGTGGGAGAACTTGCACAATTGGTGGCTGACTAAATACTTTTTTCCCACTGTAAGTCCCTTTTGATGTAGCTCTATACCAGTATGTTCTCTTGAGGAACCAAACAATAAGGAAACGCGTTGAGATTACACATGCTGGATCTATTTGTGTGTGGCATACTTTGCATGGGGTATTTGAATCCTGAAATGCATAATGTTTTGTTGTTTCTTTTGGGGATATGTTCAATAAGAAACTGGATACAAATGACAAATTGGCCACTATTGGAAAAATAATCCCCTTTAGGGTGCATATGTTTAGAGCATTGCATATGTGTCCAACATATTATTATTTGGCGGGGATATGTGCAATGCAAATGTGGAGGTAAGCCACTGTTTTATAAAAAGAAACCCTTTGAACCCATGAAAGCACCTCTTGTGCTATTTATTATGTGGACCTAAAGCACTAACCTTGAATAGCCCCTGTTGATTGTACTATAGAGGAAAAATTGGGATCTAGGGATACCTGCAAATGCTTGTCAATAATTGACTAAAAGGTATACCATCCCTATTTTTGGATTCAAAATACTGTGGTAATATCTAAATGTATTTGATCTCAAAAACTCTCCCCTAGATATCTAGGATTATGTGCAATATCTACCTGTACCGTTGAAACTCTTTTCAGTTTCTACATCTGATTTTTTTGGCTTAACCTCTCTCTAATATAATTCACGCATCACATGGTTTATCAGAAGTAAGATATCATGTTGACCTGATTATATATGGTACTTTATTGAAAACCTTTCACCCTATGTATATCTATAGGAGCATTTAGGGAGAGGGAGGGTCAGCCGCTGATGAGTACGGGTGCCACTGCGCAAGATTGAGGGTGCTGGCAGGTAGAGAGACAATAGTAGCACAATAGGGATTGCTCTCTCCTTTTTCCTTCATTCATTATTTAATACAGACCTTTTTGTGTCGGGGTGAATTTTTGTGGTGTTATTATGCATATTTTATTAGAGTATTAAAAGTTAAGTTTTGTAAGTGATATTGACAATTTGGTGCTATTCGATAAATTTATTGCCCCATCCTAAAAATATCAGCCCGCAGCCGCCGAAAAATGGCACATCTATTAGATGCACCAATTCTGACGCTTTGCCCAGCTCTTCCCACCTGCACTGTAGCGGTGGCAAGTGGGGTTCATATTTGTGGGGTTCATGTCACCTTTGTATTATCAGGTGACATAAAGCCCACACCAAGCCCACGGATTAGTATTGGAGAAGTGTCTATAAGACACCTATCCATTACTAATCCTATAGTTGTATGGTAAATAAAAACACAGCCAGAATAAAGTATTTTATTTGAAATAAAACCATAAATACTTTTACTTTTTTATTTAAAAATAACAAACACAGTTATACTCACCTAACGCCTAATTCCACTAAATCTCTCGTTTCCTGCAAGAAAGCAAAAATAAAAAAAAACAATATCCCTCACCTATCCATCGATCTGAACCCACACCGTAATCTATTTCTAGTGGATAAACAATTTTCAACTTGAACGGTGCCAAGATGCAACCGTCCAGCCTGAGAACCACTAGTGATTGAACTGCTGTGAGCACAGCCTCAGTGACTAGCAGCAACGTCATTGAGGCTTCCTCAAGTCACCGAGGCCGCATTCCCCACTGGGCTGAACTGCGGTGACCTAGGTGAGATCCCTGCTAGCACTGAGTGACCGGCAGTAACCTCAATGACGTCACCGTGACTGCGCTTGCAACAGTCCAGTCATCAGTGGTTCTCAGCTTGGACGGTCGCAACTGGATATTCAGGACCATTATTCAAGTTATTATTATTATTTATTTATATAGCACCATTGATTCCATGGTGCTGTACATGAGAAGGGGTTACATACAAGTTACAGATATCACATACAATAAACAAACTAACAATGACGGACTGATACAGAGGGGCGAGGACCCTGCCCTTGCGGGCTTACATTCTACAGGATTATGGGGAAGGAGACAGTAGGTTGAGGGTTGCAGGAGCTCCGGTGTTGGTGAGGCGGTAGCTCCGGTGTTGGTGAGGCGGTAGCTCCGGTGTTGGTGAGGCGGTAGCTTCGATAGTGATGAGGCAGCAGTGGTGTTAAAGGTTATCTGGTTTCGGGTCTGGGTACTGTTTTGGCATCCGTACCCGAACTTTTTGTAACTGTTCATCCGAACCCGCCGGACCCAAACATCCATGTGTCCGCCGATCTTTAATGTTTACCTTACAAAAAACAGCATCTGTCATCCCATGCTGTCCTGTCTGTATACACTGTTTTGCTTCCTCCCCTGACCTGCAGCTGTGGTATGTGCTGCCCATGTTCTTGCATTGTCAGATACATCCATTACACAGTACGTAGCAGGAGCACATTTATAAGATTATCTCAGCACAGGAACATTTTTAAACCCATTCCATTTATCGAACTTATATCTATTCAAAGATCTATTAATTAAAATGTACTTTGTTCATGGGAAAACCCCTTTGAACAAAAACCTAAAATAAAATTACATTATATTTAGATATTTAAAATTGAAGGTCTGTTTTGGCATACCTGCTTAAGTAATTTTTCTTCTGAATAAGCTATTTGCAAGTTTAAGTTTGGAGAAACGTGAACATTAGCATTTCTGACTGATTCTATATTTTTCCAGGGTTGGATAAGTTTGGTTAAACCTATTTGTAAACATTTTACTTGTGCTCAAAATGTATTGAAAATAAAAATTTGGCACTATTACCATAGTATAAAAGAAAAAAAACTCATATCAAGGCTGAAAATGTGAAATCAACTCCCAGCAGCATCACTACAGGCTCAAGTAATCCTTGCAGTAGTAGTACCAAACTCAGGACTTCTTTGCCTTTGGCAAGCATAATAGTCAGGAGGTAGTGGAGGACGCAATGGTATATTTGCCATTCCACTCATTTCAGCCTCAGTAGGATTATGGTACCTATGACAGCAAAACAGTCAGTTTGCGTCAGTGTTTTGTACAGTCCAGTTCCTCATCTATCGAACCATATACTGTTATGTGGTGGACTTTCAATTCTGTCAATGACAAAGGAAGATATTGCACAAGAACAACTTTTTCCAGTGTATTTATTGAATGAGATGGAAAGTCAACTTTTGTCCTTAAATAACATATAGCAGATGGAACATATTCACAGCAAGCCGTTTTTCCATTGCTGTGCATTATGTTCATTTTTTGTAGCACATTTTTTAGTGCATTTTCTGCTGGGTTACAGGTAGAATCTGTGTTAAAAAAAATGTGTTATCATACTCAAAATAGAGTTTCCAAATTTTTGTGACTTTTTGAGGAGAATTTTGAGAATATTCACTCTGTATCTGCTTCAAGAATTCATCAAAAAAACTTGTGCACATATCAAAAGAGTATATGCACACATCTTTTTCAGGTTGTGTACTCCATAACCTGCCTAAACCTGCCTAAAAATGTTTATGAATATAAATGCTGAAAATAAATAACATAAGCACTGCAATGTAAAAATGACTTTCTGTGCATATATTCAGTCTTATGAGATTCTTTTAACTGCTTCAGGTTTCTAAATAAATTGTGAATAAAAGTGATCTGACCATTCTTCACTAACTAGCTTATTCAAGTTTAAAAAAAAAATGAGAGGGTGGCAAAAGGCATGGCATGAAAGGAACAAAAACATATTTCAAGACATAAAACACAAGTTTTTCTTGGAGCGTCTTCCTCCTGAAAAACTCACGGGGTTCACACACTTCTAAAATCTCATCAAAACCACTTCAGGAAATGCTTCTGGAAAAGAAAAACTTCTCCACAAACTCCCTAGAAACAGAAGAATTTCCCAAAGTAGTTTCTGCTTGAAAAACTTGTGCCTTTTGAACTCCTTGCAAAATTCATTGCACATATAGACTTACTCATATTCGAGGAGACTCTATCACCTTTTGAAAGAAAACATTTAGTTAATGAATGGATTTGAGAGTCATTATATTTTCTCTTTGCTTTTCTCATTTTTTGGGGAAGATTTATTGTACCTGTTCCCAATTTAACTAAGAGTTCTCAGGTTTTAAGCTTTTGGTTGAAGGCCAAACATTTTCTCCAGCTTTGCTTAGATCTTCACATTTCTATGCAATGCAGTCTATGACATTATGCTTTTTTCTTCTTTACCTGCAGTATTCCTTTTCTTAAAACCAGTCCAATGAAATGTGAAAATCTCTAAGGAGTGTTAACTTAATATGTCATCCCCTGTAAAAGTTAAAGATACTATTGAAATATTTAATACATTTAATGAGATATTGAAAAAAAGTGTATCCAAAAAGTCGTGGACATGTATGAAGTAGGTGCATTGACTTAAATCTGTTCCTAATAATACAGCTGCCTTCTGTAAACTAAGTGTGTATTTTGTTCAGAAGTAATAGATCTATTGTGCCTCTATTCGTGATGAGCAAATTTGTTCAGACAACGAACCCCAAACATAAATTTGGCACGAATATGGCACATTCGGATTTGTGATCGGAAGCAAGAGCAAAATTTTATAAAATCGTGAAAAATCGGTAACATTCGGTAAAAAGTGCAGGAAAAAATATGCGCTGCTTCAAAAGTATTTTCAGCACTTTAGCAACGATAATGGTGGTGTTTCACGAGTGATTGTCACGTGTTTGATGAGGGGAGGGGGTTTGCTGAGCTCAGAGACGTGGTGTTCTTGTAAACAGTAATTTTTTTTCATAACCTTATGTGTGCAAATTGCAGCTAGCCAATCAGGGCGCAGGAAACATCCACAATGTCCTGACACAACAGCTTGTGTCATTGGCTGCTGAAATCACATGTCATACTCCATATAAAGAGCAAACATCTTGTTTTAGCTCCATTTTGTCACTGTAACAGGGCAGAGATGCTGCTCCTGATGCTGGCACTGTTAGCAACAGGATTTTAGCTAGTTATTTAGGCGGTTGTATATCAGTCTAGTGTAGATAGCTAGTATCCAGTGTGGCTGTTAAATTTACCTCCCAGCACTTTTTTCTGGCCACAGACAAAGCCAGCAGGGCACATGTCCTACAAGTGTGTTGTGCACTGCTTCTATTGTGCTCCATGCACGAGTATAGCATTCAAAATAATATTTTTTCACTATCTAAATGTGAAACAGCTTGCTTTATCCCACCTAGTTAATTAATGATGTGGTGATATGAAACTGTCTGCAGACCTAACACACATTAAAAAAATTATAATTTTTCAATTGCAAAAAGTTAGACAGCCTGTCGTATCACACTTTGTCATTTTGTTCGATGGAAATTAAGCTGTCTGCAGATCTCACGCACATAACCAAAAATTTTTTTCTGTTGCTAAATGTCAAACAGTAGGGGACCTGATTTTTAAATAGTTTTGTAGCATGTGGTGTGTTATAGAGGCTTGATCCAGAGGCCAACAAAAAGTTATTCTGTTCCTAGTGTCATACAGTAGGTGACATCTCACATTCAAATAGTTTGCAGCATCTAGTGTGTTATAGAGGCCTGACCCACAGGCCACCAAAAAATTCTTCGGTTCCTAGTGTCATACATTTGGGGACATCTCACATTCAAATAGTTTGCAGCATCTAGTCTGTTATAAAGGCTTGTCCCAGAGGCCAACAAAAAAAATGTCTGTTCCTAGTGTCATACAGTAGGGGACCTTACTTTCACATTGTTTGTAGCACATCTTATTTCTCATACAGGCCTCAACCACACTCAAACAATTCTTCTGTGACTAACGCAATGCAGCACACCATTTTTCACTTTGTAATTTACTGCCGCTGAAATTCTGCTCTTTGCACAGGTGGTGCAGAGTTTAAAATCTATTTTTTAGTTGCTAATACTGTGCTCCTACTACACTATGGGAGCAGCAAAAAGTGAGGCTGTGGTGGAAGGGGAATTAGGCTTGGTGTTCAAGGTGTATGTGGGGTAGGTGTTAAGGTTAGTGAAAGCACTAGTGAACCAAAAACATCATGTCCTATGCAAAGACATCAGACAACTTACCGTATATACTCGAGTATAAGCTGACCCGAGTATAAGCCGACCCCCCTAATTTTGCCACAAAAAACTGGGAAAACTTATTGACTCGAGTATAAGCCTAGGGTGGAAATGCAGCATTTACCGGTAAATTTCAAAAATAAAAATAGATCATTATTTCCCCATAACTGTGCCATATAGTGCTCTGCACCGTTCATATTGCCCCATATCTGTGCCCCATATAGTGCTCTGCACCGTTCATATTGCCCCATATCTGTGCCCTATATGCTCTGCACCGTTCATATTGCCCCATATCTGTGCCCTATATGCTCTGCACCGTTCATATTGCCCCATATCTGTGTCCTATATGCTCTGCACCGTTCATATTGCCCCATATCTGTGCCCTATATGCTCTGCACCGTTCATATTGCCCCATATCTGTGCCATATATTGCTCTGCACCGTTCATATTGCCCCATATCTGTGCCCCATATAGTGCTCTGTGCCGTTCATACTGCCCCATAGCTGTGCCCCATATAGTGCTCTGTGCCGTTCATACTGCCCCATATAGTGCTCTGCACCGTTCATACTGCCCCATATAGTGCTCTGCATCGTTCATACTGCTCATACAGTGCTCTGCACCATTCATATTTCCCTATAGATGCTCCACATAAATCTGTGCCGCTGCTGCAATAAAAAAAAAAAGCCATACTCACCTCTCATGATTGCAGCTCCCGGCGTCTCGTTCCGGCGTCCGGTCCCGGCGTCTCTCTCCACTCTGACTGATCAGGCAGAGGGTGCCGCGCACACTATATGCGTCATCGCGCCCTCTGACCTGAACAGTCACACCGCAGAGACGCCGGGAAGATGGAACGGCGCCCGGCGGCTGGAACGTGGACAGGTGAATATGACATAATTACCTAGTCCCAGCGATCCTGGCACTCCCCGCCTGTCACACGGTCTTCTGTGCTGCAGCTCTTCCTGTCAGCGGTCACCGTTACTGCTGATTAGAGAAATGAATAGGCGGCTCCACCCCTATGGGAGGTGGAGCCGCCTATTCATTTCTCTAATGAGCGGTCCCACGTGACCGCTGAAGAGGAGAAGAAGCTCAGAAGACCGTGGGACGGCAGGGGGAGCGCCAGGATCGCTGGGACTAGGTAAGTATACCTCAGCGCCCTCACCCCCTCACCCGCCGACCCCACCGCTACCGTGACTCGAGTATAAGCCGAGAGGGGCACTTTCAGCCCAAAAATTTGGGCTGAAAATCTCGGCTTATACTCGAGTATATACGGTATATTACCGGATGGGCTACTCCACTATCTTTCTGAGGCCCAGAAAGAACATGTGCTTGAGTGGATGGCAAGCGCAGCTTCAAGTGGCCTCTCCTCCTCAACATCGCACCCAATACAGTCCACAGAGGTGGCACCCAAATTCCCCTTGCTTCCCCCCGCATCCCAACATTCCAACTGTACAACTGACCATATGGAACCTCAGATGAGTGAGTCACAAGAATGTTCACACATTCTATGCCCTGTTCATCAGATGTGTACTCAAAAGCTACAGAATCAAGAAGAGGAAATCTGCACCAATGCCCAATTTTTTTTAAGCTTGGATCCGGGGCAGGACAAAGTAGAGTGCGAGAAGCATCCTGACCCTCGTCATCAGACATTAACCCCTGGGGGAGAGGTGATCCTGATGAGACTTAGATATCTGAGGCTCACACGGACTGTACTGTGCTGTCAGGGCAGGAAGAGGATGAAGACAACTCCAAAAGCAAGGTATGTGATAACACAGAGGATGATGATGATGAGGTGTTAGATCCCAGTTGGCATAAACATAGACTCACACAGCTGAGTAGGTAATCTGAGGAGGAAGACAAGGAGGTTACATTGTGCAGTACTTCTCAGACACGTAGTGGTGCAGCCACGATGAGCAATGCATCCTCAGCCACAACTGTGGCTGTGACCAGCAGTGTCCATGGGTCTGCAACTCACAGTGGTGGTAAGGTTTGCCTAGCCTGTGACTTTTTGACACTGCAGAAGATGAGCCAACTCACGTAATCTGCCAACTTTGCAAAAAAAGCTGAGTAGAGGTAAAAAGTGCAATATTTGACTACTACATGTATGAACCTTCACATATGCAACCAACATGCGTTACTCAGGGAATCCCACTGCGCTAAATTGGGGATCAGAGGACCTCAACAACCATTAGACGCCCCAGCAATCGCATCTGCTGCTTCTATGCTTATTTTTATAAAAATTGATATGCCTTGGAGATCGCAGTCATACAGCTGAAGAGTTATGGACAGTTCTCCAGACTGAGTTTGGTCAATGACTGTCTCCGCTGAATCTGCATCCAGGAAAGGCCTTGTCCGATAATGGTGCAGACCTGGTAGCTGCCCTATGGCAAGGCAAGCTCAGACATGTGCCTTGCATGGCTCACGTCCTCAACCATGTTATAAAACCAATTTTTGCCAGATGCTTCCCACCTGGATAGGGACCTGCGAATGCTGGCGTATTGAAGCATCCTTTTACACAATCTTAAGAGAGCTTTTCCCCAAGATAGCAGTGAAGCACACTGCTCTAGATTTCCAACCTCCAGCACATCAATTCATTAACACCAAAACATTAGCAGCAGCAATGGTGTAAGTGAAAGAAGCAATTTCTGTGAGTCCTTTGACACTTTTTCAGATCAGTTCATGCACCAGCACAATGTAGAGGATGGTGCAGGAGTATCTAGAACTGAATATGAATACCATCATGGAGGGTTTGGACTCTTTCACATTTTGGTCTTCCAAAATGGATTAGTGGCCTGAGCTCTCCTCAAACACCTTGGAGATTTTACCGTGCCCGGCAGCCAGCATTCTCTCAGAATGTTTCTTCAGCACTGCTAGTGGTGTCCTGATAGATAAGCGCAGCCAGCTGTCCTCTGAAAGTGTAGACCACCTAACTTTCATCCAAGATGAACAAGTCATGGATCTCAAAGGACTTTTGCGCCCCAATTGCAGACTGTACAGACTAGGTGATATTGCATTTTTAGTGTGATGCATTAACGTCACGTAACTGCACTCTGTGATATTTTTAGTGTGGCATCTATGCTTGCTGTGGCTGCTGTTGCTGATGATGATGTTAAAACAAATTTGTGGAAATGTGAACAGTCACGGTTGGTCTACATCTGATGGGTTAGCTGCACTTGAAAACGTGTCTGTCCCAATTACTGTATACTATTACTACTCTTGTGAAATTTATGCCACTTCTTCTGGTTAAAGCCCTCATTTGTTTAAATGTGAACACTCCTGGTTGGGTGTCCATCTGCTGGATTGGGTGTAGTGAAAGACATGTCGTTCCCTATTATACTATTTCTACTGTAGTGAAATTGATGCCACTTTGGTGGTGTCTGCCAATAATTTATGGAAATGTGAATACTCCTTTTTGGGTGTCCATCTGCTGGATTGGGCGTAGTGGCAGACATGTCGGTCCCTATTATACTATCTCTACTCTTGTGAAATTTATGCCACTTCTGTGGCGTAATTTACTCATTTGTTTAAATGTAAACACTCCTGGTTGGATGTCCATCTGCTGGATCAGGTGTAGTGGATGAAATGTCGGTACCTATTGTACTATTTCTACTCTTGTGAAATTTATGCCATTTCTGCGGTGTAAGGGCCTCTTTTGTTTAAATGTGAACTCTCCTAGTTGGGTGTCCATCTGCTGGATTGGGTGTAGTGGAAGACTTGTATTTCCCTATTAGGCTATGTGCCCACATTGCAGAAATGCTGAATCAATAGTAAAAGATAGAATGTTAAAAATAATAATAATAATAAAAAAAAAAATATGGTTATTCTCACCTTCTGACGGCCCCAATCTCCACAGGGGGCGGTTCCGGTACGTTCCGTTCCCAGGGATGCTTTGCGCGAAGGACCTTTGTGACGTCACGGTCCCGTGATATCTTCTCAGGTGATTCACGCAATGCATCCCTGAGAACGGAAGCCGCCGCATGAACTGCTGAGAGGCGGGAGCACTCCGGGGGCTATCAGTAGGTAAGTATATCCCTATTTTTTATTTCAATTCTTTTTTTTGTTTTTGCAGGAATATTGTACCCAGAGTCTCCTCCTCCAAACCCTGGGTACCACATGCGTAAAGTGAGCGTTTCAATACAATCCTATGGCATCGGAATTGCCGTAATTCTGCATAAATAATGAACATGCTGCTGATTTTACCGCTATGTGATTTCGCAGCTGGAAAATCCACAGCAGGGGCACAGCAACTGCAGAATCCCATAGGATTGCATGGGAATGCATTTTTTAAGCATTTCCGCTGCAGCAGAAATGCATAAAAAACGCAACGTGGGCACATAGCCTTATACTATTTCTACTGTGGTGAAATTGATGCCAATAATTTTTGGAAATGTGAACACTCCTGGTTACGTCTCCTTCATGCGTGTTGCCGGTAGCAATAGGCTTCCGAGACCATTAGACCTCCATGACCTTGGACTCAACTACACGTGTTACTATCCTTACATTTTTCTGAAAATGGTAGTGTACGAAACATATTTTTGCCGCCTGAGTGTGGGTCAGCATGACAACAGGTAGAGGTGTTACATGTGGTATCAGGGCTCCCAGCAAAGGAGGCCTACACCAATCCCTCACCCACTTCATCTTACTGTGACGTTCAATTGAAAGCTGTAAATGCTGTCCCAGACCCCAATACCTCATGCCTGGCTGATTGCTGCAGTGCCATGCTACAATTTGTACTGTGAGTGAATTGAGGCAATTTTCCTGGTGTCTGTCCCTTATTTGATGTGTTTTGGCAGAATTTAGGGCTGTTATAAAGTGTTGTGCATGCGTTTGTTTTTGTCTCCCATTGACATGAAAGGCATTCGGCTAAGTTCGGCGAATATTCGATGAATTAATCATCGAAGATTGCAAATTCAGCACTCAAAATCCGAACTGAACATTTGAATATTTGCTAATTTCTATTCTCAACATAATGCTACAAAATGTACCACCAAATGTCATAAAAAAAGTGTAATTTCAGGTTTTAACCCCTTGATAACTTTGATGTGGGCTCCGGTGGTAAGCCCACATCTTTTCTGGGACACGTCAGCTGTTTTGCACAGCTGACATGTGCCTGCCGCCATCACTTACGGCCTGCAATCCAAAAATACACACATCAGTGACCTCCGTCACATGATCAGGGGTCATCGGTTCGTCTTCATGACAACCAGAGGTCTCATTGAGACCTCTATGGTTGTCAGTGCCAGATTGCTATGAGCGCCACCCAGTGGTCAGCAATTCAGCTACATAGTGGCGAACAGATCATCACCTCTATGTAGCTGAACCGATCGGATCATGGCAGCTTCTCATCTTCTATGGAGACTATTGAAGGATGCCAAAAGTTAAAGAAAAATGTTTTTAAAAATATAAAAAAAATAAAAGTTCAAATCACCCCCCTTTTACACCATTCAAAATAAAACAATAAAGAAAAGAAATATACACATATTTTGTATCGCTGCGTTAAGAATCGCCCAATCTATCAATAAAAAAAGGATTAACCTGATCGTTAAACGGCATAGCGATAAGAAAAGTAAAAATGCCAGAGTTACGTTTTTTGGTTGTCGCGACGTTGCATTAAAATGCAATGGCAGGCGATCAAAAGAATGTATCTGCACCAAAATGGTGCCATTAAAAACATCAGCTTGGCATGCAAAAAATAAGCTCTCAGCCAACTCGATATCACGAAAAATGGAGACGCTACGGGTATCGAAAAAATTGCAATTTTTTTTTTTTTAGCAAAGTTTGGAATTTCTTTTCACCACTTAGATAAAAAAATAACCTAATCATGTTTGATGTCTATGAACTCGTAATTTGTGGGAACAAAAGGAGAAAGAGAGGGGAACGCACATGAATGGTACCAGCCAGAGAATGAAAAATGTAAAGGTCACAGACCGACTCACCATAGAAGGTTATGCTAGACAAGGTTAACAATGTTATGTGGCTGGAGGGATTTACAATCCTGTGGAGCAAATGAAGAGCCGCTACTATATGTCAGCACAGTGCTGTCCAGAAGGTGGAAATCCAGAAAAGGTTACTTGGTCCGGAGAGGTGACGGCGTGTAGGAGACTCCAAGCAATGTGCCCCACATGATCAAGGACCTGCCGGTCACGTGGTGGAAGGTCCTGGAGCAGCAAAGAGGATGTCAGCTTGTCTACTGCAGCTCCCACCGCAGTCCCTTGAGTAGGGAAATGTAGTAAAGTCAGATAAGATAAAGCGGTCTGGAGGGAGCGCTGATGACAGAGGCCACAGGAACAAAAATAGATAATTTACAGTCTTTATTCACAACGCGTTTCAACAGCAGGTAGCCGTCTTCTTCAGGTGGCAATAAGTAAGTTAAGTTTTTACTTATTGCCACCTGAAGAAGACGGCTACCTGCCATAGAAACGTGATGTGAATAAAGACTTTATATTATCTATTTTGTTCCTGTGGCCTCTGTCATCAGCGCTCCCTCCAGACCACTTTTTCTTATCTGACTTTATGAACTCGTAATGACCTGGTTAATCATAATAGCAGGCCAGTTTTAGGATTTAGTGAATCTAGCAAAAAGCAAAACAAGTGTGGGATTGCACTTTTTTTTGCAATTTCACCGCACTTGGAATTTTTTTTCCCGTTTTCTAGTACATGACATGGTAAAACTGATGGTGTCATTCAAAAGTACAACTCATCCCACAAAAAACAGTCCCTCACATGGCCATAGTGATGGTAAAATAAAAAGTTATGGCTCTGGGAAGGAGGAGGGACAAAAAACAAAAACGCAAAACCGAATAAAGCTCCGGGGGTGAAGGGATTAAGATTGAAGCTCTACAATTAAAAACATGTTAATGGCTCTGTGGCTAGCAGTGTTACTTTAGAGGAGTCAGTTTATGATTTCTCATACAATGCATGCTAGCAACTTCACTGAGGACCGTATTTGTCTGAAGCCATCACATGGACATACAGCCCCCTTAAAGTCAATACAAATCATTGCAATATCCTTCTTATGGATTCATTCCTTATGCCTATAAGATTGAAAATACATGACTTAATTCCTTAAGCTTGCATTTGTTCCTAAAATGTTATGGACACATAGGAGTATGTTCTAGGATTCTCTAACCGCCTCTAACCGCATCTGTCATCCTACAAATAATGTTTATTATTATAAACGAATGAGTCAAAACATTGTAGGAAATGTTCTTACGCAATGGAGTTAATAGAATTCCACAACACCAAAGCCAAATTCAACTCAACCAAAATATGTAATTTCCCAAGTACATTAAGGCACATTTCCTAGTCTTTGTACATTTAATATTAACTGTTGGGCACATAAATAATTAAACCATTCTTAGACATGCCACAAAAATGTTTCGTAGCAATTAAATGAAGAGGCCTACATTTTATAAGTATGCATGATCAATTCCAGATTTTCTTCTGCAATGCTTGAGGTGCATTAAAGATCATGGGCAGTGTGGTATTTTAGGAAATCATCAGCCAACTCCTCAGATCTAAAACACATGACAAAACCACAAGCCACACATTATGAGATCTGAAAGCTGTAACATGAGTGACCTAATTTATTCCATGTGGGTTTTCCTGTTTGATGTTCTCAGGCTCATTCTACGTGATGTGAACGCACAAATAATAAAACTCTGTGGTACGGTTTTACCCCGGGGAATTATTTTAACCATATTTTGAATAGTAATTTAAGGACACAAATTGGATTTCTTATGATTTCACTAAATTCTGTTCCAAAGGCAAGTACTTGCACTAGTTGAAAGTTCCTGGTTCAGAGCATATAACGTCTTGATTACACTCCAGGATATTCACATATTTTTCCAGCACAAGAATGAGATATAACTGTTTCCATCTTAGCTGTGCAAAGCCAAAATATACATAGATTGCTACTTTCCTCTATAAGAATTTGTATCCTGACTTTTCTTAATGTAAAAATGTTGTATAGAAAGATAGAATTTTACAATAGTTAAAATATTCAATAATTTTTCATAAACTTTTGTAGGCAAGGCAACTTTATAATTCTATTTTTAGAAGTTTTGCACATTTTCTTACTCGGTTTTAATGTGTGAAACTTGCAAGAAACCATCTGGGTGTTAAGTTTCTAAGTCCTGAAATCAATTTTAGCAATCTATTCTAATGACCTAAGAATGATGCTGTGCTATGCTGTGCTATATCTTTTCTAATGCATGAAGAAGATGGATTTAGATTGCATCATATATGTGAAATTTTATTAAAGAACACGAAAGAAAGAAAGAAAACGCCGGTGGGAAAAGCAGTTATGTTTTTACTGTGGTGAAGCTGGACATTGGAAGAAGGAGTGTCCTTCCTGCCCATCATCGACCCATCGGCGGGAAACAACGAGGTCTGGGTAGTTACCGAGTAGACTATTCAGACTCGCAGGTACATTTATCCTCATTTTCTAAGGTGTTGCTTCATGTGGAACTGTTAGTGGATGGTTGTTCTTCTTTCTCGACAGCATTTGTGGACTGCGGCTCATCTATCAATCTGATTGACTCCCAATTGGTCACACGTTGCAAGATAGGGACAGTTAGGCTCAAGACTCCAATCAAAGTGGTGGCCATTGACTCCTCCCCCCTCACAAAAGAGGGAATTCTCTTTATGTCTGATTTGTTTTCGCTCAGAGTGGGCGCTACTCACGAGGAAAAATTAAGTTGTTTTGTTCTGGACAATCTGCCAGCGGGCTTGGTGTTGGGTAGGCCCTGGTTACAACGCCATAATCCAGTTATTAATTGGAAAACAGGGGAGATTGTTCAATGGGGGTCTAATTGTTCTAAGTTGTGTTATAAATCAGCATTGTTGGTTAAACCTGTCAAATCTGTGTCTGTATCATCTGTTGAGCTGGAAGGTATTCCGGAGTACCTGATAGACTTCGAAGATGTGTTCTCAGAAAGCGAGGCTGTCCATGAAATAGCCTTGGAGTCAATTGTCCAATTACTTTTGGTCCCTTTTAAAACAGGGTGGCACATGTTTTAAACAGGGTGGCACACTAGGGGGACTTGTCAGGGAGTCACAAAAACATTGAACTTTAGGAAGGCAAAGTTTGAACAGCTTAGAGATGCCCTTAATCTGGTAGACTGGGACAATATCCTCAGAAATGAGAATACAGATAATAAATGGGAAATGTTTAAGAACATCCTAAATAGGCAGTGTAAGCGGTTTATACCTTGTGGGAATAAAAGGACTAGAAATAGGAAAAACCCAATGTGGCTAAACAAAGAAGTAAGACAGGCAATTAACAGTAAAAAGAAAGCATTTGCACTACTAAAGCAGGATGGCACCATTGAAGCTCTAAAAAACTATAGGGAGAAAAATACTTTATCTAAAAAACTAATTAAAGCTGCCAAAAAGGAAACAGAGAAGCACATTGCTAAGGAGAGTAAAACTAATCCCAAACTGTTCTTCAACTATATCAATAGTAAAAGAATAAAAACTGAAAATGTAGGCCCCTTAAAAAATAGTGAGGAAAGAATGGTTGTAGATGACGAGGAAAAAGCTAACATATTAAACACCTTCTTCTCCACGGTATTCACGGTGGAAAATGAAATGCTAGGTGAAATCCCAAGAAACAATGAAAACCCTATATTAAGGGTCACCAATCTAACCCAAGAAGAGGTGCGAAACCGGCTAAATAAGATTAAAATAGATAAATCTCCGGGTCCGGATGGCATACACCCACGAGTACTAAGAGAACTAAGTAATGTAATAGATAAACCATTATTTCTTATTTTTAGTGACTCTATAGCGACAGGGTCTGTTCCGCAGGACTGGCGCATAGCAAATGTGGTGCCAATATTCAAAAAGGGCTCTAAAAGTGAACCTGGAAATTATAGGCCAGTAAGTCTAACCTCTATTGTTGGTAAAATATTTGAAGGGTTTCTGAGGGATGTTATTCTGGATTATCTCAATGAGAATAACTGTTTAACTCCATATCAGCATGGGTTTATGAGAAATCGCTCCTGTCAAACCAATCTAATCAGTTTTTATGAAGAGGTAAGCTATAGACTGGACCACGGTGAGTCATTGGACGTGGTATATCTCGATTTTTCCAAAGCGTTTGATACCGTGCCGCACAAGAGGTTGGTACACAAAATGAGAATGCTTGGTCTGGGGGAAAATGTGTGTAAATGGGTTAGTAACTGGCTTAGTGATAGAAAGCAGAGGGTGGTTATAAATGGTATAGTCTCTAACTGGGTCGCTGTGACCAGTGGGGTACCGCAGGGGTCAGTATTGGGACCTGTTCTCTTCAACATATTCATTAATGATCTGGTAGAAGGTTTACACAGTAAAATATCGATATTTGCAGATGATACAAAACTATGTAAAGCAGTTAATACAAGAGAAGATAGTATTCTGCTACAGATGGATCTGGATAAGTTGGAAACTTGGGCTGAAAGGTGGCAGATGAGGTTTAACAATGATAAATGTAAGGTTATACACATGGGAAGAGGGAATCAATATCACCATTACACACTGAACGGGAAACCACTGGGTAAATCTGACAGGGAGAAGGACTTGGGGATCCTAGTTAATGATAAACTTACCTGGAGCAGCCAGTGCCAGGCAGCAGCTGCCAAGGCAAACAGGATCATGGGGTGCATTAAAAGAGGTCTGGATACACATGATGAGAGCATTATACTGCCTCTGTACAAATCCCTAGTTAGACCGCACATGGAGTACTGTGTCCAGTTTTGGGCACCGGTGCTCAGGAAGGATATAATGGAACTAGAGAGAGTACAAAGGAGGGCAACAAAATTAATAAAGGGGATGGGAGAACTACAATACCCAGATAGATTAGCGAAATTAGGATTATTTAGTCTAGAAAAAAGACGACTGAGGGGCGATCTAATAACCATGTATAAGTATATAAGGGGACAATACAAATATCTCGCTGAGGATCAGTTTATACCAAGGAAGGTGACGGGCACAAGGGGGCATTCTTTGCGTCTGGAGGAGAGAAGGTTTTTCCACCAACATAG
The DNA here is from genome assembly GCF_032444005.1 of Ranitomeya imitator. NCBI lineage: Eukaryota > Metazoa > Chordata > Amphibia > Anura > Dendrobatidae > Ranitomeya > Ranitomeya imitator. Next base: position 409,586,371 of record NC_091282.1, on the reverse strand, counting down.
AAGAGGATTCTTTACTGTTAGGGCAGTGAGAATCTGGAATTGCTTGCCTGAGGAGGTGGTGATGGCGAACTCAGTCGAGGGGTTCAAGAGAGGCCTGGATGTCTTCCTGGAGCAGAACAATATTGTATCATACAATTATTAGGTTCTGTAGAAGGACGTAGATCTGGGTATTTATTATGATGGAATATAGGCTGAACTGGATGGACAAATGTCTTTTTTCGGCCTTACTAACTATGTTACTATGTTACTATGTTACTATGTTAAGGAGCTGAAACTCCTAAACCCTTCATCCAATTTTAATGTGGATACCCTCAAATGAAAGCTGAAAGTCTGAACTTCAACTGCACCAGAATTGTTTTGTTTAAAATTCATTGTGGTAATGTCTATAACCAAAATTAGAAAAATGTTGTCTCTGTCCAAATATATATGGACCTAACTCTATATACAGTGCAGACCAAAAGTTTGGACACACCTTCTCATTTAAAGATTTTTCTGTATTTTCATGACAATGAAAATTGTAAATTCACACTGAAGGCATCAAAACTATGAATTAACACATGTGGAATTATATACTTAACAAAAAAGTGTGAAACAACTGAAATTATGTCTTATATTCTAGGTTCTTCAAAGTAGCCACCTTTTGCTTTGGTGACTGCTTTGCACATTCTTGGCATTCTCTTGATGAGCTTCAAGAGGTAGTCACCGGAAATGGTCTTCCAATAATCTTGAAGGAGTTCCCAGAGATGCTTAGCACTTGTTGGCCCTTTTGCCTTCACTCTGCAGTCCAGCTCACCACAAACCATCTCGATAGGGTTCAGGTCTGGTGACTGTGGAGGCCAGGTCATCTGGCGTAGCACAGCCTGGAGGTGTGTTTGGTGTCATTGTCCTGTTGAAAAATAAATGATGGTCCAACTAAACGCAAACCAGATTGAATGGCATGCCGCTGCAAGATGCTGTGGTAGCCATGCTGGTTCAGTATGCCTTCAATTTTGAATAAATCCCCAACAGTGTCACCAGCAAAGCACCCCCACACCATCACACCTCCTCCTCCATGCTTCACGGTGGGAACCAGGAATGTAGAGTCCATCCATTCACCTTTACTGCATCGCACAAAGACACGGTGGTTGGAACCAAAGATCTCAAATTTGGGCTCATCAGAACAAAGCACAGATTTCCACTGGTCTAATGTCCATTCCTTGTGTTCTTTAGCCCAAGTCTCTTCTGCTTGTTGCCTGTCCTTAACAGAGGTTTCCTAGCAGCTATTTTACCATGAAGGCCTGCTGCACAAAGTCTCCTTTTAACAGTTGTTGTAGAGATCTGTCTGCTGCTAGAACTCTGTGTGGCATTGACCTGGTCTCTAATCTGAACTGCTGCTAACCTGTGATTTCTGAGGCTGGTGACTCGGATAAACTCATCCTCAGAAGCAGAGGTGACTCTTGGTCTTCCTTTCCTGAGACGTTTCTCATGTGAGCCAGTTTCTTTGTAGCGCTTGATGGTTTTTGCAACTGCACTTGGGGACACTTTCAAAGTTTTCCCAATTTTTCAGACTGACTGACCTTAATTTCTTAAAGTAATGATGGCCACTCATTTTTCTTTATTTAGCTGCTTTTTTCTTGCCATAATACAAATTCTAACAGTCTATTCAGTAGGACTATCAGCTGTGTATCCACCAGACTTCTGATCAGCACAACTGATGGTCCCAACCCCATTTATAAGGCAAGAAATCCCACTTATTAAACCTGACAGGGCACACCTGTGAAGTGAAAACCATTTCCGGTGACTACCTCTTGAAGCTCATAAAGAGAATGCCAAGAGTGTGCAAAGCAGTCATCAAAGCAAAAGGTGACTACTTTGAAGAACCTAGAATATAAGACATATTTTCAGTTGTTTCACACTTTTTTGTTAAGTATATAATTCCACATGTGTTAATTTATAGTTTTGATGCCTTCAGTGTGAATTTACAAGCACTTCTGTGTAGAAGTGAAGAAAAAACTGTTTATATACCCAAGTGAGTCAACCAGTATGCATCAATTTGGGTACATGTAGAAGAGACCTGATATCAAATTTCGGTCAACACATGTTTGATCCTGATCAAGAGCATGCCCAGAAGAATTCAGGCAGTGTTGAAAGCCAAAGGTGGATTTACAAAATACTAACAAAATAATACAAATTAAAATTTAGATCTTTAGGAGAAAAACAATAACAATGCAATGACATGACAAGAATCGGCATAACTAATCATATGCTAAATAGGTACTAGTCAAATTTAAATTTGAGATATCCAAGATGATTGTCTATAAATTCATGGTAGTCTCAAGTTCAAAGCAGGAGTAGATAATGAGATATGAGATTTGAGATGAGCCTGAAAGTCAAAAGTTCAAAACATTATTACTAGTAATGGGCAAGCACTAAAATGCTCGTGTGCTCATTGCTCTGGTAGAGCAAATTGGAATACTCGGGTACTCGACCCATACAAAGAGCCAATGTAAGTCTATGGGAAACCCAAGCATTTTTACCGCGATCCCCCGGAGGTCCTTTTAAGGTCTAAAAACATCTGAAATTGATGGAAGCACTGCTCAAATGACACGGGAACATCATGGGGAGCGCCCGGAAGCATTTCTGACTCCTAGGTCACAGCTGTAAGCACTCTTATCAGAGGTTCACGCCATTTTTAGAGGTGCACCAAAAACATTCAAAAACAAAACCAAAATGGATTTTGCTGGGAAATCCTTTCCAGGGTAATGACTTGTATATAAGGCAAAATAATTGAACCCAGACCAAAATGTTCCTCCACCACTTGGGTTATGTTCACATGCAGCGTTTTTTATGCGTTTTTCAACTTTAACATTGCTTTCAACCAATACTAATGCATTCACCGGGAAATGTCATTGTAACATTTAACAACCCTAGCTGGCCATGTGGCGTGTGACACATAAAAAGACATATCTTTCATTTATGAAGGAGGGACTCTTAAAGTCACAAAGCCCATTTTTAGGGTGGCATCAGACGGCATTAATGTTCTTAAAGGGCCATTAAAAATTGGGTCTCCTATACTGTTATTGCCTATGCAATGAGTGGCTGGGCTGCCAAAAATTATGACTCACTACAATACCCCTTTCACGAGATGTACAGGAGGGCCTCCTAAAAAAATGTTGCAATGAATGCAAGGCCTGCCCTGCTACTAAGTCATATGCACCCCAAGAAGCCTTTGAACCCAGGTACTGGATGGCCACAGGAAAACCCACTTCACATTCTTCAGTTCGTCCTGCCATTCTGTTTTCTTATGCATTGAATGCAAGAGCCGCCTTGACCCAAATTTGCACGCACCCCAATCCCCTTTGGAAGAAACATGGAGGTGGGGTTCCTAAAAAAACTGTCCCATTACAAAGGAGCGGGTCTCCTAGACTCGTAATGCCCATACACTAAGTGCATGGGCTGACAAACATTTCCCCATGGGGGTACATTTTTAAAAAAATTTTTATGGGGATCATAGACACCCTTGCCAAAAAATTGACTGGCTGTAGCAGCATAGAACACGTTCACCCTGGCATTCTAGTTGCGGTGGATGATGAGACGTGGAGGAAGGCCTTATTAAAAAATAGGCCCAATTTAAAGGAGCGTTTCTCCTAGACTCATAATGCACATATGCTAACTGCATGGGCTGATAAACATTTCCCCATGGGGGAACATTTTTAAAATTTTTTTATGGGGATCAAAGACACTCTTGCCAAAAAATTGACTGGCTGTAGCAACATAGAACACGTTCATCCCCTTTTGTTCTATTGGCAGTGGATGATGAGATGTGGAGGAAGGCCTCATTAAAAAATAGTCACAATTTAAAGGAGCGGGTCTCCTAGACTCATAATGCCCATACTCTAAGTGCATGGACTGACAAACATTTCTCCCTGGAGGGTACAACATTTTTATTTTTGTTAAGTATTTATGGGCATCATAACAACACCCTTGTCCAAAAATTCAGTGATTGTTGCTTCACAGAATACCTTCACCCTCGTGTTCTAGTGGTGGTGCCTGAAGAGATGTGGAGGATGTCCTCATTTGTCTCTATTTCCAAATTTAAAGGAGCCGGTCTCCTACATTTTGAATGCCCATGCATTAAGTGTATGGGCTGACAAACATTTCCCCCTGGGGAGTAAAATTTTTTTTTGTTTCAAATTTGTAACGGGCATCATAAGAACACCTTTGCACAAAAATTTAGTGATGTTTGCATCATAACACTGGTGTTATAGTGGTTGTGGATGATGAGGATGAGGATAAGGAGGATAATAACACCAAATATACCAAATCAGGAAGCGGATACCCCTGTGTGGTTGTGAAGGGTTGAATGAGAATACACCTCCCCAAAAGAGACAATGTCTTTGAGATTGTTTCACTGTTTTCATTTGGTGGTGTGCACCAATCCAGCCCTTGTTCATTTTTATAAGTCAGCCTGTCAGCATTTTAAGTTGACAGGCGGATGCGCTAATCAGTTATAATTCCGCCAGTGGCACTAAAAACCCACTCTGACAGAATGCTAGCAGCAGGGCAGGCCAGGACCTCAAAGGCTTCGAGAGCCAGTTCATGCCATGTGTCTAGCTTACATACCCAATAATTACAGGCACAGAGGAATCATGGAGGACGTTTGTATGATCAGCAAGGTACTCCCTCAGCACCTTCCCAAACATTGCACTTCTTGTGACAGCACCCCTTGCCTCTGTGCCGGCGCAATGGGAGGGTCTGAGAAAACTGTCCCAGAACTTTGCCATTGTTCCACTGCCTGAGTTGGATTGTACTTCTGTCTTTCTCGCCTATACTCCTTGGTTGTACAACAAACTCTGACGTCTGCTGCCACCGTTCTCAGGTGGGAATTTTTTTAGTAATTTACACTACAAGGGCCCTCTGGTACTGCACCATTTTAGTACACCTGTCTGCCCCTGGAAGAAGAGATTGAAAGTTCTCCTTGTAGCGTGGGTCTAGAAGTGGCACCGACCAGTAATGAGTGTCACTGAAAATTTTAATAATGCGAGGGTCACGGTAAATGCAGCACAACATAAAGTCAGTCATGCGTGCCAGACTGCTAAGAGGCAAGACTTCCATGTCCTCACCACCAGGACAACTGACCATGCTGTCCTCCTCCTCTCTGTCCTTAATCCATCCACGCTGAACAGACGGTATGACAGCTGTGCTTGTAGTACCGTCTATAGCGCATGAAAGTAGCTCCTGTTATTCTTCCCCCTCTTCCTCATTGTCTACAAATCCACGTTGGGATGGCATGAGGCTGGGCTTTCTGTAATCACCATGTATGGTTCTTTGCTCCATGTCCTCTGTTGTGAATTCTGTTGTCAAGCTCCCTCCTGTGGTCATGAATGGTACTTCGGCGAGTTCCGTTTATGGGCTCCCTCTGGTGGCTATGAGTGAAGCTGCGGCTTCTGAGGTTCCTTACACAGGTGACGTGGTTTATCCTTTGGTTGGCTGTTCTATTTAACTCCTCTCAGATCGTTACTCTAGGCCAGCTGTCAATGTTTTTGCATTCGTTCAGTTCGCTCCTGGATCTCTCTGGTGACCTGCCTTCTCCTGCAGAAGCTAAGTTCCTTATAGTCTTATTTTGTTCTCTGTTTTCTTGTCCAGCTGGTTTTCATGATTTTGTCTTGCTAGCTGGAAGCTCTGGGATGCAGAGTGGCCCCTCCGCACCGTGAGTCGGTGCGGAGGTCTTTTTTTTTTCACACTCTGTGTGGTCTTTGTAGGTTTTTGTGCTGATCGCAAAGTTACCTTTCCTATCCTCTGTCTATTTAGTTAGTCTGGCCTCCCTTTGCTGAAACCTGTTTCATTTCTGCGTTTGTGACTTTCATCTTTACTCACAGTCAATATATGTGGGGGCTTCCATTACCTTTGGGGAATTTCTCTGAGGCAAGGTAGGCTTTATTTTCCTTCTCTAGGGCTAGAAAGCCCTTAGGCTGTGACGAGGCGCCTAGGTCTGGTCAGGAGCGCTCCATGGCTATGTGTGTGATAGGATTAGGGCTTGCGGTCAGCAGAGTTCCCACATCCCAGAGTTCGTCCTGTATGTGGTTTAACCATCAGGTCATTCCGGGTGCTCCTAACCACCAGGTCATAACAGTACAGCTGGCCAAAAGTATTAATGCATCTCAATGGAGGGATAAGAGAACTTCTGAGACCATTTTTTTTTCTTTGCACTGTGTTTTGTCTTTCTTATCCCCTAGACCTTTGGGTGGTTCAGGACACAGGTGTAGTTATGGACATTCAAGGTTTGTCCTCTTGTGTGGATCATCTCACTGCAAGAGTACAAAACATTCAAGATTTTGTGGTTCAGAATCCTATGTTAGAGCCTAGAATTCCTATTCCTGACTTATTTTCTGGGGATAGATCTAGGTTCTTGAATTTCAAAAATAATTGTAAACTGTTTCTAGCTTTGAAACCCCGCTCCTCTGGTGACCCCGCTCAACAAGTAAAAATCATTATTTCTTTGTTACGTGGTGACCCTCAAGACTGGGCATTTTCCCTTGCGCCAGGAAATCCGGCATTGCGTGATGTTGATGCGTTTTTTCTAGCGCTTGGATTGCTTCATGATGAACCAAATTCAGTGGATCAGGCAGAGAAAATCTTGCTGGCTTTGTGTCAGGGTCAGGATGAAGCGGAGGTGTACTGTCAGAGGTTTAGAAAGTGGTCAGTGCTTACTCAGTGGAATGAATGTGCCCTGGCAGCAATTTTCAGAAAGGATCTTTCTGAAGCCCTTAAGGATGTCATGGTGGGATTTCCCACACCTGCTGGTCTGAATGAGTCTATGTCTTTGGCCATTCAGATCGATCGGCGCATGCGTGAGCGCAAAGCTGTGCACCGTCTGGCGGTGTTCTCTGAGCATAGGCCAGAGCCTATGCAGTGTGATAGGACTTTGACCAGAGCTGAACGGCAGGAACACAGACGTCGGAATGGGCTGTGTTTTTACTGTGGTGAATCCACTCATGCTATCTCCGATTGTCCTAAGCGCACTAAGCGGTTCGCTAGGTCTGCCACCATTGGTACGGTACAGTCTAAATTTCTTTTGTCCGTTACTCTGATTTGCTCTTTGTCATCCTATTCTGTTATGGCATTTGTGGATTCAGGCGCTGCCCTGAATTTGATGGACTTGGAGTTTGCCAGGCGCTGTGGTTTTTTCTTGGAGCCCTTGCAGTATCCTATTCCATTGAGAGGAATTGATGCTACGCCTTTGGCCAAGAATAAGCCTCAGTACTGGACTCAATTGACCATGTGCATGGCTCCTGCACATCAGGAGGATATTCGCTTTTTGGTCTTGCATAATCTGCATGATGTGGTCGTTTTGGGGTTGCCTTGGCTACAGGTCCATAATCCAGTGTTGGATTGGAAATCTATGTCGGTGTCCAGCTCGGGTTGTCAGGGGGTACATGGTGATGTTCCATTGCTGTCAATTTCGCCTTCCACTCCTTCTGAAGTCCCTGAGTTTTTATCAGATTACCGGGATGTATTTGAAGAGCCCAAATCCGGTGCCCTACCTCCTCATAGGGATTGCGACTGTGCTATTAATTTGATTCCTGGTAGTAAGTTTCCTAAGGGCCGTCTGTTTAATTTATCTGTGCCAGAGAATGCCGCTATGCGGAGTTATATAAAGGAATCCTTGGAGAAGGGTCATATTCGTCCGTCGTCATCACCGTTGGGAGCAGGGTTCTTTTTTGTGGCCAAGAAGGATGGTTCTTTGAGACCTTGTATTGATTACCGCCATCTTAATAAGATCACAGTCAAATTTCAGTATCCTTTGCCGGTGCTGTCTGATTTGTTTGCTCGGATTAAGGGGGCTAGTTGGTTCACCAAGATAGATCTGCGTGGTGCGTATAATCTTGTGCGAATTAAACAGGGTGATGAATGGAAAACAGCATTTAATACGCCCGAGGGCCATTTTGAGTACCTGGTTATGCTATTCGGGCTTTCTAATGCTCCATCTGTGTTTCAGTCGTTATGCATGACATCTTCCGAGAGTACCTGAATAGATTCATGATTGTATATTTGGATGACATTTTGGTCTTTTCAAATGATTGGGAGTCTAATGTGAAGCAGGTCAGAATGGTGTTCCAGGTCCTTCGTGCGAATTCCTTGTTTGTGAAGGGGTCAAAGTGTCTCTTTGGAGTTCAGAAGGTTTCATTTTTGGGTTTCATTTTTTCCCCTTCTACTATCGAGATGGACCCTGTTAAAGTTCAGGCCATTTACGATTGGACTCAGCCGACATCTGTGAAGAGCTTGCAGAAGTTTCTGGGCTTTGCTAATTTTTATCGTCGCTTCATCGCTAATTTTTCCAGTATTGCTAAACCGTTGACTGATTTGACCAAGAAAGGTGCTGATGTGGTCAATTGGTCCTCTGCGGCTGTGGAGGCCTTTCAGGAGTTGAAGCGACGTTTTCCTTCTGCCCCTGTGTTGTGACAGCCAGATGTTTCGCTCCCTTTTCAGGTTGAGGTTGATGCTTCTGAAATTGGAGCAGAGGCTGTGTTGTTGCAAAGAAGTTCTGATGGCTCGGTGATGAAACCCTGTGCCTTCTTTTCTAGAAAATTCTCGCCTGCTGAGCGCAATTATGATGTGGACAATCGGGAGTTGTTGGTTATGAAGTGGGCATTCGAGGAGTGGCGACATTGGCATGAAGGAGCTAAACATCGCGTGGTGGTCTTGACTGATCACAAGAATTTAACTTATCTCGAGTCTGCCAAACGGTTGAATCCTAGACAGGCTCGTTGGTCGCTCTTTTTCTCCCGTTTTGATTTTGTGGTTTCATACCTTCCGGGATCTAAGAATGTGAAGGCTGACGCCCTGTCAAGGAGTTTTGTGCCTTACTCTCCGGGTGTTCCGGAGCCGACGGGTATTCTTAAAGAAGGGGTAATTTTATCTGCCATTTCCCCTGATTTGCGGCGTGTGCTGCAAAAGTTTCAGGCTGATAGACCGGACCGTTGTCCTACGGAGAAACTGTTTGTCCCTGATAGATGGACTAGTAGAGTTATCTCTGAGATTCATTGTTCAGTGTTGGCTGGTCATCCTGGAATCTTTGGTACCAGAGATTTGGTGGCTAGATCCTTTTGGTGGCCTTCTTTGTCACGGGATGCGCGTTCTTTTGTGCAGTCCTGTGGGACTTGTGCTCGGGCTAAGCCCTGCTGTTCTCGTGCCAGTGGGTTGCTTTTGCCCTTGCCGATCCCAAAGAGGCCCTGGACGCATATTTCCATGGATTTTATTTCTGATCTGCCTGTTTCTCAAAGGATGTTGGCCATTTGGGTGGTTTGTGATCGCTTCTCTAAGATGGTCCATTTGGTACCCTTACCTAAATTGCCTTCCTCCTCTGATTTGGTGCCATTGTTTTTCCAGCATCCGGTTCGTTTGCATGGCATTCCAGAGAACATCGTCTTGGACAGGGGTTCCCAGTTTGTTTCGAGGTTTTGGCGGTCCTTTTGCGCTAAGATGGGCATTTGTTAGGAGTCGAGTTTCCTCTGCTGCACAGGGGGAATCTCGATCCGTCTCCGCTGCGGTCTCCCATTCACCTCCAGCCGCAGTGGAGTCTGCTCAGCAGGGACGTCGCTCCCAGTGTCTTGCTCGCTCTCACTCTGTACAGAGAGTTACTGCTGCTTCTTCAGCTCCTGCCATTAAAGTCAGTGCTGGTCAGCGGCGAGCGGACTTCCCTGGGACTAAGTCCTTGTTTGCGCACACTGAGCATGCCCAGAGCAAGATCTCCCGTTGGAGATCGAGGGTCATGTGCTCTGGCTCTGCAGCGCATTCCATTGGTCCTCTTGGCAGACCCTGGAAAGGCAAAGTTTCTGTGGCCACTTCCTGTCCTGCAATTATATAAACTGCGCATGACCGCACGGCCATGCGCTAGTGTACAATTGAATACGTGTGTTTGTTGTGAGTGCAAGTCGTTCATTAAATACCCATACCCTATTGTATGACTGTTCACGTATGGAGTATGGCTGCTATCTAGCGCCCGACAAATCACTCAACGTGTCACACACGTATCAGCGTCTATTGCTGTGACCGCCAGTGTGGCGCCACGCGCCAGTAGTGCACTTCCTGACCCACATCTGGGTGCTTAGTGGTGCCTGCCAGTACGGCACAGTTCGCACTTCGGTGCTCTAATTATAAGAGTTGCCTAACACACCCTGTTGCGGTGTTGTGCCAGCAAGTGGTCTAATCGGACTTCAATCCTAGTTGGGGTTAAGTTCGCTGACTGCTTGCTCGCCTTCTATGTGCGGTACCGCGATCCTGTGATGCAACAGGATCGCTTCCTTCACGTTGGGTGAAGTTTAACCCATGCGAGTATACTTATGAGTACCGCCATATAGTCCGTCATTACTCAGCAGCAGGTTCCATCTCTGCACGGTGGACCCCGGGCTGCGAACGCACCGTACACTATCAGTCTTATTATTTGGTGCGTTCCGCTAGCCCTAACATTACACTAGCGCCAGGGTCTGGCTAGTGATGACGGACAAACAGTCATCCCTGCGGTATATACAGCAGCTGGAGGGTAGGTTGGCGGCTCTCGAGAGCGCAACCCCAGCTGTGGATGTTACCGCAGTTGCTGTACAGGCTGCCAGCGTGGCTGCAGCAACTTTGTCCATTGCCACCCCTGTTCCGACATTTTCTCGCCTCCCGCTGCCAGAAAAATTTTCTGGTAATAGCAAATTTTGTAGGGGATTCGTGAGTCAGTGCTCTATTCATCTCGAGCTTCTGGCTGCACGTTTCCCCACAGAGCGGGCTAAGGTGGGATTTATTGTGTCTCTATTGTCGGACAGGGCGTTGGAATGGGCTACGCCGATGTGGGAGCGTGGCGATCATGTGGTGCAGAGTGCTCCGCTGTTTCTGAGCGCTCTGAAACAGGTCTTTTTAGGACCTCAAGTCACCCATGACACTGCGCTCCAACTGCTGGCATTAACTCAGGGTGAGTCCTTGGTCAGTCATTTTGCCGTCCAATTCCGCACTTTAGCATCTGAGCTGGAATGGTCGGATAAAGCTCTTATCCCCATATTTTGGAGGGGCTTGGCTGACCATGTAAAGGACGCTCTGGCCACTAGGGAGATTTCTGCCACACTGGAGGAGTTAATAACAGTCTCCACTCGAATTGACCTCCGTTTTAACGAGCGGAGGTTAGAGCGAGCCCAGTGTAGGCAGAGGTTTCGGCTGGCTCCTACTTTCGCCAAACCTCTGGAATCTCCGGTCCTGGTTACTGAGTCACATGAGGCCAGGAAGTGTCACAAGCGGGACCTAAGTCCCGGACCGCTTGTGCACTCAGGGTCTGTCATGTTTGCCAGCAGTCTGGACATTTAGCCACCAGATGTCCTCAGCGGTCGAGGAAACGTCAGCGTCTAGTGGTCGTAGGTGGAGGTACACTAGACACGGCGACGTTTGCCTCTAAATTGTCCTTTAAGGGGACAATTACTTTAGGCTCATTCTCCCACTCGGTAGAGCTCTGCGTGGATTCTGGGGCGGAGGGCAATTTTATGTCTTCTGCCTTCGCCCAACGCCACGCAATACCTCTGGTTATGCTAGCTCAACCTGTAACGGTACGAGTGGTGAATGGGTCGACTCTGCCCTCACAGATAACTCACCAGACCATCCCTTTTACTCTGTCCATGTCGCCATCTCATCAGGAGATTATTTCTCTGCTCATCATTCCAGAGGGAATTGATGAAGTCCTGTTGGGAATACCTTGGCTACGGTACCACTCTCCTCATATCGAGTGGTCCTCAGGCAGAATTCTGGGATGGGGTGAATCTTGTGAGGGTAGGTGTCAGAGGGAGTGCGTTCAGGTAGCTACAACTGAGGTACCCGCAGATCTTTCCTCTCTCCCCAAGCAGTATTGGTCGTATGCAGACATATTCTCCAAAAAGGCGGCGGAGACCCTTCCGCCCCATCGCCCCTATGACTGTCCTATTGACCTCTTGCCTGGTGCTGAGCCTCCCCGGGGTCGAGTCTATCCGCTATCTCTCCCGGAGACGGAGGCAATGTCACAGTACATCCAGGAAAATCTGGCAAGAGGGTTCATCAGGAAGTCAGTGTCACCTGCTGGGGCAGGGTTCTTCTTCGTGCAGAAGAAGAGTGGGGAATTGCGTCCATGCATAGACTACAGGGGTCTTAACGCCATCACCGTTAAGAATAAATACCCTTTGCCTTTGATATCTGAACTGTTTGATAGGCTTCGGGGAGCAAGGGTATTTACTAAATTAGATCTGCGGGGTGCTTACAACCTGATTCGCATCCGTGAGGGGGACGAATGGAAGACGGCTTTTAACACCAGGGATGGGCACTATGAATATCTGGTGATGCCCTTTGGGCTCTGTAATGCCCCAGCCGTTTTCCAAGACTTTGTGAACGATATCTTCCGGGATATGCTTTCCACCTCGGTCGTAGTCTATCTGGATGATATTCTCATCTACTCTCCAGATATTGACTCCCACCGGAGAGATGTTTGCAAAGTCTTCGACCTCCTACGGGCAAACTCCCTCTATGCCAAGTTGGAGAAGTGTATGTTTGAGCAGGAGTCCTTACCTTTCCTAGGCTACATCATCTCAGCCCAGGGATTGGCTATGGATCCTGCCAAACTACAGGCTGTGATGGACTGGCAGGAACCCCATTCTCTTAAAGCGGTGCAGCGCTTTATGGGGTTCATCAATCATTATCGCCAGTTCATCCCGCATTTCTCAACTTTGGTAGCTCCCTTGGTTGCCCTCACCAAGAAGGGGGCGAATCCCAAATTGTGGTCTGAGGAGGTCTCCAAGGCTTTTATCTCTATAAAGTCACACTTCGCTAGCGCTCCCATACTTCATCACCCCGATGTTGATAAGCCATTTATCATGGAGGTGGATGCCTCTTCTGTTGGTGCTGGAGCAGTCCTCTTCCAAAAGGATGCTCAAGGTCGGAAGCATCCTTGCTTCTTTTTCTCCAAGACATTCGCACCAGCAGAGAGGAATTATTCCATCGGGGACAGGGAGTTGCTAGCCATGAAGTTGGCTTTCTCGGAGTGGAGACATCTCTTGGAGGGAGCACGTTTTCCCTTCCAAGTCTTCACAGATCACAAAAATTTGGTGTATCTGCAGACAGCTCAGCGGTTGAATTCTCGCCAGGCCAGATGGTCCTTGTTCTTCTCCCGGTTTCATTTCACCCTCCATTTCCTTTCTGGGGAGAAGAACATTCGGGCCGACGCTCTCTCTCGCTCCGTTGTGTCATCTGCGGAGGAGGAGGAGGAGCCTCGGCTTATTGTCCCCACCGAGAGTTTGAGAACCGTGGCCCCGGTTTCGCTGGAGTCTGTTCCCCCGGGCAAGACTTTTGTTCCATCTAGTTTGCGACCGGAGGTTCTCTCTTGGGCGCACTCGTCCAGGGTGGGTGGACATTTTGGTACTAAAAGGACATCAGAGTTACTGGCGAGGACATACTGGTAGCCGCATATGGCTCGTGATGTCGCGGAGTACGTTCGGGCGTGTGTCTCTTGCGCCAGGAACAAGACTCCTCGGCAACGGCCAGCTGGTTTGCTATATCCTCTGCCCGTGGCTGACAGGCCCTGGGAGATGGTCGGGATGGACTTTGTGGTTGGCTTACCCAAGTCTCGTAATTGCACCATTATCTGGGTGATCACCGATCATTTTTCCAAAATGGTGCATTTGGTGCCTCTTACACGGCTACCATCTGCACGGGCGTTGGCTGTCTTGTTTATCAAGCATATCTTTCGCTTACACGGTATGCCAGACAAAACTGTTAGTGACCGGGGTCCCCAGTTTGCGTCTCGATTCTGGAGGGAGCTATGTCGTCAACTCAGTATTGAGTTAAATCTCTCTTCGGCATATCATCCCGAGACGAATGGGTTGGTAGAAAGGGCCAACCAGACCTTGGTCACATATCTGCGGCATTTTGTTTCTGCCAGACAGGATGACTGGGCATCCTTGCTACCGTGGGCAGAGTTTGCACTTAACAATGCCGTAGCCGACTCCACCGGTCAGACTCCATTCCTCTTAAATTACGGCTAGCATCCGCGTGTTCCTGTGCCCATGCCTGTGTCTTCCGCTGATCCTAGGGTGGCAGACTGGGCTGTGGAGGCACGGGACATTTGGGATCACACGCAGGATGCCATTCGGGCCTCCAAGGAGAGAATGAGGTCCTCCGCCCCGCTCCGACTTTTGCCCCTGGCGACTTGGTGTAGCTCTCCGCCCGTAACATCAGGCTGCGAGTTGAGTCCACTAAGTTTGCTCCTCGCTACTTGGGTCCCTTCAAGGTTCTCGAACAGGTTAATCCTGTGGTCTACCACCTGGCTCTTCCTCCACGCTTGGGTATCACCGACACCTTTCATGTGTCCCTCTTGAAACCCGTATACATGTCCCGGTTTTCCGAGTCATCTGCCGGGACATCGGGTTCGTCTACGGACGATTACGAGGTGAACGCTATTTTGGGGTGCAAGGTGGTACGCGGCAAAAAGTTTTATTTGGTGGATTGGAAGGGTTATGGTCCAGAGGACAGGTCTTGGGAGCCTGCTGAAAACATTCGGGCCCCACAGCTCATTGCTGCGTTCGAGCGTAGCGAGGCCCAAGGAGGGGGGGCCCTAGGAGGGGGGGTAATGTTAGGAGTCGAGTTTCCTCTGCTGCACAGGGGGAATCTCGATCCGTCTCCGCTGCGGTCTCCCATTCTCCTCCAGCCGCAGTGGAGTCTGCTCAGCAGGGACGTCGCTCCCAGTGTCTTGCTCGCTCTCACTCTGTACAGAGAGTTACTGCTGCTTCTTCAGCTCCTGCTATTAAAGTCAGTGCTGGTCAGCGGCGAGCGGACTTCCCTGGGACTAAGTCCTTGTTTGTGCACACTGAGCATGCCCAGAGCAAGATCTCCCGTTGGAGATCGAGGGTCATGTGCTCTGGCTCTGCTGCGCATTCCATTGGTCCTCTTGGCAGGCCCTGGAAGAGCAAAGTTTCTGTGGCCGCTTCCTGTCCTGCAATTATATAAACTGCGCATGACCGCACGGCCATGCGCTAGTGTACAATTGAATACGTGTGTTTGTTGTGAGTGCAAGTCGTTCATTAAATACCCCTACCCTATTGTATGACTGTTCGCGTATGGAGTATGGCTGCTATCTAGCGCCCGACAAATCACTCAACGTGTCACACACGTATCAGCGTCTATTGCTGTGACCGCCAGTGTGGCGCCACGCGCCAGTAGTGCACTTCCTGACCCACGTCTGGGTGCTTAGTGGTGCCTGCCAGTACGGCACAGATCGCACTTCGGTGCTCTAATTATAAGAGTTGCCTAACACACCCTGTTGCGGTGTTGTGCCAGCAAGTGGTCTAATCGGACTTCAATCCTAGTTGGGGTTAAGTTCGCTGACTGCTTGCTCGCCTTCTATGTGCGGTACCGCGATCCTGTGACGCAACAGGATCGCTTCCTTCACGTTGGGTGAAGTTTAACCCACGCGAGTATACTTATGAGTACCGCCATATAGTCCGTCATTACTCAGCAGCAGGTTCCATCTCTGCACGGTGGACCCCGGGCTACGAACGCACCGTACACTATCAGTCTTATTATTTGGTGCGTTCCGCTAGCCCTAACAGCATTGATTTGTCTTTTTCTTCGGCTTTCCATCCTCAGACTAATGGCCAAACCGAACAAACTAATCAGACTTTGGAGACATATCTGAGATGCTTTGTCTCTGCTGATCAGGATGATTGGGTGTCCTTCTTGCCTTTGGCTGAGTTCGCCCTTAATAATCGGGCCAGCTCGGCTACTTTAGTTTCTCCGTTTTTCTGTAATTCTGGTTTCCATCCTTGTTTCTCTTCAGGGCAGGTTGAGCCTTCGGACTGTCCTGGTGTGGATGCGGTGGTGGACAGGTTGCAGCAGATTTGGACTCATGTTGTGGACAATATGACATTGTCCCAGGAGAAGGCTCAACGTTTCGCTAACTGCCGGCGTTGTGTTGGTCCCCGACTTCGTGTTGGGGATTTGGTTTGGTTGTCATCTCGTCACGTTCCTATGAAGGTTTCCTCTCCTAAGTTTAAGCCTCGGTTCATTGGGCCATATAAGATTTCTGAAGTTCTTAATCCTGTGTCATTTCGTTTGGACCTTCCAGCTTCTTTTGCCATCCATAATGTGTTCCATAGGTCATTGTTGCGGAGATACATGGCGCCTATGGTTCCCTCCGTTGATCCTCCTGCCCCGGTGTTGGTCGAGGGGGAGTTGGAGTATGTGGTGGAGAAGATTTTGGATTCTCGTGTTTCGAGACGGAAACTCCAGTACCTGGTCAAGTGGAAGGGTTATGGTCAGGAAGATAATTCCTGGGTTTTTGCCTCTGATGTGCATGCTGCCGATCTTATTCGTGCCTTTCATTTGGTTCATCCTGGTCGTCCTGGGGGCTCTGGTGAGGGTTCGGTGACCCCTCCTCAAGGAAGGGGTACTGTTGTGAATTCTGTTGTCAAGCTCCCTCCTGTGGCCGTGAATGGTACTTCGGCGAGTTCCGTCTATGGGCTCCCTCTGGTGGCTATGAGTGAAGTTGCGGCTTCTGAGGTTCCTTACACAGGTGACGTGGTTTATCCTTTGGTTGGCTGTTCTATTTAACTCCTCTCAGATCGTTACTCTAGGCCAGCTGTCAATGTTTTTGCATTCGTTCAGTTCGCTCCTGGATCTCTCTGGTGACCTGCCTTCTCCTGCAGAAGCTAAGTTCCTTATAGTCTTATTTTGTTCTCTGTTTTCTTGTCCAGCTGGTTTTCATGATTTTGTCTTGCTAGCTGGAAGCTCTGGGATGCAGAGTGGCCCCTCCGCACCGTGAGTCGGTGCGGAGGTCATTTTTTTTGCACACTCTGCGTGGTCTTTGTAGGTTTTTGTGCTGATTGCAAAGTTACTTTTCCTATCCTCTGTCTATTTACTTAGTCTGGCCTCCCTTTGCTGAAACCTGTTTCATTTCTGCGTTTGTGACTTTCATCTTTACTCACAGTCAATATATGTGGGGGGCTTCCTTTACCTTTGGGGAATTTCTCTGAGGCAAGGTAGGCTTTATTTTCCTTCTCTAGGGCTAGATAGCCCTTAGGCTGTGACGAGGCGCCTAGGTCTGGTCAGGAGCGCTCCACGGCTATTTCTAGTGTGTTTGATAGGATTAGGGCTTGCGGTCAGCAGAGTTCCCACATCCCAGAGTTCGTCCTGTATGTGGTTTAACTATCAGGTCATTCTGGGTGCTCCTAACCACCAGGTCATAACAGTCCTCGTGCTCCACCTACAAATAATGCATCCTCTTTAATTGTGAGCAGAAAGGTTTACAGAATGCAGAGAAGCGGGATGGTGAAGCTAAATATGATGTCATCTCTGCTCACCATCTTGGTGAAATCCTCAAAATTCTGGAGGATGGTACATATGTCTGACATCCATGTCCACTCCGGAGGTCTTATGTGTGGAGTCTGAACTGAAAAATGATGGCCTTGTTGATGCTGGTAGTCAACAACTGCCCTCTTCTGCTCACAAATCCTTTCCAACATATGCAGTGTAGAGTTCCAATGCGTGGGGACATCACACACCAGTCGGTGAGCCGGAAGCTGCAGACGCTGCTGAAGCATGGCAAGGGCAGTTGAAGCTGTAGCTGACTTTCTAAAAAGGGGCAACAGGCAACGTACTTTCACTAGCAGATCTGGCAGCTCCGGGTAGCTTTTGAGAAAACATTGAATGACAAGGTTAAGCACATGGGCCAGGCAAGGTACATGTGTGAGCTCACCTTCCCTCAGAGCCGCCACCAGGTTCCAGCCATTGTCACACACGACCATGCCTGGCTGTAGGTTCAGTGGTGTCATGCAAAAATCTGACTGCTCTTTCAGCGCTGTCCACAACTCTTCAGAATTGAGCAATTTGTCACCAGATTAGCTTCAGCACAGCCTGCTGCCGCTTGGCTGAGGCAGTGCTGCTTCTGACTAATGTGCTCATTTCAGATATAGAGACTGGGTCCCGACTTCCACTATGTTAACCCAGTGTGCTGTTAGTGAGATGTACCATCCCTGCCCACAAACACTTGTCCACATGTCCGAGGTTAGGTGGACTTTCTCAGTAACAGCACTGCTAAGGGCACTGGTTATGTTGTGGGACACGTGCTTTTGTAATGCCGGTACAGCACACTGGGAGAAATAGTGGTGACTGGGGACCAAGTACCTTGGGATGGCCGCCGCCATCAGGTTGCGGAAAGCTTCCATCTCAATGAGCCTAAAATGCAACATTTCGAGTACAAGCAGACGAGAAATGTGAGAATTTAGTACTGTGGCCTGTGGGGTGTTGGCTGCACATTTCCTCTTGCGTTCCAATGACTGGGGTATAGACAACTGAAGGCTGTACAAGTTGACCGGCTGAGAGTCTGGAATCAATAAAGGGAAAAGTGAACAGCTCTTCGGAGTGTCCAAGTGTTGGATCAGTTGTCTCAGGGCACTCAGCATGGTGGGAGGAAGGAGGATCAGGGTGAGTAATATGCGGTCCAGACTCATGGCTACTCAGACTTGACGGTGTGGAAGACATGGTGGTGGTGGCTAAGTGACTGGAAGCATTATCCGCTATCCAACCAACAACCATTTCACACTGCTCTAGCTTCAATAGTGGTGTGCTGCGGTCCCCTAGAAACTGGGACAGGAAGATGTGGGTCTTTGTTGTGGCCCACTTTCAGCTTGGCCACAGCCTCGTCCTCTGCATGCACCAACAGCATCACATCCACTTCCCCGTCTCTTGCCACTTACCTTGCCCATTTTAAATAGACCACTGAAATATTTTCCAAGTTCAATACAATGGATTATTTTTGAGAAAACTTATATGTGATCTGTGTGCCGAAAAAACACACTTTTAATCCAATGGAATGTTGGTAATTCTTTTAGTTTGTTTTTAACAAATTTTATTAATAACTAGTGTAGGACACACCAAAACCAGTTCAAAGGAGCACTCAAATGCAACAATTATTAAAACACAGATAGAGGAGGCGTCTGACAGAGAAACCACAATGTTCAATATGTTGCCTTTTTTTATTCTTTGATAAGAAAATTACTCTCACGAAGTAGGCTAACACAATGCCAAAAAAGTGGAATGTATGCCTGAAAAGCAAGTTTTTTTAGCCAAAAGATAGACCGGGCATCTGACTGAGATAACAGACTGTTTTATTATGTGGCCGGGATTTTTTTAAAATGTTTAACCACAAAATACTGAATAGAACAAGGGTAGCAGACAGACCAAAAAGTGGAATGTATGCCTGAAAAGCAAGTATTTGGAGACCACAGATAGACCGGGCGTCTGACTGAGATAACAGACTGTTTCAATATGTGGCCTGGATTTTAAAAAGAAATTAATCACAAAGTACTGTTTAGAACATGGGTAGCAGACAGACAAAAAACTGCAATGTATGCCTGAAAAGCAAGTATTTGGAGACCACAGATAGACCGGGCGTCTGACTGAGATAAGACTGTTTCAATATGTGACCTTAATTTTTTTTTATTTTTAACCACAAAATACTGTATAGACCAAGGGTAGCTGACAGACCAAAAAGTGGAATGTATGCCTGAAAAGCAACTATTTGGAGACCACAGATAGACCGGGCCTCTGACTGAGATAACAGACTTATCAAAATGAGGCCTTAATTTTTTGGGGCCCACCAAAATTGTGTCAATAAGTAGGCAATGTCACTAAAAAAAAATTGGAGTACTAAAATTGGAAAATATTTAGCGCAATTATATGCAATGCGTGTGGCGGACAAATCACAGTGAGAAATCTAAGAACTGAAGCTAAATATTTTTGGGCCAGCTAAAGAGTTTTTGGTCAGAAAAATGGTGTCCAAAAATGTTGTAAGACACTCCAAAAAAAAGCTATAATACAAAAAAAAAGGTCAGAATTTTTTGCGCACTCACATCTGATGCCTGGAACAAAAAAAACGTTTAAAATTGTTAGATTTTCACGCTCTTGTATTGAAATGACCTGGCTGTAGACTGCAGTGTGACTAAGCAAATAAATGTAGAAAAAAGGGGGCTATGGATTGCTTTGTGATACAATTAGCAGGCATAAGGTGCAAAAAAAAAATCCTAGCCACGGATATCTGCATCTACGTATATATAAAATACACAGCAGCAGACAGTAATAGAGCCTTTTGATGTATGCAGTGAGATCTATATACTCAGATACAGTGCCTGCATGCCTTGGACTGATGTGTATATGTGCACATAGGCTCCCCTGCCTACCTAGCACTGCGATCTCTGTACCCTCAAATTAGCTCTAAAATGGACTGTTGGTTTATCAGGATTTGTGGATTGAACACTAGTAGACCCACACTAACTAATAAAAGAACGAATCTGACCCTATCTCAGCAGCAGCTGTCCCTACACTAGCTGAGTCTGGAGCAGAATGCGGCGAGTAGAGCGGCGCCAGGTTTCTTATAGACCTGATGACGCTGTGCGGCCAGCCAATCACTGTAATACCACAACAAAGATGGCTGCGGTATTACAGTGCATGGCAGACAATCCCTGCATGTTGATTGTCGCTCTAAAAAGCACCAAAATTAAAAGGAGGAGACCCGAGCTCACACTGAGTAACCCTGGAAATGCTTGGTGCTCGCCGAGTACGCCGAGCACAGTGATGCTCAGGCGAGTACCGAGTAGTGGCGAGCACGTTCGCTCATCACTATTTATGAAGTAAAAAAATCACCTAGAGACTTTAACCAAATGTGGACCTGTGTCTACCTCGAGGAGCAGCTAAGTGAGCTGACCTTCCACAAGTGGTGTTTCAGATGCGAGCAAAATTCCAGGACCACGGGTAGCAGCAGTGAATAAACCGTATGTCCTGGGTGAAGGCAGCTACAGGGTTGGAACAGCGGTTGGACAAAATGGAGGACCTACTCAAGCACCTGATCCTGAGCCAACAGCACCAGGTACAGCAGGAGATTATTAAACTCCTGATGCAGCAGATTCAACAAAAACAAAGGCAGATGGAACTCCTAGTGGGTGATGTCTGCAGCAGAGAAACCACCCCTCCCCCACATCAAGGTGATGACTCCTGCATCCAGAAAACGGTAAGACAAACCATGCAAAATCCCCAGGTGATATCTTGCACGAATATATATAAAGGCATTTCATGGTGAGCATGTGGAAACATTCTCAAAAAAAAACAAAAAGTGTCAGTACCCTCCTCCAAAAGACCACACAGCGATGCACATACAGTATATAATGATTTTATGTAGTGCTTATGCTTTTAGCAAAATAAATAAAAACTGTTTACCCACCTTGATATGTTCTTAACATCACTATATTTTAGCAGAAAAAAATATAATGACACTCTATTTGATCTGGATTAGATTTGAAATTGTATTAAAAATTCCCTGAGACAAATAGCAACACTATTAAATTATTATCAAGTTTTATATAATGTTAAATATGAAAAGCTTGTGAAATATTATCGAGAGATAATATAATAAAGTTTTTCCATTGGAAACAGCTTTCAGAAATGATGAATCACAGACTCTCATATTTGTATATCCAGAGGGAGCTCCATCGAAAGATAAAGCTGAGTGTGATGCCTTTAGTCTAGAAAATGCTCAATAAATAAACTGGATTTGAAATATTTTCAATAATATTCTGCTCATGCTTGTTTCACATTCACTGTTAACATTTTATTATTTAAATTCACTATGACATTTTAGCCCCCACTTTTTTATTTTCACAAGGGTAGCAAGAAAAAATGGACCCAAAAGTTTGTTGGGCAATTTCTCCTGAGTATGCCAATACCCAGTCTGTGGCGGAAAACTACTGTATGGGAGCACGGCAGGGCATAAAAGGGAAGGAGCACCATATTACTGTGTAGGTTTTGCTGCTTTGGTTTGAGGGGGCCATGTCACATTTGCAGAGCCCCTGAGGTGCCAGAACAGCAGAAACCCTCCTAAGTGACCTGATTTTACAAACTATAACTCTGAATGAGTTCATCTAGGGGTGCAGTGATCGTATTGACACCACAAGTGTGTCACAGAATTTGATACCATTGGGTAGTGAAGAACAAATGAATACATTTTTACCACAAAAAAATAGTTTTAACCCTAGATTTTACATTGTAACACTGGGAAATGGGTATTGGAAAAATGTGTTGCATAATTTCTTCTGAACTTGGCAATACCCCATGTGTGGTGGTACAGTACTGCTTAGCCACACAGAAAGACTCTAAGGGTATGTTCACACGTTCAGGATTTCCATCCTTTTTTTTTCAGGACAGTTTTTTTAAAAAACTGCAGCTCTTGGCAGAAAACGCAGGTCCTTTTTTTGGTCCTTTTTTTTGTCCTTTTTTGATGCGTTTTTTGATGCGTTTTTTTATCCTTTTATGCAGTTTTCTATGCAGAGACTGTGTGTTTCCTAGGAAGCTTTTTAGGGCTAAAATGGCTGAAAATACCCTAACCCTACCCCTAACCCTAACCCTACCCCTAACCCTACCCCTAACCCTACCCCTAACCCTAACCCTAACCCTAACCCTACCCCTAACCCTACCCCTAACCCTAACCCTACCCCTAACCCTACCCCTACCCCTATTTTAACCTTAGTAAAAAAAAAAAAAATTCTTAATTTTTTTATTGTCCCTACCAATGGGGGTGACAAAGTGGGGGGGGGTGTCATTTACTATTTTTTTATTTTGATCACTGAGATAGGTTATATCTCAGTGATCAAAATGCACTTTGGAGCGAATCTGCCGGCCGGCAGATTCGGCGGGCGCACTGCGCATGCGCCCGCCATTTTGCAAGATGGCGGCGCCCAGGGAGAAGACGGCCGGACGGACACCGGGACGCCGGGTAAGTATAAGGGGGGGAGATTAGGGCACGGGGGGGCATCGGAGCACTGGGGGCGGGCATCGGAGCACAGGGGGGGCATCGGAGCACGGGGGGGCGGGATCAGAGCACGGGGGGGCAGCCACACTCCGCCCACGCACTGCCGCCCACTCCCCCGCACTTCCTGCTGCAGCGGTTCTGCACATCAAATCGCAGTAAAACCCGCAGATATATTTTTGATCTGCGGGTTTTACTGCGATTTTGACCTCACAATGGAGGTCTATGGGTGCAGAACCGCTGCGGTTCAGGAAAAAGAAGTGACATGCTCCTTCTTTTTTGCCGCAGCTATTCTGCGCGGCTTTTTAAACGAAATTACGGACCATGTGCACAGCAGTGACTGTTTTCCATAGGGTTACATTGTTATGTACCCTGCATGGAAAACTGCTGCGGAACCGCAGCGGCAATACCGCTGCGGTTCTGCAGTAAAAAACGCACAGTGTGAACATGGCCTAAAGAGATGGAGCGCTATTTGACTCTTCGAGAACAAATTATTATAGAATAGTTTCCAGACTCTATATGAAGAGCCCCTAAATGCCAGAAAAGCAGAATCCCCCTTCAAGTGACCGCAGTTTGGAAATTACACCCCTTTAGGAATTTATCTACAAGTGTGTTAGTTGTCAAGTTCCCGCCGCTGCACAGGGGGAATCTCGAACCATGTCCTCTGCAGTCTCCCATTCTTCCCCAGCCGCAGAGTCTGCTCAGCAGAGACGTTGGTCCCAGCGTCTGGCTCAAGCTGATACTGTGCATCTGATTACTGTTGCTGTCCCAGGTGCAGCCATTGTAACCAGCATTGATCAGCGGCGAGCAGACGCTCCAGGGACCAAGTCCTGCTTTTTGTCTACAGAGCATGCCCATGGGATGACCTCTCATTGGAGGTCGGAGGTCACATGATCAAGTCCTGTAGCGGCTCTGATTGGACCCCTGGGAAGGTCCCAGAAGGCTGCATATATAAAAGGTTTGCATGGCCGCTCGGCCATGCGCTAGTATAAACCTAATATCGTGTATTTGTGTGTATGCGTGTATGTTATCTGGTGAAAGCTCCTAATGATCCCCTTCCCCAGTTGTATGTGGTTGGGTGTTTGGAGCTGACTAGCAATCCACTAGCAATCTTGTGCAATCCAGCACAAGAGCACGAAATACTGCATCATTTTAGTAGTGTTCACCAGTGCAGCGCCGTGCGCAACTAGTGTGCATTCCAGGTCCTAGTCAGGGTGGTTAGTGGTGTCCGCCAGAGCAGCGCTTCGTGCACCTAGTGCGCTAAATCTTTTAGCATTTAGTTTTACCCTGGCACTGCAGTTGCGGCGCTGAGCGCAAGTGGATCTAGAGGAACTCTAACCCTGTGTCCTTGGGGTAGAGTTCTGTGACCAAACACTAGTGTTCACTCTACAGTATTGCGGCTCTGTGACGCAACAGGGTTCGCTTCCTTACATACTGGGTGAAGCTATATATCTATTCTATCTATCCTATTCTAACCTGTCACGCTGTGATTTTACTGATCATGGCACATGAATTGCCAGCTTTTATTCTATCTTTTACCGAATGCTACCGATTTTTTCCGATTTTAAGAAAAATGATCAAGTTACAGATCCCGAATCTGAATGTACCATGTTTGTGCTGAATGTATGTTTGGCGATCGTTTTCCGAACATATTTGCTCATATCTACTAATGAATGCAGAGTAGGAGGACTTCTTAAAAACTAACAGGTCTGTGAGAGCCAGAATTCTTGCTGGTTGGTGATCAAATACTTATGTCATGCAATAAAATGCAATTTATTTATTTAAAAATCATACAATGTGATTTTCTGTTTTTTAGATTCTCTCTCTTACAGTTGAAGTGTACTTTCCATAAAAAAATCAGACCTCTCCATTATTTGTAGTTGGGAAAACTTGCAATTAATGAAATACGTATTTTCCCCACTGTATACTATGAGGAGTTCATGCCATTGACTAGACCACTGACAATTATAAAAATCATTTAGTGGAATTACCCAAATTCAGGTTAGACTTTTGTATATAAAGTTATATAGGGCCCACCTATAACTCTTAACATGTCAAATAGCACACATTTTTATATGAAAAGAGAAGATAGTCTGTTATATAAGCATTCTTTTTGAGGGAAATGCATCTCAATAAAACAATGTTTTCCAGCGGCATCAAACTGTATCACATAGAGTCGACACTAAATACTTGGGAACAATAGATATATACTGTACTACTAATAATAACAATATATTTGATCAGTCTGCATACTAATTGATGATATGTTTCAGCATTTTTTACCTGATATACACCATTGACAAATATATTGCTGCTTTATGTATAAGGTACAATAAGTAATTTTACATCACTGTTGTTTAGTAATTCGTTATTTCACCCATTTAGGCTTGTTTTGCTTTTTAATGCAATCTCACTGATGACACTCTGAATTAAAATTCTGCATTTGAGGTAATTAAGTCATTAGGTATTCGGCACAGTACTCAGCTGAAAGATTTACACCTGGGTGTCATTATTCACTCCCACATCAATTTGTGATTTAAGGACCTATTATTTAAAAGCTCATGTAGTCCTCTTCCAATTACAGCTGCAGAGATGCCGTCTGTATAAATTGTTTTTATTTAGCTTACCTACCTTTTTATGCCAGAATAATTAAATCCTCATTAAAGTATCACTTACAGTCTGTCTGAATACTCCCAACACTTTATTTCTTTTCTTTCTAAGCTTTTCAGAAAGCAGCACTAGAGCACAGAAAAGAAATAGGATTCTAAATGTTATTCTGCTTATAATTGACTTTAGAAATGTAATTGAAGTGCTTTATTTATCTACCAAATACCTTAACCGAGCAAAGTGCTTAATTTACTGAAACTTAACATCATTTATATGAATAAAATGAAGCCTGACAGTATAAAGGACCTCGTTAGTAAGCAATTTTGTATTTTTCCTTTTTTCATAGATACTACATAGGGTATATTCATGCAATTGTCTCATCAGAGTTTGATCACCTTGAGGTCTACGCAGGTCTAAGTACAAACTCAGGTTTATGATTATAATATTTTAAAAGAATTTGCATCTCATGCTGACCTATGATAACTTGTAGGTTTGCACACTGGTACAAAGCCTATGCAGCAGCTGTTTGGCTGGTTAATACAGAAGCTTGTGGACGTCGTGTAAAGTGCTGCAGTGCGGTAGTCTCGACCGCCCTGGTTTCTGGTGCCTCTCTGGCATTTTACATATAAGGGGTGTCCATATCCTAGTGTGCTGTAGGGTGTGGAGGGCATCAAACTCACTTGTAGGCCGCAGGCCTCCATTGCCTCCAGGCTCATGTCCTCAGGGAAAATACCCAAAAGAAAATATTTACTGACCACAAATATCAAGACAATTTTTCAGAAATTCAATAAATTTTTATTATTATAAAACAGACATAACACAATCAATAGCATTTTTATTAAAATATATCCATATGTTTGGAATTTGTATACTCTGAAATAGAAAAACATACATATGCATGTGCAATATAGATCAGCATGTGGGGGGGCCAGGGCGTACAACACCTGATCGGTAAAAGTAAACCAGTATAAATAATATCACGGCTTCAACAACCATTAACATTAAAATGTATAAACACTATATATATATATAATTAATATTAAATAAATAACATTTCATGTGTTGGTATAAATAAATAATGAATTAAATAATTTGTGTAAGAAACAAAAAATGAAAACATGAAATGTTATTTATTTAATATTAATTATATATATATATAGTGTTTATACATTTTAATGTTAATGGTTGTTGAAGCCGTGATATTATTTATACTGGTTTACTTTTACCGATCAGGTGTTGTACGCCCTGGCCCCCCCACATGCTGATCTATATTGCACATGCATATGTATGTTTTTCTATTTCAGAGTATACAAATTCCAAACATATGGATATATTTTAATAAAAATGCTATTGATTGTGTTATGTCTGTTTTATAATAATAAAAATTTATTGAATTTCTGAAAAATTGTCTTGATATTTGTGGTCAGTAAATATTTTCTTTTGGGTATTTGCGTAGTGTGGAATATTTACTTTTTTGAATATTTTTCAATATTATTTGGTATTTCTTTTCTATATAGGATTTCTTCATGTCCTCAGGGGACCCAAACATAATGCATGGGACACCAAGTTCTTTGTAACAGTCAAACATTTACTATACAGTAAAAAGTTCATCAGGTGGGCACAGGTGGGATAGGGCACAGCAACTCACACTTCCTTCCTCCTTAGTACAACTTATCTTCTGTCTTGCCACCTGTTCATTCTGGATTATTCCCAAACCCGCTGACTCGATCAGCTTAAGGGATTCGTTGTCTACTTCGGCAGTGCACCCGAGACTGGCCACCTGCCTCCCATGTAATTTTACATACACTGACCTCGTAATGTCAGAAAACCAGGCCCACTCCTTCATAGCTGGCCCAAGCTCTTGGCTCCGGAAGCTAAAGAAATGTCTATCAGCGATCTCCATTTGGCCTCAAACTGCCTCAAATGGTTTGCCCATGCTGTGACAACCAACCAACCACACCCAAACGTGAGCCTCACTATGTGCTTCAATAACTGACATTAACCCCTTCCCGACCTGTGACACAGCGTATGCGTCATGAAAGTCGGTGCCAATCCGACCTGTGACGCATATGCTGTGTCACAGAATGATCGCGTCCCTGCAGATCCGGTGAAAGGGTTAACTCCCATTTCACCCGATCTGCAGGGACAGGGGGAGTGGTAGTTTAGCCCAGGGGAGGTGGCTTCACCCCCCAATGGCTACGATCGCTCTGATTGGCAGTTTCACTTTCAACAACCAATCAGAGCGATTTGTAATATTTCACCTATTATAACTGGTGAAATATTACAATCCAGCCATGGCCGATGCTGCAATATCATCGGCCATGGCTGGAAACACTGATGTGCCCCCACCCCACCCCACCGATCGCCCCCCCAAGCCACCGATCTGTCCTTTACACTGCTCCGCTCCCCTCCGTCCTCCTGTCCGCTCCCCCCATGCTCTTTTCCGCTCACCCCCGTGCTCCAATCCCACCCCCATGCTCCAACCACCCCCCTGCACTCCGATCCACCCCCCCTGCAGTCCGAACCACCCCCCCGTGCTCCGATCCGACCCCCCCGTGCTCCGATCCACCCCCCGTGCTCCGATTTACCCCCCTGCACTCCAATCCCCCCCATCATACACAGTGATCAAAATAAAAAAACACTGAATGACCCCCCCCCCCCTTTGTCACCCCCATAGGTAGGGACAATAATAAAATAAAGATTTTTTTTTTCTTCCACTAAGGTTGGGGTAAGAACTAGGGTTAGGGTTAGGGTTTCGGTATGTGCACACGTATTCTGGTCCTCTGCGGATTTTTCCGCTGCAGATTTGATAAATCTGCAGTGCTAAACCGCTGCGGATTTATGGCAGATTTACCGCGGTTTTTCTGCGCAGTTCGCTGCGGTTTTACAACTGCGATTTTCTATTGCAGCAGTTGTAAAACCGCTGCGGAATCCGTAGAAAGAAGCGACATGCTGCGGAATGTAAACCGCTGCGTTTCCGTGCAGTTTTTCTGCAGCATGTGTACAGCGATTTTTGTTTCCCATAGGTTTACATTGAACTGTAAACTCATGGGAAACTGCTGCGGATCCGCAGCGTTTTCCGCAGCGTGTGCACATACCTTTAGAATTAGGCCATGTGCACACGGTGCGGATTTGGCTGCGGATCCGCAGCGGATTGGCCGCTGCGGATTCGCTGCAGTGTTCCATCAGGTTTACAGTACCATGTAAACCTATGGAAAACCAAATCCGCTGTGCCCATGGTGCGGAAAATACCACGCGGAAACGTTGTGTTGTATTTTCCGCAGCATGTCAATTCTTTGTGCGGATTCCGCAGCGTTTTACACCTGTTCCTCAATAGGAATCTGCAGGTGAAATCCGCACAAAAAACACTGGAAATCCACGGTAAATCCGCAGGTAAAACGCAGTGCCTATTACCCGCGGATTTTTCAAAAATGATGCTGAAAAATCTCACACGAATCCGCAACATGGGCACATAGCCTTAGGGTTAGGGTTGGAATTAGTGTTGTGGTTAGGGTTGTGATTAGGGTTAGGGGTGTGTTGGGATTGGGGTTAGGGGTGTGGGGGGGTTAGTGTTGGAGGTAGAATTGAGGGGTTTCCACTGTTTAGGCACATCAGGGGTCTCCAAACGCAACATGGCGCCACCATTGATTCCAGCCAATCTTGTATTCAAAAAGTCAAATGGTGCTCCCTCACTTCCGAGCCCCGACGTGTGCCCAAACAGTGGTTTACCCCCACATATGAGGTACCAGCATACTCAGGACAAACTGCGCAACAATTACTGGGGTCCAATTTCTCCTGTTACCCTTGTGAAAATAAAAAAAATGCTTGCTAAAACATCATTTTTGATTAACGAAAAATGATTTTTTATTTTCACGGCTCTGCGTTGTAAACGTCTGTGAAGCACTTGGGTGTTCAAAGTGCTCACCACATATCTAGATAAGTTCCGTGGGGGGTCTAGTGTCTAAAATGGGGTCACTTGTGGGGGGTTTCTACTGTTTAGGCACACCAGGGGCTCTGCAAACGTAACGTGACACCCGCAGACCATTCCATCAAAGTCTGCATTTCAAAAGTCACTACTTCCCTTCTGAGCCCCGACGTGTGCCCAAACAGTGGTTTACCCCCACACATGGGTTATCAGCGTACTTAGGAGAAACTGGACAACAACTTTTGGGGTCCAATTTCTCATGTAACCCTTGGGAAAATAAAAAATTCTGGGCTAAATAATTATTTTTGAGGAAAGAAAACGTATTTATTATTTTCACAGCTCTGCGTTATAAACTTCTGTGAAGCTCTTGGAGGTTCAAAGTGCTCACCAGTGCCACACATCTAGATAAGTTCCTTTTCCTTTCGGGGTCTAGTTTCCAAAATGGGGTCACTTGTGGGGGGTTTCTACTGTTTAGCCACATCAGGGGCTCTGCAAACGCAACGTGATGCCCGCAGAGCATTCCATCAAAGTCTGCATTTCAAAACGTCACTACTTCACTCCCGAGCCCCGGCATGTGCCCAAACAGTAGTTTACCCCCACATATGGGGTATCACCGTACTCAGGAGAAACTGGACAACAAATATTGGGGTCAAATTTCTCCTGTTACCCTTGGGAAAATTAAAAAATTCAGGGCTAAATAATTATTTTTGAGGAAAGAAAACGTATTTATTATTTTCACGGCTCTGCGTTATAAACTTCTGTGAAGCACTTGGGGGTTCAAAGTGCTCACCACACATCTAGATAAGTTCCGTTCAGGGTCTAGTTTCCAAAATGGGGTCACTTGTGGGGGGTTTATACTGTTTAGCCACATCAAAGGCTCTGCAAACGCAACGTGACGCCCGCAGAGCATTCCATCAAAGTCTGCATTTCAAAACGTCACTACTTCACTTCCGAGCCCCGGCATGTGCCCAAACAGTAGTTTACCCCCACATATGGGGTATCACTGTACTCAGGAGAAACTGGACAACAACTTTTGGGGTCAAATTTCTCCTGTTACCCTTGGGAAAATAAAAAATTGCAGGCTAAAAGATCATTTTTGAGAAAATTATTTTTTTTTCATTTTCATGGCTCTGCGTTATAAACTTCTGTGAAGCACTTGGGGGTTCAAAGTCCTCACCACACATCTAGATTAGTTCCTTTGGGGGTCTAGTTTCCAAAATGGGGTCATTTGTGGGGGATCTCCAATGTTTAGGCACACAGGGGCTCTCCAAACGTGACATGGTGTCCGCTAATGATTAGAGCTAATTTTCCATTTAAAAAGCCAAATGGCGTGCCTTCCCTTCCAAGCCCTGCCGTGCGCCCAAACAGTGGTATTCCCCCACATATTGGGTATCAGCGTACTCGGGACAAACTGGACAACAACATTTGGGGTCAAATTTCTCCTGTTACCCTTGGGAAAATAAAAAATTGCAGGCTAAAAGATCATTTTTGAGAAAATATTTTTTTTTTCATTTTCAAGGCTCTGCGTTATAAACTTCTGTGAAGCACTTGGGGGTTCAAAGTCCTCACCACACATCTAGATTAGTTCCTTTGGGGGTCTAGTTTTCAAAATGGGGTCATTTGTGGGGGATCTCCAATGTTTAGGCACACAGGGGCTCTCCAAACGTGACATGGTGTCCGCTAATGATTAGAGCTAATTTTCCATTTAAAAAGCCAAATGGCGTGCCTTCGCTTCCAAGCCCTGCCGTGCGCCCAAACAGTGGTTTACCCCCACATATGGGGTATCGGCGTACTCAGGACAAACTGGACAACAACATTTGGGGTCCAATTTCTCCAATTACCCTTGGCAAAATAGGAAATTCCAGGCTAAAAAATCATTTTTGAGGAAAGAAAAGTTATTTTTTATTTTCATGGCTCTGCGTTATAAACTTCTGTGAAGCACCTGGGGGTTTAAAGTGCTCAATATGCATCTAGATAAGTTCCTTGGGGGGTCTAGTTTCCAAAATGGGGTCACTTGTCGGGGAGCTCCCATGTTTAGGCACACAGGGGCTCTCCAAACGCGACATGGTGTCCGCTAACAATTGGAGCTAATTTTCCATTCAAAAAGTCAAATGGCGCGCCTTCCCTTCCGAGCCCTGCCGTGTGCCCAAACAGTGGTTTACCCCCACATATGAGGTATCGGCGTACTCGGGAGAAATTGCTCAACAAATTTTAGGATCCATTTTATCCTATTGCCCATGTGAAAATGAAAAAAATGAGGCTAAAAAATTTTTTTGTGAAAAAAAAGTACTTTTTCATTTTTACGGATCAATTTGTGAAGCAAATGGGGGTTCAAAGTGCTCACTATGCATCTAGATAAGTTCCTTGGGGTGTCTAGTTTCCAAAATGGGGTCACTTGTGGGGGAGCTCCAATTGTTAGGCACACGGGGGCTCTCCAAACGTGACATGGTGTCCGCTAAAGAGTGGAGCCAATTTTTCATTCAAAAAGTCAAATGGCACTCCTTCCCTTCCAAGGCCTGCCGTGCGCCCAAACAGTGGTTTACCCCCACATGTTAGGTATCAGCGTACTCAGGACTAATTGGACAACAACTTTCGTGGTTCAGTTTCTCCTTTTACCATTGTGAAATCAAAAAAATTGTTGCTAAAAGATAATTTTTGTGACTAAAAAGTTAAATGTTCATTTTTTCCTTCCATGTTGCTTCTGCTGCTGTGAAGCACCTGAAGGGTTAATAAACTTCTTGAATGTGGTTTTGTGCACCTTGAGGGGTGCAGTTTTTAGAATGGTGTCACTTTTGGGTATTTTCAGCCATATAGACCCCGTAAACTGACTTCAAATGTGAGGTGGTCCCTAAAAAAAATGGTTTTGTAAATTTCGTTGTAAAAATGAGAAATCGCTGGTCAAATTTTAACCCTTACAACTTCCTAGCAAAATAAAATTTTGTTTACAAAATTGTGCTGATGTAAAGTATACATGTGGGAAATGTTATTTATTAACTATTTTGTGTCACATAACTCTCTGGTTTAACAGAAGAAAAATTCAAATTGTGAAAATTGCGAAATTTTCAAAATTTTCGCCAAATTTCCATTTTTATCACAAATAAACGCATAATTTATTGACCTAAATTTACCACTGTCATGAAGCACAATATGTCATGAAAAAACACTCTCAGAACCGCTAGGATCCGTTGAAGCGTTCCTGAGTTATTACCTCATAAAGGGACACTGGTCAGAATTGCAAAAACGGCCAGGTCATTAAGGTCAAAATAGGCTGGGTCATGAAGGGGTTAAACTCCCCCTAACCAGGAAGTGCCCCCATTTTATTCACACTAGTGCCTGACGATCACTGGGCTATTTCTATTCTTAACCATTTTCTATCTTATATGCTAAAGCTGTTATCCATAATCTATATCCTATGCTGTCCTAAACTTATCCCATGCTATACTCACATGATATACTGCACATCACCATGATACATTACATTACACTGGACACACGTTACTTTTACATATAAGACCGCACATGTAGGAACAGGGTAAAACATTCCGCATCCCTACAATCATGCACTGCTGTACGGTTGTGCCCAGGTATTTCTCCTTTAATAGCGACTGCAGGGAGCATCTTATAGAATTGCTGACTTTATAATGCAAGGTTGGATCAAGAATGTCAGGGCCTAGCAGGATTGGGTTCCTAATGGGAAGATATATATATATATATATATATATATAAGTCCAGCTCAAAAAACGGGATGCCTCACCCTTACCTGCACTAAGAGCACAAACCTGAAACTTAACAAAAAAAATGTAATGCAAGGTTGGATCAAGTATGCCAGACTAAGAGCTGCTGGTCCAGGTTACCTGTCTTTTCTACATCATAAATTGGGGTCTAAATGGCGACCCCCTATATGATATCCATATCACCTGTTTGGTATATGGACGAGGATTGTCTTAATGATACACTGCTTTAAGCATAAAATATTGTGGTCATACTGTAGCCGCATTTTTAATGCAAAGCCTGTTGAACAATCAAATTTTTATGTCTATTCATTATTAGTAGAGATAAGCACGACATTATCGCTGCAGCTGATACACGCACAATGTCGAGCCTTGCTGGCAAATCAAAGGAGGCTGCTAAAGAATACTGATGTGGCTGCTGCATCAGGGTCCGGCATATCAATTTTCTCATCTCTAGTTGTTAGTATAGTTTTCTGTTAACTAAATAATGAAAAAAGATAATAAAGAAAAAGTTACTAGCAACATGTACTTGATTAAACTTTGTGAGACAGCTACCAATAGAGAAAATCAAGCTGTAATAAGTTCCTGTTTTTGTATATTTACCGTATTTTTCGCTTTGTAAGATGCTCCGGATTATAAGACGCACCCCAAATTTTGAGGCGAAAAATAGGAAAAAACTTTTTTTAATAAATTGGTGGGGCGTCTTATAATCCATGCGTCTTATTACTTACCAGGGGTTGTGGTGGATCAGGGTCCCAGGGTCGTTGCTGGAGGCAGGAGTGGAGCATTGCTGCAGGCTGGGATGAGGGGGTCTGCAGGGGGCTCCTGTGCTGCAGGGGGGTTCCTGTGCTGCAGGCTGGGATGAGGGGTCTGCAGGGGGGCTCCTGTGCTGCAAGCTGGGATGAGGTGTCTGCAGGGGGCTCCTGTGCTGCAGGGCTGTCTCCGATGCTGCAGGGCTGTCTCCGGTGCTGCAGGGGGCTCTGGCGACATTTTGTGAAAGGCCAGAGCCCCCGGCAGTTCGTCCATGCGTTCCTGTATGACTGACTCCGGGAAAATGGCCGCCGGAATCTCAAGAGATGAGATCTTAGCGCTGAAATCTCATCTCCCGAGATTCTGGCGGCCATTCTCCCGGAATTAGTCATACTGGAACTAACTCTGGGAAAATGGCCGCCAGAATCTCGAGAGATGAGATCTCAGCGCTGAAACCTCATCTCCCGAGATTCCGGCGGCCATTTTCCCGGAATTAGTCATACTGGAACGCATGGACAAACTGCCGGGGGGCTCTGGTCTTTCAAAAAATGTCGCCAGAGCCCCCCGCAGCACCGGAGCCTCCAGCATCACCCGGGGCAGCAGCGGACAACCCCGGCAGCGGCGGCGGATGACAGCGGCGGCGGGCGGTAGCGGCGGCGGACACCCCCTCATCCCAGCCTGTAATGGTAAGCGGTATATCCACTTTGTTAGACGCACCCACATTTCCCCCCCAAATTTGGGGGAAATAAAGTGCATATATTTTTATAATGTGAATTTCAAATTGACTGAGGTAGGAATAAAATTAATTCAGCATCCACTAATCCTTATCCTATCTAACAATTAAAGTGACCCTGGGACTGAAAAGTGACTATACATTTTTTATGTATTTTCAATAAAAATGGGCGAATGTATTTGAGTTGAATTGGATGCTACTCGAATTTTGCAAAAATCCGTATTCAGCTAAATTTTGGCAACTTTTAAGCAAATACCGTATATTCTCGAGTATAAGCCGACCCCCCTAATTTTGCTACAAAAAACTGGGAAAACTTAATGACTCGAGTATAAGCCTAGGGTGGAAAATGCAGCAGCTACTTTTGTCAAAAGTAAAAATAGATACCAATAAAAGTAAAATTAATTGAGACATCAGTAGGTTAGGTGTTTTTGAATATCCATATTGAATCAGGAGCCCCATATAATGCTCCATAAAGTTTATGATGGGCCGCATAAGATGCTCCATATTAAAATATGCCCCATATAATCCTGCATAAAGGTTAATAATGGCCCCATAAGATGTTCCATAGACACATTTGCCCAATATAATGCTGCACAAATGTTGATTATGGCCCTATAAGATGCTCCATAAAGATATTTGCCCCATATAGTGCTGCACAAACGTTGATCATGGCCCCATACACACACTTGCCGCATACAGACACTTGCCCCATATAGTGCTGCACAAACGTTATAGCCCCATACAGACACTTGCCCCATATAGTGCTGCACAAACGTTATGGCTCTATACAGTGCTGCACAAATGTTATGGCCCCATATAGTGCTGCACAAACGTTATGGCCCCATATAGTGCTACACAAACGTTATGGCCCCATACAGTGCTGCACAAACGTTATGGCCCCATACAGTGCTGCACAAACATCATGGCCCCACACAGTGCTGCACAAACGTTATGGCCCCATATAGTGCAGCACAAACGTAATTGCCCCATACAGTGCTGCACAAACGTTATGGCCCCATATAGTGCTCCACAAATGTTATGGCCCCATAGATGCTCCTTAGAGACACTTGCCCCATTTGCTGTTGCTGCGATAAAAAACAGAAAATCACATACTCACCTCTCCGTTGCTCAGGCCCCCGGCACTTTCAATATTCACCTGCTCCTCGTTCCGGCGCCGCTCCATCTTCAGCGTCTCCTGCACTGACGTTCAGGCAGATGGTGCGCACTAACCACG
The DNA here is from genome assembly GCF_032444005.1 of Ranitomeya imitator. Lineage (NCBI taxonomy): Eukaryota > Metazoa > Chordata > Amphibia > Anura > Dendrobatidae > Ranitomeya > Ranitomeya imitator. Next base: position 409,550,569 of record NC_091282.1, on the reverse strand, counting down.
TCACTGCGCCTTCTGACCTGAGCGTCACAGCTGAAGATGGAGCGGCACCAGATTGAGGAGAAGGTGAATATCGTGCAGCGCAGCGCTCCCCTCCCCGTTATACTCACCTGCTCCTGGTGCAGTCCCTGCACGTCTGTTCCCTGGCGCCGGCAGCTTCTTCCTGTACTGAGCCGTCACCGTTACCGCTCATTACAGTAATGAATATGCGGCTCCACCTCTATGGAAGGTGGAGCCGCTTATTCATTACTGTAATGAGTGGTACCATGTGACCGCTCAGTACAGGAAGAAGCTGTCAGCGCCGGGGAAAAGACATGCAGGGACCGCACCAGGAGCAGGTGAGTATAGTTAAACAGCCCACACTCCCCCTCCCCTGCCGACCCCTGGGTATGACTCGAGTATAAGCCGAGAGGGGGACTTTCAACCCAAAATAATGGGCTGAAAATCTCGGCTTATACTCAAGTATATACGGTACTTTTTAGTCAGTTTAAATGTCAACATTTTAGGGTACTACCATAAAGCTAAAAATTAAAAGTCTTTCCTTTTGATAATGCTCTATGAAAATATACAGTGCCATGAAAAAGTATTCATACCCCAAGAACTTTTCAACATTTTTTTCAAGTTACCCCCACAATCTTTAATGTATTTTATTGGGATTTTATGTGATATACCAACACAAAGTAACAAGTATTTGTGAAGTGTGAAGGAACTGATACATGATTTTTGAAAATATTTTAAAAATATAAATCTGAAATTTGTGACATGCATTTGTATTCAGCCCCCTGTAGTCTGATACCCCTAAATAAAATCCTGAGTAATCAATTACCTATGGATGTCACATAATCAGTAAATTGAGTCCACCTGTGTGTAATTTATTCTCAGTATAACTACAGCTGTGTGAGAACATTAAGTCAGAGAGAATCATGAAAGCAAAGAAGCACACCAGACAGGTCATGGATAAAGTCGTGGAGAAGAGTGTTATGACCCCAATGGCGAGGGTCTCAGAGGAACGTGGAAGTCTGCAAGATACAAAAATCCAGCTCATAGGGCAGTGGTAACTGGGTTGACCATATATCTACTCCTAACGCCAACACTAGAAGTAGCCGGGGGTCATACCTACGTTGATCCTAGATGACTCGCGCCAGCCGGAGAATCTAAATACCCCTAGTAGAGGAAAACAAAGACCTCTCTTGCCTCCAGAGAAAGGGACCCCAAAGCAGGATAGAAGCCCCCCACAAATAATAACGGTGAGGTAAGAGGAAATGACAAACACAGAAATGAACCAGGTTTAGCACAGAGAGGCCCGCTAACTAATAGCAGAATATAGAAAGGTAACTTATATGGTCAACAAAAAACCCTATCAAAAATCCACACTGGAAATTCAAGAACCCCCGAACCGTCTAACGGTCCGGGGGGAGAACACCAGCGCCCTAGAGCTTCCAGCAAAAGTCAGGATACAGATTAGGAACAAGCTGGACAAAAATACAAAACCAAAAACAAATAGCAAAAAGCAAAGTAAATGACTTAGCTGAATAACCGGACCAGGAACAGTAGACAAGAGCACAGCAGATTAGCTCTGATAACTACGTTGCCAGGCATAGAACTGAGTGTCCAGGGAGCTTATAAAGCAACGCCCCTAACTAACGACCCAGGTGCGGATAAAAGGAAAGACAGAAAAACCAGAGTCAAAAAACTAGTAACCACTAGAGGGAGCCAAAAAGCAAATTCACAACAGAAGAGTAAAGCAGGGTTAGGTTAGAAAAAATAGTCCAATCTTTGAACATAACAAGAAGCACTGTTCAATCCATCATCCACAAAAGGAAGGAGCATGACACAACTGCAAACCTACCAAGACATGGCCATTCAACTGACACCCCAAGCAATTACAGTACTAAGGCCCATGGTCACTCTAGAGGAGCTGCAGAGGTCCACAGCTCAAGTGAAAGAATATTTCCACAAGATAACTATTAGTAATATACTCCACAAACCTGGCCTCTATGCAAGAGTGGCAAGAAGAATTACATATTTGTAAGCAAGCCATAAGAAGATCCATTTTCAGGGAAGCTGGTCAGAGTTGATGGGAAGATGGATTGAGCTAAATAGGGGGCAATTACTTATGTTTTAGATCAAAGCATTTTCATATGTATGAATGGCCCAATCAAAGTCCAGACCTAAATCCCATTGATAATCTGTGCCAAGACTTGAAAATTTCTATTCACAGATGCCCTCCATCATATATTACCGAGCTGCAGTTAAGGTACCTTCACACTGAGCAACTTTAGAATGATAACGATAGCGATCCGTGACGTTGCAGCCTCCTGGATAGCGATATTGTTTTGTTTGACACGCAGCAGTGATCAGGATCCTGCTGTGACATTGCTGGTCGGAGCTAGAAAGCCAGGACTTTATTTCGTCGCTGATCACCCGCTGACATTGCTGAATCGGCGTGTGTGACGCCGATCCAGCGATGTCTTCACTTGTAACCAGGGTAAACATCGGGTTACTAAGCGCAGGGCCGCGCTAAGTAACCCGATGTTTACCCTGGTTACCATTGTAAATGTAAAAAAAAAAACACTACATACTTACATTCCGGTGTCTGTCGCGTCCCCCAGCATCAGTTTCCCTGCACTGTGTCAGCGCCGGCCGGCCGTAAAGCAGAGCACAGCGGTGACATCACCGCTCTGCTTTACGGCCGGCGCTTACAAAGTGCAGGGAAGCTGATGCCGGGGGACGCGACAGACACCGGAGTGTAAGTATGTAGTGTTTTTTTTTTTTTACATTTACAGTGGTAACCAGGGTAAACATTGGGTTACTAAGCGCGGCCCTGCGCTTAGTAACCCGATGTTTACCCTGGTTACCCGGGGACTTCGGCATCGTTGGTCGCTGGAGAGCTGTCTGTGTGACAGCTCTGCAGCAACCACACAACGACAAAACCGACGCTGCAGCGATCGGCATCGTTGTCTATATCGCTGCAGCGTCGCTTAATGTGACCGTACCTTTAGTTTACAAAGAATGGGAAAAACTTTAATCCTCTAGATGAGCAAAACTGTTATGGACACACCCCAAAAGACTTTGCAGCAACAATTGCAAGTGGACCTACCTAGCATTGACTAAGGAACTCAGGAACAATTTTAAGATTTATGTTTTTAAATAATTAGAACACCATGTATCATCTCTTTTACACTTCCCATATACATGCTTGTTATGGTTGGTATATCACAAATAATCTGAACAAAAAAAAATTTAGTTTGTGGGTGTAACGTTAAAAAATGTGGAAAAGTTCACTTGGTTTGAATACGTTTTCAAGGCACTGTATTCCAAAATAATACAATTAAAAGGTACAAATTGTTGTGGAAAAAAACAAGCTCTCATTCATTTATGTAAAAAGAAAAAAATAAATATTAGATCTCTTACAATATGACAACCAAAAGAAAACATGTTTATTTTTTACCCGTGAAAAAGTTGTAAAACAAACAATTTAAAACTGGATATCATGGTAATTGCATCAATGCGCAGAATAAAGTTAATATATCAATTATACTTCATGGTGAAAATAAAATGAAAAAACAATTTCAGATGCAAAGTTTTCTGTTTACGCTTTCATGCCAGCACATGTCCAGGTCCATTTTAAGTTCAACAATGACCATATGGATGATCCAGAGGAAACATAGGAGAATTTCATGTGGTCAATATAGACCCAAATTGAACTTTTTGGTATCAAATCCTCTCGCCATGTTTGGAGAAAGAAATAGGATTAGTACAAATCCAAGAACACCGTTCCAACCATGAAGCATGATGGGGGAAACATCATATTTTGATTGTGCCTTTCTGCAAAGGGGAAAAGACGACTGCACCGTATTGAAGGAAAGATGGATGGGGTCATGTATCGCAAGATTTTGGCCAGCAACCTCCTTCCCTCTGTAAGCATTACATAGTTGCAAATTGTTACATAGGATGAAAAAAGACCTATGTCCATCAAGTTCAGTCTTTCTCCACCAATTATTTTTTTTGCCACTAAATTAACTATAACCAGCAATGTTATGTGTACTGAGGAAATTATCCAGCTCTTTTTTAAAAGCTGTTATAGTATCTGCCATTACTACATTGAAGATGGGTCGTGGCTGTGTCTTCAAGCAGGACAATGACTCGAAACACACAGCCAGGGCAGCTAAGGAGTTGCTCCATAAGAAGCATTTCAAGGTCCTGAAGTTGCCTAGCCAGTGTCCAGACTTGAACCCAATAGAAAATCTTTAAACAGACCTGAAACTCAATGTTGTCCAGTGACAGCCCAAAACTCAAAAGATCTGGAGAAGATCTCTATTGAGGAGTGGGCAAAAATCCCTGCTGCAGTATGTGCAAACTTGGTCTAGAACTACAGGAAATGTATGACCTCTGTAATTGCAAACAAAGGTTTCTGTACGAATGCTAAGTTCTGTTTTTCCCCACTATATGCAACCAAAAAGGTATCTATAAATTGCAGCTTGCTCTGCAAAAAATAGCCCTCACACAACACTGAGTTAAAGTTAAAAAAGTTACTGGTATCATAAATTTTAAAAGTTTTGGAAATCAGAAATTGTTTCTTTTTTTAAGAAATTTTTGTACAAATGAAGCAAAACACAAAAAACCTACATACATTTTGTATTGTCGTGATCATATCCATCCAGAATAAAGATAAAATATCAATTACACTTAACGCTAAATCACTTTTGAGATCGATTGCATGTCACCTAACATTCTGATAGTTATTCCATATCATCGACAGAAAACACTTTCTCTACAACTCATTAATATCATGTTACTAAAACAAGAGAAACTACTGTCAAAACTTTAAATACTGTGTGGAAATTTTTTAACTTATTTGTGAACTATAGATGTAAAGATTTTTACAGCAGCAAAGATTATGTACTAGCTTATGCCCAGTCTCTATGTGTCTAAACGTTCAAACTAATCTAATTCTTTTCTTTTGTCTCGCTCTGACTTTTTTTTTTTTACTGTTTTGGTGTTTGGATACTTTTGTTGAATTTCTCGATAGACGTCAACATCTTCTTATTAGGGATGAGCAAACGTGTTGGGTGATACTCGGATATCACTTGCGTATCTGTGTGCTCGGGTATGCTCGCTACTCAGTGAGCATTAGGCTGTGCTTGATTTAAAACTCGAATCCCCACCCCACATGTTCGGCACCTCTGACACAGCTAATAAGCAAGTGTTGATTGCCTGTTTTAAAATGTTTCTGGGTCGAATTACTCACCCATACAGTATTCCATGGTATGTGATATATTTCTGTGATATCTAACAATTCCAAAAAGCGTTGAAACATTTTTCTGGGTTAAATTTCTCTCCCATACAGTATTCTGTGGTCTGAGGTACATTACTATTACAGTGGGGAAAGAAAGTATTTAGTCAGCCACCAATTGTGCAAGTTCTCCCACTTAAAAAGATGAGAGAGGCCTGTAATTCACATCATAGGTAGACCACAACTATGAGAGTCAAAATGAGAAAACAAATACAGAAAATCACCTTGTCTGATTTGGCAAGATTTAGCTTGCAAATTATGGTGGAAAATATGTATTAGGTCACCTAAAATATGCAAGATTTCTAGTTCTCACGGACCTGTAACTTTTTCTTTAAGAGGCTCCATTGTCCTCCACTCATTACCTGTATTAATGGCACCTGTTTGCACTTGTTATCAGTATAAAAGACACCTGTCCACAACCTCAAACAAGCACACTCCAAACTCTACTATGGTGAAGACCAAAAAGCTGTCAAAGGACACCAGAAACAAAATTGTAGTTCTGCACCAGTCTGGGAAGACTGAATCTGCAACAGGCAAGCAGCTTGGTGTAATGAAATCAACTGTGGGAGCAATAATAAGAAAATGGAAGACCTACAAGACCACTGATAATCTCCCTCAATCTGGGGCTCCACAAAAGATCTCACCCCGTGGGGTCAAAATGATCACAAGAGCGTTAAGCAAAAATCTCAGAACCACATAGGGGGACCTATTGAATGACATGCATAGAGCTGGGGACACCGTAACAAAGGCTACAATCAGCAACACACTAGATCACCAGGGACTCAGATCCTGCAGTGCCAGACGTGTCCCCCTGCTTAAGCCATTACATGTCTGGGCCCATCTGAAGTTTACTAGAGAGCATTTGGAATATCCAGAAGAGTATTGGGAGAATGTCATATGGTCTGATGAAACCAAAATAGAATTGTTTAGTAGAAACAAAACTCGTCGTGTTTGGAGGAGACAGAATGCTGAGTTGCATCCACCATACCTACTGTGAAGCATGGGGGTGGAAACATCATGCTTTGGGGCTGCTTCTCTGGAAAGCGACCAGGACGACTGATCCATGTACATGAAAGAATGAATGGGGCCATGTATCATGAGATTTTGAGTGCCAACCTCCTTCCATCAGCAAGGGCATTGAAGATTAAACGTGGATGGGTCTTTAAGCATGATAATGATCCCAAGCACACCACCAGGGCAACAAAGGAGTTGTTTCATAAGAAGCATATGAAGGTTCTGGAGTGGCCTAGCCAGTCTCCAGATCTCAACCCCATAGAAAACCTTTGGAGGGAGTTGAAAGTCCATGTTGCCCAGCGACAGGCTCAAAACATCACTGCTCTAGAGGAGATCTGCATGGAGGAAAGGGCCAACATACACCAACAGTCTGTGCCAACCTTGTGAAGACTTACAGAAAACATTTGACCTCTGTCATTGCCAAAAAAGGATATATGACAATATATTGAGATGAAATTTTCTTAATGACTAAGTGTTAGGCGCTTGGATTCTCCCACTGCATGGGGTAGATCCCAAGCCTTCTCTGCCTCTGGTGTCTCTCATTCTGCTTTAACTGCAGTGGGAGCTGCTCAGCAAAGATGTTGGTTTCAGCATCTTGCCCAGACTTTTGTTGTTCTATTGGTTACTGCTGGCTCTCCAGCCAAAGCTATAGTAACTAGCATCAGGCAGCGGCGAACAGGCGTTCCAGAGGCTAAGTCCAAAAATCACCCTACTAAGTCCAGAAATCACTCTATGCTCGTGAGGTGGTGACCTCTCATTGGTGGTCGGGCGTCAGCTGCTCGGGTGACGTGGCAGTTCCGAATTGGTCGACGAGCAAAGTCCTGACTGGACTTAAACAGGAATGCATAAAAGGTTTCCTGGAGTGCGTGTTGGCGTGCTAAGATCATTTATATCATATGTGTGTGTGGAACATAACGGTAGTGTAAACTTGTCTTCGTGTGCTCAGGGCAGGTGTAAAGTCTATAGAATTCCAGCACCTCCGGAGAGGAGCTTGGGTGAATTCAGGGCAGGCATATAGCCTTTAGAATTCCTGCACCTCCAAAGAGGAGTTTGTGTGCATGCACACGCTGTGATTGTGTCTACTACCTGTTCCTTTGCCCCTGTGAAGGTTGCGTTCTCCTGTGATGTTAACAGGGATCCTGCTTAGCACCATACCTGCTCTGTTATTGTGTGTGAGTGACACAGCTCTACTGCAAAACACATTTTCCATTGCTGTGTGCAAGTGACTCAGTCTCGTGTGATATATACTGAGTGACGTGTAACTCAGTGCGAGCTAACTATCGCTCACTGTATGTTTTGCCATTGTTCACATTAGCTGCAGTTTTCCATCCCTAAATGGTGGACATCGGGTTGTGATCGCATTTCATCATAATTTATATTTAGTGTGATCCACCAACCCTAATGGCAAGTACTTATTTTCCAAAATTTGCAAAATAAATCTTGCCAAATCAGACAAGGTGATTTTCTGGATTTGTTTTCTCATTTTGACTCTCATAGTTGTGGTCTACCTATGTCAATTACAGGCCTCTCATCTTTTTAAGTGGGAGAAATTGCACAATTGGTGGCTGACTAAATACTTTTTTTCCCCACTGTATATCTATTACTCAAAAAACGCGTTCAAAAGTTTTGCTGGGTTCAATTTCTCAGCCATATAGTATTCCATGGACTGGGTTACATTTTTGTGATATATAACACTCCAAAAATGCATAAAAAAGTTGCTGTTTTAATTTTTTCGGCCATACAGTATTCCGTAGTGTTGGGTACATTTACGTGATATCTAGCACTACAAATAGGCATTTTAATTTTTCTCTGGCTTCAAGTACTCACCCATACAGTATTCTGTGGTGTTGGGTACATTTCTCTGATATCTAACACTTACAAAAGTCTTTCAAAAATTTTGCTGGGTTAAATTTCTCAACCATATTCCATGGTCTGATGTACATTTTTGTGATAGATAATACTCCAAAACATGCATTTAAAATTTTTATTGGGTTAAAGGAGTTGTCCACTGCAATAACCTTTTTTTTCATAAAACTTGCTATTATTTGTGCCACTGAAAACATCCACTGTGTTTATTTTAGCAATATTACCTTTCATCATGCTGTAGCAGAACATCTTCTGTGCTGGATCCAGCTCTTATGGGGTTAATCGACAACTTCCTTTCTCCTGACTTATTGTGCTCTAATACTGCAAGTTCCATGATGCTTTGCACAGGCCACTAAGCCTGACCCTAGCACACCCACTCCAAATCACACCCAAACCCCTCCCTCCTCTCCCTCCTCTAGCTTAAAAAGATTTGTGATATCATTTCTGCCAACCTCCTCTTTTATATTTGTCCAACCCACACTCCATTACACACAGATAGATAGGTAGATAGATGATAGATAGAAAGATAGATAGATAGATAGATAGATATGGGATGTATAGATAGATACATACAGAGATATATCTATATATCTATATCTATTTCCATAGATATGTCCATATCCATGTTTCTAAACCCCTTCACCCCTGAAGCTTTTTTCGTTTATCGCTCCCCTTCTTTCCAGAGCCATAATTTTTCCATCAATATGGCCATGTGGGGGTTTGTCTTTTGCGGGACAAGTTCTACTTTTGAACGACATCATTGGTTTTACCATGTCGTGTAACAGAAAATGTGAAAAAAAATTCAAAGTGCGATGAAATTGCAAAAAAAAAGTGCAATCACACACTTGTATTTTGCTTGGCTTTTTTGCTAGGTTAACTAAATGCTAAGACTGTGTGCACATGTTGCACATGTTTGATTCCAGATCCGCAGTGTTTTTTGCCACACAGAATTGCATCAAATCAGTGTAGTGCACAACCAATGTAAGTCTATGAGAGCTGCAGACTTATTGTGCACATACTGTGGAAAAGCCGCACCGAAATACAGCATGTCACTTCTTTTGTGCTGAACTGCAAAGTTTCTGCACCCTTAGACTTTCATTGAGTTGGGCACATCCGCAGCAAAACCGCAGATGTAAAAAAGATCTGCAGTTTAGCTGCAGATGTGGGTCTGAGAAATGCTGCAGTTCAGGAGGAGGGAAGTGTGTGGGCGGTTACCGTGTGCATGTATGTGTGTGTGGGTGAGGTCTGCGGGCTGTTCGGGTGTGTGTGGGACTGTTTGGGTGTGGGCGGGACTGTTTAGGTGTGTGCAGGACTGTTTGGGTGTGTGCAGGACTATGCAGGTGTGTGCCTGGCTATTCGGGTGTGTGCGGGACTGATCGGGTGTCTGCTGGGCTGTTCGGGTGTGTGCCTGGCTGTTCGGGTGTGTTCGGGACTGTTCGGGTGTGTGCTGGACTGTTCGGGTGTGTGCAGGTGGTGTCTGTGGGCTGTTCGGGTGTGTGCAGGACTGTTCGGGTGTGTGCAGGTGGTGTCTGTGGGCTGTTTGGATGTGTGCGGCGCTGTGCGGGACTGTTCAGGTGTGTGCGGGACTGTGCGGGTGTGTGCCTGGCTGCTCGGGTGTGTGCGGGGCTGTGCGGGGGTCTTTTTGGGTGTGTGTGCAGGCATCATCTGATGGGACTACAAGTACGCAGCATCCAACCTGCAGCTACTTTGGATGTAATCCGGACAGTGGACACATACCTACACTATCCATACATCTATCAAAAGATATATCTATCCAGATATATCTATAGATAGATATATGAATAGATAGATGTATGCATCTATAGATCTATCTATATGTAGATCTGTCTATCCATTTCATCTATCATCTATCTGTCTATCTGTGTGTGTAATTGAGTGTGGGTTGGACAAATGTAAAAGAGGATGTTGGACAATAATGACATCACAAATCTTATTTTTAGCTCAATAATATATCTTTATTTAGCTTTCAAAAATGCATGCAAAAACGCATAAAAACAGCGCAAAAAATGCACCAAAAACAAATTAAAAAATGCATCAAAACTGCGCAAAAATGCATCAAAATGCATCAAAATGCACCAAAAACTGCATCAAAACCGCACTAAAATCAGCATCAAAACTGCACAAAAAACTGCATCAAAACTGCATAAAACTGCACCAAAAACTGCATCAAAACTGCATGAAAACCGCAACAAAAACTGCATCAAAACCGCACCAAAAATTGCCTCAAAAATGCATCAAAACTGCACCAAAAACTGCATCAAAACTTCACCAAAAACTGCATATAAAACCTGAATCAAAACCGCACAAAAACGCACCAAATACTGCAGCAAAAACTGAATCAAAACAGTGCAAAAAACGCACAAAAAAGCACCAAAAACTGCATAAAAAACCCACTTCAAAACCGCACAAAAAGCAAAACAAAACCATGAAAAAACCGCATCAAAAACGCAGCTGCGTTTTCTGCAAGGAGATGCAGACTTTGTACAGAAAATTCTGGACCCAAATCTGCAACGTGTGCACACAGCCTAAAACTGACCTGTCATCATGATTCTCCAGGTCATTACGAGTTCATAGACACCAAACACGTCTAGGTTCTTTTTTATCTAAGTGATGAAAAAAAATTCCAAACTTTGCTAAAAAAAATAATAAAATAATTGCTCCATTTTCCAATACCCGTAGCATCTATACTTTCTGCGATATCGGGTCGGAAGAGGGCTAATTTTTTGTGAGTCGAGCTGACGTTTTTAATGATACCACTTTTGTGCAGATACGTTCTTTTGATCACCCGTTATTGCATTTTAATGCAATGTTGCGGCAACCAAAAAAACATAATTTTGGCTTTTGATTTTTTTTCTCGCTATGCTGTTTACCGATCATGTAATTTTTTTTTTAATTGAAAACAGCTGACATGTTGCGGCTTTGAAGTGGGCTCACCGCCGAAGCCCACCTCAAAGCGGGGGATACTGCCATCTGACCTACTTTTCCGTCAGCTAGCAGAAAGGGGTTAATGAACAATTTATTTCAGTAATAAAAAAAGGAAAAAAAAAATGGCATGGGCTCCCGCTCAATTTTCTGCGCCAGAGGGGGAAAGCCGATGGCCAGTGCCAATATTTGTAGCCTGGGAAGGGGTTAATACCCATAGCCCCCTCCCAGACTATGAATATCAGTCCTCAGCTGTCTGTGTAGCCTTTACTAGTGACTTTAAAGGTACCTTCACACATAACGATATTGTTAACGATATCGTTGCTATTTGTGACGTAGCAACGATATCGTTAATGAAATCGTTATGTGTGACAGCGACCAACGATCAGGCCCCTGCTGGGAGATCGTTGGTCGCTGAATAAAGTCCAGAACTTTATTTGGTCGCTGGACTCCTGCTGACATCGCTGGATCGGCGTGTGTGACACCGATCCAGCGATGTCTTCACTGGTAACCAGGGTAAACATCGGGTAACTAAGCGCAGGGCCGCGCTTAGTAACCCGATGTTTACCCTGGTTACCATGCTAAGAGTAAAAAAAAACAAACACTAGATACTTACCTACAGCCGTCTGTCCTCCAGCGCTGTGCTCTGCACACCTCCTGTACTGGCTGTGAGCGTCGGTCAGCCGGAAAGCAGAGCGGTGACGTCACCGCTCTGCTTTCCGGCTCACAGCCAGTACAGGAGGAGTGCAGAGAAGCAGAGCACAGCGCTGGAGGACAGACAGCGGTAGGTAAGTATCTAGTGTTTGTTTTTTTTTACTTTTAGCATGGTAACCAGGGTAAACATCGGGTTACTAAGCGCGGCCCTGCGCTTAGTTACCCGATGTTTACCCTGGTTACCGGCATCGTTGGTCGCTGGAGAGCGGTCTGTGTGACAGCTCTCCAGCGACCAAACAGCGACGCTGCAGCGATCCGGATCGTTGTCGGTATCGCTGCAGCGTCGCTTAATGTGAAGGGGCCTTTAGGTGACAAGTGATGGTGAGTATGTACTCTATGTTTAATATGTATGTTGTATGCATGTACTGTATGTGGCATGGTGCATGTCGCATGGTGCATGTCATATGTTGCATGTCACATATAGCATGTCGTATGTTGCATGGTGCATGTGACATGGTACATGTCACATGTCGTATGTTGCATGTTGCATGGTGCATGTCGCATACTGTATGTTGCATGTAGCATGTCGCATGGTGCATGTCACATGTTGTATGTAGCATGTTGTATGACATGTTGCATGTTACATGTCGCATGTTGCATGTCACATGTTGTATGTTGCTTGTTGCATGTTGTATGTTGCATGCCACATGGTGCATGTCGCTTGTCGCATGGTGCATGTTGCATGTCACATGCTGCATGGTGCATGTCACATAGTGCTTGTTGCATGTCACGTGTCGCATGGTGCATGTCGCATGTCACATGTTGCATGGTGCATGTCACACATCACATGGTGCATGTCGCATAGTGCATGTCACATGTTGCATGTCGCATGGTGCATGTTGCATGTCGCATGTTGCATGTCACATGTCGCATGGTGCATGTCACTTGTCGCATTGTGCATGTCGCATGGTGCATGTTGCATGTCACATGTCGCATGGTGCATGTCACATGATGTATGGTGCACGTTGTATTTTGTATGTGTGTAATGTATGTTGTATGTATGCACTGTATATGTGTGTCTGGTTTTTTTTACATTCAACACATTAGCCGGATGATGGGACTATTACTGTCCCATCATTGACTAATGTGTCACTCACTGTCACTGTAGCAGGCAGAGCCTGATGGGACTTGTAGTCCCATCAGACGATGCCTGCACATGGAGACACACACCATTGACTCCCCCCCGCGCAGACCCCCTGCCCACACACTCCAGCACCTTCCGCAGACCCACCACGCAGATCCCCGCTGCCGCCGCAGTGGCTGCACATGTCAGCACATGAGCACGGCCGGCCAGCAGACCCTAGCATATGGGAATAGCCCGCAGACCCCAGCCCCACCCGCCCACAGATTCCAGCCCCGCCTGCCCACAGATCACAGCACATCCCCGCAGGCTGACCTCAGCCCCGCCCACAGGGGAGGGGATGATTAGAGAGCGACTTTCACTCACAACACACACATATAAACAAGTGTATATTAGCGCATGGCCATGCGGCCATGCAAACCTTTTATAGCTGCAGCAAGTTCAGGACCTTTCTAGAGGACCAATGAGAACTGCTACAGTAACTGAGCAGCTTCAGGACCTTCCTAGAGGACCAATAGGAGCTACTGCAGTACCTGAGGATGTAACCCCAGACCTCCACTGAGAGGTCTCCCTTTGGGCATGCTCAGAAGGGGAAAAGCAGGACTTAGTCCCAGAGACGTCTGCTCGCCGCTGATCAGTACAGGCTACAATGGCATAGCCTGGAAAGGCAGCAGTAACCCTTTGCACAGAATCAGACTGAGCGAGATGCTGGGACTGATGTCTCCGCTGAGCAGGCTCTACTGCGGCTGATGCAGAATGAGAGACTGCAGCAGACATGGTTCGAGATTCCCCCTGTGCAGCGGCGGGAACTTGACTCCTAACATGGGGTACATTAACTGTGATATCTATCACTCCAAAAAGCATTAAAAAGATTTGCTGGTTTGAATTTTTCATCCATACAGTATTCTGTGGTTTGGAGTACATTTTTGTGATATATAATGTTCCAAAAAAGCATTTAAAAAGTTTGCTAGGCTAAACTTCTCACCCATACACTATTCCATGGTCTGTGGTACATTTCTGTTCTGTATAACACTCCAAAAAAGTGTTACAAATTTTGGCTGTATTAGTCATCCATACAGTGCTTAGTGGGCAACAAAGATGGCAGAACCACACGGAAGGAGTGACAGTGGGAAGCTGGTGCAATAGCAGGAGTTGGCAGGAACCTGTGGTCCAGATGCATCCAATTTCCCAGGACCACCAATGCCCAGGCTGCATCCTTTACTGCTGGGGTTCTTTCAGACTGTGGACAGGAGAGCCAGGATTCAGGAACTGATAAGCGGAGTGCTAAGCCTAGGCTGGACAGAATAGACAAGTAGGTGAGCCAGGACCAGGTCTGGAGAAATGTTATCGGGCCCTCTAGTTGCAAAGTACCGAGGGTTGGCATCTCAGGGATGGTCATTACTTACAACGGTCAGGAAGATGGGTGTCAGTTGAAGGGTTTGGAACCTGTCATGAGTCATGACAAAATGCCTGGTTCCAGACATCAGCTCTTGCAGCCTTCGAGGTGAGTCTTCCATTTCTACTGCTCGATGGTTGAGCGAGATGTCATGACTCATGACATCTCGCTCAACCATCGAGCAGTAGAGATGGAAGACTCACCTCGAAGGCTGCAAGAGCTGATGTCTGGAACCAGGGTCACATTCCTCAAAATGGTGGGCCAACATCACTGGTATGCAGTGGGTGTAAGCCCAGAAAATGCAAGCAGGATGAACCCTTCTTGAGGAATGAACTGGCCTGGGAGAGGCTCCTTCAGGTGGCTCAAGACAGGGCTACTACCACTCTCAAGAGTGTACTGTCCACCGGGTTCCCCATCTCCAATGGTGCTGGTTACACAGGGAGCTGTTGCCCATTTTTATATGCTGGGAGCTCCGGAACTACCCGAAGCTGGGTCACTTACAGTTCAGGTACCTGGGAATTGGGCTCTATGAAGCAGGTGGAGGCAGTCCTCAAAGCCTCCTAAGAAAGGAGAAAAATAAGTAGATGCCTCAAGAAGATTACTGTATTACCCTCTTTATAATTTTTTTACTGGCTTTGTACTTTGCGAGTGTAGGGATACAGCAACCACATTTAAAAAATATTTGATTGAGGCCCATCAGTTGTTGCCTTTCAGGCGTCTATGGATGATTGTGAGGAGCTGGCCACTTATTAAAAACTATTGGATGAATAGAGTGGAGTCCACAGCTCTATGGGTTGCCGACCTTTTTGAGCACCGATTGCATCGATATTATTGTATTTTATTAGAGATTTGTTTGCTATACAGTTATATGAAAAAGTTTGGGCACCCCTATTAATCTTAAGCTTAATGTTTTATAAAAATTAATTTTTTTGCAACAGCTATTTCAGTTTCATATATCTAATAACTGTTGGACACAGTAATGTTTCTGCCTTGAAATGAGGTTTATTGTACTAACAGAAAATGTGCAATCTGCATTCAAACAAAATTTGACAGGTGCATAAGTATGGGCACCCCACCAGAAAAGTGACATTAATATTTAGTAGATCCTCTTTTTGCAAAAATAACAGCCTCTAGTCGCTTCCTGTAGCTTTTAATGAGTTCCAGGATCCTGGATGAAGGTATTTTTGACCATTCCTCTTTACATAACAATTCCAGTTCAGTTAAGTTTGATGGTCGCCGAGCATGGACAGCCCTCTTCAAATGATCACACAGATGTTCAATGATAGTCAGGTCTGGGGACTGGGATGGCTATTCCAGAACAGTGTAATTGTTCCTCTGCATGAATGCCTGAGTAGATTTGGATCATTGTCTTGCTGAAAGATCCATCCCCTGCGTAACTTCAACTTTGTCACTGATTCATGAACATTATTGTCAAGAATCTGCTGATACTGAGAGGAATCCATGCGACCCTCAACTTTAATAAGATTCACGGTGCCGGCATTGGCCACACAGCCCCAAAGCATGATGAAACCTCCACCAAATTTTACTGTGGGTAGCAAGTGTTTTTCTTGGAATGCTGTGTTTTTTGGCCGCCATGCATAACGCCTTTTTGTATGACCAAACAACTCAATCTTGGTTTCATCAGTCCACAGGACCTTCTTCCAAAAAGAAATTGGCTTCTCAAAATGTGCTTTTGCATACCTCAGCAGACTCTGTTTGTGGCGTGCTTGCAGAAACGGCTTCTTTTGCATCACTCTCCCATACAGCTTCTCCTTGTGCAAAGTGCGTTGTATAGTTGACTGATGCACAGTGACACCATCTGCAGCAAGTTGATGCTGCAGGTCTCTGGAGGTGGTCTGAGGATTGTCCTTGACTGATCTCACCATTCTTCTTCTCTGCCTTTCTGATATTTTTCTTGGCCTGCCACTTCTGGCCTTAACAAGAACTGTACCTGTGTTCTTCCATTTCCTTACTATGTTCCTCACAGTGGAAATTGACAGGTTAAATCTCTGAGACAGCTTTTTATATCCTTCCCCTGAACAACTATGTTGAATAATCTTTGTTTTCAGATCATTAGACAGTTGTTTTGATGAGCCCATGATGCCACTCTTCAGAGGAGATTCAAACAGGAGAACAACTTGCAAGTGGCCACTTTAAGTAGCTTTTCTCATGATTGCATACACCTGAATATGATGTTCAAAGCTCAATGAGGTTAGAAAAAAAAGTGCTTTAGTAAGTCAGTAAAAAGTAGGTAGGAGTATTTAAAACAAGAAAATGATAAGGGTGCCCATACTTATGCACCTGTCAAATTTTGTTTGAATGCAGATGGCACATTTTCTGTTAGTACAATAAACCTCATTTCAAGGCAGAAACATTACTGTGTCCAACAGTTATTAGATATATGAAACTGAAATAGCTGTTGCAAAAAAAAACAATTTTTATAAAACATTAAGCTTAAGATTAATAGGGATGCCCAAACTTTTTCATATAACTGTATTTTATTACTGATTTGCTTGCTTGTCAGTTTAGCCTCTGAAATCAATATTTCCATTCACTGACAGTAAGCAGAAGAAAACATGAAGGCTAGATCTTATGCATACATAAGGCCAATATTTAACACACAATACCCAAAAAGTATTAAGCTTAGGACAAGAGAACTCAAAAGTACAAACATCACAAAATGTGGGGAAGAAAAATAAACCACCACAGTAAGAGTATAATCCAAAAATATGAAACTTTATTAGATATAAGCTAAAAATATAGAATAAAAGTCTGCTGGAGTCCAGATTACACGGGCCAAGGTCACCATAAAATGCAAAATAATTTAACCCTTTCGCGCCACAGCCTGTTTTTGCCTTCGTGACTGGGCCAATTTTTACAATTCTGACCACTGTGAATTTATAAGGTTATAACTCTGCAACGCTTTCACGTATCCCACTGATTTTTAGAATGTTTTTTTGAGACATATTGTACTTCATGATAGTGGTAAAAAATTTCAATATGACTTGCGTTTATTTCTGGAAATATTGGAAATTTGGCAAAACTTTTGAAAGTTATACAATTTTCAAATTTTTAATCTTTATGCACTTAAACCAGTGAGTTATGTCACACAATTTAGTTAATAAATAACATTTCCCAGATGTCTAGTTTACATCAGCACAATTTTGGAAACATAAATTTTTTTGTTATGAAGTTATAAGGGTTAAAAGTTGATCAGCAGTTTCTCATTTTTCCATGAAATTTACAAACCCATTTTTTTAGGGACCACATCACATTTAAAGTGACTTTGAGGGGCCCATATAACATAAAATACCCAAAAGTGAAACTGTTCTTAAAATGGCACCTCTGAAGGTGCTCAAAACCGCATTCAAGAGGTTTATTAAGCCTTCATGTGCTTTATAAGAATTAATTGAATGTGGAAGGAAAAAATTAACATTTCACTTTTTCCCACAAAAATGTTTCTTTATCGCCATATTTTCCATTTTAGCAAGGGTAGCAGAAGAAAATGCACCATAAAATTTGTTGTGCAATTTCTCCTGAGTATGCCGATACCACATATGTGGAGGAAAACTATTGTTTGGGTTTACGGCAGGGCTTGAAAGGGAAGAAGTGCCATTTGGCTTTTGGAATGCAAAATTGGCTTGAATCAATAGCCGACGCCATGTCACATTTGGAGAGCCCCTGATGTGCCTAAACAGTAGAAACCCCCCACAGATGACCCCATTTTGGAAACTAGACCCCTAATGGACTTTATCTAGATGTGTGGTGAGCACCTTGAAACCACAGAGGCTTCATATAATTTTATAATGTTGAGCCGTGAAAATCAAAAAACACATTTATTGTGCAATTTTTACAAAAGTACGTTGGTACCCCATATTTGTTGAAAAACGACTGCTTGGGTACATGGTAGGGCTGGAATGAGAATGACTGCTATTTTGGCTGCAATAGGTTGTGGATAGCATGTCACATTTGATGTGCTCCTGATATGCCAAAACAGCAGAAACCACCACAGGTGATTCCATTTTGTTAACTATACTTCTCAAATAATTCATCTAGGGAAGTAGTGAGTATGTTTAGAGTATGCTTTATTCTGAAAGCTATAACTTTTTTTTTTTCCACTGTTGGAGCTGTATGACAGCTTGATTTTGCCGGACAAGATGTCGTTTTCATCAGTATCATTTTTATTTTGATTTGACTTTTTGATCACATTTTATTCTACTTTTTGTTTGGCGGCATGATGAAAAAAGCAAAGGTTTTTGCTCCGTTTTTTTTCAACGTTGTGTACTGAAGGAGTTAACAAGTGTGACCGTTTAATAGGTTGGCTCATTTCGGATGCGACAACACCAAATATGTGTACTTTTTTGTTTTTACATATATACAAGTATATGTATTTATTGGTTTTATAATTTTTCTTCTTTTTTTAATACTTTAAAATCCTTTTTTTTACTTTTTTTTACTTTTGTCTAAAGGTACCGTCACATTTAGCGACGCTGCAGCGATCTAGACAACGATCCCGATCGCTGCAGCATCGCTGTTTGGTCGCTGGAGAGATGTCACACAGACAGCTCTCCAGCGACCAACGATGCCGGTCCCTGGGTAACCAGGGTAAACATCGAGTTACTAAGCGCAGGGCCGCGCTTACTAACCCGATGTTTACCCTGGTTACCAGTGCTAATGTAAAAAAAAAAACACTACATACTTACATTCTGGTGTATGTCCCCCGGCGTTGTGCTTTCCTGCACTGTGAGCGCAGGCCAGCCATAAAGCACAGCAGTGACGTCACCGCTGTGATTTACGGCTGGCCGGCGCTCACAGCCAGTGCAGTAAAGCACAGCACCGGGGGACAGACACCGGAATGAAAGTGTTATGAACTGGTGATTCAGAAACACAATGGACCTGGTGGTTAAGAGCACACAAAGTGACCTGATAGTTACTAACAACATAGGACGAGCTCTGAGACGTGGGAACTCTGCTGACCGCAATCCCTAATCCTATCACACCACACTAGAGGTAGCCGTGGAGCGCTCCTGACCAGACCTAGGCGCCTCGGGCACAGCCTGAGAAACTAGCTAGCCATGAAGATAGAAAAATAAGCCTACCTTGCCTCAGAGAAATTCCCCAAAGGAAAAGGCAGCCCCCCACATATAATGACTGTGAGTAAAGATGAAAATACAAACACAGAGATGAAATAGGTATTAGCAAAGTGAGGCCCGACTTACTGAATAGACCGAGGATAGTAAAGATAGCTTTGCGGTCAGCACAAAAACCTACAAACAACCACGCAGAGGGCGCAAAAAGACCCTCCGTACTGACTAACGGCACGGAGGTGCTTCCTCTGCGTCCCAGAGCTTCCAGCAAGCAAGAAAAACCAATATAGCAAGCTGGACAGAAAAAATAGCAAACAAAAGTAACACAAGCAGAACTTAGCTTATGCAGGGCAGACAGGCCACAAGACAATCCAGGAGAGAGCAAGACCAATACTGGAACATTGACTGGAGGCAAGGAACAAAGAACTAGGTGGAGTTAAATAGAGCAGCACCTAACGACCTAACCTCGTCACCTGAGGAAGGAAACTCAGAAGCCGCAGCCCCACTCACATCCACCAGATGAAGCTCATGGACAGAACCAGCCGAAGTACCACTCATGACCACAGGAAAGAGCTTGACCACAGAATTCACAACAGTACCCACCCCTTCAGGAGGGGTCACCGAACCCTCACCAGAGCCCCCAGGCCGACCAGGATGAGCCAAATGAAAGGCACGAACCAGATCGGCAGCATGAACATCAGAGGCAAAGACCCAGGAATTATCTTCCTGACCATAACCCTTCCACTTAACCAGGTACTGGAGTTTCTGTCTCGAAATATGAGAATACAAAATCTTCTCCACTATATACTCCAACTCCCTCTCAACCAAAACCGGAGCAGGAGGATCAACGGATGGAACCACAGGTGCCACGTATCTCCGCAACAATGACCTATGGAATACATTATGGATGGAAAAAGAAGCTGGAAGGGTCAAACGAAAAGACACAGGATTAAGAACCTCAGAAATCCTATACGGACCAATGAAACAAGGCTTAAACTTAGGAGAGGAAACATTCATAGGAATATAATGAGACGACAACCAAACCAAATCCCCAACACAAAGTCGGGGACCCACACAGCGCCTGCAGTTAGCGAAACGTTGAGCCTTCTCCTGGGACAATGTCAAATTGTCCACTACATGAGTCCAAATCTGCTGCAACCTATCCACCACAGTATCCACACCAGGACAGTCCGAAGACTCAACCTGCCCTGAAGAGAAACGAGGATGGAAACCAGAATTGCAGAAAAACGGCGAAACCAAAGTAGCCGAGCTGGCCCGATTATTAAGGGCGAACTCAGCCAAAAGCAAAAAGGGCACCCAATCATCCTGATCAGCAGAAACAAAACATCTCAGATATGTTTCCAAAGTCTGATTGGTTCGTTCAGTTTGACCATTTGTCTGAGGATGGAAAGCCGAGGAAAAAGACAAATCAATGCCCATCCTAGCACAAAAGGCTCGCCAAAACTTCGAAACAAACTGGGAACCTCTGTCAGAAACGATGTTCTCCGGAATGCCATGTAAACGAACCACATGTTGGAAAAACAATGGCACCAAATCAGAGGAGGAAGGTAATTTAGACAAGGGTACTAAATGGACCATCTTAGAGAAGCGATCACAAACCACCCAAATGACCGACATCTTTTGAGAGATGGGGAGATCCGAAATAAAATCCATAGAGATATGTGTCCAGGGCCTCTTCGGGACCGGCAAGGGCAAAAGCAACCCACTGGCATGAGAACAGCAGGGCTTAGCCCGAGCACAAATCCCACAGGACTGCACAAACGAATGCACATCCCGCGACAGAGACGGCCACCAAAAGGATCTAGCCACCAAATCTCTGGTACCAAAGAATCCAGGATGACCAGCCAACACCGAACAATGAACCTCAGAGATAACTCTACTCGTCCATTTATCAGGGACAAACAGTTTCTCCGCTGGGCAACGGTCAGGTCTATTAGCCTGAAATTTTTGCAGCACCCGCCGCAAATCAGGGGAGATGGCAGACAACATTACCCCCTCTTTGAGAATACCCGCCGGCTCAGGCAAACCCGAAGAGTCGGGCACAAAACTCCTAGAAAGGGCATCCGCCTTCACATTCTTAGAGCCCGGAAGGTACGAAACCACAAAGTCAAAACGGGAGAAAAACAGCGACCAACGAGCCTGTCTAGGATTCAACCGTTTGGCAGACTCAAGATAAGTCAAGTTCTTGTGATCAGTCAAGACCACCACACGATGCTTAGCTCCTTCAAGCCAATGACGCCACTCCTCGAATGCCCACTTCATGGCCAGCAACTCTAGATTGCCAACATCATAATTACGCTCAGCAGGCGAAAACTTCCTGGAAAAGAAGGCACATGGTTTCATCACCAAGCCATCAGAATTTCTTTGCGACAAAACAGCCCCTGCTCCAATCTCAGAAGCATCAACCTCGACCTGGAACGGGAGCGAAACATCTGGCTGGCACAACACAGGGGCAGAAGAAAAACGACGCTTCAACTCCTGAAAAGCTTCCACAGCAGCAGAAGACCAATTGACCACATCAGCACCCTTCTTGGTTAAATCAGTCAACAGTTTAGCAATACTAGAAAAATTATTGATGAAGTGACGATAAAAATTAGCAAAGCCCAGGAACTTTTGCAGACTCTTCAGAGATGTTGGCTGAGTCCACTCATAAATGGCCTGAACTTTAACAGGGTCCATCTCGATAGTAGAAAGGGAAAAAATGAAACCCAAAAATGAAACCTTCTGAACACCAAAGAGACACTTTGACCCCTTCACAAACAAAGAATTAGCACGCAGGACCTGGAACACCATTCTAACCTGCTTCACGTGAGACTCCCAATCATCCGAGAAGACCAAAATATCATCCAAGTATACAATCAGGAATTTATCCAGGTACTCTTGCAGTGAGATGATAGACACAAGAAGACAGACCTTTAATGTCCATCACTACACCTGTGTCCTGAACCACCCAAATGTCTAGGGGAAAAGAAAGGCAAAACACAGTGCAGAGAAAAAAAAATGGTCTCAGAACTTCTCTTTTCCCTCTATTGAGAAGCATTAGTACTTTGGGCCTCCAGTACTGTTATGAACTGGTGATTCAGAAACACAATGGACCTGGTGGTTAAGAGCACACAAAGTGACCTGATAGTTACTAACAACAAAGGACGGGCTCTGAGACGTGGGAACTCTGCTGACCGCAATCCCTAATCCTATCACACCACACTAGAGGTAGCCGTGGAGCGCTCCTGACCAGACCTAGGCGCCACGGGCACAGCCTGAGAAACTAGCTAGCCCTGAAGATAGAAAAATAAGCCTACCTTGCCTCAGAGAAATTCCCCAAAGGAAAAGGCAGCCCCCCACATATAATGACTGTGAGTAAAGATGAAAATACAAACACAGAGATGAAATAGGTATTAGCAAAGTGAGGTCCGACTTACTGAATTGACCGAGGATAGTAAAGATAAAAACCTACAAACAACCATGCAGAGGGTGCAAAAAGACCCTCCATACCGACTAACGGCACGGAGGTGCTTCCTCTGCGTCCCAGAGCTTCCAGCAAGCAAGAAAAACCAATATAGCAAGCTGGACAGAAAAAATAGCAAACAAAAGTAACACAAGCAGAACTTAGCTTATGCAGGGCAGACAGGCCACAAGACGATCCAGGAGAGAGCAAGACCAATACTGGAACATTGACTGGAGGCAAGGAACAAAGAACTAGGTGGAGTTAAATAGAGCAGCACCTAACGACCTAACCTCGTCACCTGAGGAAGGAAACTCAGAAGCCGCAGCCCCACTCAAATCCACCAGATGAAGCTCATGGACAGAACCAGCCGAAGTACCACTCATGACCACAGGAGGGAGCTTGACCACAGAATTCACAACAGTAAGTATGTAGTGTTTTTTTTTTTACATTTACGCTGGTAACCAGGGTAAACATCGGGTTACTAAGCGCGGCACTGTGCTTAGTAACCCGATGATTACCCTGGTTACCAGTGAAGACATCGCTGAATCGGCATTACACACGCCGATTCAGCGATGTCTGCGGGTGATCCAGCGACAAAATAAAGTTCTGGACTTTCTGCGCCGACCAACGATGTCACAGCAGGATCCTGATCGCTGCTGCGTGTCAAACTCAACGATATCGCTAGCCAGGACGCTGCAACGTCACGGATCGCTAGCGATATCGTTCAGTGTGACGGTACCTTTAGTCCTGGTATGGGACTTCAATTTTTATTTGTCTGATCACTGGTCTCATACAATGAAATACACATGATTGCATTATATGAGACCTGACAGTTTTACACTGTCAGATCGCTTGTTAGACTCAGCTGCTGGCTGAGTCTAACAGGCCACCGTAGCTGGCAGACCTCACATGACCTCCGGCTACCGGGAGAACGCGGAATACTCCGTGATGTGATCAGATCTCATCACCTGGGGCTTCGGAGAGGTGTGTAAAGCAGTAGTCTCCCTCTGCTGTCTTCTAAATGCCGCGATCGCAGCACCTAGAAGATAGCAAAGGGTTAACATTATTGGGATGATGTCATCTGTCAGAGCTACTGCACTGCACCGGAATCGCAGAGCTTGCAGGACCCTGGGGGTCCTGAGCGCTGCTAGACCACCCACTGTTTATAAACGTTGGCTCTGCACAGAGCCCAGCAAGCGCCGATGTTTAACTACTGTGGGCGGTGGGGAAGCGGTTAAACCAAATGATCAACAAGCAGTACAGAGATAAGGATAAAAAATTTAAGTATTAAGCAACATATATAGAATTATTGTATTAGAGATATAAAGTGCCAGTGCATTAAAATTCAGATTACAGGTGGAAAGCAATGCAAATACGTACTGTTTTCTTAAAAAAAGATAAAATTAAAAAGATCAATAACTGAAGTACAAAGCTTGAGATTAGTGACGGAAGTGCCCTATTGTACTGCTTGAGCAATTGGTTATACTGTATACAGTGCAGTGTACCCGGTATTAAATGACTAATGAAATGCTGTGTTGCAGCTAAAGCAGTGATGTAGGCAGAATCTCACTGTAGAAAATAACACACAATTTGAATGGTACACTTACTGCAATAGTAACATAGCAACATAGTAACATAGTTAGTAAGGCCGAAAAAAGACATTTGTCCATCCAGTTCAGCCTATATTCCATCATAATAAATCCCCAGATCTACGTCCTTCTACAGAACCTAATAATTGTATGTTACAATATTGTTCTGCCCCAGTAAGACATCCAGGCCTATATTCCATCATAATAAATCCCCAGATCTACGTCCTTCTACAGAACCTAATAATTGTATGTTACAATATTGTCATGCCCCAGTAAGACATCCAGGCCTCTCTTGAACCCCTCGACTGAGTTCGCCATCACCACCTCCTCAGGCAAGCAATTCCAGATTCTCACTGCCCTAACAGTAAAGAATCCTCTTCTATGTTGGTGGAAAAACCTTCTCTCCTCCAGACGCAAAGAATGCATCCTTTTGACCGTCACCTTCCTTGGTATAAACAGATCATCAGCGAGATATTTGTATTGTCCCCTTATATACTTATACATGGTTATTAGATCGCCCCTCAGTCGTCTTTTTTCTAGACTAAATAATCCTAATTTCGCTAATCTATCTGGGTATTGTAGTTCTCCCATCCCCTTTATTAATTTTGTTGCCCTCCTGTTATGGACCTGGTGGTTAGGAGCACCCGGAACGACCTGATGGTTAAACTCACACAGGACAAGCTCTGGGAAGTGGGAGCTCTGCTGACCGCAACCCCTAATCCTATCACACAACTAGAAATAGCCGTGGAGCGTACCTAACACGACCTAGACGCCTCTTCACAGCCTAAGAGCTAACTAGCCCTAGAGATAGAAAATAAAGCCTACCTTGCCTCAGAGAAATTCCCCAAAGGAAAAGGCAGCCCCCCACATATATTGACTGTGAGTTAAGATGAAAGTCACAAACACAGAAATGAAACAGGTTTCAGCAAAGGGAGGCCAGACTTACTAAACAGACTGAGGATAGGAAAGGTATCTTTGCGGTCGGCACAAAAAACCACTCTGCATCCCAGAGCTTCCAGCTAGCAAGGCAAAATCATGATAGCCAACTGAACAAGGAAACAATGAACAAATAATTAACTAGCAGGGACTTAGGGTACCGTCACACAGTGAAATTTTGATCGCTACGACGGCACAATTCGTGACGTTCGAGCGATATATCTGTGACGTTCGAGCGATATCGCAGTGTCTGACACGCTCCTGCGATCAGGGACCCCGCTGAGAATCGTACGTCGTAGCAGATCGTTTGAAACTTTCTTTCGTCGTCTAGTGTCCCGCTGTGGCGGCATGATTGCATGGTGTAACATATATCGTATACGATGTGCGCATAGTAACCAACGGCTTCTACATCGCACATACGTCATGAAATTATCGCTCCAGCGTCGTAGATTGCAAAGTGTGACAGCAGTCTACGACGCTGGAGCGATATTGTTACGACGCTGGAGCGTCACGGATCGTACCGTCGTAGCGATGAAAATTGCACTGTGTGACGGTACCCTTAGCTTCTGCTGGAGTAGACAGGTCACCAGAAAGATCCAAGAGCGAACTGAATCAGTACAAGAACATTGACAGCTGGCATAGAGTAACGATCTGAGTGGAGTTAAATAGAACAGCCAGCCAAAGAATAAACTACGTCACCTGTGGAAGGAACCTCAGAAGCAGCAGCTCCACTCACAGCCACCAGAGGGAGTCCATGGACAGAACTCGCCGAAGTACCATTCATGACCACAGGAGGGAGTTCGAAAACAGAATTCACAACACCCTCCTTTGTACTCTCTCTAGTTCCATTATATCCTTCCTGAGCACCGGTGCCCAAAACTGGACACAGTACTCCATGTGCAGTCCAACTAGGGATTTGTACAGAGGCAGTATAATGCTCTCATCATGTGTATCAAGACCTCTTTTAATGCACCCCATGATCCTGTTTGCCTTGGCAGCTGCTGCCTGGCACTGGCTGCTCCAGGTAAGTTTATCATTAACTAGGATCCCCAAGTCCTTCTCCCTGTCAGATTTATCCAGTGGTTTCCCATTCAGTTTGTAATGGTGATATTGATTCCTTCTTCCCGTGTGTATAACCTTACATTTATCATTGTTAAACCTCATCTGCCACCTTTCAGCCCAAGTTTCCAACTTATACAGATCCATCTGTAGCAGAATACTATCTTCTCTTGTATTAACTGCTTTACATAGTTTTGTATCATCTGCAAATATCAATATTTTACTGTGTAAACCTTCTACCAGATCATTAATTAATATGTTGAAGAGAACAGGTCCCAATAGAAATCAGGTAACCTTGGCATCCCCGTCCGTCACCCCAATCTTCTCCAGGAGAATACTTAACTTTCTTATTTCTATCTCTGTACTACTAGTTGATCATTTGGTTTAAGTTATTTTGCATTTTATGGTGACCTTGGCTCCTGTAATCTGGACTCTAGCAGACTTTTATTCAATATTTTTAGCTTATGTCTTATAAAGTTTGATATTTTTGGATTATACTCTTACCTTGGTGGTTTAATTTTCTTCACCACATTTTGTGATGTACATAAGGTCAAGCCCAAGAGTAGTAATTGAAAATCTCTATCATTCCATTGTTTTTACAGCCATTAAGGTACCGTCACATTTAGCGACGCTGCAGCGATCTAGACAACGATGCCGATCGCTGCAGTGTCGCTGTTTGGTCGCTGGAGAGCTGTCACACAGACAGCTATCCAGCGACCAACGATCCCGAAGTCCCCGGGTAACCAGGGTAAACATCGGGTTACTAAGCGCAGGCCCGCGCTTAGTAACCCGATGTTTACCCTGGTTACCATTGTAAATGTAAAAAAACAAACACTACATACTTACATTCCGGTGTCTGGTCACGTCTCTCGCCTTCAGCTTCCCGCACTGACTGAGCACCGGCCGTAAAGCACAGCGGTGACATCACCGCTGTGCTCTGCTTTACGGCTGGCCAGCGCTCACAGTCAGTGCGGGAAGCTGAAGGCGAGGGACGTGACCAGACACCGGAATGTGAGTATGTAGTGTTTGTTTTTTTACATTTACAATGGTAACCAGGGTAAACATCGGGTTACTAAGCGTGGCCCTGCGCTTAGTAACCCGATGTTTACCTTGGTTGCCAGTGAAGACATCGCTGAATCGGCATCACACACGCCGATTCAGCGATGTCTGTGGGAGATCCAGCGACGAAATAAAGTCCTGGACTTTCCCCAGCGACCAACGATCTCCCAGCAGGGGCCTGATCGTTGATCGCTGTCACACATAACGATTTCGTTAACGATATCGTTGCTACGTCACAAAAAGCAACGATATCGTTAACGATATCGTTATATGTGACAGTACCTTTAGTCCAATTGTTTGCATGGGGATTGTAGACCCAATGGATCCGTCACTACAGGGAGTCTCACTTGCAGTCCCATTTGATGGGTTTATTAAATATGCTTCATTCTTTGAGCTAAAAGCAAATGTTTGAAGGGAATCTGTCACCTACTCTTTCGTATACTGTATAAGCTTTGGCCACCGCCATCAGGGGCTATAGCATTCTGTGATTCTGTAGATAAGCCCCTGATGTAACCTGAAAGATAAGAAAAACAAGTTATATTATACTCACCTGGGGGAGTGGTCCGGTGCGGTCCGGTTCAATGAGTGTTGCAGTCTGGGTCCGGCGCCTCCCATCTTCATGCGATGACATCCTCTTCCTTGCTTCCTGTCGCAGCTCCTTCGCAGGCGTACTTTATCTGCCCTGCTGAGGGCAGCACAAAGTACTGCAGTGCGCAGGCCCTGAGCTTCTTGGACCTTTCCCAGCACCTGTGCACTGCAGTACTTTGCTCTGCTCTCAACAGGGCAGATAAAGTACGCCTGTGCAGGAGCCGTGACAGGAAGCAAGGAAGAAGACGTCATTGCATGAAGATGGGGGGGGGCCGGACCCAGACCGCGATGCCCATCGGACCGGACCGCACTGGACCACCCCCCAGGTGAGTATAATCTAACTTGTTTTTCTTATGTTTCAGGTTACATCGGGGGCTTATCTACAGCATTACAGAATGCTGTAAATAAGCCCCTAATGGCGGTGGCCGAAGCTTATATATGAAAAAGTAGGTGACAGATTCCCTTTAAGAGGGAGGGAGGAAGGAAAAGAAGCCACATGTTTAGTCAGGCAGTTGGGAGAGTTACTTTTAAGGGAGTGGAGTTTGGAGATCGGTTGTTGGTGGGAGGAGTATCCATGAGCTATGGTCGTGATATTCATCATCTGGAGGAACATAATCTGTGGATGAACACTTTACCATCGAGAGATACCAAAAACTGTTGGCCAACCAAAAGTTGGGAGATAGTGGATATCACCTGGTATGGGGGCAGTGGAACTACCTATTCTAGTTTGGGAACTTATGGACTGAGAATATTGTGCTTTGGCCATCTACCTGGATTTGTTGTACAACCATGGATATAAGGAATTAAAAATAGTTGCATCGTTAGCATGTCTACATGATTATTACAACCCAAAAACTCAGATCTTCACAATTACACTCTTTATATTTTTTTCTTGGCTTTGCACTTTCTGCAAAGCTTTTATGAGTGTAAAAGTACATAAACTAGACTTTCAAAATATTTACTTTCCAAAATTATTTCTGGATTCATTTAGTCATCCAATTAGTTATTGGTGGAATATAACCCTCTAAAGCTTTTAAAAATGTTGCTGGGTTAAATTACTCACCCATACAGTATTCCGTGGTCTGGGTTACATTTTTGTGATATCTAACACTCAAAAAAAGCATTAAAAAATGTTACATTGTTATATTGCTCATCCATAGAGTATTACATCTTCTTATGGTACATAATCCTAAAAAAACTCATACATTTTATGTATGATATTGCTCATCCATAGAGTATTATGCCTTCTTGGTATATAACCATTCATAACCATCCAAAAGTAGTTTGAAAATATTCAGTATTATACTGTTCATACATAGGGTACATTTCAGTGGTATAAAACCTTCAAAACAAGTTGTCAAAACATTTTCAGAATTAAATTGCTCATCCATAGAGTATTATGTCTTCTTGGGTACATAGGGTACCACAATTTCAGTGGTATATAACCCTAAAAAAAATTGTTTATAAATTAATTGGTATTGCTAATTCATAGAATGCTACATCTTCATGAGTACATTTCAATGGTATAAAATCCTCTAGAAAATTGTTCAAAACTTTATTGGTATTATATTGCTCAAAAAAATGGTTAAAAAATGTATCGGTATTATATTGCTTATCCATAGAAAATTACGTCTTCTTGGGAACATTTTGGTAGTATATATAACACTACAAAAATGTATTTGCATTCAATTCCTCATCCATAGAGTATTATGTGCGCTGTGGAAAATTTTGGTGGTATATAACACTCAAAAAAAGTGTTTAAAAATTTGTTTGGATTCAATTACTCATCATACAGTTTGGTAAATTCAAAAAAGTTAATTTTTTTCTCATTAATGTACAATCAGCACCCCATCTTGACTGAAAAAAACAGAAATGTAGTAATTTTTGCAAATTTATTTAAAAAGAAAAGCTGAAATATCACATGGTCATAATAACTATTCAGACCCTTTGCTAAGTATTGAGTATAAGCACCCTTTTGAGCTAGTACAGCCATGAGTCTTCTTGGGAATGATGCAGCAAGTTTTTTACACCTGAATTTGGGAATCCTATGCCATTCTTCCTTGCAGATCCTCTCCAGTTTCGTCAGGTTGGTTGGTGGATGTTGGTGGTCAGCTATTTTCAGGTCTCTCCAGAGATGCTCAATTGAGTTTAGGTCAGAACTCTGGCTGGGCCAGTCAAGAATGGTCATAGAGTTATTCTGAAGCCACTCCTTTGTTATTTTAGCTGTGTGCTTAGAGTCATTGCAGGACCTCCAAGGTGTAGAAGGAGATGCTGGGCCAAGTGTGCAGCTTGGAAAACAAATAGTTAAAGGGCACTGAAGAATCAGAAAGGATGCTGTATGGTCATTTAAGTACTCCTTCACCATCTTGGTCAATCCACAGATAGCCCTTGCTGATTTGACGGTTTCATGAAAATGGCCTAGTTGGTGGACATTTTCCCCTCTACTGAGTGTCCCTCTCCTGTATTCCTTGTGGGTTGAAAGAGCCAGTACCTCTACCAGCAACGATGTCTGAGGGTAATCTTTTCAGCAACTCTCCAAAAATGACCCTCTGGCATGCATTCACTGAAAATGGCACATCTGCCTCCAACATGAGAGAAGGAAATTTCTCCTTGTATCGTGGGTCAAGAAAGGTGCACAGCCAGTATTTCTTGGTGGACAAAATGTCTTTCAAGCAAGGGTCTTGGAAAAAGCATTTGGACATGAACTCTGCCATATGCAGGATGGTTATCCTGATAACAGTGTCGTCAGCGCTCAACAACTTGGTTCAGTATTCAAAGTTTTGAAGAATCTCACATATGTCAGTGATCCACACCCACTCGGCTGTTGTTATGTGTGGGGGCTAAGTGTTAAGGTACTGTCACACTAGACGATATCGCTAGCGATCCGTGACGTTGCAGCGTCCTCGCTAGCGATATCGTCCAGTGTGACAGGCAGCAGCGATCAGGCCCCTGCTGGGAGATCGCTGGTCGGGGAAGAAAGTCCAGAACTTTATTTCGTCGCTGGACTCCCCGTAGACATCGCTGAATCGGCGTGTGTGACACCGATTCAGCGATGTCTTCACTGGTAACCAGGGTAAACATCGGGTAACTAAGCGCAGGGCCGCGCTTAGTAACCCGCTGTTTACCCTGGTTACCAGCGTAAAAAAACAAACAGTAGATACTTACATTCAGCTGTCTGTCCCTTGCCGTCTGGTCCCTGCACTGACTGCTGGCCGTAAAGTGAAAGCAGAGCACAGCCACAGCGGTGAGTCACCGCTGTGTGACTCACCGCTGTGCTGTGCTTTCACTTTCACTTTCAGGCCAGCAGTCAGTGCAGGAACCAGACGGCAAGGGACAGACAGCTGAATGTAAGTATGTACTGTTTGTTTTTTTACGCTGGTAACCAGGGTAAACATCGGGTTACTAAGCGCGGCCCTGCGCTTAGTTACCCGATGTTTACCCTGGTTACCGGGGACCTCGGGATCGTTGGTCGCTGGAGAGCGGTCTGTGTGACAGCTCTCCAGCGACCAAACAGCGACGCTGCAGCGATCCGGATCGTTGTCGGTATCGCTGCAGCGTCGCTAAGTGTGACGGTACCTTTACTCTGACGGGCATTGCAAAGCTGGAATTCAGCCACTGCCCTCTGCTGCTCACTAAGCCTTTCCAACATATGAAAGGTAGAATTCCAGAGTGTGTGGAGGTCAAAAATTATTCGGTGACTAGGCAAGTTAAAACCCTGCTGCAGCACAGCGAGACAGGTAAAAACCTGAGATGACTTTCAGAAATGGGCCCTGACACGGTGTACATTGGCAAGTAGGTCAGGCAAGTAAGGGTATGTTTTGAAAAACCACTGTACAACCAAGTTCAGCACGTGGGCCATGCATGGAACATGTATCAGCTTGCCGAGCTTTAAAGCCGCTGCCAAATTACGCCAATTATCGCACACAAAGTGACCTGGTTGAAGGTTAAGCAGGAAGAGCCACTGATTGGTCTGGTCTTTTATCCCTTTCACATCTCTGCTGGGTTGTGAGTGCTATCACCTAAACTGATGAGCTTCAGCAGAGCATGCTGCCTTTCACCAAAGCAGTGCTGCAGAACTCCCAGCTGGGTTGTGATGGGGAGGCTAATTCAGCAGAGGATGAGAGACAGGAATTGACATATGAGGAGACTGAAACCCTGATGGATGTTGGGCCTGCTATTTTTGGTATGTGTAAGATGTGTGATGTCCCAGCTTCTGACTCCACCAGGTTCACCCAGTGTGCCACCAGGGAAATGTACTAGTCCATATGTCTGTGGTCAGGTGGATCTTCCCTGTGACTGCGTTGGCCAAAGCACAGCTGAGATTGTGTAACACATGTTTATGTAACATGGGGATAGCACACAGGGAAAAATAGCAGTGGCTGGGAATCAAGTACTGTGCAGCTTCCACCACCAAGAGGTCGCAGAAAGACTCATTTCCCACAAGCTGAAAATGCAACATTTCCAGGGTTTGCTATCCTACAATGCGGATGTTTAGCGTTTGGCCTGTGAGTGGGTGGCTGGATATTTCAGCTTTTTGGTAAACTTCTGAGGCAGGGAATCTGAACGCTGCACTGGGTCAAACCATTACCTCTTCTTGCCTGTTTTCAGGCTATGGATCCATCCCTCTCTGCATTACTGTGCTTGCTATACGTGCCACCGTACCAGGATGGAAGAGTGGCCTCATCATCGACCATGTCGTCAATTCATCAATCTGATCCTCCTTCTAAATTCTAACTCCTTCTAAGTTGCGAATTTAGGCTGACCTGGTGTCAACTGTGCGTCATGATTATCCTCCACCTCTTTTGACATGAATTGACCTTTTCCAATGTGGCTTTCTTCTGGCTGCGAGTGTTCAAATGTTTGTGCATCACTGCACTCCACCTCCTCATGACTCTCTTTAGTGCTATTTATTTAACCAATAGCAGAATACATTTTTTGTTATATCACCTTTTTGACACATGGCAACAGCCGACTCAAGGAAATTACTAGTAAATAGTGACGTTTGCGTACCTCAGCAGTCACACAACTGCTAGATAAATATACACTATTTCAGCAATAGGAATATTATTTAGCTGCAAAAAAAATTGTTTAGTATATGCTGGTACTGAGGAATATTTTTTGCTCTAAAAATACTGCTTTGTATATTATGGTACTGGATATGAAACCTTGCTCTCTCCCTACTCCCACACTCTGTTCCTACAGTATACACAATGTAACCTAGCAGAGTTCTGCAGCATGTACTTGTAATGCTAACACCCTGCCAGCCTTTCCCTCTCTCTCTCCCTACGCTATCGCAACCTAACTGAGAACTAATCTAAACTCTCAATAGCTCTAAATAAAAGTCTCTCCCAATACTCTGTTTTCATGCTCCCTGTGCTAACATTACACTCTCACTATGCTATTTCCGCATGTAATGTGCACAAGATGGCACCAGCAGTGCATAATTTCCCCCCTATAATGCTGTAAGGCCACCCAATCATAGTAATGCCACTCCAAAAATGGCGATGGCATTACTGTAATTGGCAAGCAAGCCCAGCATGTTCATTGGCTGCAAATAAAGTGTCAAACATGCTGGGCAGGTCACTTGAACATACCGACGCAAATAGTTAATTACTGGCCGAGTAACAAATTGCTCGAATAGCGTACTATTCGTGCGAGTAACGAATACTGCCGATTGTATTCGCTCATCACTAGTCATAAATAACAGATCAAAGGTGATCTGGTGCCTGCCAATCCTTCCAATCAACCGTTCTTTGCTCCCGCAGTAGCGGATGTAAATGCATGGAGCAGAGCTGCACAATGCGGCTCAATTCCGCATATAGCATTCACTGCTAAGTACTGCAGTGCAGCTCTTATTCTTTTGATATAATTTGAAAAAGAACTGCTCTGTAGTACTCAGCAGCAGCTTCTACACATTCACTGGAGCTTCACTGCACAGCTCAATTCCATGTATTTACATCTAGTCACCGCCGGAGCAAATAAGAGCTGGAGTGACTGGTGTTGGACCTCCACCAATCTGATATTGATATCATCAATATCCTCTGACCGGACAGCCCTTTAAATATTGCAACAGCCCTAACAAATGACCAATGCCATTGACAATCTTCATTAGGACAAAGAAGCATAGAAAAATGGATACCAGAGCAAAATGTGGGTTGGAGGCTTTTGTGATACATTCTTGAGTTCTTCATTCTAATTCTTCTCCCCAGTTCCATGTAGTTTATGAAAGTGAGGTGCAAGTAGACACTCTAATATGTTCCAAGTCTTAACAATAACTTACTCTTCACAATCTGCTTTATCCATTACATTAAGAATATATCAAGTGGTATTATTGGTAGAAATGAATAGATTAAGCATATATTTGAGAATCCATAGATCAGTTTATTGCTCACTACATTTCTTGTTTTTAATGGTTTTGCAGTGCACATTATAAACAGCGATGACATACGCATCCACTAATAGCAAGATGAATTAAATGTAAATTTACAAACATATTTTATGTTCACTGCCATATCACATTCAACTTATCCATGAATATGTTCACATCTTAAAATTCTTGTGAATGACCCCAATCATTATCAATTAGAACAACAGAACATAATGAGTTATTAAATTTATGAAACAAGGATTAGCTTGCTGATCTGAAATTAGCAGGATATCCACTTGTATTAATTAGGAAGTAATTAGTAAATGCATCATCTACAGTAAAAAAAAAAGGAAATTGCAGATTACCCAATTAGCTTATAATCAGCTGTGTATCTTCTGTACACACGGCAATATGCTGAATTGCATGATAATTACCCTCTTCTACTCTCATATTCAGTAAACATTCCATTTTAGCTAATGACAAATTATGCATCTTATTATATTCATTTTTATATGTGAGTACATAGAAAGATTGAAGATGCCCCATTGTACAGATTTGCTGTCAACTTAAATATAAGTGAAAGATACTTCTAATGATTTTCTTGCTGACCTTCTTGTTCCATAATGATGCTGCACATTGTTTATCACCCTATTATATCTCATATTCCGTTTACATACCAAAAAGCTCATGTCTTATGACTATTTCATAAATATGTATTTTTGTATTTAGCAATATTCAATACGTAATTATCTTGGCTATCATTGCTATGATTGATTACCTACAGCTAGACCTAGAGGTTTCATATTTCTTCTAAGCTTCTATTTACATGAATTTTTCTCAGCAGGCGTTATACAATTGAATGAAAGTATCATGTTTTTAAATTGAAAGTAACACACGAACACACATTCTGCAGATATTATCATCAGTACTGACTGAGTGTATAATGAGAACTGAGAAAATGATGAAAATATATAACTTGATGACAGCTAAGGGCCATTGGGTTTTTCTGGTTGACTCGTTTTGCTTACTTGTTACAAAATCATAGACTTTATCCAACCTAATGCTATGTTTTGGTCTATTCTTCTACCCCACTGGGTGTCTTGAATGTGTTCGGTTCTAAATTGTCATTTACTGTATATTGCTAAGAGTTCTACACACCATTTGCTGAAATTATTTTTGTATTGCTAAAAATTGTCTTCATATTTCAAATAGCTCCATAATCTAAAGGCTCAAAGGCAAGAACACTTGCATTTTTCGCTCTTTATGATATTCTTCCTGTTGTGTCTTATTAATATTTGCAAATGCCACATATAAAATTTCACAATGCACCTGTGCAATAAACCCCTAAGTTAAACAGTAACTTACAAGATTTGAGGTTCACAGCAAATCATAGGGATTTAAATTTGGGGGAATTAATGAACAACATCATTTTTAATGATGTGCTTATCTGTAGAGAAGATGGAATTGATTTGCCGGGTTCAAGATTCGCAGCTATCAAATATATTTTAGTGACTCATTCTTGAGATTTTTTTAAAATATTTCCTCTTGTAATATGTAAAGTATTTGGTGGAATCTATGAAGACTGGCATTTTATCAATCACTCTTTAGCAAAAATCCCTGCATATTTTAACAGGCTATTCCTCTTAATAAATTTGGCGCAACTTTAGACAAGCTGGGATGGACTATGTTTTAAAGGGAACCTGTCACCTGACTTTGGCGGGACAGGTTTGCGGTCATATGGGCGGGGTTTTTGCAAAATTGCCTTGCGCAGGCGTGTACTTCGGAGGACACAGCATAAACTTCAACCCAATATTGCGGCCAGCATGCAACCAGCGGATAAGGAAAGGGTGAATCAAACATCCGAAAACCGCACCCATATGACCGCAAACCTGTCCCGCCAAATTCATGTGACAGGTTCCCTTTAACACCTTTTATAATAGCCAGCACAAATGTTTTTAAAGGGCATCTGTCTGTATGATCAA
Organism: Ranitomeya imitator; assembly: GCF_032444005.1. Taxonomy (NCBI): domain Eukaryota; kingdom Metazoa; phylum Chordata; class Amphibia; order Anura; family Dendrobatidae; genus Ranitomeya; species Ranitomeya imitator. The sequence goes on along the minus strand of NC_091282.1, from coordinate 409,514,129 downwards.
ACCTTTAAAGCCGTTAATACGTGCATGCAGGTCATGGGTAGCTGAATAAAGTGACACCTTGATATCTGTGATCCAATGTCTTATCCCAGAGAAATCCAAATTTTTCTAATATGTAAATTAGCTTTCAAGGCTAATAATAATAATAATAATAATCTTTATTTATATGGTGCCAACATATTCCACAGCGCTTTACAGCTTAAAGGGACTCTGTCACCTGAATTTGGCGGGCTATGTAAATGCCCTCTGTCTGGTGCGATGGGCGGCATTTTCTTTCCTTTCATTCACCCTTTCCTTTCCTGCTGGCCGCAATATTATCTTGAATTTGAGTCTGTTTCCTCCATAGTTTACACATGCGCAAGGCAATCTTGCCTTGCGCACGCGCTGTAGGCTTTGCCCAACTGCGGGCAAAGCCAAAAAGCATTAGTGCGCATGAGCCGCCGCACTATGTACCGTAAGTATTTTGCTGTATCCTGGGACATAGCGTGGCGGCGCAAGCGTACTAATGCTTTTCGGCTTTGCCCGCAGTTGGGCAAAGCATACTGAGCATGCGCAAGGCAGGATTACATTACGCACGCGTGAACTACGGAGGAAACAGACTCAAATTCAAGATAATATTGCGACCAGCAGGAAGGGAAGGGGTGAATGAAAGGAGAGAAAACACCGTCCATCGGATCGGACAGAGGACATTTACATAGCCCGCTGTTGTGAATTCTGTTGTCGAGCTCCCTCCTGTGGTCATGAATGGTACTTCGGTGAGTTTGGTCCGTGGGCTCCCTCTGGTGGCTGTGAGTGGAGCTGCTGCTTCTGAGGTTCCTTACACAGGTGACGTGGTTTATCCTTTGGTTGGCTTCTCTATTTAACTCCACTCAGATTGTTTCTCCATGCCAGCTGTCAATGTTTTAGCATTGGTTCAGTTCGCTCCTGGATCTGTCTGGTGTCCTGTCTTCTCCTGCAGAAGCTAAGTTCCTGATTGTTATTATTGTTCTTGTTTCTTTGTCCAACTGGTTTTCTTGATTTTGTCTTGCTAGCTGGAAGCTCTGGGATGCAGGGTGGCATCCCCACACCGTGAGTCGGTGCGGAGGACCCTTTTGCACACTCTGCGTGGTCTTTTGTAGGTTTTTGCGCTGACCGCAAAGATTCCTTTCCTATCCTCTGTCTATTTAGTAAGTCGTGCCTCCCTTTGCTGAAACCTCTCATTTCTGCGTTTGTGACTTTCATCTTTACTCACAGTCATTACATGTGGGGGGCTGCCTATTCCTTTGGGGAATTTCTCTGAGGCAAGGTAGGCTTTAATTTCTTCTCTAGGGCTAGCTAGCTCTTAGGCTGTGACGAGGCGCATAGGGAGCGTCAGGAGCGCTCCACGGCTATTTCTAGTGTGTGCAATAGGATTAGGGCTTGCGGTCAGCAGAGCTCCCACATCCCAGAGCTCGTCCTGTATGAGTTTAACTATCAGGTCGGGTGCTCCTAACCACCAGGTCATAGCAGCCCGCCAAATTCAGGTGACAGAGTCCCTTTCACAGTTTCAAACACAACAGTCATAAGTAGGGTTGAGCGAAACGGGTCGGCCATTTTCAGAAGTCGACGACTTTTGGCAAAGTCGGGTTTCATGAAACCCGACCCCTTTGTGGGGTCGGCCATGAGGTCGGCGATCTTCTGAATCTGGTATCGGAATTCCGATACCGAGTTCCGATATGTTTGCAATATCGGAAATCGGTATTAGAATCCATATTTAAGTGTAAAATAAAGAATTAAAATAAAAAATATTGCTATACTCACCCTCTGACGCGCCCTGGTACTAACCGGCAGCCTTCCTTCCTTAGAATCAGCGCGTGAAGGGCCTTAGATGATGTCGCGGCTTGTGATTGGTCGCGCGAGCGGTCACATGGACCAATCACAAGCCGCGACGTCATCTAAGGCCCTTCACGCGCTGATTCTAAGGAAGGAAGGCTGCCGGTTAGTACCAGGGCGCGTCAGAGGGTGAGTATAGCAATATTTTTTATTTTAATTCTTTATTTTACACTTAAATATGGATCCCAGGGCCTGAAGGAGAGTTTCCTCTCCTTCAGACCCTGGGAACCATTGGAAACCCAATGCACTGCATTGGGTTTCGTGTTTCGGCCGACCCCGACCCCGACTTTTTTATAGGATCGGCCGATTTCACTCGACCTGACTTTTGAAAAAGTCGGGTTTCGTGAAACCCGACCCGATCCTATAAAAGTAAAAGTCGCTCAACCCTAGTCATAAGTAACAATGTTAGCAATACAATAATTAAAGCAAAATAAGATGACCCTGCTCATGAGAGCTTACAATCTACAATGAGGTGGGGAGATACAAAGTACTGGTGTGTATTTACAATGATGTATTTACAATGATGGTCCAGCCATCTTCAGGAGGTGGGGGATAGATGGAGATAGTGAATGGGCTACACACACACAAATATAAAATGACTTTGATTAGTGAACGTTATAGGCTGCTCAGAACAAATGTGTTTTGAGGGAGCGCCTAAAACTATGCAAATTGTGGATGGTCCTAATATCTTGGGGTAGAGCATTCCAGAGGATTGGCGCAGCATGGGAGAAGTCCGGGAGTGGAGAGCTTTTTGGGTGAGAACAAGTACTTTGAATTGTATCCTGTAATGAATAGGCAGACAGTGTAATGACTGGCGAAGAGCGGACATGTCTGAGTAACGATTGGCTAGATGGACAACTCTGGCTGCGGCATTAAGGACAGCCTGGAGAGGGGAAAGTTGAGTAAGGGGGAGGCCAATTAGTAGAGCATTGCAGTAATCCAGGCAGGAGTGGATCAAGGCGACAGTAAGGGTTTTTGTTTTTTCCTTGTTGAGAAAAGGATGGATTCTAGATATGTTCTTTAGGTGTAAGAGGCACAAGTGGGCAAGAGATTGTATATGGGATATGAAGGAGAGATTGGAGTCAAATATAACACCCAGGCAGCGCACTTGCTGCTGGGGTGTTATTATGGTGACACTCATGGAGAGGGAAATGTCAGATATAGGGAGGTTAGTAGATGGCGGGAGCAGAAGAAGTTCAGTTTTGGAGAGGTTGAGTTTCAGATAGAGAGCGGACATGATGTTGGAGACTGCAGAAAGACAGTCAGTGGCGTTCTGTAGTACAGTGGGGGTAAGGTCAGGGGATTATGTGTATAGTTGTATGTCATCAGCATAAAGATTGTACTGTCCAAATCTGCTGATGGTCTGTCCAATTGGGGCCGTGTAGAGGGAGAAGAGAAGGGGGCCAAGGACTGAGCCCTGAGGTACCTCGACAGTGAGAGGAAGAGGAGATGAAGTGGAGCCAGAGAACAGAACACTAAAGGAGTGGTCAGAAAGATAGGAGGAGAATCAGGAGAGAGCAGTGTCCTTAATGCCTAGTGACTGGAGCCTAGAAAGTAGGAGAGGGTGGGTAACAGTGTTGAAAGCTGCAGAAAGGTCGAGAAGAATGAGCAGAGAATGGTCACCGTTACATTTTGCTGTTAGAAGGTCATTGGTCACCTTGATGAGTGCCGTTTCTGTCGAATGTAGGGGGCGGAAACCAGACTGTGAAGGGTCTAGGAGGGAATGAGTGGAGATGTAACGGGTAAGGCAGGAGTAGATCAGGCGCTCCAAGAGTTTAGAGATGAAGGGGAGATTTTAGGCTGGTCTGTAGTTGTTTGTGCAGGGTGGGTCGGGGCGGGTTTCTTTAGTAATGGAGTAATGATAGAGTGTTTGAAGGAGGAGGGAAAATGCCAGAGGGGAGGGAGAGATTAAAGATTGTAGTTAGGTGAGTTGTGACAACTGGAGAGAGAGAGAATGGAGGAGATGAGAGGGAATAGGGTCAGTAGTGCATGTAGTCGGACGAGAAGAAGAGAGGAGCTTGAAGACTTCTTCTTCTGTGATGGGATCGAATGTGGAGAGTGAGCCAGGGGAAATGCAGGGAGGGATGGGAGTTGCTGCGCTTGGTGTCTGGGAGCGGATTTCCTGATGGATGTTATCTATTTTCTCTATAAAGTGGGAGGCCAGGTCATCATCACAAATGTCTGTAATAGGGGCTTGTGCTTTTGGCCTGAGGAGGGAGTGAAAGGTGTCAAAAAGTTTCTTGGGGTTGTTGGATAGTGAGGAGATCAGAGTGGTGAAGTAGCTCTGTTTGGCAAGGTGAAGGTCAGAGTTATAGGTTTTTAACATAAATTTGAAGTGTATGAAGTCTTCTGGTGTGCGAGTTTTCCTCCATAAGCGTTCAGCACTCCTATTCAGCACTGGCTATGGGCCAGGCACTGATCTGCTTAAGACTCTGCCTCCAGAGCTTATTTTAAAAAGAAGCGGGTGTTACTAGTTTGATTATTAATGCTGGCTCTCTGCTCTCCTAATCTCACTGCAGAGGTGTGTGTGATTATGAAACACATCTGCAGGTTTCTCTCAGCTTCAGCATCCTTCTCACAAGCAAATATTGGTGCAATGCAGCAGAGCTGTGAGAGCTGCAGCTACTTACTTGTTTGTTGTGAGACAAAGTACAGTTCTACTGTTCTGTGTTAGTCACAAGACTCACACTGGTACTACCCATTTTATTTAAAATAAGCTCTGGAGGTGGAGTCTCATGCAGATCAGTGTCCGGTCCATAGTCCTGAACAGCTCATTTACATAGAAGAAAAACATGGATTTCTCTGAAAAAGATATCAGGGTATCCTTTTATTCAGCTTCATATGATCTATATTCCCATATAGGCAGCTTCGGAGGGTTGATCCTACTGACAGATTCCCTTTAAACATTTGCACAATAATCAGTCTTGAAGAAAACATACTGACAATAGAGTTATTAGACTCCACCTAGTCATGAAGCGTTAGATTTAAAAAAATATCTTTATTAACATATAAAACACACACAATTAAAAATGCCTCACAATCAGAAATAATAATGACATGACAGAGCACAGCAGAAAAAAAGGGGCTATACACATCCAGATAAAAATCAATCCTGTTACGTTGTATACATAGCATATACTTCTCCCAATTTGGTATAGAAAAAAATCCGTTTAATTAAAGTGACAGTGCGAACTAGTAACTGGGGGGCCACATCACCTGAGGGTGTTAGTGCATGCTAAACGTTCCTATCTCCTTCTAGTGATGCCAGAAAAAGTCATCCCGAAGAAATAAATTATTCCTCCGTTGTATAGGACAATTGACCATCATTGAATGTTCACATTAATATACATATAATATGCTCCTGAGCCTATTAGCCGCTCAACAACCTGGCCACATCACAAAGGAATCACCTGCAGCTAGCACATGTTTCACAGGGCAAAACCCTCACCCAAACACAAGAGAAAACCAGCCAGGCAGAACCTCTAGCTCATCCCCTATTGCACTCCCCGTACGGTCCAAGCACAAATCCCAATAGAGAGTGGAAATACATGGATAAGCTATCTTGTCTAATACATATTACCTGGATGTGTTCGCCAAAATACCAGCCTCGTGGCACGCTGAAACTCCGTTACCCCAACACGCGTTTCGCATCTGCTTCCTCCTGGGGGCGTGTCTCAGGTAAGGCGTTGCTATGTTTTAGAGCTAAGGCAACCAATCAGGTTGCCCGCACGGGGCTTTCCCCAAATGAGTCATACTCCACAGAAATCCTCCACCAATCAGGTACTGGATGCACAGCATCTCCAGGAACACCATCAGGGCAGCGTGAACATTCCCAGAACTTAGACACATCGCGGCTATGCCAAATCATGCACAGCCTATCTGACTTGTCAATGCCAAGTGGGGCGTGGGGAACGCCGATGGTAACCAATGAATATTCATAAAAAACTTCACTTATAAAGATGTAGCGCAAGAACCCGGAGTCACGCAATGGACAGCGAGGCACGGCCAGAGCCTCCCCTGCAGGATGAGGCGCCGACCGTCACCATCGCCCCCTGCATGATCCCACAAGTTCACAAGTGCGCAGCAGATGTAATACCCACTTTCAGAAATAAGTATACCATTGATGCCGGTATAAACACATGAGTCTACAAGCGCAGGAGCACGGAGTCACGCAATGGACAGCGAGGCACGACCGGAACCTCCCCCGCAGGATGAGGCGCCGTCCGTCACCATCGCCCCCTGTATGATCCCACAAGTTCACAGATGCGCAGCAGATGTAATACCCACATTCAGAAATAAATGTACCAATGATGCCAATATAAAGACATAAGTCTACAGTGTACCCCTCCAAATCAAACACATAAATAACAGCCACCATTATACCCCATAATTACTCCCACGGGATCCTGCCAAAATAGAATATAACCATCATATACAAAAAAGCTGATAAATGTAGGTAAAAAAAATGGGTCCATATTTATTGATAAGTGCGAAGCACATGGGTCCATCATCAAATGCACTCGTAAGGTGGCGATCCATATCATCCAGAAACTGGTGATTCCATTAGTGCACCAAATGAAGCTCTGGACATCCTCAATATTACACCGGTGTCCCTTGGTAATGTCACTGACGAGTTGGTCATAAAATTCTGCATTCAATATACAGCCTTGATGGATATAGAATCCCAGCAGAAAACTAACTTCTGGGGCAAATGAGGGAAAATCTTCAGGGTCACATCAGTATCCATGGTCATATTACTGAAGGATTAGCCACGAATCCATGTATCCCCAAAGTATAGCGTGAAGGATTCTGTAAGTAATAAACTCAAATTAAAACAGTATAGAACAAAACCAAACCAAAGAAAACACATATGATAAAAACACTTAAAAGACCGACCAAACCTACCAAATCTAATATGTACACAAAAAGACCAAAATACTAATAACTCACAAGAAGGAACCAAAGCCCAAATTTTCGTTTAATCCCTGTGGAGCCAGTGTACCCAACCGGTAGATCCACCGGCTCTCAACTTGCGCTAGGGCTTTACCCAAATCTCCACCTCTGGGGCCTACAGTCACAAGATCTATACCCTTAACTATCAGAGCGGGGATTGCAGTTATGGAACTTTTTATATTGCCTCGGGAGTGTCTTCAGACTGGCGAGGTCCTCTACTGTTATAGCTCTCTCTATGTCTCGCACATGATCCCGGATACGTAATTTCAGTTCCCTAGTAGTGAGACCGACGTACACTTTTCCACAGGGGCAGGTAGAATGGTAAATCACCCCCTTTGATGAGCATGAGATGAAATTCCAGATCTCAAATACCTTAGACCCATCAAAGTTGGGGAATTTCCTTGTTTTAACACAATTAGCGCAGGCCGTGCACCGGCCACATGGAAAAAAGCCCACCAAATCTTTCTCCACACTTTTTTTCTTTCCAGGCTCATAATGACTATGCACTAGAATATCACGAATATTTCTCGATCTCTTTGCCACTATGTCCGGTTTTGGAGGTAGAATTTGTTTTAATACCGGATCCGTATGTAGAACGACCCAGTGCTTCTCTACAATTTGCCTAAATTCCTGCCATTTGTTATGGTAACCTGTGATAAATTGTACTTGATCCCTACCCTCCCTTGCTGTACTGCTGTTGTTACTGTATAGCAAAACATCCCTAGATGTATTTTTTCCTCTCAAAAGCCCTCTCCTAATTGTTTTCTGGCCATATCCACGCTGTGGATCCTCCGATTGGGTCACAAAGTCAGCCTTACTTGAACAAATGCGGCGAACCCGCAAGAACTGGCCAATCGGAATCCCTCTTATTGTAGAGGGCAAATGTGCCGACCGGGCATGAAGCAACGAGTTGGTAGCTGTACTTTTACGGAAAACATTAGTAACGATGTCCCCGTCCGGGCGGGCACGTATCTGCAAATCCAGGAAGTCAACCGACCTTTCATACTTGAAAGTGAGTTTAATATTCAAGTTATTCCGATTCAAATTGGTCATCAGGGCGTCAAGTTCTGCGGTGCTCCCCTCCCATGCAAACCAAATGTCATCAATATATCTCATCCATTCCTGGATGAGATGACTCTGGGGGATGGGATTGCTCATGAAGATGTCCCTCTCCCAAGCCCCCAGAAAAAGGTTTGCATAGGAGGGGGCACAGCAGGCCCCCATAGCGGTGCCCTGTAACTGCAGATACGTGCCACGCCCAAAGACAAAGACATTGTGTGAAAGCACAAATTCTAATTACTCCAGCAGTAATTGTACTAGGTTTCTATCCAAATTGCTACACTCCAAGTACCAAGCCACCGCTCTTATCCCATCAACATGCTTAATTGAGGTATAAAGTGCCTCCATGTCGGCAGTAACCATGACACTATTAGGACTAAGCTGAAGATTGTCCAGTCTGCGTCCAATCTGCGCAAGGCTGCTGTGGTATCTTTAAGAAATGAAGGCAGTTGTGTCACTAGAGATTTAAGATAATGGTCAAGAACTTGGGTGATAATTTCACAAAGACCCCCGTTGACCGACACAATAGGTCTGCCCGGAGGGTCAATGGGGTCTTTGTGTATCTTGGGTAAAAGATATAACGGCCGGTTTGAAAACGACATCGCCCCATCCTTTGAGGATATCCAAAGCTTTTTTCTCAGGCTGCCTGATGTTAGAATGGCCAAAGCCCTTCTGGGCAAGTTTCTCAATGTCACCAGCCACCAACTTCGTAAACACCTCTACTGCTGGACAGATATTCAAAGCTGGAAATTTCTTTTGTTTCCTGACCAAATGGTCTGGAAACCCACTCACCACAAAAGGGTTGCTTTCCAATTCCAAAGCTTCTAAATTAGCCAAAGTCTCCCTCTCCTCCTCCGTATCAAAAGTGGTATCACCTTGCCCCTTATGATGAAGCCTCTTTAAGATAACCTTCCTTGAAAAAAGATGTAAATCTTTCACCGATGTAAAGGTATCTAGAGAAAATGAGGGACAAAAGGTGAGACCCTTTTCAAGGATAGATGTCTGCTCATCAGATAATACATGTGATGACAAGTTGATTACCTTCATCTTGTCATTCCTTTCATAAGATCTCTTTTTAAAGAAGTCATATGATCTGGAATTGCCACCATACCTAGTATGTTTGTTCCATGCGATGGTATCAGCACCCTGATTTGAAGTACCTGCATCCAACATCGATGATGTGGAGCTAATGGAGGTGGCTCTCAATTCTCTCTTCTCCCTACTGGGGTGAGGCTCCTGCCACTTGTAGACCCTATTGTTTTCAAAATCAGCAATATCCCTGGAATATTTTTTCATTTTACCAGAAACAACCAAAAAAGACAAAAAAATGCCCCTAAAATATAACTTTTATTTTATCAAGTAAAAATGACCTAATAGGGTCAGGAGACAGTATTACTTAACCATATGAATCGGAATTGTTTGGCTGCCTCCGGTTCTTTTCTGAAGGGGATTTATTTATATCCCACTTCCCAGTTCCACTTTGGAACTTGCAGCTCTCTGGCACGCCCCTTACCCTCAGGTCAGTCAGGGAACTGCACCTAGGATAATTAATCGCCAGAAAGGTTATCTGCTATGTACTGGCTGTGGGGCTTTCACTGCAGTGAGGGTGATATCACTGCCAGCATTACCCACCAGTACAGGACAATTCCGCTGCCACCAGCTCCTGTTCCTTAATTAAAATGGGTCAGGAGCCAACCCAACTAGTAGCATAATTTACTTCAGAGGACGTGAGAGTACGATATAGAGCAAGGAGAAACAAAGCTAGTAATTTTATATATTTTACTCCAAAAATGAGACAATTATGTACTGTATATTCAGATGACTACAAAATAAAAAAGGATTAAAGGAAGAAAATAGACTTACAGTTTTCTCATATCGTGGCTGACCATGCGGCTGGGGGGAAGGGGAGCATATGTCAAAATGCACAGATGTGTGTCTCAGCTAGTTCCTTGGACAAAAGCTAGTGAAAAATGAGCTCTCACTGTCTTATACCCCCTGCTTGTGACGTCACTGAGTGGGCTGAGTTATGGATTGGACTCCTACTGTCTCAGAGGGACTCAGAGTTACAGAACATTCATATCCACCGTAGCTCCAGGATAGCGATGATGGAATTACCATTGTTTTTGTTTTGAGATTAGCATTCTATTAAGACAAAACAAGACCTGGCTATGCAACGCTGGTAAGCAGTAATTTGCCTCTTGGATACCAATGGTACCGGAAATTAGAAAACACACTTGGTAATGGCCCAGCCGATGCAGAGGCCAAAAAAATGTATTTATCCTGCTTCCAGACCGAAGCTGCGCGATTACATACCAGTTCCAGAGAACAACCCCCCCGACCATGCTCTTACCCAAAGCTGAGTATACCTGCTCCCAGCACACTGGTTTCACATTACAGCTGCATGCAGAGGGGAGGGAGGAGGGAGAAGCGAAAAGGAGAGCTTTCTAGGCAATTTGAAGAGGGGTGTCATGAAGCACACAGCGTGTGTCTGAAAAGCCATGAAACATTCTAGGTGTATACTCAAAATATGGCATATTTATATTATTGTGACATAGGTGTGTAGCAAATTAGTGTTAAAGGATTATTTTCATCTCAGCTGTTCAGAGTTGACATAGGAATACAAATGCAGTCCACAGGAGGAGGAGCACAGGATTTGTCTTCTGTGTCAAAGATACCAGTTTGGCTTGTAGCTTTCATAAATATTACTATGAGATGGATATATTGACAAACCATGAAATGCAGTTATTATTTCAATAACATGGCAATTAGTTTTAATGTATGCAAATTTACTTGCCATAGTTTTATTTGTAGATATGCCAAGATATTAAATTAAGATTTACAGAAAATGAAATTGAACCTTCATATTAAAATAGAAACATGCCAAATAACCTACTTGTGTTAATTGCTGGAAGGCCTCAGAGGAGCAAGCCCTCATCTGCTAGGAGCATATAATTTCAATGCATCACCTGCTTATTAATTTCAGGGAAGAATCCATTCATATCATATGCTGAGGATCAATTAACAGTTTTATAGTTAACTGGTATGAATAAAAAGTGCTCTAATTAAAATACTGCATAACTAATGGGTTTGATTTGCCTTTTGACACATTTCATTATCTCTAAGCTCAACATTCTCTAATACAATTTACTTTTAAAATGTACCTTCTACATAACTGTATATAATAAACGTACTGTCACCAAATTATAGTGTGCCTCTATTTTAAAAAGTAGTCTGCCACATATATTAAGGAACTGAAAATGAGCAGTTGATTGAGCAGTACTGATATTAACTAAATTACTCGTGCAAGTCTAAGACTTGGAGCTTAGACGTCTCAGAGAATTAATATTAGTTGCTTTACTACTACTACAACCAGTGTCCCATAAACAGATTAAAATTTTTGAAAGACGAACATCTACCTTTTGCTCACTACCTCTAGAGCAACTACAGTCAATGTATGTCATCTTGTTATTGTCTTTCTATATGTTTGCAGTATGAACAGAGGGGAGCAAATCATTAGAAATTCGAATATTGTGACTTTGCTTAATTTTTCCTCAAAAATGGATTTACGGCATATAAATTTACATTAATCTCATTATTGGCAATCTTATAATTGTTCAGAAAAAGCATGCGTGGGAGAGGAGAGAACGAGGAACTTGCACCATAAGATATTACATTTTACAGGGGAGAGAGATAGGACCCCGCTGACCATAAGAGCTTAAACTCTACAGGGGAGAGGGAGATGCACCATGCTGACCATAAGAGCTTACACGTTAAAGCGGAGACAAGACCCTGATGACCATAAGAGATAACATTTTACAGACAAGAGAGATAGAGGATCCCACTGCACTGACTAAAACAGCTGACACTCTCGAGGTGAGACAGAGATGACCCCTATTACCATAAGAGCTTACACTTTCTAGGCTCGAGAGATAGACGACTCTGATGTTGACCACAAAACCTTACACTCCACTGAAGAGAGAGGCTTACCCAGCGACTTTAAAGATGGAAAACAACTGGAAAAAAATATAGATGTGATATGTCTACTTTTGTAACAGTCCGATTTATCAAAATAAAAAGTAAATTAATCCATTTGGTAAACAGCATAACAAGAAAAAAATCAAAACACCATAACTAATTTTTTGTTGTCAGTGGCAACATTGCAATAAAATGCAATAAGAGGTGATCAAAACATTGTTTCTACCCCAAAATGTAATCAGTAAAAACATCTGTTCAAGGCATGAAAAAAAAACCCTCACACAGCCCCATAACAAGAAAATTGAATGTGTTACAGGTCTTGAAAAAAGGCAACACAAGCAAGAAAAACATTTTGTGCAAATTTCTGAATTATTTTTTCAAAATCTAAATAAATTAAAAGTCTATACAAATTTCTAAATGCAAACATCTTTCTAATGAATTCACATGACATCTTTGCAAAATTGTTACACTTTCAATCCATACATAAAGAGAACACTAATTCCCTATAAGTGTAGAATGGAGCGTCCCATGGGGCTGTGGGGTACTCGGTACCGGGTTCGACATGGCAGTTCTTAAAGAGGAAGGTCATGGCAGCAGTGACCAGGCTCTGGGCATTCAATAATGAAGCGATGTTTTTGTGGTAAATGGAAAATGAGAAATGGAAATAAAGTGTATGGGGAAAAAGGGGAAATGTTCGTGATGTCACCATTATTGTTCGGCAATGAGATGGTGGCCGACGCTGAAGTTCAGATCATCTGTGGAAGATGGTGATGCAGAAGAGTTGGTGCAGCTCTCCACGGGTAGAGCTAACCCCAGGGCAGATGTAGTGTAGAGACATAAGATAGCAGTGGTGGTTATGCTGGGCATGTGTGGTAGGAATAATGCAAAGGACATAGCAAGGTGCAGTTTCCAGACTTTTACTCACAGTTCTTTTTGTCACCCAGCTGGCTGTGTTGTGTCCTCCGGGTCTGCGGTCCATTAAACTTCCAAGTAAATTGAGATGCACCTTTCCAGGACTCCTTTCATTTGCCTTTCTCTAGCAGTCTCTCTATGCTGGCTTCCATTTCTCCTGCCCAGCACCTTACCCACAGTGTCACAAGCCAGCAGCCATGAACCTGGTCGGGCGATGTCCCCTGAGTCAACTGGATTCTCTACGGCTGCCTTTTTGGCAAAGTATGGGTGGCTGTGGCTGTTACTCTTGCAGAAGCCACAGCCTCTGGTTTCTTAGCAAGACTTGCAGTTTCTCACTAAGTTGGGGCCTGTCCCCTGACTGCGACTTGGTCCCTCCACGTCTGGATGCGGGCCTCACAGGTGGCTTCTGCACTTCCCATGCCCCTAGGACCCCTTCTGTCTTTCTGGGAGCTTTTTTTGTCACTATTTCACACTTCTTCTGTTCTGTCCATCAGAAACTACAGACCCGCAAGTCTGCTCAGCTCCACTTTCTCCCTCCTTCTCCTCACTTTCCCTCCTAAATAGCTCCACCCCTACTCTACCTACCCCACCCACTCCCAACACCCATTCCTATGCAGCCTGGTGTTAGGTGTCGAGTTCCCGCTTCTGCACAGGGGGAATCTCGAACCATCTCTGCTGCGGTCTCCCATTCTTCTCCAGCTGCAGTGGAGTCTGCTCAGCGGAGACGTCGTTCCCAGCGTCTTGCTCAGTCTCACTCTGTGCATAGGATTACTGCTGCTTTGCCTGCTTCCGCCATTGAAGCCAGTGCTGGGCAGCGGCGAGCAGACGCTTTAGGGATCTAAGTCCTGCTTTTTCCCTTCTGAGCATGCCCAGGGTGAGATCTCCCATTGGAGATCGAGAGTCACATGCTCAGATGCTGCAGCGGTTCCCAATGATCCTTTATTGGAAGGTCCTGAACGTGCTGCAGCTATATAAGCTGCGCATGACCGCACGGCCATGCGCTAGTGTACATTTGTAAACGTGTGTGTGTTGTGAGTGAAAGTCGTTCATTAAAATCCCCTCCCTATTGGATGACTGTTCGCGGAAGGTGGGTATTTGCTATCTAGCGCCAGACTTAGCTACCAGCACGTTACACACCATACAGCGTCTAATTGCTGTGACCGCCAGGGTGGCGCCGTGCGCTTTCACAGTGCTTTCCTGACCCAAGCCTGGGTGGTTAGTGGCGTCCGCCAGGGACGCCTAGTAATGACGGACATACAGCAATCCTTGTGGTATGTCCAGCAGCTGGAGAGTAGGTTGGCGGCTCTCGAGAGCTCAACCTCAGCTGTGGATGTTACAGCAGTTGCTGTACAGGCTGCTAGCGTGTCTGCAGCAACCTTGTCCACTGCCACCCCTGTTCTGACATTATCTCGCCTCCCGCTGCCAGAAAATTTTTCTGGAGATAGCAAATCTTGTAGGGGATTCATGAGTCAGTGCTCTATTCACCTCGAGCTCCTGGCTGCACGTTTTCCCACAGAGCGGGCTAAGGTGGGATTTATTGTCTCTCTCTTGTCGGACAGAGTGTTGGAATGGGCTACGCCGCTGTGAGAGCGTGGCGATCATGTGGTGCAGAGTGCTCCGCTGTTTCTGAGCACTCTGAAACAGGTCTTTTTAGGACCTCAAGCCACCCATGATACTGCGCTCCAACTGCTGGCATTAACTCAGGGTGAGTCCTTGGTCAGCCATTTTGCCGTCCACTTCCGCACTTCCGCTGGAGTGGTCGGATAAAGCCCTTATCCCCATATTTTGGAAGGGGCTGGCTGATCACGTGAAGGACGCTCTGGCCACTAGGGAGATTCCTGCTACACTGGAGGAGTTAATAACTTTCTCTACTCGTATTGACCTCCGTTTTAACGAGCGGAGGTTAGAACGAGCCCAGTGTAGGCAGAGGTTTCGGCTGGCTCCTACCTTCGCCAAACCTCTGGAATCTCCGGTCCTGGTTCCTGAGTCACATGAGGCCATGAAAGTGTCACGAGCGGGATCTAAGTCCCAGACCGCTTGTGCACTCAAGGTCTGTCATGTTTGCCAGCAGTCAGGACATCTTGCCACCAGATGTCCCCAGCGGTCGAGAAAACGTCAGCGTCTAGTGGTAGTGGGTGGAGGTACACTAGACACGGCGACGCTTGCCTCCAAATTGTCCTTTAAGGGGACAATTATTATTGGCTCATCCTCCCACTCGGTAGAGCTCTGCGTGTATTCTGGGGTGGAGGGCAAATTTTATGTCTTCTGCCTTCGCCCAACGTCACGCAATACCCCTGGTTATGCTAGCTCAACCAGTAGCGGTACGAGTGGTGAATGGGTCGACACTGCCCTCACTGTTAACACACCAGACCATCCCTTTTACTCTGTCCATGTCGCCATCCCATCAGGAGATTATATCTCTGCAGGTCATTTCTGAGGGAATTGATGAGGTCCTGTTGGGAATACCTTGGCTACAGTACCACTCTCCTCATATCGAGTGGTCCTCAGGCAGAATTCTGGGATGGGGTGAATCTTGTGGGGGTAGGTGTCAGAGGGAGTGCGTTCAGGTTGCTACTACAGAGGTACTCACAGATCTTTCCTCTCTCCCCAAGCAATACTGGTCTTATACAGACATGTTCTCCAAAAAGGCGGTGGAGATCCTTCTGCCCCATCGCCCCTATGACTGTCCTATTGACCTCTTGCCTGGTGCTGAGCCTCCCCGGGGTCGAGTCTATCCGTTATCTCTCATGGAGATGGAGGCAATGTCACAGTACATCAAGGAAAATTTGGCAAGAGGATTCATTAGGAAGTCAGTGTCACCTGCTGGGGCAGGGTTCTTTGTGCAGAAGAAGAATGGGGAATTGCGTCCATGCATAGACTACAGGGGTCTTAACGCCATCACCGTTAAGAATAAGTATCCTTTGCCACTGATATCTGAGCTCTTCGATAGGCTTCGGGGAGCAAGGGTATTTACCAAATTAGATCTGCAGGGTGCTTACAACCTGATTCGCATCCGTGAGGGGGATGAATGGAAGACGGCTTTTAACACCAGGGATGGGCACTATGAATATCTGGTGATGCCCTTCGGGCTCTGTAATGCCCCAGCCATCTTCCAAGACTTTGTGAACAACATCTTCCGGGATATGCTCTCCACCTCGGTCGTAGTCTATCTGGATGATATTCTCATCTACTCTCCAGATATTGACTCCCACCGGAGAGATGTTTGCAATGTCTTCGACCTCCTACGGGCAAACTCCCTCTATGCCAAGTTGGAGAAGTGTATGTTCGAGCAGGAGTGCTTACCTTTCCTGGGCTATATCATCTCCACCCAGGGATTGGCTATGGATCCTGCCAAACTACAGGCTGTGATTGACTGGCAGGAACCCAATTCACTTAAAGCGGTGCAGCGCTTTATGGGGTTCATTAACTACTATCGTCAGTTCATCCCACACTTCTCAACTTTGGTAGCTCCCTTGGTTGCCCTCACCAAGAAGGGAGCAAATCCCAAGTTGTGGTCAGAGGAGGTCTCCAAGGCCTTTCTCTCGATTAAGTCACACTTCGCTAGCGCTCCCATCCTACATCGCCCCGATGTAGATAAGCCATTTGTCATGGAGGTGGATGCCTCTTCCGTTGGTGCTGGAGCAGTCCTTTTCCAAAAGGATGCTCAAGGTCGGAAGCATCCTTGCTTCTTCTTCTCCAAGACCTTCACACCAGCGGAGAGGAATTATTCCATCGGGGACAGGGAGTTGCTAGCCATGAAGTTAGATTTTTCAGAGTGGAGACACCTCTTGGAGGGAGCTCGCTTTCCCTTCCAAGTGTTCACTGACCACAAGAACTTGGTGTACATGCAGACAGCCCAGCGGTTAAATTCTCGCCAGGCCAGATGGTCCTTGTTCTTCTCCCGGTTTAATTTCACCCTCCATTTTCTTTCTGGGCAGAAGAACATTCGGGCCGACGCTCTCTCTTGCTCCGTTGTGTCATCTGTGGAGGAGGAAGAGGAGCCTCGGCTTATTGTCCCCACCGAGAGCTTGAGAACTGTGGCCCAGGCTTCGCTAGAGTCTGTGCCTCCGGGCAAGACTTTTGTACCATCCAGTTTGCGACCGGAGGTTCTCTCTTGGGCACACTCGTCCAGGGTGGGTGGACATTTTGGTTCCAAAAGGACATCTGAGTTACTGGCAAGGACATACTGGTGGCCGCATATGGCTCGTGATGTCGCAGAATATGTTCGGGCGTGTGTCTCTTGTGCCAAGAACAAGTCCCCTCGGCAACGGCCAGCTGGTTTGCTTTACCCTCTGCTTGTGGCGGACAGTTCCTGGGAGATGGTCGGGATGGACTTTGTAGTGGGCTTACCCAAGTCTCGTAACTGCACCATTATCTGGGTGATCACCGACCATTTTTCCAAAATGGTGCACTTGGTGCCTCTTCCACGGCTACCTTCTGCACGGGCTCTGGCTGTGTTGTTCATCAAACACATCTTTCGCCTACACGGTATGCCAGACAAAATTGTTAGTGACCGGGGTCCCCAGTTTGCGTCTCGATTCTGGAGAGAGCTTTGTCATCTACTCAGTATTGAGTTGAATCTCTCTTCGGCATATCATCCCGACCAGACCCTGGTCACATATTTACGACATTTTGTTTCTGCCAGGCAGGATGACTGGGCATCCTTGCTACCATGGGCAGAGTTCACGCTTAACAATGCCGTAGCCGACTCCACCGGTCAGACTCCATTCCTCCCAAATTACAGCCAGCATCCGCGTGTCCCTGTGCCCATGCCCGTGTCTTCCGCTGACTCCAGGGTGGCAGACTGGGCTGTGGAGGCATGGGACATTTGGGACTGCACTCAGGATGCCATTCGGGCCTCCAAGGAGAGAATGAGGTCCTCCGCCGATGCTCATCGGCACCCCGCACCGACCTTTGCTCCAGGCGACTTAGTGTGGCTCTCCGCCCGTAACATCAGGCTGCGTGTTGAGTCCACTAAGTTTGCACCTCGCTACTTGGGTCCCTTCAAGTTCCTCAAACAGGTTAACCCTGTGGTCTACCGTCTGGCCCTTCCTCCATGCCTGGGTATCACCGACACCTTTCATGTGTCCCTCTTGAAACCCGTATACATGTCCCGGTTTTCCGAGTCATCTGCCGGGACATCGAGTTAGTCTACGAACGATTACGTGGTGAATGCTATTTTGGGGTGCAAGGTGGTACGTGGAAAAATATTCTATTTGGTGGATTGGAAGGGTTATGGCCCAGAGGACAGGTTCTGGGAGCCTGCTGAATACATTCAAGCTCCACAGCTCATTGCTGCCTTTGAGCGTAGCGAGGTCCAAGGAGGGGGGCCCTAGGAGGGGGGGTAATGTTAGGTGTCGAGTTCCCGCCTCTGCACAGGGGGAATCTCGAACCATCTCTGCTGCGGTCTCCCATTCTTCTCCAGCCGCAGTGGAGTCTGCTCAGCCCAGCGTCTTGTACAGTCTCACTCTGTGCATAGGATTACTGCTGCTTTGCCTGCTTCCGCCATTGAAGCCAGTGCTGGGCAGCGGCGAGCAGACGCTTTAGGGATCTAAGTCCTGCTTTTTCCCTTCTGAGCATGCCCAGGGTGAGATCTCCCATTGGAGATCAAGGGTCACATGCTCAGATGCTGCAGCGGTTCCCATTGGTCCTTTATTGGAAGGTCCTGAATGTGCTGCAGCTATATAAGCTGCGCATGACCGCACGGCCATGTACTAGTGTACATTTGTAAACGTGTGTGTGTTGTGAGTGAAAGTCGTTCATTAAAATCCCCTCCCTATTGGATGACTGTTCGCGGAAGGTGGGTGATTGCTATCTAGTGCCCGACTTAGCTACCAGCACGTTACACACCATACAGCGTCTAATTGCTGTGACCGCCAGTGCGGTGCCGTGTGCTTTCACAGCGCTTTCCTGACCCAAGCCTGGGTGGTTAGTGGCGTCCGCCAGTGCGGCACCACATGCACTCTCGTGCATCTGTTATTATTACTTTGGTTACGCTGACACCCCCTTAGCGGTGTCGAGCGCAAGTAGTCTAGTCGGACTCGGATCCCAAGTCTTGGGTCTGAGCTTGGTGACTCCTTGCTTGCGCTCTTGTGTGCGGTACCGCGGCCCTGTGACTTAACAGGGTTCGCTTCCTTCACACAGGGTGAAGTTAACCCGTGTGTGTATTCACATAGTACCGCCATATAGTCCGTCATTACTTGGCAGCAGGTTCCATCTCTGCACGGTGGACCCCGGGCTGCGGACGCACCTTAATCTATCTTATTATTTGGTGCGTTCCGCTAGCCCTAACACCTGGGATGAGGCCTTCCTCTCTAAGGGTATGCCCAGGTGCCCCGACTGAACTGGTGTGTGTTGGATGTGAGTGTTAGAGTCCTGGCTAGTGCTTCCTCCTTACCTGAGAGTGGGATACCACACCTCTGGATGAGGTGCAGTACCTCTGTGGCAACTGGACCCCAGGGGTGCCATATAGAGCTTAACAAATTAGCAACTCCTACGAGGGGCAGTAGCCCGAAACACAGTGTTTGCAAATTGAGATTCTGGTTTGGCTATTATCCTAAGTCATGTGATAAGGCTCATTAAAGGGTCGACATTGACTGTTAGGATTGCTGCTTCCAATAGGCAGCAGTGCAGATAAGATCTTCCCCACCTCCATTCTGCTCAAGAGTTGTGGAAAGTTATCAATGATGTGTTAGAGAAATGGCTGTCTCCACTAAACCTAGAGCCAGGGAATGCTGTGAGCAATAAAAGTGAAAACCTGGTGGCGGCCCTACGCTGTGGCAATCTCACACATGTGCCTTGCATGGCTCATGTCCTCAACCTGATGGTACAGCAATTTCTATGACACTTTCCTGGCCTTGATGGGCTGCTGCAGAAACCATGGTCGCTGTGTGCTCACTGCCGACGATCGCACCCCGCAGGTCATCAAATCGCATCACTACAGAGGTCTTTCAGCCTTCCTTTTAACCATTTGAATAGCAATGTTCCGACAAGGTGGAATTCCACTCTGCACATGTTGCAGCGGCTGTGGCAGCAGCAATGAGCCCTGATGCAGAATGTACTTTTGCATAGCCTGGGCCAATGCAGTCCAGTCATGGTGCAAATCATGCTTGCGGAGTGGGCACAGGTGAAAGACCTCTGCACCCTTCTGCACAGTTTTGACATGGCTACTAAGATGGTAAGCCCTGACGATGCCATCATCAACATCACTAGTACGGAGCACACCTTGAATAGTCTGCGAGAGGAGATGATGGTTCCAGAGGATGAGATGGAAGCAGACAAGGATGCGGAAGGCATAGCAATATCGCAAAATTCCGGACTGTCATCGCACAGATGGGTGACATGGGAGGTTCACTGACAGCGATCAAGGTGGGCTCATGTACAAGACAAACTGTTAGTGAAGATGCAGGAGCTGAGGAACAAATTGAGGAAGACGCACAGCAGTCAGGAGATGAAGAGGATAATCATATGCTCTCTGGTTTCCATGGATGGCGGGAGGAGACGGAGAAAGCAACCTTGAGTGTTACTCCGCCACCAACAGCATGGATTTGGACCACATGGAAGCATCCAATACATGAGCTCCTTCTTGCTGCACTATCTTCAACATGATGCCTGTCTTGATAAAATTAAAAATAGTACTGACTACTAGGTTGCCACTCTGTTACATCCATGGTAAATTTTGACAGATGTTTCCTACCCTGGAATAGGATGCGCACATGCTGGAAGTATTGAAACACACTTGTAGACAATCTTAAGAGTTGTTTTCCACAAGACAGCAGTGAGGCACACAGTGTACATCCCAGTTGTAGACATCCAACCCCGGGAACGTCAAGGCATCATCTGTTGTGAATTCTGTTATCGAACTCCCTCCTGTGGTCATGAATGGTACTTCGGCGAGTTCTGTCCATGGACTCCCTCTGGTGGCTGTGAGTGGAGTTGCTGGTTCTGAGGTTCCTTCCACAGGTGACCTAGGTTATTCTTAGGCTGGCTTCTCTATTTAACTCCACTCAGATCGTTACTCCATGCCAGCTGTCAATCTTCCTGTACTGGTTCAGTTCGCTCTTGGATCTTTCTGGTGACCTGTCTCTTCCTGCAAGAAGCTAAGTCCCCGATTGTTATTTTCTGCTCATTGTTTCCTTGTCCAGCTTGCTTTCATGATTTTGTCTTGCTAGCTGGAAGCTCTGGGATGCAGAGTGGCACCTCCGCACCGTGAGTCGGTGCGGGGGTCTTTTTGCACACTCTGCGTGGTCTTTTGTAGTTTTTTGTGCTGACCGCAAAGATACCTTTCCTATCCTCTGTCTATTTAGTTAGCATGGCCTCCCTTTGCTAAAACCTGTTTCATTTCTGTGTTTATGACTTTCATCTTTACTCACAGTTAATATTTGTGGGGGGCTGCCTTTTCCTTTGGGGAAATTTCTCTGAGGCAAGGTAGGCTTTATTTTCTACCTCTAGGGCTAGCTAGTTCTTAGGCTGTGACGAGGCGTCTAGGCCATGTCAGGTACGCTCCACGGCTATTTCTAGTGTGTGTGATAGGATTAGGGATTGCGGTCAGCAGAGTTCCCACTTCCCAGAGCTTGTCCTGTATCGGTTTAACCATCAGGTCTTTTCGGGTGCTCCTAACCACCAGGTCATAACAATCATCATCAAAATATTAGTAGCAACAGAAGCAGTGTAAGTGGCATAAGCAATTTCTATAAGTCTTTTAACACATTTTTTAGACAGCCCATTCACCAGCAGAACAGAGTACAAGTCTGACATGTTGTCAACGACTGGAGAGGATGGTACAGGAGTATCTGGTGCTCAATATCAATACCATCAAGGGGGTTTGGACCCTTTTACATTTTGGTCTTCAAAAATGGAAGAGTGGCCTGAGATCGCCTGTCATACCTTGAAGGTTTTGTCATGCCCGGTAGCCAGCGTTCTCTCAGAATTTGTCTTCAGCACTGTTGGTGGTGTCCTGATGGATAAGAGCATCCGGCTGTTCCCTGAAAGTGTATACCACTTAACTTTCATTAAAATAAACAAGTCATGGCTCTGTGATGACATATGCACCCCAGTTGCAGATTGGGCAGACTAGGTGATGGTGTCTTTTTCAGTCTCATGCATTGATCCCACGTTATTGCAGTCTATGCCATCTTTATGGTGTCTTCTGTGCCTGCTCTTGTTACTGCTGTTGATGTTACAAACATTTTTTGAAATGTGGAGACTCCAAGTTGGGTCCCCATCTGGTGGGTTGCCTGTAGTAGCCATCAGAGTATGAATGGATGAAAACAAAAATGGAGGTATTGCATGAGGTGTGAGGTCTCCCAGCTAAGAAGGCTTACACTATTCCCTTAATCACCAGGTCCTCATGGCTTCATTAAAATTTCAATTCCAAGCTGTAAATGCTAGACCGGGACCTTAAACCTCATGCATGGCCCATGGCTGACTGCTGCTGTGCCATTTGCAAATTTCTACTGTGGGTCAATTGATGTCACTTTTCATGGTGCCAGCCCCTAAAGGTACTGTCACACTGAACGATATCGTTAACAATAGTGTTGCTTTTTGTGATGTAGCAACGATATCGTTAACTAAATCGTTATGTGTGACAGCGACCAACGATCAGGCCCCTGCTGGGAGATCGTTGGTCGCTGGGGAAAGTCCAGAACTTTATTTTGTAGCTGGATCTCCCGCTGACATCGCTGAATCGGCGTGTGTGACGCTGATTCAGCGATGTCTTCACTGGTAACCAGGGTAAACATCGGGTTACTAAGTGCAGGGCCGCGCTTAGTAACCCGATATTTACCCTGGTTACCATTGTAAATGTAAAAAAACAAACAGTACATACTTAAATTCCGGTGTCTGGTCATGTTCCTCGCCTTCAGCTTCCCGCACTGACTGGTGAGCGCCGGCCAGCCGTAAAGCAGAGCACAGCGGTGACGTCACCGCTGTACTTTACGGCCGGTGCTCAGTCAGTGCTGGAAGCTGAAGGCGAGGGACCTGACCAGACACCGGGAATGTAAGTATGTAGTGTTTGTTTTTTTCATTTACAACGGTAACCATGGTAAACATCGGGTTACTAAGCGCGGCCCTGCGCTTAGTAACCCGATGTTTACCCTGGTTACCCGGGGACTTCAGGATCGTTGGTCGCTGGAGAGCTGTCTGTGTGACAGGTCTCCAGCGACCAAACAGCGACGCTGCAGCGATCGACATCGTTGTCGGTATCGCTGCAGTGTCGCTTTAGTGTGACGGTACCTTAATTTTTGCTGTTTGAGAAGCTTTTTATCAGCCGTTAAGGTGTTGCCTATGCATCTGTTATTGCCTCCTTAAATCTCATGGGGTTCGGAAACGCTCGTCGATACTTTCGCCGCTGTTTGACGAACTGAGGTCCGTTTGGCAAATCCAAACCGAACCGAACCTTGAAAGGTTCACTCATCTCTAGTTCTGTGTAAACAGATCATGTGGTGACAAGAAAAATGTCAGCCTGTGCTCAGAGAACAATCTATGACTGATCATTATGGGCTCTTATTAAAGGCTATCAGGCTTTCTAAACAAGATGTTTAACAAAAGTCAATCAGCAAACAAGCAGCTGATCGGCAGTTGCTTACTACCGCTTATCGAGTTATAAATGTAACATAAGGTTTAATCTTAAAAGATAAAATTTAGAAATATGAACTTAAAATAGTGGTCGCATTGAAAAAATAAAAAAAGAACAACAATTACTTCCTTTAACCCCTCTGTGACCTTGGACGTACTATCCCGTCGAGGTGCCCTGGGCCTATCTGACCCTTGACGGGATAGTACGTCCTGCCCTTTAATGCGATACCGCGACTTAAGTCGCGGTGATCGCATTAAAATTCCGACGCCATCTCACCTGGGGGGAGATGGCCTCGGCATCCAGGGCATTGTCGCCGCCCACCCGCCCTCTCGATCGCTGTGATTGGCTGTTCAATTCTGAACAGCCAATCACAGCCATTCTCATTGTTTCAGCCAATCGGAGCGGCTGAAACAATGAGGTCACAGGCTAGGATCGAGTACCGATGTACTCGATCTTAGGTCCGGTGCCTGGCAACGCCAGGCACCGGCAAGAACACCCCGGATTGGCGCGATCGCCGATCGCATCGATCGCGCCAATCGCAGGGCACCGCGCGGTATTACCGCGCTGTGCCCTGCCGGAACCTGCGTGGATCGGTGCTCTAATAGCACCGATCCTAGGGTAGGATAGGATCGGACACAGTGCAGGCCCAGCAGGGCCTGCAGGAGCCGATTGGCGCGATCGATGTCATCGTCGATCGCGCCAATCACAGGGCGCAGCGGCGATCACGCTGTGACCGCTCTGTGCCCTGCAGGTGACCTGGCTGTGACCTGCCTAGGATGGCGCGAACAGATCCGATCCTAGGCAGGTCACAGCCAGGTCACCAGGAAAGCTCTGATTGGTGGGATCGATGTTATGGTTGATCCCACCAATGACAGGTCACAGCAGCAGCATGACCGCTCTGTGACCTGTCTGTGTCACCTGCCTGACCTGTGTATGACCGCTCTGCAGGGTCCTCATTCTAGCTGAGGATTCCTACAGAGCGGTCATACTGCTGGATCTCCTGGCTTGATCTCTCTGCTGGATCTACCTTCTGTGCTGGGTATTGTGGTGCCACAGCAGCCTGTAGCAGCACAATCCCTGCTAAAGAAAGAAGACAACTAAACGTAAGTTTTATCCCTGATCCCTGCCCAATCCCCGTTCATCCGTGCCCAATCCCCGTTCATCCACCCCAATCCCCGTTCATCCACCCCAATCCCCCCTTCCCCCTCTTTTTACCCCCTCCACCCCCATTTGTGCCGCCTCCGTGCGCACATTTAGTAGCCGCCGAGCGTTGATTGGTGACACAGTTCACCGATCAACGCTCGCGCTCGCTTTTTTTCCCTCGCCCCCGTTGCGCCAACTCCGTACACACATTCCGCAGCCGCCAAAGTTTGATAAGTGACGCAGTTCACTTATCAGAGTTTGTGCCTGCCGTTTTCCTTTTTTTTTTTTTCACCCCCCTTTTGCGCCACCTGACTACAACCGTACGTTTTGATCACTGATCCCTGCCCAATCCCCACTTCCACCCCATCTCCCTTCCCCCTCTTTTTACCCCCCTTTGCACCTCCTTCCGTGCGCCCATTTAACAGCCGCCGAACGTTGATTGGTGACGCAGTTCACCGATCAACGCTCGCGCTCGCTTTTTTTCCCTCACCCCCGTTGCGCCAACTCCGTACACACATCCCGCAGCCGCCAAAGTTTGATAAGTGACGCAGTTCACTTATCAGAGTTTGTGCCTGCCGTTTTCCTTTTTTTTTTTTTTCACCCCCCTTTTGCGCCACCTGACTACAACCGTATGTTTTGATCACTGATCCCTGCCCAATCCCCACTTCCACCCCCATCTCCCTTCCCCCTCTTTTTACCCCCCTTTGCACCTCCTTCCGTGCGCCCATTTAACAGCCGCCGAACGTTGATTGGTGACGCAGTTCACCGATCAACGCTCGCGCTCGCTTTTTTTCCCTCACCCCCGTTGCGCCAACTCCGTACACACATTCCGCAGCCGCCAAAGTTTGATAAGTGACGCAGTTCACTTATCAGAGTTTGTGCCTGCCGTTTTCCTTTTTTTTTTTCACCCCCCTTTTGCGCCACCTGACTACAACCGTACGTTTTGATCACTGATCCCTGCCCAATCCCCACTTCCACCCCCATCTCCCTTCCCCCTCTTTTTACCCCCCTTTGCACCTCCTTCCGTGCGCCCATTTAACAGCCGCCGAACGTTGATTGGTGACGCAGTTCACCGATCAACGCTCGCGCTCGCTTTTTTTCCCTCACCCCCGTTGCGCCAACTCCGTACACACATCCCGCAGCCGCCAAAGTTTGATAAGTGACGCAGTTCACTTATCAGAGTTTGTGCCTGCCGTTTTCCTTTTTTTTTTTTTTCACCCCCCTTTTGCGCCACCTGACTACACCGTACGTTTTGATCACTGATCCCTGCCCAATCCCCACTTCCACCCCATCTCCCTTCCCCCTCTTTTTACCCCCCTTTGCACCTCCTTCCGTGCGCCCATTTAACAGCCGCCGAGCGTTGATTGGTGACGCAGTTCACCGATCAACTCTCGCGCTCGCTTTTTTCCCCTCAGCCTTTTTGCGCAACCTCCGTACACACATCCCGCAGCCGCCAAACTTTGATGAGTGACGCAGTTCTCTTATCAGAGTTTGTGCCTGCCTTTTTTTTTTTTTACAGGTTTTTCTTCTCCTTTTAGCATTTTCTTTTCAGATAAGTTTGCACAAATCACTATCCCCCCACACATACACATACAGTTATCAATAAAGTGCACCCAATCACCATATTCACACAAAAATGTCCCGCTCGTCCCGTTCGTCCCAACAGCGCTATTCATTGGAGGAGGCATATGCTTTCCTTGCCTCCGACACTGATAGCGAGGGAGAGGATCCCACTTTTCTTTGCTTTTCTGATTCTTCATCCTCTTCCTCCTCCTCCTCTTCCTCCTCATCTTCCTCCTCGGGTCCTGCGGAACCACCACGCAGACGCCCCAGGACAGAAGATGAGGCAGCCCCCACCACTCCTGAACCAGCGCTCCCCACTGCGGAACCCACATGGACCTCGCCCCCCGAAAATTACGAGCCACTGATTCCTGATTTTGTGGCAGAATCAGGAATCAAGTTTGACACCACGGGCCTCACAGAAACAGACTTTTTCAAAGTCTTTTTCTCTGAGGATTTTATTAACCTCATGGTGGAGCAAACTAATTTGTATGCTCGTCAATTTTTGGAGCAAAACCCCGGTACATCATTTTCCAACTGGTCTCCTGTAGACGCAGTTGAAATGATGCAGTTTTGAGGCCTGGTCCTCCACATGGGGATCGTGAAGAAGCCAGAAATGCGGCAATATTGGAGTGTAGATGTTTTATATAACACTCCAGTATTCCGAATGGCCATGGTTCGGAGACGTTTTGAGGCCATCCATAAATTCCTGCATTATTCCGATAATGCACAGTGTCCCGCACGAGATGACCCCAACTTTGACCGTCTGTTCAAAGTTCGGCCGGTCATCGAACACTTCAACAAAAAGTTTTCTGAAGTGTACGTGCCCAAAAGGGACATCTGCGTGGATGAGTCCTTGGTCCATTTTAAGGGGCGGCTCGGATTCCGTCAATACCTGCCCAACAAAAGGGCCAGGTACGGAATCAAACTCTACAAGCTGTGTGAGAGTGCCTCAGAGTACATCCACAGGTTTAGAGTGTATGAAGGGAAGGACAGCAGGATTGAACCCCCTGAGTGTCCTCCTGTCCTGGGAGTGAGTGGGAAGATCGTGTGGGATTTGGTGCACCCACTGCTGGATAAAGGTTATCACCTCTATACTGATAACTTTTATACCAGCATCCCACTCTACAAATCCCTCTCTGCGCGAGGTACCGCAGCCTGCGGTACTGTGCGCAAAAATCAGAGAGGCCTCCCAAAGACGCTACTTCGGCAGATGCTCAGAAAAGGTGAGAGCAAGGCCCAATGTAGCGACCACCTGCTGGTGGTCAAGTACAAGGACAAGAGGGATGTCCTTCTCTTGACCACCATACATGGTGATGGCAGAGCCCTCAGCACTGTACGGGGTACCTCTACACAGGTCTGCAAACCGGACTGTGTACTGGGCTACAACAAAAGCATGGGGGGGGTTGATCTCTCTGATCAACTCCTCCAACCATACAGTGCTTTGAGAAAGGCCAAGATGTGGTACAAAAAGTTGGCCGTCCACATCGTACAAATGGCAATGCTCAACGCTTTCCTGCTGTTACGATGTGCACGCCACACCGATACGTCGTACCTTCAGTTCCAGGAGGTAGTGGTTAAGGCCCTGATATTTGGTACTCCGGAAGGAGAGGGCCCCAGTACTTCCGGAACTGAAGGTGCTCGTATCGTACCAGGCCAGCATTTTCCGGGGGTGGTCCCGCCAACCGGCAGAAAAGGTAAGCCGCAAAAAAGGTGCCGCGTGTGTTACAAAAGGGGAATACGCAAGGACACCATTTATCAATGCGACACCTGCCCCGAAAAACCTGGCCTGTGTATGAAGGATTGCTTCAGATTGTACCACACCTCCATGCACTACTAATTTACTTTACAAGAAAGCGTACATTAGTTCCAAAAAGGGGGCACATCTAGATAAGTTCCTTGGGGGGGGTCTAGGTTCCAAAATGATGTCACTTGTGGGTTTTTTTTACTGTTTAGGCACATCAGGGGCTCTGCAAACGGAACATGATGACCGCAGACCATTTCTGCATTCCAAAACGTCACAACTTCCCTTTCGAGCCCCAACGTGTGCCTAAACAGTTTTTGCCACATATGGCGTACCAGCGTAATCAGGACAATTTGGACAACAACTTTTGATGTCCAATTTCTCCTGTTACCTTTGGGAAAATTAAAAATTGGGGACTAAAATATCATTTTTGTGGGAAAAAATAGGATTTTTTATTTTCACGCCTGGGCATTATAAACTTTAGTGAAGCACGTGGGGGTTCAAATTTCTCACCAAACACCTAGATAAGTTCCTTAGGGGGTACAGTTTCCAAAATGGGGTCACTTGTGGGGGGTTTCTACTGTTTAGTCACATCAGGGGCTCTGCAAATGGAACATGATGCCAGCAGAACATTCCATCAAAGTCTGCATTCCAAAACGTCACTACTTCCCTTTCGAGCCCCAACGTGTGCCCAAACAGTAGTTCCTCCCCACATATGGGGTATCAGCGTACTCAGGACAAATTGGACAACAACTTTTGGGGTCCAATTTCTCCTGGTACCCTTGGGAAAATTAAAAATTGGGGACTAAAATATCATTTTTGTAGGAAAAAATAGGATTTTTTATTTTCACGCCTGGGCATTATAAACTTTAGTGAAGCACGTGGGGGTTCAAAATTCTCACCACACAACTAGATAAGTTCCTTAGAGGGTCTAGTTTCCAAAATGGGGTCAATTGTATGGGGTTTCCACTGTTTAGGCACATCATGGGCTCTCCAAACGCGACATGGCGTCTGATCTCAATTCCAGCCAAATTTAGCTTGAAAAAGTCAAACGGCGCTCCTTTCCTTCTGAGCCTTGCCATGCGCCCAAACAGTGATTCCCCCCAAATATGGGGTATCAGCGTACTCAGGACAAATTGGACAACAACTTTTGGGGTCCAATTTCTCCTTTTACCCTTGAGAAAATAAAAAATTGGGGACTAAACGATCATGTTTGTGGAAAAAAATAGGAATTTTTTTTTTCACGCCCGGGCGTTATAAACTTTCGTGAAGCACTTGGGGGATAAAAGTGCTCATGACACATCTAGATAAGTTCCTTAGGGGGTCTAGTTTCCAAAATGGGGTCACTTGTGGGGAGTTTCCACTGTTTAGGCACATCAGGGGGTCGCCAAACGCGACATGGCGTCCGATCTCAATTCCAGCCAAAGTTAGCTTGAAAAAGTCAAACGGCGCTCCTTTCCTTCTGAGCCCTGCCATGCGCCCAAACAGTGGTCCCCCCCACATATGGGGTATCAGCGTACTCAGGACAAATTGGACAACAACTTTTGGGGTCCAATTTCTCCTTTTACCCTTGAGAAAATAAAAAATTGGGGACTAAACGATCATGTTTGTGGAAAAAAATAGGAATTTTTTTTTTCACGCCCGGGCGTTATAAACTTTCGTGAAGCACTTGGGGGATAAAAGTGCTCATGACACATCTAGATAAGTTCCTTAGGGGGTCTAGTTTCCAAAATGGGGTCACTTGTGGGGGGTTTCCACTGTTTAGGCACATCAGGGGGTCGCCAAACGCGACATGGCGTCCGATCTCAATTCCAGCCAAAGTTAGCTTGAAAAAGTCAAACGGCGCTCCTTTCCTTCTGAGCCCTGCCATGCGCCCAAACAGTGGTCCCCCCCACATATGGGGTATCAGTGTACTCAGGACAAATTGGACAACAACTTTTGGGGTCCAATTTCTCCTTTTACCCTTGAGAAAATAAAAAATTGGGGACTAAACGATCATGTTTGTGGAAAAAAATAGGAATTTTTTTTTTCACGCCCGGGCGTTATAAACTTTCGTGAAGCACTTGGGGGATAAAAGTGCTCATGACACATCTAGATAAGTTCCTTAGGGGGTCTAGTTTCCAAAATGGGGTCACTTGTGGGGGGTTTCCACTGTTTAGGCACATCAGGGGGTCGCCAAACGCGACATGGCGTCCGATCTCAATTCCAGCCAAAGTTAGCTTGAAAAAGTCAAACGGCGCTCCTTTCCTTCTGAGCCCTGCCATGCGCCCAAACAGTGGTCCCCCCCACATATGGGGTATCAGCGTACTCAGGACAAATTGGATAACAACTTTTGGGGTCCAATTTCTCCTTTTACCCTTGAGAAAATAAAAAATTGGGGACTAAACGATCATGTTTGTGGGAAAAAATAGGAATTTTTTTTTTCACGCCCGGGCGTTATAAACTTTCGTGAAGCACTTGGGGGATAAAAGTGCTCATGACACATCTAGATAAGTTCCTTAGGGGGTCTAGTTTCCAAAATGGGGTCACTTGTGGGGGGTTTCCACTGTTTAGGCACATCAGGGGGTCGCCAAACGCGACATGGCGTCCGATCTCAATTCCAGCCAAAGTTAGCTTGAAAAAGTCAAACGGCGCTCCTTTCCTTCTGAGCCCTGCCATGCGCCCAAACAGTGGTCCCCCCCCACATATGGGGTATCAGCGTACTCAGGACAAATTGGACAACAACTTTTTGGGGTCCAATTTCTCCTTGAGAAAATAAAAAATTGGGGACTAAACGATCACGTTTGTGGAAAAAATAGGAATTTTTTTTTTCACGCCCGGGCGTTATAAACTTTCGTGAAGCACTTGGGAGATAAAAGTGCTCTTGACACATCTAGATAAGTTCCTTAGGGGGTCTAGTTTCCAAAATGGGGTCATTTGTGGGGGGTTTCCACTGTTTAGGCACATCAGGGGGTCGCCAAACGCGACATGGCGTCCGATCTCAATTCCAGCCAAATTTAGCTTGAAAAAGTCAAACGGCGCTCCTTTCCTTCTGAGCCCTGCCATGCGCCCAAACAGTGGTCCCCCCCACATATGGGGTATCAGCGTACTCAGGACAAATTGGACAACAACTTTTGGGGTCCAATTTCACCTTTTACCCTTGAGAAAATAAAAAATTGGGGACTAAACGATCATGTTTGTGGGAAAAAATAGGATTTTTTATTTTCACGCCTGGGCATTATAAACTTTAGTGAAGCACGTGGGGGTTCAAATTTCTCACCAAACACCTAGATAAGTTCCTTAGGGGGTACAGTTTCCAAAATGGGGTCACTTGTGGGGGGTTTCTACTGTTTAGTCACATCAGGGGCTCTGCAAATGGAACATGATGCCAGCAGAACATTCCATCAAAGTCTGCATTCCAAAACGTCACTACTTCCCTTTCGAGCCCCAACGTGTGCCCAAACAGTAGTTCCTCCCCACATATGGGGTATCAGCGTACTCAGGACAAATTGGACAACAACTTTTGGGGTCCAATTTCTCCTGGTACCCTTGGGAAAATTAAAAATTGGGGACTAAAATATCATTTTTGTAGGAAAAAATAGGATTTTTTATTTTCACGCCTGGGCATTATAAACTTTAGTGAAGCACGTGGGGGTTCAAAATTCTCACCACACAACTAGATAAGTTCCTTAGAGGGTCTAGTTTCCAAAATGGGGTCAATTGTGGGGGGTTTCCACTGTTTAGGCACATCATGGGCTCTCCAAACGCGACATGGCGTCCGATCTCAATTCCAGCCAAATTTAGCTTGAAAAAGTCAAACGGCGCTCCTTTCCTTCTGAGCCTTGCCATGCGCCCAAACAGTGGTTCCCCCCAAATATGGGGTATCAGCGTACTCAGGACAAATTGGACAACAACTTTTGGGGTCCAATTTCTCCTTTTACCCTTGAGAAAATAAAAAATTGGGGACTAAACGATCATGTTTGTGGAAAAAAATAGGAATTTTTTTTTTCACGCCCGGGCGTTATAAACTTTTGTGAAGCATTTGGGGGATAAAAGTGCTCATGACACATCTAGATAAGTTCCTTAGGGGGTCTAGTTTCCAAAATGGGGTCACTTGTGGGGAGTTTCCACTGTTTAGGCACATCAGGGGGTCGCCAAACGCGACATGGCGTCCGATCTCAATTCCAGCCAAAGTTAGCTTGAAAAAGTCAAACGGCGCTCCTTTCCTTCTGAGCCCTGCCATGCGCCCAAACAGTGGTCCCCCCCACATATGGGGTATCAGCGTACTCAGGACAAATTGGACAACAACTTTTGGGGTCCAATTTCTCCTTTTACCCTTGAGAAAATAAAAAATTGGGGACTAAACGATCATGTTTGTGGAAAAAAATAGGAATTTTTTTTTTCACGCCCGGGCGTTATAAACTTTCGTGAAGCTCTTGGGGGATAAAAGTGCTCATGACACATCTAGATAAGTTCCTTAGGGGGTCTAGTTTCCAAAATGGGGTCACTTGTGGGGGGTTTCCACTGTTTAGGCACATCAGGGGGTCGCCAAACGCGACATGGCGTCCGATCTCAATTCCAGCCAAAGTTAGCTTGAAAAAGTCAAACGGCGCTCCTTTCCTTCTGAGCCCTGCCATGCGCCCAAACAGTGGTCCCCCCCCCACATATGGGGTATCAGCGTACTCAGGACAAATTGGATAACAACTTTTGGGGTCCAATTTCTCCTTTTACCCTTGAGAAAATAAAAAATTGGGGACTAAACGATCATGTTTGTGGAAAAAAATAGGAATTTTTTTTTTCACGCCCGGGCGTTATAAACTTTCGTGAAGCACTTGGGGGATAAAAGTGCTCATGACACATCTAGATAAGTTCCTTAGGGGGTCTAGTTTCCAAAATGGGGTCACTTGTGGGGGGTTTCCACTGTTTAGGCACATCAGGGGGTCGCCAAACGCGACATGGCGTCCGATCTCAATTCCAGCCAAAGTTAGCTTGAAAAAGTCAAACGGCGCTCCTTTCCTTCTGAGCCCTGCCATGCGCCCAAACAGTGGTCCCCCCCACATATGGGGTATCAGCGTACTCAGGACAAATTGGACAACAACTTTTGGGGTCCAATTTCTCCTTGAGAAAATAAAAAATTGGGGACTAAACGATCACGTTTGTGGAAAAAATAGGAATTTTTTTTTTCACGCCCGGGCGTTATAAACTTTCGTGAAGCACTTGGGGGATAAAAGTGCTCATGACACATCTAGATAAGTTCCTTAGGGGGTCTAGTTTCCAAAATGGGGTCATTTGTGGGGGGTTTCCACTGTTTAGGCACATCAGGGGGTCGCCAAACGCGACATGGCGTCCGATCTCAATTCCAGCCAAAGTTAGCTTGAAAAAGTCAAACGGCGCTCCTTTCCTTCTGAGCCCTGCCATGCGCCCAAACAGTGGTCCCCCCCACATATGGGGTATCAGCGTACTCAGGACAAATTGGACAACAACTTTTGGGGTCCAATTTCTCCTTTTACCCTTGAGAAAATAAAAAATTGGGGACTAAACGATCATGTTTGTGGAAAAAATAGGAATTTTTTTTTTCACGCCCAGGCGTTATAAACTTTCGTGAAGCACTTGGGGGATAAAAGTGCTCATGACACATCTAGATAAGTTCCTTAGGGGGTCTAGTTTCCAAAATGGGGTCACTTGTGGGGGGTTTCTATTGTTTAGGCACATCAGGGGGTTGCCAAACGCGACATGGCGTCCGATCTCAATTCCAGCCAAATTTAGCTTGAAAAAGTCAAACGGCGCTCCTTTCCTTCTGAGCCCTGCCATGCGCCCAAACAGTGGTCCCCCCCAAATATGGGGTATCAGCGTACTCAGGACAAATTGGACAACAACTTTTGGGGTCCAATTTCTCCTTTTACCCTTGAGAAAATAAAAAATTGGGGACTAAACGATCATGTTTGTGGAAAAAAATTGGAATTTTTTTTTTCACGCCCGGGCGTTATAAACTTTCGTGAAGCACTTGGGGGATAAAAGTGCTCATGACACATCTAGATAAGTTCCTTAGGGGGTCTAGTTTCCAAAATGGGGTCATTTGTGGGGGGTTCCACTGCTTAGGCACATCAGGGGGTCGCCAAACGCGACATGGCGTCCGATCTCAATTCCAGCCAAAGTTAGCTTGAAAAAGTCAAACGGCGCTCCTTTCCTTCTGAGCCCTACCATGCGCCCAAACAGTCGTCCCCCCCCACATATGGGGTATCAGCGTACTCAGGACAAATTGGACAACAACTTTTGGGGTCCAATTTCTCCTTTTACCCTTGAGAAAATAAAAAATTGGGGACTAAACGATCATGTTTGTGGAAAAAATAGGAATTTTTTTTTTTCACGCCCGGGCGTTATAAACTTTCGTGAAGCACTTGGGGGATAAAAGTGCTCATGACACATCTAGATAAGTTCCTTAGGGGGTCTAGTTTCCAAAATGGGGTCATTTGTGGGGGGTTTCCACTGCTTAGGCACATCAGGGGGTCGCCAAACGCGACATGGCATCCGATCTCAATTCCAGCCAAATTTAGCTTGAAAAAGTCAAACGGCGCTCCTTTCCTTCTGAGCCCTGCCATGCGCCCAAACAGTGGTCCCCCCCACATATGGGGTATCAGCGTACTCAGGACAAATTGGACAACAACTTTTGGGGTCCAATTTCTCCTTTTACCCTTGAGAAAATAAAAAATTGGGGACTAAACGATCATGTTTGTGGAAAAAAATAGGAATTTTTTTTTTCACGCCCGGGCGTTATAAACTTTCGTGAAGCACTTGGGGGATAAAAGTGCTCATGACACATCTAGATAAGTTCCTTAGGGGGTCTAGTTTCCAAAATGGGGTCACTTGTGGGGGTTTCTATTGTTTAGGCACATCAGGGGGTCGCCAAACGCGACATGGCGTCCGATCTCAATTCCAGCCAAATTTAGCTTGAAAAAGTCAAACGGCGCTCCTTTCCTTCTGAGTCCTGCCATGCGCCCAAACAGTGGTCCCCCCCACATATGGGGTATCAGTGTACTCAGGACAAATTGGACAACAACTTTTGGGGTCCAATTTCTCCTTTTACCCTTGAGAAAATAAAAAATTGGGGACTAAACGATCATGTTTGTGG
The DNA here is from genome assembly GCF_032444005.1 of Ranitomeya imitator. Classification (NCBI taxonomy): domain Eukaryota; kingdom Metazoa; phylum Chordata; class Amphibia; order Anura; family Dendrobatidae; genus Ranitomeya; species Ranitomeya imitator. Next base: position 409,479,251 of record NC_091282.1, on the reverse strand, counting down.
AAAAAAATAGGAATTTTTTTTTTCACACCCGGGCGTTATAAACTTTCGTGAAGCACTTGGGGGATAAAAGTGCTCATGACACATCTAGATAAGTTCCTTAGGGGGTCTAGTTTCCAAAATGGGGTCACTTGTGGGGGGTTTCCACTGTTTAGGCACATCAGGGGGTCGCCAAACGCGACATGGCGTCCGATCTCAATTCCAGCCAAAGTTAGCTTGAAAAAGTCAAACGGCGCTCCTTTCCTTCTGAGCCCTGCCATGCGCCCAAACAGTGGTCCCCCCCACATATGGGGTATCAGCGTACTCAGGACAAATTGGATAACAACTTTTGGGGTCCAATTTCTCCTTTTACCCTTGAGAAAATAAAAAATTGGGGACTAAACGATCATGTTTGTGGGAAAAAATAGGAATTTTTTTTTTCACGCCCGGGCGTTATAAACTTTCGTGAAGCACTTGGGGGATAAAAGTGCTCATGACACATCTAGATAAGTTCCTTAGGGGGTCTAGTTTCCAAAATGGGGTCACTTGTGGGGGGTTTCCACTGTTTAGGCACATCAGGGGGTCGCCAAACGCGACATGGCGTCCGATCTCAATTCCAGCCAAAGTTAGCTTGAAAAAGTCAAACGGCGCTCCTTTCCTTCTGAGCCCTGCCATGCGCCCAAACAGTGGTCCCCCCCCACATATGGGGTATCAGCGTACTCAGGACAAATTGGACAACAACTTTTTGGGGTCCAATTTCTCCTTGAGAAAATAAAAAATTGGGGACTAAACGATCACGTTTGTGGAAAAAATAGGAATTTTTTTTTTCACGCCCGGGCGTTATAAACTTTCGTGAAGCACTTGGGAGATAAAAGTGCTCATGACACATCTAGATAAGTTCCTTAGGGGGTCTAGTTTCCAAAATGGGGTCATTTGTGGGGGGTTTCCACTGTTTAGGCACATCAGGGGGTCGCCAAACGCGACATGGCGTCCGATCTCAATTCCAGCCAAATTTAGCTTGAAAAAGTCAAACGGCGCTCCTTTCCTTCTGAGCCCTGCCATGCGCCCAAACAGTGGTCCCCCCCACATATGGGGTATCAGCGTACTCAGGACAAATTGGACAACAACTTTTGGGGTCCAATTTCACCTTTTACCCTTGAGAAAATAAAAAATTGGGGACTAAACGATCATGTTTGTGGGAAAAAATAGGATTTTATATTTTCACGCCTGGGCATTATAAACTTTAGTGAAGCACGTGGGGGTTCAAATTTCTCACCAAACACCTAGATAAGTTCCTTAGGGGGTACAGTTTCCAAAATGGGGTCACTTGTGGGGGGTTTCTACTGTTTAGTCACATCAGGGGCTCTGCAAATGGAACATGATGCCAGCAGAACATTCCATCAAAGTCTGCATTCCAAAACGTCACTACTTCCCTTTCGAGCCCCAACGTGTGCCCAAACAGTAGTTCCTCCCCACATATGGGGTATCAGCGTACTCAGGACAAATTGGACAACAACTTTTGGGGTCCAATTTCTCCTGGTACCCTTGGGAAAATTAAAAATTGGGGACTAAAATATCATTTTTGTAGGAAAAAATAGGATTTTTTATTTTCACGCCTGGGCATTATAAACTTTAGTGAAGCACGTGGGGGTTCAAAATTCTCACCACACAACGAGATAAGTTCCTTAGAGGGTCTAGTTTCCAAAATGGGGTCAATTGTGGGGGGTTTCCACTGTTTAGGCACATCATGGGCTCTCCAAACGCGACATGGCGTCTGATCTCAATTCCAGCCAAATTTAGCTTGAAAAAGTCAAACGGCGCTCCTTTCCTTCTGAGCCTTGCCATGCGCCCAAACAGTGGTTCCCCCCAAATATGGGGTATCAGCGTACTCAGGACAAATTGGACAACAACTTTTGGGGTCCAATTTCTCCTTTTACCCTTGAGAAAATAAAAAATTGGGGACTAAACGATCATGTTTGTGGAAAAAAATAGGAATTTTTTTTTTCACGCCCGGGCGTTATAAACTTTTGTGAAGCATTTGGGGGATAAAAGTGCTCATGACACATCTAGATAAGTTCCTTAGGGGGTCTAGTTTCCAAAATGGGGTCACTTGTGGGGGGTTTCTATTGTTTAGGCACATCAGGGGGGTCGCCAAACGCGACATGGCGTCCGATCTCAATTCCAGCCAAATTTAGCTTGAAAAAGTCAAACGGCGCTCCTTTCCTTCTGAGTCCTGCCATGCGCCCAAACAGTGGTCCCCTCCCCCCCAAATATGGGGTATCAGCGTACTCAGGACAAATTGGACAACAACTTTTGGGGTCCAATTTCTCCTTTTACCCTTGAGAAAATAAAAAATTGGGGACTAAACGATCATGTTTGTGGAAAAAAATAGGAATTTTTTTTTTCACGCCCGGGCGTTATAAACTTTCGTGAAGCACTTGGGGGATAAAAGTGCTCATGACACATCTAGATAAGTTCCTTAGGGGGTCTAGTTTCCAAAATGGGGTCACTTGTGGGGGGTTTCCACTGTTTAGGCACATCAGGGGGTCGCCAAACGCGACATGGCGTCCGATCTCAATTCCAGCCAAAGTTAGCTTGAAAAAGTCAAACGGCGCTCCTTTCCTTCTGAGCCCTGCCATGCGCCCAAACAGTGGTCCCCCCCCACATATGGGGTATCAGCGTACTCAGGACAAATTGGACAACAACTTTTGGGGTCCAATTTCTCCTTTTACCCTTGAGAAAATAAAAAATTGGGGACTAAACGATCATGTTTGTGGAAAAAATAGGAATTTTTTTTTTTCACGCCCGGGCGTTATAAACTTTCGTGAAGCACTTGGGGGATAAAAGTGCTCATGACACATCTAGATAAGTTCCTTAGGGGGTCTAGTTTCCAAAATGGGGTCATTTGTGGGGGGTTTCCACTGCTTAGGCACATCAGGGGGTCGCCAAACGCGACATGGCGTCCGATCTCAATTCCAGCCAAATTTAGCCTGAAAAAGTCAAACGGCGCTCCTTTCCTTCTGAGCCCTGCCATGCGCCCAAACAGTGGTCCCCCCACATATGGGGTATCAGCGTACTCAGGACAAATTGGACAACAACTTTTGGGGTCCAATTTCTCCTTTTACCCTTGAGAAAATAAAAAATTGGGGACTAAACGATCATGTTTGTGGAAAAAAATAGGAATTTTTTTTTTCACGCCCGGGCGTTATAAACTTTCGTGAAGCACTTGGGGGATAAAAGTGCTCATGACACATCTAGATAAGTTCCTTAGGGGGTCTAGTTTCCAAAATGGGGTCACTTGTGGGGGGTTTCCACTGTTTAGGCACATCAGGGGGTCGCCAAACGCGACATGGCGTCCGATCTCAATTCCAGCCAAAGTTAGCTTGAAAAAGTCAAACGGCGCTCCTTTCCTTCTGAGCCCTGCCATGCGCCCAAACAGTGGTCCCCCCCCCACATATGGGGTATCAGCGTACTCAGGACAAATTGGACAACAACTTTTGGGGTCCAATTTCTCCTTTTACCCTTGAGAAAATAAAAAATTGGGGACTAAACGATCATGTTTGTGGAAAAAATAGGATTTTTTTTTTTTCACGCCCGGGCGTTATAAACTTTCGTGAAGCACATGGGGGATAAAAGTGCTCATGACACATCTAGATAAGTTCCTTAGGGGGTCTAGTTTCCAAAATGGGGTCATTTGTGGGGGGTTTCCACTGCTTAGGCACATCAGGGGGTCGCCAAACGCGACATGGCGTCCGATCTCAATTCCAGCCAAATTTAGCTTGAAAAAGTCAAACGGCGCTCCTTTCCTTCTGAGCCCTGCCATGCGCCCAAAAAGTGGTTCCCCCTCACATGTGGGGTATCAGCGTACTCAAGATAAATTGGACAACAACTTTTGAGGTCCATTTTCTCTTTTTACCCTTGGGAAATTAAAAAGATTATTGCTGAAAGATCATTTTTGTGACTAAAAAGTAAAATGTTAATTTTTTCCTTCCATGTTGCTTCTGCTGCTGTGAATCACCTGAAGGGTTAATAAACTTCTTGAATGTGGTTTTGAGCACCTTGAGGGGTGCAGTTTTTAGAATGGTGTCGCTTTTGGGTACTTTCTGCCATATAGACCCCTCAAAATGACTTCAAATGTGAGGTGGTCCCTAAAAAAAATGGTTTTGTAAATTTGGTTGTAAAAATGAGAAATTGCTGGTCAAATTTGAACCCTTATAACTTCCTTGAAAAAAAAAAGTTTGTTTCAAAAATTGTGCTGATGTAAAGTAGACATGTGGGAAATGTTATTTATTAACTATATTGTGTCACATAACTCTCTGGTTTAACAGAATAAAAATTCAAAGTTGGAAAATTGTGAAATTTTCAAAATTTTTGCCAAATTTCCGTTTTTTTCACAAATAAACGCAAGTTATATCGAAGAAATTTTAGCACTATCATGAAGTACAATATGTTACAAGAAAACATTCTCAGAATCGCTAAGATCTGTTGAAGCGTTTCGGAGTTATAACCTCATAAAAGGACAGTGGTCAGAATTGTAAAAATTGGCCTGGTCATTGACGTGCAAACCACCCTTGGGGGTAAAGGGGTTAATAATGAGGTATGAGTTATTTCAATAAAGAATGCATTGGTCTTTGTGCAAAGTTATGTCAAAGGATGCCATTATTTGTAACTGGGTTTTTTTAGTAAATGGAATAACTCAATAATAACAGTGTGCTAATAGGTGAAGTAGAAAATCATCCTTTATACACAATTTAACTATAGTGTAGTTATCCAGCCACTTCATAGGTGCCTTAATTGTACCCGTGACTCAAAAAATGGGTACACATCAGTGCCAACCAGTGCCAGTACAATGAGTAGAGGTCATGACTTTGTTGACGTAGCTACAATGACGATATTGCAATTGAGCTTCTAAAGTCAATTTGTTTCTATAGCACTAAGACTAGTTTCACAATAAATTCCTCTTCCAGTACCTCAAAAAAGTGGAAGAAAAACTGCTCTTTGCCTTTTCTTGCTTTGTTCTTGAGACAGAGCTCATATCTAGCTGGGCATTACTGTTTTAGTGTATGAAAGGCTATTCATTAATTTCCTTATATAAGAAACTAAGCAAAAATTAATATATTCAAAGCTTCTGCTTCTGTGTTTCTTTTCAATTTACATAGAATTCTTTCATAAAACTTTAATCTTTACTGTAAGAATCTAATATTGGAAGGTTTCAATAAAGCCTTTACATACTAATAAATAAATTATATTTTATATACCAAATGTATTTCTGTCAAGAAGTGAGCGATTGAAACGTGGCACTGAAATATTAACTTCAATATCACATATAGAAATTTCAATAACTAAAGTGATACTTAGCTCAATCAAATACACCTAAAATCAGTTGTGAAATGATGAAGGAAATTTCTATTGAAATCAATATCAATCCAGTGAAAGCGCCAGGGCTGAGCCCTCAATAATTACATATTGCACAGTCTGTGAGCGTGTAGGTTTCTAGTAAGTGCAGAACTCATTACTTTTTTTTCCCTACACTTTTGTGATATTCATATGAATGTGTTCAAGTGACTAAAATTTAACTTGGAATTCAAATGTTTGAGAAACTAAAATACCCCACCTATATGTTACCATTAATTACAGGCTATGAACTTTTTTTTACATATAATATACAGGAGGTTTATTACTTTAAAGGGTGGAGTGCATATGTTCTCAACAAAGTGTTACTCGTGGATTTAATTACATAGTTAAGGCTTCATTATTACTGTTACATACAATTATAGTTATAATACTTCTATCAAGATTTCAAAGCAAAATGGACATATGTTTAGCTTGAATGCATATTCATATGTATGTGGAAGAAGTAGCTAAGCTAGTAATATAGTAACTAAAATACCAGCAAGAACAGAGCATCAAATTGAAAGTACTTTGCGCAGCAAAGTCAACGAGAAAAGTACCATCTGATCATTTATTAACAGTATTATACACATTGAATTCAAAACTAACAATTATTTTTAATCATAATTAAAGAACTGATATATTGTTTTCTTATTCATTAGATTGATCATCAATATCAGATCAAAGAGGAACCTGCACACAGTACCCCAAATGATCACTTCATACACCTGTTTCTATAACTAAAACCTATAATAGAAGGAAATAACTAGTGATGAGTGAGCGTGCTTGCCACTGCTTGATATTCAGTCGAGCATCTGGGTGCTTGGGCACACTTGTTAATCAATCGAGTATCGTGGTTGCTCGAGTGCCATGCTTGAGTCTCCACCCCACATGTTTAGCTCCTGTTAGACAGCCAATGAACATGCGAGGATTGCCCGCCATGCACAGTAATGCAGTAGCCATGTTGAATACTGGCATTACTGTGATTGGCTGGCCGCATCTCTTAATGGTGTCATAGGGTGACGAGATGTTTGGCACACTGCGTTCAGGAAGCAGTTCAGGGAGTACGGTGTTCAATTTAGGACATGGTCACAAATCAAAGTCAAACATCAGAAATACTCTGTCTGATACCTCATTCTGATACTTGATTCTGATACCTGACTTTCACATATCAAAGTCACAAATCAAAGTCAAACATCAGAAATACTCTGTCTGATACCTCATTCTGATACTTGACTCTGATACTTGACTTTGATACCTGACTCTGATACTTGACTCTGATACTTGACTTTGATACCTGACTCTGATACTTGACTCTGATACTTGACTTTGATACTTGACTCTGATACTTGACTCTGATACTTGACTTTGATACCTGAGTCTGATACTTGATTCTGATACATGAAATTAGTAAAATTAGCTAAAATTAGTACCTGGGATCACTTGAGCTTGTGGTGCAATGGTAATGCCGACGGCTGTAGCCTCTAGACACAGGATCCGTTTTTTTTCCTCAGGATCCGTTTTTTTTTTCGGATCCGTTTTTGTCCGCCGGATCCGTTTTTGTCTGCCGGCTCCGTTTTTTTTCTGCCTGATCCGTTTTTTACGCCGGATCCTTTTTTTTTACGCCGGATCCGTTTTTTTTACACCGGATCCGTTTTATTTACACCAGATCCGTTTTTTTTCGCCAGATCCGTTTTTTTCTGCCAGATCCGTTTTTTTGTTGCCGGATCCGTTTTTTTAACGCCAGATCCGTTTTTTTCTGCCGGATCCATTTTTTTTTTGCCGGATCCATTTTTTTTACGCCGGATCCATTTTTCTTCTGCCAGATCCGTTTTTTTTGCCGGATCCGTTTTTTTTACGCCGAATCCGTTTTTTTCGCCGGATCCGTTTATTTCTTCCGGATCTGTTTTTTTTAACGCCATATCCATTTTTTTACGCTGGATCTGTTTTTTTAACGCCGGATCCGTTTTTTTTACGCCGGATCCGCTTTTCTTCCGCCGGATCCGTTTTTTTCGCCAGATCCAAAATTTTTACGCCGAATCCGTTTTTTTCGCCGGATCCGTTTTTTTCTGCCGGATCTGTTTTTTTTAACGCCATATCCATTTTTTTACGCCGGATCCGTTTTTTTAACGCCGGATCCATTTTTTTTACGCCGGATCCGTTTTTTTCCGCCGGCAGAAGAAAAACGGATCCGGCGTAAAAAAACAGATCCGGCGCAAAAATAAACTGATCAGGCGTTAAAAAAAACGGATCCGGAAGAAAAAAATGGATCAGGCGAAAAAAAAGCAGATTCGGCATAAAAGAAATGGATCAGGCGAAAAAAAAACAGATCCGGCGGAAAAAAAATCCGGTGTAAAAAAAAAAAAACGGATCCCGCGTAAAAAAAAAAAAAACGGATCCGGCGTAAAAAAAATGGATATGGTGTAAAAAAACAGATCCGGCAGAAAAAAACGGATCCTGTGAAAAAAAACGGATTCGGCGTAAAAAAAAAAAACGGATCCGGCGTAAAAAATGGATATGGTGTAAAAAAACAGATCCGGCAGAAAAAAAGGATCCGGCGGAAAAAAACGGATTCGGCGTAAAAAAAAGTATCCGGCAAAGAAAATGGATCCGGCGGAAGAAAAACGGATCCGGCGGAAAAATAAACTGATCAGGCGTAAAAAAAAAACGGATACGGAAGAAAAAATGGATCAGGCGAAAAAAAACGGATTCGGTGTAAAAAAATGGATCAGGCAAAAAAAAAACGGATCCGGCGAAAAAAAAAAATCCGGTGTAAAAAAAACGGATCCGGCGTAAAAAACAAAACAAATCCGGCGTAAAAAAAATGGATTCGGCGAAGAAAACGGATCCGGCGAAAGAAAAACGGATCTGGCAGAAAAAAACGGATCAGGCAAAAAAAAACGGATCCGGCGTAAAAAAAACGGATCCGGCGAAAAAAAAAACAGATCCGGCGTAAAAACACCCGGATCCGGCGTAAAAAAACAGATCCGACGTAAAAAAAAAAATCGGATCCGGCGTAAAAAAACGAATTCGGCAGAAAAATAAAACCGATCCGGCGGAAAAAAAACGGATCCTGCATCTAGACACTACAGCCGTCGGCCTTACCATTGCACCACAAGCTCAAGTGATCCCAGGTACTAATTTTAGCTAATTTTACTAATTTCATGCATCAGAGTCAAGTATCAGACTCAAGTATCAGACTCAAGTATCAGACTCAAGTATCAGAGTCAAGTATCAGAGTCAAGTATCAGAGTCAGGTATCAGAGTCAGGTATCAGAGTCAAGTATCAGAGTCAAGTATCAGAGTCAAGTATCAGAGTCAGGTATCAGAGTCAGGTATCAGAGTCAGGTATCTGAGTCAGGTATCAGAGTCAAGTATCAGAGTCAGGTATCAGAGTCAGGTATCAGAGTCAGGTATCAGAGTCAGGTATCAGAGTCAGGTATCAGACTCAGGTATCAGACTCAAGTATCAGAATGAGGTATCAGAAAGAGTATTTCTGATGTTTGACTTTGATTTGTGACCATGTCCTAAAATGAACACCGTAAGGGAGAGTTGTTATCAGAGGTAGAGCGTGTTTTAGAGCAGGGATATAGTCAGGGATTGCTATTGCTGTTGCAGTACTTGCATAACGCAGCTGCACCATTATAACAACAGTCCTTGTCAGGGGTAAATATTTTCATTTCTGTAGTAAAACTGCTGTCTTCTGCATTGCATGGAGGGAACTGGAGGAATATAGGCAGGGTTTTATATTGCTAATTCAGTACTTGTATACCACTGCTGCACTGTTAAAACAACAGTCCTAGTCACGGCTAAATATTTTCCTTTCTGTAGTAAAACTGCTGTTACCTGCATTTCGTGGAGGGATAGAATCATAGAAAAGTTAGAGATGAAAGGGATGTCCGGAGTCATCATGACCAACCCCCTGCTCAATGCAGGATTCACTAAACCATCTTAGATAGATGTCTGTCCAGCCTCTGTTTGAAGACTTCCATTAAAGGAAAACTCACCACCTCTCGTGGCAGCCTGCTCCACTCATTGATCACCCTCACTGTCAAAAATAATTTTTCTAGTATCTAATCTGTATTTTCTCAATTTCAGTTTCATTCCATTGCTTCTCATGTATATATGTGTAGATAAAAATAAGGATAATCCCTCTACACTGTCTCCAGGGCTGGACAGTCCATCTGGCAATTCTGGCAAATGCCAGGAGGCCCTGTCTGGTCATGGGCTGCCTTCTCTGCTACGTTATTAACAGAATTGGTGTTCTCAAGATACCCATACTGTTAAAAGTTGTGATGAAGCACAAAGTTGTTGACTCCGTCACTTACCCCAGCAGGCCACAGGTATCATTAGAAATATTGGTCTTGTAGAAAATCTTCTTTTCCTCCATCTAGGGTAATAATAGTAATATATCACATTGTGTTCATGGGGACAGGGACATCATGGACCTGTACGATTTCAAATGCCAAGACTGAATTTCAGCCCCAGTCCATACCTGACTGTGACATCCCTTCAGATATTTGTAGAAAGCTAAGTCTTCCCTAAGCCTTAATTTTTGCAGGCTAAATATTCTCAAGTCCTTTAACGGTTCCATGCAGGACTTACTTTGCAGTCTGCTCACAATCCTGGTAGCTCTTTTGTGAACTTTTTTCAATGTCTTTTTTAAGATGTGGTGCCCAGAACAAGACACAGTATTCCAGATGAAGCAGTATTCCAGTAAAGGGAGATATTCACCTCACGTGATCTCGACTCTATGCTTCTCTTAATACATCCTAGACTTGTGTTTGCCTTCTTTGCTGCTGCATCACACTGTTGACTCATGTGCAATCTGTGATCTATTAGTATACCCAAGTCTTTTTCACACACATGTGCTGTTGCTTAGTTCTATTCCTCCCATTCTGTGGATGTAATTTTCCTTTTTCTTGCACAGATGTAGAATCTTGCATTTCTCCCTGTTAAATACCATTCTATCAGTCACTGCCCATTGTTCAAGCTTATCTAGATCCTTCTGAATCCTTTCTCTGTCTTCTCTAGTGTTAAGGTACCATCACATTAAGCGACGCTGCAGCGATATAGACAACGATGCTGATCGCTGCAGCGTCGCTGTTTAGTCGTTGTGTGGTCGCTGGAGAGCTGTCACACAGACAGCTCTCCAGCGACCAACGATGCCAAAGTCCCCGGGTAACCAGGGTAAACATCGGGTTACTAAGCGCAGGGCCGCGCTTAGTAACCCGATGTTTACCATGGTTACCAGCGTAAAAGTAAAAAAAAAAAAAACACTACATACTTACATTCCGGTGTCTGTCGCGTCCCCCGGTGTCAGGTTCCCTGCACCATGTAAGCGCCGGCCGTAAAGCAGAGCGGTGATGTCACCTCTGTGCTCTGCTTTACGGCCGGCCGGCGCTGACACAGTGCAGGGAAGCTGACGCCAGGGGACGTGACAGACACCGGAATGTAAGTATGTAGTGTTTTTTTTTTTACATTTACAATGGTAACCAGGGTAAATATCGGGTTACTAAGCGCTGCGCTTAGTAACCCGATGTTTACCTTGGTTACAAGTGAACACATCGCTGGATCGGCGTCACACACGTCGATTCAGCGATGTCAGCGAGTGATCCAGCGACGAAATAAAGTTCTGGCCTTCTAGCTCCGACCAGCGATGTCACAGCAGGATCATGATCGCTGCTGCGTGTGAAACACAATGATATCGCTATCCAGGACGCTGCAACGTCACGGATCGCTATAGTTATCGTTCTAAAGTTGCTCAGTGTGAAGGTACCTTTAGCTATACCTCCTATCTTTGCATCGTTTGCAAATTTGATTAGTTTACCTTCAGTTCCTTTATCTAGATCATTTACAAAAATGTTCAACAACACTGGGTCCTGGACAGAGCCTTGTGGTACGCTACTTGAAACACTCTTCGAATTGGATGTTTTACCATTTATCACTACTCTTTGAGTACAAAACGCTGAGCCAGTTATGAATCCACCTAATTGTAGCCTTGTCAATCCCATGCTTGGTCACTTTTTCAATAATGAATGAATGAGGCACTTTATCAAATGCTTTGCTGAAGTTGAGATATACTATATCTACTGCATTTCCCTTATCCACACAGTCAGTGATTGCAACATAGAAGGAAATTAGATTAATTGGGAGCATAAGTGCAAACGGAAGTAAGTGTGTGACTTGTGATTTGGTGACTTTGGATTCAGGCAGTTTACAAGGGAGGGATTACCGAATTGCTGTTTGCATATTATTAATAATTTAAATTGCATTTCTTTTTACTTAACTTTTCTTTCTGATGCAATCCCCATTAGGAAATGAGCTCCATATTTGACAATGCTATCCAGTGTACATCTTATCACATGTAAGCAATCATTGAACAGCCGGTCGAGGGTGCATACTGCTGTGTGAGATGTGAGCACGTTGTGCATTTGGAATCCCAGGTTCTGGATCTAAATGTGCAGCTGGCAACTCTGAGATCCATAGATAATATGGAAAGGAGCCTGTTGCTCACTGAGCGAGGAGACGCTCAATTGGATAGATGTGGGGGAGGATGGTATTATGGAGCTGCAGGAAAGTGAGTGCCAGGGAGGCTAGTCCTGATCTGGCACACTCCAATAAGTTTGCTAAGTTGGCAGATGAGGGGGGTATCAGTACAGGGGTAGCACTGCTGCAGCAAGGCATGTCCTCTCAAAGACCTAGGAGTGTCTGCTCCAGTAAGGGGGAAATAGAAGAGCAGGGCAGGCCAGACAGGTAATGGTAGTGGGGGACTCAATTATTAGGAGAACAGATAGGGCAATCTGTCACAAAGACAGGGATCGTCGAACAGTGTGCTGCCTACCTGGCGCTCGAGACCGACACATCGCTGATCGAGTTGACAGATTACTGGGAGGGTCTGGTGAGGACCCAGCGGTCATGGTGCACATTGGCACAAATGACGGAGTAAGAGGTAGGTGGAAGGTCCTTAAAAACAATTTCAGGGAATTAGGCTGCAAGCTGAAAGCAAGGACCTCCAAGGTGGTATTTTCTGAAATACTGCCTATACCACGTGCCATGCCAGAGAGGCAATGGGAGATGAGGGAGATAAATAAGTGGCTCAAGAATTGGTGTAGGAAGGAGCGGTTTGGGTCCCTGGAGAACTGGGCCGACATCTCAGTTGACTACAGGTTCTACGCTAGGGATGAGCTGTACCTCAATGGGGAGGGTGCAGCTGTGCTGGGGAAGAAAATGGCTAGAAGGTTGGAGAAGTGTTTAAAATAGGGATTGTGGGAGAGTATTCATTTTATAGGAAGGGAAGATGGTGCAGATAGTGACCTAGGCACAAATAAATTGAGGTGGCATGGGGGGTGGGGTTAGAACAGTTATTAATTTAAGAAAGAATAGAGGTAAAGAGAGATACATAGAGTGCATGTATACTAATGCCATAAGCCTCACCAGCAAAATGGAGGAATTAGAATTAATTTTGTTGGAAAATAATTATGACATGGTGGGGATATCTGAGACATGGCTGGATGAGAGCCATGACTGGGCTGTTAACTTGCAGGGCTATAGTCTGTTCAGAAATGACAATACAGATAAGCGAGGGGAGGTGTGTTTATATGTAAAATCATCCTTAAAACCCATCCTGCATGATAATATGGGTGAATCTAATGAAAATGTAGAGTCCCTGTCAGTGGAGATAAGGGGAGTGGGAAAAAATAATAAATTACTGATAAGGGTTTGTTTTAAGTATCCAAAAATAATGGAAGCACCGGAGAATATCCTCGTAAAGCAAATAGATAAAGCAGCGACTCAAGGAGAAGACATTATTATGGGGGACTTCAACTACCCTGAAAAACATTGGGGAACAGAAACCTGCAGTTGCAGCAAAGGTAAAAGGTTTTTGACACCTATGAGAATGAGAGACAATTACCGTTCACAACTGGTTCAGGACCCAACAAGAAGGGGGGCACTGCTAGACCTAATATTAACCAACAGGCCAGACCGCATATCAAATATAAGGGTTGGGGGCCACATGGGTAATAGTGCTCACAAAGTAATAAGTTTTCATGTATCCTTTAATAAGCTGTGTAGTAGAGGGGTTACAAGGACAAAAAACTTCCGAAAGGCAAATTTCCAACGGATGAGAGAGGATCTTGGTGCAATTACCTGGGACGATATCCTGAGACACAAAAATACACAAAGAAAATGTGAGATGTTTATTAGCATCCTGGATAGGACCTGTGCACAGTATATACCGTATGGGAATAAACATACCAGAAATAGGAGGAAACCAATATGGCTAAATCGAGCTGTAAGGGGCGCAATAAGTGACAAAAAGAAAGCATTTAGAGAATTAAAGGAAGTAGGTAGTGAAGAGGCATTAAATAAATACAAAAAATTAAATAAATTCTGTAAAAAGCAAATCAAGGCAGCAAAGATTGAGACAGAGAGACTCATTGCCAGAGAGAGTAAAAATAATCCCAAAATATTCTTTAACTACATAAATAGTAAGAAACTAAAAAACTATAGTGTTGGCCCCCTTTAAAATAGTCTGGGTGAAATGGTGGATGAAGTTGAGGAAAAAGCCATTATACTAAATGATTTTTTTTTCATCAGTATTTACACAAGAAAATCCCATGGCAGACAAAATGATCAGTGATAACAAAAATTCCCCATTAAGTGTCACCTGCTTAACCCAGCAGGAAGTACGGCGGCATCTAAAAATCACTAAAATTAATATATCTCCAGACCCGGATGGGATATACCCCCGAGTACTGCAGGAATTAAGTACAGTCATTGATAGACCATTATTTTTAATCTTTAAAGAGTCCATAATAACAGGGTCTGTACCACAGGACTGGCATATCGCAAATGTGGTGCCAATATTCAAAAAGGGGAGAAAAACTGAACTCGGTAATTATAGGCCAGTAAGCTTAACCTCTACTATGGGTAAAATCTTGGAATGTTTTCTAAGAGATGCTATACTGGAGTATGTGAAGAGGAATAACCTCATGACCCAGTATCAGCACGGGTTTACTAGAGACCATTCATATCAGACTAATCTGATCAGCTTCTATGAAGAGGTAAGTTCCGGACAGAGTAGAATTTCAATATTTGCAGATGACACTAAACTCTGGACGGTAATTAATACAGAGGAGGACAATTTTATATTACAGGAGGATTTATGTAAACTAGAAGCTTGGGCTGATAAATAGCAAATGAGCTTTAATGGGGATAAATGTAAGGTCATGCACTTGGGTAGAAGTAATAAGATGTATAACTATGTGCTTAATTGTAAAACACTGGGCAAAACCGTCAATGAAAAAGACCTGGGTGTATGGGTGGACGACAAACTCACATTTAGTGCCCAGTGTAAGGCAGCTGCTACAAAGGCAAATAAAATAATGGGATGCATTAAAAGAGGCATAGATGCACATGAGGAGCACATAATTTTACCTCTATACAAGTCACTTGTTCGACCACACTTAGAATACTGTGCACAGTTCTGGTCTCCGATGTATAAGAAAAGCATAGCTGAACTAGAGCGGGTGCAGAGAAGAGCGACCAAGGTTATTAGAGGACTGGGGGGTCTGCAATACCAAGATAGATTATACTTGGGGTTACTTAGATTGGAAAAACGAAGACTAAGGGGTGATCTCTTTACAATGTTTAAATACATGAGGGGACAGTACAAAGACCTTTCTAATGACCTTTTTACTCATCGACATGAGACGGGGACAAATAGGCATTCTCTATGTCTGGAGGAAAGAATGTTTAAGCATAATCACAGATGCAGATTCTTTACTGTAAAGGTACCATCACACTAAGCGACGCTGCAGCGATACCGACAACGATCCGGATCGCTGCAGCGTCGCTGTTTGGTCGCTGGAGAGCTGTCACACAGACAGCTCTCCAGCGACCAAAGATCCCGAGGTCCCCGGTAACCAGGGTAAACATCGGGTTACTAAGCGCAGGGCTGCGCTTAGTAACCCGATGTTTACCCTGGTTACCATCGTTAAAGTAAAAAAAACAACCACTACATACTTACCTTCTGCTGTCTGTCCTCGGCGCTCTGCTTCTCTGTACTGGCTGTGAGCACCGGGCAGCCGGAAAGCAGAGCGGTGACGTCACAGCTCTGCTTTCCGGCCGCTGTGCTCACAGTCAGAGCAGAGAAGCAGAGCGCCGAGGACAGACAGCGGTAGGTAAGTATGTAGTGGTTGTATTTTTTACTTTAACGATGGTAACCAGGGTAAACATCGGGTTACTAAGCGCGGCCCTGCGCTTAGTAACCCGATGTTTACCCTGGTTACCAGCGAAGACATCGCTGAATTGGTGTCACACACGCCGATTCAGCGATGTCAGCAGGAGGTCCAGCGACGAAACAAAGTTCTGGCCTTTCTGCCCCGACCAGCGACATCCCAGCAGGATTCTGATCGCTGCTGCCTGTCACACTGGACGATATCGCTAGCCAGGACGCTGCAACGTCACGGATCGCTAGCGATATCGTCCAGTGTGACGGTACCCTAAGAGCAGTGAGACTATGGAACTCTCTGCCGTATGATGTTGTAATGAGTGATTCATTACTTAAATTTAAGAGGGGACTGGATGCCTTTCTTGAAAAGTATAATGTTACAGGTTATATATACTAGATTTCTTGATAGGGCGTTGATCCAGGGAACTAGTCTGATTGCCATATGTGGAGTCGGGAAGGAATTTTTCTCCCCATTGTGGTGCTTACTCTTTGCCACATGGTTTTTTTTTGCCTTCCTCTGGATCAACATGTTAGGGCATGTTAGCTTAGGCTATGGGTTGAACTAGATGGACTTAAAGTCTTCCTTTAACCTTAAAAACTATGGTACAATGTAGCTATGTAGTCTGGCCTGACTTGTTTGCGATAGTTTTGTATTAGAAGCATTTAAGCCAGGTTTAATATTGCTATTGCACTACTTGTATGTCACTGCTGCATTGTTAATACAAAAGTCCTTTTCAGTGCTAAATAGTTTATTTTCCCTATTAATGCTGGAAAGTTTGCAGACATATATATATATATTTATATATATATATATATATATATATATATATATATATATATATATACCTAACTTAAAATGCGCAAGGCATGCAGTAAGGGACAGGGAAGTGGACGTGCTGCTTATACTGCATGCAGAGACCTTGGGCCAGGTGAAACTGTATCTGCTGCAGGAGCACAAATGGGAAAACATGTTTTTAGAGGCACTCCTCTACATGTCTTCCAGGGTTTACTGCAGTCCCTCATTCTAGTTTTTGGCAGCCCTTGCACTTAGTGCATAAGCTTTATGAGTCTAGGAGTTCTAATATGTAGCAATTTTAACAGAATGTGTATGAGACCCTCCTTTATGTCTAATTCAGGGTGTATCAGAGTCCTTCTTCCTTCTAATTTTTGGAAGTTCTTGCATTGCCACTAGGCTTTGTGAGTTTCACAGGCACTCCTTCATAAATTAACCAAAAGAGGGAAGGCACAACTATTAAAGGGAACCTGTCACCCCCAGCTAAGCCCACCATCATCAGGGGCTTACCTATAGCATTCTGCAATGCTGTAGATAAGCCCCCAATGTATCCTGAAAGATGAGAAAAAGAGGTTAGATTATCCTCATCAAGGTGCGGTCCCGCTGCGGTCCGGTCCGATGGGCATCGCGGTCCGGTCAGGGGCCTCCAGTCTTCTTACGATGACGTCCTCTTCTTGTATTCACGCAGGGCAGACAAAGTTTTCCTGCGCTGGAGCCGCAGCGTGAAGACAAGAAGAGGACGTCATCCTATGAAGATGGAAGGTCACGAACCGGACCGCGATGCCCTTCGGATCGGACCGCCCCCCAGGTGAGTATAATCTAACCGCTTTTTCTCATCTTTCAGGATACATCGGGGGCTTATCTACAGCATTACAGAATGCTGTAGATAAGCCCCTGATGCTGGTTGGCTTAGCTCATCTTCGATTTTGGAGGTGACAGGTTCCCTTTAAGGAGTTGAGGAGGTATTTTTTTTCTCTTTTTAATTTTGCCTTATATACAAATCATTATACAGGAAATAATGCTTCCTAACATTTTTCCTGTAAAATTCATTGTATCTTTGGTTTTGGATGTTTTATTGTCATTCCGTAATAGTGGGTAATGCTCTGACAAAACTGTTCCCACCAGCAAACTTGTAAGGTGCCCCAGGAGGTAGCCTTGGGTGAACTGCTGCTTCTCTACACCTTGGCACCCCACAAATAAACAGTGTCCAAGTCCATCAATGTTGTGCTGTGTACAATGCAATGTACTCACTTTCAGGCTTGAGGCCTCTGCTGCATCCACATCCCTTGGTCCAGGATCAGAGGCAAACACATCAGGGGACACCCAGTTCATTTTCACAAATTCAACTTTGCTGGACAGTTTAGATACAGCAGTCTTTAACACGCAGTTTCAGGCATAGCACCCTTCAGTTCCAGTTTCATCAATACAGTACATTTCAAGCCTCTGCTTGCGTTTATCTCAGATTATCCCTATGTTTGGTCCACCTGTAAGCCCCAAGGACTTCCCATCCGGCCTCACAACACTCCCGAGCTACACTATGATTTACTCATGTGGTTCCCCATCCGGCTTCCACTGTATGGAACTGATTAAGACACATTCCTGAGTGCCTAGTTCGGGTCATAGCCTCCAGACGTTTCAGGAAGGTCCAGTGGAAATTTGGTACAACCTCATACTGTTAGAACGATATGTACTCCACTGCACACCGAACCTGAACTTCACAGGAACCTCTCAATAACTCAGACTGATTAAACCACGAAATAATTCCCATACTTGCTTTACCTTGCTCCTCCCATACAGGGCTGGTCCCAAACATTTATCTGGATCTGTTCCTACAGTCTGATGCTGTGAAACTTGACCTTTCACCTAAATTCTAGCATCACATCATTAGCCATTCTACACCTACAGTACAATGCTTATCACCCTTTGTCTTATGTCTTCATATACCTGAAGTCACTAGCTATCTTTAATCTAAGCATTAAACTATATCCTATGCTAACCATATATCTTATACACTAATATGCCCACCACTGCCTATCTGCTCTAATGTTCCTACCTATCACTAACTGATGACTAACTGATGACTAAATAAATGCTCTATACTTTCCTGAACCTTGAGCTGAGTGTAGAAGGTTACCTTAGGCATTACCTATACAATACCCACACATTAGCATCAGTACATATATGCATTGTACACATTTCACATCATGCAATAAAATGCACAAAAAACCCAAGTCAGTATTCATACTACAATTGTTGTTTCCAGGGGCAGTTGTACAACAATCTATGTCTTACAACCTGGTAGTCAGAGATGCGTCCAGGCGTCTTCCCCATGCTGTTCCCATATCATTTGGGTGCTGTTTCCATCGATTTCAGCAATTTTTCTACCCCAGTCCTCTTGTTAGGGATTTCTGGAAAAGTTCTCAGGTTTTCTATTGACTTCCGTTGTACTCGTTACTCGAGTTGAGCTCGTCCAACTGTTCGACCTGCTCAATTCGAGTGCGGAGCACTCTAGCGTTTAAGTGCTTTATCATCACTAGAAATACCCAATGTAAAAAATAGAAAAAATGTTGGTGCATTTTATGCAGTGGGGTTTATTTTTTTTAAACTTTTTTTCATACTTAGCTTTTAAAAATAGACTGCGGACAAAAATGTTATGCCCTAAACATTTCCAAATGTGTTTCCATTGGAACGTAGTTGTATTAAAATGATTAGTGATTGCAGTCTATCCAGTTTCCAGCACCACTCCGATCTTCTTTTTAGTCATATCACTTGAACTTCGACTATCCGGATTACACAGGTGTTTGTGTAGACCATCAGTAATACAAAAAAATTCCATGTTGGTAAATGCCCAGAAAACAACAACAGCCCATAGTAATGTCGCGGTGTGCACAGTTGTCAAATTGAAATTGAACTAGTATAACAGGTATGAAAAAAGGTGTATTTTATATATATATATATAAATATATATATATATATATACATGTTAGGTCTCGAGTTCCCGCTTCTGCACAGGGAGAAACTCGAGCCATCTCCGCTGCGGTCTCCCATTCTTGTCCAGCCGCAGTGGAGTCTGCTCAGCAGGGACGTCGGTCCCAGCATCTTGCTCGGTCTCACTCTGTACAGACAGTTACTGCTGCTTCTTCAGCTTCTGCCATTAATCCAGTGCTGGTCAGCGGCGAGCAGACTTCTCTGGGACTAAGTCCTTGTCTGCACACACTGAGCATGCCCACGGCATGGTCTCCCGTTGGAGATCGAAGGTCATGTGCTCAGGCTCTGCAGCACATTCCATTGGTCCTCTTGGCAGGTCTTGGAAGGGCAAAGTTTCTGTGGCCACTTCCTGTGCTGCAACTATATAAACTGCGCATGACCGCACGGCCATGCGCTAGTGTACATTTGCTTACGTGTGTATACTTATGAGTACCGCCATATAGTCCGTCATTACTTGGCAGCAGGTTCCATCTCTGCACGGTGGACCCCGGGCTGCGAACGCACCATACACTATCTGTCTTATCATTTGGTGCGTTCCGCTAGCCCTAACATTACACTAGCGCCAGGGTCTGGCTAGTAATGACGGACAAACAGCAATCCTTGCGGTATATCCAGCAGCTGGAGGGTAGGTTGGCGGCTCTTGAGAGCACAACCTCAGCTGTGGATGTTACCGCAGTTGCTGTACAGGCTGCTAGCGTGGCTGCAGCAACCCTGTCCATTGCCACCCCTGCTCCGACATTTTCTCGCTCCCGCTGCCAGAAAAATTTTCTGGTGATAGCAAATTTTGTAGGGGATTTGTGAGTCAGTGCTCTATTCACTTCGAGCTCCTGGCTGCACGTTTTCCCACAGAGCGGGCTAAGGTGGGATTTATAGTGTCTCTCTTGTCGGACAGGGCGTTGGAATGGGCTACGCCGCTGTGGGAGCTTGGCGATCATGTGGTGCAGAGTGCTCCGCTGTTTCTGAGCACTCTGAAACAGGTCTTTTTAGGACCTCAAGTCACCCATGATACTGCGCTCCAACTGCTGGCATTAACTCAGGGTGAGTCCTTGGTCAGTCATTTTGCCGTCCAATTCCACACTTTAGCTTCTGAGCTGGATTGGTCGGATAAAGCTCTTATCCCCATATTTTGGAGGGGCCTGGCTGACCACGTTAAGGACGCTCTGGCCACTAGGGAGATTCCTGCCACACTGGAGGAGTTAATAACTGTCTCCACTCGAATTCACCTCCGTTTTAACGAGCGGAGGTTAGAGCGAGCCCAGTGTAGGCAGAGGTTTCGGCTGGCTCCTACCTTCGCCAAACCTCTGGAATCTCCGGTCCTGGTTCCTGAGTCACATGAGGCCAGGGAAGTGTCACAAGCGGGATCTAAGTCCCGGACCGCTTGTGCACTCAAGGTCTGTCATGTTTGCCAGCAGTCAGGACATCTAGCCACCAGATGTTCTCAGCGGTCGAGGAAATGTCAGCGTTTAGTGGTAGTAGGTGGAGGTACACTAGACACAGCGACGTTTACCTCTAAATTGTCCTTTAAGGGGACAATTACTATAGGCTCATTCTCCCACTCGGTAGAGCTCTGCGTGGATTCTGGGGCGGAGGGCAATTTTATGTCTTCTGCCTTCGCCCAACGTCACGCAATACCCCTGGTTATGCTAGCTCAGTGGTCCCCAACTCCAGGCCTCGAGGGCCGCCAACAGTGCAGGTTTTCAGGATTTCCTTAGTATTGCACAGGGGTTGAAATCATCACCTGTGCAGATGATCACATTACCACCGATGCAATACTAAAGAAATCCTGAAAACCTGCACTGTTGGCGGCCCTCGAGGCCTGGAGTTGGGGACCCCTGTGCTAGCTCAACCAGTAACGGTACGAGTGGTGAATGGGTCGACACTGCCCTCACAGATAACACACCAGACCATCCATTTTACTCTGTCCATGTCACCATCTCATCAGGAGATTATATCTCTGCTCATCATTCCTGAGGGAATTGATGAGGTCCTGTTGGGAATACCTTGGCTACGGTACCACTCTCCTCATATCGAGTGGTCCTCTGGCAGAATCCTGGGATGGAGCGAATCTTGTGGGGGTAGGTGTCAGAGGGAGTGCGTTCAGGTTGCTACTACTGAGGTACCCGCAGATCTTTCCTCTCTCCCCAAGCAGTATTGGTCTTATGCAGACGTGTTCTCCAAAAAGGCGGCGGAGATCCTTCCGCCCCATCGCCCTTATGACTGTCCTATTGATCTCTTGCCTGGTGCTGAGCCTCCCCGGGGTCGGGTCTATCCGCTATCTCTCCCGGAGACGGAGGCAATGTCACAATACATCCAGGAAAATCTGGCTAGAGGATTCATTAGGAAGTCAGTGTCACCTGCTGGGGCAGGGTTCTTCTTCGTGCAGAAGAAGAATGGGAATTGCGTCCATGCATAGACTACAGGGGTCTTAATGCCATCACCGTTAAAATTAAGTATCCTTTGCCCTTGATATCTGAGCTCTTCGATAGGCTTCGGGGAGCAAGGGTATTTACTAAACTAGATCTGCGGGGTGCTTACAACCTGATTCGCATCCGTGAGGGGGACGAATGGAAGACGGCTTTTAACACCAGGGATGGGCACTATGAATATCTGGTGATGCCCTTCGGGCTCTGTAATGCCCCAGCCGTTTTCCAAGACTTTGTGAACGATATCTTCCGGGATATGCTTTCCACCTCGGTCGTAGTCTATCTGGATGATATTCTCATCTACTCTCCAGATATTGACTCCCACCGGAGAGAGGTTTGCAAAGTCTTCGACCTCCTACGGGCAAACTCCCTCTATGCCAAGTTGGAGAAGTGTATGTTTGAGCAGGAGTCCTTACCTTTCCTAGGCTACATCATCTCTGCCCAGGGATTGGCTATGGATCCTGCCAAACTACAGGCTGTGATGGACTGGCAGGAACCCCATTCTCTTAAAGCGGTGCAGCGCTTTATGGGGTTCATTAATTATTATCGCCAGTTCATTCCGCACTTCTCAACTTTGGTAGCTCCCTTGGTTGCCCTCACCAAGAAGGGGGCGAATCCCAAATTGTGGTCTGAGGAGGTCTCCAAGGCCTTTAACTCTACAAAGTCACACTTCGCTAGCGCTCCCATCCTACATCGCCCCGATGTTGATAAGCCATTTATCATGGAGGTGGATGACTCTTCTGTTGGTGCTGGAGCAGTCCTCTTCCAAAAGGATGCTCAAGGTCGGAAGCATCCTTTCTTCTTTTTCTCCAAGACCTTCTCACCAGCAGAGAGGAATTATTCCATCGGGGACAGGGAGTTGCTAGCCATGAAGTTGGCTTTCTCGGAGTGGAGACATCTCTTGGAGGGAGCACGTTTTCCCTTCCAAGTCTTCACAGACCATAAAAATTTGGTGTACCTGCAGACAGCCCAGCGGTTGAATTCTCGCCAGGCCAGAAGGTCCTTATTCTTCTCCCGGTTTCATTTCACCCTCCATTTTCTTTCTGGGGAGAAGAACATTCGGGCCGACGCTCTCTCTCACTTCGTTGTGTCATCTGCGGAGGAGGAGGAGGAGCATCGGCTTATTGTCCCCACCGAGAGCTTGAGAACTGTGGCCCCGGTTTCGCTAGAGTCTGTGCCTCCGGGCAAGACTTTTGTACCATCCAGTTTGCGACCGGAGGTTCTCTCTTGGGCACACTCGTCCAGGGTGGGTGGACATTTTGGTACCAAAAGGACATCTGAGTTACTGGCGAGGACATACTGGTGGCCGCATATGGCTCGTGATGTCACAGAGTATGTTCGGGCGTGTGTCTCTTGCGCCAAGAACAAGACTCCTCGGCAACGGCCAGCTGGTTTGCTTTATCCTCTGCCGGTGGCGGACAGGCCCTGGGAGATGGTCGGGATGGACTTTGTGGTGGGCTTACCCAAGTCTCGTAACTGCACCATTATCTGGGTGATCACCGACCATTCTTCCAAAATGGTGCACTTGGTGCCTCTTCCACGGCTACCTTCTGCACGGGCGTTGGCTGTCTTTTTCGTCAAGCATATCTTTCGCCTACACGGTATGCCAGACAAAATTGTTAGTGACCGGGGTCCCCAGTTTGCGTCTCGATTCTGGAGAGAGCTTTGTCGTCTACTCAGTATTGAGTTGAATCTCTCTTCGGCATATCATCCCGAGACGAATGGGTTGGTAGAGAGGGCCAACCAGACCTTGGTCACATATTTACGACATTTTGTTTCTGCCAGGCAGGATGACTGGGCATCCTTGCTACCGTGGGCAGAGTTTGCACTTAACAATGCCGTAGCCGACTCCACCGGTCAGACTCCATTCCTCCTAAATTACGGCCAGCATCCGCGTGTTCCTGTGCCCATGCCTGTGTCTTCTGCTGACTCCAGGGTGGCAGACTGGGCTGTGGAGGCACGGGACATTTGGGACCGCACGCAGGATGCCATTCGGGCCTCCAAGGAGAGAATGAGGTCCTCCGCCGATGTTCATCGGCGCCCCGCTCCGACCTTTGCTCCTGGCGACTTGGTGTGGCTCTCCGCCCGTAACATCAGGCTGCGAGTTGAGTCCACTAAGTTTGCTCCTCGCTACTTGGGTCCCTTCAAGGTTCTCGAACGGGTTAATCCTGTGGTCTACCGTTTGGCTCTTCCTCCACGCTTGGGTATCACCGACACCTTTCATGTGTCCCTCTTGAAACCTGTATACATGTCCCAGTTTTCCGAGTCATCTGCCGGGACATCGGGTTCGTCTACGGACGATTACGAGGTGAACGCTATTTTGGGGTGCAAGGTGGTACGCGGCAAAAAGTTCTATCTGGTGGATTGGAAGGGTTAGGGCCCAGAGGACAGGTCATGGGAGCCTGCTGAAAACATTCAGGCCCCACAGCTCATTGCTGCCTTTGAGCGTAGCGAGGCCCAAGGAGGGGGGGGCCCTAGGAGGGAGGGTAATGTTAGGTCTCGGGTTCCCGCTTCTGCACAGGGGGAATCTCGAGCCATCTCCACTGCGGTCTCCCATTCTTGTTCAGCCGCAGTGGAGTCTGCTCAGCAGGGACGTCGGTCCCAGCGTCTTGCTCGGTCTCACTCTGTACAGAGAGTTACTGCTGCTTCTTCAGCTTCTGCCATTAAAGCCAGTGCTGGTCAGCGGCGAGCGGACTTCTCTGGGACTAAGTCCTTGTCTGCACACACTGAGCATGCCCAGGGCAAGGTCTCCCGTTGGAGATCGAAGGTCATGTGCTCAGGCTCTGCAGCACATTCCATTGGTCCTCTTGGCAGGTCTTGGAAGGGCAAAGTTTCTGTGGCCACTTCCTGTGCTGCAACTATATAAACTGCGCATGACCGCACGGCCATGCACTAGTGTACATTTGCTTACGTGTGTTTGTTGTGAGTGCAAGTCGTCCTTGGATACCCCTTCCCTATTGAATGTCTGTTCGAGGAAGGTGTATGGTTGCTATCTAGCGCCCGACTTATCCTACAGCACTAATCACACGTTACAGCGTCCAGTTGCTGTGACCGCCAGTATGGCGCCGTGCACTTCCTCTGTGCTTTCCTTACCCAAGCCTGGGTGGTTAGTGGCGTTCGTCAGTGCGGCACCGCATGCACTCTTGTGCCCTAAATATTGTTATTTAGCTTCCTTACACACCCAGTTGCGGTGTTGTGCCAGCAAGGGTCTAATCGGACTTCAATCCTAGTTGGGGTTGAGTTCGCTGACTACTTGCTCGCTCTCTATGTGCGGTACCGCGATCCTGTGACGCAACAGGATCGCTTCCTTCACGCTGGGTGAAGTTTAACCCACGTGTGTATACTTATGAGTACCGCCATATAGTCCGTCATTACTTGGCAGCAGGTTCCATCTCTGCACGGTGGACCCCGGGCTGCGAACGCACCATACACTGTCTGTCTTATTATTTAGTGCGTTCCGCTAGCCCTAACATTTATATATATATATATATATATATATATATATATATATATATATATAGTGCTCAAAAAAATAAATGGAACACTTAAGCAACAGAATATAACTCCATGTAAATCAAACTTCTGTGAAATCAAACTGTCCACTTGGGAAGCAACACTGTTTGACAATCAATTTCACATGCTGTTGTGCAAATGGAGTAGACAACAGATGGAAATTATTGGCAATTATCAAGATACACTCAATAAAGGAGTGGTTCTGCAGGTGGGGACCACAGACCACATCTCAGTACCAATACTTTCTGGCTGATGTTTTGTTCACTTTTGAATGTTGGTTGTGCTTTCACACTCATGGTAGCATGAGATGGACTCTACAACCCACACAAGTGGTTCAGGTAGTGCAGCTCATCCAGGATGGCAATCAATGCGAGCTGTGGCAAGAAAGTTTGCTGTGTCTGTCAGCGTAGTGTCCAGAGACTGGAGATGCTACCCGGAGACAGAACAGTACACCAGGAGATGTGGAGGGGGCTGTAGGAGGGCAACAACCCAGCAGCAGGACCACTACCTCAGCCTTTGTGCAAGGAGGAACAGGAGGAGCACTGCCAGAGCCCTGCAAAATGACCTCCAGCAGGCCACAAATGTGCATGTGTCTGCACAAACGGTTAGCAACCGAATCCATGAGGATGGTCTAAGTGCCTGATGTCCACAGATGGGGGTTGTGCTCACAGCCCAACAATGTGCAGGATGCTTGGCATTTGCAACAGAACACCAGGATTGACAAATTCACCACTGGCGCCCTGTGCTATTCAAAGATGAAAGCAAGTTCACACTGAGCACATGTGACAGACATGAGTCTGGAGACGCCGTGGAGAGCGATCTGCTGCCTGCAATATCCTTCAGCATGACCAGTTTGTTTGGCAGTGGGTCAGTAGTGGTGTTGGGTGGCATTTCTTTGGGGGCCGCACAGCCCTCCATGTGCTCACCAGAGGTAGCCCGAGTGCCATTATGTACCGAGATGAGATCCTCAGATCCCTTGTGAGACCGTAAGCTGGTTTGATTGGCCCTGGGTTCCTTCTCATGCAGGACAATGCCAGACATCATGTGGCTGGAGTGTGTCAGCAGTTCCTGCAAGATGAAGGCATTGAAGATATGGACTGGTCCGCCCGTTCACCAGACCTGAGTCCGATTGAACACATCTGGGACATCATGTCTTGCACCATCCACCAACGTCACGTTGCACCACATACTGTCCAGGAGTTAATGGATGCTTTAGTCCAGGTCTGTGAGGAGATCCCTCAGAAGACCATACGTCGCCTCATCAGGAGCATGCCCAGGCTTTGTAGGGAGGTCATACAGGCACGTGAAGGCCACACACACATGACAAAATATAATTTCCTTGTCTTGAGGCATTTTCTCTGAAGTTGGACCAGCCTGTAATTTGATTTTCCTCTTTGATTTTGAGTATCATTCCAAATCCAAACATCCATGGGATATTAATTTTGATTTACATTGATCATTTTTATGTTTTATTATTCTCAACACATTCCACTATGTAATGAATAAAGATTTGCAACTGAAATATTTCATTCAGTTATATCTAGGATTTAGGATTTTACTGTTCCCTTTTTTTTTGAGCAGTGTGTTTTATAACATAACACTACAGTCACTTGTCATATCTCCCACATGTCTCACTGCTCTGTCTGGACTCTTCTTACCCTCAGTATACAATATCAGGCATCTTCACTCATTGTTGGGGCTTCTGGCACCGAGCAGGCCCTATGGCAAAGTTAAGATGCTAGATAGATATTGCATGCCATAGGAAAAACATGTTCTCTAATCACTCCCCATCAACCCAACTGAGTTTTTTTCCTCTTTTTTCTTACTAATCCTTTCATTACCATCTACTTTTTTTCCCTAAATCAACCAAATTTTTCACTTAACCCTCCACAAAGAAGAATGTCCCACATGTGAAGGTTTGCAAAATTGATACTGCTATTCGAACCATTCCATCACATATAAAGTACAGAATAAAAATGCAACAACATATGATCCAATTAACTTTTTATAAAAAATGATGTATAAGGAGGGACATTGAATTTTCTAAAAAGCTTGCATTTACTGTAGTTTCACCTTAAATTTTATTGTAATATTGAATGTTGAGTGTAACATGGAAGGTTTGTGTTCTTTATGAATTGCCCGCCAATTTAGCATCTGAATTGATTATTTCACCATGAATGCATTAATATTTAATTATATAATATATATTCAGTTTAGTAAACTTATGTACAATGTTTACTTGTTATTTGCAATGTATATTGTGAGCATTTCCAATGAATTTGTTTGAAGGGCTAGAATAATATGATTTACAGCACCTTCCATCTCTGTATGATAGCATTTTACTAGATGGATGGGAAGCTTCTTGTAATGAGTTTAGGAATGAGAATACATCCATCAAGTTCTACTACACTATCTAAGCAAATTCAACATACTATCTCATATGTCACACACAGGGATCTAGGTCATGATGACATAAAATACATGATCAAAAACCAAGTGTTTGACACAAATGTTAAGCTCTGAGATACAAAAAGATATTTTACTGCTCTTAGCATTTAATTCAATCTAATTCAAACATGGAATTGCAGAACTTATGTGAGACTGAACATTGATTTCTAAAAACATGTCTAAAATAATTTTCTTCAGTATTTGGTTTTCACTTTCATAATAGTGTTCAAGAGGTGACATCTTTTCCATGTGACCCCTTTCCCATATTTACAGATGCAAATGTATTAACAAAATGTTAATTGTTTATTCACAATACTTGTTTTATGAAACACAATTCATCCTAGTCTATCAGGCTCAATACTGGAGTTACAGAACTGCCAGAACTACTATGACTATAAAACTATGTCATCCTCCCCTCCATAGAAGAATTTTTTGAAATGCTAGAGCCACGAGATGCATCAAAAGTCAGATTGATCAGACTTCCATAGCATAACTTGTCAGCTTGCCATAAAAGTAATATAACACTGGTAAATAACTGCCTAATATTTTACCTCAGTGTAAACTTGTCATTACAGAAATAGATTGGCAAAAAAACATTTTACATAACTGAGTAGCAGCCAGGTGACACCACATGTTTGTATGTCCATGGGCTGCCATAGTGACTGTCAAAATTAGAAGCCCATATTAATAAAAGCTATTATCTGTATAGCACATATGTACAGTACTGTGTTCTGCAATAAAGAAAACATCTGAACAGAACTTTTATGCAGAGTCTGGTGTATTGTTACAGTAGATGAAGATTGTCCGGTGGAGCCTTGGGTCATAGTTGCATGGCATTTCTTTGGAAAAACGCAACATCTAAAAAACAAAGTTAAATCAAAATTGGTTGCATGAAAGATTAAGAGAAATCCTGCCATAGAACAATGTAGGAATGTATAGAAAGTATTCTCCTAATATCCATATAACCTATTACTGTTAGTGGCAGAAAGAGCCCTTTAGAAAATACGGCTTAGAAATAAATCGTAAACATTTTGAGAGTTATTCATTAAGGTTTTTAAGCCAGTCTTAATAAGTCATAATATTTTTGTGAAAATCAGCAGCTGCAAAAAAATATTGCCACATTTGACGTTTATACACCAATCCAAGCCAGCTACACTAATATGGGTATGACATGAGCAGAATTGGCCAAGGTCACACCCTCTCATCAAATTCATCATAAGTTACTCCAGAAAAGTATTATTTAATTTAATCCATGTAATGTTTTGTGAAGCTGAAAAGAAACATCCATTTAAAGTTGTATTTTAAAAATAAAAATTCTTAGATCCTTTAAAAAATTAAAAAATAAGAGTCCTCAGTGGTTGCTACTCAAATTTTACAAAAATCTGTATTCGCACATGAAAGGTCACAGGGTCATGATGTCACGGTGTGCTTTGTGATCTTTCGCACGCATGTACATAACCCTCCCAGGCTCCATCAAAGTCCCAGCCCCATGTGACAGGCCTGGAGATTTCAACGCAAGTGGCAATAATTGAAAGATGCAGCGATTACCAGAAGGATTTTTCTATTTTTAAAACATTACATTTATTTTTATTATTTCTAAAGAGTCTCCAGAACATAATTAGGGACATTAAATTCTTGGAGACTATCTCAGAGAAATCAAATCTTCTGGGAAAAAAAAGCGTGAACATGAAAATGTCAATTTTTCCAAATCCGCTCATCTCTAGTTGATACCTTTTATTGGCTTTCCACACTGCTTCGGTCATTACTTTAGGCATGGTTTCACACAATATCTGGAGAATGACATGTTAATACTGCAGCAGGACATTTAAATAATGCTGTGAAGTTAGATTTTATTTATTTTTTTAGATCTACTGGATAACAACAGATTTTTTTTTCCTTAGGACTGATGATCGAGAACTCCATCTAACAGTCACAGAAGTCACAGAAGGGACGAAGGAGAAAAATTGGTCAGTTGCTTTAGTCTCTTTATATCTTACCGGTCTCATATACAATTTATATCTATTTGCTTAACTATCTTGTGGCCATCGCTTGACCGACAGCTATCTTTCACAACTCCTCCATACAGAGGGGCGCTCGCTCTGCTGTGTTCTCTACGTGAGAGGCGATGCCAGGTTCCTATGATGGTTATCTCGCTAAGACCGAGAGGATCGGCAGTCCGAAATCTAACACGATGGAATGTTATCTTCCCCAACGTCATCAGTCGGTAAAAAGTGGAGTAGGCCCCATACATATTAGACTATCAGTCAAGCTCATCGATATTGGCATGTTCGACTGATGTTAGTCTATTCTGTATGGAGGTCTTAAAAATGCGTAAGAGGTTCATTCTATGAAAGATGAAAAAGAGAAACATGGTGTATGAATTTCATTGCTAAGAACATGAGTCATACGATTCCATGCCAGAAAGAGCACACCCATTTTGCAAAACTATGAAGGAAATCAGCATTTCCAAAATGATGTGGCGTTCCCTAAGCCAGAAATCTCACTCCAGTCACTTAATGGAGTAAGATTTCTGACATGGAGATGGAAAGTCCTTGTCAGACGCTCCTGATTCATGAAGAAGTGCACACCTGTTCATGAATTTGGAACGTCTGAGTCCATTACGTCCCCTCATCAAGGCTCACGATTGCCAGTCTTGATGAATTTGGAGTTGGGGCACTAGAGTTGATATAGTGTTTTACATAATAATGGGTTAACATATTGATATGCTGCTATATGATATTTTATCTAAAACCATTGACAATAAACATACAATGAAAGACAGAAAGGGGATGGAGAGAAACTGAAAGAGTGAGCGACAGATAGAAGAAGAGAGAAAGAGGGGATAGAGATGACAGAGTCAGCTCTCACTAAAAGGGCAAAATAAATTCCAGTCTTTGCTCATTCCTGCTATTTGACCTAGTTTCAAACTGGCATTTATGTTGCAATTACCTTTTGGCACATCCTTAAAGGAATATCCATGGCAACTATTTATTAGCAAATGGCCCTAGGTGCAAGTTTCCCTATAATTATTTTTTATGTTAATTTGTTAAACTGGGAACTGTAATAAAGACACATAAACCTATCCAATTATTATAGGGTTGAATGCACACACCCATTAACGCATTACATGTTTAATTAATGTTTTCCCACACGTAAACATGAAGCAATCTGCTATTGCTGGCAACAGGAAAATTATACAATCGTTGATTTCACATACCTAAGGTTCCTCTAGCAATAAGTAACTTAATTTGCCATTCCCATCAATCAAGGTATGGTTAACAAGCAACTCATAAGAACAAATTACAGATTTTTAACTTGTGTGCCAAGTAGATACAGATCACGCTTGTTGATCAGAAGGCACCTTTACTGAAAACAATGTATTGGAGCAGAATGAATAAGTAGGTATGAAATTTAGACTACGTATTGGAAAGGTGCATTCATGATTATTTTGCCATGTAAGAATAATCAAACTGCTCGTTCATCCGGTAAAATGACTTTTTGTGTAGCACAAAAAAATCATCCTTCTCTGTACTGCTTTTGTCCTGTGTAAACATTACTCACATTGCCAAGAACTATGGAACTCTATGCTCAATGAGCAATCTTGATAGATCACTTAGGGCGCTTAATTTACTTAATTTACTTTAGTCTTGGTAAAAAGGCATTTCAAAAACCGACAATCGGTAAAAGTTTGCCGATCAGTGGTCGTATTGTGCCATTGATTGGTCCATATAAACGTATTAAGGATATATGCACATATTTCACCCTCTAAAAATCTGCAGTGCTGGTCAATTCACATTGTGGATTTTCTCCTAGCATGTGGATGAGATTTCTTGACAATCTAAAATAATGGACCCAGCTTTCGGACTATATGTATGATTATCTTAATTTTTAGTGAGGAAAAGTGTGGAAGAAAATGATTTGAACTGTTATGTTATTTTAATTTTATTTTAACACTTATTTTATGTTTTCTTTTTCTACATTTCACTGTACTTATTAGACTTGAACAGCAAAACCACTATATATATATATATATATATATATATATATATATATATATATATATATATATATATATATATATATATACAGTTAGGTCCATATATATTTGGACAGAGACAACATTTTTCTAATTTTGGTTATAGACATCACCACAATGAATTTTAAACAAAACAATTCAGATGCAGTTGAAGTTCAGACTTTCAGCTTTCATTTGAGGGTGTCCACATTAAAATTCAATGAAGGGTTTAGGAGTTTCAGCTCCTTAACATGTGCCACCCTGTTCTTAAAGGGACCAAAAGTAATTGGACAGATTCAATAATTTTAAATAAAATGTTCATTTTTAGTACTTGGTTGAAAACCCTTTGTTGGCAATGACTGCCTGAAGTCTTGAACTCATGGACATCACCAGACGCTGTGTTTCCTCCTTTTTGATGCTCTGCCAAGCCTTCACTGCGGTGATTTTCAGTTGCTGTTTGTTTGTGGGCCTTTCTGTCTGAAGTTTAGTCTTTACCAAGTGAAATGCATGCTCAATTGGGTTGAGATGAGGTGATTGACTTGGCCATTGAAGAATATTCCACTTCCTTGCTTTAATAAACTCCTGGGTTGCTTTGGCTTTATGTTTTGGGTCATTGTCCATCTGTAGTATGAAACGACGACCAATCAGTTTTGCTGCATTTGGCTGGATAGGAGCACACAGTATGCCTCTGAATACCTCAGAATTTATTCGTCTGCTTCTGTCCTATGTCACATCATCAATAAACATTAGTGACCCAGTGCCACTGGCAGCCATGCATGCCCAAGCCATCACACTGCCTCCGCCGTGTTTTACAGATGATGTGGTATCCTTTGGATCATGAGCTGTACCTTGCCTTCGCCATACTTTTCTCTTTCCATCATTCTGGTAGAGGTTGATCTTGGTTTCATCTGTCCAAAGAATGTTCTTCCAGAACTGTGCTGGCTTTTTTAGATGTTTTTTAGCAAAGTCCAGTCTAGCCTTTTTATTCTTGATGCTTATGAGTGGCTTGCACCGTGCAGTGAACCATCTGTATTTACTTTCATGCAGTCTTCTCTTTATAGTAGATTTGGATATTGATACGCCGACCTCCTGGAGAATGTTGTTCACGTGGTTGGCTGTTGTGAAGGGGTTTCTCTTCACCATGGAGATTATTCTGTGATCATCCACCACTGTTGTCTTCCGTGGGCGCCCAGGTCTTTTTGCATTGATGAGTTCACCAGTGCTTTCTTTCTTTCTCAGGATGTACCAAACTGTAGATTTTGCCACTCCTAATATTGTAGCAATTTCTTGGATGGGTTTTTTCTGTTTTCGCAGCTTAAGGATGGCTTGTTTCACCCGCATGGAGAGCTCCTTTGACCGCATCTTAACTTCACAGCAAAACCTTCCAAATGCAAGTACCACACCTCAAATCAACTCCAGGCCTTTTATCTGCTTAATTGAGAA
Source organism: Ranitomeya imitator (assembly GCF_032444005.1). Taxonomy (NCBI): domain Eukaryota; kingdom Metazoa; phylum Chordata; class Amphibia; order Anura; family Dendrobatidae; genus Ranitomeya; species Ranitomeya imitator. The sequence goes on along the minus strand of NC_091282.1, from coordinate 409,446,024 downwards.
TGACATAACGAAGGGATTGCTCACACCTGTCCATGAAATAGCCTTGGAGTCAATTGTCCAATTACTTTTGGTCCCTTTAAAAATAGGGTGGTACATGTTAAGGAGCTGAAACTCCTAAACCCTTCATCCAATTTTAATGTGGATACCCTCAAATGAAAACTGAAAGTCTGAACCTCAACTGCATCTGAATTGTTTTGTTTAAAATTCATTGTGGTAATGTCTATAACCAAAATTGGAAAAATGTTGTCTCTGTCCAAATATATATGGACCTAACTGTATATATATATATATATATATATATATATATATATATATATATATACAGCATATAGTTAAAATTAGTATAGTAAAAATTGTGGTCTCCTTTGAAGCCCAGCCAAAGGATAGATTTCAAGGGAGCTTTATATTGACTTGCACAGAGGTCTTTAAGAAACCTCAAGTTATCATAGCAACCCATAGGTGCCCCACAATCACATTTCAAGAGTGCTAATGGGGGCATTGAATGTAAAGCTCCTGGTCTCTAAAATTAAAGGGGCTTGTGGGAATATAGAACTTAATAGTTATTAATAAGCAGTCAAGAATTGTTTGATAAAATACTGTTTTTTGTCTGAGTTATATCAAGGGTTAATGAAGCCAGCAAGATCAAGCTAACCAAGTTGCTGGGAAGATTATATAAACCTGGAGATGCTTATCCAACTCAATATCAACCAGATGTTTGGGGCCTGCTGCAAGAAGGTGGGTTCAGTCTTCTATTTAAGCTAAACCGTGCAATTTGCAGTGTCACATTCACAGGAACACTTGAAGATCTCCTGTCCCACTCATCATGTTTTTCAAGACTTACTGTTGCATTGCTTTATTGAAGAGAGGTGTGAAGAATATTGGAGATATAATTCCATATCAATCATCTGTATCCTATTTGTCATAGAATTATAAAACCCCCTTCAGCACATGCTGTGGTAACATGACACCTGACCAGCTTTATACAACCTTCTACAGGAAGACCCCCTTTGGATCCAAGCCATGCAGGCTGAGTCCTTTGTTCAGCCAGCTAGGAATTCATAAAGGAATTATGGAAATACTATACATCCTAGCTGTACATCGCTTATATTTCCGAGATCCTCAGAACAGGGCAAGTGCACGTCTGGGTCTCAAGCCATGCCAACATGCACGGGAAAGGAGGCACAAAGAAAAGCCAGTAGCATTTAGGTAGCAAAATTGTGTTTAGTCTCTATGAGTAGCACCAGAACTGCTGCTCTAGGACCGCCCAGAAAGGAGATATGATCTTTCCTAGGTTTCAGGAGATTTATCTCAAAACCTCCAGGGGAGGGGATTTAGGTTTAGCCCAGAGGGCAGAAAGGGAGTGACACAGAGGGTTAAGTGCTTGTGTGAAGCATATCCTATTGCTTTTTCCTCTGGTACGTCTCGACGCCACATCTTGTGAGTACAAGTCGTACACAAAGGGGACCACAAGCCTTTCATGTGGCAGCCCCTCCCACCAAGCCAGGCCTTTCATCTAACTGATAACTGTCCATATGTTCTGCTTCTACCTTTTTTCTTACCGCTATTATATTTGCATATCTGACCATTATACAGTACAGACCAAAAGTTTGGACACAACTTCTCATTTAAAGATTTTTCTGTATTTTCATGACTATGAAAATTGTACATTCACACTGAAGGCATCAAAACTATGAAATAACACATGTGGAATTATATTCTTCACAAAAAAGTGTGAAACAACTGAAATTATGTCTTATATTCTAGGTTCTTCAAAGTAGCCACCTTTTGTTTTGATAACTGCTTTGCACACTCTTGGCATTCTCTTGATGAGCTTCAAGAGGTAGTCACCGGAAATGGTCTTCCAACAATCTTGAAGGAGTTCCCAGAGATGATTAACACTTGTTGGCCCTTTTGCCTTCACTCTGCGGTCCACCTCACCCCAAACCATTTTGATTGGGTTCAGGTCTGGTGAATGGAGGCCAGTTCGTCTGGCATAGTACCCTATCACTCTACTTCTTGGTCAAATAGCCCTTACACAGCCTGGAGGTGTGTTTAGGGTCACTGTCCTGTTGAAAAATAAATGATGGTCCAACTAAACGCAAACTGGATGGAATAGTATGCCGATGCAAGATGCTATGGTAGCCATGCTGGTTCAGTATGCCTTCAATTTTGAATAAATCCCCAACAGTGTCACCAGCAAAGCACCCCACACCATCACATCGCCTCCTCCATGCTTCACCGAGGGAACCAGGTATGTAGAGTCCATCCGTTCAAAGTCTCATCTTAACAATTGTATAGAGATGTGTCTGCTGCTAGAACTCTGTGTGGCATTGACCTGGTCTCTAATCTGAGCTGCTGTTAACCTGCGATTTCTGAGGCTGGTGACTTGGATAAACTTATCTTCAGAAGCAGAGGTGACTCTTGATCTTCCTTTCCTGGGGCGGTCCTCATGTGAGCCAGTTTCTTTGTAGTGCTTGATGGTTTTTCCCACTGAACTTGGGGACACTTTCAAAGTTTTACCAATTTTTCAGACTGACTGACCTTCATTTCTTAAAGTAATGATGGCCATTCGTTTTTCTTTACTTAGCTGCTTTTTTCTTGCCATAATACAAATTCTAACAGTCTATTCAGTAGGACTATCAGCTGTTTATCCACCAGACTTCTGCACAACACAACTCATGGTCCCAACCCCATTTATAAGGCAAGAAATCCCACTTATTAAACCTGACAGGGCACACCTGTGAAGTGAAAACCATTCCCGGTGACTACCTCTTGAAGTTCATCAAGAGAATGCCAAGTGTTTGCAAAGCAGTAATCAAAGCAAAAGGTGACTACTTTAAAGAACGTAGAATATAAAACATAATTTCAGTTGTTTCACACTTTTTTGTTAAGTATATAATTCCACATGTGTTAGTTCATAGTTTTGATGCCTTCAGTGTGAATGTACAATTTTCATAGTCATGAAAATACAGAAAAATCTTTAAATGAGAAGTTGTGTTCAAACTTTTGGTATGTACTGTATATGTATAACTATTGTGTGTATAAAGTGTGTCCATAAAGTCTTCATGCGCTTTTGTCCAGTCACTGGAAAGCAATAAAAAACGATAGAAATGTGAAATCTGCTTCATACCTGCTTTCATACCTATTCAGTGCAGTTCGATGTGGGCTCCATTTGTTGCCCCACACACATCCAAACGTCAGTAAAGTTCTTGCCACACATGGGCAAGGATCTCTGGTGTAACAAAGTGAATAATGTCTGTGATTCTCTGTTTTAAGTGATTTTTTTTTTGCCTTCCTCTGGATCAACATGTTAGGGCATGTTAGGTTAGGCTATGGGTTGAACTAGATGGACTTAACGTCTTCCTTCAACCTTAGTAACTATGTAATGTCATTGATACATTCAATGTACACATGTTGCTTCACATAACCCCAAAAGTAAAAGTCTAAGGCTAGGTTCATATTGCGTTAATGTGACCGCGCTAACGGACAGCGTTGCACGGCAAAATTAACGCCGTGCAACGCGTCCGTTAGCACGCCCATTAACAGCAATGGGGACGCGCATCACTAGCGTGTGCCATTTTCGGCACGCGCTAGCGATGTGCCGGTGTTTTGTGGCGCGCCGCAGACGCTGCTTGCAGCGTCCGCAGCGCGCCCGAGGTCCGTTCCCCCCTCTCGCAGATCGGAGATCTGCGAGAGCGGGGAGGTTTAACGTGACCCCATAAAACAACATTGCATTAGCGCAATCTGCTAGCGCTAGGCGCTAAACGGATTGCACTAACGCAATATGAACCAAGCCTAAGGGGGCGTCAGATCCAGGGATCGTGGTGGCCATGGCTTGAAAGAATCCCTGCCTATCCACCGCCAGGGAAAAGTTCAATCGAGAAACTCTCGAACAATGGTGGCATAGTGTGGAGGAGCGCCGTCCTGTTGAAGGATGATGCCTTCTGGAAATTTTGTCACTGCTTACTATTCCAACATGTCAAGATACGTGTTTGCCGTCACAGACCGGTCCGTGTAAAAAAATGGACCTATTACGGGGTTTCTCCAGCAAACTGCCAGTTTCCTCCAAATGCTTATCCCTATTCGTATGTGGTTGCGCTTTGTTATAAACGTGCCATTATTCACGTAGTACTTTGGTCACGGATTCGAATTTAGTGAGCCACAGAACACACTGAACTTTCCTCTGCACAGTCCACATCTTAAATGGCATGGAAAACCACACAGCTGGCATAAGCTTGTGGTTGCATGATGGCGCAGACCTGGCAGAGTATTAATCAGAGTTCAGTTTATCAGGGGTTAATCTGACTGAGGTCTTAGCAACAGCTTTAATGAGTTTGTGTTGTTTGATTGGTTCTTGTTATATCTCCTCATGAACAGGTCTGATATGATTGATATCTTTACGGACACACTGTAGTTAACATCAAGCGCCTCTTTGTACGAACGATCCCAGGAAATCCAAGGTTTCTTAAAACATCTATTTATTTCTTCATATTAAAAAGAGGTAACAAAGTGATCAGGCAGTTGGATACACTCATGATTTAAAAAAAGGCATAGAAACTGGGATCATAGGTCCAAAGAGGCGCTGGATGTTAACGCACATCAACTTTCACAAAGTGGATCTGGAGGACACAATATCCATATGAGGAGGTGAGCTGACAATCTCATTTTCTACATTGTGTATATATAATGTATTGTTTAGTGTGCCCTTAAAGAGATTAAATATATAATTTAACCTTGAGCTGCTCTTGTATCTCGATCCATGAATCCACACATCTGTTCCTGGCCCAATATAACCCTGTTAACGCCGGGTCAGGCATATATCGAACGAGGAACTGTTAGCAGTGCTACCGGGCTGATAGGTTCTTTTTCACTGGTGTAGGTGAAAGGGGCCTCTCAACCTGTTAGGCTTGTAGGCGAGTGTAGTGGCACATCAGTGACAACGTGGGCCACCTTCTCTCACTACTCATGCCTCCCTGTTGTCGTGAGGACAGAGGGGTGCCTGTGTAAAACAGTGCCATGCTGACCTCACGTTTCTCTAGGGGGTGCGTAATGTCACGTTAGTCACCAGGTCCCGCTGACATAATATTGACATCAGGCAGGGTGGCAAGGTGTGGATACTTACACATAACCCTCTGGCTGTGTGTTTTTATATTAAGTATTTAACAATGTAGTGGATGATCAGCTCAAGTCATGTAAGGACTGAATCGTTGTGGTTGTGTTTTAAAATGTTATGTTAGATTTAATTGATTAATATTGGTTCATTATGATATCCTTAATAAAGCACTACATCCTTGTTCATTCACCCAGTTGTTTGGAGTTTTCTTTCTTATTAATAAGTAATTTTAGTTGTTTATTGATCAGAGTTATTTTATTATTTAAAATTGTCCTTATATTTCCATGACACGCCCCAATGACAACTGACTATTAATGCTGCTGTCAAAGCTTGTCAACGGCATTTAAAAGGATAATAGTCGCAGGCGACTGCTGGGAGCAGGTCCTTGCTATAAGCTCATGTGTAAACGATAAAGCAAACCTGTCAGCACGATTTTGCTAAGTAAACTGCAGGCACTGTCAGGTTGGTGCTGTTACACTGATTAAAATGATACCTGAGGTATTGTAGTTCCTGTGTAATCAGTGTTAGAAGATTTCAATTAATGATATGCCCATACTCCAGGACAGAACTGTAGCAGAGTCTAATTTTCCTGCTCTAAGCCAGAGAAACCAAGGAAGGACCTGCCTACAGGCCGCTTCAATGCACAAACAGTCTGTCTGTATGCCTCTTTCTCTGTCCATATGACGAGGAACATGTTTGGGTTTCGAGGAGGCCTGTGGACAGGTCTCTCCCTGGTTTCTCTGGCTTAGAGAAGGAAGATAAGACTCTGCCTACAGTCCCGTCCTGGAGCAAGAGAATATAATTAACTGAAAAATTCTAACGCTGATTACACAAGAACTACAAGACAGATTTCACCCCGGGTATCCTTTCAATCAGTCTAACAGTAGCAACATGACAATGTCTGTTATTTACCTAGCAAAATCCTACTCAAAACATATTTGTTCAAAGCGGCCTATGATGTTCCCTAATAAAAGTCATTTTATGTGTAAGGGCTTGTGTGTAGCCCAACTCACTATCTCCATCAATCCCCCACCCCCTGAAGATGGCTGGACCATCATTGTAAATACATCATTGTACATACACACCTGTACTTTGTATCTCCCCCACCTCATTGTAGATTGTAAGCTCTCACGAGCAGGGGCGGCTTATTGTGCTTTAATTATTGTATTGTTAACGTTGTTACTTGTGACTTGCGCTGTGGATTTTGTTGGCGCTATATAAATAAAGATTATTATTATTATTACTGACGGGTTTGCTTTAAGTATTAGGTGAGTATTTTACCTCAGTATCTGTAAGCCAAAACCAGGAGTGGGTAATAAATGCAGTAGTGGTGACGTGTTTCTATTATACCTTTCATCTGACTCTTCCACTCATGATTTTGGCAAACAAATACTGAGGTAAAATACTGCCCAAATACTGAGCGTGTGAACGTGGCCTAACAGACACAAGTTATGTTATCTGCCGGGTATGGGGTGTGTTCATTCCGTGAACCTGCTCCATACACCCACTACTGACTCGCACTGTACATGTGCAGCGGATGTCAACAAGGGGTTAAAAATAAGTTTTCTGCACATTTCTATACAAATCAAAAGTGGCCAACCCCTTTAAAAAGAGTGCGTAGTAGTATATATTCTCTCCATTTCACATTAGATGCAAGGTTTTCTTATATATATTTGTTACTAACATTTATTAGTTTGCCAAGCAAACTGTTTTTTCAGATGGTATCTAGTAGTTAGGCAAGGTTAGGCCTGGCGGTCATACAAAAAGCATCATGAGATGCATACAGGTTTCACTGAGCAATTAAAATGTTACAATTGTATAGTAATTGCTGCAATTTCAATGAACATATTAAAATGTTCTGCTCAGCTTGAGATTTAATACGGCAAATGTAGATTGCGTAAAGTTCTTGGCTGCCAGGAAAGCTTTCAGGACCAAGGAGACAGTCTGACAGCACAGGAGAGGCAAGACGTCTGTAGTCTGACAGACAACCTTGGGTGAACTGAACCAGTAATAAGTGCCGCACGTTGTAAAACATGAACATAGTAAAGTTCATGATACCAAGAAGAGGAAGCAAAGAAACAGAACACAATGCAAGAGACAAATATGAGAAATGTATACGATATATTTTCTTCCCACTAATGATTAAAAAAATACGTTTTTAAAATGTATCACTGAGCAGAAGATCAGTTACACCATAAGTGATAGAAACTATCATGGGATCCACTACAAATCCACACCAGCCTGATCAGTCTCAAATTATTGCCATGGAAAATATTTATTTGTTTAGTTATTATACTTACCTACACTGCACACATACTTTGCAACGCTTTACAGACACAAAAATACTTCAAATTTTAATTTAATATGTTAACATACAATAGCCGGTATGTTCCTTAATTGCCAAACTATAGCAAAAACACAAAAGTGAATGGGTGTTAATATTTTCTTAAATACTGTATGTCTTGCCTTTATGACATCAACTACTGTACATATCATTGTACAGGGTGATTTACTCCCAACTTCACAAGGAAACATTTCTGTAACTTCTAAAAGAGATGATCAACGGTACTGAAATTTGGACTGTACATTCTTGGGTCATGAGAAGTGAGAGTGCACTGAACCTGATTGACAGCAATGAGAAACATCCTGGCAGGGGGTGGTCTCGCAGTCTTTTTGCCCTGCCGGTCGTCTCCAGAATGAGATCTACTTGCTATACGCTTTTCGCTGTGTCGGTACTTTGCGTGGTGCAGTCACATGGTAATGTGAAGTGCCCCTTGCTGGCTGGCAGTCTAATTGTTAAATTGAACCTGTCATATGAAAAAAACACAATTAACCTGCAGATATGGGGTTAATCTGCATGTTAATGGCATTCTTTTTCAAATAATTTTTATTGAAAATGTTTAATAACTCAGAGGGGGAAGGAGAATGAAGGGATGAAAAAGTGGAGTGGGTAGGGGAGTATGCACAAGGGGGACTAGGAAAAGCATAGGGAAAAGGGTGTAAGAAGACAAATGTGAAATACATTGAACAGGCAAGTGTTCAGATAAATGCCATAGACCCAATTGAGACAAAATCAGGAAGCTGTAAACAAGTATCTAACAATTATGATAATTACGTACACTCAGGTAAAATATTCTGTGAAAAAAACAATTAAATTATGGAAAGACCTCTTACCAGCGGGACCATTTGGTAGAAATTTTTTTGAAGCCATCATTGATAATGGAGAACTTATGTTCGGATGCTCTATGAAAGGCGATATTATCAATTATTTCTTGAACCGAGGGAGGTGTGGGATTTTTCCAATTATACGCGATATAATTCTTTGTTACTAATAAAATATGGGCAATGATAGCTCTGAGAGAGGGGTTTAGATGGTCTATGCCAACAGAAAACAGAGCCAACTGTGGAGAAAGATCTATTTTTTCATTTGCTAGGATATCAATGATGTTGGATATTTTTATCCACATTGATTTTATCTTGGGTCAGTTCCATAACATATGGAGCAGATTACCTCTTTGCCCGCAGTTCCTCCAGCAGTCTGGGGAATTTTGATTATTAATTAAGGATAGCCTTGCGGGGGTTAGGTACCAATGGGAAATTGTTTTGAAATATGATTCCTGTAGGGTCATGGAAATTGTAGAGGAATACAGTAGGTATAAGAGAGAGCTTTTTCCCATTCATCTGTGTGGAATGTGGTCTGAAGCTCGTCCTCCCACTTCAGCATGAAAGGGGTCTTAACAATCTCTGTGTTATGATTGAACCATCCATACATGTAGCTATAACTTCAAAAAATGTTATGGGCTGGGTTGCATATGAGATTCAAAGCCGCTTCTGAGCTTCTGAGAAAAAGGGTCTGTTGGAAAGAAATTTTTGGGTTTGATCTTTAATGATCTGGTATTCACAGAAGACAGAAGAAGAAACACTAAAATTATTTTTTAGAGTATTAAAGGGGTGGAAACTTCTTCCATCGTTTATGTCTCTAAGTTTTATGATTTTATGTTCTGCCCAAAGGGGATTAACAGTTTTGTTATATAAGGCAAAAATTAAGGATATTGGTAAGTTACCGAGGGAGTCAAAGCCGTTTGAACCTCTTTTTGGCCTAGCCAATTTGAACCATGCCATACTAGCTGCGATAAATATTGGATGCAATTTGTTGCTAATATTTTTTAGATTCATTAGTTGCTTAAGTATAAGCTCTTTGGCTGCATTGTTAAAGTTCAGCGTGGTTTCAAGGTCCAGCCATGCAGGGGTTTCACCAGTAGACCACCAATGGTAACTCTGTTTGATTAAGTTAGTGTAATAGTGTGCTATTACATTGGGTAGGCCCATACCACCTGCTAGTTTATTTTTGTAGAGTACTCCTGTGGCAACTCTAGCCTTTTTGTTGTTCCACAGATATGTGATGATTAGGTTCTGTATACTATTTAAATACTATGTAGGTATTGAAATAGGAATAGATCTAAAAATGTAGAGTATTATGGGGATTATGAAGGTCTTAACAGAAAGGTTTTCCTCCCACCATGAGAAGTCCTTTCAAACGAAGTAATTAAGATCGAGTGAAATGTTTCTAATTAAAATATCTAAATTTGTGGGAATGAGCGAATTTATATTTTTAGTTATTTTTACTCCAAGATAAGTAAACTCTTCCTCCGCCTAGCTCCAAGTTGTTAATTTTTTTTTATTTCAGCAGAATTTTGAATTCAGAGATTTAAGATTGAAGTGTAGTATCTGAGATTTAACTTCATTGACTTTGAAGTAGGATATTTGGGAAAATGAATCAATTATGTTTTGATTTTTACGGGATAGATTTTAAACGATTTGTCAGAGTCAGGACAATGTCGTCGGCGAATAGGCCAATTTTGAAATTCTTAGATATTGCTTGAATCCCTGATATGCTTGTTTCATGTCCTATTGTTTGGGCCAAACGCTCCATAGCAAGCGCGAAGAGCAGGAAGGAAAGGGGGCAACCTTGCCGCTTGCCATTTGAGATTGTAAAGGAGGGCGAAAGATGGTTGTTAGAAAAGATTTTTGCAGATGGGTTGGAATAAAGGGCCATTATTGCAGAGAGACTTTGTGGGTTAAAGCCAAATTTTTGCAAAGTTGATTTGAGGTAGACCCAATTTAGGCGGTCGAAGGGTTTCTCTGTGTCCACTGAGACTATAACAGAGGGGATTTTTTGGGCTTTGATTAGTTTAATTATATCTATAATCCTCCTAGTTCCGTCTACTGATTGCCTGCCTCTGACAAATCTTATCTGATCCTTGTTTATAAATTTAGGTAGGAAATTATTAATTCTATTAGCAAGTATGTTGGAGTATAGTTTGATATCTGTGATTACTAATGATATTGGCCTGTAGTTGGTAATTTGGTCTGTATCTCCCTTTGGTTTTGGAATCAAAATAATTGTAGCCTCCAACATTTCTTTCTGGAAGGTGCCAGTTAGGGGTACTGTATTGAAAATTTGAGAAAGGTGGGGAGCGAGAAGTTCGCTGAAGGACTTATAGTATTCATTTATAAAGCAGTCTGGCCCAGGAGATTTAACCGACTTTAGTTGTTTTATGTTTTCTATGATTTCTTCTGCTGTAAAAGGAGAAGTAAGATCATTAAGGTTATCAGGCAAAAGTTTTGGCAAGGTAACATTTGAAAGAAATGAGGTTATTTCGGGTTGTTTGGGTTGAGTTGTTAATAGCATTCTTAAGCTGCCTGGCACACACAGTGAAAGCCTGGCCATAGTGAGTAAGTGAACTTTATTTCTCCCGAAAGCCATAGAGGTACGGCCGGCACAGTTTCAGTCACCACTGAGGACACAGTGAGCAGTAGCTCTAACCATGCCCAACACTGACTGACAGTGGGCTCAGCAGTGTATCAGTGCTGAGCTGGCTGTCAGTCAGTGCCGGCTCGTGGCGATAGAAGCTGCACTAATGTGACTGAATCTGTGTTGGCTGCGCCTCTATGACTGAAAGCTAAAGGCTGACAGGATGAATAAAGTTCATTTCCTCCTAGCAGTCGGGCTCTCAGAGCGGGCGCTATGCATCTTCAGAAGGCTATTAGGGTATGTGCACACATTGCGGATTTCGCTGCGGATCCTGTTATGGCTGGCAATCAGGCAACACAGCGTGCAGTAATCAGCGCACATACAGAGATCTGGCAATAACCAAAAACAATAGGACGAGCTCTGAGACGTGGAATCTCTGTAGACTGCAGTACCTGATCTATCCTCACACAACTATAAGCAGCAGTGGATTGCGCCTATAACTACCTATGCAACTCGGCACTGCCTGAGGAGCTGACAAGCCTGAAGATAGAAATACAAGCCTGACTTACCTCAGAGAAATACCCCAAAGGAATAGGCAGCCCCCCACATATAATGACTGTTAGCAAGATGAAAAGACAAACGTAGGAATGAAATAGATTCAGCAAAGTGAGGCCCGATATTCTAGACAGAGCGAGGATAGCAAAGAGAACTATGCAGTCTACAAAAAACCCTAAAACGAAAACCACGCAAAGGGGCAAAAAGACCCACCGTGCCGAACTAACAGCACGGCGGTGCACCCCTTTGCTTCTCAGAGCTTCCAGCAAAAGTTAATAGCAAGCTGGACAGAAAAAACAGAAAACAAACTAGAAGCACTTATCTAGCAGAGCAGCAGGCCCAAGGAAAGATGCAGTAGCTCAGATCCAACACTGGAACATTGACAAGGAGCAAGGAAGACAGACTCAGGTGGAGCTAAATAGCAAGGCAGCCAACGAGCTCACCAAAACACCTGAGGGAGGAAGCCCAGAGACTGCAATACCACTTGTGACCACAGAAGTGAACTCAGCCACAGAATTCACAACAGGATCCGCAGCGGATTTGGCCCAGCGGATCCGCAGTAGTTTTCCATGCGGTGTACAGTACCATGCTATCCTATGGAAAACCAAATCAGCAGTTCACATGCTGTGGAAAATTCCACGCGGAAATGCTACGGTTTTTTTTCCCCACCATGTCAATTCTTTGTGCAGATTCCGCAGCGTTTTACACCTATTCCATAATAGGAATCCGCAGGTGTTAAAACGCAGGCAAAATCCACTCATTAATTGTTAATTATCAGGCAACCGCTTTAATATACAATTTCATTTCGATCTAGTCTTATCTTTTCTTCTTTTTTTTATTTTTATATAGCGCTAACATATTCCGCAGCGCTTTACATTTTGCACACATTATCATCACTGTTCCCGATGGGGCTCACAATCTTAATTCCTTATCAGTATGTCTTTGGAATGTGGGAGGAAACCAGAGTACCTGGAGGAAACCCACGCAAACACGGAGAGAACATACATACTCTTTTCAGTTTGAACCCAGGACTCCAGTAATGCAAGGCTGCAGTGCTAACCACTATGCCACCGTGCCGCCCATAGTCTTATTTAAATGTTCACTGTCAAATAAACAATGGTATATGCAAATCTTAATATATCTTATCATTGAATTATATTTATTTCTCTACTTATTCATTCTTGACACACAAAATTTCCTTACCTACTGAGCTCATCGTTCACTCTAAAATCTGCTTAGCTTGTGAAAGACAGATAGCTAACTCACTGAGGGATCAGACTACAGCTGTCTATTGAAGTCTATGGAGAGGCTAGTTGATAAAGAGGGAGGATTAGAGTGTGTGGGAGAGGGATAAATGAAGACAAATGTTGTTTTATATTATGCTTTTTTTTTATTTATCCCAGTGCTAGATTCACAGCTGCACTGCTGATCATTGCTGTATCGTGTTTTCAATACTTCTGAATATGTGCCTTTTAGGCAATGGAGAGCAGGAATTCCTCATGTGTCTGTGTCCTGTGTTTTAGAGACATAATTTCAGCTAGTCTCCTCCCACTAGCTTTAACTGAAAATTCAAGATAGAATCTGCAGATGGAAAGCTTGTTATTAAAATACATAATATAACGGCTCATATTAATTTGCAAGGAAAATGGATGAGTGCAATCCGCTAGAAAGTGAGATTGCGCTCTGATCAATGTTAAGCTATGAGTCTTTTCTCAGCTGAAATCGTACTGAGAAAAAAATAGCAGCATGCTTCGACTGACCTCGTTTCTCAGACAAGACTCACCAATGCAAATCAATGGGTGCCAGAAAAAAATCGCACAACAGTCGGACCATGTTAGTGTCATCCAATTTTTACACACCGATGTACTTTGAAAAGCCGTGTACAGTAAAATCACAGTATGACCTGACAAAATAGAATAGATGGAATACATGTATACAAATAGAATAGGTAGATATAAATGTCAGTCACATACATAATTAGTACAGCGCTTGTGTAGCTTACTTTACACTTATTTTTTTACATAATAAATTATTTTCTGAAAAAAATGGCTCCCTCAACATTTTATTAACTAGCAGTGGGAAAGTGGACAGCTGGGGCAGATGTTTATAGCCCCAGAAGGGGTAATATCCATGGAGGTTCCTGGCTATTAATATCAGCTTACAGATGTATTCTTAGCCTTTAATGGTTATTAAAATTGGGGACCTCCCCAGCAAAGGCTAGGCAGACAGCTGCTGGCTGATATTAATAACCTAGGAAGGGGCCATGGATATTGACTCCCTCCCAGACTAAAAACATCAGCTCTCAGCCACTCCAGAAATGGCACATCCATAAAATGGTTTAGGCACACTGTGAGGCTCAGAAGAGAGAGGGGCATTTGGATTTGAGAGCACAGAATTTGCTGGATTTTTTGGGGGGGCGAGGAGCAATAGCGCTTTTCCTTTGTACTACTAGTTACCCTTAAAAGATGATGTATCTGAGTGGGGATGTGCTTTTTTGTGAATTGAGTTGAAACTTTTATTTGAAACATTTTACATAATATTTGGGATCACATTTATCCTGAGCTCTACGTTGAGCTCTTATATCAGGATTTCCATCTCAATCTCCCAGTCACATGATTCAGATGAAACCCAAGAGGGAACCATTCACTATAATGAGGCAGCAGAGGTACTCTGGACTCCATCTAGTCTCTGTTAAGGTGTTTCTTTATTTTCAGAAGTCACAAAAGTTTGGCTGACAGAAGCTGCCAGATCAAAGGCCAGATGGCATCTACATGGTCACCATCTGTCTCATTATAGGGTATCTTCCGTCGTGGGTTCCGTCTGAATCACAATTCAGATATTTACTCGTAAAACCTGCATAGAGCAGAGGATAAATGTGTGCCGAGCCTTACTGCAATCCTTGGGAATCAGAATGAAAAAATCAACAGCAGGACAATAACTGGTTTTATTTTATTTTTTTTGCTGTTGCAGTATATAAGTGATTAGATTACTTTATTCTTCTGGTCAGTGCGGTTACAGCAATATCACATTTATATTTTTTATGCTTTTGTGCTTTTACACAATACAAACTTTTAAAGAAAAAATATTTATTTTTGATTTACTATATTCTGAAACCTTTAACTTTTCAGCTGATGGAGCTGTATGATGGCTTGTTCTTTGCGGCACAGGATGATGATTTCAGCTATACCATTTTTATTTACATTTGCTTTTTGATCAAGTTTTATTCTACTGTACTTTCTTTCCAGTGGTATGATGAAAAAGCATAACTTGCCACTTTTTTTTCTTACGGCATTCAATGAAGGGGTGAACTAGTGTGACACTTTAATAAATCAACTCTTTCAGGATGCACTTATACCAAATATGTGTATTTTTTTGCTCATTTTAATTTTTCACATAAAAATTTGCATTTATTAATGTACTTTTTTTGCACTTTTTATATTATTTTTTCAATTTGAAAAAATCAACAGCAGGACAATAACTGGTTTTATTTTATTTTTTTTGCTGTTGCAGTATATAAGTGATTAGATTACTTTATTCTTCTGGTCAGTGCGGTTACAGCAATATCACATTTATATTTTTTATGCTTTTGTGCTTTTACACAATACAAACTTTTAAAGAAAAAATATTTATTTTTGATTTACTATATTCTGAAACCTTTAACTTTTCAGCTGATGGAGCTGTATGATGGCTTGTTCTTTGCGGCACAGGATGATGATTTCAGCTATACCATTTTTATTTACATTTGCTTTTTGATCAAGTTTTATTCTACTGTACTTTCTTTCCAGTGGTATGATGAAAAAGCATAACTTGCCACTTTTTTTTCTTACGGCATTCAATGAAGGGGTGAACTAGTGTGACACTTTAATAAATCAACTCTTTCAGGATGCACTTATACCAAATATGTGTATTTTTTTGCTCATTTTAATTTTTCACATAAAAATTTGCATTTATTAATGTACATTTTTTTGCACTTTTTATATTATTTTTTCAATTTTCTTTTCTTTTTTTACTTAGTCTCTACATTATACCTGTACATAAAGCTTCTGAAACCATGCTTTGAGCATGGTCTCAGAAGCTTTTTGTAGCTTGATTACCCCGGGGTTGTCATCAGCTTGGTACTGATCTGAAGACAGAGGGAGCTCCCGTCCTTCTGCCTGCCCCCTAATGTTGCAATTGCTCTCGATTGCAGCATGTAGGGGGTTAAAAAGCCAGGGGTGATGCTAACATTGTCCTAATTTGTTAATGCAGAAGATCCGCCACTAGCAGCGCCGAGCTCCCCATGCGCGATCTTGCTGAGATTGGTCAGTCAAATTGATTAAACGATAACAGCGATCTGGGTGCGGGGACCAATGGCATGGGTCCATGCACCTCCACCATGCTGCTCAGCTGTCACTGACAGCTGTCACCACTGAACTGTCACTGCGGGTTTACAAGAGGTGACAGTTCAAAATCATGACGGACATAACACGTCATGGTGCTGGAACTGACACCTGCTCATGACAGGCTATGTCCGTCATTGATTGTTAAGTGGTTAAACAAAGATGCCTGTAGTAGGACTGTACTTAAAACACAAGGTTATCAATAAAATGCAGCATTGGGTTTGATGATAGCAATGACGGTCTAGGTAAACAAACTGCAGTGAATAATTTAAAAGCATTGACATTGTAGAAGATCGAACCATAATGGATGAAATGTATACATTGATTTATCCATATTAAGTGTTAAAATAATGAAAGCCCTTTGGATTTCATCTGCAGAAAACTAAGATGAAAGAGAACCAATGGGAGACAATGTACACAAATAAACAGTATGAATGTTCCACTTAATAAATTGGTTTGTAGACTCTAAATTCCAAGTTTATAGCTGTGAATAATTGCCAATCTATTTACTGGTATTTACCAGTACTGTGCTAGAAAGACGAATGGTGATAAAGGGTCAGGCATTATATTATCACAGGATAATGAAAAGAAAGATACATCTGAGCAACATTATTTCATCTTACAATGATATGAAGTACTGTACAAACTACAAGGCTGTTGCTATATAATTAATATACAGGCTTGAATAGTTCGCTTTTCTCCCCAGTATCTCGTCTCCTTTCCTCTGCCATTATTAGACTATTTTCTTTGAAACCTGAAGACACAAAAGAGAATGGTAAAACCAAAAACACTCAGTTTGAAAAAATGTTTGCAGTAATCCGCAAGTGCTAGTAAAAGATGTAAATAACAGGGTATTTGGTTGATACGTTTTTTGCAAAAAATGTATACTAAGCTGCTCTACCAATCTTCACGGTATACCCATATCAGAGCAGTCCTAACTAATGTATGCAATCCCTATCTGATGTATTTAAAAACCTGATCATCTGTATATTACCTGTGTGAACAGGGTTCAGAGAGGAAAAATCCATGTGTGCATACAGGGCAGAACAGCTTTTGTGCAGCTAGCCCAAGAGGAGTGGTGGAACTCCCCAGTCTTGTAGACACAAGAGAACAATCATGGAAACAGGAACACATGGGCTACTTGCACAGTGAACAAGTCTGTAAGAACATGTTCACACACTGTTAGGACTGGCGGAACGCACCAAGACAGATGATAAAGGTGCGTTCGCAGTCCGGGGTCCACCGTGCAGGTGAGAACCTGCTGCTAGCAATTTGCAGACTGTATGGCGGTACACTAAAGTATACACGCGTGGGTTTAACCTCACCCAGCGTGAAGAAAGCGATCCTGTTAATTCACAGGACCGCAGTACCGCACAAGTGCGCGAGCAAGTGGTCAGCGGACTTAACCCCAGAAGGGATTGGAGCCCGATTAGACCCCTGCTGGCGCAACACCGCAACTGGGTGTGTAGAGAACCTTAGGAAATATATGTGCACAAGAGTGCGAGCGATGCCGCGCTGACGGACGCCACTAACCACCCAGACTCGGGTATGGAAAGCGCAAGGCAGGCGCACGGCGCCGTACTGGCAGGCACAGCTACAGGACGCTGTGATGTGTGACTAGTGCTGTAGGCTAAGTCGGGCGCTAGATAGCAGCCATACACCTTCCGCGAACAGACATTCAATAGGGAAGGGGTATCCAAGGACGACTTGCACTCACAACATACACACATAAGCAATTGTAAAACAATACTAGCGCATGGCCGTGCGGTCATGCGCAGTTTATATAGCAGCAACACAGGAAGTGGCCACAGCACTTTTGCCCTTCTAGGACCTGCCAAGAGGACCAATGGAATGTGCTGCAGAGCCTGAGCACATGACCCTCGATCTCCAACGGGAGACCTTATGCTGGGCATGCTCAGTACGTGCAGACAAGGACTTAGTCCCAGAGACGTCCGCTCGCTGCTGACCAGCACTGACTTCAATGGCCGAGACTGGAGAAGCAGCAGTAACTCTCAGAACAGAGTGAGAATGAGCAAGACGCTGGGACCGACGTCTTTGCTGAGCAGACTCCACTGCGGCTGGACAAGAATGGGAGACCGCAGCGGAGGCGGCTCGAGATTCCCCCTGTGCAGAAGCGGGAACTCGACCCCTAACATTACCCCCCCCCCCTAGGGCCCCCCCCTCCTTGGGCCTCGCTACGTTCGAAGGCAGCAATGAGCTGCGGAGCCCGAATATACTCAGCAGGCTCCCAGGATCTATCCTCAGGACCGTAACCCCTCCAGTCCACCAAATAAAATTTTTTGCCACGAACCACCTTGTACCCCAAGATCGCGTTCACCTCGTAATCGTCCGTAGACGAACCCGACGTCCCAGTAGATGACTCAGAAAACCGGGACATGTAGACGGGCTTAAGGAGGGACACATGAAAGGTGTCGGTGATACCCAGGCGTGGAGGAAGGGCCAGACGGTAAACCACAGGATTAACCTGTTCGAGGACCTTAAAAGGGCCTAAGTAGCGAGGTGCAAACTTGGTGGACTCAACTCGCAGCCTGATGTTACGGGCGGAGAGCCACACTAAGTCGCCAGGAGCAAAGGTTGGAGCGGGGCGCCGATGTGCGTCGGCGGAGGACCTCATTCTCTCCTTGGAAGCCTGAATAGCATCCTGAGTGCGATCCCAAATGTCCCGTGCCTCCACAGCCCAGTCTGCCACCCTGGAATCGGCGGAAGACACGGGCATGGGCACAGGTACCCTCGGATGCTGACCATAGTTAAGGAGGAATGGAGTCTGTCCAGTGGAATCAGCGACAGCATTGTTAAGAGCAAACTCCGCCCACGGTAGCAAAGATGCCCAGTCATCCTGCTTAGCAGAAACAAAATGTCGCAGATATGTGACCAAGGTCTGGTTGGCTCTCTCTACCAACCCATTCGTCTCGGGATGATAAGCCGAAGAGAGATTCAACTCGATACTGAGAAGACGACAAAGCTCTCTCCAGAACCGAGACGCAAACTGGGGACCTCGGTCACTGACAATTTTGTCTGGCATACCGTGAAGACGAAAGATGTGTTTGACAAACAACGCTGCCAAGGCCCGTGCAGAAGGTAACCGGGGAAGTGGCACCAAATGCACCATTTTAGAAAAATGGTCGGTGATTACCCAAATAATGGTACAGCCACGAGACTTGGGCAAACCCACAACAAAATCCATCCCGACCATCTCCCAGGGCCTGTCTGCCACCGGCAGAGGGTATAACAAACCAGCTGGCCGTTGTCGGGAAGACTTATTCTTGGCACAAGAGACACATGCCCGAACGTAGTCTCCGACGTCACGAACCATATGTGGCCACCAGTACGTCCTCGCCAGTAGCTCAGAGGTCCTTTTAGCCCCAAAGTGTCCACCCACTCTGGACGAATGAGCCCAAGAGAGAACCTCCGGACGCAAATTGATGGGAACAAAAGTCTTGCCCGGGGGCACAGACTCCAGCGAAACCGGAGCTACAGTTCTCAGACTCTCCGAAGGGACAATGAGCCGAGGCTCGTCCTCCTCCTCCTCAGCTGACACGAAGGAGCGAGAGAGAGCGTCGGCACGAATGTTCTTCTCCCCGGCGAGATAATGTAGGGTAAAGTGGAACCGGGAGAAAAACAAGGACCATCTGGCCTGACGAGAATTCAGCCGCTGGGCTGTTTGTAAATAGACCAAATTCTTGTGATCCGTGAAAACCTGGAATGGGAACCGGGCACCCTCCAAGAGATGTCTCCATTCCGAAAAGGCCAACTTCATTGCCAACAACTCTCTATCCCCGATGGAGTAATTTCTCTCCGCTGGTGTGAAGGTCTTTGAGAAAAAGAAGCATGGATGCTTCCGACCCTGAGCATCCTTTTGATAGAGGACTGCTCCAGCGCCAACGGATGAGGCATCCACTTCCAGAAGGAATGGCTTACCCACATCGGGACGATGTAAGATAGGAGCGCTGGCAAAATGGGACTTTATAGAAGAGAAGGCCTTGGAGACCCCTTCGGACCACAATTTGGGATTCGCTCCCTTCTTGGTGAGGGATACCAAGGGAGCTACCAAAGTTGAAAAGTGGGGAATGAACTGGCGATAGTAATTTATGAACCCCATAAAGCGCTGCACCGCTTTAAGAGAATGGGGTTCCTGCCAGTCCATCACTGCTTGTAGTTTGGCAGGATCCATAGCCAATCCCTGGGCCGAGACGATATAGCCCAGGAAAGGCAAGGACTCCTGCTCGAACACACACTTCTCCAACTTTGCATATAAGGAATTCGCCCGTAGGAGTTCGAAGACTCTGCCAACATCTCTCCGGTGGGAGTCAATATCTGGAGAAAAGATGAGGATATCATCCAGATAGACTACGACCGAGGTGGAAAGCATATCCCGGAAGATATCGTTGACAAAGTCCTGAAAAACGGCTGGGGCATTACAGAGCCCGAAAGGCATCACCAGGTACTCATAGTGCCCATCCCTGGTATTGAAAGCCGTTTTCCATTCGTCCCCCTCACGGATGCGAATCAGATTGTAGGCACCCCGCAGATCTAATTTGGTGAAAATTTTAGCTCCCCTTAATCTGTCAAAGAGCTCCGATATCAGGGGCAACGGGTATTTGTTCTTAATAGTGATTGCATTGAGACCCCTGTAATCGATGCAAGGACGTAACTCCCCGTTCTTCTTCTGCACGAAGAAGAATCCCGCCCCTGCCGGAGACACTGACTTCCTTATAAATCCTCTTGCTAAATTCTCCTGAATGTATTGAGACATAGCCTCCGTCTCAGGAAGAGAGAGGGGATATACCCTTCCCCTAGGAGGTTCAGCTCCCGGCAAGAGGTCGATAGGACAGTCGTAAGGGCGATGGGGCGGTAGAGTCTCAGCAGCCTTTTTAGAGAACACGTCTGCATAACACCAATAATACCTGGGAAGTGACGAGAGATCTGCGGGTACCTGGGTAGAAGAGACCTGTACACACTCACTCACACATCTGCCCAAACATGACTTACTCCAGCCCAATATTTTCCCCGAGGACCACTCAATATGTGGCGAGTGGAAACGGAGCCAGGGTATTCCCAGCAAAATCTCATCCATTCCCTCAGGAAGGACAAGAAGGGAAATAATCTCCTGGTGGGAAGGAGACATGGACAGCGATAACGGGACTGTCTGGTGCGTGATTTGCAGTGGGAGTGTCGCCCCATTCACAACTCTAACCGTTATTGGTTTGGCGAGCATGACCAGTGGTATAGCATGACGTGTAGCAAAAGCAGAGGACATGAAACTTCCCTCTGCTCCTGAATCCACACAAAGCTCGACTGTAAGAGTGGAGGAGCCTAACAGGATTGTCCCTTTAAAGGACAGTTTGGAGGAGAATGCTGCTGTGTCTAGTGAACCTCCCCCAATGGCCACTAGACGCGATCGTTTCCCGACCGCCGCGGACATTTATTGGCGTAATGTCCATGTTGTCGACAGTTATTACAAACTACGGGTACTCGAGCGGCTAGAGATTTAGGTCCCGCTCGAGAAACCTCCATGGCCTCATGAGAATCTGACGCCAAGACAGGAGATTCCAGAGGTCTGGCGAAAGTTGGAGCCAGCCGAAACCTCTGCCTACACTGGGTCCGCTCCAACCTCCGCTCGTGAAAACGGAGGTCGATGCGGGTAGACACGGAAATAAGTTCCTCCAGTGTGGCCGGTATCTCCCTAGTGGCCAAGGCGTCTTTCACGTGGTCTGCCAGTCCCCTCCAGAACACCGGAATAAGAACTTTGTCTGGCCACTCTAACTCTGAAGCTAGAGTCCGGAACTGAATGGCAAACTGGCTGACCACGGAGGTACCCTGTGTAATGGACAACAATTGGAGTGCGGTGTCGTGGGTAACCCGAGGCCCTAAAAAGACCTGCTTCAGAGTGTCCAAGAAGAGAGGAGCACTCTGTACCACACGATCATCTCGCTCCCAGAGTGGCGTTGCCCACTCCAACGCCCTGCCCGACAAGAGAGATAGGATAAATCCCACTCTCGCCCGCTCCGTAGGAAAACGTGACGCCAGGAGCTCAAGATGTATAGAGCACTGACTCACGAATCCGCGACAAAGTTTACTGTCGCCAGCAAACTTGTCAGGTAGTGGGAGACGGGATAAAGTCGGAGCAGGGGTGGCAGTGGACAAACTGGCCGCGGCTACACTTGCAGCCTGCACAGCTACAGCAGTGACATCCACAGCTGAGGTTGTACGCTCAAGAGCCGCCAACCTTCCCTCCAGCTGCTGGATGTATCGCTGTAAACGCTGGTCGTCCGCCATTTTACTAGCCAGACCCTGGCGCTAGTATTCTGTTAGGACTGGCGGAACGCACCAAGACAGATGATAAAGGTGCGTTCGCAGTCCGGGGTCCACCGTGCAGGTGAGAACCTGCTGCTAGCAATTTGCAGACTGTATGGCGGTACACTAAAGTATACACGCGTGGGTTTAACCTCACCCAGCGTGAAGAAAGCGATCCTGTTAATTCACAGGACCGCAGTACCGCACAAGTGCGCGAGCAAGTGGTCAGCGGACTTAACCCCAGAAGGGATTGGAGCCCGATTAGACCCCTGCTGGCGCAACACCGCAACTGGGTGTGTAGAGAACCTTAGGAAATATATGTGCACAAGAGTGCGAGCGATGCCGCGCTGACGGACGCCACTAACCACCCAGACTCGGGTATGGAAAGCGCAAGGCAGGCGCACGGCGCCGTACTGGCAGGCACAGCTACAGGACGCTGTGATGTGTGACTAGTGCTGTAGGCTAAGTCGGGCGCTAGATAGCAGCCATACACCTTCCGCGAACAGACATTCAATAGGGAAGGGGTATCCAAGGACGACTTGCACTCACAACATACACACATAAGCAATTGTAAAACAATACTAGCGCATGGCCGTGCGGTCATGCGCAGTTTATATAGCAGCAACACAGGAAGTGGCCACAGCACTTTTGCCCTTCTAGGACCTGCCAAGAGGACCAATGGAATGTGCTGCAGAGCCTGAGCACATGACCCTCGATCTCCAACGGGAGACCTTATGCTGGGCATGCTCAGTACGTGCAGACAAGGACTTAGTCCCAGAGACGTCCGCTCGCTGCTGACCAGCACTGACTTCAATGGCCGAGACTGGAGAAGCAGCAGTAACTCTCAGAACAGAGTGAGAATGAGCAAGACGCTGGGACCGACGTCTTTGCTGAGCAGACTCCACTGCGGCTGGACAAGAATGGGAGACCGCAGCGGAGGCGGCTCGAGATTCCCCCTGTGCAGAAGCGGGAACTCGACCCCTAACACACACCACCAAGAAACCTGAAGACACAAAAGGGAATGGTAAAACCAAAAACACTCAGTTTGAAAAAATGTTTGCAGTAATCCGCAAGTGCTAGTAAAAGATGTAAATAACAGGGTATTTGGTTGATACGTTTTTTGCAAAAAATGTATACTAAGCTGCTCTACCAATCTTCACGGTATACCCATATCAGAGCAGTCCTAACTAATGTATGCAATCCCTATCTGATGTATTTAAAAACCTGATCATCTGTATATTACCTGTGTGAACAGGGTTCAGAGAGGAAAAATCCATGTGTGCATACAGGGCAGAACAGCTTTTGTGCAGCTAGCCCAAGAGGAGTGGTGGAACTCCCCAGTCTTGTAGACACAAGAGAACAATCATGGAAACAGGAACACATGGGCTACTTGCACAGTGAACAAGTCTGTAAGAACATGTTCACACACCACCAAGAAACCTGAAGACACAAAAGAGAATGGTAAAACCAAAAACACTCAGTTTGAAAAAATGTTTGCAGTAATCCGCAAGTGCTAGTAAAAGATGTAAATAACAGGGTATTTGGTTGATACGTTTTTTGCAAAAAATGTATACTAAGCTGCTCTACCAATCTTCACGGTATACCCATATCAGAGCAGTCCTAACTAATGTATGCAATCCCTATCTGATGTATTTAAAAACCTGATCATCTGTATATTACCTGTGTGAACAGGGTTCAGAGAGGAAAAATCCATGTGTGCATACAGGGCAGAACAGCTTTTGTGCAGCTAGCCCAAGAGGAGTGGTGGAACTCCCCAGTCTTGTAGACACAAGAGAACAATCATGGAAACAGGAACACATGGGCTACTTGCACAGTGAACAAGTCTGTAAGAACATGTTCACACACCACCAAGAAACCTGAAGACACAAAAGAGAATGGTAAAACCAAAAACACTCAGTTTGAAAAAATGTTTGCAGTAATCCGCAAGTGCTAGTAAAAGATGTAAATAACAGGGTATTTGGTTGATACGTTTTTTGCAAAAAATGTATACTAAGCTGCTCTACCAATCTTCACGGTATACCCATATCAGAGCAGTCCTAACTAATGTATGCAATCCCTATCTGATGTATTTAAAAACCTGATCATCTGTATATTACCTGTGTGAACAGGGTTCAGAGAGGAAAAATCCATGTGTGCATACAGGGCAGAACAGCTTTTGTGCAGCTAGCCCAAGAGGAGTGGTGGAACTCCCCAGTCTTGTAGACACAAGAGAACAATCATGGAAACAGGAACACATGGGCTACTTGCACAGTGAACAAGTCTGTAAGAACATGTTCACACACCACCAAGAAACCTGAAGACACAAAAGAGAATGGTAAAACCAAAAACACTCAGTTTGAAAAAATGTTTGCAGTAATCCGCAAGTGCTAGTAAAAGATGTAAATAACAGGGTATTTGGTTGATACGTTTTTTGCAAAAAATGTATACTAAGCTGCTCTACCAATCTTCACGGTATACCCATATCAGAGCAGTCCTAACTAATGTATGCAATCCCTATCTGATGTATTTAAAAACCTGATCATCTGTATATTACCTGTGTGAACAGGGTTCAGAGAGGAAAAATCCATGTGTGCATACAGGGCAGAACAGCTTTTGTGCAGCTAGCCCAAGAGGAGTGGTGGAACTCCCCAGTCTTGTAGACACAAGACACTTGCGGATTACTGCAAACATTTTTTCAAACTGAGTGTTTTTGGTTTTACCATTCTCTTTTGTGTCTTCAGGTTTCTTGGTGGTGTGTGAACATGTTCTTACAGACTTGTTCACTGTGCAAGTAGCCCATGTGTTCCTGTTTCCATATTTTCTTTGAAAGCACAGCTTATCTTCTGGTTCTCATACAGATAAATGTCAGAAAACCCTGGATAGAAACTAATTGTATAATTTATTACTTTTTCATTTTAAAGAAATTCCATACCAACCAAATTAGCGCAGAAAATGCTAAGATACAGTTGGAAAGATTGATAAATTTTGTTGCAGGCACAATTTTTGGGATAATGTAAAAACATACATCATTCTTCCATTATACTGCCATTTCCAATTGCACAATAATGATGCTTCACTCAAAAAATAGATGAGCACATATCAAATAGGTTTAAAAGATGGCACAAATACAACATTGATTTGGGTTCAAAGAAAAAAATAGGCATAAAAACACAAAACTAGACAAAAATGGGCATAAAGGCAATAATGAATCTCGGTCAATAACTTTTGCAGGCTTAACTCTGAAAGAGGTTTGTCACATGGCCCTTCTCCTCAGCCTCACGGCACCACAGTGAGGTTACTGCAGCATGGAGAGGCTGAAGAGAAGGGCCGAGTAACAGACCAGGACAGTGATCATCGTGACCAATGATTACACCCAACAAGCAAGCCAAGTCTATGAGGCATACCCCTCGCAGTCAGCACAGAACTAATCCCAGCCGGGCAGCCAGTCGTACAGTCAGTAGGGTTATGGCAGCTACGGCTAAGTGGCCGGGTCTTCTTCCTACAGTCAGGGTCGAGGATAGGGCTCATCCTACGGCCGGGAGCAGAGCTCCAGATACAGCTAGCAGTGGGCTCCACAAGCTTACGAGACAGGTAATTACGGCAGCTCACAGATCTCGCAGACTCCTTATGGTGGGGGCCAACATCAGCAGTCATCTCAGTCATAATTTAACTCTGAAGAAGAAGAAATATTC
Source organism: Ranitomeya imitator (assembly GCF_032444005.1). NCBI lineage: Eukaryota > Metazoa > Chordata > Amphibia > Anura > Dendrobatidae > Ranitomeya > Ranitomeya imitator. The sequence goes on along the minus strand of NC_091282.1, from coordinate 409,420,215 downwards.
TTGATACTGTCCCCTTTGTATAAACAGTCCACTCACTTTATACAATAAGGCAGAAATGCTTTGCAGTATGTTTAACCCCTTAACGACCGCCAATACGCCTTTTAACGGCGGCAGTTAAGGGTACTTAAACCACTGCAGAAAAAGTGAATAGCGCCCCCCAGAGTTGGATTTTCTCTGGGGTCTCAGTTACCGGGGGTAGTCGAGACCCCAGAGAACATGATTCAGGGGTTTTCTACCGAACCCCGGGTTGCGATCGCCGGTAATTAACCGTTTACTGGCGGTCGCAAAAAAAAAAGAAACACATTTTACCATTTAATTTCTCTGTCCTCCGATGTGATCGCACATTAGAGGACAGAGAAATGGGGTCCCGATCACCCCCCGATACTCACCTGTCTCCCCCGGTGCTCCTCGTGGCTCCCGATGGGCGCCGCCATCTTGTTCCAGCCAAAAAATGGCAGGTGCATGTGCAGTGCGCCCGCCAGCCGGCACCCGGAAGATCTCTGGGGTCTCGGCTGCCGGGGGTAGCTGAGACCCCCAAAGAACATGATCGGGGTTGGTTTTTACCGACCCCTGTTTTGCGATCACCGGTAATTAACTGTTTACCGGCGACTGCAAAAAAAATGGTGTGTTATTCTCTGTCCTCTGTGTTGTGAATTCTGTTGTCGAACTCCCTCCTGTGGTCGTGAATGGTACTTCAGCGAGTTCTGTCCATGGACTCCCTCCGGTGGCTGTGAGTGAAGCTGCTGCTTCTGAGGTTCCTTACACAGGTGACGTGGTTTATCCTTTGGTTGGCTGCTCTATTTAACTCCACTCAGATCGTTACTCCATGCCAGCTGTCAATGTTCCTGCATTGGTTCAGTTCGCTCTTGGATCTTTCTGGTGACCTGTCTTCTCCAGCAGAAGCTAAGTTCCTGATAGTTATTATTTGTTCATTGTTTCCTTGTCCAGCTGGTTATCATGATTTTGTCTTGCTAGCTGGAAGCTCTGGGATGCAGAGTGGCATCTCCGCACCGTTAGTCGGTGCGGAGGTCTTTTTGCACACTCTGCGTGGTCTTTTGTAGTTTTTTGTGCTGACCGCAAAGGTACCTTTCCTATCCTCTGTCTGTTTAGTAAGTCTGGCCTCCCTTTGCTGAAACCTGTTTCATTTCTGCGTTTGTGACTTTCATCTTTCACAGTCAATATATGTGGGGGGCTGCCTTTTCCTTTGGGGAATTTCTCTGAGGCAAGGTAGGCTTTATTTTCTTTCTCTAGGGCTAGCTAGCTCTTAGGCTGTGAAGAGGCATCTAGGGAGAGTCAGGAACGCTCCACGGCTATTTCTAGTTGTTGTGATAGGATTAGGGCCTGCGGTCAGCAGAGCTCCCGCTTGCCCTGTGTGAGTTTAACTATCAGGTTGTGTCGGGTGCTCCTAACCACCAGGTCATAACAGTACAGCTCGCCCAAAGTATTAATGCATCTCAATAGAGGGATAAGAGAAGTTCTGAGACCATTTTTTTTTCTTTGCACTGTGTTTTGTCTTTCTTTTCCCCTAAAACTTTGGGTGGTTCAGGACACAGGTGTAGATATGGACATTCAAGGTCTGTCCTCTTGTGTGGATCATCTCACTGCAAGGGTACAAAACATTCAAGATTTTGTGGTTCAGAATACTATGTTAGAGCCTAGAATTCCTGTTCCTGATTTATTTTCTGGGGATAGATCTAAGTTTCTGAATTTCAAGAATAATTGTAAACTGTTTCTAGCTTTGAAACCCCGCTCCTCTGGTGACCCCGTTCAACAAGTAAAAATCATTATTTCTTTGTTGCGTGGTGACCCTCAAGACTGGGCATTTTCCCTTGCGCCAGGAGATCCTGCATTGCGTGATGTTGATGCATTTTTTCTGGCGCTTGGATTACTTTATGATGAACCAAATTCAGTGGATCAGGCAGAGAAAATCTTGCTGGCTTTGTGTCAGGTGTTGTGAATTCTGTGGCCAAGCTCCCTCCTGTGGTCGTGAGTGGTACTGCGGCTGGTTCTGTCTATGAGCTTCCTTTGGTGGATGAGAGTGGTACTGCGGCTTCTGAGTTTCCTTCCTCAGGTGATGAGGTTAAGTCGTTAGGTGCTGCTCTATTTAACTCCACCTGGTGCTTTGATCCTGGCCTCCAGTCAATGTTCTAGTATTGGTCTTGCTTCCTCCTGGATCGTTCCTGTGGCCTCTCTATCCTGCATAAGCTAAGTTCTGCTTGTGTTATTTTTGTTTGCTATATTTTCTGTCCAGCTTGCTATATTGGTTTTTTCTTGCTTGCTGGAAGCTCTGAGACGCAGAGGGAGCACCTCCGTACCGTTAGTCGGTGCGGAGGGTCTTTTTGCCCCTCTGCGTGGTTGTTTGTAGGTTTTTGTGTTGACCACAAAGCTATCTTTCCTATCCTCGTTCTATTCAGTAAGTCGGGCCTCACTTTGCTAAATCTATTTCATCTCTGTGTTTGTATTTCATCTTTACTCACAGTCATTATATGTGGGGGGCTGCCTTTTCCTTTGGGGAATTTCTCTGAGGCAAGGTAGGCTTATTTTTCTATCTTCAGGGCTAGTTAGTTTCTCAGGCTGTGCCGAGTTGCATAGGGAGCGTTAGGCGCAATCCACGGCTACCTCTAGTGTGGTGTGTTAGGATTAGGGATTGCGGTCAGCAGAGTTTCCACGTCTCAGAGCTGGTCCTATGTTTTTGGTAAATGTCAGGTCACCTTGTGTGCTCTGAACTTCAAGGTCCATTGTGGTTCTGAATTACCTGTTCATAACAGTACTGGAGGCCCAAAGTACTAATGCTTCTCAATAGAGGGAAAAGAGAAGTTCTGAGACCATTTTTTTTTCTTTGCACTGTGTTCTGTCTTTCTTTTCCCCTTTACATCAGGGTGGTTCAGAACCCAGGTGTGGACATGGATATTCAGGGTCTGTCCTCTTTGATGGATAATCTCACTATAAGAGTACAGAACATTCAAGATTTAGTGGTTCAGAATCCTATGTTAGAACCTAAAATTCCTATTCCTGAGTTATTTTCTGGAGATAGAACTAAGTTTTTGAATTTTAAAAATAATTGTAAACTGTTTCTGGCTTTGAAACCCCGCTCCTCTGGTGACCCAGTTCAACAAGTTAAAATCATTATTTCTATATTACGTGGCGACCCTCAAGACTGGGCATTTTCCCTTGCGCCAGGAGATCCTGCATTATGTAATATTGATGCATTTTTTCTGGCGCTCGGATTGCTGTACGACGAACCTAATTCAGTGGATCAGGCAGAGAAAAATTTGCTGGCTCTGTGTCAGGGTCAGGATGAGATAGAGATTTATTGTCAGAAGTTTAGAAAGTGGTCCGTGCTCACTCAATGGAATGAAGGTGCGCTGGCAGCTATTTTCAGAAAGGGTCTCTCTGAAGCCCTTAAGGATGTCATGGTGGGATTTCCTATGCCTGCTGGTCTGAATGAGTCTATGTCTTTGGCCATTCAGATCAGTCGACGCTTGCGCGAGCGTAAATCTGTGCACCATTTGGCGGTATTATCTGAGCATAAACCTGAGCCTATGCAGTGCGATAGGACTTTGACCAGAGCTGAAAGGCAAGAACACAGACGTCAGAATGGGCTGTGTTTCTACTGTGGTGATTCCACTCATGCTATCTCCGATTGTCCTAAGCGCACTAAGCGGTTCGCTAGGTCTGCCACCATTGGTACGGTACAGTCGAAATTTCTTTTGTCCGGTACTTTGATCTGCTCTTTATCTTCCTATTCTGTCATGGCATTTGTGGATTCAGGCGCTGCCCTGAATTTGATGGACTTGGAGTATGCTAGGCGCTGTGGGTTTGTTTTGGAGCCCTTGCAGTGTCCTATTCCATTGAGAGGAATTGATGCTACGCCTTTGGCCAAGAATAAGCCTCAGTATTGGACCCAGCTGACCATGTGCATGGCTCCTGCGCACCAGGAGGATATTCGCTTTCTGGTGTTGCATAATGTGCATGGTGTGGTCGTGTTGGGGTTGCCATGGCTACAAGTCCATAACCCAGTATTAGATTGGAAATCAATGTCTGTGTCCAGCAGGGGTTGTCAGGGGGTACATGGTGATGTTCCATTTCTGTCTATCTCATCATCCACCCCTTCTGAGGTCCCAGAGTTCTTGTCTGATCACCGGGATGTATTCGATGAGCCCAAGTCCAATGCCCTACCTCCACATAGGGATTGTGATTGTGCTATCGATTTGATTCCTGGTAGTAAGTTTCCTAAGGGTCGACTGTTTAATTTATCTGTACCTGAGCACGCCGCTATGCGGAGTTACGTGAAGGAGTCTTTGGAGAAGGGTCATATTCACCCGTCATCGTCGCCATTGGGAGCGGGTTTCTTTTTTGTGGCCAAGAAGAATGGTTCGCTGAGACCTTGTATTGATTACCGCCTTCTAAATAAAATTACGGTCAAATTTCAGTACCCCTTGCCTCTGCTGTCTGATTTGTTTGCTCGGATTAAGGGGGCTAGTTGGTTCACCAAGATAGATCTTCGTGGTGCGTATAATCTTGTGCGTATCAAACGGGGCGATGAATGGAAAACAGCATTTAATACGCCCGAAGGCCATTTTGAGTACCTGGTTATGCCATTCGGACTTTCTAATGCTCCATCAGTGTTTCAGTCCTTTATGCATGACATCTTCCGTGAGTGCCTGGATAAATTCCTGATTGTATACTTGGATGATATTTTGGTCTTCTCGGATGATTGGGAGTCTCATGTGAAGCAGGTCAGAATGGTGTTCCAGGTCCTGCGTGCAAATTCTTTGTTTGTGAAGGGGTCAAAGTGTCTCTTTGGTGTTCAGAAGATTTCATTTTTGGGGTTCATTTTTTCTCCTTCTACTATCGAGATGGACCCTGTTAAAGTTCAGGCCATTTATGATTGGACTCAGCCAACATCTCTGAAGAGTCTGCAGAAGTTCCTGGGCTTTGCTAATTTTTATCATCGCTATCTTTCCTATCCTCGGTCTATTCAGTAAGTCGGGCCTCACTTTGCTAAATCTATTTCATCTCTGTGTTTGTATTTCATCTTTACTCACAGTCATTATATGTGGGGGGGCTGCCTTTTCCTTTGGGGAATTTCTCTGAGGCAAGGTAGGCTTATTTTTCTATCTTCAGGGCTAGTTAGTTTCTCAGGCTGTGCCGAGTTGCATAGGGAGCGTTAGGCGCAATCCACGGCTACCTCTAGTGTGGTGTGTTAGGATTAGGGATTGCGGTCAGCAGAGTTTCCACGTCTCAGAGCTGGTCCTATGTTTTTGGTAAATGTCAGGTCACCTTGTGTGCTCTGAACTTCAAGGTCCATTGTGGTTCTGAATTACCTGTTCATAACAGTCAGGGTCAGGATGAAGCGGAGGTGTACTGTCAGAAGTTTAGAAAGTGGTCTGTGCTTACTCAGTGGAATGAGTGTGCCCTGGCGGCAATTTTAAGAAAGGGTCTTTCTGAAGCCCTTAAGGATGTCATGGTGGGATTTCCCACGCCTGCTGGTCTGAATGAGTCTATGTCCTTGGCCATTCAGATCGATCGGCGCTTGCGTGAGCGCAAAGCTGTGCACCATCTGGCGGTATTCTCTGAGCATAGGCCTGAGCCTATGCAGTGTGATAGGACTTTGACCAGAGCTGAACGGCAAGAACACAGACGTCGGAATGGGCTGTGTATTTACTGTGGTGAATCCACTCATGCTATCTCCGATTGTCCTAAGCGCACTAAGCGGTTCGCTAGGTCTGCCACCATTGGTACGGTACAGTCTAAATTTCTATTGTCCGTTACTCTGATTTGCTCTCTGTCGTCCTATTCTGTTATGGCATTTGTGGATTCAGGCGCTGCCCTGAATTTGATGGACTTGGAGTTTGCCAGGCGCTGTGGTTTTTTCTTGGAGCCCTTGCAGTATCCTATTCCATTGAGAGGAATTGATGCTACGCCTTTGGCCAAGAATAAGCCTCAGTACTGGACTCAATTGACCATGTGCATGGCTCCTGCACATCAGGAGGATATTCGCTTTTTGGTGTTGCATAATCTGCATGATGTGGTCGTTTTGGGGTTGCCATGGCTGCAGGTCCATAATCCAGTGTTAGATTGGAAATCTACGTCTGTGTCCGGCTGGGGTTGTCAGGGGGTACATGGTGATGTTCCATTGTTGTCAATTTCGCCTTCCACTCCTTCTGAAGTCCCTGAGTTTTTATCAGATTACCGGGATGTATTTGAAGAGCCCAAATCCGGTGCCCTACCTCCTCATAGGGATTGCGATTGTGCTATTAATTTGTTTCCTGGTAGTAAGTTTCCTAAGTAATTTATCTGTGCCAGAGCACGCCGCTATGCGGAGTTATATAAAGGAATCCTTGGAGAAGGGTCATATTCGCCTGTCGTCGTCACCATTGGGAGCAGGGTTCTTTTTTGTGGCCAAGAAGGATGGCTCTTTGAGACCTTGTATTGATTACCGCCTTCTTAATAAGATCACAGTCAAATTTCAGTATCCTTTGCTGCTGCTGTCTGATTTGTTTGCTCGGATTAAGGGGGCTAGTTGGTTCACCAAGATAGATCTTCGAGGGGCGTATAATCTTGTGCGAATTAAACAGGGCGATGAATGGAAAACAGCATTTAATACGCCCAAGGGCCATTTTGAGTACCTGGTTATGCCATTCGGGCTTTCTAATGCTCCATCTGTGTTTCAGTCCTTTATGCATGACATCTTTCGAGAGTACCTGGATAGATTCATGATTGTATATTTGGATGACATTTTGGTCTTTTTTGATGATTGGGAGTCTCATGTGAAGCCTCAGTACTGGACTCAATTGACCATGTGCATGGCTCCTGCACATCAGGAGGATATTCGCTTTTTGGTGTTGCATAATCTGCATGATGTGGTCGTTTTGGGGTTGCCATGGCTGCAGGTCCATAATCCAGTGTTAGATTGGAAATCTACGTCTGTGTCCGGCTGGGGTTGTCAGGGGGTACATGGTGATGTTCCATTGTTGTCAATTTCGCCTTCCACTCCTTCTGAAGTCCCTGAGTTTTTATCAGATTACCGGGATGTATTTGAAGAGCCCAAATCCGGTGCCCTACCTCCTCATAGGGATTGCGATTGTGCTATTAATTTGTTTCCTGGTAGTAAGTTTCCTAAGTAATTTATCTGTGCCAGAGCACGCCGCTATGCGGAGTTATATAAAGGAATCCTTGGAGAAGGGTCATATTCGCCTGTCGTCGTCACCATTGGGAGCAGGGTTCTTTTTTGTGGCCAAGAAGGATGGCTCTTTGAGACCTTGTATTGATTACCGCCTTCTTAATAAGATCACAGTCAAATTTCAGTATCCTTTGCTGCTGCTGTCTGATTTGTTTGCTCGGATTAAGGGGGCTAGTTGGTTCACCAAGATAGATCTTCGAGGGGCGTATAATCTTGTGTGAATTAAACAGGGCGATGAATGGAAAACAGCATTTAATACGCCCAAGGGCCATTTTGAGTACCTGGTTATGCCATTCGGGCTTTCTAATGCTCCATCTGTGTTTCAGTCCTTTATGCATGACATCTTTCGAGAGTACCTGGATAGATTCATGATTGTATATTTGGATGACATTTTGGTCTTTTTGGATGATTGGGAGTCTCATGTGAAGCAGGTCAGAATGGTGTTCTAGGTCCTTCGTGCGAATTCCTTGTTTGTGAAGGGGTCAAAGTGTCTCTTTGGAGTTCAGAAGGTTTCATTTTTGGGTTTCATTTTTTCCCCTTCTACTATCGAGATGGACCCTGTTAAAGTTCAGGCCATTTATGATTGGACTCAGCCGACATCTGTGAAGAGCCTGCAGAAGTTCCTGGGCTTTGCTAATTTTTACCGTCGCTTCATCGCTAATTTTTCTAGTATTGCTAAACCGTTGACTGATTTGACCAAGAAAGGAGCTGATGTGGTCAATTGGTCCTCTGCGGCTGTAGAGGCTTTTCAGGAGTTGAAGCATCGTTTTTCTTCTACCCCAGTGTTGTGCCAGCCAGATGTTTCGCTCCCGTTTCAGGTCGAGGTTGATGCTTCTGAGATTGGAGCAGGGGCTGTTTTGTCGCAAAGAAGTTCTGATGGCTCGGTGATGAAACCATGTGCCTTCTTTTCTAGACAATTCTCGCCTGCTGAGCGCAGTTATGATGTTGGCAATCGAGAGTTGTTGGCCATGAAGTGGGCATTCGAGGAGTGGCGACATTGGCTTGAAGGAGCTAAACATCGCGTGGTGGTCTTGACGGATCACAAGAATTTGACTTATCTCGAGTCTGCCAAACGGTTGAATCCTAGACAGGCTCGATGGTCGCTCTTTTTCTCCCGTTTTGATTTTGTGGTTTCATACCTTCCAGGATCTAAGAATGTGAAGGCTGATGCCCTGTCAAGGAGATTTGTGCCTGACTCTCCGGGTGTTCCGGAGCCGGCGGGTATTCTTAAAGAGGGGGTAATTTTGTCTGCCATCTCCCCTGATTTGCGGCGCGTGCTGCAGAAGTTTCAGGCTGATAGACCTGACCGTTGTCCAACGGAGAAACTGTTTTTCCCTGATAAATGGACTAGTAGAGTTATCTCTGAGGTTCATTGTTCGGTGTTGGCTGGTCATCCTGGAATCTTTGGTACCAGAGATTTGGTGGCTAGATCCTTTTGGTGGCCTTCTTTGTCACGGGATGTGCGTTCTTTTGTGCAGTCCTGTGGACTTGTGCTCGGGCTAAGCCCTGCTGTTCTCGTGCCAGTGGGTTGCTTTTGCCCTTGCCGGTCCCGAAGAGGCCCTGGACGCATATTTCCATGGATTTTATTTCTGATCTCCCTGTTTCTCAAAGGATGTCGGTCATTTGGGTGGTTTGTGATCTCTTCTCTAAGATGGTCCATTTGGTACCCTTGTCTAAATTGCCTTCCTCCTCTGATTTGGTGCCATTGTTTTTCCAGCATGTGATTCGTTTGCATGGCATTCCAGAGAACATCGCCTCGGACAGAGGTTCCCAGTTTGTTTCGAGGTTTTGGCGGTCCTTTTGTGCTAAGATGGGCATTGATTTGTCTTTTTCTTCGGCTTTCCATCCTCAGACTAATGGCCAAACCGAACGAACTAATCAGACTTTGGAAACATATCTGAGATGCTTTGTTTCTGCTGATCAGGATGATTGGGTGTCCTTCTTGCCTTTGGCTGAGTTCGCCCTTAATAATCGGGCCAGCTCGGCTACTTTAGTTTCTCCTTTTTTCTGTAATTCTGGTTTCCATCCTCGTTTCTCTTCAGGGCAGGTTGAGCCTTCGGACTGTCCTGGTGTGGATACGGTGGTGGACAGGTTGCAGCAGATTTGGACTCATGTGGTGGACAATTTGACATTGTCCCAGGAGAATGCTCAACGTTTCGCTAACCGCCGGCGCTGTGTTGGTCCCCGACTTTGTGTTGGGGATTTGGTTTGGTTGTCATCACGTCATGTTCCTATGAAGGTTTCCTCTTCTAAGTTTAAGCCTCATTTCATTGGGCCTTATAAGATTTCTGAAGTTCTTAATCCTGTGTCATTTCGTTTGGACCTTCCAGCTTCTTTTGCCATCCATAATGTGTTCCATAGGTCGTTGTTGCAGAGATACGTGGCGCCTATGGTTCCCTCCGTTGATCCTCCTGCCCCGATGAAGGTCGAGGGGGAGTGGGAGTATGTGGTGGAGAAGATTTTGGATTCTCGTGGGTTTTTGCCTCTGATGTTCATGCTGCCGATCTACTTCGTGCCTTTCATTTGGCTCATCCTGATCGGCCTGGGGGCTCTGGTGAGGGTTCGGTGACCCCTTCTCAAGGGGGGGTACTGTTGTGAATTCTGTTGTCGAACTCCCTCCTGTGGTCGTGAATGGTACTTCGGCGAGTTCTGTCCATGGACTCCCTCTGGTGGCTGTGAGTGAAGCTGCTGCTTCTGAGGTTCCTTACACAGGTGACGTGGTTTATCCTTTGGTTGACTGCTCTATTTAACTCCACTCAGATCATTACTCCATGCCAGCTGTCAATGTTCCTGCATTGGTTCAGTTCGCTCTTGGATCTTTCTGGTGACCTGTCTTCTCCAGCAGAAGCTAAGTTCCTGATCATGATTTTGTCTTGCTAGCTGGAAGCTCTGGGATGCAGAGTGGCATCTCCGCACCGTTAGTCGGTGCGGGGGTCTTTTTGCACACTCTGCGTGGTCTTTTGTAGTTTTTTGTGCTGACCGCAAAGATACCTTTCCTATCTTCTGTCTGTTTAGTAAGTCTGGCCTCCCTTTGCTGAAGCCTGTTTCATTTCTGCGTTTGTGACTTTCATCTTTACTCACAGTCAATATATGTGGGGGGCTGCCTTTTCCTTTGGGGAATTTCTCTGAGGCAAGGTAGGCTTTATTTTCTTTCTCTAGGGCTAGCTAGCTCTTAGGCTGTGAAGAGGCGTCTAGGGAGAGTCAGGAACGCTCCACGGCTATTTCTAGTTGTTGTGATAGGATTAGGACCTGCGGTCAGCAGAGCTCCCACATCCCAGAGCTTGCCCTGTGTGAGTTTAACTATCAGGTCGTGTCGGGTGCTCCTAACCACCAGGTCATAACACCTCTGATGTCCTCTGATTTGGGGACCCTGTTATACTTGCCGGTGTCCCTGGATCCTCCTGCGTCCCCTCCTGCCCGCCGGCTTCTTCATGCGGTAAGAAAATGGCAAGCGGATGCGCAGTGCGCCCACCATGATCTGCCGGCCTGCAGTTAGAGGAGTTGGGGCTAAAATTAGGGTTAGGGTTAGAGTTGGGGCTAAATTTAGTGTTAGGGTTAGGGTTGGGGCTAAATTTATGGTTAGGATTAGGGTTAGGGTTGGGGCTACATTTAGGGTTAGGGTTGGGATTAGGGTTGGGGCTAAATTTAGGGTTAGGGTTAGGCTTCCTTCACACTTGCATCGGTAAGGGGCCGTCCAAATGTGTTGGCCCAACGTACCGACGCACGTTGTGAAAATTGTGCACAACGTGGGCAGCGGATGCAGTTTTTCAACGCATCCACTGCCCAGTCTATGTCCTGGGGAGGAAGGGGCTGTAGCTATTAAATTTAAGGGTTAAAGGCAATTTAAGGGTTAAATCGCGGAAAACATTGGCGTGGGCTCCAGCGCAATTTTCTCCACCAGAGTGGTAAAGCCAGTGACTGAGGGCAGATATTAATAGCCTGGAGAGGGTCCACGGTTTTTGCCCCCCCCCTGGCTAAAAACATCTGCCCCCAGCCACCCCAGAAAAGGCACATCTGGAAGATGCGCCTATTCTGGCACTTGGCCACTCTCTTCCCACTCCCGTGTAGCAGTGGGATTTAGGGTAATGAAGGGTTAATGTCACCTTGCTATTCTGACACCTATCCATTATTAATCCAATTGTGTGAAAGGGTTAAAAAAAACACACACACATTATTAAAAAGTATTTTAATGAAATAAACAGCACAGGTTGTTGTAATATTTTATTGTACTCTCAATCCACTTGAAGACCCTCGTTCTGTAACAAAGGAAAAATAAAAAAACAACAATATACATACCTTCCGATGATCTGTCACATCCCACGATGTAAATCCATCTGAAGGGGTTAAAATATTTTACAGGCAGGAGCTCTGCTATAATGCAGCTGTGCTCATGCCTGTAAAACCCCGGGGAATGAAGGTAATGTAGGTCAATGACCTATAGTTACCTTCAGTCTCGGTGATGCGCCCTCTGCTGGATGTCCTCAAATGACCTCGAGTGTGGGAACTTTCCTGGAAAGTATTTTAACCCCTTCAGATGGATTTACAGCGTGGGACGTTACAGATGAACGGAAGGTATGTATATTGTTGGTTTATTATTTTTAATTTGTTACAGAACGAAGGTCTTCAGGTGGATTGAGCGAGCAATAAAATATTAAAACAACCTGTGTGTTTATTTCATTAAAATACTTTTTAATAATGTATGTGTTTTTTTAACCCTTTCATACAATTGGATTAATAATGGATAGGTGTCAGAATTGACGCCTCTGCATTATTAATCTGGCTTAATGTCACCTTACAATAGCAAGGTGGCATTAACCCTTCATTACCCCATATCCCACGGCTACACGAGAATGGGAAGAGAGTGGCCAAGTGCCAGAATAGGCGCATCTTACAGATGTGCCTTTTCTGGGGTGGCTGGGGGCAGATGTTTTTAGCCAGGGGGGCCAATAACCATGGACCCTCTCCAGGCTATTAATATCTGCCCTCAGTCACTGGCTTTACTACTCTGGCGGAGAAAATTGCGCGGGGGCCCACGCCAATTTTTTCTGCAATTTAACCCTTAAATTTAATAGCTAGAGCGCCGAAATTTTGCACATACACACTACTAACATTAGTAGTGTGTAATATGCAAAAAAAGGGGGATATGACATGGTTTACTGTATGTAAACCATGTCTCATATCATGCCGGGTTTAGGCAGGAGAAATGAAAAGCCGGCAATTGAATTACCGGCTTTTCAACATTATCGCGCTGAAGTAAATATAAATATATATATATATATGTGTCTCTATGACATATATATATATATATATATATATATACAGTATATATATATATATATATATATATATAACGAAACCCGACTTTGGAGTACAGATCGCCGACCGCCGACCCGATCCCAGAGTGGGATCACGAAACCCAACTTTGCTAAAAGTCAACAACTTTTGAAAAGTGCCGATCTGTTTCGCTCAACCCTACTCACCACACATCTAGATAAGCTCTTTGGCTGAGTCTAGTTTCCAAAATGGGGTCACTTGTGGGGGGTTTCCACTGTTTAAATACATCAGGAGCTCTGCAAATGCAACATGATGCTCGCAGACCATCCCATCAAAGTCTGCATTCCAAGCCCCGATGGGTGCCCAACCAGTGCCAAACAGTGCCCCCCCCCCCACATATGGGGTATCAGCGTACTCAGGACAATCTGGTCAACAGATTTTGGGGTCCAATATCTCCTGTTACCCTTGATAAAATAAAAAATTGCAGGCTAAATATCATTTTTGATGGAAAAAAAGGATTTTTTTATTTTCACGGCTCTACTTAATAAATTTCTGTGAAGCACTTGGGGGTTTACAGTGCTCACCACACATCTAGATAAGTTCCTTAATCGGTCTAGTTTCCAAAATGGGGTCACTTGTGAGGGTTTTCTACTGTTTAGGCACATCAGGGGCTCTCCAAACGCGACATGGTGTCCGATCTCAATTCCAGCCAATTCTACATTGAAAAAGTAAAACGGCACTCCTTCTCTTCCAAGCTCTGCGGTGCGCCCAAACAGTGGTTTACCCCCACATATGGTGTATCGACGTACTCAGGAGAAATTGCACAACAACTTTTGTGGTCTAATTTCTCCAGTTACCCTTGTCAAAATAAAAATTTTGGGGAAAAAATATCATTTTTGTAGAAAAAATGCAATTTTTTATTTTCACGGCTCTGCGTTATAAACTTCCGTGAAGCACCTGGGGGTTTAAAGTGCTCACCACACATCTAGATAAGTTCCTTAAGGGGTCTAGTTTCCAAAATGGGGTCACTTGTGGGGGGTTTCAACTGTTTAGGGACATCAGGGGCTCTCCAAACGCGACATGGCGTCCGATCCCAATTTCAGCCAATTCTACATTGAAAAAGTTAAACGGCACTCCTTCTCTTCCAAGCTCTGCAGTGCGCCCAAACAGTGGTTTACCCCCACACATGGGGTATCGACATACTCAGGTGAAATTGCACAACAACTTTTGTGGTCTAATTTCTCCTGTTACCCTTGTAAAAACAAGAATTTGTGGGCGAAAAAATCATTTTTGTGTAAACAAATGCGATTTTTTATTTTCACACCTCTACGTTATAAACTTCTGTGAATCACTTCGGGGCTCAAAGTGCTCACCACACATCTAGATAAGTTCCTTAAGGGGAATATGGGGTATCGGTGTATTCAGGAGAAATTGCACAACAAAATTTATAGTTAAATTTCTGTGTTTACACTTGTGAAAATTAAAAAAAATGGTTCTGAAATAAAATGTTTGCAAAAAAAGTAAAATGTTCATTTTTTCCTTCCACATTGTTTTAGTTCCTGTGAAGCACATAAAGGGTTAATAAACTTCTTGAATGTGGTTTTGAGCACCTTGGGGGGTGCAGTTTTTAGAATGGTGTCACACTTGGTTAGTTTCTATCATATAGACCCCTCAAAATGACTTCAAATGTGATGTGGTCCCTAAAAAAATGGTGTTGTAAAAATGAGAAATTGCTGGTCAATTTTTAACCCTTATATCTCCCTAACAAAAAAAAATTGTTTCCACAATTGTGCTGATGTAAAGTAGACATGTGGGAAATGTTATTTATTAACTATTTTTTGTGACATATCTCTCTGATTTAAGGGCATAAAAATACAAAGTTTGAAAATTGCAAAATTTTAAAAATTTTCGCCATATTTCCGTTATTTTTATAATTAATCGCAAGTAATATTGAAGAAATGTTACCACTAACATGAAGTACAATATGTCATGAAAAAACAATCTCAGAATCAGCGGGATCCGTTAAAGTTTTCCAGAGTAATAACCTCATAAAGTGACAATAGTTAGAATTGTAAAAATTGGCTCGGTCATTAAGTACCAAATTGGCTCTGTCACTAAGGGGTTAAAGTGTAACAGTTATGTTAATTTTTATCACATAACTCAATAGTATACATGAAAATAAGCAACTTTGTAATATATCTTGTCAGAGATTTCTGTTTCTTTTTCCTCCTGGACTGATCTTTCTTTCTCAAAATTCTCAAGTCAAAGGTAAAATCTGTCTTCATTGAAGACTGATTTTCCCACTACTGATACAGGAGATAACATATGGTCTTCATACACATTCTATAAAGAATTATAATGCTAAGTAGAACTTAAATCAGAATGTCTTCGTCTGCCTCTACCACGCCCCTCACTTCCATAGAATTTTAAAAGCACCAACTGTATTCTCCTATCTCAGTAATGGGAAAATCTGTTTTTGCAGAATACACATTTTACAGATTTTACCCATAAGTTGAGATTGAAAGATCCATGCAGGAGGAGAAAGAAGAAAATAAGTCGAATAAGATATAGTACAAAGTTGCTTATTTTCAAGTGCATTATTGTTTTATAAAAATAAACAGAATGGGACAAAAGGATAGAATATAAAAATATATTTAGGGTGAAGTTTTATGAATACCATATAGTGGAACTGAAAATGGGTCATATAAAATGTTTTAAATAAGGTTGCTTTTTGGAGACGTATCATAGTTTTAATATTTATCGGACTACAACCTATTAACAAAAGAGGTTGTCCAGGCCTGGTGAAATTTTCGGCAAGCATTGCAGCATTCAGAATCCTGATAATAATTTACCCACTATTAGGATTTGGCAGAGCTTGCTAGTTCCAGTGTGATCAATGGAATGCAATTTGAATATTTGCAGTCAGGTGCCAAACAGATTCTTACCCATTTTTCTCAACAGAACATTGAGAAATGCGAATGAGAAACTGGTTGGCACTTGACCATGATTATTCAAGGGCTAGACAAGCTTTAGCTGTTTAATTGCTGGCTCTTTTTGAAAAATACTGTGCCAATTGTTTACTCTTTGTGTTAGAAGTCCAAAATACAGTCCCGATATTTTTCATTATAATAATTTGACCAATATTCTTTTATGGCAGAATTGTGTTTGATAAAGTAGTTGGAACTAAATCATGGAAGCAATACATTTCCACAGGGCTTTCAGGATATCTACCTACCTGTCTCAGTTCTCATTTTAATGAACGTGTTTCTGTTCCTTTTAGGAAATGAATATGACAGATTAAAGCTATATAGTAGGTTTGGAGAATTTAAGGGTAGATTCTTATATATAAAAGTTATACTTGTACTGAAAGGGTTAATTTTATATCCACAAAACCATGATTAAGACATTAGTCGAAACGCGTCGGAAGAACTCTGCCATGTGTGCATAATGCTGTAAGAAATTTTACTTATTTACAAGTGCTGTACCATAGGATACAACCCTTTCCTTTTTTTTTTTAAAAATGAAGAAATAAATTTAGTGATTTTACTACATTCCTGCTGGATTCATCGATTTTTTGGTTAATTTTATAGGCCAGTTTTATAAATTATAGAATAATCTGAACTGAAAGGAATTCAACTCATATTTTAAAAAAAATTGTATTTTCCAAAATCCAATTTTTTTGTGATTTACATTGGTAGGTAGTGTGATACCTAGCGGATAGAAGGCCCTGCCAAAAGGTAGGAAGAAGATAGAATGCTGAACACAGAACATCGGATGACCGATGACAGAGGGCCAAAGAGTAAAGTGTATAAGATTTTTTACCCTCTTACCACTCAGTTCAATTTGCATCAAACTTATTCCATGCAAATTGAATTTTCCCTCTGCCACAAATAGAATTTCAGGAGTTTGTTCTATTCTTTTTGGTTTCACTCTTTCACTTTAATATTCTAGTTTCAGCTTTGATTTTGCCTTTTGGAAAAAAAGGTACTAGAGAATGCCATGTACCGGTCTGGAGACAAAGCCAGTGTCACTGGGTTACCGCAACAGAGAGGAGCCAGAAGACCGCAGCATCTGTTTGCTCCTGCACCGAAAAGAAGCAAAGCACTTTTCCTTCTTTTTAGATGGTGATAATTTATTTTGCCAGTACAGGGGTTAATCAGCCACGTTGGGAGCTCTTGGAGTCTGGGCTCTCAGCTGAGCATGGTTAGCCACTCCTATTCCTTATATAATCTGGGACCTGACTGAAACACATCATCAGAGATAGTGTATGCTGCATGGCTGGGAAGATTATTGTTTGGTTGTCCTCTAAATTTGGATTTTCCCCATCCTCCACTCCCCAGTGCATTCCTCTGTTATATGTGAGTGAATATTTGTATGCATGGTATTTTCCATTGCCCTTGTTCGTCTGGTTGGTGTACTGCAGTGCACAATAGCTTCCCTCTTCCCTGGGTGGGGGAAGGGAACAGACGGAGGGCAGGTTCAGGAGATAAGGCTAGGTAGATGGCCCCAGCATCTTCACCTTCAGAAGTATGCTGGGGAATAGGGTGAGCTAGGGCATCGCTAGTGTTTGTGACAGGGAAGGAGCCCCTGGTCCTAGGTCACCCGGCAGCTGAGTCTTGACATTAGCTCTGACTGTAACCATTTTTTGATCCATTATGTATCCATCAGTGCTCTGACAGGGCTACTGCAGCAGCTAAGTCTGGAATAGGCAGATCTGTGCACTGTTGTCATGCAGCACCCTAATCCATCTGGTGTAGGAATCATGCCATCCAGGCAAATCATAATGGAGCCCAAGATCACTTTGCCTAACAGGTTCCCTGGAGGGCATGAAAAGTTTGTTCTTTTCAGAGAGGCCTGTAAGCTGTACTTTAGATTGAGTACTGTTTCCTCAGGTACAGAGGAGCAATGTGTGGGGATAATAATCTTGCTCCTTCAGGGGGACCTCTAAGCATGGGCGTTTTCTCTCCCCTCTGACTCCCATTCGCTTCTGATGACGGAGGAATTTTTTCTGGGCCTGGGTCTTAGATATGATGACCCTGACCACGTCTTCTTGACTGAGTCCACACTGCGCCGGCTCCAGCAGCGAGACCGGCCAGCAGAGGAGTATTGCTCCGAGTTTCCGAGGTGGTACACAGACACTATGTGGAATGACCCAGCACAGTTTTGTGAGGGGCTTACAGGAAGGGAGAAGGATGCCTTAGGCCTATATGAGACTCCAGCCTCCCTTGAGGTGGCCATGTCTCTGGTGATCTGGGTTGATTGCTGTTTTCCACAGAGACATAGGGAGACACCCCAATATGAGGGAGGTCTGGGGCTATGGGAGATCAGGACTGAGTCATCTGAGGAACCCATGCAGGTGGGTGCGACAACTCATTCTGGAAAACTGTCAGTTCGGCGCGAAGGGGAGCCTGTTTTTACTGAGGTAAAAAGGGCCATTTTGTGGGTATGTTTCCTTCTCTACCTCACAGTAAACAGCTGTAGGAAAATTAAGAGGCATGGGTTGCGGGGAGGTTAGCAACCCGGGTGTACTTATCACCTCTGTGCGTACTGGGTAAGACACCATTTTTTCTGCTAGCTGAGATTTACTGGGATGAAATTAAGCTGATTGTGTCTGCATTTATGGACATTGGGGTGGGGTTTAACTTGATCGACACTAGGTTCATCCAGGTCCGAGGCCTCAATCCACATACTCTGTCCAGACTCATACTCATAATCACCATCGACTCTGCCCATTTGAGACAGGGGTATTTTACTCAAATTGTCTAAGGTTTACATCTTCAGGAAGAAGCCATGCACTCTAAACTAATATACTGTTATGTGCTAGAGGGTCTACCCTCACCCGTGGTTCTTGGACTTCCTTGGCTCACTCTGGCAGACTCAGGAAGTGTTGTGGGTGGATACCCAGTCTGTGCTTAAATTCAGTGTCTTGCAAAAGTATTCGGCTCCCTGGAACTTTTCAACCTTTTTCCACATATCATGCTTCAAGCATAAAGATACTAAATGTAAATTTTTGGTGAAGAATTAACAACAAGTGGAACATAATTGTGAAAGTGAACAAAATTTATTGGTTATTTTAAATTTTTGTGGCAAATCAAAAACTGAAAAGTGGGGCATGCAATACTATTCGGCCTCTTTACTTTCAGTGCAGCAAACTCACTCCAGAAGTTCATTGTGGATCTCTGAATGATCCAATGTTGT
Organism: Ranitomeya imitator; assembly: GCF_032444005.1. Classification (NCBI taxonomy): domain Eukaryota; kingdom Metazoa; phylum Chordata; class Amphibia; order Anura; family Dendrobatidae; genus Ranitomeya; species Ranitomeya imitator. The sequence goes on along the minus strand of NC_091282.1, from coordinate 409,401,557 downwards.
CATAAATGCCTAATGATGATAATTATAATCCACCTGTGTGTAATCAAGGCTCCTTATAAATGCACCTGCTCTGTGATAGTCTCAGGGTTCTGTTTGAAGCTCAGAGAGCATTATGAAGACTAATGAACACAACAGGCAGGTCCGTGATACTGATGTGGAGAAGTTTAAAGCCGGATTTGGATACAACATGATTTCCATAACGATAAACATCCTAAGGAGCACTGTGCAATCGATCATATTGAAATGGAAGGAGTATCATACCACTGCAAATCTACCAAGACCAGGCCATCCCTCTAAACTTTAATCTCAAACAAGGAGAAGACTGATCAAAGATGCAGCCAAGAGGCCCATGATCACTCTGGATGAACGGCAGAGATCTACATCTGAGATGGGAAAGTCTATCCATAAGACAACAATCAGTCGTACACTGCACAAATCTGTCCTTTATGGAAGAGTGGCAAGAAGAAAGCCATTTCTCAAAGATATCCATAAAAAGTGTCATTTAAAGTTTGCAACAAGCCACCTGGGAGACACACCAAACATGTGGAAGAAGGTGCTCTCGACAGATGAAACCAAAATTGAACTTTTTGGCAACAATGCCAAATGATATGTTTGGCATAAAGCAGTGTTTCTCAACTCCAGCCCTCAAGACCCACCAACAGGTCATGCTTTTAGGATTTCCTTAGTATTGCACAGGTGATAATTTCATTACCTGCTCAAGCATTAATTCCATCACCTGGGCAATACTAAGGAAATCTTAAAAACATGACCAGTTGGTGGGTCTTGAGGATTGGAATTGAGAAACACTGGCGTAAAGGCAACACAACTCATGACCCTGAATACACCATCCCCACTGTCAAACATGGTGGTGGCAGCATCATGGTTTGGGCCTGCTTTTATTCAGCAGGTACAGGGAAGTTGGTTAAAATTGATGGGGAGATGGATGGAGCCAAATACAGGACCATTCTTGAAGAAAACCTGTTGGAGTTAGCAAAAGACCTGAGACTGGGGCGGAGATTTGTCTTCCAACAAGACAATGATAACAAACATAAAGCAAAATCTACAATGGAATGGTTCACAAATAAACGTATCCAGGTGTTAGAATGGCCAAGTCAAAGTCCAGACCTCAAACCAATCAAGAATCTGTACAAAGAGCTGAAAACTGCTGTTCACAAACGATCTCCAACCTCACTGAGCTCGACCTGTTTGCCAAGGAAGAATGGGCAAGAATTTCAATCTCTCGATGTACAAAACTGATAGAGACATACCCCAAGCGACTTGCAGTTGTAATCGCAGCAAAAGGTGGCACAACAAAGTATTAACTTAAAGGGGCCAAATAATATTGCACGCCCCACTTTTCAGTTTTTTATTTTCCACAAAAATTTTAAATAACCAATACATTTTGTTCAACTTCACAATTGTGTTCCACTTGTTGTTGATTCTTCACCAAAAATTTACATTAGGTTTCTTTATGTTTGAAGCATGATATGTGGGAAAAGGTTGAAAAGTTCCAGAGAGCCAAATACTTTTGCAAGGCACTTTATCTGACTTTAAGGATATGTTCTTGAAGCAGGGGTGCCAAGGACTTCCTCGCCTTCATCCTTATGACTATGCCACTAATCTTGTTAATGGGGCCAAGCTGCCTAAGAGCAGACTGTGTAATATCTCTGGTCCAGAGAGTCAAACCATTGAAAGACTATATCGCGGAAAATTTGGCAAATGGTCATATCAGGCCACCCTCATCCCCCATTGCTGCAGGTATTTCTTTGTGAAGAAGAAAGTTGGGTGGTTACGCCCATCTGTAGATTTCCGCAAACTCAAACTTATCATGGTCAAGGATTCATATTCACTCCCTTTCATCCCGACCCTCTTTAATCAGATTGTAGGAACAAAATGGTTTTCAAAACTGGACCTCAGGGGTGCGTATAATCTCATTCACATTAAAGAGGGGGATGAGTGGAAAACAGCATTCAATATGCCTGAGTGACACTATTAGAACCTGGTGATGTAATTTGGGTTGACAAACACACCTGCTGTCTTTCAGCACTTTGTAAATTACATATTTAGTCACCTGGTAGGCAAATTTGTGGTAATTTATCTCAATGAAATAAATTATTTGTCAAACTGGAGAAATGTATATTCTCGGTTGAGGAAATCCCTTTACTTGGATATGTGTTATCATCTACCATTATTCGCATGGATCTGGTGAAAGTCCAGAAGGTATTGGTTTGGGATCATTCTGAGAATTTGAAGGCAAAGGCTTTTAGGTTTCGCCAACTACTACCGCAAGTTCATCAAAAAACTTTTTGGTAGTAGCCAAACCTCTAACAGATATGACTAGTAAGGGGACAGACCTTTCCAAGTGGTCCAGTCTGGCTAAAGAGGCATTTAATACCTTGAAGAGGGGTTTTTCATCTGCACCGATCCTCACACAGCCTAACGTCTTTCAGCTTTTTATCATCGAGGTTGAAGCTTCTGAGGTGGGAGTGGGGACTGTATTGTAACAAGGGTGCGTCTCCTGATAAATGGTGTCCATGTGCATATTTTTCAAAAAAACTGTGATCTGCTGAGAAAAATTATGACATTGGTAACAGAAAACTTTGAGCAATCAAGTGGGCTTTTAAAGAGTGGCGTCATTTTTGGGAGGGAGCAGTTCTTCTGGTTATGGTGATCACGAATCATAAGAATCTTGTATATTTGGAATCTGCGAAACATCTAATGCTTCAACAGGCAAGATGGGCATTAGTCTTCACCAGGTTTAACTTATTGTCACACATGAGTCAGGGAACAAAAATAATACGGTAGATGCCTCATCTCATTGTTTTCCTGGGGGAAGAAATAATTGTGAACCGGTACCTATTCCACAAAAAGGGGTGCTTAAAGCATCCTTGCTGCCTGTCCATTAGGTAAGCTGTTTGTTCCTGTGAATCTTTGTCTAAGAATCCTTAGTGAAGATCAAGATTCGATCTTGGCTGGACATCCTGGTAATAAATCTACCACTGATCCTCTTACTCTGAGTTTTTGGTGGCCAGGGGTTCATCAGGATGTCCAGGAGTATGTAGCCACCTGCAGTGTCTGTGTGCCTTTTAAGACCTCTCATACTCATCCGTCGGGGGCTCTTCATCCAATGGAGATTCCCAGTAGACCTTGGACTCAGTTGTGGGTCAATTTTATCAGGGATCTACAAATGTTGCTGTAATTTTGGTGGTCGTGGATAGATTCAGTAAGATGTCTCATTTTATTGCATTACCAGCTTTACCAAATGCCAAGTCCTTAGCACAAATTTTCATAGGGGAAATTGTAAAATAGCATGAGATCCCGACCGCTATTATTTCTGACCGGAGGTACAGTTTGTTTCCAAGTTTTGGAGGACATTTTGCACCTGTTTTGGGGATCCATCTGTTATTCTTTTATACACTTCACCCGCAGTCTAATGGCAGACTGAACGGGTTAACCAGAATCTGGAGAATTATCTTAGGTGTTTAGTATCTGAGATTCAGGAGGATTGGGTTACCTACTTACCGTTAGCCAAATTTGCAGTAATTATCATTGTCGTGAGTCTACTGGTAAGTCCTGGGTTTTCAGGGTGTACAGATTTCACCCTCACTTCAACTCATTTAATAGGAATCATTCTTCTAGGTACCTGAAGAAGAACAGTTTTCATCATCTATTAAAGGGAACCTGTCACCCCGAAAATCGCGGGTGAGGTAAGCCCACCGGCATCAGGGGCTTATCTACAGCATTCTGTAATGCTGTAGATAAACCCCCGATGTTACCTGAAAAAGGAGAAAAAGACGTTAGATTATACTCACCCAGGGGCGGTCCCGCTGCTGGTCAGGTCGGATGGGCGTCTCCGGTCCGCTGCGGCGCCTCCCATCTTCTTTCCAAGACGTCCTCTTCTGATCTTCAGCCATGGCTCCGGCGCAGGCGTACTTTGCTCTGCCCTGTTGAGGGCAAAGTACTGCAGTGCGCAGGCGCCGGGCCTCTGACCTTTCCGGCGCCTGCGCACTGCAGTACTATCCTCTGCCCTCAAGAGGGCAAGCAAAGTACGCCTGCGCCGGAGCCGTGGCTGAAGATCAGAAGGGGACGTCATGGAAAGAAGATGGGAGGCGCCGCAGCGGACCGGAGACGCCCATCCGACCTGACCAGCAGCGGGACCGCCCCTGGGTGAGTATAATCTAACGTCTTTTTCTCCTTTTTCAGGTAACATCGGGGGCTTATCTACAGCATTACAGAATGCTGTAGATAAGCCCCTGATGCCGGTGGGCTTACCTCACCCGCGATTTTCGGGGTGACAGGTTCCCTTTAAGTCCGTGCGGCAAGGGGTTACTAATAATTTGAGGAAGATGGGTTCCAAATATATATAACAGTGTGGCAAATCGGAGATGTTTGGTGGGTCCTGAACTGTGTGTTGGTGACTTGATGTGGTTGTCCTATAGGAACATTAAGTTGAAGGTTACATCTTGGAAACTGGGTCCCAGGTTTATTGGTCCTTATAAGATCATAGCCATCATCAATTCAATAGCATTCCTCCTTGCTTTGCCATCTACCTTTAGGATCCATAATGAATTTCATCATTCTCTCCTCAAAAAAATACATTGCATCTTAGGTACCATCTCTGTTACCATCATCTCCTGTCATTGTGCATGGAAACTTAGAATTTTAGATGGCAGAAATCATGGATTATCATTTAGTTCATCGGCCGCTTCAGTATCTGGTACATTGGAGGGGATACGGTCCTGAGGAGAGGATGTGGGTACCAGCATCTGACATCCATGAGGACAAACTTATCCGGTCTTTTCAGACCCCGATAAACTCGGTCTTGAGGTTCTGGAGATCCCTCATAGAAGGAGGGGTACTGTCACGGGTTTTACCGTGTTTTACTGTGTCAGAGAGGAGCCAGAAGACCACAGCATCTGTTTGCTCCTTCACTGAAAATAAGAACTTCTCCTTTTCAAACGATGTTAATATCTTTAAGTATTTCAGGGGTCAATAGGCCATGTTGGGACCCCTGGGAGCTCTCAGCTGAGTCCAGTTAGCCACTCCTATCTCCTATATAATTTGGGTTTGGTCTGAAACACATCATCAGAGCTGCATGGCTATGAGTATTGTTGTTTGTTGGTTATATGAGAAGGAGTTTAGTGGATTTATCTGTGACTGTTGCTTGGGTTTCTAAGTGTGATAACTCCCTTTCCTCCTCTATCTTTGTTTTTCCCAATCCTCCACTCTCTGGTGCATTTCTCTGTTATATGTAAGTGAATATTTGTATGCCTGGTAATTTCATTTGCCCTTGTTCATGTTGCATTGTTTGACTTGTTAGTCTACTGCGGTGCAAGGCAGCTCCCATCTTCCCTTGGTGGGAAAAGGGAACAGATGGAGGGCAGATTCAGGAGATAAGGGGAGGTTGATAGCCCAGTCATCTTCTGAAGTTTTGGAATAGGGTAAGTTATGGTGCCTCTAGAGTTAGGGACAGGGAAGGAGCCCCTGGTCCTGGGTCACCCGTCAGCTGAGTCGTGATAGCCAGATTCCTAACTAGTTACCTTCAGGCCTGCACACTACACTCACTTTTTATAAACATTGGTCTGTATGGAATTTTGTGTATTATTATTCAACTTTCAGGAGGTATAAATTCTTAGAGTAGGTCAGCAACGTTGGCTCATTTTTTTAGACATTTAATCTATCATTGAACTGCATTGATATCTTGGATGTGTGAGGTTCCCAAGAGAGAACTTAACAAAAATGAACTCATTAGGTGCTATTTACTTTAATTGGTAATATCTCCTTAATGGAGAGATGAAATAGTAAAAAAATAAAAGTTTTATTCCACTCTGCATTAAATTTTACATCTTGTGTCCAGCTCAACATGTAAAATTTTTGGAAACGTCCCTTTTATAATATGGTGATTGTAAGTGGTAGTGATTGTATGATCTGTTCTAAAGGCATATTTAATTTCAAAGTTTGAAATTTGCTAATTTTTCTACACTTTTGTCACATTTTTGACATTTTTGCAAGTAAAGAAAAATAATATCGGCCGTAAGTTACCACTATCATAAAGTACGGCACAATGTATCGCGAAACACAAATCTTAGAATCACTAAGATAATAATAATAATAATAATAATAATAATAATAATTTTATTTATATAGCGCCAACATATTCCGCAGCGCTTTACAAATTATAGAGGGGACTTGTACAGACAATAAACATTACAGCATAACAGAAATACAGTTCAAAACAGATACCAGGAGGAGTGAGGGCCCTGCTCGCAAGCTTACAAACTATGAGGAAAAGGGGAGACACGAAAGGTGGATGGTAACAATTGCTTTAGTTATTCGGACCGGCCATAGTGTAAGGCTCAAGTGTTCATGTAAAGCTGCATGAACCAGTTACCTGCCTAAGTATGTAGCAGTACAGACACAGAGGGCTAATACTGCATAAAGTGTATGAGAACATGATGCGAGGAACCTTTTTTTTTTTTTTTTTTTTTTTATTATAAATAGGCCACACAGGGATCGTTAGGTTAATGCATTGAGGCGGTAGGCCAGTCTGAACAAATGAGTTTTTAGGGCACGCTTAAAACTGTGGGGATTGGGGATTAATCGTATTAACCTAGGTAGTGCATTCCACAGAATCGGCGCAGCACGTGTAAAGTCTTGGAGACGGGAGTGGGAGGTTCTGATTATTGAGGATGCTAACCTGAGGTCATTAGCGGAGCGGAGGGCACGGGTAGGGTGGTAGACTGATACCAGGGAGGAGATGTAAGGTGGTGCTGAGCCATGGAGTGCTTTGTGGATGAGGGTAGTAGTTTTGTACTGGATTCTGGAGTGGATGGGTAGCCAGTGTAATGACTGGCACAGGGTAGAGGCATCGGTGTAACGGTTGGTGAGGAATATGATCCTGGCTGCAGCATTCAGGACAGATTGGAGCGGGGAGAGTTTTGCAAGAGGGAGACCGATTAGTAGAGAGTTACAATAGTCCAGACGAGAATGAATAAGTGAAACAGTCAGAGTTTTTGCAGAGTCGAAATTAAGAAAAGGGCGAATTCTAGAAATGTTTTTGAGATGCAGGTAAGAAGAGCGAGCCAGTGATCGGATGTAGGGGGTGAATGAAAGGTCAGAATCAAGGATGACCCCAAGGCAGCGTGCATGTTGCTTTGGAGTAATGGTGGAACCGCACACGGAGATGGCAATGTCAGGCAAAGGTAGGTTAGTAGAGGGAGAGAACACGAGGAGTTCAGTTTTTGACAGGTTTAGTTTCAGATAGAGGGAGGACATGATGTTAGAGACAGCGGTAAGACAATCACTGGTGTTTTCTAAAAAGGTCGGTGTGATATCGGGAGCAGAAGTGTATAATTGGGTGTCGTCAGCATAGAGATGGTACTGGAAACCAAATCTACTGATTGTTTGTCCAATAGGGGCAGTATACAACGAGAAGAGTAGGGGGCCTAGGACTGATCCTTGAGGAACCCCAACAGTAAGGGGAAGGTGAGAGGAGGAGGAACCAGCAAAACATACAGTGAAGGATCGGTCAGAGAGATAGGAGGAGAACCAGGAGAGAACGGTGTCCTTGAGGCCGATGGAGCGGAGCATAGTGAGGAGGAGCTGATGATCCACAGTGTCAAATGCTGCAGAGAGATCCAAGAGAATTAGCATGGAGTAGTGACCATTAGATTTAGCTGTTAGTAGGTCATTAGAGACTTTAATGAGGGCAGTTTCAGTAGAGTGTAAAGAGCGGAAGCCAGATTGAAGAGGGTCGAGAAGAGAGTTATCTGAGAGATAGCGGGTAAGACGGGAGTGGACCAGGCGTTCGAGGAGTTTAGAGATGAAGGGAAGATTAGAGACAGGTCTATAATTAGCGGCACAGTTTTGATCGAGGGATGGTTTTTTAAGTAATGGATGTATGATGGCATGCTTAAATGAGGAGGGAAAAATACCGGAAGTGAGGGAAAGGTTGAATATTTTTGTTAGGTGAGAGGTGATAGCCGGGGAAAGGGACTGGAGGAGATGTGACGGAATGGGGTCACTGGTGCAAGTGGTCGGGCGCGAAGATGCAAGGAGCCTGCTTACTTCTTCTTCGATAAGATAGAAGCGTCCAGAGATATTACTGCATAATGTGACACTGGTCAGAATTAAAACATTTGGCCTGATCAGGAATGGGAAAATTGGCTTTTGTAGGAAGGTGTTAAATTATTCTTACATAATATATTACATGAATTGCTATGCATGTAAAAAAGTGAGGGTTTTTTTTGCACATATTTGATTAAATTATGTGAGCTCATTTTCCAAAATTAAGGCCTCAGTTTGGATTGATTCCCTAATTTACAGACCATTCTCTGTGCCCAGGCCTACAAATGAAATAGGGTAGAATAGGATCCAACTATACTTTGCACTTTTTAAAAACAGTTTTGAAAATATGGGTGCAAAATATGGTAAACGACTGTGGAGATGGTTACAAAGCCCAATGCACACTGCACAAAATATACATAAAAATCAGCTAAAAATTAGCTAGCACTTCCTATAGTATTTTATGACTAAGGCCACATTCACACATTCAGTTTTAGGTCAGTATTTTACATCAGTATTTGTAAGCCAAAACCAGGAGTGGGATAGCCAGAGGAAAAGTATAATAGAAGCTTGTCACCACCTCTGTATTATCACCCACTCCTGGTTTTGACGTACAAATTCTGAGGTAAAATACTTGACCAAATGCTGAACATGTGAACGTGGCCTAAGCAAAAGTATTGCAATGCATTGTTCCTGCAAATCAGTAATTGCAAGCTCCCTTGGACTACCAATGATACAGCATTGCACAGACTGGTGTGGTTCATGCTGGTTTTGAGGAGGAGGTATGCTGGAGAAAAATGCTCTTGATTCACTAAGGCTACTTTCACACTAGCGTTAACTGCAATCCGTCACAATGCGTCGTTTTGCAGAAAAAACGCATCCTGCAAAAGTGCTTGCGACGGATGCGTCGTGCTTTGGCGGACCGTCGGGAGCAAAAAACGCTACATGTAACGTTTTTTGCTCCTGACGGACCGCTTTTTCCGACCGCGCATGCGCGGTCGGAACTCCGCCCCCACCTCCCCGCACCTCACAATGGGGCAGCGGATGCGCCGGAAAAATGTATCCGTTGCCTCTGTTGATGCACTGCGACGGGGATATTCCGACACTAGTGTGAAAGTAGCCTAAGAAGTGCATGCCTCTTCATGAATTTGGAACATCTGAATAAAGTCGTGCGTCTCTGTGCACCACACCATCTCCCAGGGCTGGAGTGAGATTTGTGTTGTAGGGGACGCCACAGCTTATCCTCATCATGAATTCGAAAAACTGTCGTGTCACGTCCCGTCAAGCCCCTTTCAAGCCCCATTGTTACCTATTTTGGTGAAACTGGTGGGAAACTGGAGTGAAAATGCAAAATGTCGCAACACTTTGGACAACTCCAAATTGAACCTAAATTTTGCCACTTTTGAAACCTTTTATGCCACAATTCTGGAGTGAAAGCTGTGATTAATCTTTTCCCATTGAAATATGTCCTCATATGGCTTACCTATGACAGCCGAAATATAAAAAGTTATTACACTTTAAAGACGAGGATGGAAAAACATAAAGAAAAAATTAAAAATTGACTGTGGTGGGAATGAGTTAACAGAAGTGAAATAATATATAATATGTTTATCATGCAGTATTATCACTCATCGTCTTGAGACACTGAACTGTACATTTTCCGTGGAAATAAAGGAAGAGAAAAAGCAGAACATTTCACTTTAATGTTTGGAGTTGGCTGTAATGAGCAATGATTCACATTTAGCACCAGGGTTTTAATTTTAATTTACTGCAGGATGCATTCCATTAGCTGTAATCACTGGCATTGTTAATGGCTCTACCTGTAATAAGACAAGTTCACGTTGTCATCCCTACAGGCAAAAGCGCAATAAAGTTAATGCACGGCTAATGTGTCTTCTACTTTGTCTTCCCTGTGAATGTTCTTATGGCTTATTCCATGAAACAATACTTAATGAGGGTTCTTATAACCACCATTGCTAACTCATATCGTATGGGAAAAGCTAAACTGATGGGCTTTATTGCAACCAAGATTACATCTTTTTAACAAGTTTATTTTTATGCACCATGATAATTTATAGTAGAAGTTTAATTTGTTGAGCAAATCCTATTTTTTTAATATGCTGTTGCACAACACAGTGATTATATATACAAGTGCTTCTCGCTAAATTAGAACATCATCAAAAAGTTAATTTATTTTAGTTCTTCAATGGAAAAAGTGAAACTCATATACCATATATACTCGAGTATAAGCCGAGTTTTTCAGCAAATTTTTTGGTGCTGAAAACGCCCCCCTTGGCTCATACTCGGGTCATTGTCCCAGAAGATGGCAGAGAAGCAGCGGGTCACAGGAGGCTGGAGCTGGCTGTTATGGCTAACTCCTGTTGAATATTCCCTGCACTAGCAGGGAATATTCATTTCTCTTTAGCGCACACACTGTCAGCCGCAGCCGGGAGATCACGGGTGCATGCTACGTAAGAGTTGTGAATATTCACCTCTCTCATCTCCCATAGGCATGGAGTGAAGTGAGTATTCATTACCTTAATGAGCAGGGACACGTGATCACCCAGCAGCTGGAGATGCTGGCACCAGAGTAAGATGTACAAGGGTGTGGAGGGAAGGTAAGTAGGATGGTTTTATATGCTTTTTCATGGCAGCCATGCATACAGTGATAGGGATGAGGAATCATGCATACAAGGCTGGGATGAGGAGCCGTGCAGACAAGGATGGGGATAAGGAGCCATGCAGAGAAGGATGGGGATGAGGAATCATGAACACCAGAATAGGGATGAAAGGACAATGCATACCTGGCTTATACTCAAGTCAATACATTTTTCCAATTTTTCATGGCAAAATTAGGAGCCTTGTTATATACTTGGTTCCGCTTATACACGAGTATATACGGTATTAAAGAGAGTCATTACAAACAGAGTGATCTATTTTAAGCATTTATGTTATTGTTGATGATTGACTTACAGCCAATGAAAACCCAAAAGTCATTAGTTCAGTAAATTAGAATCCTTATAACGCCAGCTTGAAAAATTATTTTAACCCCTTTCCGACATTGGGAGTAATAGTATGCCAATGTTGGACACCCCCTCTGCCGGAGTCTTCACCTTTCTGTGAAAATGTCAACTGGTATATTTAGTTGACATTTGCCCTCTACAGCTGTAGGTGGAATCGCGATCCACCTGCGGCTGTTAACTAGTTAAATGCCGCTGTCTGACAGCGGCATTTAACTCGCCTTTCCAGGAAGTGCGCTGGAAATCCCACCCATCGGTGATCACGGGCCACCAATGGGCTGACATAACAACCAGAGGTCTCCGGCAGACCTCTATGGTTGTTATAGCCAGATTGCTATGAGCACCACCTGGTGGTCAGCACTCATAGCAAGTGAGCATTTCTGCTACATACAGATGATCTTTCGCCCCATTCAAAATAAAGCAATTAAAAAAATCAAATATACACATATTTGGTATCACCTTGTTCAGAATCACCCTATTTATCAATATAAAAAAAATGATAACGATCGTTAAACGGCGTAGCGAGAAAAAAAGTCAAAACACCAGTTTTTTGGTTGCCGAGACATTGAATTAAAATGCAATAACTGGTGAATAAAAGATCATATTGGCACCATAATGGTATCGTTAAATGCGCCAGCTCGGCGCACAAAAAATAAGCCCTCTCCCAACCCAAGGGTATCAGAAAATGGCACAATCTTTTGAATTTTTTTTCATCACTTAAATAAAAAAGAACAAATACAAGTTTGGTGTCAATGAACTGGTAATGATCAGGAGAATCATAATGGCAGGTTAGTTTTAGCATTTTATCATCATGGTAAAAAAAAAAAACAACTGTGGGATTGCACTTTTTCTTGCAATTTCACCGCACTTGGAATTTTTTCCCCATTTTCCAGTACACAATATTTAAAGCCAATGTTGTCGTTCAAAAGTACAACTCGTTCCGCAAAAAACAAGCTCTCACATGGCCATTTTTACTAAAAATTGAAAAATGTATGCCTCTGGGAAGAAGAGGAGCAGAAAACAAAAGTGCAAAAACAAAAATACCTCTAGTCATTAAGGGGTTAAAATCCTAAATGTTGACCTACTGAAATGTATGTACTTAAAACTTGGTCGGGGCTCCTTTTGTATTAATTACTGCATCAATGCGGCCGTGGCATGGAGGCGATGAGTCTGTGGCACTGCTGAGGTGTTATGGAAGCCCAATTTGCTTTGATAGCAGCCTTCAGCGTCTGCATTGTTGTGTCTGGTGTCTCTCATCTTCCTCTTGACTATACCCCAGAGATTCTCTATGGGGTTAAGGTCAGGTGAGTTTCCCGTCCAATCAAGCACAGTGATACTGTTGTTTATAAACAAGGTTTTGGTACTTTTGGCAGTGTGGACAGGTGCCAAGTCCTGCTGGAGAATGCAATTTCCCTCTCCAAAAAGGTTGTCGGCAGAGGGAAGCATGAAGTGCTCTAAAATTTCCTGGTAGATTGCTGTGCTCTCTTTGGTCTTGATAAAACAAAGTGGACCTACACCAGCAGATGACATGGATCCCAAACCATCACTGATTGTGGAAGCTTCACACTAGACCTCAAGCAGCTTGGATTATGTACCTCTCCACTCTTCCACCAGACTCTGAGACCTTGATTTCCAAATTAAATGCGAAATTTACTTTCATGTGAAAACAACACCTTGAACCACTAAGCAACAGTCCAGTTCTTTTTCTCCTTGGACCAGGTAAGGCACTTCTTATGTTGTCTATTGGTCATGAGTGGCTTGACAAAAGGAATGCGACACTTACAGTTAGGGCCAGAAATATTTGGACAGTGACACAAGTTTTGTTATTTTAGCTGTTTACAAAAACATGTTCAGAAATACAATTATATATATAATATGGGCTGAAAGTGCACACTGCCAGCTGCAATATGATAGTTTCCACATCCAAATCGGAGAAAGGGTTTAGGAATCATAGCTCTGTAATGCATAGCGTCCTCTTTTTCAAGGAACCAAAAGTAATTGGACAATGGACTCTAAGGGCTGCAATTAACTCTGAAGGCGTCTCCCTCGTTAACCTGTAATCAATGAAGTAGTTAAAAGGTCAGGGGTGGATTCCAGGTGTGTGGTTTTGCATTTGGAAGCTGTTGCTGTGAGCAGACAACATGCGGTCAAAGGAACTCTCAATTGAGGTGAAGCAGAACATCCTGAGGCTGAAAAAAAAGAAAAAATCCATCAGAGAGATAGCAGACATGCTTGGAGTAGCAAAATCAACAGTTGGGTACATTCTGAGAAAAAAGGAATGGACTGGTGAGCTTGGGAACTCAAAAAGGCCTGGGCGTCAACGGATGACAACAGTGGTGGATGATCGCCGCATACTTAATTTGGTGAAGAAGAACCCGTTCACAACATCAACTGAAGTCCAGAACACTCTCAGTGAAGTAGGTGTATCTGTCTCTAAGTCAACAGTAAAGAGAAGACTCCATGACAGTAAATACAAAGGGTTCACATCTAGATGCAAACCATTCATCAATACCAAAAATAGACAGGCCAGAGTTAAATTTGTAGAAAAACACCTCAAGAAGCCAGCTCAGTTCTGGAAAAGTATTCTATGGACAGATGAGACAAAGATCAACCTGTACCAGAATGATGGGAAGAAAAAAGTTTGGAGAAGAAAGGGAACGGCACATGATCCAAGGCACACCACATCCTCTGTAAAACATGGTGGAGGCAACGTGATGGCATGGGCATGCATGGCTTTCAATGGCACTGGGTCACTTGTGTTTATTGATGACATAAGAGCAGACAAGAGTAGCCGGATGAATTCTGAAGTGTACCGGGATATACTTTCAGCCCAGATTCAGCCAAATGCTGCAAAGATGATTGGACGGCGCTTCATAGTACAGATGGACAATGACCCCAAGCATACAGCCAAAGCTACCCAGGAGTTCATGAGTGACAAAAAGTGGAACATTCTGCAATGGCCAAGTCAATCTCCAGATCTAAACCCAATTGAGCATGCATTTCACTTGCTCAAATCCAGACTTAAGACGGAAAGACCCACAAACAAGCAAGACCTGAAGGCTGCGGCTATAAAGGCCTGGCAAAGCATTAAGAAGGAGGAAACCCAACGTTTGGTGATGTCCATGGGTTCCAGACTTAAGGCAGTGATTGCCTCCAAAGGATTTGCAACAAAATATTGAAAATAAAAATATTTTGTTTGGGTTATGTTTATTTGTCCAATTACTTTTGACCTCCTAAAATGTGGAGTGTTTGTAAAGAAATGTGTACAATTCCTACATTTTCTATCAGATATTTTTGTTCAACCCTTCAAATTAAACGTTACAATCTGCACTTGAATTCTGTTAAACCACAAAAGAACACAGTCAATATATCCCATAAGGACACACCCCCTGAGGAAGGAGCCGCTGTAGCTCTCCGAAACGCGCGTCGGGGTGGGCTCTGGTTCCCCCCTGCTGTCACACTACCAGGTAATCTTTGGGAGTACACATGGCCATGTCTTCCTTTTGGTTGGATATTTATTTGGGGGCAGCTGTGGACAGATGGGGCGTTTGTGCCCATCTGCATTAGCAGTTCATTGTTGTATATGTCCATCGTTGTTCCTTGCTATTGTTCATTAATTCACACTTGGCTCGTGTTCCTATTTATATCCGGTACTACTAAATTATTGTATTATTAGCAATATCCTGGGTGTGTCTTTGTTTATGGGGGGCACCATGTAGCCCTTTTTGTGTATTGTGGTGCTACTTTTGGCTGGTTTTGACTAGCCCCTTTTATGTAGAGATATTTAATAAAGATTTACATTTTATACCTTATGGGACATATTGACTGTGTTCTTTTGTGGTTTTGTAGGATTCCTGTTATACAGTTGTCCCTGTTTATTTGGTCCTTATATACACACATAGCACATCACACCTTGTTGTTATTATTAGTTACTGGTATTTATTTTGTTTGTATGTGACCTATGTGTGTAATATGTGTACTACAATTCCTTTACCACTTGAATTCTGTTGTAGAGGTTTCATTTCAAATCCAATGTTGTGGCATGCAGAGCCCAACTCGCGAAAATTGTGTCACTGTCCAAATATTTCTGGCCCTAACTGTATAACTTCAGATCAAGTAAACTTTTAGCTACTCCATGAATAACGATCTGAAAAATGGATGTTTGAATACGGTATTAGCATGTTATCACTTATTAACAAATAAATGTTAAATTGCTGATTGCTAGGGATCGAGAGCTGAAACCCCCACTGATCTTAAGAAAGAGACTCTTAAATGCTTACCCTACCCACAGGGAGAAGATTCTAAAGAACCTTGACTGAAAAATTCACTTCAAATATTTATTATTATTATTAATATAATAGAGAAAAATAAAAAATCCATAGGATATCACCCTCACATCGAACAAATAGGATTAATTGTAGCTCAGTGAAAAATTATAGCTTGGGGAAAATAGAAAATTAATTATAACTGTCACGCTGGCACCCAGACTGGTTGGCGCGGGGGTGTGGCTCCAGACTACCCTGGAAGGGGCGTAACTAAGTATCTTCCTTGGTATTCGCTGGAGCCTCTGATGGTGAGGTCAGGCTTGTGCAGCAGGAAGCTACTAGGTACCACTCCCGGCTGGTGTCTGGCTGTGGCTTCTGATCCCAAAGGAGGAACGGAACATAGATAGGCAGGCAGGCACGGTTGGCACTCTGACAGACAGGTGGGCATGGCTGGGAAACAGGCAGGCAGAAGGGTACAACAGAGACACTGGCAGGAACGGCTGGGACACTGGCAGGCAGGTGGACACAGCTAGTACTCTGGCAGGCTGCACGGCTGACGCTCAGGCAGGACAGGTGGAGAGGACTGGTACACTGGCAGGACCAGTAGGGACCGGTATATAGGCAGATATGTGAAAACAGGTAGGAACCTGCTCAGACAGGAGAGTTTAAGAGAACAGGTAGAGAAAGACCGCAAGGAGTGGAGCAAAGCAGAAGCACAGGAGGTGAAGCCAAGAGCAGGAGGTAGAGTTAAGAACACAGGAGGTGGAGCAGGAAAGAACCGCAAGGAGTGGAGTAAGGTAGAACGGAGCTGCAGAGCAAGAGCTGAGCGGAGCCACAGAGCAAAGCCACAGAGTGCAGAGCTGAGAGCGGAGCAAAGTCAGAGTGCAGAACAAAGCTACAGAGTGCAGAGCTGAGAGCAAACCCACAGAGTGCAGAGCTGAGAGCAGAGCAAAATCACAGTGCAGAGCAAAGCTACAGAGTGCAGAGCCGAGAGCAAAGCCACAGAGTGCAGAGCAAGGAACAGAGTGCAGAGCTGAGAGAAAAACCACAGAGTGCAGAACAAGGTAACAGAATGCAGAGCAAGGAGCAAAGCAAGGTCCCAGAAAGCAGTGCAAAGCAAGTCACAGAGTACGCAGAGCAGAGAAAGCAAACCAAGATTGGGATATAAACGAACACAGGAACATGACTAGACTAATACAGAGTCAGGCAAGGCACAGAGACATGGACACAAGCCAGGGTACGACGCCCCACTGAGTGGCTACACAAGGACACAGGCCAGGGTACTACGCCCCACTGGGCGCCTACACAATGACACAGACCAGGGTACTATGCCCAACTGGGTGGCAAACACAGGATACAGACCAGGGTACAACGCCCCCTGGGTGGCGGAAACAAGAGTCACAGAGACAGGTTCTGGCACCTCAGCATCTAAGAACTGACTGAGGGAGTAAGTTGAACAGGCCCCCACCAATGGGTGGGGAAGTCTTAAATACAGGAAGCTTCATGGCTACTGGCTGGGGACACCTTAGCAAGGTGCACACAGTCTCAATAAGAAGCAGGAATTGCCGGTGCCGTCCCCCTATGCACACAGACAGAAGACATGCACAGAGCAGGCAGGAAACATGAGGCAGACACCATGGAGTCCGCAGCAGAAAGAAGTCACAACATGGCCCAGAGAAATGAGTAGGTTTGTGTGTAAAGCAGGTTGGGGGATGGGAGGTCATGAAGTGATGCCGGCAGGGTTGCTACAATAACTAGGATGTAAAAGAGAAAGAGAGAGAGTTGACATATCCATCTCCATTGAAGTAGGGGCCTCCTGCAGTGACCAAAGGTTACCAGTGACCACGTAATCCAGCAGGGAAATATCCTGGTGAAAAGACATCAACTTTGAGATTTGTTTATGCAGTGGTAGGAAAGTATTCTTCAAAACAGAAGAGCTTCCTTTGATCAAATCACTGATCAAAGAATCTTCTTAGACATCGTGGAGGCTTTGGTCACTGATGAATATTGGGGTTTGCATTGATCCGATATTTAAAGGAGATATATTTTCAAGTCCAATGGATGGTGCTATCCAGGCCATGTTTATCTGTATAGATAGATAAAATCGAGACAAAAACCATGATGACAATATCTATCGCCTAAGACCTCCATGGCAAAGATATCCTGTACGTTTTGGATCTCATGAAATTCTGAAGGACCTAGCACATCCCACAAACAGCCCAGATGTGAGCTAAACCAGGGGGATATGTGTGCATAGTCTTGAGCAAATAAAATAGAGAGTTTGGATCTCTGTCTTTGCTCATTCAGGAAAACAAAGTTTGCTGTGAGAGTGTTCCATTTTCCTAATCTTAGTGCTAACCTCCATAAAGGTAAGAGCTAGGGTTGAGCGACCTTGACCTTTTTAGAGTCGAGCCGTGTTTCGCGAAACCCGACTATCTTAGAAGTCGAGTCGAGTGGAATCGGCCGATTATCGCGAAAAGTCGGGTATCGCCCGAAACACGAAACCCAATGCAAGTCAATGGGGGAGCATAGTCGGCAGTGAGTGGAGGCCAGGAAAACACCTACACTGCCCATTTTAATGGCAAAAACATCCATTCTTGTTAAAGAAGCTTGTCAATCGTAATTTACCTTATAATAATTGGAAGGCATTTGAAATTGGGGGTCATTTGGCTAAAGTTGTGGGGGGTAGGGCTGGTTCAAGTAATTAGTGGGCCCAGTAAATCTGGACCACGTCACGGCAGTGGAGCAGGGAGAGGTAAGTATTTCAACTTTGCAAGTGCTGTGATCCTGAGTAAGCAGGGGGGGCCCACTCGTTGGCATTGGCACAGGCACAGGGCCCCTCAAAGTACAGCGGTGTGTTTGCACGGCGGGGGCGCCTCCCATCGGCAGCAACACTTTTGCGTACTATGAGAGGCCCTGTGCCAGTGACGTCGCCAACTAGTATTCCTCCCCCCACCTGATGAAGGAACCTGCACTTTCATCTGCACCTTCCTCTTTGTCCCCGTGTAAGGTGGTATGGTATGCGGGAAGAGGAACCTGACTTTCAGCAGGGTCACAATCTTGCTGTGTAGCGTGCACGGGGAATTTTGCGTTATGGGTCAATGTACCAGCAGACTATCATCTATCACTGGCTGGGCAATGGGCAGGATGAGGAGGAAACACAGATATAGGCCCAAAGAATAAAGTTGGCTAAATGCAGTTCAAAATTGGTAACACAGGACTAACCAGGGGGCATTGCAGTGGAGGACAACTGGAATGAGAGGCTGACACAGAGAGTAGGCCCAAATCAGTAAGTAGTCGAAATGCAGTTCAAAATTGGCAACCGTAGTAAACAGGCGGCACAGCTTTGTTCAGTGGAGGAGAACAGCAAGGAGTGGCAGACACCGATAGTAGGCCCCAACCCAACTAGTAGGCCAAATGCAGTCTAACATTAACAACTACTTAACGAGAGCCTGAAAATGGAATTTCAGGACAGGAAACCAGGAGAACAGCAAGGAGTGGCAGACACCGATAGTAGGCCCCAAACCAACTAGTACGCCAAATGCAGTTGTTCCGTTTAACCACAATTTAATGAGAGCCTGAAGATAGAAGTTCAGGAAAGGCAACCTGGAGAACACCTTGGAGTGGAACACACCATCTCTCTACACCCCATACCCAATTTGTAGGCCTAATGCAGCGTAGTTTCCAACAACTACTAAACGAGAGCCGGAAGATCGAAGCTCAGGAAAGGCAACCTGGAGAACACCTTGGAGTGGAACACACCATCTCTCTACACCCCATACCCAATTTGTAGGCCTAATGCAGTGTAGTTTCCAACAACTACTAAACGAGAGCCGGAAGATCGAAGCTCAGGAAAGGCAACCTGGAGAACACCTTGGAGTGGAACACACCATCTCTCTACACCCCATACCCAATTTGTAGGCCTAATGCAGTGTAGTTTCCAAGAACTACTAAACGAGAGCCGGAAGATCGAAGCTCAGGAAAGGCAACCTGTAGAACACCTTGGAGTGGAACACACCATCTCTCTACACCCCATACCCAATTTGTAGGCCTAATGCAGTGTAGTTTCCAAGAACTACTAAACGAGAGCCGGAAGATCGGAGCTCAGGAAAGGTAACCTGGAGAACACCTTGGAGTGGAACACACCATCTCTCTACACCCCATACCCAATTTGTAGGCCTAATGCAGTGTAGTTTCCAAGAACTACTAAACGAGAGCCGGAAGATCGAAGCTCAGGAAAGGCAACCTGGAGAACACCTTGGAGTGGAACACACCATCTCTCTACACCCCATACCCAATTTGTAGGCCTAATGCAGTGTAGTTTCCAACAACTACTAAACGAGAGCATGAAGATCGAAGCATTGGCAAGGAAACCTGGGGAACACCTTGGAGTGGAACACACCATCTCTCTACACCCCATACCCAATTTGTAGGCCTAATGCAGTGTAGTTTCCAACAACTACTAAACGAGAGCCGGAAGATCGAAGCTCAGGAAAGGCAACCTGTAGAACACCTTGGAGTGGAACACACCATCTCTCTACACCCCACACCCAATTTGTAGGCCTAATGCAGTGTAGTTTCCAAGAACTACTAAACGAGAGCCGAAAGATCGGAGCTCAGGAAAGGTTACCTGGAGAACACCTTGGAGTGGAACACACCATCTCTCTACACCCCATACCCAATTTGTAGGCCTAATGCAGTGTAGTTTCCAAGAACTACTAAATGAGAGCCGGAAGATCGAAGCTCAGGAAAGGCAACCTGGAGAACACCTTGGAGTGGAACACACCATCTCTCTACACCCCATACCCAATTTGTAGGCCTAATGCAGTGTAGTTTCCAACAACTACTAAACGAGAGCATGAAGATCGAAGCATTGGCGAGGAAACCTGGGGAACACCTTGGAGTGGAACACACCATCTCTCTACACCCCATACCCAATTTGTAGGCCTAATGCAGTGTAGTTTCCAACAACTACTAAACGAGAGCCGGAAGATCGAAGCTCAGGAAAGGCAACCTGGAGAACACCTTGGAGTGGAACACACCATCTCTCTACACCCCATACCCAATTTGTAGGCCTAATGCAGTGTAGTTTCCAAGAACTACTAAACAAGAGCCGGAAGACCGAAGCAATGTGGACGAAACCTGGGGAACACCTTGGAGTGGAACACACCATCTCTCTACACCCCATACCCAATTTGTAGGCCTAATGCAGTGTAGTTTTCTACAACTACTAAACGAGAGTCGGAAGACCGAAGCAATGTGGACGAAACCTGGGGAACACCTTGGAGTGGAACACACCATCTCTCTACTCCCCATACCCAATTTGTAGGCCTAATGCAGCGTAGTTTCCAACAACTACTAAACGAGAGCCGGAAGATCGAAGCTCAGGAAAGGCAACCTGGAGAACACCTTGGAGTGGAACACACCATCTCTCTACACCCCATACCCAATTTGTAGGTCTAATGCAGCGTAGTTTCCAACAACTACTAAACGAGAGCATGAAGATCGAAGCATTGGCGAGGAAACCTGGGGAACACCTTGGAGTGGAACACACCATCTCTCTACACCCCATACCCAATTTGTAGGCCTAATGCAGCGTAGTTTCCAACAACTACTAAACGAGAGCCGGAAGATCGAAGCTCAGGAAAGGCAACCTGGAGAACACCTTGGAGTGGAACAAACCATCTCTCTACACCCCATACCCAATTTGTAGGCCTAATGCAGTGTAGTTTCCAACAACTACTAAACGAGAGCATTAAGATCGAAGCAATGGCGAGGAAACCTGGGGCACACCTTGGGTAGGCAGACACCGTTAGTAGGCCCTACCAAAGTTGTACCCCCAATGCAGTTTTAAAATTCCTAGAGGCTGAAAACAAGACTATTGACGCTCAGCTTTTTTCAAAGGAACACAGCTGAATTGAGTGGCGCAGACAGAAACAGGTAGTAGGACTTAACACAAAAATGTGGCTCACTGCAGCTTAAAAAAGTTACAGGGGTACACAAGCAGCAGTGCTCTGGGCAGTGGAGGACAATTTCAATAGTGGACCGCAGACAGACTTTGTACGCCTACTATTAAAAAAAGGATGCTTTATGCAATTAAAAATAGGTTCCAGGGGTCGACGGGCAGCAGTGGTGTGGTCAGTGGACGAGTATTGGAAGGAGGGACCGCAGACAGGCGTAGTAGGCCTAACATAACAAAATTAGGCTGTAGACACTGTAAAATTGGTTCCAGGGGTACACGGGCAGCAGTGGTGTGGTCAGTGGAGGCCTAGTGGAAGGAGTGACCGCAGACAGGCATCGAAGGCCTAAAATAATAACACATGGCTGTAGGCAATTTTAAATTGGTTCCAGGGGTACACGGGCAGCAGTGGCCTGGTCAGTGTAGTAGTAGTAGAAAGAACGGACCGCAGACAGGCATCGAAGGCCTAAAATAAAAAAATTGGGCTGGCTGTAGGCAATTTTAAATTGGTTCCAGGGGTACACGGGCAGCAGTGGTGTGGTAAGTGGAGGCCTAGTGGAAGGAGTGACCGCAGACAGGCATCGAAGGCCTAAAATAAAAAAATTGGGCTGGCTGTAGGCAATTTTAAATTGGTTCCAGGGGTACACGGGCAGCAGTGGTGTGGTCAGCGGAGGCCTAGTGGAAGGAGTGACCGCAGACAGGCATCGAAGGCCTAAAATAATAACACATGGCTGTAGGCAATTTTAAATTGGTTCCAGGGGTACACGGGCAGCAGTGGCCTGGTCAGTGTAGTAGTAGTAGAAATTACGGACCGCAGACAGGCATCGAAGGCCTAAAATAAAAAAATTGGGCTGGCTGTAGGCAATTTTAAATTGGTTCCAGGGGTACACGGGCAGCAGTGGTGTGGTCAGTGGAGGCATAGTGGAAGGAGTGACCGCAGACAGGCTTCGAAGGCCTAACATAACAAAAATGTCAATACAATGGTATTGTCAGTGGCAGGCATTGAAGGATGTCAGCGCATAGACTAAACATTGGTGGAGCTGTGAGATAATTTTGCAAGTGGTAGAGCACTGTTTGAGCTGGGGGGGGGAACTGTCTTGTGGCCGGCGGTACAGGCCCAGGGCCCCTCATATTACAACGGTGTGTCTGACGTTGGGTGCGCACCACCACCGCCAGAGACACTTTATTGTACTAGGAGGGACCCAGTGGCAGTGCCGTCGACCAAAAGCGGGCACACCCACCTCTTCAGACAAACAGCACTCTCACGGGTGCTGTCGCCAAGTGTCGATACCACGGCCCCGTGTGGGGAGTTTGGCCATTTAGTGAGGTGTAAACATGTCGTATGCTGGACAATCAGGTGCAGAAAATTACGAGATTGGAAAAGGCATTCAGAATAGTCCACAGGCAAGACCTTTTCATAGGAAAGCTAGGTGTCAGCCGGGCAAGGTGGGGCAAAAGATTTCGAAATCCAGTTGTGGTTCATTTTAATGAAGGTTAGATCATCTACATTTTGGGTAGCCAGACGAGTCCTTTTTTCTGTTAGTATTGAACCTGCAGCACTGAATACTCTTTCTGATAGGACACTAGCTGCCGGGCAAGCAAGCTCCTGCAATGCATATTCTGCCAATTCTGGCCAGGTGTCTAATTTTGATGCCCAGTAATCAAATGGGAATGACGGTTGAGGGAGAACATCGATAAGGGATGAAAAATAGTTTGTAACCATACTGGACAAATGTTGTCTCCTGTCACTTTGAATTGATGCTGCAGTACCTGTCCTGTCTGCGGTCATAGCAAAATCACTCCACAACCTGGTCAGAAAACCCCTCTGGCCAACGCCACTTCTGATTTCTGCCCCTCTAACTCCTCTGGTCTGCTGGCCCCTGCAGCTCGTGTGAGAACGATCACGGGCGCTGTGTGCAGGGAATGCCAGAAGCAAACGGTCAACAAGAGTTGATTGTTTGGTTGCTAATATTAGTTCCAAGTTCTCATGTGGCATTATATTTTGCAATTTGCCTTTATAGCGAGGATCAAGGAGGCAGGCCAACCAGTAATCGTCATCGTTCATCATTTTAGTCATGCGTGTGTCCCTTTTGAGGATACGTAAGGCATAATCCGCCATGTGGGCCAAAGTTCCAGTTCTCAAATCTGCGGTTGTGCTTGGTTGAGGGGCAGTTTCAGGCAAATCCACGTCACTTGTGTCCCTCCAAAAACCAGAACCCGGCCTTGCCGCGCCACCAATTTCCAGTGGCCCCGGAAAAGCTTCCTCATTAAAAATATAATCATCCCCATCATCCTCCTCGTCCTCCTCCTCCTCTTCACCCGCTAACTCGTCCTGTACACTGCCCTGGCCAGACAATGGCTGACTGTCATCAAGGCTTTCCTCTTCCTCAGCTGCAGACGCCTGATCCTTTATGTGCGTCAAACTTTGCATCAGCAGACGCATTAGGGGGATGCTCATGCTTATTATGGCGTTGTCTGCACTAACCAGCCGTGTGCATTCCTCAAAACACTGAAGGACTTGACACATGTCTTGAATCTTCGACCACTGCACACCTGACAACTCCATGTCTGCCATCCTACTGCCTGCCCGTGTATGTGTATCCTCCCACAAAAACATAACAGCCCGCCTCTGTTCGCACAGTCTCTGAAGCATGTGCAGTGTTGAGTTCCACCTTGTTGCAATGTCTATGATTAGGCGATGCTGGGGAAGGTTCAAAGAACGCTGATAGGTCTGCATACGGCTGGAGTGTACGGGCGAACGGCGGATATGTGAGCAAAGTCCACGCACTTTGAGGAGCAGGTCGGATAACCCCGGATAACTTTTCAGGAAGCACTGCACCACCAGGTTTAAGGTGTGAGCCAGGCAAGGAATGTGTTTCAGTTGGGAAAGGGAGATGGCAGCCATGAAATTCCTTCCGTTATCACTCACTACCTTGCCTGCCTCAAGATCTACAGTGCCCAGCCACGACTGCGTTTCTTTCTGCAAGAACTCGGACAGAACTTCCGCGGTGTGTCTGTTGTCGCCCAAACACTTCATAGCCAATACAGCCTGCTGACGTTTGCCAGTAGCTGCCCCATAATGGGAGACCTGGTGTGCAACAGTGGCAGCTGCGGATGGAGTGGTTGTGCGACTGCGGTCTGTGGACGAGCTCTCGCTTCTGCAGGAGGACGAAGAGGAGGAGGAGGGGGTGCGAACGGCTACAGCCAACTGTTTCCTAGACCGTGGGCTAGGCAGAACTGTCCCAAACTTGCTGTCCCCTGTGGACCCTGCATCCACAACATTCACCCAGTGTGCCGTGATGGACACGTAACGTCCCTGGCCATGCCTACTGGTCCATGCATCTGTTGTGCTCACAGATTGCCTGAGTGCATGGACGATGCGCTCTTTAACATGCTGGTGGAGGGCTGGGATGGCTTTTCTGGAAAAAAAGTGTCGACTGGGTAGCTCGTAGCGTGGTACAGCGTAGTCCATCAGGGCTTTGAAAGCTTCGCTTTCAACTAACCGGTAGGGCATCATCTCTAACGAGATTAGTCTAGCTATGTGGGCATTCAAACCCTGTGTACGCGGATGCAAGGCTAAGTACTTCCTTTTTCTAACCATAGTCTCATGTAGGGTGAGCTGGACTGGAGAGCTGGAGATCGTGGAACTAGCGGGGGTGCCTGTGGACATGGCAGACTGAGAGACGGTGGGAGATGGTATTGTTGCCGCCGGTGCCCTAGATGCAGTGTTTCCTACTACGAAACTGGTGATTCCCTGACCCTGACTGCTTTGGCCTGGCAAAGAAACCTGCACAGATACTGCAGGTGGTGCGGAAAATGGTGGCCCTACACTGCCGGAAGGGATGTTGCGTTGCTGACTAGCTTCATTGGCCGAGGGTGCTACAACCTTAAGGGACGTTTGGTAGTAAGTCCAGGCTTGCAAATGCATGGTGGTTAAATGTCTATGCATGCAACTTGTATTGAGACTTTTCAGATTCTGTCCTCTGCTTAAGGTAGTTGAACATTTTTGACAGATGACTTTGCGCTGATCAATTGGATGTTGTTTAAAAAAATGCCAGACTGCACTCTTTCTAGCATCGGATACTTTTTCAGGCATTGCAGACTGAGCTTTAACCGGATGGCCACGCTGTCCTCCAACAGGTTTTGGCTTTGCCACGCGTTTTGGGCAAGATACGGGCCCGGCAGATGGAACCTGTTGCGATGTTGATGCCTGCTGCGGCCCCTCCTCCTCCGCTTCAGAACTGCTGCCGCCTGCACCCTGTTCCCCCAATGGCTGCCAATCGGGGTCAAGAACTGGGTCATCTATTACCTCTTCTTGTAGCTCGTGTGCAACTTCGTCTGTGTCACCGTGTCGGTCGGTGGTATAGCATTCGTGATGGGGCAACATAGTCTCATCAGGGTCTGATTCTTGATCATTACCCTGCGAGGGCAATGTTGTGGTCTGAGTCAAAGGACCAGCATAGCAGTCTGGCTGTGGCTGTGCATCAGTGCACTCCATGTCAGATTCAACTTGTAATGGGCATGGACTGTTAACTGCTTCACTTTGTAAGCCAGGGACGGTATGTGTAAAGAGCTCCATGGAGTAACCCGTTGTGTCGCCTGTTGCATTCTTCTCTGTTGTTGTTTTTGCTGAAGAGGACAAGGAAGCGACTTGTCCCTGACCGTGAACATCCACTAACGACGCGCTGCTTTGACATTTACCAGTTTCACGAGAGGAGGCAAAAGAGCTAGAGGCTGAGTCAGCAAGATAAGCCAAAACTTGCTCTTGCTGCTCCGGCTTTAAAAGCGGTTTTCCTACTCCCAGAAAAGGGAGCGTTCGAGGCCTTGTGTAGCCAGACGACGAACCTGGCTCCACAGCTCCAGACTTAGGTGCAATATTTTTTTTCCCACGACCAGCTGATGCTCCACCACTACCACTACCCTCATTACCAGCTGACAATGAACGCCCCCGGCCACGACCTCTTCCACCAGACTTCCTCATTGTTTTAAAAACGTAAACAAACTAACGGTATTTGTTGCTGTCACACAAATTACACGGTGAGCTATAACTTCAGTATGATTTAGCTACCCCTTTACAGGTGAGTGAGACCACAACGAAAATCAGGCACAATGTTACACACTCTGTTGTTGGTGGCAACAAATGAGAGAGATGCCACACACGCAGGACTGTCACTGAAGCACAAATGTAAATATTAATCTCCCACTGATTTGATTTTTTTTTTTTCAGGGAGACTTTAGGAAAAATAAATAATAGAATAAAATGATTTTTTCAGGAAGAATTTAGAAACCAAATAAAATAAAATGATTTTTTCAGGGAGAATTTAGAAAACAAATAAAACAAAAAAAGGCTTTCTATGGCCCACTGAGTGAGAGATGACGCACACAGGAGTCAGGAGTGGCACACAAGCCCAGAGGCCAATATTTATCTCCCACTGATTGATGTAGTGATTTTTTCAGGTAGATTTTGGAACCCAAATCAAGCTAAAAAAAATAATAGGCTTTCTATGGCCCACAATTGGAGAGAGAGAGAGAGAGAGATGGCACACCCAGGAGTCAAGACTGGCACACAAGCAGAAAGGGCAATATTAATCTCCCACTGATTTGATTTTTTTTTTTTTAAGAGAGACTTTAGGAAAAAAAAATAATAGAATAAAATGATTTTTTCAGGAAGAATTTAGAAACCAAATAAAATAAAATGATTTTTTCAGGGAGAATTTAGAAAACAAATAAAACAAAAAAAGGCTTTCTATGGCCCACTGAGTGAGAGATGACGCACACAGGAGTCAGGAGTGGCACACAAGCCCAGAGGCCAATATTTATCTCCCACTGATTGATGTAGTGATTTTTTCAGGTAGATTTTGGAACCCAAATCAAGCTAAAAAAAAATAGGCTTTCTATGGCCCACAATTGGAGAGAGAGAGAGAGATGGCACACCCAGGAGTCAAGACTGGCACACAAGCAGAAAGGGCAATATTAATCTCCCACTGATTTGTTTTTGTTTTTGTTTTTTTCAGGGAGACTTTAGGAAAAAAAAATAATAGAATAAAATGATTTTTTCAGGAAGAATTTAGAAACCAAATAAAATAAAATGATTTTTTCAGGGAGAATTTAGAAAACAAATAAAACAAAAAAAGGCTTTCTATGGCCCACTGAGTGAGAGATGACGCACACAGGAGTCAGGAGTGGCACACAAGCCCAGAGGCCAATATTTATCTCCCACTGATTGATGTAGTGATTTTTTCAGGTAGATTTTGGAACCCAAATCAAGCTAAAAAAATAATAGGCTTTCTATGGCCCACAATTGGAGAGAGAGAGAGAGAGAGATGGCACACCCAGGAGTCAAGACTGGCACACAAGCAGAAAGGGCAATATTAATCTCCCACTGATTTGTTTTTGTTTGTTTTTTCAGGGAGACTTTAGGAAAAAAAAATAATAGAATAAAATGATTTTTTCAGGAAGAATTTAGAAACCAAATAAAATAAAATGATTTTTTCAGGGAGAATTTAGAAAACAAATAAAACAAAAAAAGGCTTTCTATGGCCCACTGAGTGAGAGATGACGCACACAGGAGTCAGGAGTGGCACACAAGCCCAGAGGCCAATATTTATCTCCCACTGATTGATGTAGTGATTTTTTCAGGTAGATTTTGGAACCCAAATCAAGCTAAAAAAATAATAGGCTTTCTATGGCCCACAATTGGAGAGAGAGAGAGAGATGGCACACCCAGGAGTCAAGACTGGCACACAAACAGAAAGGGCAATATTAATCTCCCACTGATTTGTTTTTTTTTGTTTTTTTTTCAGGGAGACTTTAGGAAAAAGAAACAATAGAATAAAATGATTTTTTCAGGAAGAATTTAGAAACCAAATAAAATAAAATGATTTTTTCAGGGAGAATTTAGAAAACAAATAAAACAAAAAAAGGCTTTCTATGGCCCACTGAGTGAGAGATGACGCACACAGGAGTCAGGAGTGGCACACAAGCCCAGAGGCCAATATTTTTCTCCCACTGATTGATGTAGTGATTTTTTCAGGTAGATTTTGGAACCCAAATCAAGCTAAAAAAATAATAGGCTTTCTATGGCCCACAATTGGAGAGAGAGAGAGATGGCACACCCAGGAGTCAAGACTGGCACACAAGCAGAAAGGGCAATATTAATCTCCCACTGATTTGTTTTTTTTTGTTTTTTTTCAGGGAGACTTTAGGAAAAAGAAACAATAGAATAAAATGATTTTTTCAGGAAGAATTTAGAAACCAAATAAAATAAAATGATTTTTTCAGGGAGAATTTAGAAAACAAATAAAACAAAAAAAGGCTTTCTATGGCCCACTGAGTGAGAGATGACGCACACAGGAGTCAGGAGTGGCACACAAGCCCAGAGGCCAATATTTATCTTCCACTGATTGATGTAGTGATTTTTTCAGGTAGATTTTGGAACTCAAATCAAGCTAAAAAAATAATAGGCTTTCTATGGCCCACAATTGGAGAGAGAGAGAGATGGCACACCCAGGAGTCAAGACTGGCACACAAGCAGAAAGGGCAATATTAATCTCCCACTGATTTGTTTTTTTTGTTTTTTTTCAGGGAGACTTTAGGAAAAAAAAATAATAGAATGCAATGATTTTTTCAGGAAGAATTTAGAAACCAAATAAAATAAAATGATTTTTTTCAGGGAGAATTTAGAAAACAAATAAAACAAAAAAAGGCTTTCTATGGCCCACTGAGTGAGAGATGACGCACACAGGAGTCAGGAGTGGCACACAAGCCCAGAGGCCAATATTTATCTCCCACTGATTGATGTAGTGATTTTTTCAGGTAGATTTTGGAACCCAAATCAAGCTAAAAAAATAATAGGCTTTCTATGGCCCACAATTGGAGAGAGAGAGAGAGATGGCACACCCAGGAGTCAAGACTGGCACACAAGCAGAAAGGGCAATATTAATCTCCCACTGATTTGTTTTTTTTGTTTTTTTTCAGGGAGACTTTAGGAAAAAAAAATAATAGAATGCAATGATTTTTTCAGGAAGAATTTAGAAACCAAATAAAATAAAATGATTTTTTCAGGGAGAATTTAGAAAACAAATAAAACAAAAAAAGGCTTTCTATGGCCCACTGAGTGAGAGATGACGCACACAGGAGTCAGGAGTGGCACACAAGCCCAGAGGCCAATATTTATCTCCCACTGATTGATGTAGTGATTTTTTCAGGTAGATTTTGGAACCCAAATCAAGCTAAAAAAATAATAGGCTTTCTATGGCCCACAATTGGAGAGAGAGAGAGAGATGGCACACCCAGGAGTCAAGACTGGCACACAAGCAGAAAGGGCAATATTAATCTCCCACTGATTTGTTTTTTTTTGTTTTTTTTTCAGGGAGACTTTAGGAAAAAAAAATAATAGAATAAAATGATTTTTTCAGGAAGAATTTAGAAACCAAATAAAATAAAATGATTTTTTCAGGGAGAATTTAGAAAACAAATAAAACAAAAAAAGGCTTTCTATGGCCCACTGAGTGAGAGATGACGCACACAGGAGTCAGGAGTGGCACACAAGTCCAGAGGCCAATATTTATCTCCCACTGATTGATGTAGTGATTTTTCAGGTAGATTTTGGAACCCAAATCAAGCTAAAAAATAATAGGCTTTCTATGGCCCACAATTGGAGAGAGAGAGAGAGAGATGGCACACCCAGGAGTCAAGACTGGCACACAAGCAGAAAGGGCAATATTAATCTCCCACTGATTTGATTTTTTTTTTTTTTCAGGGAGACTTTAGGAAAAAAAAATAATAGAATAAAATGATTTTTTCAGGAAGAATTTAGAAACCAAATAAAATAAAATGATTTTTTCAGGGAGAATTTAGAAAACAAATAAAACAAAAAAAGGCTTTCTATGGCCCACTGAGTGAGAGATGACGCACACAGGAGTCAGGAGTGGCACACAAGCCCAGAGGCCAATATTTATCTCCCACTGATTGATGTAGTGATTTTTTCAGGTAGATTTTGGAACCCAAATCAAGCTAAAAAAATAATAGGCTTTCTATGGCCCACAATTGGAGAGAGAGAGAGAGATGGCACACCCAGGAGTCAAGACTGGCACACAAGCAGAAAGGGCAATATTAATCTCCCACTGATTTGTTTTTGTTTGTTTTTTCAGGGAGACTTTAGGGAAAAAAAATAATAGAATAAAATGATTTTTTCAGGAAGAATTTGGAAACCAAATAAAATAAAATGATTTTTTCAGGGAGAATTTAGAAAACAAATAAAACAAAAAAAGGCTTTCTATGGCCCACTGAGTGAGAGATGACGCACACAGGAGTCAGGAGTGGCACACAAGCCCAGAGGCCAATATTTATCTCCCACTGATTGATGTAGTGATTTTTTCAGGTAGATTTTGGAACCCAAATCAAGCTAAAAAAATAATAGGCTTTCTATGGCCCACAATTGGAGAGAGAGAGAGAGATGGCACACCCAGGAGTCAAGACTGGCACACAAGCAGAAAGGGCAATATTAATCTCCCACTGATTTGTTTTTTTTTGTTTTTTTTTCAGGGAGACTTTAGGAAAAAGAAACAATAGAATAAAATGATTTTTTCAGGAAGAATTTAGAAACCAAATAAAATAAAATGATTTTTTCAGGGAGAATTTAGAAAACAAATAAAACAAAAAAAGGCTTTCTATGGCCCACTGAGTGAGAGATGACGCACACAGGAGTCAGGAGTGGCACACAAGCCCAGAGGCCAATATTTATCTCCCACTGATTGATGTAGTGATTTTTTCAGGTAGATTTTGGAACCCAAATCAAGCTAAAAAAATAATAGGCTTTCTATGGCCCACAATTGGAGAGAGAGAGAGATGGCACACCCAGGAGTCAAGACTGGCACACAAGCAGAAAGGGCAATATTAATCTCCCACTGATTTGTTTTTTTTGTTTTTTTTCAGGGAGACTTTAGGAAAAAGAAACAATAGAATAAAATGATTTTTTCAGGAAGAATTTAGAAACCAAATAAAATAAAATGATTTTTTCAGGGAGAATTTAGAAAACAAATAAAACAAAAAAAGGCTTTCTATGGCCCACTGAGTGAGAGATGACGCACACAGGAGTCAGGAGTGGCACACAAGCCCAGAGGCCAATATTTATCTTCCACTGATTGATGTAGTGATTTTTTCAGGTAGATTTTGGAACTCAAATCAAGCTAAAAAAATAATAGGCTTTCTATGGCCCACAATTGGAGAGAGAGAGAGATGGCACACCCAGGAGTCAAGACTGGCACACAAGCAGAAAGGGCAATATTAATCTCCCACTGATTTGTTTTTTTTGTTTTTTTTCAGGGAGACTTTAGGAAAAAAAAATAATAGAATGCAATGATTTTTTCAGGAAGAATTTAGAAACCAAATAAAATAAAATGATTTTTTCAGGGAGAATTTAGAAAACAAATAAAACAAAAAAAGGCTTTCTATGGCCCACTGAGTGAGAGATGACGCACACAGGAGTCAGGAGTGGCACACAAGCCCAGAGGCCAATATTTATCTCCCACTGATTGATGTAGTGATTTTTTCAGGTAGATTTTGGAACCCAAATCAAGCTAAAAAAATAATAGGCTTTCTATGGCCCACAATTGGAGAGAGAGAGAGAGATGGCACACCCAGGAGTCAAGACTGGCACACAAGCAGAAAGGGCAATATTAATCTCCCACTGATTTGTTTTTTTTTGTTTTTTTTTCAGGGAGACTTTAGGAAAAAAAAATAATAGAATAAAATGATTTTTTCAGGAAGAATTTAGAAACCAAATAAAATAAAATGATTTTTTCAGGGAGAATTTAGAAAACAAATAAAACAAAAAAAGGCTTTCTATGGCCCACTGAGTGAGAGATGACGCACACAGGAGTCATGAGTGGCACACAAGTCCAGAGGCCAATATTTATCTCCCACTGATTGATGTAGTGATTTTTTCAGGTAGATTTTGGAACCCAAATCAAGCTAAAAAAATAATAGGCTTTCTATGGCCCACAATTGGAGAGAGAGAGAGAGATGGCACACCCAGGAGTCAAGACTGGCACACAAGCAGAAAGGGCAATATTAATCTCCCACTGATTTGATTTTTTTTTGTTTTCAGGGAGACTTTAGGAAAAAGAAACAATAGAATAAAATGATTTTTTCAGGAAGAATTTAGAAACCAAATAAAATAAAATGATTTTTTCAGGGAGAATTTAGAAAACAAATAAAACAAAAAAAGGCTTTCTATGGCCCACTGAGTGAGAGATGACGCACAGAGGACTCAGGAGTGGCACAAAGCCCAGAGGCCAATATTTATCTCCCACTGATTGATGTAGTGATTTTTTCAGGTAGATTTTGGAACCCAAATCAAGCTAAAAAAATAATAGGCTTTCTATGGCCCACAATTGGAGAGAGAGAGAGATGGCACACCCAGGAGTCAAGACTGGCACACAAGCAGAAAGGGCAATATTAATCTCCCACTGATTTGTTTTTTTTTGTTTTTTTTTCAGGGAGACTTTAGGAAAAAAAAATAATAGAATAAAATGATTTTTTCAGGAAGAATTTAGAAACCAAATAAAATAAAATGATTTTTTCAGGGAGAA
This sequence comes from Ranitomeya imitator, assembly GCF_032444005.1. Classification (NCBI taxonomy): domain Eukaryota; kingdom Metazoa; phylum Chordata; class Amphibia; order Anura; family Dendrobatidae; genus Ranitomeya; species Ranitomeya imitator. Next base: position 409,368,655 of record NC_091282.1, on the reverse strand, counting down.
TTTAGAAAACAAATAAAACAAAAAAAGGCTTTCTATGGCCCACTGAGTGAGAGATGACGCACACAGGAGTCAGGAGTGGCACACAAGTCCAGAGGCCAATATTTATCTCCCACTGATTGATGTAGTGATTTTTCAGGTAGATTTTGGAACCCAAATCAAGCTAAAAAAATAATAGGCTTTCTATGGCCCACAATTGGAGAGAGAGAGAGAGATGGCACACCCAGGAGTCAAGACTGGCACACAAGCAGAAAGGGCAATATTAATCTCCCACTGATTTGATTTTTTTTTTTTTTCAGGGAGACTTTAGGAAAAAAAAATAATAGAATAAAATGATTTTTTCAGGAAGAATTTAGAAACCAAATAAAATAAAATGATTTTTTCAGGGAGAATTTAGAAAACAAATAAAACAAAAAAAGGCTTTCTATGGCCCACTGAGTGAGAGATGACGCACACAGGAGTCAGGAGTGGCACACAAGCCCAGAGGCCAATATTTATCTCCCACTGATTGATGTAGTGATTTTTTCAGGTAGATTTTGGAACCCAAATCAAGCTAAAAAAATAATAGGCTTTCTATGGCCCACAATTGGAGAGAGAGAGAGAGATGGCACACCCAGGAGTCAAGACTGGCACACAAGCAGAAAGGGCAATATTAATCTCCCACTGATTTGTTTTTGTTTGTTTTTTCAGGGAGACTTTAGGGAAAAAAAATAATAGAATAAAATGATTTTTTCAGGAAGAATTTGGAAACCAAATAAAATAAAATGATTTTTTCAGGGAGAATTTAGAAAACAAATAAAACAAAAAAAGGCTTTCTATGGCCCACTGAGTGAGAGATGACGCACACAGGAGTCAGGAGTGGCACACAAGCCCAGAGGCCAATATTTATCTCCCACTGATTGATGTAGTGATTTTTTCAGGTAGATTTTGGAACCCAAATCAAGCTAAAAAAATAATAGGCTTTCTATGGCCCACAATTGGAGAGAGAGAGAGAGATGGCACACCCAGGAGTCAAGACTGGCACACAAGCAGAAAGGGCAATATTAATCTCCCACTGATTTGTTTTTTTTTGTTTTTTTTTCAGGGAGACTTTAGGAAAAAGAAACAATAGAATAAAATGATTTTTTCAGGAAGAATTTAGAAACCAAATAAAATAAAATGATTTTTTCAGGGAGAATTTAGAAAACAAATAAAACAAAAAAAGGCTTTGTATGGCCCACTGAGTGAGAGATGACGCACACAGGAGTCAGGAGTGGCACACAAGCCCAGAGGCCAATATTTATCTCCCACTGATTGATGTAGTGATTTTTTCAGGTAGATTTTGGAACCCAAATCAAGCTAAAAAAATAATAGGCTTTCTATGGCCCACAATTGGAGAGAGAGAGAGATGGCACACCCAGGAGTCAAGACTGGCACACAAGCAGAAAGGGCAATATTAATCTCCCACTGATTTGTTTTTTTTGTTTTTTTTCAGGGAGACTTTAGGAAAAAGAAACAATAGAATAAAATGATTTTTTCAGGAAGAATTTAGAAACCAAATAAAATAAAATGATTTTTTCAGGGAGAATTTAGAAAACAAATAAAACAAAAAAAGGCTTTCTATGGCCCACTGAGTGAGAGATGACGCACACAGGAGTCAGGAGTGGCACACAAGCCCAGAGGCCAATATTTATCTTCCACTGATTGATGTAGTGATTTTTTCAGGTAGATTTTGGAACTCAAATCAAGCTAAAAAAATAATAGGCTTTCTATGGCCCACAATTGGAGAGAGAGAGAGATGGCACACCCAGGAGTCAAGACTGGCACACAAGCAGAAAGGGCAATATTAATCTCCCACTGATTTGTTTTTTTTGTTTTTTTTCAGGGAGACTTTAGGAAAAAAAAATAATAGAATGCAATGATTTTTTCAGGAAGAATTTAGAAACCAAATAAAATAAAATGATTTTTTCAGGGAGAATTTAGAAAACAAATAAAACAAAAAAAGGCTTTCTATGGCCCACTGAGTGAGAGATGACGCACACAGGAGTCAGGAGTGGCACACAAGCCCAGAGGCCAATATTTATCTCCCACTGATTGATGTATTGATTTTTTCAGGTAGATTTTGGAACCCAAATCAAGCTAAAAAAATAATAGGCTTTCTATGGCCCACAATTGGAGAGAGAGAGAGAGATGGCACACCCAGGAGTCAAGACTGGCACACAAGCAGAAAGGGCAATATTAATCTCCCACTGATTTGTTTTTTTTTGTTTTTTTTTCAGGGAGACTTTAGGAAAAAAAAATAATAGAATAAAATGATTTTTTCAGGAAGAATTTAGAAACCAAATAAAATAAAATGATTTTTTCAGGGAGAATTTAGAAAACAAATAAAACAAAAAAAGGCTTTCTATGGCCCACTGAGTGAGAGATGACGCACACAGGAGTCATGAGTGGCACACAAGTCCAGAGGCCAATATTTATCTCCCACTGATTGATGTAGTGATTTTTTCAGGTAGATTTTGGAACCCAAATCAAGCTAAAAAAATAATAGGCTTTCTATGGCCCACAATTGGAGAGAGAGAGAGAGATGGCACACCCAGGAGTCAAGACTGGCACACAAGCAGAAAGGGCAATATTAATCTCCCACTGATTTGATTTTTTTTTGTTTTCAGGGAGACTTTAGGAAAAAGAAACAATAGAATAAAATGATTTTTTCAGGAAGAATTTAGAAACCAAATAAAATAAAATGATTTTTTCAGGGAGAATTTAGAAAACAAATAAAACAAAAAAAGGCTTTCTATGGCCCACTGAGTGAGAGATGACGCACAGAGGACTCAGGAGTGGCACAAAGCCCAGAGGCCAATATTTATCTCCCACTGATTGATGTAGTGATTTTTTCAGGTAGATTTTGGAACCCAAATCAAGCTAAAAAAATAATAGGCTTTCTATGGCCCACAATTGGAGAGAGAGAGAGAGATGGCACACCCAGGAGTCAAGACTGGCACACAAGCAGAAAGGGCAATATTAATCTCCCACTGATTTGTTTTTTTTTTTTTTTTTTTCAGGGAGACTTTAGGAAAAAGAAACAATAGAATAAAATGATTTTTTCAGGAAGAATTTAGAAACCAAATAAAATAAAATGATTTTTTCAGGGAGAATTTAGAAAACAAATAAAACAAAAAAAGGCTTTCTATGGCCCACTGAGTGAGAGATGACGCACACAGGAGTCAGGAGTGGCACACAAGCCCAGAGGCCAATATTTATCTCCCACTGATTGATGTAGTGATTTTTTCAGGTAGATTTTGGAACCCAAATCAAGCTAAAAAAATAATAGGCTTTCTATGGCCCACAATTGGAGAGAGAGAGAGAGATGGCACACCCAGGAGTCAAGACTGGCACACAAGCAGAAAGGGCAATATTAATCTCCCACTGATTTGTTTTTTTTGTTTTTTTTTTCAGGGAGACTTTAGGAAAAAAAAATAATAGAATAAAATGATTTTTTCAGGAAGAATTTAGAAACCAAATAAAATAAAATGATTTTTTGAGGGAGAATTTAGAAAACAAATAAAACAAAAAAAGGCTTTCTATGGCCCACTGAGTGAGAGATGACGCACACAGGAGTCAGGAGTGGCACACAAGCCCAGAGGCCAATATTTATCTCCCACTGATTGATGTAGTGATTTTTTCAGGTAGATTTTGGAACCCAAATCAAGCTAAAAAAATAATAGGCTTTCTATGGCCCACAATTGGAGAGAGAGAGAGAGATGGCACACCCAGGAGTCAAGACTGGCACACAAGCAGAAAGGGCAATATTAATCTCCCACTGATTTGTTTTGTTTTGTTTTTTTCAGGGAGACTTTAGGAAAAAAAAATAATAGAATGCAATGATTTTTTCAGGAAGAATTTAGAAACCAAATAAAATAAAATGATTTTTTCAGGGAGAATTTAGAAAACAAATAAAACAAAAAAAGGCTTTCTATGGCCCACTGAGTGAGAGATGACGCACACAGGAGTCAGGAGTGGCACACAAGCCCAGAGGCCAATATTTATCTCCCACTGATTGATGTAGTGATTTTTTCAGGTAGATTTTGGAACCCAAATCAAGCTAAAAAAATAATAGGCTTTCTATGGCCCACAATTGGAGAGAGAGAGAGAGATGGCACACCCAGGAGTCAAGACTGGCACACAAGCAGAAAGGGCAATATTAATCTCCCACTGATTTGTTTTGTTTTGTTTTTTTCAGGGAGACTTTAGGAAAAAAAAATAATAGAATGCAATGATTTTTTCAGGAAGAATTTAGAAACCAAATAAAATAAAATGATTTTTTCAGGGAGAATTTAGAAAACAAATAAAACAAAAAAAGGCTTTCTATGGCCCACTGAGTGAGAGATGACGCACACAGGAGTCAGGAGTGGCACACAAGCCCAGAGGCCAATATTTATCTCCCACTGATTGATGTAGTGATTTTTTCAGGTAGATTTTGGAACCCAAATCAAGCTAAAAAAATAATAGGCTTTCTATGGCCCACTATTTGTGAGAGAGATGGCACGCTCAGGACTGGCACACAAGCCCAGAGGCCAATATTAATCTCCCACTTTTTTTTTTTTGTTCCAGGGAAAATTTATAAACCCAATAAAAAAAATAATAAATAGGCTTTCTATGGCCCACTATCTGAGAGAGAGAGATGGCACGCTTAGGACTGGCACACAAGCCCAAAGGCCAATATTAATCTCCCTTTTTTTTTCAGGGAGAATTTATAAAACCAAAAAAAAAAAAAATAAATAGGCTTTCTATGGCCCACTATTTGTGAGAGAGATGGCACGCTCAGGACTGGCACACAAGCCCAGAGGCCAATATTAATCTCCCACTTTTTTTTTTTTTGTTCCAGGGAAAATTTATAAACCCAATAAAAAAAATAATAAATAGGCTTTCTATGGCCCACTATCTGAGAGAGAGAGATGGCACGCTTAGGACTGGCACACAAGCCCAAAGGCCAATATTAATCTCCCACTGATTGATTTATTGATTTTTTCAGGTAGATTTTAGAACCCAAATCAAGCAAAAAAATAAATAGGCTTTCTATGGCCCACTGACTGAGAGATGGCACACACAGGAGTCAAGACTGGCACACAAGCAGAAAGGGCAATATTAATCTCCCACTGATTTGTTTTTATTTGTTTTTTTCAGGGAGACTTTAGGAAAAAAAATAATAGAATAAAATGATTTTTTCAGGAAGAATTTAGAAACCAAATAAAATAAAATGATTTTTTCAGGGAGAATTTAGAAAACAAATAAAACAAAAAAAGGCTTTCTATGGCCCACTGAGTGAGAGATGACGCACACAGGAGTCAGGAGTGGCACACAAGCCCAGAGGCCAATATTTATCTCCCACTGATTGATGTAGTGATTTTTTCAGGTAGATTTTGGAACCCAAATCAAGCTAAAAAAATAATAGGCTTTCTATGGCCCACAATTGGAGAGAGAGAGAGAGATGGCACACCCAGGAGTCAAGACTGGCACACAAGCAGAAAGGGCAATATTAATCTCCCACTGATTTGTTTTTTTTTTTTTTTTCAGGGAGACTTTAGGAAAAAAAAATAATAGAATGCAATGATTTTTTCAGGAAGAATTTAGAAACCAAATAAAATAAAATGATTTTTTCAGGGAGAATTTAGAAAACAAATAAAACAAAAAAAGGCTTTCTATGGCCCACTGAGTGAGAGATGACGCACACAGGAGTCAGGAGTGGCACACAAGCCCAGAGGCAAATATTTATCTCCCACTGATTGATGTAGTGATTTTTTCAGGTAGATTTTGGAACCCAAATCAAGCTAAAAAAATAATAGGCTTTCTATGGCCCACAATTGGAGAGAGAGAGAGAGATGGCACACCCAGGAGTCAAGACTGGCACACAAGCAGAAAGGGCAATATTAATCTCCCACTGATTTGTTTTTTTTTGTTTTTTCAGGGAGACTTTAGGAAAAAAAAATAATAGAATAAAATGATTTTTTCAGGAAGAATTTAGAAACCAAATAAAATAAAATTATTTTTTCAGGGAGAATTTAGAAAACATATAAAACAAAAAAAAGGCTTTCTATGGCCCACTGAGTGAGAGATGACGCACACAGGAGTCAGGAGTGGCACACAAGCCCAGAGGCCAATATTTATCTCCCACTGATTGATGTAGTGATTTTTTCAGGTAGATTTTGGAACCCAAATCAAGCTAAAAAAATAATAGGCTTTCTATGGCCCACAATTGGAGAGAGAGAGAGAGATGGCACACCCAGGAGTCAAGACTGGCACACAAGCAGAAAAGGCAATATTAATCTCCCACTGATTTGTTTTTTTTTTTTTTTTTTCAGGGAGACTTTAGGAAAAAAAAAAAATAGAATAAAATGATTTTTTCAGGAAGAATTTAGAAACCAAATAAAATAAAATGATTTTTTCAGGGAGAATTTAGAAAACAAATAAAACAAAAAAAGGCTTTCTATGGCCCACTGAGTGAGAGATGACGCACACAGGAGTCAGGAGTGGCACACAAGCCCAGAGGCCAATATTTATCTCCCACTGATTGATGTAGTGATTTTTTCAGGTAGATTTTGGAACCCAAATCAAGCTAAAAAAATAATAGGCTTTCTATGGCCCACAATTGGAGAGAGAGAGAGAGATGGCACACCCAGGAGTCAAGACTGGCACACAAGCAGAAAGGGCAATATTAATCTCCCACTGATTTGTTTTTTTTTTTTTCAGGGAGACTTTAGGAAAAAAAAATAATAGAATAAAATGATTTTTTCAGGAAGAATTTAGAAACCAAATAAAATAAAATGATTTTTTCAGGGAGAATTTAGAAAACAAATAAAACAAAAAAAGGCTTTCTATGGCCCACTGAGTGAGAGATGACGCACACAGGAGTCAGGAGTGGCACACAAGCCCAGAGGCCAATATTTATCTCCCACTGATTGATGTAGTGATTTTTTCAGGTAGATTTTGGAACCCAAATCAAGCTAAAAAAATAATAGGCTTTCTATGGCCCACAATTGGAGAGAGAGAGAGAGATGGCACACCCAGGAGTCAAGACTGGCACACAAGCAGAAAGGGCAATATTAATCTCCCACTGATTTGTTTTTTTTGTTTTTTTTCAGGGAGACTTTAGGAAAAAAAAATAATAGAATAAAATGATTTTTTCAGGAAGAATTTAGAAACCAAATAAAATAAAATGATTTTTTCAGGGAGAATTTAGAAAACAAATAAAACAAAAAAAGGCTTTCTATGGCCCACTGAGTGAGAGATGACGCACACAGGAGTCAGGAGTGGCACACAAGCCCAGAGGCCAATATTTATCTCCCACTGATTGATTTATTGATTTTTTCAGGTAGAATTTAGAACCCAAATCAACCAAAAACATAAATAGGCTTTCTATGGCCCACTATTTGTGAGAGAGATGGCACGCTCAGGACTGGCACACAAGCCCAGAGGCCAATATTAATCTCCCACTTTTTATTTTTTTTCAGGGAAAATTTATAAACCCAATAAAAAAATAAATAAATAGGCTTTCTATGGCCCACTATCTGAGAGAGAGAGATGGCACGCTCAGGACTGGCACACAAGCCCAGAGGCCAATATTAATCTCCCACTTTTTATTTTTTTTCAGGGAAAATTTATAAACCCAATAAAAAAATAAATAAATAGGCTTTCTATGGCCCACTATCTGAGAGAGAGAGATGGCACGCTTAGGACTGGCACACAAGCCCAAAGGCCAATATTAATCTCCCTTTTTTTTTTCAGGGAGAATTTATAAAACCAAAAAAAAAAAAATAAATAGGCTTTCTATGGCCCACTATTTGTGAGAGAGATGGCACGCTCAGGACTGGCACACAAGCCCAGAGGCCAATATTAATCTCCCACTTTTTTTTTTTGTTCCAGGGAAAATTTATAAACCCAATAAAAAAAATAATAAATAGGCTTTCTATGGCCCACTATCTGAGAGAGAGAGATGGCACGCTTAGGACTGGCACACAAGCCCAAAGGCCAATATTAATCTCCCACTGATTGACTTATTGATTTTTTCAGGTAGAATTTAGAACCCAAATAAAGCAAAAAAAAAAAAAAAATGGGCTTTCTATGGCCCACTGAGTGAGTGATGATGCACACAGGAGTCAGGAGTGGCACACAAGCCCTGAGGCCAATATTTTTCTCCCACTGATTGATGTAGTGATTTTTTCAGGTAGATTTTAGAACCCAAATCAAGCAAAAAAATAAATAGGCTTTCTATGGCCCACTGACTGAGAGATGGCACACACAGGAGTCAAGAGTGGCACACAAGCCCTGAGGCCAATATTTTTCTCCCACTGATTGATGTAGTGATTTTTTCAGGTAGATTTTATAACCCAAATCAAGCAAAAAAATAAATAGGCTTTCTATGGCCCACTGAGTGAGAGATGGCACACACAGGGATGGCACTCTAGCAGAAATGTCAATCTTAATCTCCCACAAAAAAAAAAAAAAAAAAAACAGGGAGTGTCCTTCAATTACTATCTCCCTGCAGTAATCTCAGCCAGGTATGGCAGGCAGCAATAAGGAGTGGACTGATGCACAAATTAAATAAAAAGTGTGGACAAACAAAAAAGATAGCTGTGCAGAAAGGAAGGAACAAGAGGATTTGTGCTTTGAAAAAAGCAGTTGGTTTGCACAGCGGCGTACACACAGCAATGCAGCTATCAGGGAGCCTTCTAGGGCAGCCCAATGAGCTACAGCGCTGAGGGGAAAAAAAAAAAATGTAGCTTCCACTGTCCCTGCACACCGAAGGTGGTGTTGGGCAGTGGAAATCGCTACAGCACAAGCGGTTTGGTGGTTAATGGACCCTGCCTAACGCTATCCCTGCTTCTGACGAAGCGGCAGCAACCTCTCCCTAAGCTCAGATCAGCAGCAGTAACATGGCGGTCGGCGGGAACGCCCCTTTATAGCCCCTGTGACGCCGCAGACAGCAAGCCAATCACTGCAATGCCCTTCTCTAAGATGGTGGGGACCAGGACCTATGTCATCACGCTGCCCACACTCTGCGTTTACCTTCATTGGCTGAGAAATGGCGCTTTTCGCGTCATTGAAACGCGACTTTGGCGCGAAAGTCGCGTACCGCATGGCCGACCCCGCACAGGGGTCGGATCGGGTTTCATGAAACCCGACTTTGCCAAAAGTCGGCGACTTTTGAAAATGAACGACCCGTTTCGCTCAACCCTAGTAAGAGCCATTCCTGCAACATCAGGTTTAGTAATTATCTTTCGTTATTCCATTTTATTGCATGTTATTGTATATACCATATTGTTTTGTTCCCATTTTGTATCATCTTTGTATATTTTTTAATAAACACTACCTGCCTTTCTGGATTATATATACTGTATAGTCTTTAATAGCTCTTTTCCCTTTGCTCTGTAAACCGCACACTTGAAGTCATATGCTACCTTTGACGGATGTACAGTCGACTTGCATAAACAATAGGTGACGGCAGCTAGTAGTGGTGCCTTTTTTGTTATTTTGGAGTTGGCAGTGCCCATAAAGGGGTATGTATATTCAATGCTTTGGAATTGGAGGTGTATACTGTATACCATACACTCACTGTGAGTTCCCAAATAACTGGCACAGTAGTGGAAGCATCACTCGTCATCCAATTGTGAAATTGTCCTGATCATTGGAAACAGCGGAGTTGTATCCTTGACAACTGGTGGCAGCAGTGGGATCAGTGTGACCTCCCTGGCTGTTAGTCTTGACAATTCTTAGACGGTTTACAGTGCTCCTGAAAAATTATTAGTGTAGCCTTATCCAAATAAAATATTAGTGGGTCTAATATAATTCAAGTTTGCCAAAATTTACTGTGAAATTCAATTTGCAGGGAAGTTTACTCTCCGCAAAATGAGTGATTCCTATTAGGCTCTGGGGTACATGTAACTTGTCAAATTCAAATAAAGTTAATATTCACCTCACCGCTCACCTGTCTTGGCACCCCAAGTGCCTCCAATGCCAGCTGTCTGCTATCAGGTCCTCGGGGCCTCTTCTTTCCGTAATCACACTGTGGTGCATTCTTACTAGAGTTGGGAAAATGTATTCAAGTTGAGTTGATTTCTACTAAAATATTACAAAAATCCAAATTCCCCAGAAAACTATAAAAAAATATTACTCACCTTTTTGGTCCACATTAGCTGATCGCTCTCCAATGTACCTTCCCTGAGTGTCATGATGTCACTGCAAGCACTATGACATTGGCCTCTTCAAAGTTGTAAGTCCCAGCTCAGGATGAGGGGCCCGGTGACCTGAAGATGCGGAAAGAACCAGATGGGTGAGGATAAGGAGTGCAGGGGAAAGGGACGTTAGTGGTAAGGAAAGTGTAAGGATTTTAAAAAAATATCCCCATATTATGTTTACTACGCTCTACAGTGTGGAGGTACAACAGAGATTAATAAGGGGCATAAAATTTGTGGAGAACAGCTTCTCCTCTAATCGAATTTCCCAGGAAAAACAATGCAAGGAGGCGAATTTAAGTTTTTGTGTCGTGATTGGCATACTGTATAACATCTTGTCTATTAATCAGAAGAGCTGGTGAGGCCAACATTCAGAGGAGGTGCACAGGGCTCTTGTCCGGCTACCATGATCTACTGATGTGACCACTGGCTCAGGGCCCAGTGAATATGTTTGTTCATCTCTAGTATCCATGACATAATGTTGCATGATTTTATTTTTTTCATGTTCTGTTTTAGTCAAAAGATCATTTGTTCGGAAAATACTACTGTGATTGCTGCATTGATTTGATATGTTGATTTTTTTTCCTCTTGTTTGATTTTCATGTCTTTTTCCTCCCAGATGCATAAATACATTCTTTAGCATATCCTTGCATCCAAACTGATTTTTTCTGCATGCCTTTTTGCTTATAAAATCAATTTCGAATTGCAAAGGATTGTTTATTATATTGAAACATCGATGCGGGATTTTGTTACAGACAGACAGACGGAAGTACCCCTTAGACAATTATATATATATATATAATTGTCTAAGGGGTACTTCCGTCTGTCTGTCTGTAACAAAACATATATATATAATTGTCTAATGGGTACTTCCGTCTGTCTGTCTGTAACAAAATATATATATAATTGTCTAAGTGGTACTTCCGTCTGTCTGTCTGTAACAAAATCCCGCATCGATGATTCAATCAGCGATGGGCACAGTCCGGCCGAGAATTAGTCCCTCCCTACTTCCGTCCAGTCAGTGCCCGGCACCCGCTCCATACTCCCCTCCAGTCAGCGCTGACACAGGGTTAATGGCAGCGTTAACGGACCGCGTTATGCCCCGTGTAACGCACTCCATTAACACTGCAATTAACCCTGTGTGACCAACTTTTTACTATTGATGCTGCCTATGCAGCATCAATAGTAAAAATAGTAAATATTAAAAATAATAAAAAAACAAAAAACTTGCTATTCTCACCTTCCGTCGTCCGCCGACGTGCGTGTGGCTGCCGCCAGCTTCCGTTCCCAGCGATGCATTGTGAAATTACCCAGAAGACTTAGCGGTCTCGCGAGACCGCTAAGTCATCTGGGTAATTTTGCAATGCATCGCTGGGAACTTAAGTCGGCGGCAGCAGCGCGCGCATCGATACAGCTTCGCTGGACGCCAGCGGGTGAATATATACCAATTTTTTATTTTAACTATTTTTTTAACAGGGATATGGTGCCCATTCTGCTATATACCAAGTGGCCTGTGTTATATACTGCGTGGCTGCTATATACTACGTGCCCAGTGTTATATACTGCATGGCCTGTGTTATATACTGCGTGGGCTGTGTTATATACTGCGTGGGCTGTGCTATATATTATGTGGGCTGTGTTATATACTGTGTGGCTGCTATATACTATGTGGAATGTGTTATATACTACATGGCCAGTGTTATATACTGTGTGGGCTGTGTTATACACTGCGTGGGCTGTGTTATATACTACGGTATGTGGACTGTCTTATATACTGTGTGGGCTGTGCTATATATTACGTCTGCTGTGTAATATACTGCGTGGGCTGTGTTATATACTACATCTCTGTGCTATATATTACGTGGGCTGTGTTATACACTGCGTGGCTGCTATATACTACGTGAGCAGTGTTATATACTATGTGGGCAGTGTTATATACTGCATGGGCTGTGTTATATACTGCTTGGGCTGTGTTATATACTGCGTGGCCACTGTCATATACTGCGTGGCCTTTATTATATACTGCGTGGCCTGTATTATATACTGCGTGGCCTGTATTATATACTGCATGGCCTGTATTATATACTGCTGCATGGCCTGTGTTATATACGGCATGGCCTGTGTTATATACTGCGTGGGCTGTGCTATATACTGCGTGGGCTGTGTTATATACTGCATGGGCTGTGGTATATACTGCGTGGGCTGTGCTATATATTACGTGGGCTGTGTTATATACTACATGACTGTGTTATATACTGCATGTCTGCTATATACTACATGGCTCCTATATACTACGTGGCCTGTGCTATATACTATGTGGCTGCTATAAACATACATACATACATATTCTAGAATACCCAATGCGTTAGAATCGGGCCACCATCTAGTTAAATTATAAAGAGGAAATGCTTATTAATTTTTTAGACCTGAAAATATTTTTTTTTAAGGTGGAAAGTCATTTTACAAAGCAGCATTTTTCCAACGATGCATGCTGTTAAGTTATGCATGACTCTTATTTGTCAGTTCAGAGATTTGCCTGTCTCCACATCCTCACTGTCTGTATAATCTGACTTGACTCACTGTGGAGAAAAAAATCACCTTCCATTAAAGTGTTTTCTGTAGTAAGCGCTCTCTGGCAAGCAGTGTAGTGTAAACATGAGTGGCTGTGAACATTTATTAAATAGCAGTGATGAATATTTCAATACCCTTGGGAAAGCAATTCACAGCTCAATCATTCAGGCTGTTTTAAGTGCAGCGCGGGACAATTGCACTACATCTTCCATTAATATTTAATGAGCCATTCTATTCTGCTTACTTTTTCCGTTAATATATAATTTAAAATGCTTTTGTCAAAAAAGAAGAACGCAAAGAACAACATTAAAAATAATTTTAACACAACTATATTGTAAATTGCACCTTTATTTTGAATTCACTGCAGGGTAATTTAATAGCTGTAACACAGAAAATCCTGTTCTGTAACTTCATCTGTAGAAATTTGACTAAAAAAAAATAAACCCAAGTTTGGGCCAAAATTTGTTAGGTTCTTGTAAGGCTACTTTCACACTAGCGTCGGAATCTCCCCGACGCTAGCGTTCAACACACTGCACAACGGAGGCAGCGGATGCATTTCTCCGGCGCATCCGCTGCCCCATTGTAAGGTGCGGGGAGGTGGGGGCAGAGTTCCGGCCGCGCATGCGCGGTCGGAAAAAGCGGTCCGTCAGGAGAAAAAACGTTACATGTAGCGTTTTTTTGTGCCGACGGTCCGCCAAAGCACGACGCATCCGTCGCACGACGGATGCGACGTGTGGCAATCCGTCGAAATGCGTCGTCAATACAAGTCTATGGGGAAAAAACGCATCCTGCAAGCACTTTTGCAGGATGCGTTTTTTCTGCAAAACGACGCATTGTGACGGATTGCAGTTAACGCTAGTGTGAAAGTAGCCTTAGCCACAACTTTTTATTTTTCGTCAATATAGCCATTTATTGCATTGCTTGTATAGCACTAATCAATTTCTCAGTAATTTACAGACATTTTCATCACTGTCCCTATCGGGGCTCACAATCTAAATCCCCTATCAGTATGTTTTTTAGCATTTGAGAAGCTATAATACCCAGAGGAAACCCACACAAACATGGGGAGAACATATAAACTTCTTCCAGATGTTGTCCTTGGCTGAACTTGAATCCAGGACCCCAAGTACTGCAAAGGATGATTATCACTGATCCACCCTGTTATCCAGCCATATCCTTGCCTATTTTTTGTGGGACAAATTGTATTTAATAATTTTTTCATAAATATAATGTATTTAACTTTATCACCCCACCTGCGTTCTGAACCTTAATTGCCAAAGAAAATGTAGCAATTTGCTATTGTTTTTTATGTTTGCTTGTTTTTTCTTCATAAGAAAGAGGATTTTTGGTGGAATATTTTCTAGGTATTCTTTTCTGTTTTTTGCTCCTGAAAAAAATATTATAGATTGCCAAGTAAAATGTGGAAATAAGCAACATTTTATGTTCTGTTCCAAGAGTAATTTTTTTAATATAAAAATTGTTTTTTTCTTCTCTATGCCAATAGATTTATTTCAGAATTTGTTATGACTACATGGATTTCAAATATTCTGGTGTATGTAATTTCTTTTGGCAAAACAATGTAGGAGAATAAACCTCCATGAATTGACTCTAGAGTCTCTCCAGACCACAAAATATATTAAAAGTAAGATGTATAAAGTAAATAAAACTTATACTCACCTTACCACTCACATCTCCTACTCCTCCGCTCCTCAACATCCTCCTTCCAGTCTTTGGCACATCTTTTTACTACTGCCACTAAGTGCTAAATCTGTGGACCTCTTCACACTTGGCAGTGAATTTTGGCTCTGATGAGACAATGGACGTCTCCATATGAGATCATGATGTCAGATGTCATGATGTGCTGAAACATCCCAAGTCTCCTCAGAGCCAAAAGTCCCAACCTGGTGTGAAGAGGCCCAGGTATTCATCACTTGGTGGTGGCGATAAGATTCGCCTGTGTGTGACAGTGGGTGGTAGAGGCGCCAGAGTGGTGAGGAGTAATTTTTTCCTATTATCCCTTACAAAATTTAAAAAATAGAGTTTAAAACATTTTAGCTCTAAAAATGCAATTATTCTTTCTTCCCTGCCCAATGATATAAATTTCAATGAGGACCATGTGGTGTCAACATGCTTACTGCACCCCAAGATGAATTAATTGAGAGATGTAGTTTGTAAAACGTCACTTACGTTGGGCTTCTCCTGTTCTTATACCTCAGGGGCTCTGCCAATGTGTCACAGCACCCTCAAACCATTTCTCCAAAATCTGAACTCCAATATGGGGCTTCTTTCCTTCTGAGTTTTGCACTGTGCCTCAAAAATAGTTTTCGACCACATATGGGGTATTGGCGCACTCAGGAGAAATTGCACAAAAAATTGTACTGCTCATTTTCCCCTGTTATTCATGTGAAAATATAAAAATTGGGGCTAAATTAACATTTTAGTGGGGAAAACGTAATTTTTTAATTCTCTTATAAACTGTTGTGAACAACCTGGGAGTTCAAGCTGCTCACCACACATCTAGATACATTTCTTGAGGGGTCTAGTTTCCAAATGGGGTCACTTGTGGAGGGTTTCCACTGTTTAAGCACATCAAGGTCTCTTCAAACGTGACAGGGTGTCCTTTCTTGATTCCAGCTATTTTTGAGGAAAAAAATGAGAAAAACAATTGAAATGGTGCTCCTTCCATTCCGAGCCCTGCTATGCACCCAAGCAGTAGTTTTGCCCCACGTATGAAGTATCAGCATTAATGATGAGCAACTGTGCTCATTACTCTAGTTTTCCGAGCATGATCGGGTGTTCTCCGAATATCTTGAGCGTGCTCATATATTATGTTTGAGTCCCTGCAGTTGTATGATTTGCGGCTGCTATGCAGCCTGAAAACATGTTGGGATTCCCTAACAAGGTTGTCTAACAGCCGTAAATCATGCAGCCATGGGGACACAAACATAATCTACGAGCACACCCAAGATACTCGGAGAACACCAGAGCATGCTCGGAAAACGTGAGTAACGAGCACACTCGCTCATCACTAGTGATGAGCAAGCAATAAAATGCTCGGGTACTCGAGCAAATTGGAATACTCGGGTACTCGACCCTAGCAACAAGCCCAATGTAAGTCTATGGGAAACCCGAGTATTTTTACCATGACACCCCCCCCCCAAGTGTCCTTTTAAGGTCTAAATACATCTGAAAATTATGGAAACACTGCTCAAATGACACAGGAACATCATGGGTATCGACCCTGGTAGCATTTCTGACTCCTAGGTCACAGCTGTAATCAATGTTGTCAGAGTTTCACGCCATTTTTACAGGTGTACCAAACATACAAAAACGAAACCAAAATGGATTTTGCTGGGAAATATATTGAGGTACATCCTTTCCAGGGTAATGACTTATATATAAGGCAAAAAAAGAACCCCAGAACAAAATGTTCCCCCACGACTTTGGCTATGCTCACATGCAGCGTTTTTGATGCGTTTTTCAACTTTAACTTTGCTTTCAACTGTGATGCAGTGACCCCTGTGGCAGCTAGGGGGTGCGGTGTGTGCTCCTCGGGATATGCATGGAAGCGTATCTGTGGTTATAATGGTGGTGAAACAGTGACTGGCAGAATTGTAAGTGGCCGATATGTGTCACAGAGGTAGTCTGTGCATACACACTCCCACCTGTGAGAGTGGTTACAGCTTCATGTGACCAGGGTGTGGGTCACATGGTCTCTGAGTGTGGACCTGCTATGCTGGAAGGTCCTGGAGAGCCTTTGTGTTGGGAGTGTTATCTCGCTGAAGAGCACGTGGTGGGGCTTTGGACCTGGTGGCCTGGGGTGTTAAACAGATGTCCTGAATAGCACCCAGACAGGTCACATGCCTGTGTGTTGGACGGTCCCCGGTAGGGACGGACATCCTGAATAGCACACTGAGTAGCCTGTGTTGGAAGTCCTGGGAGTAGGCTTCCTGAAGAGCATAACCTGTGTTGGATGTCATGGGAGTAGGAGTCCTGAAGAGAACATGCCAGTGTGTTGAATGGTCCCAGGTGGGATGTACGTCCTGAATAGCGCACAGTAAGACAGTGGTCCTGGACGGTCTGTTTTGGGGAAGCTACCGACCTTCGGTGGCTCTGGACTAACTGATGAGTGCCTGTCAGGCAAGTTGTTGAACCCCGTAAGGTAGCTTCCCTGAGAGAGAGAGGACTGACAGGAGGTCAGCATGTGGAGCAGGAGCTTCAGAAAGGTAACACCCGGGAAAGGGGGCTATCAGAACGGCTGAGACGTATCTGCCAGCGGAACAGACTGTTGGTGCTTGTTGTGTTCCATGGATAGTGATGATCTGTGCGGTCTCCCATGGTAACTGGATGAAGTGAGGTCCAGCTTGTTTAGAAATGGTGAACCCATGTCGTGTGCGCAATATGAGATGGACATTAACACGGCGTACAGACACACCCGGGAAATAGTCAAGGAGCGCTGGCGGGTGTAGTGAACTGTGAGTTAAAGCCGTATATGAAATATCTGAGTCAAAGCTGCAACTTAATGTAACTGCTTGGTGCCTGTTGTGTTCTATGGAGTTTATAACGAACTGTGCGTAACCCGGTTTATGATGCTATAATAAACCGCATGGACTGAATTTGTGTTAAAAAAGTGCCTGTGTGACTGAATCCCGTTGCTAAGCAAGTGTCCCCCAACACATGCAGTAGGCACAATCTTACACAACCAATACAAAGGCATTCACTGGGAAATGTCATTGTAACATTTAACAACCCTAGCTGGCGATGTGGTGTGTGACATATAAGGAGACACATCTTGTTTCATTTATTAAGGAGGGACTCTTAAAGTCACAAAGCCTATTTTTAGAGGGGCATCAGGCGGCATTAATATTCTTAGAGGGCCATTATTAAACAGTGGATCTCTTATGCTGTTATTGCCTATGCAGTGAGTAACTGTGCTGCCAACAATTACAACGCACGCCAATACCCCTTTCACGAGAGTTACAGGAGGGCCTCCTGAAAAAATGTTGCATTGAATGCAGTGCCTTTCCTGCTATCAAATCATATGCTCCCCAATAAGCCTTTGAACCCAGATACTGGATGGCCACAGGAAAACCCACTTCACAGTCTTCAATTGGTCCTGCCACACAGTTTCCTCATGCATTGAATGCAAAGGCCGTCTTGACCCAAATTTGCATGCCGCCTAAAAAAACTGTCCCATTACAAAGGAGCGGGTCTTTTAGACTCGTAATGCCCATACACTAAGTGTATTGGCTGACAAACATTTCCCCATGGAGGGGTACATTTTTTAAACAATTTTTTATGGGGATCATAGACACCATTGAGAAAAAATTGGCTGGCTGTAGCAGCACGGAACATGTTAACCCTGGTGATCTAGTGGCAGTGGATGATAAGATGTGGAAGAAGGCCTCATGAAAAACTTGGCTCAATTTAAAGGAGCGGGTCTCCAAGACTTGAAATGACCATACACTAAGTGTTTGGACTGACAAACATTTCCCCATGGGGGTAAATTTAAAAGAAAAAAAAAAATTCAGCCCAAAATAGTATTTACTGTTTAGAGCGTGGGTAACAAACATCAAAAAAAGGTGAATGGAAGCCTGAAAAGCACACTTTACAGACCAAAGATACATGAGGCGTGTCTCGGAGATGCTACACTGTAAAATATGTGGCCTGTGTTTTTATTTTTGCCCCCAAAATATTGTATAGAAATCAGGTCAAAGACAGCAAATACAGAGGAATGTAGCACTGAAATACCACAATTTGTAGGCCATAGATATATCTGGCTTTTGACTGAGATATCAGACTCTTCAATATATGGCCTGTCTATTTTTTTTTACTGCTAAATAGTGTTTAGAGCTAGGGTAACACACCGCAAAAAAAAGAAGAATGTAAGCCTCAAAAACCCAAGGATAAATGAGGCGTGTCACGGAACTACCACACTGTAAAATATGTTTTTTTTTGTTTTTTTTACCAAGATAGTATATAGACCTAGGGTATTAGACAGACCAAAAATTGGAATGTATGCATGAAAAACAGCTATTTTTAGAACACATATAGAATGGGTGTCGGATGGAGATAACAGATTGTTTCAATATGTGGCCTGTATTTTAACCCCTTCAAGACCCAGCCTATTTTGACCTTAAAGACCTTGCCGTTTTTTGCAATTCTGACCAGTGTCCCTTTATGAGGTAATAACTCAGGAACGCTTCAACGGATCCTAGCGGTTCTGAGATTGTTTTTTCGTGACATATTGTGCTTCATGTTAGTGGTAAATTTAGGTCAATAAATTCTGCATTTATTTGTGATAAACACGGAAATTTAGCGAAAATTTTGAAAATTTCGCAATTTTCACATTTTGAATTTTTATTCTGTTAAACCAGAGAGATATGTGACACAAAATAGTTAATAAATAACATTTCCCACATGTTTACTTTACATCAGCACAATTTTGGAAACAAAATTTTTTTTTGTTAGGAAGTTATAAGGGTTAAAATTCGACCAGCGATTTGTCATTTTTACAACGAAATTTACAAAACCATTTTTTTTAGGGACCACCTCACATTTGAAGTCAATTTGAGGGGTCTATATGGCTGAAAATACCCAAAAGTGACACCATTCTAAAAACTGCACCCCTCAAGGTACTCAAAACCACATTCAAGAAGTTTATTAACCCTTCAGGTGCTTCACAGCAGCAGAAGCAACATGGAAGGAAAAAATGAACATTTAACTTTTTAGTCACAAAAATTATCTTTTAGCAACAATTTTTTTATTTTCCCAATGGTAAAAGGAGAAACTGAACCACGAAAGTTGTTGTCCAATTTGTCCTGAGTACGCTGATACCTCATATGTGGGGGTAAACCACTGTTTTGGCGCACGGCAGGGCTTGGAAGGGAAGGAGCGCCATTTGACTTTTTGAATCAAAAATTGGCTCCACTCTTTAGCGGACACCATGTCACGTTTGGAGAGCCCCCGTGTGCCTAAAAATTGGAGCTCCCCCACAAGTGACCCCATTTTGGAAACTAGACGCCCCAAGGAACTTATCTAGATGCATAGTGAGCACTTTGAACCCCCAGGTGCTTCACAAATTGATCCGTAAAAATGAAAAAGTACTTTTTTTTCACAAAAAAATTCTTTTAGCCTCAATTTTTTCATTTTCACATGGGCAACAGGATAAAATGGATCCTAAAATGTGTTGGGCAATTTCTCCTGAGTACACCAATACCTCACATGTGGAGGTAAACCACTGTTTGGGCACATGGTAAGGCTCGGAAGGGAAGGAGCGCCATTTGACTTTTTGAATGAAAAATTATTTCCATCGTTAGCGGACACCATGTCGCGTTTGGATAGCTCCTGTGTGCCTAAACATTGGCGCTCCCCCACAAGTGACCCCATTTTGGAAACTAGACCCCCCAAGGAACTAATTTAGATGCCTAGTGAGCACTTTAAACCCTCAGGTGCTTCACAAATTGATCTGTAAAAATGAAAAAGTAATTTTTTTTCACAAAAAAATTCTTTTCGCCTCAATTTTTTCATTTTCACATGGGCAGTAGGATAAAATGGATCATAAAATTTGTTGGGCAATTTCTCCCGAGTACGCCGATACCTCATATGTGGGGGTAAACCACTGTTTGGGCACTCGGCAGGGCTCGGAAGAGAAGGCGCGCCATTTGACTTTTTGAATGGAAAATTAGCTCCAATTGTTAGCGGACACCATGTCGCGTTTGGAGAGCCCCTGTGTGCCTAAACATTGGAGCTCCCGCACAAGTGACCCCATTTTGGAAACTAGACCCGCCAAGGAACTTATCTAGATGCATATTGAGCACTTTAAACCCCCAGGTGCTTCACAGAAGTTTATAACGCAGAGCCATGAAAATAAAAAATAATTTTTCTTTCCTCAAAAATGATTTTTTAGCCTGGAATTTCCTATTTTGCCAAGGATAATAGGAGAAATTGGACCCCAAATATTGTTGTCCAGTTTGTCCTGAGTACGCTGATACCCCATATGTGGGGGTAAACCACTGTTTGGGCGCACGGCAGGGCTCGTAAGGGATGGCACGCCATTTGGCTTTTTAAATGGAAAATTAGCTCCAATCATTAGCGGACACCATGTCACGTTTGGAGAGCCCCTGTGTGCCTAAACATTGGAGATCCCCCAGAAATGACACCATTTTAGAAACTAGACCCCCAAAGGAACTAATCTAGATGTGTGGTGAGGACTTTGGACCCCCAAGTGCTTCACAGAAGTTTATAACGCAGAGCCATGAAAATAAAAAAAAAAATTATTTTCTCAAAAATGATCTTTTAGCCTGCAATTTTTTATTTTCCCAAGGGTAACAGGAGAAATTTGACCCCAAAAGTTGTTGTCCAGTTTCTCCTGAGTACGCTGATACCCCATATGTGGGGGTAAATCACTGTTTGGGCACATGCCGGGGCTCGGAAGTGAAGTAGTGACGTTTTGAAATGCAGACTTTGATGGAATGCTCTGTGGGCGTCACGTTGCGTTTGCAGAGCCCCTGATGTGGCTTAACAGTAGAAACCCCCCACAAGTGACCCCATTTTGGAAACTAGACCCCCAAAGGAACTTATCTAGATGTGTGGTGAGCACTTTGAACCCCCAAGTGCTTCATAGAAGTTTATAATGCAGAGCCGTGAAAATAATAAATACGTTTTCTTTCCTCAAAAATAATTATTTAGCCCAGAATTTTTTAATTTTCCCAAGGGTAACAGGAGAAATTTGACCCCAATATTTGTTGTCCAGTTTCTTCTGAGTACGGTGATACCCCATATGTGGGGGTAAACTACTGTTTGGGCACATGCCGGGGCTTGGAATTGAAGTAGTGACGTTTTGAAATGCAGACTTTGATGGAATGCTCTGCGGGCGTCACGTTGCGTTTGCAGAGCCCCTGATGTGCCTAAACAGTAGAAACCCCCCACAAGTGACCCCATTTTGGAAACTAGACCCTGAAAGGAACTTATCTAGATGTGTGGTGAGCACTTTGAACCCCCAAGTGCTTCATAGAAGTTTATAATGCAGAGCCGTGAAAATAATAAATACGTTTTCTTTCCTCAAAAATAATTATTTAGCCCAGAATTTTTTATTTTCCCAAGGGTTACAGGAGAAATTGGACCCCAAAAGTTGTTGTCCAGTTTCTCCTGAGTACGCTGATACCCCATATGTGGGGGTAAACCACTGTTTGGGCACACGTCGGGGCTCAGAAGGGAAGTAGTGACTTTTGAAATGCAGACTTTGATGGAATGGTCTGCGGGTGTCACGTTGCGTTTGCAGAGCCCCTGGTGTGCCTAAACAGTAGAAACCCCCCACAAGTGACCCCATTTTAGAAACTAGACCCCCCAAGGAACTTATCTAGATATGTGGTGAGCACTTTGAACCCCCAAGTGCTTCACAGACGTTTACAACGCAGAGCCGTGAAAATAAAAAATCATTTTTCTTTCCTCAAAAATTATGTTTTAGCAAGCATTTTTTTAGATTCACAAGGGTAACAGGAGAAATTGGACCCGAGTAATTGTTGCGCAGTTTGTCCTGAGTATGCTGGTACCCCATATGTGGGGGTAAACCACTGTTTGGGCACACGTTGGGGCTCGGAAGTGAGGGAGCACCATTTGACTTTTTGAATACGAGATTGGCTGGAATCAATGGTGGCGCCATGTTGCGTTTGGAGACCCCTGATGTGCCTAAACAGTGGTAACCCCTCAATTCTAACTCCAACACTAACCCCAACACACCCCTAACCCTAATCCCAACTGTAGCCATAATCCTAATCTCAACCCTAACCCCAACACACCCCTAACCACAACACTAACCCCAACACACCCCTAACCCTAACCACAACCCTAATTCCAACCCTAACCCTAAGGCTATGTGCCCACGTTGCGGATTCGTGTGAGATATTTCCGCACCATTTTTGAAAAATCTGCGGGTAAAAGGCACTGTGTTTTACCAGCGGATTTTCCGCGGATTTCCAGTGTTTTTTGTGCGGATTTCACCTGCGGATTCCTATTGAGGAACAGGTGTAAAACGCTGCGGAATCCGCACAAAGAATTGACATGCTGCGGAAAATACAACGCAGCGTTTCCGCGCGGTATTTTCCGCACCATGGGCACAGCGGATTTGGTTTTTCATATGTTTACATGGTACTGTAAACCTGATTGAACACTGCTGCGAATCCGCAGCCAAATCCGCACCGTGTGCACATAGCCTAATTCTAAAGGTATGTGCACACGCTGCGGAAAACGCTGCGGATCCGCAGCAGTTTCCCATGAGTGTACAGTTCAATGTAAACCTATGGGAAACAAAAATCGCTGTACACATGCTGCGGAAAAACTGCACGGAAACGCAGCGGTTTACATTCCGCAGCATGTCACTTCTTTGTGCGGATTCCGCAGCGGTTTTACAACTGCTCCAATAGAAAATCGCAATTGTAAAACCGCAGTGAAATGCGCAGAAAAAAACGCGGTAAATCCGCCATAAATCCGCAGCGGTTTAGCACTGCGGATTTATCAAATCCGCAGCGGAAAAATCCGCAGAGGACCAGAAAACGTGTGCACATTCCTAACCCTAACCATAGCCCTAACCCTACCCCTAACCCTAGCCCTAACCCTACCCCTAACCCTAACCCTAACCCTACCCCTAACCCTACCCCTAACCCTACCCCTAGCCCTACCCCTAACCCTACCCCTAACCCTACCCCTAACCCTACCCCTAACCCTAACCCTAACCCTATTCTAACATTAGTGAAAAAAAAAAATTCTTTATTTTTTTATTGTCCCTACCTATGGGGGTGACAAAGGGGGGGGGGGGGGTCATTTATTATTTTTTTTATTTTGATCACTGAGATAGATTATATCTCAGTGATCAAAATGCACTTTGGAACGAATCTGCCGGCCGGCAGATTCGGCGGGCGCACTGCGCATGCGCCCGCCATTTTGGAAGATGGCGGCGCCCGGGAGAAGATGGACGGGACCACGGCTGGATCGGTAAGTATGATAGGGTGGGGGGGGACCACGGGGGGGGGGATCGGAGCACGGGGGGGGGGAATCGGAGCGCGGGAGGGGTGGAACGAAGCGCGGGGCGGCGTGGAACGGAGCACGGGGGGGCTGGAATGGAGCACGGGGGGGTGGAACGGAGCACGGGGGGGTGGATCGGAGTGCAGGGGGGGTGATTGGAGCACGGGGGGGTGATTGGAGCACGGGGGGAGCGGACACGAGCACGGGGGGGAGCGGAGCACAGGGCGGAGGGGAGCCGGAGCAGTGTACCGGCCAGATCGGGGGGGTGGGGGGGCGATCGGAGGGGTGGGGTGGGGGCACACTAGTATTTCCAGCCATGGCCGATGATATTTCAGCATCGGCCATGGCTGGATTGTAATATTTCACCCGTTATAATGGGTGAAATATTACAAATCGCTCTGATTGGCAGTTTCACTTTCAACAGCCAATCAGAGCGATCGTAGCCACGAGGGGGTGAAGCCACCCCCCCTGGGCTAAACTACCACTCCCCCTGTCCCTGCAGATCGGGTGAAATGGGAGTTAACCCTTTCACCCGATCTGCAGGGACGCGATCTTTCCATGACGCCGCATAGGCGTCATGGGTCGGATTGGCACCGACTTTCATGACGCCTACGTGGCGTCAAAGGTCGGGAAGGGGTTAAAACCACAAAATACTGTATACACCAAAGGTATCAGACCAAAAACTGGAATGTATGGCGGAAAAGCCAAGATTTGAAGACCGCAGATAGACCAGACGTGTGACTGAGATAACAGACTGTTTCAATTTGTGGCCTGTATTTTTTATAAATTTTTAAAACAAAAAAATTCTGTATACAGCAAGGGTAGCAGACCAAAAAATGCAATGTATGCCCGCAAAGCAAGGATTTTGACACCACAGATACACAGTGTGTCTGACAGAGATAACAGAGTGATAAAAATGTGGCCTTGATTTTTTTGGGACCACCAAAATTATGTCAATAAGTAGGCTATGACACTTAATTAAAACATTTGGCGTACTAAAATTGCACAATATTTAGCGCAATTATATGTCATGCGTGTGGCGTACAAATCAAAGTGCTAAATATAAGAACTGTAGCTAAATTTTTTTGGCCAGCTAAAGATTTTTTGTTCACCAAAATGTCCAAAAATGTTGTAAGACACTCCAAAAAAAAATAGTACACAAAAAAAAGGCCAGAATTTTATGCGCACTCACATCTGATGCCTGGGACAAAAACAACCATTTTAAATTGTTAGATTTTAATGATCTTGTATTAAAATTACCTGGCTGTAGTCTGCCATGTGACCAAGGAAATAAATGCCAATAAATGTTGTAAAAAATGGGGCTTTTTATTGCTTTGTACTAAAGTTTGCAGGTATAAGGTGCCCCCCCCAAAAAAAAAAAATCGTGGCCACGGATACCTGCAGCTAGGTATATATAAAATATGCAGCACCAGAGAGTAATGGAGCCTTTTGATATATGCAGGGATATCCTTAGACTCACATACAGTGCCTGCATGCCTCGCAGTGATGTGGATATGTGCACATAGACTCCTCTGCCTACCTAGCTAGCACAATTAAAACCTAGGCCCAATGTAAAGGAGCGTGTCTCCTAGACTTGTAATGCCCATACACGAAGTGCATGGGCTGACAAACATTTCCCCATGGGGGTACATTTTAAAAAATATTTTATGGGCATCATAGACACCCTTGCCAAAAATTGCACTGGCTGTAGCAGCACAGAACACGTTAACCCTGGTGATCTAGTGGCAGTGGATAATGAGATGTGGAGAAAGGCCTCATGAAAAACTAGGCCCAATGTAAAGGGACAGGTCTCCTAGACTTGTAATGCCCATACACAAAGTGCATGTGCTGACGAACAATTTCCCCATGGGGGTACATTTTTTTAAATTATTTTATGGGCATCATAGACACCCTTACCAAAAATTGCACTGGCTGTAGCAGCACAGAACACGTTAAGCTAGGTGATCTAGTGGAGGAGACATAATAATGATCAATCATACTGAAATCAAACAAATGAATAAAGGATGTGAATCCATCTATGAAAGAAAAAGCAAAAGGGAGGGGCAAACACAGGTTCATAGATATGAAGCCAGAATGTGTCCAACAAGATGTGCTGGTCCCTAGCAACAGCTCAGAGACAGGGATATAAATTAAAATATAATATAATAGTATTTCAATATTTTTATAGTGGAAAGGTATACACTAGGTCATAGGAGGATGGCCCAGAGATAGGAAAAATGGAAAATGTAAGAATAAATGGGAAGAATATACATATATCTTATATTTATGACATTTTCCCCTGGGGGAGTAACATTTGTTTTGCTTTCAAATTAGTAACAGGCATCATAAAAACACCCTTGCACAAAAATTGAGTGACTTTTGCATCACGGAATATGTTCACCCTGGTGTTCTAGTGGCGGACAATGAGGAGACATTGATGAAGGCCTCATTAAAAAATTGGCCAAATGAAAAGCATCAGGACTCCTAGACTTGTAATGCCCATACACAAAGTGCATGGGCTGACAAACATTTCCCCATGGGGAGTACATTTTTAAAAAATATTTTATGGGCATCATAGACACCCTTGCCATAAATTGGACTGACTGTAGCAGCACAGAACACATTAACCCTGGTGATCTAGTGGCAGTGGATGATGAGATGTGGAGGAAGGCCTCATTATAACTAGGCCCAATGTAAAGGAGCCGGTCTGCTAGACTTGTAATGTCCATACACAAAGTGCATCGGCTGACAAACATTTCCCCATGGGAGGCACATTTTAAAAAATATTTTATGGGCATCATAGACAGCGTTGCCAAAAATTGGACTGGCTGTTGCAGCACAGAACACGTTAACCCTGGTGATCTGGTGGCGGAGAATGAGGAGACATAATAATGATCAATCATACTGAAATCAAACCAAAGAATAAAGGATGTGAATCCACATATGAAAGAAAATAATAAAAAGGAGGGCGAACACAGGTTCATAGATATGAAGCCAGAATGTGTCCAACGAGATATGTTGGTCCCTAGCAACAGCTCAAATAAAGGGATATAAATTAAAATATAATATAATAGTATTTCAATATTTTTATATTGGAGGTCATAAGCAGATGGTCCAGAGATAGGAAAAATAGAAAACAATAGAAAATAAATGGGAAGAATAAACGTACATGTCATTTATATGACATTTCCCCCTGGGGGAGTAACATTTGTTTTGGCATAATAACGACATCATAACGTAACGGCATCATAAAATCACCCTTGCACAAAAATTGAGTGACTTTTGCATCACGGAATACGTTCACCCTGGTGTTCTAGTGGTTGTGGATGATGAGGATGAGGATAAGGAAGAGGATAACACCAAACAGACCATATAAGGAAGCATATACCCATGTGTGGTTTTGAAGAGGTGCATAAGAATACACCTCCACAAAAAAGACAATGTATTTGAGGTTATGTTTCGCTGTTTTCATTCGGTGGTGTACAGAAGTCTTGCTCAATCCAGCCCTTGTTCATTTTTATAAGAGTCAGCCTGTCAGCATTTTCAGTTGACAGGCGGATGGGCTTACCTGTTATAATTCCATTTTCACAGAAAGAAAAAATGTACAACCTTGGGTATAAATATTTTAGAACTCACAGAAAAAATCCCAAGAATTAAAAGTTTAACTTTTATTGATACTTCTTAAAAACACTAAATATACCAATACGTGCATAACTACACCATCACCAAAACAACAACATCCCATAGGAAAGGCCAAGATGGTGCCAATCCCTAAAATCACTAATAACACCCTACCTACCAGCGGAGGTTGGCACCCTATAACACCTGCGCAATGGCGCCCCCGCTCGTCGTCGACTCTCCCTACTAGCCCTGATATGCCCTATTGGAACAGGGAACGGAAGAATGACAAACACTCAGTGCCCCTACAATGAAGATAGTGAGTCAGTGGCAATGACCCGGCATTACTATCTCGCTAGCTGCACTAGTACTTCCTATCAGCAGGGGTCGGCACCCTAGAAGCATGCAAATGGTGCCCCCGCTCAACGACGACTAACCTAGTCTGACCCTAAAATCTAAGGGTAGGCAGGATGTTACCTAGACTCATTAGAACACGTAAACATTCAAGAGGATAAACCCGATTTTAGTAATAAAGTGTCCTCTTCCTATATACAAATACCCATAGAATGTGCTGATCGTTCATACTCCACACAGCTTATAGTTATTATATTCACATATATATAAGAAGAAAATACCAAGATATTATGCGGGTAAGATAATCTCCCAGATCTAGACCAAGTTGATCAGAGCATAAACATATATCAAGAGGACACACTCCTCCCAAAGCAAAAAACCGTTTAGTTATCACGGCATAACATTCAAATACACCAGGTGCTCCCTTCTCCAAACTCAACGCGTTTCCCCTCCTCACATAACAGGAGGTTCATCAGGAGTTTATCTGATACAAAAAAGGGTTACTTAGCTTCCTTCATGGATGGTGCAGATAAATCAAATGGTCTGTAACACCGTCGGGTCGATACCTCGTGGATATGGTGCTCCCAGACAAATGCCACAGTGTGTGCGTTTTAAAGGCAGGTAAATTGGCTTAGACACAAACAGCTGTTCTCCGGCATGTGTATACAAAGCACTTCCGGTATCACAGTGCAGCGGAGGTCATGTGTAGTATAGCGTCTACGTCTTTTGCGCCGGCCCAAAATCGATATACGCCCCCTATTCTCAAGTGAGGGTTCGTAATTACCCATACCTATTACTGCGCACGCTCCAGAAACTCCAGCATCTCTTACGTATGTAGCGCCGGTGACAAACATACACGCCCCTTTCTCCTCAAGCAAGGGATCGTACTTATTCGTCAGTGTCACTGCGCACGCGCCAATTGTGTAGCGTCTCCTGTGCGTACTACGCCTGCGCCAAATCCACCCATCCCTTATTCTCAGACGAGTGTTCGTAGTTATACATACATGCCACTGCGCACGCGCCAGACATGACGCGGACAGCCCCCAGACGGATAACCCACATCATTATCTACACGGAGTGCCGCTTTGCAGCTGATTCACCGACGTGGGGACAAGTACGCATGCTCGATAGTCATATTACAAAAGAGTGCTACACAATTGTATTATCGCAGATATAGATTGAGCGCACACGCGCAGGGTACACATGCATAATAGTAACCATAAAAATGATAATACCATGATCACATTTACAAATGAACAAAAAACCGGCGCTATAAACAAATACGTCCGGTACACAAGTCCTTCCGTTTTAGCAAGCTGTAAGGATACTGATGGTTTGTTATGCCTGCATAAAAATTGCAAAATGCAAAAAGGGAAGCCTGCTTTAAAATATGTACATATATACATGTCTCGCTAGAGCGGTACCCCATAACGACACCCCATGAGTGCCAAACATGGGCATATAACAGTTGAGCATTAAGCAGATCCCTGATATGGACTCATCCAGAACTGCAGATACATAAATCCAAATATATCAATACAATCATTGTTTATGCCATAGATTGGCTAGTACACTTATATTTATGAAAATGAAAAATCAGGGAACATACATTTAAAGTGACCAAGCTGAAAGAACGCACACACTGACAGATTATTCCCATGGACAAGATATTGTTCACAGGTACTGACAGATGCCTACTCCAAGAGATCAGGACAGATATTATAAACTAGACTTGACCCATTTGGGTCGATAAAACAGATTTTCTCATCGCCAAAAATTGAATCAACCGATAAAAGAGTCATAGATAGCAGCCAAAGTTTATTTGTTCGTTCAACCCTTTTGGGAAGACCGTATCCAGTCTATGGATTCATTTTAATTCCTTTTGTAAGATCTTCCGATCCCAATCACCGCCCCTGATAGAAGGGGCTACCACTTCAACGGCACAAAAAGTGAAGGACGCGAGATCACCCTGATGTACCATCCGAACATGCCTAGATATTGGGGTATCCCTGGCATGTCTAATGTCACCCAGGTGGTCCCCTATCCTTCTTCTCAGTTCCCTCCTTGTTTTCCCCACATAATTTAATGGGCAAGTACATTTAAACAAGTATATGACTCCACTCGTTTTACAATTTGCGAAATGTCTGCTCTCAAAAACCTGTCCTGTACTAGCACTGGAAAAACCATTTCCGGTGTCCAGATGTCCACAGAAGGAGCAGGTACCGCAGCGAAAAGTTCCAAATTGCCTCTTATCCAACCATGTACCACTCTTTTTAGGAGGAGAGAAAACACTGTGCACAAGTTGATCCTTAAGAGATCTCCCCTTTCTGTAGGTGATCATAGGTGTCTCAGGTATACAGTCCTTTATGTCTGTATCTGCCAATAGTATAGCCCAATATTTTTTGATGATATCTCTCACCTCATGGGAACAGTCATCAAACATACCGATGAGTCTCAGAGGAGGGTCCTCATCAACCTTATTTGCGGGATGTAGTAAGCTGGTTCTAGGGACTGTTTCAACCTGTTTAAAGGCCTCACACAGTACCTTCATAGGGTAACCTCTCTCAAGAAATCTATTTTTTAGATCCCGTGTCTCAGTATAAAATGAAGCATCAGATGAACAATTTCTTCTTGCTCTCGTGTACTGTCCTTTGGGTATCCCCCTCCTGAGCCCATATGGGTGATGACTGTTCCAATTCAATAAATTGTTTGTAGAGGTGGGTTTTCTGTAGATGGAGGTGGCTAGATGCCCATCCTCCTCCTTACTGATTGTGACGTCCAAAAAGTTGATCCTGTCACCATTAATCTCGGAGGTAAAACTGAGACCCATGTTGTTATTGTTTAAACTTTTGACAAAGATATTAAAGGATGCCACATCTCCTGACCACAAAATCAAAACGTCATCGATATAACGCCCCCAGAAAAGTATCTGGGGGCCCCATCTAGACAGATTCTCTTCACCAAAGACGACCGTGTCCTCCCACCAGCCCAGGAGCAAATTCGCATAGGTAGGGGCACATGGACTGCCCATAGCTGTGCCCGAGCTGGTGGTAGAACTTCCCCTCAAAGAGAAAGTAATTGTGCGTCAATATAAAGTGTAAGAGTCGATTGACAAAACGACTGTGTTCGGTGAACTGAACCCCTCTCGACCTCAAAAAGAAGTCCACGGCCTGCAGACCTACTTCGTGAGGTATACTACTATACAACGCCTCTACATCGATTGATGCCAAAAGGGTATCTGTATCCACAGTAATATCCTCTATTCTCACCAATAGGTCCGAAGTATCACGTATATACGATGGTAAGGCCGTCACAAAATCCCTCAGAACTTTATCGATATAAATACCGCAGTTTTGTGTAATGGAGTCATTCCCCGAAACTATCGGTCGTCCTTTTAGGGGTTTAAACCCTTTATGCACCTTTGGAAGGGCGTAAAACACTGGTATAGTCGGTGTCTTTTGTGTCATAAAGTTCTTTTCGCTCCTTGATATCAGCCCAACCTCATAGGCCTCTTGTAGCAGGTGACCCAACTCTAAGTTGAAAGCCTCCGTAGGGTCCTTACGGAGTAACCCATACGTTGACTCATCCTTAAGTAACCTCAAACACATATCTCTATACTTGTCACAATCAAGGATGACAAGGTTGCCACCCTTGTCTGATTGTTTAAACACGAGTTCTTTTCTCTCAGATAGTGAGTCCAAAGCTCTCCTCTCATTATGAGATAAATTAGATTTATATTTTCTTTCTTTGGTATTCAACTTCTTTAGATCAGCCAATACTAGTTGTGTAAATATATCGATACTGGTGTTTGTAGACAAAGGTGGCATCCTTTTACTATTAGGTTTCAATTTTGTAAACGGACCCATACCTGGAGCTCTAGAGCTCTCTTCCAACATATCCGTAAGAACTCTTATATCTGATAACTCCGTCATGTCTACACCCAAGGACACACATTCAGCTTCATCATGGTTTTTGAAAAATTTCCTCCATTTCAACTTTCGAGCAAAAAGGTTGATGTCTTTCACCCATTCGAATTCATTAAACCTGTTAGTTGGTACAAATCCCAACCCTTTCCTTAAAACTGTTCTTTCTACCTCTAAGAGATGATGGGATGACAGGTTCATAATCCTATTCTCTTCTAATAGCGGGGAGCTCCCATGCGTTCCCTCAACTGGTAAGGGAATGGCCGCCTCTCTAAAAAAGAGGACGTGGAGGAAAAAGCAGGAGAAGAGGCTGCCAAAGACCCAGAGGTGGTCATATGTCCTGTATAAGACGCTTGATAATTTCCTCCGCCCCTTGATGGCTGCTATCTATGACTCTTTTATCGGTTGATTCAATTTTTGAGAAAATCTGTTTTATCGACCCAAATGGGTCAAGTCTAGTTTATAATATCTGTCCTGATCTCTTGGAGTAGGCATCTGTCAGTACCTGTGAACAATATCTTGTCCACGGGAACAATCTGTCAGTGTGTGCGTTCTTTCAGCTTGGTCACTTTAAATGTATGTTCCCTGATTTTTCATTTTCATAAATATAAGTGTACTAGCCAATCTATGGCATAAATAATGATTGTATTGATATATTTGGATTTATGTATCTGCAGTTCTGGATGAGTCCATATCAGGGATCTGCTTAATGCTCAACTGTTATATGCCCATGTTTGGCACTCATGGGGTGTCGTTATGGGGTACCGCTCTAGCGAGACATGTATATATGTACATATTTTAAAGCAGGCTTCCCTTTTTGCATTTTGCAATTTTTATGCAGGCATAACAAACCATCAGTATCCTTACAGCTTGCTAAAACGGAAGGACTTGTGTACCGGACGTATTTGTTTATAGCGCCGGTTTTTTGTTCATTTGTAAATGTGATCATGGTATTATCATTTTTATGGTTACTATTATGCATGTGTACCCTGCGCGTGTGCGCTCAATCTATATCTGCGATAATACAATTGTGTAGCACTCTTTTGTAATATGACTATCGAGCATGCGTACTTGTCCCCACGTCGGTGAATCAGCTGCAAAGCGGCACTCCGTGTAGATAATGATGTGGGTTATCCGTCTGGGGGCTGTCCGCGTCATGTCTGGCGCGTGCGCAGTGGCATGTATGTATAACTACGAACACTCGTCTGAGAATAAGGGATGGGTGGATTTGGCGCAGGCGTAGTACGCACAGGAGACGCTACACAATTGGCGCGTGCGCAGTGACACTGACGAATAAGTACGATCCCTTGCTTGAGGAGAAAGGGGCGTGTATGTTTGTCACCGGCGCTACATACGTAAGAGATGCTGGAGTTTCTGGAGCGTGCGCAGTAATAGGTATGGGTAATTACGAACCCTCACTTGAGAATAGGGGGCGTATATCGATTTTGGGCCGGCGCAAAAGACGTAGACGCTATACTACACATGACCTCCGCTGCACTGTGATACCGGAAGTGCTTTGTATACACACGCCGGAGAACAGCTGTTTGTGTCTAAGCCAATTTACCTGCCTTTAAAACGCACACACTGTGGCATTTGTCTGGGAGCACCATATCCACGAGGTATCGACCCGACGGTGTTACAGACCATTTGATTTATCTGCACCATCCACGAAGGAAGCTAAGTAACCCTTTTTTGTATCAGATAAACTCCTGATGAACCTCCTGTTATGTGAGGAGGGGAAACGCGTTGAGTTTGGAGAAGGGAGCACCTGGTGTATTTGAATGTTATGCCGTGATAACTAAACGGTTTTTTGCTTTGGGAGGAGTGTGTCCTCTTGATATATGTTTATGCTCTGATCAACTTGGTCTAGATCTGGGAGATTATCTTACCCGCATAATATCTTGGTATTTTCTTCTTATATATATGTGAATATAATAACTATAAGCTGTGTGGAGTATGAACGATCAGCACATTCTATGGGTATTTGTATATAGGAAGAGGACACTTTATTACTAAAATCGGGTTTATCCTCTTGAATGTTTACGTGTTCTAATGAGTCTAAGTAACATCCTGCCTACCCTTAGATTTTAGGGTCAGACTAGGTTAGTCGTCGTTGAGCGGGGGCACCATTTGCATGCTTCTAGGGTGCCGACCCCTGCTGATAGGAAGTACTAGTGCAGCTAGCGAGATAGTAATGCCAGGTCATTGCCACTGACTCACTATCTTCATTGTAGGGGTACTGAGTGTTTGTCATTCTTCCGTTCCCTGTTCCAATAGGGCATATCAGGGCTAGTAGGGAGAGTCGACGACGAGCGGGGGCGCCATTGCGCAGGTGTTATAGGGTGCCAACCTCCGCTGGTAGGTAGGGTGTTATTAGTGATTTTAGGGATTGGCACCATCTTGGCCTTTCCTATGGGATGTTGTTGTTTTGGTGATGGTGTAGTTATGCACGTATTGGTATATTTAGTGTTTTTAAGAAGTATCAATAAAAGTTAAACTTTTAATTCTTGGGATTTTTTCTGTGAGTTCCTGTTATAATTCCACCAGCAGCACTGAAAACCTGCTGTGACTGAACGCTAGCAGCACGGCAGGCCAGGACTTCCAAGGCGTAGAGAGCCAGTTCATGCCACATGTCCAGCTTGGTTACCCAATACTTGAAAGGCACAGAGGAATCCTGGAGGTTGTTTGTATGATACGCAAGGTACTACATCAGCATCTTCCCAAACATTGCACTTCTTGTGACAGCACCCCTTGCCTCTGTGTCTCGGCACAATGGGAGGGTCTGAGTAAACTGTCACAGAACTTTGCCATTGTTCCCCTGCCTGAGCTGGATTGTACTTCTGTCTCTTTCGCTTGGACTCCTTGGTTGTACAACAAACAGCTCTGCCTGCAATTGTGAGCAGAGAGGTTTTCAGAATGCAGAGAAGTGGGATGGTGATGCTAATTAGACATCATCGCCCCTCACCATCTTGGTGCAGTCCTTAAAGTTTTGGATGATGGTACATATGTCTGACATCCATGTCCACTCCTGAGGTCTTATGTGTGGAGTCTGAACTGAATATCAAAGGTCTTGTTGATGCTGCTAGCCAACAACTGCCCTCTTCTGCTCACAAATCCTTTCCAAGATATGCAGTGTAGACTTCCAACGCGTGGGGACATCACACACCATTCGGTGAGCTGGAAGCTGCAAACGCTGCTGAAGCAAGGCAAGGCGAAGGAAGCTGCAGCTGACTTTCTAAAATGGGCAGACAGACAACGTACTAGCAGGTTCGGCAGCTCCAGGTAGCTTTTGAGAAAATGTTGAACCATGAGGTTAAGCACATGTGCCAGGCAAGGTATGTGTAAGCTCACCTTGCCTCAGAGCCACCACCAGGTTCCAACCATTGTCACACACGACCATGTCTGATTGTAGGTTCAGCGGTGTCATCCAAATATCTGATTGCTCTTTCAGAGCTGTCCACAACTCTTCAGCATTGTGCGGTATAAGCAGACTAGCTTCAGCACAGCCTGTTGCCGATTGGCTAAGGCAGTGCTGCAGTGCTTCCAGCTTCTGACTGATGTGTTCATTTCAGAGATTGAGGCTGAAGAGCAAGAGGAAAAGGAGGTGCTGGAGCTGTAGACTGTGGGGGCAACCCTGATTGACGTAGGGCCTGCAATCCTCAGCGTGGGGAGGATCTGTTCCATCCCAAGGTCTGACTGGGTCCCGGCTAGGGTTGAGCGACTTTTAGTTTTTTAGGGTCGAGTCGGGTTTCGCGAAACCCGACTATCTCAAAAGTCGAGTCGAGTGAAATCAGCCGACTATCGCAAAAAGTCGGGGATCGACCGAAACACGAAACCCAATGCAAGTCATTTGGGGAGCATAGTCGGCAGTGAGTGGAGGCCAGGAAAACACCTACAGTGCCCATTTTAATGGCAAAAACATCCATTCTTGTTACTGAAGCTTGTCAATCTTAATTTACCTTATAATAATAGTAAGGCATTGGAAATTGGGGGTCATTTGGCTAAAGTTGTGGGGGGTAGGACTGGTTCAAGTATTTTTTGGGCCCAGGAAATGTGGACCACGTCACGGCAGTGGAGCAGGGAGAGGTAAGTATTTACACTTTGCAAGTGCTGTGATCCTGAGCAAGCAGGGGGGGCCCACTCATTGGCATTGGCACTGGCACAAGGCCCCTCAAAGTACGGTGGTGTGTTTGCACGGTGGGGGTGCCTCCCACCAGCAGCGACACTTTTGCGTACTATGAGGGGCCCTGTGCCCGTGACGTCGCCAACGAGTATCCCCCCCCACCTGATGAAGGAACCTGCACTTTCATCTGCACCTTCCTCTTTGTCCCCGTGTAAGGTGGTATGGTATGCGGGAAGGGGAACCTGACTTTCAGCAGGGTCATATTCTGGCTGTGTAGCGTGCACGGGGAATGTAGCGTTCTGGGTCAATGTACCAGCAGACTCATCTATCCCTGGCTGGGCAATGGGCAGGATGAGGAGGAAACACAGATATAGGCCAAAATAATAAAGTGGGCTAAATGCATTTCAAAATTGGTAACAGGACTAACCAGGGGGCATTGCTTTGTTCAGTGGAGTACAACTGTAATGAGACACAGTGAGTAGGCCCAAATCAGTAAGTAGGCTAAATGCAGTTCCAAATTGGTAACAGAAGTAAACAGGCGGCACTGGTTTGTTCAGTGTAGAAGAACATCAAGGAGCGGCAGACACCTTTAGTAGGGCCAACAAAACAAGTAGGCCAAATGCAGTGTTATATTAAAAACAATTTAACGAGAACCTGAAGATAGAAGCTAGGGAAAGGCAACCTGGAGAGCACCTTGGAGCGGAAGACACCGTTTGTAGAACCCAGACCCAACTTGTAGGCCTAATGCAGTGTAGTTTCAACAACTACTTAACGAGAGCTTGAAGATAGAAGCTAGGGAGAGGCAACCTGGAGAACACCTTGGAGCGGCAGACACCGTCTCTACAAGCAAGACCCAACTTGTAGGCCTAATGCAGTGTTGTTTCAACAACTACTTAACGAGAGCTTCAAGATAGAAGCTAGGGAGAGGCAACCTGGAGAACACCTTGGAGCGGAAGACACCGTTTGTAGAACCCAGACCCAGCTTGTAGGCCTAATGCAGTGTTGTTTCAACAACTACTTAACGAGAGCTTGAAGATAGAAGCTAGGGAGAGGCAACCTGGAGAACACCTTGAAGCGGCAGACACCGTCTCTACATCCCAGACCCAACTTGTAGGCCTAATGCAGTGTTGTTTCAACAACTACTTAACGAGAGCTTGAAGATAGAAGCTAGGGAGAGGCAACCTGGAGAACACCTTGGAGCGGCAGACATCGTCTCTACAACCAAGACCCAACTTGTAGGCCTAATGCAGTGTTGTTTCAACAACTACTTAACGAGAGCCTGAAAATGGAATTTCAGGACAGGAAACCAGGAGAACAGCACGGAGCGGCATACACCGTTAGTAGGCCCCAACCACACTAGTAGGCTAAATTCAGTGTAATATTAACACTACTTAACGAGAGCCTGAAAATGGAATTTCAGGACAGGAAACCAGGAGAACAGCACGGAGCGGCATGCACCGTTAGTAGGCCCCAACCACACTAGTAGGCCAAATTCAGTGTAATATTAACAACTACTTAACGAGAGCCTGAAAATGGAATTTCAGGACAGGAAACCAGGAGAACAGCAAGGAGCGGCAGACACCGTTAGTAGGTCCCAACAAAAACTAGTAGCCCCACTGCAGTTGTTCGATTAAAAAATTATTTAACAAGAGCCTGAAGATTGAAGCTCAGGAAAGGCAACCAGGAGAACACCTTGGAGCGGCAGACACCGTCTCTACAACCAAGACCCAACTTGTAGGCCTAATGCAGTGTTGTTTCACCAACTACTTAACGAGAGCGTGAAAATGGAATTTCAGGACAGGAAACCAGGAGAAGAGCACGGAGCGGCATACACCGTTAGTAGGCCCCAACCAAACTAGTAGCCCCACTG
Organism: Ranitomeya imitator; assembly: GCF_032444005.1. Classification (NCBI taxonomy): domain Eukaryota; kingdom Metazoa; phylum Chordata; class Amphibia; order Anura; family Dendrobatidae; genus Ranitomeya; species Ranitomeya imitator. The sequence goes on along the minus strand of NC_091282.1, from coordinate 409,330,969 downwards.
CAGTTGTTCGATTAATAAACTATTTAACAAGAGCCTGAAGATTGAAGCTCAGGAAAGGCAACCAGGAGAACACTTTGGAGCAGCAGACACTGTTAGTAGGCCCCAACCAAACTAGTAGCCCCACTGCAGTTGTTCGATTAAAAAACTATTTAACAAGAGCCTGAAGATTGAAGCTCAGGAAAGGCAACCAGGGGAACACCTTGGAGCGGCAGACACTGTTAGTAGGCCCCAACCAAACTAGTAGCCCTACTGCAGTTGTTCGATTAAAAAACTATTTAACAAGAGCCTGAAGATTGAAGCTCAGGAAAGGCAGCCAGGAGAACACCTTGGAGCGGCAGACACTGTCTCTACAACCCAGACCCAACTTGTAGGCCTAATGCAGTGTTGTTTCAACAACTACTTAACAAGAGCTTGAAGATAGAAGCGAGGGAGAGGCAACAGAGAGAACACCTTGGAGCGGAAGACTCAGTTTGTAGACCACAACGAAACTTGTGGCTCCAATGCAGTTTTATAATTCTGACAAGCTGAAAATCAGCCTTTTTTTAAGAGGAGGACAGCTGTATTAAGTGGCGCAGACAGACACTGCTAGTAGGCCTTACACCACAAAGTAGGCTCACTGCAGGTTGAAAAAAAGTTACATGGGTACACGGTTGGCATTGTTGTGCTCAGCGGAGGACAAATGGAAGGAGGGACCGCAGACAGACTTAGTAGGCCTAAAATTTTAAAAAATAGGCTCAAAGCAGTTTGAATTATCTTGCAGGGGTACACAGGCAGCATTGGTGTGGTCAGCGGAGGACGATTGGAAGGAGTGTCTGAGCACAGTTAGTACTCCCAAAAAATAAATAGATGTTAATGTTTCGCGAAACAACAAAACCAAAAACAAAAGGGTGGCATACTTAGGTACAGGAGTGGGCTCCTCTGCTGAGTTTCAGACATAGTAATTTGGCGCTAAGTATTTACTGGTGTCAATAGAGGACACTGACCCTGACTATTTAAACTAGCATCATACATGTCAACAAATTGGTATTGTCAGTGCCAGGCATTGAAGGATGTCAGCGCATTGGTGGAGCTGTGAGAGATAATTTTGCAAGTGGTAGAACAGTGTTTGAGCTGGGGGGTAAACTCTCTTGTGGCCGGCGGTACAGGCCCAGGGTCCCCCATGTTACAATGGTGTGTCTGACGTTGGTTGCTTGCCACCACGGCCAGAGACACTTTATTGTACTATGAGGGACCCAGTGGCAGTGCCGTCGACCAATAGCGGGCACACCCACCTCTTCAGACAAACGGCACTCTAACGGTTGCTTGCGCCAAGTGGCGAGACCACGGCCCTGTGGGGGGAGTTAGCCCATTTAGGAAATATGGGCCACTGTATTAGAGTATATTTTCTGTGGCAGAAAGTGGCTTGAAGAGATATAACGAAACAAAAAAAAAAGGGACTGTCCTACAATTACTATCTCCCTGCAGTAATCTCTGCAAAGTATGGCACGCAGCAATAACAAGGAGTGGACTGCTGCACACAAAAAAGTCAAAAGTTTGGACAAACAAAAAAGATAGCTGTGCAGAAAGGAAGGAGCAACAGGATTTGTGCTTTGAAAAAAGCAGTTGGTTTGCACAGCGGCGTACTAACAGCAATGCAGCTATCAGGGAGCCTTCTAGGGCAGCCTAATGAGCTACAGCGCTGAAGGAAAAAAAATGTAGCCTCCACTGTCCCTGCAAACAAAAGGTGGTGTTGGACAGTGGAAATCGCTGCAGCACAAGCGGTTTGGGGGTTAATGTACCCTGCCTAACGCTATCCCTGCTTCTGACGAAGCGGCAGCAACCTCTCCCTATGCTCAGATCAGCAGCAGTAAGATGGCGGTCGGCGGGAACGCCCCTTTATAGCCCCTGTGACGCCGCAGAAAGCAAGCCAATCACTGTAACGCCCTTCTCTAAGATGGTGGGGACTGAGACCTATGTCATCACGCTGCCCACACTCTGCGTCCACCTTCATTGGCTGAGAAATGGGGCTTTTCGCGTCATTGAAATACGACTTTGGCGAGAAAGTCACGTTACGCATTGACGACCCCACACAGGGATCGGGTCGGGTTTCATGAAACCTGACTTTGCCAAAAGTTGGCCACTTATGAAAATGACCAACCCGTTTTGCTCAACCCTAGTCCCGGCTTCCACTATGTTAACCCAGTGTCCCGTTAGTGAGATGTACCATCCCTGCACATAAGCACTTGTCCATGTGTCCATGGTTAGGTGGACTTTCCCAGTAACAGCATTGTTGAGGCCACAGGTAATGTAGTGGGACACATGATGCTTTAATGCCAGTATGGCACACTGGGAGAAATAGTGGAGACTGGGGACCGAGTACCTTGGGATGGCTGCCACCATCAGGTTGCTTCAGTAAGCTACCATCTCAACGAGTCTAAAAGGCAACATTTCAAGCGCAAGCAAATGAGAAATTTGAGAATTTAGTACTGTGACCTGTGGGTATTGGCTGAGTATTTCCGTTGGCATTCCAATGACTGGGGTACAGACAACTGAAGGTTGGGTTGGGACAAGGACATGGACGGGCTTGATGATGGTGCGGGTTGACTGTGGGCAACAACAGTTGCAGGGCCTGAGGCATCTTCACAGGCACAGTGAACTGGGGACTTGCTGTATGCAAAACAGTTGAAGAAGCAGTGGTGTCACATGCAGACAGTGTTTCTGGAGCCTGGGGTTCGGCCCACAAAGTTGGGGGCTTTGCTGGCATGTGCCTAATCATGCTGCTGGTGGTCAGGCTGGTAGTTTTTCTACCGCTGCTGATGCGGGCATGGCAGGTGCTGCAAATGGCCTGTTTGGGGTTATCAGCAAAGTCTTTAAAAAGTAACCAAACTCGGGAAGATCTAACAGTTGGAATGGAAACTTCTGTCATGTTGGTGTTACGGGGAATGGATGCACGCATTCTGTCTGTGGCCACCATACTGCTTCTTCCTGCCTTTTGGGGTGATATGCCTCCTTCCCATATTTGCTGCTGTCCTCGCTCTGCATGTCCTCCTGCAAGGTTGGGTCAGTCACTATGCTATCCCTCACCTCGTCTTCCACATCCGCACCCTGCTCCTCCTCCTCACTTTCTGGCAATTGTGTCTCATCATCATCCACCTCTTGTGACACTTTCCCACCATCGCCTTCATGTGACCATGGCTGTTCAAATATTTGGGCATCGCTACATGCGATCTTATCTGGCCCCACTTCAAGTTGACTGGCCGAGAGTCTGGAATCTTTAAAGGGAAAACTGAACAGGTCTTCAGAGTGTCCAAGTGTGGGATCAGTTTTCTCAGAGCACTCAGCATGGTGGTAGGAAGGAGGATCAGGATGAGTAATATCTGGTCCACACTCACAGCTACTCAGACTTGACTGTGTGGAAGACATGGTGGTGGTGGTGGCTAAGTGACTGGAAGCATTATCCGCTATCCAACCAACAACCATTTCACACTGCTCTGGCTTCAATAGTGGTGTGCTGTGGTCCCCTAGAAACTGGGACAGGAAGGTCGAGCGTGAAAATGTGGGTCTTTGCTCTGGACAACTTTCAGCTTGGCCACGGCCTCGTCCTCTGCATGCACCATCAGCATCACGTCCACTTCTTCATCCCTTGCCCCTTGCCTTGCCCATTTTAAATGGACTACTGAAATGTTTGAAAAGCTCAATACAAATGTATTTATTTGGAGAAAAATTATATATGATCAGTAAGCCTGAAAAGCAAGTATTTGGAGACCACAGATACACCGAGCGTCTGATGGAGACAACAGACAGTTAAAATATGCTTGTTTTGTTTAAAAAAAAATAATAATGAGTAGACCAAGGCTAGCAGACAAAAAAATACAACGTATGCCTATGAAGCAAAGATTTTTACACCACAGGTACACCAGGCGTCTGACGGAGATAACAGATTGTATAGAAAAGTCTTAATATTTTTTGTAATTTTTGAAAGCACTAAATACTGAGTAGACCAAGGGTACCAGACAGAACAATGCAATGTATGCCTGCAAAGCAAGGATTTTGACACCACAGATACACCAGGCATCAGCCAGAGATAACAAATTGATCAAAATGCGGCCTTGATTTTTTTGGGCGCACCAACATTGTGTCAAGAAGTAGGCTATGACACTAAAAAAAAATTGGAGCTCTAAAATTGTAAGATATTTTGCGCAATGATATGCGATGCGTGTGACGTACAACTCACAGTGAAAAATCTATGAACTGTGCTAAATATTTTTGGGCCAGCTACAGATTTTGGGGGCAGCAAAATGGTGTCCAAAAATGTTGTAAGACACTACAAAATATTAGATAGCACCAAAAAAAGAGGACAGATTTTTTTGGCGCACTCACATCTGATGCCTGCGACAAACATTTTTTTAAAAAAATTCTTAGATTTGCACGATCTTGTATTGCAATGACCTGGCTGTAGTCTGCAGCATGACCAAGCAAATAAATGTAGAAAAAAGGGGGCTATGGATTGCTGTATAATAAAATGAGCAGGTATAAGCTGCAAAAAAAGAAAAAAAAATGCCACGGATTACTGCATCTAGGAATATATAAAATAAGCAGCAGCAGCAGACAGTAATGGAGCTTTTTGAGGTATGCAGTGAGATCTATGTACTCACATACAGTGCCTGCAGGCCTTGCACTGATGTGGATATGTGCACATAGGCTCCCCTGACTGCCTACCTAGCACTGCAATCTAAGTACCACCAAATTAGCCCTAAAAAAGACTGTTGCTTTTTCAGGATTTGTGGACTGAACACTAGCAGACCCACCCTAACTATTAAAAGAATGATTCTGTCCCTATCTCAGCAGCAGCTCGCCCTTCACTAGCTAACTCCGGAGCAGAATGCGGCGAGCAGGGCGGTGCCAGGTCTCTTATAGACCTGATGACGTTGTGCAGCCAGCCAATACCACAACAAAGATGGCTGCGGCACTACAGTGCATGGCAGACAATCCCTGCATGGTCATTGGGGCTCTAAACAGCGCTAAAATTGCAGGGCGGAGACTCGAGCTCCCGCAGAATAATCCCGGAAATACTCGGTGCTCGCCGAGTACACCGAGCATAGTGATACTCGGGCGAGTACCGAGTAGTGGTGAGCACGTTCGATCATCACTACTCATCACTAATCAGCGTACTGAGGAGAAATTGCACGACAAAGTTTGGGGTTCATTTTCTCCTATTACCCCTGGCAAAATGAACATTTTTGTGGGAAAGTTGTGATTTTTTTTTATTTTTACAGCTCAATGTTATAAACGTCTGTGAAACACCTGGGTCTTCAAGGTGCTCACCACACCTCTAGATACATTCCTTGTGGGGTATAGTTTCCATAATGGGGTCAGTTGTGGGGGGTTTCTACTGTTCAGGCACATCAGGGACTCTGAAAATGTGACATGGCTTTGGCTCTCAATTCTTGCCATTGTTGCATTCAAAAAGTCAAATGATGCTCCTTCCCTTCTGAGACCTGCCATGCACCTAAACAGTAGTTTTCCCTCCCAAATGGAGCATCAAAGTACTCAGGAGAATTTGCACAACAAATTTTGAAGTTAATATTGACCTATTACCATTGTGAAAATAAAAACATTTTGGATAAATTAGAATTTTTGTGAAAAACGTAAAATGTTTATTTTTCCTTCCACATTGCATTAATTCCTGTGAATCACCTGAAGGGTTAATAAACTTCTTGGATGTGGTTTTGAGAACTTTGAGGGGTGCAGTTTTTAGAATTGTTGTCACTTTTGGTTATTTTCAGTCAAATAAGCCCTTCAAAGTCACTTCAAATGTTATGTGGTTCCTAAAAAAAATGGCTTGGTAAATTTTGTTGGAAAAATTAGAAATTGCTGATCAACTTTTAACCCTTCTAACTTCCTAACAAAAAATGATGTTAAAAATTGCACTATTGTAAAGTAGACATATAGGAAATGTAATTTATGAACTATTTTGTGTGACATAACGTTCTAGTTTAAGGGTGTAAGAATTAAAAGTTTGAAAATTGTGAAATTTTCTAAATTTTCCCCAGATTGTAAATTGTTTTACATGTAAAGTTGCATCAAGCAAATTTTACCACTATCATGAAGCAATAATATAATAATAATAATCCTTATTTTTATATAGCGCTAACATATTCCGCAGCGCTTTACAGTTTGCACACGTTATCATCACTATTCCTGATGGGGCTCACAATCTAAATTCCCTATCAGTATGTCTTTGGAATGTGGGAGGAAACCGGAGTGCCCGGAGGAAACCCACGCAAACACGGAGAGAACATACAAACTCCTTGCAGATGTTGTCCTTGGTGGGGTTTGAACCCAGGACTCCAGCACTGCAAGGCTGCTGTGCTAACCACTGCGGCACAGTGCTGCCCCCTGTACTATGTGTCACAAAAAAAATCTGTGAACCTTTGAAGCGTTCCAGCGTTATGGGAACGCGCTTAACGGACAGCGTTGCACGGCAAAATTAACGCAGTGCAACGCGTCCGTTAGCGCGCCCATTCACGGCAATGGGAACGCGCAGCACTAGCGCGTGCCATGTTCGGCACGCGCTAGCGACGCGCCGGTGTTTCCTGGCGCGCCGCGGACGCTGCTTGCAGCGTCCGAGGCGCGCCCGCGGTCCGTTCCCCGCTCTCGCAGATCGGGGATCTGCGAGAGCGGGGACGTTACCGCGACCCCAGGACACGGCCCCATTAAAAACATTGCGTTAGCGCAACCTGCTAGCGCTAGCGCTAAACGGGTTGCACTAACGCAATGTGACCCTAGCCTTATTATCTCATAAAGTGACATGGGTCAGATCTAGCGCCAGGTCCACGCTACTACTTGGGTCATTGTGTTTTGCATGCAGTGCTGACAACATGTCGACAGCTGGCATCACTAATTACCAATGTAGCATGATCAATATGGATGACTCTGTTTCCAGAACTGCTTTTAAATTACCATTTTAATTTGCTTAAGCCTTTTGGTGCTGGATCATAAAAGTATCTGGAAAATAACTGTCTAGAAAAGTATATGCCTTATAAAAGTATTCTATTTCTGTTGTGCAAACTTTAAGCTGCATTATAAAAGAAAAGTCTAGAAAGTTATTATATAATTTTAAATAATAGAAAAACTAGCACACATTGCCTCACTCAAAATAATATAGGTAATTATTTCTACACACTTATTGGTGGGAATAGCAAACAATTTGTTTTCCACACATAACAAAGCAGAAAATGGAAAATATAAAATAGGGAAAAAGACATTAAACATATAAAAATAAACTCATATCAACAAAACATCAAGTAATAATTATATTTATCATACAAAATCCAATTCAGGGATTTAGAGATTGTATGATTTTTTTTATTTGATTTTAATCTTATATTTTGAAAGTTTTTTTTTTCTCCCTCTGTCTTCTCTTTTCCTTTTCTTCCTAGATATCGGTTACTCACCTGTCCTGGTTTCAGCACTTGGCTTTGCTTCATTGTTAGTCTATGTTCTGCTATCTTTCATGCCAGGTTACAATGGTAGCCTGGGATGCACCTCTGATAATCTCTTCTAAGGACTTTTAAGTAGGGTTGAGCGAAACGGGTCGGCCATTTTCAGAAGTCGCCGACTTTTGGCAAAGTCGGGTTTCGTGAAACCCGACCCGACCCCTGTGTGGGGTCGGCCATGAGGTCGGCGATCTTCTGAATCTGGTATCGGAATTCCGATACCGAGTTCTGATATGTTTGCAATATTGGAAATCGGTATCGGAATCCATATTTAAGTGTAAAATAAAGAATTAAAATAAAAAATATTGCTATACTTTCCCTCTGACGCGCCCTGGTACTAACCGGCAGCCTTCCTTCCTTAGAATCAGCGCGTGAAGAACCTTAGATGACGTCGCGGCTTGTGATTGGTCGCGCGACCGCCCAAGTGACCGCTCACGCGACCAATCACAAGCCGCGACTGTTGTGAATTCTGTGGCAGAGCTCCCTCCTGTGGTCACAGGTGGTACTTCGGCTGATTCTCTCTGTGAGCTTCTGTTGGTGGAGGGAAGTGGTACTGCGGCTTCTGAGTTTCCTCCCTCAGGTGATCTGGTGAGGTCGTTAGGTGCTTCTCTACTTAACTCCACCTAATGCTTTGATCCTGGCTTCCTGTCAATGTTCCAGTGTTGGACTTGCTTTTCCCTGGATCATTCCTGTGGCCTGCTGCTCTGCATAGCTTAGTTCTTCTTTGCTATTTGTTTGCTATTTTTTCTGTCCAGCTTGTCTATTTTGTTGCTGGAAGCTCTGGGACGCAAAGGGTGTTTTTGCCCCCTTTGCGTGGTTTTCTTTAGGGTTTTGTGTAGACCGCAAAGTTACCTTTTCTATCCTCGATCTGTTAAGAAAGTCGGGCCTCACTTTGCTGAATCTATTTCATCTCTACGTTTGTCTTTTCATCTTAACTCACAGTCATTATATGTGGGGGGCTGCCTTTTCCTTTGGGGTATTTCTCTGAGGCAAGGTAGGCTTATTTTCTATCTTCAGGCTAGTTAGTTTCTCAGGCCGTGCCGAGTTGCATAGGCAGAGTTAGGCGCAATCCACGGCTGCCTCTAGTGTTGTTTGGAGAGGATTAGGGATTGCGGTCTGCAGAGTTCCCACGTCTCAGAGCTCGTTCTATGATTTTGGGTTATTGTCAGATCACTGTATGTGCTCTGACCGCTATGTCCATTGTAGTACTGAATTGCCTTTCATAACAGTACAGGAAGCCAAAAGTACTAATGATTCTCAATAGAGGGAAAAAAGAAGTTCTGAGACCATTTTTTTTTCTTTGCACTGTGTTTTGCCTTTTTTTTCCCCTAGACATTTGGGTGGTTCAGTACACAGGTGTAGCGATGGACATTAGAAGTCTGTCTTCATTTGTGGATCAGCTCTCGGCAAGAGTACAAACGATTCAAGACACTATTGATCAGAAAGCTATGTTGGAACCAAGAATTCCTATTCCTGATTTGTTTTTTGGAGATAGAACTAAGTTTCTGAGTTTCAAAAATAATTGTAAATTATTTCTGGCCTTGAAACCTCGCTCCTCTGGTGATCCAGTTCAACAGGTTTTGATTGTTATTTCTTTTTTGCGCGGCGACCCTCAGGACTGGGCATTTTCTCTTGCGCCAGGAGATCCTGCATTGAGTAATATCGATGCGTTTTTCCTGGCGCTCGGATTGCTGTACGATGAACCTAATTCAGTGGATCAGGCAGAGAAAAATTTGCTGGCTCTTTGTCAGGGTCAGGATGAGATAGAGGTATATTGTCAGAAATTTAGAAAGTGGTCCGTGCTCACTCAATGGAATGAATCTGCGCTGGCAGCTATGTTCAGAAAGGGTCTCTCTGAAGCCCTTAAGGATGTCATGGTGGGATTTCCTATGCCTGCTGGTTTGAATGAGTCTATGTCTTTGGCCATTCAGATCGGTCGACGCTTGCGTGAGCGTAAATCTGTGCACCATTTGGCGGTATTACCTGAGCTTAAACCTGAGCCTATGCAGTGCGATAGGACTTTGACCAGAGTTAAACGGCAAGAATACAGACGTTTGAATGGGCTGTGTTTCTACTGTGGTGATTCCACTCATGCTATCTCTGATTGTCCTAAGCGCACTAAGCAGTTCGCTAGGTCTGCCACCATTGGTACGGTACAGTCAAAATTTCTTCTGTCCGTTACCTTGATCTGCTCTTTGTCATCGTATTCTGTTATGGCATTTGTGGATTCAGGCGCTGCCCTGAATTTGATGGACTTGGAGTATGCTAAGCGTTGTGGGTTTCTCTTAGAGCCCTTGCAGTGTCCTATTCCATTGAGAGGAATTGATGCCACGCCTTTGGCCAAGAATAAGCCTCAATACTGGACCCAGCTGACCATGTGCATGGCTCCTGCACATCAGGAGGTTATTCGCTTTCTTGTGTTGCATAATCTGCATGATGTGGTCGTGTTGGGGTTGCCATGGCTACAAGCCCATAATCCAGTATTAGATTGGAAATCCATGTCGGTGTCCAGCTGGAGTTGTCAGGGGGTACATGGTGATGTTCCATTTCTGTCAATTTCGTCATCTACCCCTTCTGAGGTTCCAGAGTTCTTGTCTGATTACCGGGATGTATTTGATGAGCCCAAGTCCGATGCCCTACCTCCGCATAGGGATTGTGATTGTGCTATCAATTTGATTCCTGGTGGTAAATTCCCAAAAGGTCGACTGTTTAATTTATCCGTGCCTGAGCACGCCGCTATGCGCAGTTATGTGAAGGAATCCCTGGAGAAGGGGCATATTCGCCCGTCATCGTCACCATTAGGAGCAGGGTTCTTTTTTGTAGCCAAGAAGGATGGTTCGCTGAGACCTTGTATAGATTACCGCCTTCTAAATAAGATCACGGTCAAATTTCAGTACCCCTTGCCATTGTTATCTGATTTGTTTGCTCGGATTAAGGGGGCTAGTTGGTTCACCAAGATAGATCTTCGTGGTGCGTATAATCTGGTGCGAATCAGGCGAGGAGATGAATGGAAAACTGCATTTAATACGCCCGAGGGTCATTTTGAGTATCTAGTAATGCCATTCGGACTTGCCAATGCTCCATCAGTGTTTCAGTCCTTTATGCATGACATCTTCCGAGAGTACCTGGATAAATTCCTGATTGTGTACTTGGATGACATTTTGATCTTCTCGGATGATTGGGAGTCTAATGTGAAGCAGGTCAGAACAGTTTTTCAGGTCCTGCGTGCTAATTCTTTGTTTGTGAAGGGATCAAAGTGTCTCTTTGGTGTGCAGAAGGTTTCATTTTTGGGGTTCATCTTTTCCCCTTCTACTATCGAGATGGATCCTGTTAAGGTCCAAGCCATCCATGATTGGACTCAGCCGACATCTCTGAAAAGTCTGCAAAAGTTCCTGGGCTTTGCTAATTTTTATCGTCGCTTCATCTGCAATTTTTCTAGTATTGCCAAACCATTGACCGATTTGACCAAGAAGGGTGCTGATTTGGTCAATTGGTCTTCTGCTGCTGTGGAAGCTTTTCAAGACATGAAGCGTCGTTTTTCTTCTGCCCCTGTGTTGTGTCAACCAGATGTTTCTCTTCCGTTCCAGGTCGAGGTTGATGCTTCTGAGATTGGAGCAGGGGCTGTTTTGTCGCAGAGAGGTTCTGATTGCTCAGTGATGAAACCATGCGCTTTTTTTTCCAGGAAGTTTTCGCCTGCTGAGCGAAATTATGATGTGGGCAACCGAGAGTTGCTGGCCATGAAGTGGGCATTCGAGGAGTGGCGTCATTGGCTTGAAGGAGCTAAGCATCGCGTGGTGGTTTTGACTGATCATAAGAACTTGACTTATCTTGAGTCTGCTAAGCGGTTGAATCCTAGACAGGCTCGTTGGTCGCTGTTTTTTGCCCGTTTTGACTTTGTGATTTCGTACCTTCCGGGCTCTAAAAATGTGAAGGCGGATGCTCTGTCTAGGAGTTTTGTGCCCGACTCTCCGGGTTTGTCTGAGCCGGCGGGTATCCTCAAGGAAGGAGTAATTGTGTCTGCCATCTCCCCTGATTTGCGGCGGGTGCTGCAAAAATTTCAAGCTAATAAACCTGATCGTTGTCCAGCGGAGAGACTGTTTGTCCCTGATAGGTGGACCAATAAAGTTATCTCTGAGGTTCATTGTTCGGTGTTGGCTGGTCATCCTGGAATCTTTGGTACCAGAGAGTTGGTGGCTAGATCCTTTTGGTGGCCGTCTCTGTCGCGGGATGTGCGTGTTTTTGTGCAGTCCTGTGGGATTTGTGCTCGGGCTAAGCCCTGCTGTTCTCGTGCCAGTGGGTTGCTTTTGCCCTTGCCGGTCCCGAAGAGGCCTTGGACACATATCTCTATGGATTTTATTTCTGATCTTCCCGTTTCTCAAAAGATGTCAGTCATTTGGGTGGTCTGTGATCGCTTTTCTAAGATGGTTCATCTGGTACCCTTGTCTAAATTGCCTTCCTCCTCTGATTTGGTGCCATTGTTCTTCCAGCATGTGGTTCGTTTGCATGGCATTCCGGAGAATATCGTTTCTGACAGAGGTTCCCAGTTTGTTTCAAGGTTTTGGCGAGCCTTTTGTGGTAGGATGGGCATTGACTTGTCTTTTTCCTCGGCTTTCCATCCTCAGACTAATGGCCAGACCGAACGAACCAATCAGACCTTGGAAACATATCTGAGATGCTTTGTTTCTGCCGATCAGGATGACTGGGTGTCCTTTTTGCCTTTGGCTGAGTTCGCCCTTAATAATCGGGCCAGCTCGGCTACCTTGGTTTCGCCATTTTTCTGCAATTCTGGGTTCCATCCTCGTTTCTCTTCAGGACAGGTTGAGTCTTCGGACTGTCCGGGTGTGGATACTGTGGTGGACAGGTTGCAGCAGATTTGGACTCATGTAGTGGACAATTTGACCTTGTCCCAGGAGAAGGCTCAACGTTTCGCTAATCGCAGACGCCGTGTGGGTCCCCGACTTCGTGTTGGGGATCTGGTTTGGTTATCTTCTCGTCATATTCCTATGAAGGTTTCCTCTCCTAAGTTTAAACCTCGTTTCATTGGTCCGTATAGGATTTCTGAGGTTCTTAATCCTGTGTCTTTTCGTCTGACCCTTCCAGATTCTTTTTCCATACATAACGTATTCCATAGGTCATTGTTGCGGAGATACGTGGCACCTATGGTTCCATCTGTTGATCCTCCTGCCCCGGTTTTGGTGGAGGGGGAATTGGAGTATATTGTGGAGAAGATTTTGGATTCTCGTGTTTCTAGACGGAAACTCCAGTATCTGGTTAAATGGAAGGGTTATGCTCAGGAAGATAATTCCTGGGTTTTTGCCTCTGATGTCCATGCTCCCGATCTTGTTCGTGCCTTTCATGTGGCTCATCCTGGTCGGCCTGGGGGCTCTGGTGAGGGTTTGGTGACCCCTCCTCAAGGGGGGGTACTGTTGTGAATTCTGTGGCAGAGCTCCCTCCTGTAGTCACAGGTGGTACTTCGGCTGATTCTCTCTGTGAGCTTCTGTTGGTGGAGGGAAGTGGTACTGCGGCTTCTGAGTTTCCTCCCTCAGGTGATCTGGTGAGGTCGTTAGATGCTTCTCTACTTAACTCCACCTTATGCTTTGATCCTGGCTTCCTGTCAATGTTCCAGTGTTGGACTTGCTTTTCCCTGGATCATTCCTGTGGCCTGCTGCTCTGCATAGCTAAGTTCTTCTTTGCTATTTGTTTGCTATTTTTTCTGTCCAGCTTGTCTATTTTGTTGCTGGAAGCTCTGGGACGCAAAGGGTGTACCTCCGTGCCGTTAGTTCGGTACGGAGGGTCTTTTTGCCCCCTTTGCGTGGTTTTCTTTAGGGTTTTGTGTAGACCGCAAAGTTACCTTTTCTATCCTCGATCTGTTAAGAAAGTCGGGCCTCACTTTGTTGAATCTATTTCATCTCTACGTTTGTCTTTTCATCTTAACTCACAGTCATTATATGTGGGGGGCTGCATTTTCCTTTAGGGTATTTCTCTGAGGCAAGGTAGGCTTATTTTCTATCTTCAGGCTAGTTAGTTTCTCAGGCCGTGCCGAGTTGCATAGGCAGAGTTAGGCGCAATCCACGGCTGCCTCTAGTGTTGTTTGGAGAGGATTAGGGATTGCGGTCTGCAGAGTTCCCACGTCTCAGAGCTCGTTCTATGATTTTGGGTTATTGTCAGATCACTGTATGTGCTCTGACCGCTATATCCATTGTAGTACTGAATTGCCTTTCATAACACGCGACGTCACCGAAGGTCCTACAAGCGCTGATTCTTAGGAAGGAAGGCTGCCGGAAAGAAGCAGGGCGCATCCGAGGGTGAGTATATACCTAATAGGAATAATAGGAATATACTCACCCTCGGACGCGCCCTGCTTCTTTCCAGCAGCCTTCCTTCCTAAGAATCAGCGCTTGAAGGACCTTCGGTGACGTCGTGGCTTGTGATTGGTCGCGTGAGCGGTCACATGGGCGGTCGCGCGACCAATCACAAGCCGCGACGTCATCTAAGGTCCTTCACGCGCTGATTCTAAGGAAGGAAGGCTGCCGGTTAGTACCAGGGCGCGTCAGAGGGTAAGTATAGCAATATTTTTTATTTTAATTCTTTATTTTACACTTAAATATGGATCCCAGGGCCAGAAGGAGAGTTTCCTCTCCTTCAGACCCTGGGAACCATAGTATCCCATTGCACTGCATTGGGTTTCGTGTTTCGGCCGACCCCGACTTTTCTATAGGATCGGCCGATTTCACTCGACCCGACTTTTGAGAAAGTCGGGTTTCGTGAAACCCGACCCGATCCTATAAAAGTAAAAGTCGCTCAACCCTACTTTTAAGGCCAGCTTAAGTGGCTGCATTCTGCCTGAGTATTCAGTTAGCAGTTCACATTGCTACTACATGCTTTTCAAGAGTCTAGCCAAACTTTCCACTTGGCTCTGCTTCAGCCATATGTTCGATTATCTTTGCAGCTGCTCCTATCTGTTATCCAGCAACCAGCTTCTACTAGAAAGCCTAGTCCAGATATCCTGGTGCTGTTTGAACCTGCAACTGTGCTAAACCACCTGATACCAGCTCGTCTCAACTATCCTGGTGCTATCTGTACCTTCAACTCTGCTGTGCTAAGATACCTGTTACTAGCTTGTTTCAACCATGCACAGTCACAATGTCTGCTTTAAAAAAAATTGTAACATGCCGTTTCTTTCATATTTCATATTTGGTAATTCAAGTCTTTTTAAGTAAAAAAATCCATAGTGATCATTCGTATTGTATATGATTTTTACAGATACATTGCAGTTATTAACAAAGGAAACTGTATTCGGTCTTGTGAATATTTTTTAACTATTCATGTTTAAAAACAAATAGTATATAGATATCATATAGATGAAAAGAACATGACAGATAGATGACAATAAAGATGACAATTGTCCATTTTTTCTGGATGAAAATCAGACAATTTAATCATTCACTTGTCTTAACCCGGACTTAGAGTTGCATTTTTTTTCTTCTGGATGGGGAACAAAACCTTTTAATTGTAGACATTGATTCTTGTTAACTAGTTGTTGTAGTAGTTAATATATCGATAATTCATGCATTTGCATTTTTTATTTTATTACATGAATATTGTAAAGATAAATAGGAAGAGCCGATCAGCTGTTAGGGCTAATACTATAGATTATCAAATCTTTTGAAATTCACATTCGCCAGCTTTGAAGAATTTTCAACAAAAATTCAATTTACATTAAATTTATTTGTATATTTATTTGTGGCAAATCACAATACTACAAAGCCTTTAACTGTTCTGTAAAGACAGGTGTAACACTCTGAAATCTCTCAGGTCTGCATAAAAACCATTTCAAGTTCTTTAACACAAACACAGCCTTACTAACATTAAAATGACCTCATCATAAAAATGGATGGTAACCAGGTTGCAACCAACTTCCAATTTAGTAATGCTGTGCTCTGTCGGACTTTTCGTGTTTTTTGAATATGGTTTTCTGCAGAACACTGAATAAAACTGACAGTGTCACTTTGAGAGGTAATATTATCCTGCTGTGATGGAGATGAGTGATGCGCCATATATTCCATAATTCCCCACACTTTGTCCCCAATATTCCACTTGCTGAGTGTTTCAAAGTCGTACTGCCCCTCCAGCTGGTTGTCACTCAGGTCTTTCGCACGCCTTCTCACATGCCTTCTCATATGCCCTACTAGGCGCATTCACCACTCTATCCCAGTGTAAAACCATGTTCCTGTGCTGCCTTGTGCTCACTTCCACTTTTGCTCCTAGAGAATCTTCTCCTGGCTATAGGGAGAAGCGGCCACATCCTATAGGACTTTAAACCTACTGTTTCCTGTAGGGTTTGCCTTCCCGAGCTTATCCCTAGGCAGCAGCGGGTTTATTAGGCAGCTCCTTCCACTACTCATTGCCTGATCGTTGGTTCTCATGTGCTTGACTCTAGATCCTATGTGTGCATGTTTGTTCTGTCTCTCCTTCTACTGACCTTGCTCATTTACTGTTTATCCTGACCTCTCAGCTCCTGACCATGGCTATGTATATTAAACCTGTGTTGCCTGCCCTCACCTCAAATTGTCTGACCACACCTTTTTCTCTGTCCTCCTGTACCTTGAACATGTGTCTCTGACCCTCCAGTCTGTTGCTTAAGTCCCAGGGACTGCCCTAGAGTG
Source organism: Ranitomeya imitator (assembly GCF_032444005.1). NCBI lineage: Eukaryota > Metazoa > Chordata > Amphibia > Anura > Dendrobatidae > Ranitomeya > Ranitomeya imitator. The sequence continues at coordinate 409,314,825 of NC_091282.1, read as the reverse complement.
GTACCTGTTGTCTACCGGCAGCCCAGCCTATTCTCACCATCAGAGAGTCTAGTGAAGACTTGATAGACAATTATTCACACCCCCTCAGGATAAGACCAGAACATGGCACACTGGGTCTACATCCATTTGCGTTACGTTGGTGCTAGTGGTAGTGCTGGTGCTTCTGCTCATGTTGTACAAATTCTTAATCAAGGTAAGGGGCCTTTTTTATTGTTCATCCCTTCCAATGCAATTACAACTTTTTTTTACTATACATTTTGTTCTAACACTATAATTAACTTAAGGTAATCTTTTTAAACCAGAGTTATTCAACATTTGACAAACATTACCTAAGAAAACTTACTAGCTAGGTGGGTACAAGTACAGAAAAAAAATGTGGCCACAAGCCACATGTACAGTTGTCAAATTGGACCAGTAAAACAGGTGTTCAAAAATAGACATGCACAGTTAAATGTCTATATTTACTTTTTAAGAAAATTCAATTGCCTTCCCAGAAATGATGTAAAAAAAATGCTTGCTGTGATGCTAGACACTTTTCACAGCCAAGCCATGAGTCAGAGTGGTCAAGGAGTCCAAGGTCAGAAGCCTGGAGGGTACATCATAAACAGAGGGAAGAGACAAAAGCATAGTCAGGTAATGATCCGAGGTCAGAGTACCGGGGGGATAATGGATCAGAGCTGAAAAGGTTAAACAGGCAGGTCAGGCAACAGATCAAGCATACAAAACTCAAGGCACAGGGAAGCACAAACCTCACACGCTGAATGTACGTCTGGCAGAGTTCTGGGAGACACAGCTCAGTTAAGAAGCATGGCCATTAACTGGAATAATGAACACGTGACACACTGATAGGTGGAACCGTGACACTTGCTATGTAGAGGATAACAAATAGCTAGCAATAGGGCCGTGTATTGTTGAGGCATGTATGAATGTTAAATGTAATTGGAAAAACAGGTGTGCAAAAACATTGTTTACAACATGCACATTTTGTAAGATTGACAGTTGCACTTAACTGTCTAGATTTGGGAGGAATTTTCATTTGTGTTGTTAGAAAAACAATAATTTCCCTATTCACTAAAAGGATTGTACAAGAAAAGGAAAGACTCAGTATAGTTGCTTTGGACAAGCAAGCACATCCTCACTAATGGACCCTGATTTCATATTTTTTTCTGTAAAAAATATTTTACTACATTGCTGCAGCTTTCTAGTGCACTAAGAATTGAGTATCAATGTAAAATTGTAATTCAAAAGCAACAGGAGAGATGACAGCTCCACCATATCATTAATCAAACTGATCCTGGCACAGACTTTGGCACCTCTCATATTTTTATCTCACCCAATCAATTGAATCTCTGTATCATTCACAGATTGCTAACATGACCTTATTCAATGTTGCAGTTGTACATCACATTACAGTCTGTTGCACTTGTATAAAGCTTTAAGTATTTCTTTTCTTATGTCTGTTGCTGAACTGTGAGCACTGATAACTTCTCACCAGCCTATATTACCCTAAAATTGCTGCTGCATTCCCTGCATTGACTTTTACACCAGCTATAATAGTCCTTGTTGATTGACTTCACTATGCTATGTGATGTGACAGTTGCAAGGCATTAAGGGGAATCCTTGATGGGCGCACCCATGGTGTTTTGAGCCTTCTGTGGCTGATAAAATATTCTACAATATGTAGAACAGAAGAAAGCATTGTTTTGACACTTTGTGTCAGGATATAGCAAAAATAATTGTAGAACATAATATGCTAATTGGGAAGATGACAGTTTATTTATTATTTATTGAATCAAACACAATATTTTAAATAGTACCCAAAACACAAACATGGACATAAAGTCTTAACAAGAAAAAATGAATGGCACCAAGGTAATGCAGTTATGTAGCCTGTTGTGGTGGATAACCGGCACTTTAAGAACAACGATAAGAGAGCTCCGCATATAGGTGCACGCATGAAGGGAGAGATTCCATAAAAATATATCAAAGCAGAAAAAGATGCAGCACTCACCCATGAGCTGTGTGAACGAAGTCCTTTATTTAACCATTATCGGTCCGTGGACAAAGTTATTGGGACAAGCAAGTGGAGGAGTAATGCGGGGGAGGACTGTACATGGTTAAGCTACTTCATTTAAAGAGCAAGAGTAAAAAAAGTGTATGATAAAAATCCGAAAATGCAAATAGACACTATGTCTTGGTTACTCTTATTTACCGAAAGCAAATCTGAAGATCAGCAGTGCAATACTAGAATAATATTCAAACCTTAGTAGAAAGCAGGAAACTATTCACTGTTCACCCTTATCACAACCCCACAGGATTTATTACCTTCCTGGCATGTTATCTTCACTGATAAGTTTACACACATTAGGGTACCGTCACACTATAACATTTCGATCGCTACGACGGCACGATTCGTGACGTTCCAGCGATATCGTTACGATATCGCTGTGTCTGACACGCAGCAGCGATCAGGGATCCTGCTGAGAATCGTACGTCGTAGCAGATCGTTTGGAACTTTCTTTCATCGCTGGATCTCCCGCTGTCATCGCTAGATCGGTGTGTGTGACAGCTCCCCAGCGACCACACTACGATTTACCTACGATCACGGCCAGGTCATATCGCTGGTCGTGATCGTAGGTAAATCGTATAGTGTGACGGTACCCTTACAGGAAAACCGAAAGATCCAACCTATCATTTAACCCTATAGGTCCTTGCACGTTAGATTAATTATCCATTTTGCTTCTTTGCTTAATAACATTTTGTGATGGTTACCACCCTGTGGTGGAAATTTAACCAGTTCTAGACCTGCAAACCTCAAAAGCTCAGGATTACAATCATGTTTTGCTTTCATATGATGAATTAATTTTAACCCCTTTCTGACATTGGATGTACTATTCCATCCATGTGGGGTGGGCACTAATTCCCAAGGACGGAATAGTACGCCCAGCGTGATCGGCCGCGCTCACGGGGGGGAGCGCGGCTGATCGCGGCCGGGTGTCAGCTGACTATCGCAGCTGACATCCGGCACTATGTGCCAGGAGCGGTCACGGACCACGCCCGGCACATTAACCCCCAACACACTGCGATCAAACATGATCGCAGTGTGCCGGCGGTATAGGGAAGCATCGCGCAGGGAGGGGGCTCCCTGCGGGCTTCCCTGAGACGATCGGTACAAGGCGATGTGTTCACCTTGTACCGAGTGTCTCCTCCCTCCAGGCCTCAGATCCAAAATGGCCGCAGGGCTACTTCCGGGTCCTGCAGGGAGTACTTCCGGGTCCAGAGCAGGCTCTGGTAACTAAGCAGCAGGGCACGCCAGATCGCTGATCTGACACAGTGCCCTGCACTGGGACAAAGTAAAAAAGTAGAAAAAAATGTTTTTAGATGTGTAAAAAAAAATTCCTAAATAAAGAAAAAAATATATATATTGTTCCCATAAATACATTTCTTTATCTAAATAAAAAAAAACAATAAAAGTACACATATTTAGTATCGCCACGTCCGTAATGACCCGACCTATAAAACTGTCCCACTAGTTAACCCCTTCAGTGAACACCGTAAAAAAAAAAACGAGGCAAAAAACAGTGCTTTATTATCATACCGCCGAACAAAAAGTGGAATAACACGCGATCAAATAGACAGATATAAATAACCATGGTACCGCTGAAAACGTCATCTTGTCCCGCAAAAAATGAGCCACCCACCATACATCATCATCAGCAAAAAAATAAAAAAGTTACAGTCCTCAGAATAAAGCGATGCAAAAATAATTATTTTTTCTATGAAATAGTTTTTATCGTATAAAAAGCGCCAAAACATAAAAAAAATATAAATGAGGTATCGCTGTAATCGAACTAACCCAAAGAATAAAACTGCTTTATCCATTTTACCAAACGCAGAACGGTATAAACGCCCTGTTAGGAGTCTAGTTTCCTCTGCTGCACAGGGGGAATCTCGATCCATCTCCGCTGCGGTCTCCCATTCTCCTCCAGCCGCAGTGGAGTCTGCTCAGCAGGGACGTCGCTCCCAGTGTCTTGCTCGCTCTCACTCTGTACAGAGAGTTACTGCTGCTTCTTCAGCTCCTGCCATTAAAGTCAGTGCTGGTCAGCGGCGAGCGGACTTCCCTGGGACTAAGTCCTTGTTTGCGCACACTGAGCATGCCCAGAGCAAGATCTCCCATTGGAGATCGAGGGTCATGTGCTCTGGCTCTGCAGCGCATTCCATTGGTCCTCTTGGCAGGCCCTGGAAGGGCAAAGTTTCTGTGGCCACTTCCTGTCCTGCAATTATATAAACTGCGCATGACCGCACGGCCATGCGCTATTGTACAATTGAATACGTGTGTTTGTTGTGAGTGCAAGTCGTTCATTAAATACCCCTACCCTATTGTATGACTGTTCGCGTATGGAGTATGGCTGCTATCTAGCGCCCGACAAATCACTCAACGTGTCACACACGTATCAGCGTCTATTGCTGTGACCGCCAGTGCGGCGCCACGCGCCAGTAGTGCGCTTCCAGACCCACGTCTGGGTGCTTAGTGGTGCCTGCCAGCACGGCACAGTTCGCACTTCGGTGCTCTAATTATAAGAGTTGCCTAACACACCCTGTTGCGGTGTTGTGCCAGCAAGTGGTCTAATCGGACTTCAATCCTAGTTGGGGTTAAGTTCGCTGACTGCTTGCTCGCATTCTATGTGCGGTACCGCGATCCTGTGACGCAACAGGATCGCTTCCTTCACGTTGGGTGAAGTTTAACCCACGCGAGAATACTCATGAGTACCGCCATATAGTCCGTCATTACTCAGCAGCAGGTTCCATCTCTGCACGGTGGACCCCGGGCTACGAACGCACCGTACACTATCAGTCTTATTATTTGGTGCGTTCCGCTAGCCCCAACATTACACTAGCGCCAGGGTCTGGCTAGTGATGACGGACAAACAGCAATCCCTGCGGTATATACAGCAGCTGGAGGGTAGGTTGGCGGCTCTCGAGAGCGCAACCCCAGCTGTGGATGTTACCGCAGTTGCTGTACAGGCTGCCAGCGTGGCTGCAGCAACTTTTTCCATTGCCACCCCTGTTCCGACCTTTTCTCGCCTCCCGCTGCCAGAAAAATTTTCTGGTAATAGCAAATTTTCTAGGGGATTCGTGAGTCAGTGCTCTATTCATCTCGAGCTTCTGGCTGCACGTTTCCCCACAGAGCGAGCTAAGGTGGGATTTATTGTGTCTCTATTGTCGGACAGGGCGTTGGAATGGGCTACGCCGCTGTGGGAGCGTGGCGATCATGTGGTGCAGAGTGCTCCGCTGTTTTTGAGCACTTTAAAACAGGTCTTTTTAGGACCTCAAGTCACCCATGACACTGCGCTCCAACTGCTGGCATTAACTCAGGGTGAGTCCTTGGTCAGTCATTTTGCCGTCCAATTCCGCACTTTAGCATCTGAGCTGGAATGGTCGGATAAAGCTCTTATCCCCATATTTTGGAGGGGCTTGGCTGACCATGTAAAGGACGCTCTGGCCACTAGGGAGATTCCTGCCACACTGGAGGAGTTAATAACAGTCTCCACTCGAATTGACCTCCGTTTTAACGAGCGGAGGTTAGAGCGAGCCCAGTGTAGGCAGAGGTTTCGGCTGGCTCCTACTTTCGCCAAACCTCTGGAATCTCCGGTCCTGGTTCCTGAGTCACATGAGGCCAGGGAAGTGTCACAAGCGGGACCTAAGTCCCGGACCGCTTGTGCACTCAGGGTCTGTCATGTTTGCCAGCAGTCTGGACATTTAGCCACCAGATGTCCTCAGCGGTCGAGGAAACGTCAGCGTCTAGTGGTCGTAGGTGGAGGTACACTAGACACGGCGACGTTTGCCTCTAAATTGTCCTTTAAGGGGACAATTACTTTAGGCTCATTCTCCCACTCGGTAGAGCTCTGCATGGATTCTGGGGCGGAGGGCAATTTTATGTCTTCTGCCTTCACCCAACGCCACGCAATACCTCTGGTTATGCTAGCTCAACCTGTAATGGTACGAGTGGTGAATGGGTCGACTCTGCCCTCACAGATAACTCACCAGACCATCCCTTTTACTCTGTCCATGTCGCCATCTTATCAGGAGATTATTTCTCTGCTTGTCATTCCAGAGGGAATTGATGAAGTCCTGTTGGGAATACCTTGGCTACGGTACCACTCTCCTCATATCGAGTGGTCCTCAGGCAGAATTCTGGGATGGGGTGAATCTTGTGAGGGTAGGTGTCAGAGGGAGTGCGTTCAGGTAGCTACAACTGAGGTACCCGCAGATCTTTCCTCTCTCCCCAAGCAGTATTGGTCGTATGCAGACGTATTCTCCAAAAAGGCGGCGGAGACCCTTCCGCCCCGTCGCCCCTATGACTGTCCTATTGACCTCTTGCCTGGTGCTGAGCCTCCCCGGGGTCGAGTCTATACGCTATCTCTCCCGGAGACGGAGGCAATGTCAAAGTACATCCAGGAAAATCTGGCAAGAGGGTTCATCAGGAAGTCAGTGTCACCTGCTGGGGCAGGGTTCTTCTTCGTGCAGAAGAAGAGTGGGGAATTGCGTCCATGCATAGACTACAGGGGTCTTAACGCCATCACCGTTAAGAATAAATACCCTTTGCCTTTGATATCTGAACTGTTTGATAGGCTTCGGGGAGCAAGGGTATTTACTAAATTAGATCTGCGGGGTGCTTACAACCTGATTCGCATCCGTGAGGGGGACGAATGGAGGACGCTTTTAACACCAGGGATGGGCACTATGAATATCTGGTGATGCCCTTCGGGCTCTGTAATGCCCCAGCCGTTTTCCAAGACTTTGTGAACGATATCTTCCGGGATATGCTTTCCACCTCGGTCGTAGTCTATCTGGATGATATTCTCATCTACTCTCCAGATATTGACTCCCACCGGAGAGATGTTTGCAAAGTCTTCGACCTCCTACGGGCAAACTCCCTCTATGCCAAGTTGGAGAAGTGTATGTTTCAGCAGGAGTCCTTACCTTTCCTAGGCTACATCATCTCAGCCCAGGGATTGGCTATGGATCCTGCCAAACTACAGGCTGTGATGGACTGGCAGGAACCCCATTCTCTTAAAGCGGTGCAGCGCTTTATGGGGTTCATCAATTATTATCGCCAGTTCATCCCGCATTTCTCAACTTTGGTAGCTCCCTTGGTTGCCCTCAACAAGAAGGGGGCGAATCCCAAATTGTGGTCTGAGGAGGTCTCCAAGGCTTTTATCTCTATAAAGTCACACTTCGCTAGCGCTCCCATTCTTCATCGCCCCGATGTTGATAAGCCATTTATCATGGAGGTGGATGCCTCTTCTGTTGGTGCTGGAGCAGTCCTCTTCCAAAAGGATGCTCAAGGTCGGCATCCTTGCTTCTTTTTCTCCAAGACCTTCGCACCAGCAGAGAGGAATTATTCCATCGGGGACAGGGAGTTGCTAGCCATGAAGTTGGCTTTCTCGGAGTGGAGACATCTCTTGGAGGGAGCACGTTTTCCCTTCCAAGTCTTCACAGATCACAAAAATTTGGTGTATCTGCAGACAGCTCAGCGGTTGAATTCTCGCCAGGCCAGATGGTCCTTGTTCTTCTCCCGGTTTCATTTCACCCTCCATTTCCTTTCTGGGGAGAAGAACATTCGGGCCGACGCTCTCTCTCTCTCCATTGTGTCATCTGCGGAGGAGGAGCCTCGGCTTATTGTCCCCACCGAGAGTTCGAGAACCGTGGCCCCGGTTTCGCTGGAGTCTGTGCCCCCGGGCAAGACTTTTGTTCCATCTAGTTTGCGACCGGAGGTTCTCTCTTGGGCGCACTCGTCCAGGGTGGGTGGACATTTTGGTACTAAAAGGACATCAGAGTTACTGGCGAGGACATACTGGTGGCCGCATATGGCTCGTGATGTCGCGGAGTACGTTCGGGCGTGTGTCTCTTGCGCCAGGAACAAGACTCCTCGGCAACGGCCAACTGGTTTGCTATATCCTCTGCCCGTGGCTGACAGGCCCTGGGAGATGGTCGGGATGGACTTTGTGGTTGGCTTACCCAAGTCTCGTAATTGCACCATTATCTGGGTGATCACCGATCATTTTTCCAAAATGGTGCATTTGGTGCCTCTTCCACGGCTACCATCTGCACGGGCGTTAGCTGTCTTGTTTATCAAGCATATCTTTCGCTTACACGGTATGCCAGACAAAATTGTTAGTGACCGGGGTCCCCAGTTTGCATCTCGATTCTGGAGGGAGCTATGTCGTCTACTCAGTATTGAGTTAAATCTCTCTTCGGCATATCATCCCGAGACGAATGGGTTGGTAGAAAGGGCCAACCAGACCTTGGTCACATATCTGCGACATTTTGTTTCTGCCAGACAGGATGACTGGGTATCCGTGCTACCGTGGGCAGAGTTTGCACTTAACAATGCCGTAGCCGACTCCACCGGTCAGACTCCATTTCTCTTAAATTACGGCCAGCATCCGCGTGTTCCTGTGCCCATGCCTGTGTCTTCCGCTGATCCCAGGGTGGCAGACTGGGCTGTGGAGGCACGGGACATTTGGGATCGCACGCAGGATGCCATTCGGGCCTCCAAGGAGAGAATGAGGTCCTCCGCCAATGTTCATCGGCGCCCCGCTCCGACTTTTGCCCCTGGCGACTTGGTGTGGCTCTCCGCCCGTAACATCAGGCTGCGAGTTGAGTCCACTAAGTTTGCTCCTCACTACTTGGGTCCCTTCAAGGTTCTCGAACAGGTTAATCCTGTGGTCTACCGCCTGGCTCTTCCTCCACGCTTGGGTATCACCGACACCTTTCATGTGTCCCTCTTGAAACCCGTATACATGTCCCGGTTTTCCGAGTCATCTGCCGGGACATCGGGTTCGTCTACGGACGATTACGAGGTGAACGCTATTTTGGGGTGCAAGGTGGTACGTGGCAAAAAGTTTTATTTGGTGGATTGGAAGGGTTATGGTCCAGAGGACAGGTCTTGGGAACCTGCTGAAAACATTCGGGCCCCACAGCTCATTGCTGCCTTCGAGCGTAGCGAGGCCCAGGGAGGGGGGGGCCCTAGGAGGGGGGTAATGTTAGGAGTCGAGTTTCCTCTGCTGCACAGGGGGAATCTCGATCTGTCTCCGCTGCGGTCTCCCATTCTCCTCCAGCCGCAGTGGAGTCTGCTCAGCAGGGACGTCGCTCCCAGTGTCTTGCTCGCTCTCACTCTGTACAGAGAGTTACTGCTGCTTCTTCAGCTCCTGCCATTAAAGTCAGTGCTGGTCAGCGGCGAGCGGACTTCCCTGGGACTAAGTCCTTGTTTGCGCACACTGAGCATGCCCAGAGCAAGATCTCCCGTTGGAGATCGAGGGTCATGTGCTCTGGCTCTGCAGCGCATTCCATTGGTCCTCTTGGCAGGCCCTGGAAGGGCAAAGTTTCTGTTGCCACTTCCTGTCCTGCAATTATATAAACTGCGCATGACCGCACGGCCATGCGCTAGTGTACAATTGAATATGTGTGTTTGTTGTGAGTGCAAGTCGTTCATTAAATACCCCTACCCTATTGTATGACTGTTCGCGTATGGAGTATGGCTGCTATCTAGCGCCCGACAAATCACTCAACGTGTCACACACGTATCAGCGTCTATTGCTGTGACCGCCAGTGCGGCGCCACGCGCCAGTAGTGCGCTTCCTGACCCACGTCTGGGTGCTTAGTGGTGCCTGCCAGCACGGCACAGTTCGCACTTCGGTGCTCTAATTATAAGAGTTGCCTAACACACCCTGTTGCGGTGTTGTGCCAGCAAGTGGTCTAATCGGACTTCAATCCTAGTTGGGGTTAAGTTCGCTGACTGCTTGCTCGCATTCTATGTGCGGTACCGCGATCCTGTGACGCAACAGGATCGTTTCCTTCACGTTGGGTGAAGTTTAACCCACGCGAGTATACTCATGAGTACCGCCATATAGTCCGTCATTACTCAGCAGCAGGTTCCATCTCTGCACGGTGGACCCCGGGCTACGAACGCACCGTACACTATCAGTCTTATTATTTGGTGCGTTCCGCTAGCCCCAACACGCCCCCCCCCCCAAAAGAAATTCATGAATAGCTGGTTTTTGGTCATTCTGCCTAACAAAAATCAGAATAAAAAGCGATCAAAAAATGTCACATGCCAGAAAATGTTACCAATAAAAACATCAACTCGTCCCGCAAAAAACAAGACCTCACATGACTCTGTGGACCAAAATATGGAAAAATTCTAGGTCTCCCAAAAATGTTTTGCAATGAAAAGCGTCTTTTAGTGTGTGACGGCTGCCAATCATAAAAATCCGCTAGAAAACCAGCTATAAAAGTAAAACAAACCCCCCTTCATTACCCCCTTAGGGAAACATAAAAAAATTTTAAAAATGTTTTTGTTTCCATTTTCCCATTAGGGCTAGGGTTAGGGTTAGGGCTACGGTTAGGGTTAGGGCTAGGGTTAGGGTTAGGGCTAGGGTTAGGGTTGAGGCTAGGGTTGGGGCTAGGGTTTTGGCTAGGGTTGGGGCCAGGGTTGGGGTTAGGGTTGGGGCTAGGGTTGGGGCTAAAGTTAGGGTTGGGGCTAAAGTTAGGGTTAGGATTGGGGCTAAAGTTAGGGTTGGGGTTAAAGTTAGAGTTAGGGTTACATTTACGGTTGGGATTAGGGTTAGGGGTGTGTCAGGGTTAGAGGTGTGGTTAGGGTTATGGTTGGGATTAGGGTTAGGGGTGTGTTGGGGTTAGGGTTTCAGTTAGAATTGGGGGTTTCCACTGTTTAGGCACATCAGGGCTCTCCAAACGCAACAAGGCGTCCGATATCAATTCCAGGAAATTCTGCATTGAAAAATTAAAACAGTGGTCCTTCCCTTCCGAGCTCTCCCATGCACCCAAACAGGGATTTACCCCAACATATGGGGTATCAGCATACTCAGGACAAATTGGACAACAACTATTGGGGTCCAATTTCTCTTGTTACCCTTGGGAAAATAAAAATTTGGGGGTCTAAAAACAATTTTTGTGGGAAAAAAATTAATGTTTATTTTCACGACTCTGCGTTATAAACTGTAGTGAAATACTTGGGAGTTAAAAGTTGTCAAAACAGCTAGATAAGTTCCTTAGGGGTCTACTTTCCAAAATGGTGTCACTTGTGGAGGGTTTCAATGTTTAGGCCCATCAGGGGCTCTCCAAATGTGACATGATGTCCCATCTCAATTCCAGTCAATTTTGCATTGAAAAGTCAAATGGCTCTCCTTCCCTTCCGAGTTCTTCCATGCGCCCAAACAGTGGTTTACCCCCACATGTGGGGTATAGGCATACTCGGAACAAATGGCACAACTTTTGGGGTCCAATTTCTTCTCTTACCCTTGGGAAAATAAAAAAAATGGGGGCGAAAATATCATATTTGTGAAAAAATATGATTTTTATTTTTACGGCTCTGCATTATAAACTTCTGTGAAGCACTTGGTGGGTTAAAGTGCTCACCACACATGTATATAAGTTCCTTAGGGGGTCTACTTTCCAAAATGGTGTCACTTGTGGGGGGTTTCAATGTTTAGGCACATCAGGGGCTCTCCAAACGCAACATGGCGTCCCATCTCAATTCCTGTCAATTTTGCATTGAAAAGTCACACGGTGCTCCTTCTCTTCCGAGCTCTGCCATGCGCCTAAACAGTGGTTTACCCCCACATGTGGGGTATCGGCACACTCAGAACAAATGGCACAACAACTTTTGGGTTCCAATTTCTTCTCTTACCCTTGGGAAAATAAAAAATGGGGGCGAAAATATCATATTTGTGAAGAAATGATTTTTTATTTTTACGGCTCTGCATTATAAACTTCTGTGAAGCACTTGGTGGGTTAAAGTGCTCACCAAACATCTAGATAAGTTCATTAGGGGGTCTAATGTCCAAAATGGTGTCACTTGTGGGGGGTTTCAATGTTTAGGCACATCAGGGGCTCTCCAAACGCAACATGGCATCCCATCTCAATTCCAGTCAATTTTGCATTGAAAAGTCACACGGCGCTCCTTCCCTTCCGAGCCCTGCCATGCGCCCAAACAGTGATTTACCCCCACATGTGGGGTATTGGTGTACTCAGAACAAATGGCACAACAACTTTTGGGGTCCAATTTCTTATCTTACCATTGGGAAAATGAAACAATTTGGAGCTGAAATAAATTTTTTGTGAAAAAAAGTTAAATGTTAATTTTTTAAAAAAACATTCCAAAAATTCCTGTAAAACACCTGAAGGGTTAATAAACATCTTGAATGTGGTTTTAAGAACCTTGAGGGGTGCAATTTTTAGAATGGTGTCACACTTGGTTATTTTGTATCATATAGACCCCTCAAAATGACTTCAAATGTGATGTGGTCCCTAAAAAATATTGGTGTTGTAAAAATAAGAAATTGCTGGTCAACTTTTAACCCTTATATATCCCTAACAAAAAAAAATTTTGTTTCCAAAATTCTGGTGATGTAAAGTAGACATGTGGGAAGTGTTACTTGTTAATTATTTTACATTAAATATCTCTGTGATTTAAGGGCATAAAAATTCAAAGTTGGAAAATTGCAAACTTTTCTAAATTTTTGCCAAATTTGTTTTTTTCACAAATAAACGCAAGTTATATCGAAGAAATTTTACCACTATCATGAAATGCAATATATCACAAGAAAACATTGTCAGAATCGCCAAGATCCGTTCAAGCGTTCCAGAGTTATAACCTCATAAAGGGACAGTGGTCAAAATTGTAAAAATTGGCCCGGTCATTAACGTGCAAACCACCCTTGGGGGTAAAGGGGTTAATGATCCTTTTCCTGTGGTGATAGAATGATAATGCTCCTGAAATCTGACAAGGAGAGGTCTGATCGTTTTCCATATGTAAAAATATAAACAGGGGCAAAACAAAATGTAAACCACGTACTTGCTTCTGACAGAAATAAAATCATGAACATAGTGATTAATTGGACTTACTTTCAAAGGATCACTCGTTATATGTAAGTGGCAGAAGTTGCAATTTCCGCATTTATGGTTACCCTTGGGAAGATTTTTCTTTAACCAATTGTCAGCAGGGGGAAGCATACGGTTGTGTACCTGCAGATCAGCAGCTTACACAGGTAAGTAAGAGTAGACACCACTGATTCTAAGAGCTTTTTTCTATAGGAGAGAGTAAGAGAGTGACACGACTCTGTTGTTGGGTGTCCCAGGACCAGGGGCTCCTTCCCTGTCCCTAATGCTAGGGGTGCCCTAGCTCTCCCTGTTCCCCGGAATACTTCTGATGGTGAAGATGCCAGGGCCATGTACCTTGCCTTAGCTCCTGAATCCGCTCTCAGTCTGTACCCTTCCCCACCCAGGGAAAAGGGGGGTAATAATTTACTGTAATATACCAACCAGACTAACAAGGTAATACGAACAGAGGTAACGAAAAATACCAAACATACAAATATACTCACACATACAACAGAGGAATGCACCAGGGAGTAGAGGATGTGGTTAAACCAAAGTAGAAGAAGAAAGGGAATTATAACACACTCAAAACCTAGCAATATTCACAGATAAATCTTGCACCATTTAATAAAAAGGTGAAGTGCTTCTAAACTGTGTAGGAGTAGTAGAAATCAGATGCTGCGCTGGCTCCACTTTTTCGAGGTACCCTCCTTGTATGATGGACCTCTGGAACCTCAGAATCAGCAATATTTCAGCAAGGACAAAACTACCACTAACCAATAGTTCCTAAATCTAGCAGCGGGTTAGAGATTAAATATTAAAACTTAACTGTTACTTTTACTATTTAAAATCACAAGCGTGACCGTAGGTGAACAAAGTGCCAGTGTTTTAAAACCAATAACAATAACAAAGACCACAACACAGAACACAGGTAAGAACCAAATGGAACAATATTTGTAAATCACTCATATGTTTCAGGGATTTCATACATATGGTGCTTAACAACAAATGAGCAAGCTCAAAAACAGTATAAGGCGGGCCAGACCCCAAGCTATTGTATTCAAACCACCGATAGCACCGGAATACATATATGCCTCACAAATCTGTTTGTGCACATCAGCATATGTTCAGTAGGTGCCTATGCGTGGATACATTTGTTACCAGCGTTTCAATTTATACTCATACTAGCTATTGAACCCATTCTACGCCCGGGTGGCGAGCATTTATATTGGTATATTGTCTCCATCATGGTATGTGCTGCTCCATCCTGCGTCCCCATCCTGTCATGCGCTGCTCCATCCTGCGTCCCCATCCTGTCATGTGCTGCTCCATCCTGCGTCCCCATCCTGTCATGCGCTGCTCCATCCTGCATTCCCTTTCCTGTCATGCGCTGCTCCCATCCTGCGTCCCCATCCTGTGATGCGCTGCTCCCATCCTGCGTCCCCATCCTGTGATGCGCTGCTCCCATCCTGTGATGCGCTGCTCCCATCCTGCGTCCCCATCCTGTGATGCGCTGCTCCATCCTGCGTCCCCATCCTGTCATGCACTGCTCCATCATGCGTCCCCATCCTGTCATGCGCTGCTGCATCCTGCGTCCCCATCCTTATGTGCTGCTGCATCCTGCGTCCCCATCCTGTCATGCGCTGCTGCATCCTGCGTCCCCATCCTTATGTGCTGCTGCATCCTGCGTCCCCATCCTTATGTGCTGCTCCATCCTGCGTCCCCATCCTTATGTGCTGCTCCATCCTGCGTCCCCATCCTTATGTGCTGTTGCATCCTGCGTCCCCATCCTTATGTGCTGCTGCATCCTGCGTCCCCATCCTTATGTGCTGCTCCATCCTGTGTCCCCATTTTTATGTGCTGCTCCATCCTGCGTCTCCATCCTTATGTGCTGCTGCATCCTGCGTCCCCATCCTTATGTGCTGCTCCATCCTGCGTCCCCATCCTTATGTGCTGCTGCATCCTGCGTCCCCATCCTTATGTGCTGCTCCATCCTGTGTCCCCATTTTTATGTGCTGCTCCATCCTGCATCCCCATCCTTATGTGCTGCTGCATCCTGCGTCCCCATCCTTATGTGCTGCTCCATCCTGTGTCCCCATTTTTATGTGCTGCTCCATCCTGCGTCCCCATCCTTATGTGCTGCTGCATCCTGCGTCCCCATCCTTATGTGCTGCTCCATCCTGCGTCCCCATCCTTATGTGCTGCTGCATCCTGCGTCCCCATCCTTATGTGCTGCTCCATCCTGCGTCCCCATCCTTATGTGCTGCTGCATCCTGCGTCCCCATCCTTATGTGCTGCTGCATCCTGCGTCCCCATCCTTATGTGCTGCTCCATCCTGCGTCCCCATCCTTATGTGCTGCTCCATCCTGTGTCCCCATTTTTATGTGCTGCTCCATCCTGCGTCCCCATCCTTATGTGCTGCTGCATCCTGCGTCCCCATCCTTATGTGCTGCTCCATCCTGCGTCCCCATCCTTATGTGCTGCTGCATCCTGCGTCCCCATCCTTATGTGCTGCTCCATCCTGCGTCCCCATCCTTATGTGCTGCTCCATCCTACGTCCCCATCCTTATGTGCTGCTCCATCCTGCGTCCCCATCCTTATGTGCTGCTGCATCCTGCGTCCCCATCCTTATGTGCTGCTCCATCCTGCGTCCCCATACTGCCTCTGACCCGCTCGGCGCCGAGTGCTGGGGGGCCTGAGCAGGCGGGGACACCAGCGCACTCTGGGGGTCAGGTGCCGGTATCGCCGCCAGCTCAGGCCCCCCCAGCACTTACTATACTCACCTGTCCGGCGTTCCATCGCTGCGCGCCGCCATCTTCCCGGTCTCCTGGCTGTGACTGTTCAGTTATGTGCTGCTGCATCCTGCGTCCCCATCCTTATGTGCTGCTGCATCCTGCGTCCCCATCCTTATGTGCTGCTCCATCCTGCGTCCCCATCCTTATGTGCTGCTCCATCCTGTGTCCCCATTTTTATGTGCTGCTCCATCCTGCGTCCCCATCCTTATGTGCTGCTCCATCCTGCGTCCCCATCCTTATGTGCTGCTGCATCCTGCGTCCCCATCCTTATGTGCTGCTCCATCCTGCGTCCCCATCCTTATGTGCTGCTGCATCCTGCGTCCCCATCCTTATGTGCTGCTGCATCCTGCGTCCCCATCCTTATGTGCTGCTCCATCCTGCGTCCCCATCCTTATGTGCTGCTCCATCCTGTGTCCCCATTTTTATGTGCTGCTCCATCCTGCGTCCCCATCCTTATGTGCTGCTGCATCCTGCGTCCCCATCCTTATGTGCTGCTCCATCCTGCGTCCCCATCCTTATGTGCTGCTGCATCCTGCGTCCCCATCCTTATGTGCTGCTCCATCCTGCGTCCCCATCCTTATGTGCTGCTCCATCCTACGTCCCCATCCTTATGTGCTGCTCCATCCTGCGTCCCCATCCTTATGTGCTGCTGCATCCTGCGTCCCCATCCTTATGTGCTGCTCCATCCTGCGTCCCCATACTGCCTCTGACCCGCTCGGCGCCGAGTGTTGGGGGGCCTGAGCAGGCGGGGACACCAGCGCGCTCTGGGGGTCAGGTGCCGGTATCGCCGCCAGCTCAGGCCCCCCCAGCACTTACTATACTCACCTGTCCGGCGTTCCATCGCTGCGCGCCGCCATCTTCCCGGTCTCCTGGCTGTGACTGTTCAGTTAGAGGGCGGCGCCGGCGCGCATTAAGCGCGTCATCGCGCCCTCTGAATTGAAGGCCACAGACCGAAGACCGGGAAGATGGCGCGCTCAGCGATGGAACGGGGACAGGTGAATATAGTCCGATACTCACCCTCCTGGCGGTCCCTGCTTCTGCGGTGGAGATCGCGGTGTGTGTTCAGTGTGAACGCACACCGCGATCTCCCGGGAGCGTCGCTCTGTGAGGCCCAGACTGCGCCGGCGCTTGCGCTTGCGCAGTCTATAGAGGCTTCGGACAGAGTGACGCTCCCAGCGTTATATTATAGATGTGGGACCGATGCTGTCAGCGGTGCCTCCTCAGAGTATCCGGAACTTAGAGGCGGATCATGCCGCACTGTCCATTAATCCCGGTGGTATTACAAACAGTTTTGTGAGGCATATATGTATTCCGGTGCTATCGGTGGTTTGAATACAATAGGTTGGGGTCTGGCCCGCCTTATACTGTTTTTGAGCTTGCTCATTTGTTGTTAAGCACCATATGTATGAAATCCCTGAAACATATGAGTGATTTACAAATATTGTTCCATTTGGTTCTTACCTGTGTTCTGTGTTGTGGTCTTTGTTATTGTTATTGGTTTTAAAACACTGGCACTTTGTTCACCTACGGTCATGCTTGTGATTTTAAATAGTAAAAGTAAAAGTTAAGTTTTAATATTTAATCTCTAACCCGCTGCTAGATTTAACCTCAGAATCAGCTTTATCAGGGTGTGTCACGTGAAAAGACTGGATCAGCCTGGCCACATGGATGTTAGATGCTGGTACCCACATCCTCTCTTCAGGACAATATCCCTTCCAGTATACCAGATGCTGAAGTGACTGATGAACTAAAAATCAACGATCTTAGCTATTTAAAATTCCATATTTCCATCCACAATAATCGGAGATGGCGGTAGCGGTAATGTTACAGAGGACGCCGCGTATATCTTCAGCAGAGATCGATGAAACACATTATGGATCCTAAAATTGGGCGGCAAAGCAAGGCGGAATGCTACGATATAGACGACGACCATAATCTTATAAGGACCAATGAACCTGGGACCCAGTTTCCATGAGGGAACTTTCAACTTAATGTTCCTTGGGGACAACCACATCAGTCACCAACACACAGATCTGGACCCACCAAACGTCTCCGATCAGCCACACTCTTATATTTGTACCCCATCTTCCTCAAATTATCAAGAACCCCTTGCCACACAGACTTAATTGATGATAAAAACTATTCCTCTTCTGGTATTCCAGAAGAGAAATCCCTATTAAATGAGCTAAACTGAGGATGAAACTCATTGGACCCAATGCAAAATCTTTAACAAGGTCTTCCATCTATGTGCTATTCTTAATGCTTCTACCTCATTATGCCGCAGTGGCATCTTTGGGCCCAATTAAATACTAGGAAATACCACAACTTGTCCCTCCATAGCTACATCCCTGTGCAAGCAATAGTTTTAATACATTTCACACCAAAAACCAACTCTGTCATTAATGATTTCTAAAATTTCTTACATGAGTCACCTTTTTTACAATTAGTGTATTCAGAATAAGCTGATTGACAGCATCATTAGAATGTAGGCAAGAAAGTAACACACATCCAGTTCCTTACTTAATTTGATCCTGTCTTGCAGTCAATGATTGAAATTTCACTTCACTGCTTGCAGGTGACTCAACCTAAAGATCAGCGAGATGCATTGCTATTCACATCTCTATATCATGCTTTTAACATATTATTATTGATTTATAGACGTGTTATTTATTGGACTTTATCCTAATCCTTTATTGAAGATATACAGTGGGGCAAAAAAGTATTTAGTCAGTCAGCAATAGTGCAAGTTCCACCACTTAAAAAGATGAGAGGCGTCTGTAATTTACATCATAGGTAGACCTCAACTATGGGAGACAAACTGAGAAAAAAAAATCCAGAAAATCACATTGTCTGTTTTTTTAACATTTTATTTGCATATTATGGTGGAAAATAAGTATTTGGTCAGAAACAAAATTTCATCTCAATACTTTGTAATATATCCTTTGTTGGCAATGACAGAGGTCAAACGTTTTCTGTAGGTCTTCACAAGGTTGCCACACACTGTTGTTGGTATGTTGGCTCATTCCTCCATGCAGATCTCCTCTAGAGCAGTGATGTTTTTGGCTTTTCGCTTGGCAACACGGACTTTCAACTCCCTCCAAAGGTTTTCTATAGGGTTGAGATCTGGAGACTGGCTAGGCCACTCCAGGACCTTAAAATGCTTCTTACGAAGCCACTCCTTCGTTGCCCTGGCGGTGTGCTTTGGATCATTGTCATGTTGAAAGACCCAGCCACGTTTCATCTTCATTGCCCTTGCTGATGGAAGGAGGTTTGCACTCAAAATCTCACGATACATGGCCCCAGTCATTCTTTCATGTACCCGGATCAGTCGTCCTGGCCCCTTGGCAGAGAAACAGCCCCAAAGCATGATGTTTCCACCACCATGCTTTACAGTAGGTATGGTGTTTGATGGATGTAACTCAGTATTCTTTTTCCTCCAAACACGACAAGTTGTGTTTCTACCAAACAGCTCCAGTTTGGTTTCATCAGACCATAGGACATTCTCCCAAAACTCCTCTGGATCATCCAAATGCTCTCTAGCAAACTTCAGACGGGCCCGGACATGTACTGGCTTAAGCAGTGGGACACGTCTGGCACTGCAGGATCTGAGTCCATGGTGGTGTAGTGTGTTACTTATGGTAGGCCTTGTTACATTGGTCCCAGCTCTCTGCAGTTCATTCACTAGGTCCCCCCGTGTGGTTCTGGGATTTTTGCTCACCGTTCTTGTGATCATTCTGACCCCACGGGGTGGGATTTTGCGTGGAGCCCCAGATCGAGGGAGATTATCAGTGGTCTTGTATGTCTTCCATTTTCTAATTATTGCTCCCACTGTTGATTTCTTCACTCCAAGCTGGTTGGCTATTGCAGATTCAGTCTTCCCAGCCTGGTGCAGGGCTACAATTTTGTTTCTGGTGTCCTTTGACAGCTCTTTGGTCTTCACCATAGTGGAGTTTGGAGTCAGACTGTTTAAGGGTGTGCACAGGTGTCTTTTTATACTGATAACATGTTTAAACAGGTGCCATTACTACAGGTAATGAGTGGAGGAAAAAGGAGACTCTTAAAGAAGCAGTTACAGGTCTGTGAGAGCCAGAAATCTTGATTGTTTGTTTCTGACAAAATACTTATTTTCCACCATAATATGCAAACAAAATGTTAAAAAAAACAGACAATGTGATTTTCTGGATTTTTTTTTCTCAGTTTGTCTCCCGTAGTTGAGGTCTACCTATGATGTAAATTACAGACGACTCTCATCTTTTTAAGTGGTGGAACTTGCACTATTGCTGACTGACTAAATACTTTTTTGCCCCACTGTATGTTACACTTCCTATCATCCAATATTTATGCAGTAAACCGCTGTATACTGGTTTGAACTTTGCGTTATTAATGATAATGGATGAATTACAGTATAGGGCAACTATGTTAACTCCTGACTTTCTGAGTACAATAGTAGCAGTCAGATCTATGGCCTCATTCAGACATTAGTGATTTCTCTGATGTGTAAAAACCAGACTGATTTTTATCAGTGTCTTTGATCAGATTTTCATCAATGTTTCAGTTTTTACCAAGTGTTTTATGAGTCATTTTCTTGTAATTCAATGTAATGTAATACAGTAGGGTGTTGTGAATTCTGCTCTTGGGCTCCCTCCGGTGGTTAAGAGTGGTAGTGCTGCTGTCTTTGGATCGCAGCATTCATCAGGTGTGTCCACTTTTTGCAATTTGGACTGAGCTATTTAGTCTTGCTTGATTCTTTAGTAAGTGCCAGTTGTCCATTGTTTTTGGAGGATTCACATCCCTGCCTGGTCTCTACTGTTTTGCTGTTCTTTTCAACAAAGATAAGTTCTGGTTTTTGCAGTTCACATGCTGTGGGCCTTATTGTTCAATGCATTTCCATGTTTTGTCTTGTCCAGCTTTGTCTGTGTAAGGATTTTTTCAGCCAAGCTGGTATCTCTGGAGATGCAGATATACCCTCCATGTCTTTAGTCAGATGTGGAGATTTTGTATTTTCTGTGGTGGATATTTTCTAGTGTTTTAATACTGACCGCATAGTACTCTGTTCTATCCTTTCTTTTTAGCTAGAATGGCCTCCTTTGCTAAATCCTGATTTCAGTCTGCGTATGTCTTTTCCCTCTCCTCTCACAGTCAATATTTGTGGGGGGCTGTCTATCCTTTGGGGATTTTCTCTGAGGCAAGATAGTTTTCCCGTTTCTATCTCTAGGGGTATTTAGTCCTCCGACTGTGTCGAGGTGTCTAGGGAGTGTTAGGTACATCCCACGGCTACTTCTAGTTGCAGTGTTAAGTTCAGGGTCTGCGGTCAGTACAGGCACCACCTTCTCCAGAGTACGTCTCATGCTGCTCCTAGGCCACCAGATCATAACAGTACAACTGGCCAACAATGAGTTAAACGCATCTCAGAAGAAGGGAAGAAAAGTACTGAGCCATTTTTTTTTCTGTAGTCTGTTGTGTCTTTCCTTCCCTCTTTTCCTCTGGGTGGCTCAGGAGTTTGGCGCAGGCATGGATGTTCAGGAATTGGCGTCTTGTGTGGACCAACTTGCTGCTAGAGTACAGGGGATTTCCGATTATATCGTTCAGACTCCGGTTTTAGAGCCTAGAATTTCAACTCCTGATTTGTTTTTTGGGGAAAGTTCCAAATTTTTGAGCTTTAAAAATAACTGTAAACTGTTTTTTGCTCTGAAACCCCGTTCCTCTGGTGATCCCATACAGCAGGTTAAAATCGTTATTTCCCTGCTGCGTGGTGATCCTCAGGATTGGGCATTTTCCCTGGAATCTGGGAATCCGGCTTTGCTTAATGTAGACACCTTTTTTCAGGCGCTAGGGTTATTGTATGATGAACCTAATTCAGTGGATCATGCAGAGAAGACCTTGTTGGCCCTGTGTCAGGGTCAAGAAGCGGCAGAATCGTATTGCCAGAAATTTAGAAAATGGTCTGTGCTGACTAAATGGAATAAGGATGCCTTGGCGGCAATTTTCAGAAAGGGTCTTTCTGAATCCGTTAAAGATGTTATGGTGGGGTTCCCCACGCCTGCTGGTCTGAGTGATTCTATGTCTCTGGCCATTCAGATTGATCGGCGCTTGCGCGAGCGCAGAGTTGTGCACACTGTGGCGTTCTCCTCCGAGCGGAGTGCTGAGCCTATGCAGTGTGATAGGATTTTGTCAGAGCTGAATGACAGGGATTCAGGTGTCAGAATAGGTTGTGTTTTTACTGCGGCGATTCTGCTCATGTTATTTCTGATTGCCCTAAGCGTACAAAGAGAATCGCTAGTTCTGTTACCATCAGTACTGTACAACCTAAATTTCTGTTATCTGTGACCTTGATCTGCTCATTATCATCATTTTCTGTCATGGCATTTGTGGATTCAGGCGCTGCTTTGAATTTAATGGACTTAGAATTTGCCAGACGTTGTGGTTTCCCCTTGCAGCCTTTGCACAACCCTATTCCTTTAAGTGGCATTGATGCTACACCGTTGTCTATAAATAAACCTCAGTTTTGGACACAGCTGACCATGTGCATGGCGCCAGCCCATCAGGAAGATTGTCGTTTTCTGGTGTTGCATAATTTGCATGATGCTATTGTGCTGGGTTTTCCATGGTTACAGGTACATAATCCGGTGTTAGATTGGAAATCTATGTCTGTGACTAGTTGGGGTTGTCAGGGGGTTCATGGTCACGTTCCTTTGATGTTAATTTCCTCTTCCTCCTCTTCTGAAATTCCAGAGTTTTTTTCAGATTTCCAGGATGTATTCGATGAGCCCAAATCCAGTTCCCTTCCACAGCATAGGGACTGTGATTGTGTTATTGACTTGATTCCAGGTTGTAAGTTCCCTAAGGGCTGACTTTTCAACCTGTCTGTGCCAGAACATGCCGCCAGTATTTGTTACCCAACATCAGGAGTGGAACAATCAGAGTGAAAGTATAATAGAAACAAGTCACCACTAGTGTTGAGCATTCCGATACCGCAAGTATTGGGTATCGGCCGATATTTGCGGTATCGGAATTCCGATACCAAGTTCCAATACTTTCAGTATATCGGATACCGGAATCGGAAGTTCCCATAATTCTAAGAGCCCGAATTCAGCCAATGAGGAATGATTAGAAGTGTGGGCACATCCTGTTCTGTCATGGATCTGTGCACACAGCCCAGTATCTGCAAGGACTATGCTGTACTTAGCCTTACCCCAGGACCCAAGGAAGGTATTAACACCACACTGCATGCACAGTGAGACTTGGACTCAGATTTTCGTGGTTCCTTAAGGCTCTTAATGAGACTGATACAATATAGAGACTCCTTTTTTTTTCCAGCCAATTGGCTTAGCGGCCTAGCGGGATGGATTATTTTCGGTGTTTTACAGACTTGTATGCAAATTTTGTTGCTTTACTTATTCTTTTATGTAGCCGTAAAAGCGCTAATATATATATTACCTAAGCTATGGAATAATATAGGTGTAGAAAAAAATCTAAGGCTGAACCTTCTGTAGTGTATCATAGGCCCCGTATGGCCACTGCTGATGGGGAAGTTGAGTGTCCACACTGAGGGTGGATGGGCGAAGCAGGTAGGAAGTTCCCTTGTGGGTACTAGACCCATGAGACAGTAGCTCCTTTGTGGACATCAGCTGACCCCATAGCAGAGGTTATACCATTTACAAAAGGGGGAAATTGATATTGAAGGGTTAATAGTTTGCTTTTAGCTACCTTGCCTTTAAGTGCCTTTTGCCTTTAAGTGTTAGAATTACTAGAATCTGTTGACTCAGTAGTCTGACGGTCTCCTCTTCAAGGAGACTGTACTTCTTATCATGTATGTTCTCAAGAGTCAGTGCAACATATTCTGGGTTATGGTAAATAAAGTATGACCCTGGGTGATGGTGGGGGCTACATGAGTTACATTGAAATGCATTTTGTGTAAATGGTATAAAATATTGCTTCTTGCTCTATTTCTTCAGATAAAAGTGACTTGCTCACAGGATATGTGTGAGGTGTCTTTTTGTCTCCAAGCGCGCTTGTAAAATGACGGGCGTAACTCCACAATTTGGCCCTCACTGGTGATCTGTTAGCTGACGTTGGTCAGAACGAAAACAGCTATAACAGTTTTGGCGCCCAACGTAGGGCGCCAAAACTGTTATAGCTGTTTTTGTTCTGACCAACGTCAGCTGACAGATCACCAGTGAGGGCCAAATTGTGGAGTTACGCCCATCATTTTACAAGCGCGCTTGTAAAATGATGGGCGTAACTCCACAATTTGGTCTCACTGGTGATCTGTCAGCTGACATTTGGGTCAGAACGAAAAACAGCTACAACATAACTACTGGCATGGCTGTGATTGGCTGCTGAAATTATGTCATGATGCACTGTAAAAGTCGCCGCTGCCATTTTGGGTTCACTCTGCTGAGAATTCAGTTAGGGACAGGACGCTGTGTTCTGACTATGGGCCAGTTTAGAGATAGCGATTTGCTTCATTGTGCTTTACCCAGGCTAATTTAGCAACCGCTGTGTGAAAACCTTGCTTTTGCCTTGCAGCGCTGTTCACAGCTGTCTGCAAGGTCTCTGTGTGTGTGAGTGAAGATCACTCTGTAGTCTGTCCGCAGCCACCGCCGGTTGTAGTCAGCTCAGGGTGCGTCACTGCCTCATACCGTTCCATTGTCCATTTCTCAATTAGTGCAGCCTGCTGCATATTTTGTTCAAATTTATCCTATCAGTGGCTTTCCCTCCGTATCCTCCTAGATTGTGGAAAAACACTATATAGGATTACATAGAGGAGCTTGTTTTGGCCTTGCAGCGCCGTTCACGGCTGTCTGCACGGTCTGTGTGTGAGTGCAGCTCGCTCTGTAGTCTGTTCTGCAAAAAAAAATTATAATAAAGTTCACCAAACACACCACTTTACTGTTGTGTAGGCCACATTAGCTCATATAAAAGTCTAGTCCACACTTTAGAAAATTAGTTTTCTTATACCTGTTGGGAGCTGTTCAGGAATAAACACACTAAGCCCTTAGTACTTTTCTACTTATCTTTATCAGTCTACCAAGATGAAGAAGGCAGGGAGTAAGGCACGTGGGCATGGAGCAGGGAGAGGACATGGGGATTCTGTGCCTGCTACGGGCACTGGTGACTAATCATCACCCAGTTTCAGCAGGGAACAGTCCTTCATGCGCAGCTTTGTAGGAGATCGTCGTACCCCGCTGCTGCGGGTAGAACAAATTGAAGCTGTTGTCGGATGGATGGCAGCTAATGCATCGACTTCAATTAGTGCCACATCCTCTCAGGCACAGAGCACTGGAGAGCACCCATCTGTCTCTTCACCACCAAATTGCCCAGGCAGTTAGAGAGTCCAGGGCAGGAGCCATCTCTACTTCTGTTCTCTGAATCTCTTGGCTTGGAAAGAGGGGGCCAGCCAAGCAGCATTAAAGAAATGGAAGAAGAGGCAGTATTCAGTGATGCCCAACAGCTTTGTCTCTCTGATTCTGAAGAGGCGGGTGGGCCAGTGCCTCCGTTCAGCACACCTCAGTACGCATCTGATGATGAGACTCAGGAGCCACTTTCTGGTGCATTCTGTGCTGCCAAGACTACCCAGGAGAAGCAGTTGGTGGAAGAGGGTAGTGTAGATGATGAGGTCCTTGACCCATCGTGGCGTGAGGTACAGGAAGGTGGTGGGAGCAGCTGAGGAAGAGATTCCCCGAACGGCCCAAAGAGGGAGATGGAGGGGGAAAACTGCGGTGCCTGGAGTCTCCAATTTAGCACCCATTCGGAGCATTGCTCTTCCAAAAGCCAAAACGAGCGCTTCCAAGACTTGCAGTGCCTGGTCCTTTTTTGACACAGTTGCAGATAACATTTGCTTAGTCAAATGCAAGGTGTTTCATCAGAAAGTCAAAAGAGGGAAAAGTGTCAGCAACCTCAATACCACAAATATGTGGAAACATGTGCGGACCAAGCACGCGGTGGAGTTACCAAAACACACTGAAGACCTAGGCCAACCTACAGCGGCACCTACCACCTCTTCAACTCGTGTTGTTGCCTCTTCCTCAAGCTCACACACAGCTGGTTTGGCTTCCTCACAGGATCGCCATGGAAAAACCTCTGGCACTGTTGTTCAGAGACCCAGTGTAATTCCACCCACATCACCACGTTCTCAGTTATCCTCACACTCCCAGCCCACTCCCAGCCCACTCTACAGCCATCGGTAGCACAGGCATGGGAGAAAAGGTGGCCATTCTCAGCAAACCACCCCAGAGCACAGGCTCTGAATGCTGGCATTGCAAAACTACTGTCCCTTGAAATACTGTCATTCAGGCTGGTGGAGACTGACACCTTGCATAACTTGATGGCATTGGCAGTCCCACAATACAATGTGCCCAGCCACTTTTATTTCAGTAGGCAAGCCGTCCATGCCCTGCAAAAGCATGTGGAGGGACACATAAACCACGCGCTACTGAACGCTGTCAGTAGCAAGGTCCACCTCACCACCGATGCGTGGACCAGTCACCATGGACAAGGGCGATACCTTTCCCTAACTGCCCATTGGGGTAATGTTGTGAAGCCGGGCACAGATAGTGCAAGTGGCGCTGGATGTGTTCTGCTAACTCCAAAGATTGCAGGAATCCAATCTGTACACATTGCCTCCTCCTCATACTCCAGTTCCTCAGAATCATTGCTGCAGGAGCCGTCACGGTGTACCTCCAACTTGACCCGTGAACACTTACCTGTAACGACCGATATGAGCACAGCCATGGCCAAATGTCAACAGGCCATACTGAAATTAATTTCTTTGGGGAATAGAAGCCACACAGCACAGGAGCTCTGGAATGCCATCAAGCAGGAGAGCGACGTGTGGCTTGTGCCAGCGATTCTCCAGCCAGGCATGGTAGTGTGTGACAATGGCCGAAATCTGGTGGCAGCTCTGGCCCTAGGCAACCTCACTCACATCCCATGTCTGGCACATGTGCTCAACTTGGTCGTGCAGAGTTTTTTGAGGGACTATCTGGATCTTGATGCACTGCTGCACAAGGTCCGCCTTGAGTGTGCTCACTTGCAGTGTTCCAGCATGGCAAGATCGCGCATTGCAGCTCTGCAGTGCCGATTCTGCCTTCCGGAACATCGCATCATATGTGACCAACCCACCAGGTGGAATTCCATGTTACATATGTTGGAGCGGTTGTGTGAGCAGCAGCAAGCAGTAATGGAGTACCAGCTGCATCAGGCACAAAGAAGTCGCACTGAGCGCCGTTCAGACTTCACAACCACTGAGTGGGCCACTATGAAGGGACGTCTGACAGGTTTTGCGTGCCTTCAATGATTCCATTGTGGATGGCGAGAGCAGATGATGCACTAGTCAGCATGACTGTCCCCCTTATCTGCCTGCTTGAAAGAACACTGCAAGCGCTAAGGGATGATGTTGTGGAAGAGGTGGAGGATGAGGAGTCACCAATTCCATCTGCTTCTGGACAGGCAGCGCAACATGGTTCCTCACAAAGGCCTAGGCAGGGGACACTTTGTGAGGAGGATGAGGAGGAGTCAATGGAGGAGGAAGACATCGGTCCAGAGGAGGGAGTTACACAATTCTCAAGTAGTCAGTGTGTAAAGCGAGGGTGAGGTGATGCAGAGCAGGCAGAGATCATGCCTCAAGCTGGGGACAGAGTTTCTTGGCCAGTTGGTAGTCTGCAGCACATGGTTGATTTCATGCTGCAGTGCCTGAGAAACGACCTCTGCATTGCCCACACATTCTTACCACGGCTGATTATTGGGTGTACACCCTCCTAGATCCACGCTACCAGGACAACTTACAAACCCTCATAACACCGTTGAACCAGGAGCGTAAAATGCTGGAGTACATAGACACACTGGTGCATTCCATCATCTTCTCCTGTCCAACTGAGAGCAGTGCTGCTAGTGCTTTACAAAGTAGCTCAGTGCGTCGCGGCAGTGGAGGAAGGTCAGTACAAACAGGGAGCAGAAGCAGTGCCTCAGCACAAGGCAAGACCAGTATGGCCCAACTGTGACAAACTTTGTGTGTCCGCCACAAATGTCTACACCATCACAGACGGCTCCAGTCAGCAGGAGGCAACATTTCCGTCAGATGGTGATAGACTACATGGCTTGCCCTCTCAATGTACTCCCAGATGGCTCTTCCCCCTTCAAGTTTTGGGTCTCTAAGCTGGATACATGGCCAGAGCTTAGCCAGTATGTATTGGAGGTGCTGGCTTGCCCTGCTGCTAGTGTCTTATCGAAACACGTCTTTAGTGCCGCAGGTGGTGTACTAACAGACCGTCGCATGCGACTATTCTCCGATAACGTTGACCGGCTTACCTTTCTGAAAATGAACAAGGTGTGGATCTCACAGGAATTTGCAACTCCTCTTCCAGATTAAAAAATTGGTTGGCTACAGTATCCAGGTCTCCTGTTGCGTTCATGTGTCTACCACCTGAACTGTAATCCCTGGGCTCCAACATTGCCAGTTGCTTCTCAGAAGTGCTGTCTGCACAGTCAAAACACATGACCCAGTGTTATTGGGTTTCAGTAATGTCAGTTGATTCCCAGCTGTGTATCCAGCAATGTGTCCTGCTACCTCCACGCTAACACTGCATCTGAAGTTTAAGGCAACCTGTCCCCCCAGGCGTTTGTTATTGAAAGAGCCTCCTTTTGCAGCAGTTATGCTGCACAAGGAAAATGTGGCTCTTTTAGTTATGCTCCTTGCACACGCTGAACTTAACACTTATAAAATGTGTCCCCTCACATCGTGAAACTGGCCCGGAGGAGGAACTTTCCATCCTAATGAGATGCAATGCAGCCGCCATTCCTACCCCCTTGGTGCCAGACACCGCCTTCTCAGCGTTCTTTGAATCTCTCCCCTAGCCTGCGCTGTTATGTTCAACCTTAGCCATGCGCAGTTAGCGCTGCCCGTCTTCTGACATCATTTGGTGTCAGGCGGACTGTGCCTGTGCGGCCGCGCTGCCCGAGATCCCGCCTTGCAGTGTCTTCTGATTTAATCACACTGCGGGCCTGGGATTCATGGGCATGCGCAGTGCATATCTTCACCTCAGGCTCTCACTCATCTCCCTCCGCCTTCTTCAGACTGTGCGCCATCAGCTGATCCCTAATAGCATGCCACGGCCATGACGCCGCACAGTCTGAAGAAGCCGGAAGGAGGAGAGTGAGAGGCGAAGATATGCACTGTGCATGCCCATGAATCCCAGGCCCGCAGTGTGATTAAATCAGAAGACACTGTGAGGCGGGATCTCGGGCTGCGCCGCCGCACAGGCACAGTCCGCCTGACACCAAATGTTGTCAGAAGACGGGCAGCAAAGAATGTAAGAAAACGAGCACTCACCATCCGTGCAAAAATTGTCCTTACTTTATTGAGGCTTCATGCTAAAATAACAGAGTATAGCAGGGAAAACCTGTGGTTCCAAGTGACGACGGCCATTTCACTCTCCTGAGCTTCTACGGGTCGAATGGTAACCTCAGGTGGGAGGACTTATCAAACATTTCCGCCCGAGGAGTACTCCCCCACCTATGAGCGTCACCAAGCTATGGAACTCCTACTAAGTGGTAAAACATAAAAACAATTTGAAGTAGAACAAAATAACTGGACAAACATATAAAAATACAACTACAATTCCAAAATACTGAGTACTGCAACAACTTACCAAAATAACTTTATAAAAAGACTGACATATCAGATCGCTCATTTAACCCTAAGGAGCCCGTTGCGTCTACTCTAAATATCCACCTCCCTTCTCTTCTTAATAATGCCTTATGACGGTCACCTCCTTGTTTTGGTAGGGTTACCCTCTCAAGACCTGCGAAATGCAGGCTTGCCGCATCTCCTGCATGGTGGGTGCATATGTGACTTATAGGTCTGGTGACTCCCTTACCGGTGCTAATGGATTTAAAGTGTTCCCTGAATCTGATGAAAAGGGGCATATAGTTTTTCCCACATAATAGAAGCCGCACGGGCAAAACAGGACGTACACCACATACGAAGTTCTACAGGATATAAAATCCTGAACTACATGTCGGACAGGACCAATTTGGATCGATTTCCCTAATAAATGGTAAGGGCAAAAATTACAGTGTCCACATTTCACATTGCCTTGTGGTATACCCTCTGTCAACCAGTCAACCCGTTTTGACACCACTCTATTGCACACTAGTACATCTTTTAAGTTTTTTCCTCGGCGGCAAGCAAATATTGGGCCTCTACAGACTGGACCAGCCAAGAATGGGTCTCTCTCTAAAATATGCCAACTTTTTCTTATGGCTGTTCTTAGGCTGGTTTCACACTTGCGTTGTAAAACGCATGCGTTTAAAAAAAAACGCATGGTGAAAAAACGCATGTAAACGCGTGCAAACGCTGCTTTTTTTAGACGCATGCGTTTTTGCATGTGGTGAAAAATACGCGGCGTTTTGACGCGATTACATGCGTTTTTTCATGCGTTTGCGTTTTTTGCTTTCCCTGGGCTTCAACACCACCAGTTGTTGCCCAGAAGTGCTGTCTGCACAGTCAACACATGCTGCTGTGTTATTGGGGTTCATTAGCACTAGCTGCTCCCCTGCTGTGTGTGCGGCAAAAACTAAAGTCTGCTCCTCCTTCTTTCCCTGGGCTTCAACACCGCCAGTTGTTGCCCGGAAGTGCTGTCTGCACAGAGAAAAACACTCGCTCCTGTGTTAGTGGGGTTCAGTAACATCAGCTGCTCCCCTGCTGTGTGTGCGGCAAAAACTAAAGTCTACTCCTCCTGCTTTCCCTGGGCTTCAACACTGCCAGTTGTTGCCCAGAAGTGCTGTCTGCACAGTCAACACTTGCTGCCGTGTTATTGGGGTTCAGTAACGCCAGCTGCTCCCCTGCTGTGTGTGCGGCAAAAAATAGTCTGCTCCTCCTGCTTTCCCTGGGCTTCAACACCGTCAGTTGGTGCCTGAAAGTGCTGTCTGCACATTCAACAGTTGCTCCTCTGCTATTGGGGTTCAGTAATGCCAGCTGTTCCCCTGCAGTGTGTGTGGCAAAAACTAAAGTCTACTCCTCCTGCTTTCCCTGGGCTTCAACACCACCAGTTGTTGCCCGGAAGTGCTGTCTGCACAGTCAACACTTGCTGTCATGTTATTGGGGCTCAGTAACGCCAGCTGTTCCCTTGCTGTGTGTGCGGCAAAAACTAAAGTCTGCTCCTCCTGCTCCTCCTGGCTTCAACACCGCCAGTTGTTGCCCTGAAGTGCTGTCTGCACAGAGAAAAACACTCGCTCGTGTGTTAGTGGGGTTCAGTAACGCCAGCTGCTCCCCTGCTGTGTATCCGGCAATGTGTCCTGCGACCGCCATGCTGAGACTACAACTGAAATTAAAGGGAACCTGTCCCCTCCCCCCAGATGTTTGCATCTGAAAGAGCCACCTTGTGCAGCAGTAACGCTGCACAAGGAAAAAGTGGCTCTTTTAGTTATGCTCCTTGCACACGCTGAACTTAACACTTATAAAATGTGTCCCCTCACACCGTGAAAATGGCCTGGAGATGGAACTTTCCTTTCTAATGAGATGCAACGCAGCCATCATTCCTACCCCCTTGGCGCCAGGCACCGCCTCCTCAGTGTTGTTTGAATCTGTCCCGTAGCCTGCGCTGTTACGTTCAACCTTGGCCATGCCCAGTTAGCGCTGCCCGTCTTCTGACATCATTTGGTGTCAGACGGACTGTGCCTGTGCGGCTAGGCTGCCCGAGATCCCGCCTCACAGTGTCTTTGGATTTAATCACACTGCGGGCCTGGGATTCATGGGCATGCGCAGTGCATATCTTCACCTCAGGTTCTCACTCATCTCCCTCTGCCTTCTTCAGACTGTGTGCCGTCAGCTGATCCCTAATAACATGCCACGGCCGTGACGCTGCACAGTCTGAAGAATCCAGAAGGAGGTGAGTGAGAGGTGAAGATATGCACTATGCCTATGAATCCCAAGCCCGCAGTGTGATTAAGTCAGAAGACACTGCGAGGCAGGATCTCATGCAACGCGGCCACACAGGCGCAGTCAGCCTGACACCAAATGTTGTTAGAACACGGGCAGCGCTAACTGTGCATGGCCAAGGTTGAACATAATAGCGCAGGCTACAGGACAGATTCAAACAACACTGAAGAGGCATCTTTGGTGCGGGTTTGGCAGTGTGGAAGCCAGATCTGAAATGTTCGCATTGGACCTGATCGTTCTTTACCTGCGCTTGCCTTTCCTGGCACCAAGGGAGTGATTCTGAAAATGCTCCAGGTACAGTTCGCATGTAATGTGGTCCTTTTTTTTTTCTTT
Organism: Ranitomeya imitator; assembly: GCF_032444005.1. Taxonomy (NCBI): domain Eukaryota; kingdom Metazoa; phylum Chordata; class Amphibia; order Anura; family Dendrobatidae; genus Ranitomeya; species Ranitomeya imitator. The sequence goes on along the minus strand of NC_091282.1, from coordinate 409,282,854 downwards.
TAGACTCTTTATACATTCAGGAGGCCATAATGGCATAACGTAAATAAAATACGTAGATTAGGACTGCCCCATTATGAGAATGCCGTGAAGTGACGGGGTAGCTCAAAGAATTGATCAATTGTTTGCTAAATGTCTCATATTTGAAATACAGTTAGAATTTATGTGCAATTGCACTTCAGTTATTGCGTTCTGACCATAAGCAGTGCTGGCTTCTTCCCTTTTTTTTTGCTTTGCATTGGTATGTGGCTGACCACCACTGTTGCCGCACACGCTGGGTTATGTGCGCCATTCTTTCTGTGTTCACTGTGATTGATAGGCTGCTGTGCACACACACAGCGGCCCTGCCCTGCAGTTAATTGTGCACCTGTGTCTCAGCCTGTCTCACCCTTCATCTTTGGTGCGGGTTTGGCAGTGTGGAAGCCAGATCTGAAATGTTCGCATTGGACCTGATCGGCCTTTACCTGCGCTTGCCTTTCCTGGCACCAAGGGAGTGATTCTGAAAATGCTCCAGGCACAGTTCGCATGTAATGTGGTCCTTTTTTTTTTTTTTTTTTTAGACTCTCTATACATTCAGGAGGTCATAATGGCACAACGTAAATAAAATACGTAGATTAGGACTGCCCCATTATGAGAATGCCGTGAAGTGGCGGGGTAGCTCAAAGAATTGATCAATTGTTTGCTAAATGTCTCATATTTGAAATACAGTTAGAATTTATGTGCAATTGCACTTCAGTTATTGCGTTCTGACCATAAGCAGTGCTGGCTTCTTCCCTTTTTTTTTGCTTTTTACTGAAGAGGCAGCGCATGGCGCCAAGGGGGTAGGAATGACGGCTGTGCTGCGTCCCATTACGAAGGAAAGTCCCACCTTCGGGATGGTTTCATGGTATCAGTGGACACATTTTAGAAGTGTTTAGTTCTGCGTTTGCAAGGAGCATAATTAAAAGAGCCACCTTTTCATTGTGCAGCATTATTGCTGCACAAGGTGGCTCTTTCAGTTTCAAACGCCTGGGGGGGGTTAAAGGTTCCCTTTCAACTTGCTCCAATTAGGCCTCGGCCTACACTCTGCTTCTTCGGCAATGTGTCCTGTGACTGCCACGCAGACACAACAGATATTAAATGGCCTCCAGTGCAGGCCTCGGCCTACACTCTGCTCCTCCTAGATTCCCTGGGCTACAATACCGCCAGTTGGTGCTCGGAAGTGCTGGCTGCACAGAGAAAAACACTAGCCACTGTGTCAGTGGGGTTCAGTAACGCCAGCTGTTCCCCTGCTGTGTAGCCGGCAACGTGTCCTGCGACTGCCATGCAGACACAAAAACAGACATTAAACTGCAACCAGTGCAGGCCTCGGCCTACACTCTGCTCCTCATAAATTCCCTGGGCTCCAATACCACCAGTTGGTGCTCGGAAGTGCTGGCTGCACAGAGAAAAACACTCGCTCATGTGTCAGTGGGGTTCAGTAACGCCAGCTGTTCCCCTGCTGTGTAGCTGGCAATGTGTCCTGCAACCACCACGCTGGCACAACAACAGATATTAAAGGGAACCTGTCCCCCCCAAGGCATTTGTAACTAAAAGAGCCACTTTGTATGACACTAATGCTGCACAAGGAAAAGGTGCCTCTTTTCATTATGCTCCTTGTACACGCTGAAGTTAACACTTATAAAATGTGTCCCCTCATACCCTGAAACCGTCCCGAAGGCTGGACTTTCCTTCTTAATGAGACGCAGTATAGCTGTCATTCACACCCTCTTGGCGCCGTGCTCTGCCTCCTCAGCATTGTTTGAATCTGTCCCGGAGCCTGCGCTGTTATGTTGTCCCTTGGCCCTGCGCAGTTAGCGCTGCCCGTCTTAAGACATCATTTGTTGTCAGGCTGCCTGCGCCAGTGCGGCCACCCTACCCGAGATTACGGGCGCAGTGCATATCTTCGCCTCTCATTCATGTCCTTCCACCTTCTTCTGACTGTGCCATGTCACGGCCGTGGCATGCAATTTGGGATCAGCTGGCGTGGCACAGTCTGAAGAAGGTGTAAGGAGATGAGTGAGAGGCGAAGATATGCACTGCGGATGCCCATGAATCCCAGGCCCGCAGTGTCTTCAGATTTATTCACACTGCGGGCCTGTGATTCATGGGCATGCGCAGTGCATTTATTCGCCTCTCACTCATCTCCTTCTGCCTTCTGACTGTGCCACGTCACGGCCGTGGCATGCAATTTGGGATCAGCTGACGTGGCACAGTCTGAAGAAGGCGGAAGGAGATGAGTGAGAGGCGAAGATATGCACTGCGGATGCCCATGAATCCCAGGCCCACAGTGTCTTCAGATTTATTCACACTGCGGGCCTGTGATTCATGCGCATGTGCAGTGTATTTATTCGCCTCTCACTCATCTTCCGCCTTCTTCTCACTGTGCCGCGTCACGACCGTGGCATGCAATTTGGGATGAGCTGGCGTGGCACAGTCTGAAGAAGGCGGAAGGAGATGAGTGAGAGGTGAAGATATGCACTGCGGATGCCCATGAATCCCAGGCCCGCAGTGTGAATAAATCAGAAGATACGGCGGGGCGGGATCTCTGGCAGGGTAGTTGCACAGGTTCAGCCAGCCTGACAACAAATGATGTCTGAAGACGGGCAGCGCTAACTGCGCATGGCCAACGGATAACATAACAGCGCAGGCTCTGGGACAGATTCAAACAATGCTGAGGAGGCAGCGCACGGCACCAAGGGGGTGTGAATGACAGCTGTGCTGCGTCTCATTAAGAAGGGAAGTCTCGCCTTCGGGACGGTTTCAGGGTATGAGGAGACACATTTTATAAGTGTTAACTTTAGCGTGTACAAGGAGCATAATGAAAAGAGGCACCTTTTACTTGTGCAGCATTAGTGCCGCACAAGGAGGCTCTTTTAGTTGCAAACACCTTTGGGGGTTAAAGGTTCCCTTTCAACTGGCTCCAATTAGGCCTCAGCCTATACTCTGCTTCTCCTGGATTCCCTGGGCTCCAACACCGCCAGTTGCTGCTCAGAAGTGTCTTTGTCACGGTTAGTCCCTCCTGCCCATCCTGACTTCAGTACCATCAGCTGGTTCCGGGCAGAGCCTTTGGCTTAGGTGCCTCCTTCTGGGTATCCAAGTTCCACCAACGTCAGGTGGTCCTTGGTAGTGCTTTCTGGCACGGGTACCAACTGCTTAGTAACCGGTTCCAGTAACATCAGCTGGTCCTTGGTAGTTCCATTGGCTCTTGTACCTTCGGCTAGCCATCCGGGTTCCAGTACTGTCAGCTGGTTCTCGGCAGGGTCTTTTGCTCTTGTACCTTCTGCTCCCCATCCTGGTTCCAGTACAGTCAGCTGGTTCCGGGCAGAGCCTTTGGCTTAGGTGCCTCCTTCTGGGTATCCGAGTTCCACCAACATCAGGTGGTCCTTTGTTGTGCTTTCTGGCACGGGTACTTCCTGCTTAGTAACAGGGTTCCAGTAACATCAGCTGGTCCTCGGTCGTGCCATTGGCTCTTGTACCTTCGGCTAGCCATCCCGGTTCCAATACCGTCAGCTGGTTCTCGGCAGGGTCATTTGCTCTTGTACCTTCTGCTCCCCATCCTGGTTCTAGTACCATCAGCTGGTTCCAGGCAGAGCCTTTGGCTTAGGTGCCTCCTTCTGGGTATCCCAGTTCCACCAACGTCAGGTGGTCCTTGGTAGTGCTTTCTGGCATGGGTACCTCCTGCTTAGTAACCGGTTCCAGTAACATCAGCTGGTCCTCGGTAGTTCCATTGGCTCTTGTACCTTCGGCTAGCCATCCGGGTTCCAGTACTGTAAGCTGGTTCTCGGCAGGGTCTTTTGCTCTTGTACCTTCTGCTCCCCATCCTGGTTCCAGTACCGTCAGCTGGTTCCGGGCAGAGCCTTTGGCTTAGGTGCCTCCTTCTGGGTATCTGAGTTCCACCAACGTCAGGTGGTCCTTGGTAGTGCTTTCTGTCACGGGTACCTCCTGCTTAGTAACCGGGTTCCAGTAATGTCAGCTGGTTCTCGGTAGTTCCATTGGCTCTTGTACCTTCGGCTAGCCATGCATGTTCCAGTACTGTCTGCTGGTTCTCGGCAGTGTCTTTTGCTCTTTTACCTTCTGCTACATTTCCAAGTTCAAGACCCTAAAGATGACGACCCTGAAGACCGAGAAGCAGAAGAACAAGAAGCTGCAGAACAAAAAGCAGAACATTAAGCATAAGACTAAAAATCAGAGCAAAAGATATTAACTAAATTATAAGCAGAAGAAGACTATGCAGTGTATGGGGGTGAGTCCGTTCCTCCTCGTGGTGCCCCTGGAAAAAACCTGCTGCTGCAGGCCAAACTTAACGCAGACAAATCCTGTTATAAATCTTTTGTGACAGGCAGAACAGAAGGTGTAATCTTCAAACTTTTATAGATAACAACTACAGGAAGGCCTGGCTGTCACAAAAAACAATATGATGAAGAAGAAGAAGATGAAGAAGTTGATTATGAAGAAGAATAATAGTTGAATAAGAAGAATATGAAGAATGTAAAAAAAAAATAATACGAAAAAAGTGAAGAAGAAGAAGATGAATAAGGTGAAGGAGAAGTTGATGGAAAAGATGATGCTGCTGAGGAAGATGAAGAAGAAAGTGTGGGAGAAGTTAAAAAGAAGGTGAACAGCATGGAAGTAGTGAAACATAAATATCGGACTAAATATAAAAAATCGTAACATAGTCAATAACTTTGTAACTCTGAAAGTGTTAAAAAAAAATTAATTCCTGCTATTTCATTTGATTGGGCTAAACCTCTATGCCTTTAATGTCTCCTCCACTTCCCCCAATACATCCTACATTATTCTTAGTTGTTTTCCTTCATGTAGAATTAACCTACAAGGAAAGAAAGGGTTTATTTTAATTCCGATATTTTGGTCCGATTGACTTGCATTGGTATCGGGTATTGGTATCGGCGATATCCGATATTTTTTGAATATCGGCCGATCCAATCCGATACCGATAGTTTTGGATATCGGAAGGTATCGCTCAACACTAGTCACCACTTCTGTATTTATCGCCCACTCCTGATTTTGGCTTACATATACTAATGTAAAATACTTACCAAATACTGATAGTGTGACCATGACCTATGGAGTTGAGTTAGGCTGGTTTCACACTTGCGTTTTCATCTGCAACGTTTTTACCGCAAAAAAAGCATGCGTTTTTTCCCTATCATTAACATTAAAAACGCATGCTTTTTTTGTATACGCGTTTGGTCGCGTTTTTTTCTGCATGCGTTCATTTGGAGAAATGCAACATGTAGTAATTTTTGCGGCGTTTTTTTTGCCGCAAAAAACGCATGCATTTTTTCGCGGCAAAAAAACCTATTGATGTCTATGTAAACGCATGCGTTTTTAAGCACATGCGTTTGTTTGCATTAAAAACGCATGCGTTTTTATTAAAAAAAACAGAAAACACACTGATATGCCACCCCCCACCATAAAGGTGATAAAGGGATCCTAACCCTAACCCTAAAGGGATCCTAACCCTAGCCCTAACCCTAATGGGATCCTAACCCTATCCCTAACCCTAACCCTACCCCTAGCCCTAACCCTAACCCTAAAGGGATCCTAACCCTAACCCTACCCCTAACCCTAACCCTAAAGGGATCCTAACCCTAACCCTACCCCTAACTAGGGTTGAGCGATTTTTGTTTTTATAGGATCGGGTCAGATTTCACGAAACCCAACTTTTTCAAAAGTCGGGTCGAGTGAAATCGGCCGATCCTATAGAAAAGTCGGGGTCGGGGTTGGCCGAAACACGAAACCCAATGCAGTGCATTGGGTTTCTAATGTTTCCCAGGGTCTGAAGGAGAGGAAACTCTCCTTCAGGCCCTGCGATCCATATTAATGTGTAAAATAAAGAATAAAAATAAAAAATATTGCTATACTCACACTCGGACACGCCCTGGTTGTAACCGGGAGCCTTCCTTCCTAAGAATCAGCGCTTGAAGGACCTTTCAATGACGTCTCTGCTTGTGAATGGTCGCGTGAGCGGTCACATGGGCGTCACGCGACCAATCACAAGCTGCGACGTCATCGAAAGGTCCTTCAAGCGCTGATTCTTAGGAAGGAAGGCTGCGGGTTAGAACCAGGGCGCGTCCGAGGGTGAGTATATACCTATTAGGAATATACTCACCCTCGGACGCGCCCTGGTTCTAACCCGCAGCCTTCCTTCCTAAGAATCAGCGCTTGAAGGACCTTTCGATGACGTTGCGGCTTGTGATTGGTAGCGTGACGCCCATGTGACCGCTCACGCGACCAATCACAAGCCGCGACGTCATCGAAAGGTCCTTCAGGCGCTCATTCTTAGGAAGGAAGGCTCCCGGTTACAACCAGGGCGCGTCCGAGGGTGAGTATAGCAATATTTTTTATTTTTATTCTTTATTTTATACTTAAATCTGAATTCCGATACCGATTCCCGATATCTTTAACATATCGGGAATCGTTATCGGAATTCCGATTCCAGTTCAGAAGATCGCCAACCTCATGGCCGACCCCACACAGGGGTCGGGTCGGGTTTCATGAAACCCGACTTTGCCAAAAGTCGGCGACTTCTGAATCTGGCCGACCCGTTTCGCTCAACCCTAACCCTAACCCTAATCCCTTTAGGGTTAGGGTTAGGATCCCTTTAGGCTTAAGGCTAGGGGTAGGGTTAGGGTTAGGGTTAGGGTTAGGATCCCTTTAGGGTTAGGGTTAGGGTTATGATCCCTACCCCTAACCCTACCCCTAACCCTAACCATAACCCTAACTATTTCTGTTTATAGTGGGTTTTTTACTTTATTTTGATGATTGGCAGCTGTCACACATTTCTCAGCATGCGTTTAAAAAACGCAAACGCATGAAAAAACGCATGTAAACGCGTCAAAACGCCGCTTTTTCTCACCACATGCAAAAATGCATGCGTCAAAAAAACGCAGCGTTTGCACGCGTTTACATGCGTTTTTTCACCATGCGTTTTTTTTTTTTAAAACGCATGTGTTTTGAAACGCAAGTGTGAAACCAGCCTTACAATCAGAGCCAAAACATGTGGACAGGTCAGAGTATGATTTTGTATAAAAGCAGCAATGTTTTTCCAATCCTGAACACCCTCTAGCATGCAGTTATTTGCACAGAGACGTACTGTCAATACCACAAATATCATGCGAGTGAAGTCTCCACGTCAGCTTCTATGAAGTTCAAATCATATCTTGCTTGTCTTCCTTTAGTAGTCAGTAGAAAAGCCTGATGATGGCTGATTCACAGCAGCAATTTTTGTTTGTTTCGTTACTTTTTTGCAGATGTGTTATGCTCCACTGCAAGCAGCTATTCCTACCCATATAATGGTGATCCCCAACTTGTGGTTCGCAAGCAACGGAAATAAAATACAAGTTCCAACTTGCTATAAGAGCAGCAGATTTCCAGCAGATGGCATTAACTAGCAAAAAAATCTCTTAGTGCTTAAAAGGAAACTGTCACAATGATTCTGTCCTCCAATTGTGAGAGCAGCATGAGGAAGAGGCAATGAAACTGATTCGAGCGATGTGTCACTCTGGGCAGCTTGCTGTAGCTTTAATAAAATCACAGTTTTATCAGCAACAAATTATAATTAGAGGAATAGTTAACCTGCTGCTATGTAGTCCTCTATACTTCTAAGGTCTGTATTACCCAACCCTCCCATCTGATTGACAGTTTTCTCATTATGCACAGTGTACACAGGAACCTGCCAATTAGTGGTGTACATGTGAGTTACACAGTGCTCAGCATTCAGAGAACTGCTAGTTCTGCAGCCAAAAACAGTGATTATGTCAAAATGACCTCATGCAGCAGAGTAAGTGATAAATCACTAGAATCAGGGTTTCTATCGTACATCATGTTGCTCTCAGATTGGATGACAGATTCAATTTAGGGCCACAATACATATTAACTAGGTGTCTCGCTTGACTGTTCCATACTGAAAAATGCTTAGCTTGGCCTCATGTTCCTATGTTCTTTAGTATTATTATTATTATTTATTTATATAGCACCATTAATTCCATGGTGCTGTACATGAGAAGGGATTACATCAAAATACAAATATCACTTTCTTTCTTGAAGAGATGGGTTTTCAGGTTTCTTTTGAAGGATCCAAATGTGGTGGATAACCGGACTTGTTGGGGCACAGAATTTCAGAGGATGGGGGATATTCGTGAGAAGTTTTGGAGGCAAATGAGTGAGGAGTGAATAAGCATGGAGGAGAGGAGGTGGTCTTGGGAGGACCGGAGATTACGTGAGGGAAAATATTGAGGGATTAGTTTGTAAATATATGGAGGAGAAAGGTTATGTATAGCTTTGTAGGTCAGTGTTAGGAGTTTAAACTGGATACACTGGGAAATTGGGAGCCAGTGAAGAGATTTGCAAAGAGGGGAAACAGGAGAGTAGTGAGGAGAGAGATTAATTAGTCAGGCAGCAGAGTTAAGGACGGACTGGAGGGGTGCGGGAGTGTTAGAAGGTAGGCCACAGAGGAGGATGTTGCAGTAGTCGAGGCAGGAGATGATTAGGGCATGCACAAGCATTTTGGTAGAGTGAGGGTTGAGGAAAGGACAGATTCTGGAGATATTTTTGAGCTGGAGGCGACAGGAGGTGATGAGAGCTTGGATGTGCGGTTTGAAAGACAGGGCAGAGTCAAGGGTTACTCCAAGGCAGCAGATATCGGGGAAAGGGGAAAGTGTGATTTCATTTTTTTTTCTTTACTTTTTTTATATATGTTTGCACACATAATAACAGCTGACCCCGATGGGGCTCACAATCTAAATTCCCTATCAGTATGTCTTTGGAATGTGGGAGGAAACCAACACATCATTGCAGATGTTGTCCTTGATGGGATTTGAACCCAGGACTCCAGCGCTGCAAGGCTGCACAGCTATCCACTGAGCCTCCGTTCTGCCCCTTTTATTTATTTTGATACATAGATCAGGTAGGGAAGATATGCGAGATGGAGGAAAGATAATTAGTTCAGATTTGTCCACATTGAGCTTGAGGAAGCGAGAGGAGAAGAAGGAGGATATGGCTGATAGACACTCTGGGATTCTGGAGAGCAGAAAGGTGACATCTGGGCCAGAGAGGTAGATCTGAGTGTCATCAGAATATAGATGGTACTGGAAGCCATAGGACTTTATGAGTTGTCCCTGGCCAAGGGTATAGATTGAGAAGAGAAGGGTACTAGGACAGAGCCTTGAGGAACACCAACAGAGAGGGGGCAAGATGAAGAGGTAGTATGGGAGTAGGAAATGCTAAATGTGCGGTTGCTAAAGTATGAGGAGATCCAAGATAGGGCAAGGTCTTTGACACCAAAGGAAGAGAGGATCTGTAGTAGGAGGCAGTGGTCAGCTGTGTCGAAGGCAGATGACAGGTCTAGAAGGAGGAGTATAGAGAATTGTCTGTTAGCTTTGGCTGTAAGTAGGTCATAGTAATTTTGGTCAGGGTAGTCTCAGTGGAATGGTGGGGACGGAAGCCAGATTGTAGGTTGTCGAAGAGAGAGTTAGATGCAAAGTGAGAGGAAAGTTCAGCTGCTCAAGGAGTTTGGAAGCAAATGGGAGCAAAGATATGGGGCGATAGCTGGACATATCACTTGGGTAAAGAGATGGCTTTTTGAGGATAGGTGTGATTGTGGCATGTTTGAAAGCAGAGGGGAAGGTAACAGAAGTTAGTGATAGGCTGAAGAGATGGGTTAGGGAAGGGATTAGTGTGGTGGAGAGGTTGGGGAGGAGGTGGGATGGGATGGGGTCAAGCGCACAAGTGGTGAGGTGTGGTTTGGAGAGAAGATGAGCAAGCTCCTCTTCAATCATTTTGGAGAGGGATGTTATGGGGTTAGGGCATTGGTCTGGTATACAAAAGGGTTGTGGTGGCTTGACAACAAAGGCTTGCCTTGTTTGATCTATCTTATTTTTGAAGTGTGTGGCAAAGTCCTCGGCAATGATTAGGGAACTCGGAGGGGGCAGTGGGGGGTGGAGGATGGAGTTACAAGTGTTGAACAACTGTTTGGGATTTTTGGGATAAAGAAGATACAAGGGAGGTAAAATAGCCTGTTTAGCAGAGGTGAGAGCTGATTTGAATGTGAGTGTTGCTTGTTTGAGTGCAGTGAAATCATCTTGCGAATGCGTTTTCTTCCAATGCCGTTCTGCAATTCTGGATACTTGCCGAAACTTTTTAGTGATGTTATTGTGCCAGAGTTTTCTATTAATTTGTTGCACTCTGCTATGCATGACAGGGGTGACCGAGTCGATGGCTTATGCAGTAGTGGCATTGTAGAAGATAGTGGCATTGTCTGTGTCATGGAGTGAGGATATGGATGCCAGTGGTAGAATAGAGTAAGAGAGCATGTGGGTGTCAAGGTGTGCAAGGTTTCTGGACATGGGTTTCTGCTGGACAAGGGTGACAGGTGATGAGGACAGCGATGAGAAAGTGAGTAGATGGTGGTCAGATAGAGGGAGAGGGGAGGTTCTGAAGTTAGATAGGGAGCAGAGACGGGTGAAGACCAAGTCTAATGTATGTCCTTCTGTGTTGGTGGCTGGGGAGGACCACTGGGTAAGTCCAAAAGATGGAGTAAGGGACAGGAGTTTGGAGACTGCTGACCAGTGGGTATCAATGGGGATGTTGAAGTCACCCATGATGATGGGGGGAATGTCAGCAGACAGAAAGTGAAGGAGCCAGGTGGAGAACTAGTAAATAAAGGCAGTGGTCAGGACCGGAGGTCGGTATATGATGGCCATTGGGAGGTTGTAGGGGAGTAGATGCGGACAGAGTGGACTTCAGAAGAGGGGAGGATAAGGCAGGGTAGAGGTGGGATTGGGTTAAAGGTACAGATGGAAGAAAAGAGAAGGCCCACTCCTCCACCATGTCTGTTGCCAGGGTGAGGAGTGTGGGTGAAGTGGAGGCCACCGTAACATAGTGCAGCAGGGGAAGCTGTGTCAGAAAGTGTCAACCATGTTTCGGTGATGCCCAGAAAGGTAAGTTTATGAGAGGTAAAGAGGTCGTGAATCACGTGTAGTTTATTGCAGATGGAGCGGGCATTCCAGAGTGATCCAGAGAGAGGGAGCAGGGTGGTGGGTGTCAAGGCAACGGAATTGAGGTGAACAAGATTTCAGGTGTTTATATTGGGTTGGGAGTGATAGGAAGGGATAATGGGAGGTATGAGCTGTAGGGGTCCAGGATTGGGAGATATGTCGCCATCAATGAGGAGAAGCAGAAAGAGACAGAGCAGGTGAGAGAAGGAGAATGGGCGGCTTGTTTTGTGTTTTATTGGGCGAGATCTGAGGTTGAGGAGCATGTCAGTGGAGGAGGTCAGGTGGTGGGGCAAGAGGGAAGGAGAGTTTATTACTTGGCTCAAGGGTGCTGGAATTTGGGGATAGCAAAGGAGAGTGAGGAGTAATGGAGGCAAAACTGTTACAGCATACAGTACAGACCAAAAGTTTGGACACAACTTCTCATTTAAAGATTTTTCTGTATTTTCATGACTATGAAAATTGCTTCATTGACACTGAAGGCATCAAAACTATGAATTAACACAAATGGAACTTTATACTTAACAAAAAAGTGTGAAAAAACTGAAATTATGTCTTATATTCTAGGTTCTTCAAAGTGGCCACCTTTTCCGTTGATGACTGCTTTGCACACCCTTGGCATTCTCTTGATGAACTTCAAGAGGTAGTCACCGGAAATGGTCTTCCAACAATTTTGAAGGAGTTCCCAGAGATGCTTAGCACTTGTTGGCTCTTTTGCCTTTACTCTGCGGTCCAGCTCACCCCGAACCATCTTGATTGGGTTCAGGTATGGCTTAGCACCCGATCTCTCTCCTTCTTGGTCAAATAGCCCTTACACAGCCTGGAGATGTGTTTGGGGTCATTGTCCTGTTGAAAAATAAATGATGGTCCAAGTAAACGCAAACCGGATGGAATAGCATGCCGCTGCAAGATTTTGTGGTAGCCATGCTGGTTCAGTACGCCTTCAATTTTGAATAAATCCCCAACAGTGTCACCAGCAAAGCACCCCCACACCATCACACCTCCTCCTCCATGTTTCACGGTGGGAACCAGGCATGTAGAGTCCATCCGTTCACCTTTTCTGCGTCACATAAAGACATGGTGGTTGGAACCAAAGATCTCCAATTTGGACTCATCAGACCAAAACACAGATTTCCACTGGTCTAATGTCCATTCCTTGTGTTCTTTAGCCCAAACAAGTCTCTTCTGCTTGTTGCCTGTCCTTAGCAGTGGTTTCCTAGCAGCTATTTTACCATGAAGGCCTGCTGCACAAAGTCTCCTCTTAACAGTTGTTGTAGAGATGTTTCTGCTGCTAGAACTCTGTGTGACATTGACCTGGTCTCTAATCTGAGCTGCTATTAACCTGCGATTTCTGAGGCTGGTGACTCGGATAAACTTATCCTCAGAAGCCGAGGTGACTCTTGGTCTTCCTTTCCTGGGGCGGTCCTCATGTGAACCAGTTTTTGTAGCGCTTGATGGTTTTTGCAACTGCACTTGGGGACACTTTCAAAGTTTTCCCAATTTTTCGGACTGACTGACCTTCGTTTCTTAAAGTAATGATGGCCACTCGTTTTCCTTTATTCAGCTGCTTTTTTCTTGCCATACTACAAATTCTAACAGTCTATTCAGTAGGACTATCAGCTGTGTATCCACCAGACTTCTGCTCAACATAACTGATGGTCCCAACACCATTTATAAGGAAAGAAATCCCACTTATTAAACCTGACAGGGCACACCTGTGAAGTGAAAACCATTCCAGGTGACTACTTCTTGAAGCTCATCAAGAGAATGCCAAGAGCGTGTAAAGCAGTCATCAAAGCAAAAGGTGGCTACTTTGAAGAACCTAGAATATAAGACATAATTTCAGTTGTTTCACACTTTTTTGTTAAGTATATAATTCCACATGTGATAATTCATAGTTTTGATGCCTTCAGTGTGAATGTACAATTTTCATAGTCATGAAAATACAGAAAAAACCTTAGATGAGAAGCTGTGTCCAAACGTTTGGTCTGTGCTGTATGTCAGCATGACACAGTAAGTGTGGAGGAAAGAGAAACAAGTTTAGTACATTTATTAACACTGGTTAGTCATACCTTCTGTTCACTTCTGGCTCATTTCTGGCACATTTCAGCTTTATTCTTTTGAGCCATCCTTATAGAGACAAACCTGTGACTCAGCAATTATAGCCAGCTAAGTGCACATGAAATAGGCCAGGTGTGATCAGGAGGGAGGGGAGGCAGGGAAACTGATCACAGACACAGGAGGGGATTAATTAGAAGTCAGAAGAAAAAAATACAAACATGAAATAGTCAGATCCAAATGGACAGATAAAGCCAAATGTGTGTTGGCATCAAGGAATTAAGGTGAGAAAACATGCAGGGAAAAAAACTGTAATAGACAGATACAGGGTGATTGGGGCCAGGAAAGATGGGTGATGGTATTGCAGCCAGTGGACATATCAGTAGAGGACCAGTAACAGTAGACAGATACAGAGTGTTTGGGATCAGGTAAGATGGGTGATGGTAATGCAGCCAGTGGACATACCAGTATTGGACCAGTAATAGCAGACAGATACAGGGTGATTGGGATCAGGAAAGATGGGTGATGGTATTGCAGCCAGTGGACATACCTGAGGATGAAGCAGATCAATTGTGAGAATGATTGTAATAGTGAAGCATAATAATAATAATAATGAAGCATCTATAGCAGGGGGTTATTTTTCTGGCATATTTCAGCTTTATCCTTTTAGAGCCATCCTTATAGAGACAGACCCCGCAGCTGTCAGATTCCCCTTCTCCCAGAGAATAAAAGGTTGGACCATTGAAATTTTAAAATTCCGAATTCTTCTCTTTCCTAAAATCATTAAAAAGAGTTGGAAGGCTCCTATATACATTACACTGTTAGTTGATCCCCCAGATATTCGCAAGTTCTGCCAACTTTATGTCTTATGTGTAAAATGATCAATATAAAGGCCTACACACATCATAGATCAATTGTTTGGCCGATAGCCATCTGTCCCATGCAAAAGGGCACTTGTTCTACCAATTGCTAATATGTTCCCTGTGAGAAAGAATCTGACAGACATCTCTGATGACAGCTTATCTCCAGAGGAACAAAGCAATTTTTAAGTCCAAAATCAGACATGCCCAGTCGACGTCTCCTCCAACAATCATTTGGCCAGTGCCAACATACATATTAGAGTGTTGGCTGAATCAGTCTGTATTGGAGGGTGCAGCCGACATTAATCTTTTTGTGTCTTTCTTAACTCACTCCTTTCTTGTCCTAGTCTGCATGTGTTCCTAAGGCTATGTTCACACGTTGCTTTTTTGCTACATTTTTCTACAAATTTAAAGCTGCACTGTACCAGCAAAGTCTGTGAGATTTCAGAAATCTCATGTACACATATTGTTTTTTTCCTTGAAAACTGCAGCATTGTCACTTCTATCAGTGTTTTTTCAGCATTCTTGCAGCGTTTCGAAAGTACTGAGTAAGTGCAAAAATGCAGTAAAAACTTAGCAAAAAACACAGGTATTAGGTTTTGCTGTTTTTGGTGCAACAACCTTAAGGAAGTTGCAATATATTTTTGGGGGCACTAAACTTTATCAGCATGCACAAGAGACAATAAAAACTCAGCAAAAAAAACTCAGCAAAAAACCACAGCAAAACGCAGTAAATTTGAAGATAAAAATGCAGCAAGAATTGCTTCTTGCAACAGATTCTTTGAGCAGGGTTTGCCTTCTTAAATAAAACGATGTGTGAACATAGCCTAATGTTGAAAGGAGAATAAACCACTACCTTTGAGAACACAAAAATTGGGCACTAAAAAACCTTTTAGCCGTCTTCTGGACAGGGTTTCCAACCATCCAGAAATTCCAGGACAGTCTGTAAATATAAACCCTTTTTTTACCTGTCCGTAAAAAAAATCATATTATGCCTGTAATTATCATCATTTTACAGTTCACAGTGACTGCAGCTGAAGACTATGTATCAGAATTCTGGGCTACAGACATGGATGACTGATAATGATAATGATTAATTATGGTTTTCCATTGCATAAACAAAATATAGAATTTTTGATAAGGTCTCCAGAAAAAATAAACAGTCAAGTTGGCAACCCTGCTTGTGGCTCTATATGGTGCATCTATATGGCACTGTACAATGGAATTATCCTCCCCTAGAAGCGGCTTGGTATTTGATAAAAATTGATTTTTTTTTTCTTGAATTCCTTGATGTGGAAAGTCTACAGACTCATTTATTTTTAGAAGTGTCACACTATGCTTCTGTAGAAGCTGGCAATGTGCATAATAGTATAGATTATAATGAGGCATACCTAGGAGGCCTGCTGGCAGTGGGGTGCCATCATGCCACCTGATGCGGTAGTCCGAGGTATCTCCCAAGCGATTTACGATTTGCATACCTGTGGTCGCGTGCCAACTAGACATGCATGGACTCACTCAATGAAAATGAATTTAGCGAGACCAGACACATTAAGTTGGAATGTA
This sequence comes from Ranitomeya imitator, assembly GCF_032444005.1. NCBI lineage: Eukaryota > Metazoa > Chordata > Amphibia > Anura > Dendrobatidae > Ranitomeya > Ranitomeya imitator. Next base: position 409,267,340 of record NC_091282.1, on the reverse strand, counting down.
TCCAGTAGTCTACAAATAGCATACTTCCGCCCACATGACCATCCACTGTTGCCACCGGCAAGGGAGAATGCTAAAAGTGTGCAGTGCAAGTGCTGTGAGAATATAGAAGCTTGGAGTCACTTATGATGTCAGCAGACTTTCGTTATAACCCTTGATAACGCTTTAATTATATAATGAAACACTTTATCACTGTATCATGCCAATCCTGACAGTGTGTACTCACTGTCAGGATTCAGCTCTGCTTGCTATTTCCAGCCACTAACTCATATGCAATTTTCATACTTACGGTCACGTGACAATGAGCTTTTCTTCCTGCCTCTCTAAATTTTTCACTGAACATTGAGAGTATTAGCAAGAACAGCTGGCCGGCACATAACTGTAACTGGGCACATGGTTGTAATTGTGCAAATCACATACAATGTACAGGTGCTGCTCACAAAATTAGAATATCATCAAAAAGTTAATTTACTTCAGTTCTTCAATATAAAAAGTGAAACTCATGTATTATACAGAGTCATTACCAACAGAGTAATCTATTTCAAGTGTTTTTTTCTGTTAATGTTGATGGTTATGGCTTATTAGCCAATGAAAACTGAAAAGTCATTATCTCAGTAAATTAGAATAATTAACAAAAACATGTGCAAAGGCTTCCTAAGCATTTAAAAAGGTCCCTTAGTTTTTTTCAGTAGGCTCCACAATCATGGGGAAGACTGCTGACTTGACAGATGTCCAGAAGACAATCATTGACACACTCCACAAGGAGGGTTAGCCACAAAAGGTCATTACTAAAGAAGCTGGCTGTTCACAGATTGCTGTATCCAAGCATATTAATGAAAAGTTGAGTGGAAGGAAAAAGTGTGGTAGAAAAAGGTGAACAAGCAACTGGGATAAACACAGCCTTGATCCTTGAAAGGATTGTTAAGAAAAGGCCATTCAAATATTTGGGGGAGATTCACAAGGAGTGGATTGCTGCTGGAGTCATTGCTTCAAGAGCTACCACACACATAGACATATCCAGGTCAAGAGCTATAAGTGTCGCATTCCTTGTGTCAAGCCACTCATGACCAATAGACAACACCAGAAGCAACTTACCTGGGCCAAGGAGAAAAAGAACGGGACTGGAGTCTGGAGTAAGAGTGGAGAGGCACACATTCCAAGCTGGCTGAGGTCTAGTGTGAAGTTTCCACAATCAGTGATCTGCTGATGTAGGTCCACTGTGTTTTATCAAGACCAAAGTCAGCGCAGCCGTCTATCAGTAAATTTTAAATCGCTTCATGCTTCCCTTTGCCAACAATCTTTTTGGAGATGTAAATTTAATTTTCAAGCAGGACTTGGCACCTGTCCACACTGTCAATAGTAACAATACCTGGTTTAAAAACAACAGTATCAGTGTTCTTGATTGACCAGCAAACTCGCCTGACCTTAACCCCATTTAGAATCTATGGTGTATTGTCAAGAGGAAGATGAGAGACACCAGACCCAACAATGCAGATGAGCTAAAGGCTGCTATGAAAGCAACAGGGCTTCCATAACTCCTCAGCAGTGCCACAGGCTTATCACCTCCATGCCACGCCACATTGATCTAATAATTGATGCAAAAGGAGCCCCAACCAAGTATTGAGTGCATTTACTGAACATACATTTCAGTAGAATCAGAAAGAGAAAAAAAAATGTACCCAAGAACCAATCATAATAAAAGACACAACATTTTATTGGAAAAAAAATACGAAAAACAAAAAAACTAACAAGGTTAACAAAAGTGGGAAACCAAAAAAATTGGCACCAGCAACCCACGACATGTTATAAAGAGGTTGTACATAAAGATTGAGGAAATAACACACTTCACAAGATAACACACACAAGAAAAAAGCATAAAACATCCTAGTGGAAAAGCATTCTCCTAAAGAAGTGTGAAGAACTACAGGAAAAAATCAAGATGGTACAAAGGTTGCCTCTGGTGGGTGACGGTGACTGCCCATACACACGTTTCGGCCATTGCCTTCTTCTGGGGGTTGCATCACACCAACAAGAGCAACGTTATATAGTTTGCAATGGACCAATCATAAATCAAGTTACAAAGATATGTTACTAACAGCAATTCTATATGGTCAAGGAACTTCTACAGGAATGAGGGGTGAGTGAGGCTGTGCTGGAGAGGGATCTGACTCTATCCTCTCGTGAGAGCACCCCTCTGAGTTAGAAGTAGCAGCAGATTGGAGCTGAGCTGGTCCAGTGTCTGAACCTGTCCTGGTGTGAGGGCATTTCTGCCATAAATGCTGTTAAGGAACAGAAGGGACAGGGAGCTGGAAAGTGAGGTGCTACGCCCCGTGAAACAGTCACACCTCAATCATCCTCGGTATTGCTCACCAGCTGGAGGAAATCCGCATCAGCCTGCATGTGCTGATTATTTTGTTCTGAACAGACCCGGCAAAAGGACATTAAAGCCCACTGTGATGCTGCAGTAAGTAAACGTGCATGCATCACAATATATTTTTGGCGCCTAGAGATACAAGGCCTATAATTAGTTAGGTATATTGACTTTACAGACCACGTTCCCAAGCAGTTCAGTGACTGAATATTCTATGCAACCCTTTGGTGCTGACACAGCACGCATCGAACCCCAGACAAGACTTGTGTTTCCTATTTGTCTGCTGGAAGAGGAGTCTCTGTGGAACAATATAAATCAAAGCAATGGTTTAACTTCAACAGACTTTTTCCACGGTACCTTTGCTGATATGTATGTAAATATGGTTAATTTTGGGATATTCTTAATAAAGTTAACGACAGACGTTTCCTCTAGTTTTCTTGAGATTACACCAGAACGGGAGGGGAATATTTGCTTGGGAAATAGGAATAGAAGTACATATTCTTAGTATTGTGAATTACTGTGCTGAACCGCAGGCGAGCCCATACTTTGCCCTCATTTATTTAAACCAGCTTCTCTCAGGATGTAATAAGGTAATGGCGGCTGGTTCACATGAGCATGCCAACAGGTAAATTTACGTAGAGAATATAACAGAAATAGTTCTCTTGGATGCCGAGCTGTTCAGCACAGTGGATATAGCCTTCTTGCTAAATATTTGTTTGATGTGTACTCTTTGTGTGGTTATCAAAACTGAGTAGGAATAATTTCATCCCTATGTAAAATAGTTACAGAAAGTGGACTGAGTGAAATTGGTTCTTTTCCCATCCTTGACTCCGCTGTATCTGGATCAACACCCTTGGTGCATGATTTACAACTTGGCTTAGTCAGCAAAATACAGCGATCATTATGGATGGGAAAACAGCAGAAAACAGGTCCTCGGAGTCGACTCAGGGTCCCGTTCCAGGTTCCAGCTTAGTCAATCGACCTCTATGCTACCAGTATGGCCTGATCTCGCGATGTCAGTCCAGGTAGGGTACCTTCCAGCAGGAACCCTGCTTCACCACATGGCCAAATTTGATAGTAATAACATGGGCCTTCAGGATTGGATAGAGAGGGTTTGAAGTGCAGTCAAGTTGTGTTACCTGACCCCGTAGTTACAAGCAGAAGTAGCTCGTTAGAGGTCAATGCCAGGCTTGACATTGATGGTGCACTTTGAATCTGAAAGGGACACTATAGAGAAGATATTTGCTCTGTTGGAAATGGTCCATGGGACCTATGTACAGGTGTCACAGATGTTGAGCAAATTCTTTAATGACCACAGCATGAGGGGGAAGCACTGATGCGAACACCCTTCAGGATGAAATACAGGAGATCTGGAGACACAACCCAACAGGCATGGATATCTTTCAAGAGCTGGATCCACTCCTGCGAGAGAAGTTCATTGCTGGGATGGCTAATAAGTCTTCACAGGACAAACTCGGAGGCAGCTCAGATAAGGACTCGGCCACCCCCAGCACTGACAGCGTACCATGGCCCCAAGGCCAAACAACAAGATAAACTAGGATGCAAAATCTCGTGGGCTATGGCACATAGGGGACACGATCCCTCCTGGGGACCCAATGCTGGCGCTTTTTATGCAATGGACACATCGCTAGGGATTGCTCTGTAACAATGGAGATTGAGCCGGCCTTCAACTTCCAGCCGCCGCAGTAGTCAGGAACCCTGTGCCGGTCCACGAAAAGCCAAGTCCGATGCGAAATGAACATGACTTATATGCCAGCATTCCTGTTATGGAAGCCGAGTTAGAAGGTCAAAAGGTACGCTGTCTAGTTGACACAGGGTCAAAGTGTACTATCATACCCCTGAAGTTTTTCGAAAGGCATTTTGGGCACATGATGGAGCCGGACGATGGAATCGTCATCAGGCTGATGGCTGCCAATAACCATGAGATGGATATAGAGGGAATAGTCTGGATGTTAATACAGCTGTTCAAGCAGGACCTTGGCAAGAAGGGGATCATGCTCGCGTAGACTATCCATCCTGGAGAGGGTTAGATGTACCACTGGGCATGAATGTGTTCAGGGATCTGGCCCACTAACTCTATGCCAAAGAAGGGCCTAAATATTTGCAATGGGTCACCACACACCGGCCAACTCAAAAGATTCTGCAGCAGATGGTGAGGAGCTGCAGCATGCAAAAGAGCCCCATGTGCGACTGGTCCAATGGATGGGTGAGAGTGCCATGTAATACTTCAGTGAAAATCCCACCATGGCAGGTGCAAATATTGATGTTGCCGGTGGGAGCAGAATGCCGTCTGAGTGGACTGGAGGTTCTGATTGAGCCCATCACTCAAGAGGGGATAATAAACAGACCACTGGTGATCAAAACCCTTGTCACTGGGAAGGATGGGTGCGTGGCCATACGTTTTATTAATGTTCTGGACAGTGTGTTGACCATTCCCAGAGGTACCCTGCTATCCAAAGTCTATGTGTCCGATGGGAAAGTATTGCCTAGAATCGGCTTCACATGACAGCCAGATAGGAGATCGGCCTGGACTTATGCCATAGATGTCCAGCGAAGAAAGGTTCTAACTGTGCATTGGAATGGCCAGGCAATTATGGACCTGATGGGGGTGGACTGCCGGACCTTGATCCCAGGACAACAAAAGCTTCTCCAAGAAACTTTGTGGGATATTCAGAAGGTGTTCCCAAGGCATGACAACGACTTTGGGTGTGCTACTACTATTGAACATGAAATCCCTACCAACAACACCACACCAACATGAGAGAGGTGTCAGCAAATCCTATCAAAGATTTACCGAGAGGTGAAAGACATGGTGTCCAGCATGTTGGAGAATCAGGTGATTCAAGAGAGTCCTTGAGCTGCTCCAGTGGTCTTGGTGTGGAAAAAGGATGGGTCTCTCCGGTCTTGTGTGGATTACTGGAGGCTGAATGCCTAGGCCGTCCGCATTTCCTATCCTCTTCAATGAAGAGAAGAGTTATTATCCACTCTGAGTCATGCAAATTCTTCTCAACTCTTGATCTGGAGAGGATACTGGCAGGTACCGGTGGCTGAGAAAGACAAGGTGAAGACTGCTTTCCCATGGGACTCTACGAGTTCGACAGGATGCCATTCGGTTTGTCCAATGCCCCAGGAGCATTCCAGAGGTTGAAGGAGCATTGTTAGAGTGATCTCAACTTTGAATCGGTGTTGATATACCCTTGGTGCACGATTTACATTTAGATATACACACACATCACTATTGACTCTACACCTCATAGTACTAATGTGTCAGGGTTAATGTGGGAACATGTGACATTGTATTATCACTGTGGATGTGATGTGGAGACGTGTGAAGCTCTATGACCTCTATGAATGTGATGTGCGGACATGTGAATCTCTATCACTACTGTGCATGTGATGTGGGGACATGTAAAGCTCTATCACCACTGTGGATGTGATGTGGGAACATGTGAAGCTCTATCACCACTGTGGATGTGATGTAGAGACTTGAAGCTCTATCACCACTGTGGATGTAATGTGGAGACATGCGAAGCTCTGTCACCACTGTGGATGTGATGTGGTGTGGAGTGATTTTGCTGCTTTCCACAGACACAGGACACTGCTCTGTTATTTCCAGTACTGGAGTGATGACAGAGGTCAGCACAGGGAACAGATTACTGACAGCCAATGCGCGTGCAGAGGGCATGGCTGGACACTGAGGCTGGGCTCTGGCTGTGAGGCTGGATAGTAAATCACAGGGAGCTGTCAAGTTTTGTAGAGCCGCAGGTAAACAAAGTGAAGTGAAATTCAGGTGGAACAAAAGGCAGAAACAAAAAAATATATATAAGGGGTGTTGTATATCAAAATGCAGCACAGATTAGCTTTAAAAAAAATTGGATTTCGGGGTTGGACAATCTCTCAAAGATATAAAGGTAAAACCTTGAATAAAAATGGCAACATATTTACTCATCATGTGTGAGGATATTCAAAACTAGCTTTGTCTTTTCTCCAGGGATAAAACAATTCTATGAAAATTGGACCCCTGAAGGGAAAAAAAATCACCAAAAGAACATATGCTTTCATCAACGGCCAAAAATGAAAGTTATTATTTGCAACCATCTGCCTTTAAGCATATTTCTTTCTTATTGAAATTGATTTGTTGGCCTATCAAAGTATTAGAGCTTCATAAACAAATCTAATATTTTGTGATTTACATGTTTCATATTTGTTTTAGGCAGGTAATTGCACTTAAAAGATTATTTTCTCAACATTTTATTTGTGCTGGGATAGATTACTTTGGAGAAAAGCTATGTCATTCCTTCCTTTATATTTCATTGCATTCTTTATTTGCAGTCTACTCTGACAGGCAAAGCGGCAGCGGCAGTCAGTACTAAATTAAACAACATCCAAATCTCTGCTTGACAAGACACATTCAAATTATGGAGTTGTCCCTTCCAACACTAGATCTTTTGCCAGTTACATTAGCATAGAATTCATTCTAGGTGACAGTGCTCTTGCTGAAAGTAAGAAACGGTATCTTCTTGGCAGGCAAGTCATTAAATAAAAATAACAAGTTCATTTTGCATTTGTCACAATTTTAATATAATATAATATACATTTTTATAAGTCAGTTTTTACTTTTACCATTCAGATACAATAGCATTTAGGAACTTAGGAAATTCTTCTGAAAATATTTTTTTTTTTGTAGATGAGCACTTTGGTGTTGGGAAGTAGTGGCACAGCTGTCATAACAGCTGTCATACAAATTAATCATGACAATGACAAATAGATATAATTAGTTTGTTGAAAGCATCCAGGATGTACAATCATGAGAGACCTTAGCATTTTTCTTAGAAACACACTTGATATATTAATACAGATTAAACATATATGGTTTGTTAAGTTCTGTTCTAATAGTTTCATTACCGTATTTTCCGGCGTATAAGGCGACATTTTAACCCCTAAAAATCTTTTCAAAAGTCGGGGGTCGTCTTATAGGCCTTGCATGGCGTGTGCAGGGAGTGGTCCTGGATGGTTCCCAGGGTCTGGAGGAGAGGAGACTCTCCTTCAGGCCCTGGGATCGATATTCATGTAAAAAAAGAATAAAAATAAAAAATATGGATATACTTACTTTCCGACGGCCCCCCGGCTGTCAGCGGTGCAAGCGGCGGCCTCCGTTCCCAAGGATGCATTGCGCGAAGGACCGGAGATGATGTAATCGTTATTTTTATTCTGTTTTTTTACATGATTATGGATCCCAGGGCCTGAAGGAGAGTCTCCTCTCCTCCAGACCCTGGGAACCATCCGGACCACACACGCCGTATAAGACAACACCCGTCGTATAAGATGACCCCGTCTTATACGGCTAGTATATCCCAAACTCCATATTTTATATGGAAAAGTTGGGGGTCGTCTTATACGCCCAGTCATCTTATACACCCGAAAATACGGTAGTTTGTCAAAACACCTTCTCTGCCGCTTTTAGGGGGCACTTGCCTGTTAATACAACAACTTACACAGTATGGTACTTGGTCTGTTTCACCTTAGAGAGCGTGACATGCCAGGCCTGGCATGCCAATGTGAGAGGGCTTATAGGCCATGCAGTGCTTCTCTGTGAAACTAAAAATGACAATTGCCTTTTTAGAGAGGAAGAGGACTAGAATTCTAGTGCCACCTACAGGAAGAAGCGATCCAAAAAGTCAATATCGACCCTTTAGCAATTTGACTTAGGATAAAAGTCAAACCAGAATCTAAATTTTCAGACAAATGTTGTACTGTTGTACTACAACATCCCTACAGCTTGCGCATGCACACTGCTATGTTGACCTTGTAGTATATTACTTCAATAAAATGGCACCAGAGTCAGTGCGTGCACATACCGTGATTTCCAGCAACCGACATGGAGATTGGTGGATTAGGCGTAAGGTGAGTATTTTTGTTGTTTATTATTTTCAGTTTTTTTTCCGGGTGACAATGACTTCAATCGAATGAGTTTAAAGTGAGTATATTTTTTGTTATAGTTATTTCAAATAAAAGGAGTCTGTCATTTAATTCAATTACTTCTGGCTGCGAGTTTATTCAAAATTACTATGAGGTTAGTAATGAAGAGGCGTCTTATATACATTACTAACTTATGGGTTTGATAACAGCAGCCATAAAACAGCTAACATCAAGCCCACAAATATTACCCCATTTGCCACCACCACTTGGAAAGTTGGAAGAGCCTGGCAAAGTGCTAGAATTGGTGCATCTAATAGATGAGCCTTTTTCTGGGGGGGGGCTGTGGGCTGCTGTTTTTAGGCTGAGAGGGGCATTATTCATGGCCCCTTAACAACCTGAGAATACCAACTCCCATCTGACTGTTTTAGCTTGGCTAGTTGTCAAAAATGGGGGGACCCCATGCCATTTTTTAAAATCATTTATTTAAATAATTTAAAAAAACGGTGCGGCGACTCCTCTTTTCTTGATAACCAGCCATGATAAAGCTGACAGCTTAGGGTTGTATCCCGCAGCTGTCAGCTTTGCCATGCTGGTTAACAAGACCCCACATCTTTTTTTTACATTTATTTACAGTGCAGGCATCAGCTGATGAATACTCCCATCAGCGGCTCCTGCTCTTGCTGTTTTCAGCAACAGCAGGCATAGGCTGATGGAGTAGCACATCAGCAGATGCCTCTGTTACCAGCAGTAAACTTTTTACTGCCATTAACAGCTGCTTGCTCACGCTGTCATCTGACATAATAATCTTATCACTGAAATAATCTTACCGCTGAAGTAATCTTACCACCAATCAAAGGCAGTGTTTGCCACGCTCTCATGCAGATGATAGTGTGGCAAACGACAGATGTTCAGACCCACATTTTTCTGAATATAGTCTGGGCTTGGGTTAGGGTACTGTACTGGTACCGGAACCAAACTTTTTTTAAATGTTCTGTCAGACCTGAACTTCCAGGAGTTCTCCCATCACTAGTTATAGCAAAAAAGCACCATAGTCCCAAAGTGTGAATGCAGTCTTACAGAATTTTCCTAATTTTTTTCAAATCTTATGAGGTTGGCCAATAAATTTCAGTAATTACTCTATCTTTACATCTTTTTTAGCCACTTCTACCTCCCCCAATCCAGTTAGTTGACTGGTCTCTTACTATTTACAGACATGGGAAGACCTATCAATCAACAGGAACGAGGCGGTCAGAAGCCAGTGGGGGTTGTCATCAGACTAGTCAGGGCACTCATATTAGTCCCTTGCTATCTTTTCAAAGGATGTTTTCTATGAAATGCTGCAGTTTTACGGTGTACGGTGACACAGTTAGGCTCTGATTCATACTGCCCCTTGTTCAGGCAGCACAAATTTCATGAAAAAATTCTTTTAAATAAGCTGCATAAAAGATAAATTAGAAATGTTATTATCATTAGAGTACTAATGAGTAGGGTTGAGCGACCTTCACTTTTATAGGATCGGGTCGGGTTTCACGAAACCCGACTTTTGGAAAAGTCGGGTCGAGTGAAATCGGCCGATCCTATAAAAAAGTCGGGGTCGGGGTCGGCCGAAACTCGAAACCCAATGCAGTGCATTGGGTTTCCATGGTTCCCAGGGTCTGAAGGAGCGGAAAGTCTCCTTCAGGCCCTGGGATCCATATTTAAGTGTAAAATATAGAATTAAAATAAAAAATATCCTTATACTTACCCTCTGATGCGCCCTGGTACTAACCGGGAACCTTCCTTCCTTAGAATCAGCCTTCCAGGACCTTCGGTGACGTCGCGGGTGACGTCGCGGCTTGTGATTGGCCGCGCGGCCGCCCATGTCACCGCTCGCGCGGCCGCCCATGTCACCGCTCGCGCGGCCAATCACAAGCCGCGACGTCACCCGCGACGTCACCGAAGGTCCTGGAAGGGCTGATTCTTAGGAAGGAAGGCTGTCGGAAGGAAGCAGGGCGCTTCCGAGGGTGAGTATATTCCTATTAGGTATATACTCACCCTCGGAAGCGCCCTGCTTCCTTCCGACAGCCTTCCTTCCTAAGAATCAGCCCTTCCAGGACCTTCGGTGACGTCGCGGGTGACGTCGCGGCTTGTGATTGGCCGCGCGAGCGGTCACATGGGCGGCCGCGCGGCCAATCACAAGCCGCGACGTCACCGCGACGTCACGGCAAGGTCCTAGAAGCGCGGATTCGAAGGAGGAAGGCTGCCGGTTAGTACCAGGGCGCGTCAGAGGGTAAGTATTGCAATATTTTTTATTTTAATTCTATATTTTACACTTTAATCTGAATTCCGATACCAATTCCCGATATCTTAAACATATCGGGAATCGGGATCGGAATTCCGATTCCAGATTCAAAAGATCGCCGACTTCATGGCCGACCCCCCACTGGGGTCGGGTCGGGTTTCATGAAACCCGACCTTGCCAAAAGTCGGCGACTTTTGAACAATTTCGACCCGTTTCGCTCAACCCTACTAATGAGTAGTCGAGTAAATTTGCATGTCTATTTCTTCTCTCTGCAAAATAATGGACCTTTTCAATTAATGTACTGCATCAGATTTTATTCATTTTTAGTCTGTGTCATCAGATCTCTTCCTATATGCAAAAATGCAAAAAATTAAAAATTGTGGATAGTACACTAGCCTTTCCTATCAACTAGTCAATTAAAAACAGAGAACATGAATGCAACTTGGATGGCATCCGTGTGCTGTTCACTTTTCATTGCTTTCGTTTTTTATCAAGCTATTTTTTTTAAGTTTTCAAATAATACAAAAAAAGATAAAAATATTATTTTCCTTTATTTCAGTGTAGGATCAATGTAGGATGACTTCTTCTTTCATACTGTCCACCAAAAACAGCTGATAGCATACCTACAACAAAAACTAGAAGGTTTAATGTCAATTGCAACCAAATCTCAAGAGACCTCCTTTAAGATCATCTCCAGATGGTTCTGGGTTCCCGTATTACTTCATAAGTGGTTTCCTGCAGTATCAGATAGATGCTGGAGATGTGGAGTGGAAGAAGGAACGATGACACACAGAGGTGTATCTAGGGTTTCTGGCACCCAGGGCAAGAATTCAGTTTGGTGCCCCCCCCGCAGAACACATGCAATTTGCACATGACGAGCCGCTCTCCCTAATGCTATCAATGATCAGTGAAAAACAGAGAGAAGCAGGAAGACAAGCTTGTTGTCACAGGACCATAAGTATGAAAATCGCATATGAATGAAGTGTCCATGTGATGACTACTGGAACCTGCAGAGCTGAATCGTGACATCGCAGCTTCTGAATTCTCACAACTAATGCACTGCACACTTTTAGGTTATGTTCACACATTGCGGTTTTTACCGCGGAACCGCGGCGATTTTGCAGCTGCGGGTCCGCAGCAGTTTCCATAGCGTTTACAGTAACATGTAAACCCTATGGAAACCGCAAACTGCTGTGCACATGCTGCGGGATAAACCACGCGGGAACGAAGCGGTTTACAACCCGCAGCATGTCACTTCTTTGTGCAGAATCGCAGTGATTCTGCACCCATAGAAATGCATTGATCCGCTTATTTCCCACATGGAGCTGTGCCCACCATGCGGGAAGTAATGCGGATAATGTGCGGGTGGTACCCGGGGTGGAGGAGAGGAGACTCTCCTCCAGGCCCCGGGAACCATATTTGTGTAAAAAAAAAAGGAATTAAAATAAAAAATAATGCTATACTCACCTCTGAAGTCTCAGCGCTGCACACGGCCGTCCGGTCTCAGGTTTGCTATGCGACCAGGACCTGCGGTGACGTGGCGGTTACATGACCGTGACGTCACGAAGGTCCTTCTCGCACAGCATCTTTGGAACCGGACCGCCGCCTGCAGCACCGAGGAGATCGGGACGTCAGAGGGTGAGTATACCATTATTTTATTATTTTTAACATTACTATTGATGCTGCATATTGCTGCATATGCAGCATCAATAGTAGGGGTAAAATCCCACAGCGGAACCCGCAGGACAAACCGCGATAAATCTGCAGGGATAACCGCAGCGGGTTTGCCCTGCAGATTTATCAAATCCGCTACGGGAGAATCCGCAGGGACAGGACGCTATGTGTGAACATAGCCTTAGGATTCTCCCTTGCCGATGGACAGTCAAGTCAGCACAAGAATGCGATTTGTATACTTCTGACCACATTCCAACTAGACGTGTCTGGCCTCTCTTAGTTCATTTCCATTGAGTTAGGCCACACATGTTTAGTCAGCACGTGACCGCATGTATGCAAAATCGGCAGCACGAGAGAATCCTGACAGAGTGCAGGGCGCACTGTGAGAACTCAGAAGTCTGCAGTCACGAACATTGACTGCAGACTCATTACAAACCTGGACATCCCTTTTAATGCTCCTAATATAAATAAAAACATGAGAATTAGTTAGTATCACAAACAACATTTACATCCAGGTACCTTATAGATGACGTCGTCTCTGGAGTCGTTCTCCTTCTTTACTTCATCTTGTCCAGACCCCATGATGAGTTTTCTCATCGACAGCTCGTCTCTACAGACTTCCAACTTCTCCGCTCTTTTGCAGAAAATCTCCACATGATGCCCTTAAAGATAGAAGTGTCATTATAATGCTCCTGAATTAAAAATTGCCCCTCACTATATTGTTTGCACAAAATATGACCCCCACACTGTCCCTCTTATGGTACATCCTCTTCACACTGTCCTCTCTTACTGTGACCCCCCTATAGGTCCAAGTATTTACACTGTACTCTCCTCACACTCCCCTTCCTTGGTATACTGTCCCCTCCTGGCTGTGCTCTTACTCTGTCCCCCCATGCTACGCATGCAAACATCCCATCACGCTCACTCCCCATACTCTGTCCACATACATTTTTCACATCACTTCTCATACTGTGTCTGCATACATTCCCCAGTTCATTCCCCATACTGTCTGCACCTATCCCCTATATTGTTTCCTCATATATGCCCCCCATTTCCCAATACTGTTTCCTCATACATGCCCCCTGTACTTTTTCCTCATACGTGCCCCCATTCCCCTGTACTTTTTCCTCATACATGCCCCCCATTTCCCTGTACAGTTTCCTTACACATGCCCCTCCATTCCCCTGTACTGTTTCCTCATACATGCCCCCATCCCCCTGTACTGTTTCCTCATACATTCCCTCTTTCCCCCATACTGTTTCCTCATACATGCCCCCCATTCCCCTGTACTGTTTCCTCATACTAGCCCCCCATTCCCTTGTACTGTTTCCTCATACATTCCCCCATTCTCTTGTACTGTTTCCTCATATATGTCCCCCATTCCCCCATACTGTTTCCTCATATATGCCCCACATTCAACCATATTGTTTCCTCATATATGTCCCACATTCCCCCATACTGTTTCCTTATACATGCCCCCATTCCCCAGTACTGTTTCCTCATACATGCCCCCATTCCCCTGTATTGCTTCCTCATACATGCCCCCCATTCTCCTGTACTGTTTCCTCATACGTGCCCCCTTCTCCCCCTTTGCTATTCATTTTGTGTCCTCAAATCTCCCCCACGCATTAAATCCCCCCATCCCCACCACAAATCTCCCCACACACAATAAATAACCCCATCTCCATGAAAAATCTCCCCACACACACATTAAATGCCCCCACACACACACATTAAATCTACCATCTCCACTCCAAATCTCCCCCAACACATTAAAGCCACCATCCCCACTCCAAATCTCCCCCCACACATTAAACACCCCCATCCCCATGAAAAATCTCCCCACACACACATTAAATGCCCCCACACATTAAATCTCTCATCCCCACTCTAATTCTCCCCACACATAATAAATCCCCTATCCCCACTCAAATTCTCCCCACACACATTAAACACACCGATACCCACTCCAATTCTCCCCCCACACAATAAATCCCATACCATTCCAATTCTCCTCCCACACAATAAATCCCCCATCCCCACTCAAATTCTCCCCCACACAATAAATCCCCCATCCCCACTCAAATTCTCCCCCCACCCAATAAATCACCCCATTTGATTGCCCAATCCCCCACAGACTGTGATAGATACTGTGAGACTTGGAGAGACTGGATTGAATGGTTTTTTTTATCAATCTGTTACAAAATATACACTTTTTAAGGAGCAAGGACTGATTATTGTGAGCAATTCTGTAAGTGTAAAAGCAATGGTTTGTCAAGAAGCATTCCAAAAAAGTATCCTTATTTTTGGAACTCTATAATGTTTGTGAATGGAAACCCTCAAGAGAGTTTGTTTCCCAGCATCATTACTGTCTCGCATTGTAAAAACTATGGATAGCTAGGAGATTTTTGACTGGCTGAGCATTGCCAGTATGAAAAGCTGCACAGTAGAGAATTACGATGAGTCAGGCAATCAGATGTCTGGCAGTGTAAGACCAGCAATTGCCCACCTGGCAGCAGAAGCAATACAGTATAGCTAACATGATGGACAGTGGGTAGATGACTGGCTGCACATGGAATTTCAACACTATTGGCAGTAGATTGGTTTAGAAGACAAGCAATTAATAGGCAGGCAGTATGGCCGATTTAATCTTTGGCATTAGCCATTGGTGAATGACAGTCGGCACTGATCCATGCTTCATTTATTTTGACAAATGTAGTTTGTCTGGGGATTTATTATGATGGAATATAGGCTGAACTGGATGGACAAATGTCTTTTTTCGGCCTTACTAACTATGTTACTATGTATGTTAGTTTTCCAAGCTTTTGGCAGATAAACTCATCTACTTTGATGTGACAAAGCAGAGGCTGTGCTGAACACCCATTCTGACATTACATTGTAGGCTAGATTTGACAGTATGCCCATAGCAGTAAAAGACACTGGTCCAATCTGCAGAAACCAGCAGTGCAAATGATCAGGGCTCAGGGTATCGACCCGAGAAGGGACATAGTCTAGATATGACTGAACTTTGCTGTTCAGCCAGTGTGACTCTGTTGCATTGCATCAGGTTGTCACAATAGCAGATAAAACATCTGGCAAAGACAGGGGAGCATTGGGTCTGAGAGGATTGTATAGGTGTTTGCAGACATCCACTTGGTGAAAGCTTTGCAGAGCTGGTAACGTGACTTATTCTTATAATAAGCCAATTTATACGCCCTATCGAGAGCCAGAAAAAATTTCCCCTCTTCGCTTTTATAGCAAGAGTCAAGAAGCATGGCTATCCAATAGTCATCCATTTTAAATGACAACAATACACCTGTCTTCCCTCTAGCATTTCAGCATATAGCTTGCCATACTGGCCAACACGTTCTCTGGCCCCTTTGGTTTATTTTTATCACCCCGTTGCAATGTCTGATTGCCATTGCCAGTGTCATTGTCGTCAGTTTCACTGTCAGCCTCATTCCATGGCTGTGTTAACTCCATATCCCCCTCCATATATACTTACTGCTGAGTAATACCATAAATTATGGACTTGTAAACAAGTCAGCTGGAAATACAAAGAAACATAATAACTAGTGATGAACAAATAGTGAAATATCCGGATTCGGGAAAATCGGCACAATTAATTTCTAATATCTGTGTATTCGTACTGAATAACAAATCCAATGCAAGTCAGTGGGAAAGCTGAATATTTTTCTGCTGGACCCAACAAACAGGTCTGGGGGCATGGGAAAAAGGCTGAAATGGATGGGAAAGAGCGTCCCTTGCTTCAAATTTTCAGAGGGTCAGCAGGTGCTCTGAAACCTGCATTTTGTAAGCTTCACAATTCATCTGTGCCACCGGATCCCAATGAAACAACTGTCATAGCAGGTGAAGGTGACTATAATACAGGAGTTGAAGGAGCTATATGATCAATGTCAGTAAATTAGATTCTACCAGACAACAAAAGCATTAGAACTAAATTCTGAATACAGGGCAAAACAAGCGATGGCCTGTTTTGTGGTCAGTCTTTCAGACCTAAAACCCATGTCAGGAACATATACAAGCCTCTTGGAAGTAGCCTTTGCAGGAGTGCCATTGACCAATCTGCACAAGCCTATGCACTTCTTCTGGAAACTACCCAACTGGCCAGAATGTATCTTTTGCATGGTGTGAGCAACAATGGAGTAATTTCAGGATATGTCCCAGAAAATGTCAAGATCTGTGGAGTGTATTACTCAGGTGACAGGCAGTCCTACAGAGTTTAGGTAAAGCCTTAGCATGGCAATGACTATGTTCCAATATGTGTAAGGCTGCAACCTGAATAGGTCTATGGAGCATTTAAACCCAGTCTCTTAGACGTGCCTAAAATGTACAGAAACTGGCAATACCCCACCACCATTTTTTTTTAAGGACTCAAAGTTAGAAAATGCAAGGGAAGCCACAGTTTAATAAAGAGGCACAAGTCTCATTTAGGAACCTGGAAAAGTCAGCAATGGTCTTTGTCCAGCACCGTAAAAGGTAAAGTGCTAACGAATATATATGCACTTTCTAACTAACAGTTCATAAACAGACATATATGCTGACAAAGGAAAATTAAACGCTGCCCTGGGACAACGAACTGGACGTGGTTGCTCACTGTTGTGTCTGTGCAACTGCAGATTGTGGACAGGAGGCGCCTTCTTCCTGGACAGCAGAGTGGGAAGGACATAACACAGGTGAAGGTTCAGTGGTTTCACTGTCAGACACAGATTTGGTACCCAGGTGTTCCGCCCACCTACTGGGGTGCTGCGTATATGAGCAGTATATGGCTTATGCTAATCGAGGTATTATGTTAAATTTCCCTTTATAAAGGGATTTGTAGGTAAGATTTTCAAACTAGCAGCATATATATATATATATATATATATATATATATATATATATATATATATATATATAGTATGTTGCACATTACTCATATTATTATTCTGTGTATTATTATTCTGTGTAAGGCTGAAACCAGAATAATTGTGTAGAGCAGATTAATGCATTCATGTACCAAAATGTCCAAGTGCACAAGGAAAAACTAACATCAGGCTACCAGATACACGCTTAAAGAGACCATGAGAAGGGCAACACAATAAAAAATTATAATAATAGAATATGTAGAGATTGAAAGTAGAACTTTGACCTTTGCACAATGTGGTGTATCATATCATACACTGAAAGATACCATGATGGGGACATCGCAATACACTTTGCAGTTATTATAAGAGGTATATAAAAAAATCCTAATTTTCTATTGGTTTAATAAATAGCGTATCTTTATCTAGCAGTTGTGCGACTGGCGGAAAGCCTGCAGAGATGCACAAACGTGAATATTTACCTCCAATTTTTGTGAGTCTGCTGTTTCCATGTGTAATGAAGCTCATATCTTTAAAAGAAAATGCCACACATTGCTAGATATATTGAATTTGTACATAACACCTCTATGTGGGTACTTGTCAAAAATAAAGCCAGGATTTTTTTTTCACAAGCATAAAGCATTCAATCTGAGAAAGGGTGACTTTAAGCGACGTGGATCTGGTGGTGCCCGTCGAGGCCATGTTACAGATCAGAAGGTGATTAGATCTCACTCTAGCTTCCTGTCAAAATGTGGTCAGTGCGCTACACCACTGCCGAACCAAGACAAGTGCAAGGATGTTGTGGGTTAGGCGGCAGACAAAGGCTCCAGTATGCTGACAAACAGCACCATGAAGTCTTCCACACGGTCCAGTCTCAGTAGCCAAGAGGATGGGCCTCTGATTCCTCAACTTGGTCCTCCTCCCTCCCATCATCAAGAGTCCCTAGAGACATATGACCCCAACGCTAGCCTCTCTGAGGAACTGTTTACATTGCATTGTAATTTGTCAGGCCTGTCAACGTGCACCATTAAAGAGCTGGAGTTCAGTGATGCCCAAACATTTGAGCACCCACGGCCATGAGAAAGCCACATTGGGGAAGGTCAATTCATGTCTGAAGAGGTGGAGGGTAATGATGATGCATAGTGAATTGTAAGTCGGTGTGGTCGATGATGTCACTGATCCAAGCTGGCATGATGGCAGCAGTGCAGACAGGGATGGATCCGTAGCACAAAAATAGGCAAGAAGAGGTAGTGGTTTGACCAGAGGGAGAACTCAGTCAACTGTTCCACAGAGCCTCCTGTACTCGGCTAGATAACAGACCAAGGGTGCATTGCTCTCCTGTATGGCAGTTTTTTCTGAAATTCCTGAAGACAAAACAACTATAATTTGCATCATCTGCCAAACCAAGCTAATAAGAGGCAAGAACACTGCCAACCTGAGCACCAGCAGCATGCAAAAGCACATGTCCGCAAAGCACCCCAGTAGGTGGGCCGAACATCTGGGTTCAAAATCTTTGTCTGATGGTGAAACCACTGCCCCTTACCCTGTGTTACGGCCTTCCCAATCTGCTGTCCGTGAAGCAGGCACTGATGCTTCCTGCCCACAACCTGCAGTTAGAGGGGACTTGAATAGACAATAAAAGACATTGCAGAATAACAATAATCACATAAACAACAGATACCAAGAGGAATGAGGGCCCTGCTTGCAAGCTTAGAATCTATGAGGAAATAGGTGAGACATGAAAGGTGGATGGTAACAATTGCTTTCATTGTTCTGGCCAGGCATAATATCATAAATCGAATGTTCATGTACCTATATTTAACACTAAAAACGCAAGCGTTTTTTTTTTGTATGCGTTTTTCCGCGTTTGACAACGCATGCGTCGTTTCTATGCTTGCATTTTGTTGCGGAAATGCAACATGTAGTAATTTCCAGAGGCGTGTTTTTGCCGCAAAAAAATGCATGCATTTTTTTGCAGCAAAAAAACATATTGCTGTCTATGTAAACGCATTCATTTTTAAGCACATGCGTTTGGTTGCGTTTTTAAACGCAGGCGTTTCAATAGAGAAAAAAAAGTCTACACACTGATAAGCCACCCCCCACCATCAAGGTGATAAAGGGATCCAAACCCTAACACCAAATCTAACCCTAACCCTAACCCTAGCCCTAACCTTAACCCTAACCTATCAAGGTGATAAAGGGATCCAAACCCTAACCCTAACCCATCAAGGTGATAAAGGGATCCAAATCCTAACCCTAGCCCTAACTCTAACCCTAACTCTAACCCATCAAGGTGATAAAAGGATCCAAACCCTAACCCTAACCCATCAAGGTGATAAAAGGATCCAAACCCTAACCCTAACCCTAACCTTAGGAATCCAAACCCTAACCCTAACCCTAACCCTAGGGATCCACACCCTAACCCTAACCTTAACCCTAGGGATCCAAACCCTAACCCTAACCCTAGCCATTTCTATTTATAGTGGGTTTTCTAGTTGATTTTTATGATTGGCAGCTGTCACACACTAAAGACGCTTTTTATTCCAAAAAATATTTTTTGCGTTACCACATTTTGAGAGCTACATTTTTTCCATATTTTGGTCCACAGAGTCATGTCACACGCCCTCTGTAGTTCCATTGGCGGTGTCTGGATCTTGATTTTTCTCTTATGAAATTTCTCATCATGCTTTTAAAAAACGGTAAAAAACGCATGTAAACGCGTAAAAACACTGCATTTTTTACCGCATACGAAAATGCATGCGTCTAAAAAACGCAGCATTTGTACGCATTTACATGCGTTTTTTTCACCACCTGCGGATGCATTTTAAATGCTGCATTTTTAAACGCAAATGTGAAATTAGCGTTAGACAGGATACTTTTCAACGTAATCAAGTCTCCTTTTCTTCTTCTGAGATGGATTCTTTGAATATCTTCAATGAATTTTCTGATGGCAATAGAGACTTTGGAAGATCCCAAAATTATTATTTTAAAAAACGACTGTCAAAAAAAAGCATACAGGAAACACTGCCAAAAATCCAGACTCAATAAAACATCGCCTAGGAATCGGAATCGATTCTAACAATGGATGCAATCAATTTGTCAACTTGTCCACTTAGGCCTCTTTCACACTTCCGTCTTTTCTTTCCCGTCGAAATCCGTCGAGTTTTGAAAAAACAGGATCCTGCAAATTTTTCTGCAGGATCCTGTTTTTTCCTATAGACTTGTATTATCGACGGATTGTGACGGATGGCAATCTGTTTAATCTATCATGCACTGGATCCATTGGAAAATAGTGGTCCGCCAAGCAGAGAAAACGTTCAGAGGAACTTTTTTTCTACACGTCTGAAAATTAATCAGCGACGGGTCCTGCGCTGTCCGTCGTCGGCTATAATGGAAGCCTATGGACATAGGATCCTTTGCTGACCGTCAAACACAGGAATCCAGCGACATAGCCCGTCACTGGATTTTCAAGTCATCGAGTCTCTCTCTCTCCCTCCCTCCCTCTCCCTCTCTCTCTCTCTTTCCAGAATCTTATATTTGAAAATCCAGGCAGGAACTTCTTCGATGCATCCATATTAACACTCGATGCGTTGCACACGTTTTCAGCTACTTTCACAACATCCGTCGATACGTCGCTTCACTGCATTGCAACGCACTCGCAGCGACGGAAGTGTGAAAGAGGCCTTACTGATGCAGAAACCAGTTTGTTATCAAGGGGTTTGAATTTTTTCCCCCACAAAATACATTTGATATTTTTTCTACATTGAAAGATATTAATCGTTTTGTCCGTGATCTCACAGTAAAAAAACATTTTGGTCAGATGAGGCTCCTTCCGCTTCTGACCCATCCAATCAACAACTTAATATTTTTAAAGGTAAAAACTTCTTGGAACAAATTAGTTTATCTTGCCTTATGGACCTACATTCTGACGAGACTTCTCCTCAAGATACACAATCTATGCATAGTTTCACTACTAAGAATCCCCATTTTTATCTGGTTCATATGAGAATTGAAGCAATGGATCGTTTCCAGGAGGATATTGAATGGGATTTAAAAATGTTACAAAATGATTCTTGTGGTTTACATAAAAATCCAATCTGTCAAAATTTGAATGAATTGCCTTTGATAATTTGAATTCTAGATCAGACATTACCATCAAAATATCTGACACGGGGGGCTTAGTGGTGGTATTAAACAGTGAGGATTATGGTTCTGCTACCATCTCAATGCTAGGGGATACTGCCACCTATACCTCTCTTGCTAGATGGTGTATTCCTTGGCATTTTTTACAGAAAAATAATCTGAGTATCTAATTGTGGACTATCCTGTCATACCTATTATAATAATAATAATAATAATAATAATAATAATAATAATAATAATTAGTGATGAGCGAATATACTCGTTACTCAAGATTTCTGGAGCACGCTTGGGTGACCTCCGAGTATTTTTTAGTGCTCGGAGATTTTGTTTTTCTTGCCGCAGCTGAATGATTTACATCTGATAGCCAGCATAAGTACATGTGGGGGTTGCCTGGTTGCTAGGGAATCCCCACATGTACTTATGCTGGCTGACAGATGTAAATCTTTCAGCTGCGGCTAGAACATCTAAATCTCCGAGCACTAAAAGATACTTGGAGGACCCCCGAGCATGCTCGAGAAATCTCGAGTAACGATTATATTCGCTCATCACTAATAATAATCTTTATTTGCATAGCATCAACATATTCCACAGCGCTTTACAATTTAACATTTTAAAATACAACAGTCATAAGTAACAACGTTAACAATACAATAATTAAAGCAAAATAAGACGACCCTGCTCGTGAGAGCTTACAATCTACAATGTGGTGGGGGAGATACAAAGTACAGGTGTGTATTTACAATGATGAATTTACAATGATGGTCCAGCCATCTTCAGGGGATTGGGATAGATGGAAGTAGTGAATGGGCTGCACACACATACACAAACCTAAAATGACTTTGATTAGGGAATGTGATAGGCCGCTCTGAACAAATGAGTTTTGAGGGTGCGCCTAAAACTATGCAAACTGTGGATGGTCCTAATATGTTGGGGTAGAGCATTCCAGAGGATTGGCGTAGCACGGGAGAAGTCTTGGAGCCGGGAGTGGGAGGTATGATTAGTGCAGAGGTTAGTTGAAAGTCGTTTGCAGAGCGCAGCGGTCGGTTAGGCATATAGACAGAAATGAGGGAGGAGATGTATGGGGGTGCCGCACTGTGGAGAGCTTTGTGGGTGAGAATGAGTACTTTGAATTGGATTCTATAATGAATGGGCAGCCATTGCAATGACTGGCGAAGAGCGGACACGTCTGAATACCGATTAGCTAGATGGACAACCCTGGCTGCTGCATTAAGGATAAACTGGAGAAGAGAAAGTCTTGTAAGGGGGAGGCCAATTAATGGAGCGTTACAGTAATCCAGGCAGGAGTGGATCAGGACGACAGTGAGGGTTTTTGCTTATTATGCATGAGTTACCAAAAACTCACAAGTCTGGAATACCACTGCCTATGCGCCCTATTGTATCGGGCATCTTATCCCTTGGTAAGCTTCTTGGACAGTGGCTGGACTCTGCCTTACATACTTTTGTACATTGAATTCCGGGTTACGTCCAAGTCACATTTTAGAAACATTAAAGGACATAAATTGGTCTAATTCTTGGACATGGCTCACATGTGGCGTCATCTCATTATACACCAGCATTCCCCACCATATAGCTATTTCTGCCATAAATCATCATTTAGCTAAATATAGCTCATATTCACAAGATTTTTTTTGATTAAAAAACTTTCTGGAGAACAGTGGCGTTTCCATGGGTGCATAATTTTCTCCATCTGTTTCCGATTTAGTTATGGCGTGGTGGGAGAAATGCTTTGTGTACAATGTCCATAATCCTTATCTAACATCTATCAATTACAGTAGATTTATAGATTACATATAAATTGTTTGCAGTGGCCCCATGTCTGATATTTCTCCCTTCCTACAGTATCTTAAAAATAATCAGTTTAGTTTACGTTTCACTAGTCATGTTGACAGCACCAGCATTTTTTTCTAGATTTGACACTAATTAATAGGAAATTCAAATCAAAGTCATTCATCTTCAGATCAATCCACTTATCATTACTATCTAATTAACTGGGTACTCCTGTTTTGCACATTTATGGCATACTCAACGAATATTCCATAAGTGCATAATAGATATTGATCCCACCAATGGAACTCAAATTTATCTCAAGAACAGGGCCCTGTTGAGCTCTGCTTTTAGTGGAAAAATGGTCAAAATTTCCATAGAAAATGACTGGTAATGGGGATTCTCAACACCTTTCCATTGATAGCAGCAAGCATCAGGGTCCCTTTCTTAAGACAGATGCAGGTCCCATTGGTGGGATCCATATATATAATACATATGTAAGTGAAGGATATGCCATCAAAAGTCTAGCGGATCACCCCTTCTTTAAACCATATGTGTGGTCCTCCTGAAGAAGAAGTTGGGATACTTTGAAACGTATAGAGAATAGCACGCACTAGCAATACTTTTGCCTAATTCTAACTCCTTGATCAGATACACACCAACAGAGCAGGAGCAGGTCATCAGATATCTTTTGATATGCCAACCAGTGGCGATGCAGCATCTGGAACCCTGTTTGATACTATTTAAGTGTTGTGTCTCACACAGCTTCACTAGATGAGAGGAACCACCTCTTATCACTACCTTGAACTGGATACCACCCTATTGCACTTTCCTTACTCTCTTAGCCAATTCCTTGTACTCTCCAAAAGTGAGCATTGGTTAGCGAACCAATACACGCAACGCTTTAGCCAAATTTATAAATTGCAAATGTTTTAAAAAGGTAGCACACTCACTCAAGTTAGAGGATTATCTAAGAACTGTAGCAAGATTTCTACATAGAAGTATAATATATTAACCCCTTCACAACATGCCCCGTACTAGTACGGCACATGTCATGTCTCCCCCTTTGATGTGGGCTCCGGCGCTGAGCCCACATCAAAGTCGTGACATGTCAGCTGTTATGTACAGCTGACATGTGCGTGCAATAGCAGCAGGTGGAATCGCGATCCACCTGCCGCTATTAACCTGTTAAATGCCGCTTTCAAACGCTAACAGCGGCATTTAACTACCGCTCCCAGCCGCACGGACGGAAATGAGCGCATCGCCGATCCCGTCACATGATCGGGGGTCAGCGATGTGTCAGGATAGTAACCATAGAGGTCCTTGAGACCTCTATGGTTACTGATGCCGGCTAGCTGTGAGCACCACCCTGTGGTCGGCGCTCATAGCAAGCCTGCAATTCGGCTACATAGCAGCAATCTGATGATCACTGCTATGTAGCTGAGCCAATCGAGTTGTGCCAGCTTCTAGCCTCCCATGGAGGCTATTGAAGCATGGCAAAAGTTAAAAAAATGTTTTTAAAGATATGAAAAAAATAAAAACAATAGAAAAGTTTAAATCACCCCCCTTTCGCCCCATCCAAAATAAAACAATAAAAAAATCAAAACTACACATATTTGGTATCGCTGCATTCAGAATCGCCAGATCTATCAATGGCAGGTTAGGTTTAGCATTTAATGAACCTAGCAAAAAAGCCGAACAAAAAACAAGAGTGGGATTGCACTTTTTTTGCAATTTCACCACACTTTGAATTTTTTTCCCATTTTTTAGTATGACCAAATGATGTCGTTCAAAAGTACAACTAGTTCCGGAAAAAAATAAGCCCTCACATGACCATATTGATGGAAAAATAAAAAAGTTTTGGCTCTGGAAAGGAGGGGAGTGAAAAACGAAAACACAAAAACGAAAAAGGGCCGCGGCGTGAAGGGGTTAATATGAACCAAATTTGTCAAATATTGTGTAACAATTTGATGAAATTGGTGCACAAAATGAAATGTAAAGGCAGCTACCAGGAAGACTGAAAAAGTTCCATTATAATTACTTCCTCTCTATGTCTTTTATGGTAGTGATATTTTTCCTTCATTTGTATTACACATAGAGCAGAATGCTAATATGTATTTTTCAATATTCCTTGTAGAAATGTTTATTACCTGTTCCATTAGGCTTTGTTTCACCCACAGAGGTAATCAGCAGGATCTTGATATAGAGCAATCTACAGAAATTGCATTTTTCTTCTTGACTAAGATATGTTACCTATTTATTTAAATGGTTTCTTAGCTCCTGTGGCAGTGTTGATAATTTAAAGTCTGGACATCCAGTACTGCACATCAGAGGCATTTATACACTGTGATAAATGAACATAACTTTTATTGCCTAAATGTTGAAGTTTATCTTCTGTCAGTGAGATTAACAACTGGCTGCCACAGCATGAGGAGATTCTTTGAAAATCTACATTTTTCTAGATGTTTTGCTTGACATCATAGCATATTTATGACTTTATATAATTCTTCCTTATGTCATCATGAAGATTTCTGCATACCTACAATGAATTTTCATCTTAAATAATTGAAATACTTGTTTAGTATAGAATACTGCAAAATAAAATAATTATGTTTATAATCTGCATATTCGCCCCCTTACAATTAATAATGCACATTTTAATCATGAATAAAGTTTGCCACAAAACAGCATAGTTTAATTTTAAAGCTTGGAAAGTAGTATTACGTATTGCTAATATTTCTGTCTGCACCATTCACGTGAATAGGGTTTATGTAAATCCATGTGCTTTCTTGCCAAAACATTCCCATAGTAATGGACAAAATGGATTTGCAAACAGTTCTGCAATGAATCTGCCACATGTGAAATAACTCCCCATTTCACATGAAATCTGTTTGGGCACATTAAAAGTTTAGGGGCCATTCAAAATTTAGGTACACCCTGCTGTAATTCTTTGACAAAAAAGTTAACTAGGCACCTTACGTTTTTTATGTGATAAAGTAATAGTGTTCATTAATCGCAATGTGCTCATGCACATTGTATGTAGGTGCTTGTACCTTATTTCGAGACCTGTGTAGTCTCGAAAGCTTGCAATTTGTTACCATCTTTTCAGTTAGCCATTAAAAGGTATCAACCACTGAGGACTCTCAATTCTAAATATTTTTCTTCTGTACAGGCACATTTTTCTTTTACTTTACACTGAAGATTGATCTTAATTGCATTGGCTTGTTCAGAGCACCTGCTGCAATTTTTCTGCAACCTATTTGCTATGTTTTTAATGCATAGATGAGATACTCGGCTTTGTATCGTGTGGAAGGTATAGCTTTTTGTCAAAAATTCTTCCATGAGGACCATACCTGGTTGGGTATAGCTAGGCACAACTGGGTGCTGCCAGTTATGAGCTGATGGCACTACTGGACAATTTCCAGTTTAAAAGCGAAGTAAGCATAATTGAGAACTCTTATTTGCTGCACTTACTTTGCTTAGCTAACCACTTTATTTGTTGTTCTCAACGTTGCCTGTTTCTTAGTGCTTCTTGAAATAATTTGTACAGCACATCTTAAAACACAGTCTGCCTTGAAATCTTTTCCCTATAGAGACATCCCACTCTCGGGTAAGGAGGGGACACTACCTGCTACCTGCACGCTAGCATCCAACACCACACCACTTCAGGCCAGGAGATCTGGGCGGACCCTATTTAGGGAGGGCCCCGTCTCAGGCTGGAGAGAAACTAGGTGAAGGGTGTGGGTGGATGAGGTAGAGTGACAGTTGGGATTGAAGTGTTGTCTTGGAAATGTGAGGATGAGTCAGTGAGTCTGGTAGTCTGTGAGATGAGTGAGAGGAGGACGGAGGTGTCTGAGAGGAGCTCCAGACAGAAGGGGTCCTAGGGGCCAGGGAATTGAGGAATCCACCAGTGGCACCCGAATCCATGCCGATTGTAGTAGGGTGGAGGGACAGGTCGCAGTGGGGACCGGTCCCAGATTAGTGGAGAGACTGTATGGCTCAGCTAGCAAATTGGAAGCTGTGGTGTCTGTATGTGCCACAGCCAAATCTACAAACATTCGCTAAAAAGGCAGCCACATAGGGTCAAGGGGGCCAGGAGGATGTCACCTGACCGGACCTGAGGCTGCTGGCTTGGGACACAGTGTGTGAGGCGCAGGGCAGGAGTGTGTGAGCCAGGTCAGAGAGACTACCTGGAAAAATACACAAGGGGATCACAGAAAAGTGCACCCAAATTACCTGAGAACTGGCAGGATCACCGACCCAGAGGACACAGCACCCAGCTGGTGATTGTAACTTGAGACCGTGATTAAAGTGTGAAGACTGCACCCTGTTGTGACCTCAGAATTATTTACTGCATCAACTGCCCAGTACTGCAATAGTGCCCATCGCCTAATTTACCCTATATCTGCCCTGGGGCCCACTCTACCCATAGAGAGCTGTAACATCTTTGCTGCGTCACCATCGACCCCAGTGGACGTAAACTGTAGTGTTGGCCATCCCTTGCCAAATACCACAGTTGGTGTCACGAATCAATCCCATATAACTATTCCCCTTGGCATTTTTTATTGCATGCCCAGGGCCATGGAGTCGGGTCATGGCCTCATGACTTCCCTAAAGAACTGTCTGACCCAGTTCCGAATACCCCATGGCCATGGTGGGTGTCGCAAGTGTGCCTAGAATTAGGGAAGTCACACCAAAAGTTTATTTAACTTACATTTCTCCCTTGCTTGTGTATGTGTATATATATTTATATATATATATACATATATATATACAGTACAGACCAAAAGTTTGGACACACCTTCTCATTTAAAGATTTTTCTATATTTTCATGACTATGAAAATTGTACATTCACACTGAAGGCATCAAAACTATGAATTAACACATGTGGAATTATATACTGAAATTATGTCTTATATTCTAGGTTCTTAAAAGCAGACACCTTTTGCTTTGATGACTGCTTTGCAAACTCTTGGCATTCTCTTGATGAGATTCAAGTCATGGATACTTATATTGGTTTAGGTGGAGGTGAACCAGTGACTGCCTGCTTTTTTTTACACTGATGAGGATGCTGCAAGAATTATATCAGATGCTGGTGTGGATAATGAATTTTTGAATAAGCCGCCCACTGAAATGTTGAAAATATGATGGGAGACTGAGAAGAGGAAACTCATCTCTTTGGAGTTACCTGCCGGGACTTTGGTGGAGTACTATAAGGCCAAAAGGTTCCCAAGGGGGTTGAGGCTGAGTTTGACACCTACCCTAATGCCCAATAATACTCAGTTTTGCGCCAAGTTTAATGCTATTGGCAATAAGTATGCATTTAAAATTATGCTACTTAACATTGAGTTTCTGATAAAGGAAATTGAAACTTTGAAAATTAAACAAGATGAAACTAAGAATCTTCTCATGGCTGTTGCCTCTGTTGATGAACTTGGCAGTATTAGCTCCAAAATTGAGATGAACCTCATTAAGTTCAGAGCTGGACTGGAGGATACTAAAAGGTCCAAGTGGTTTAGAGACCTAGAAGACTATAATAGCGGTCGAGTGTATGGCTGGCAATTTAAGAATTCTTTTCCAAGCAAATCTATGCCGGAGGTTGGTCATCCTAGAAATAATACGAGGAGACCAAAGAGACCCAATAAGCATGTGACACCACAAACATCATTTGGTTTTACGGGTGGCAAATCGGATTCTACTGATGATGGTTGTACCGCTAATGTTGCTACATTGAGTTTTTTAGCCAAAGAACAGAGTCCGGCACCCCAAGGAGAAGGAAGGGCCACAGGGGTGGCAGGAAACACCGGAGAGGGATCCAAGGTCTGACTACGAGATCTAAGGTGAACAAGAGGTGATGGAGGAGTCATCTTTGGTGGTAAATATATCCTCTTTAACTCTTTCTGATTTACAGGTACAAGTGCTCTCTAAGGGGCTATCGTTTTGTCCATCTAGTGGTACCAATTGATTTAAACTTGATAATGACCTTTTCTTCGACGGTTGCGTTTATCAGTATTTTTTTCTGGTAAAGAGAAACCTGTGACTCCAACCATACATGAGGGTTTTTCACTTAGTGCATTGGGTCTCTATGATAGGAGTGATTTTATACCTCTGGACCACGATCCAATTATAGAGACATTCTCAAAATTTGTGAAGGCGGACATGGCTAAATTGAGATGGAAAAGGGGAGGTTGTGGTTGGCCCAATTTGAGTTATGCTGAGCGTAAGGAGATTGGGGTCTTTAAATCTAATAAATCCACCACCATCAAACCAGCCAACAAAGGCGGGGCTTTGATGGTGATGGATACTTCACAATACATCGGTGAAATTTATTGACAACTTTCGGGCCCCAATATCTATGAAAAATTACAGATGAATCCCACTCAGAGATTTAAGCTGGAGCTTGAAGAGATCATTGATGAGGCTCTCTTTGGGGGTCTAATTGATTCTACATTGGCTAAGTATCTGAAGGTTGACTATCCGGAGGTACCAATACTGTACACTTTACCGAAGATCCACAAGGATCTTCGGAGACCCCCTGGTCGACCAATCGTGTCAAGCAGGGGTTCTTTGTGTAACAAGGTTTCAATTTTCTTGGATCACGTACTGAAGAGATTTGCGATTTTGGCCCCTTCCTATACAAGGGACACGAGTGACTTTATTGGGTCTCTTACGGATTTACAGGTGACTGATTCCACATGGTTGGTTTCATTTGATGTAAAATCCCTATACACATCCATTGAACACACCAGGGGGTTGTCGGCGGTTGAGGTGACGCTGGCCGGCTCCGACATGGCCCCGGACTGTGCACAGTTCGCCCTGACGATGTTGGAGTTTGTCCTGGAAAGGAATGATTTACTTTTCTGTGACGGTTACTATTTACTATATGCAGCGTTGCGGGACAGCCATGGGGTCCAATGTGGCCCCTATGTACTCAAACATCTATATGGCTGTCCTGGAGGGCGAGCATGTGTACAGTTCTAGGTTTTGGGGCCATGTTATGGGTTGGCGGCATTACATCGATGACATCTTCCTGGTGTGGGATGGTGATAGGGATGAATTGGAATTGTTTTTTCAATATCTGAATGACATTTACCCAGAACTAAGAGTGGGGGGAAGTTACACACGGGTCTATTTGTGAAAAGTACAAATAGAAATAACATTCTACACTTTTCTAGTGAACATCTGCTGAGGATGGTGGAATCCCTACCATGGAGTCAGCTACTAAGAGTGAGAAGAATTGTTTCGTGTGAGACACAAATTGATAAGAGACTTGATGAAATGTGTAAAAAGTTTCTTTGTAGGGGATACCCAAAGGTTGAACTTGATAAATTTAGAGAACGTGCCTTGAGCAGAAGTGGGGATGAACTCTTGGTCCCAAAGATGGCTGTGCAAGCCAAGGAAAGGGTAACATTTGTTACCACCTATAAAGGAATGAGTAAGCAAGTCTCTAATATTATACGAAGACATTGGCCACTCTTGGGTAGGGGTCATACTGATATTGTGGAATTTCAACAGCCTCCATTGTTCTCCTATAGATGGAATAGGAATCTGAAAGAGCAATTGGTCGTATCGGATACAGGAAGTACAAATAAAGATTTGCAAACTACCTTTAGCCACCCAAGTTTGGGTAATTTCTCTTGCTTGGGATGTGCTTGTTGTCATAACATGATTAAGGGTTCCTCTTTCTGTCATCCACATATGGGGAAGAATTATGAGATACGTAGGAGGTTTACGTGCATGAGTAGTTTCGTAGTCTATGTCCTGAGCTCCCGTTGTGGTCTCTTCTATGTGGGAGAGACCACTATGGAGATCAAAGCGAGAATAAGTAAACATAAAAGTACCATTAGGACTGGACTGACTGAACTCCCCGTGCCTAGACATTTTCTGAGTTTGGGTCATTCAATAAATCAGTTGAGATTTAGAGTAATAGATGACGTGCCGACTAGGGTTGAGCGACTTTTACTTTTATAGGATCAGGTCGGGTTTCACGAAACCCGACTTTCTCAAAAGTTGGGTCGAGTGAAATCGGCCGATCCTATAGAAAAGTCGGGGTCAGGGTCGGCGGAAACACAAAACCCAATGCAGTGCAATGGGATACTATGGTTCCCAGGGTCTGAAGGAGAGGAAACTCTCCTTCAGGCCCTGGGATCCATATTTAAGTGTAAAATAAAGAATTAAAATAAAAAATATTGCTATACTTACCCTCGGACGCGCCCTGGTACTATCCGGCAGCCTTCCTTCCTTAGAATCAGCGCGTGAAGGACCTTAGATGACGTCGCGGCTTGTGATTGGTCGCGTGACCGCCCATGTGACCGCTCACGCGACCAATCACAAGCCGCGACGTCACCGAAGGTCATTCAAGCGCTGATTCTTAGGAAGGAAGGCTGCCGGAAAGAAACAGGGTGCGTCCGAGGGTGAGTATATTCCTATTAGGTATATACTCACCCTCGGACGCGCCCTGCTTCTTTCCGGCAGCCTTCCTTCCTAAGAATCAGCGCTTGAATGACCTTCGGTGACGTTGTGGCTTGTGATTGGTCGCGTGAGCGGTCACATGGGCGGTCGCGCGACCAATCACATGCCGCGACGTCATCTAAGGTCCTTCACGTGCTGATTCTAAGGAAGGAAGGCTGCCGGTTAGTACCAGGGCGCGTCAGAGGGTAAGTATAGCAATATTTTTTATTTTAATTCTTTATTTTACACTTAAATATGGATTCCGATACCGATTTCCGATATTGCAAACATATCGGAACTCGGTATCGGAATTCCGATACCAGATTCAGAAGATCGCCGACCTCATGGCCGACCCCACAAAGGGGTCGGGTCGGGTTTCATGAAACCCGACTTTGCCAAAAGTCGTCGACTTCTGAAAATGGCCGACCCGTTTCGCTCAACCCTAGTGCCGACCTTGAGAGGGGGGCGGGGGGTGATCGTATCTCCCTTTTGAAGAAGGAATTGAAATGGATTTTTGAACTTGATACCCTTTATCCAAAGGGGATGAATATTGAATATCAGCAGAATTGTTTTATCTAGTAATCTGTGGTTCTAATATAGCTCTTCATCAGTGTATTGTTTTTAACTTTGTTATATGCTTACCTTGTCCCATATGAGAATCTATTTTGCCCTCTGTAACTTAGGTGGGAAGTGCCCCTTAGCTCAGAGGTCCCCAACTTCAGTCCTCAAGGCCCACCAACATGTCATGTTTTCAGGATTTCCTTAGTCTTGCCCAGGTAATAATTGCATCACCTGTGCAATGCAAAGGAAATCCTGAAAACATGACCTGTTGGTGGGCCTTGAGGACTGGAGTTGGGGACCTCTGCCTTAGCTGATGTTTTTTCTATACACCTACAAATCTGTTATTATATCCACTCTGTGACTGATGGTCTTTTGTGATTTTGTTGTTTACATCAGGCCCAACGGGAACGTCTAACTTGTATAATGCTGATGCCCGTGTCGGATTGCAAATGTTAAGCAGCTTGTGGCTGGGCAGGTATCAGTATGAGAGACGGGTATATGGTCTCTTTATGACTTTTTTTTTTTTGACCTAATGATCATTCATAATATTCATTATTTATTTTGCTATGTTCCGGCTGTGTCTGATGTTGCACATGTTTGTTTTTTTGCATGTACAGGTATTTTTTTTGCATGTACATGCATTTATTGTGTTGAACAAACTGATTACACAAATTATACGTAGTATAACTATATATGGATATGTAAGTTGTCTTGATAATTGATCCACATTTATGACAGCATAAATATATATATATACAGTACCTACAAAATCTCTTATTATATTTACTCAGTGACTGATTGTCTTTTGTGGTTGAGTATTGTTTACAGCAGACCCAACGGGAATGTCTAATTTGTAGAATGCTTATGCCCGTGTTGGATTGTGAATTCTAAGTAGCTTGAGGCTGGGCATATATCAGTATGGGAGACGGGTATATGGTCAGTTTATGTCTCCTTGAGACTCTTTTTGACCTAATGATCATTCATTATTTACTCTGCTATGCTCCAGTTGGTAATATAATAGGAGAACCGAGAGTCAACACTGGCCAAAAGGTTCACAAAAGGTTATATTTATTGAAAAAATCCATTACATAAACACAAATATAATATACAGTGATAAGTAGTTTATAAAAAACATTGCAACTGCATCCATGAATACATCCAGTAATCCAGGAGCACAAGACAGGACCAGGGTAAGTATAAAAAACAGTGTTTTAAATCATAAGTACTACCAAGTACTAACAAGTACTACCCACACATGAGCTCTGCTAACTCATGTGTGTGGCGATCAAACCAAATGGTGTACTCCCAGTAGCCGTATTCTAGGGATCACCACATGCCATAAGTATGTCAGGCCCCCTGAGGAAGCGGTAACAATCGAATGTGAAATGCGCGTTGGGGTACGTGACCCAGGACCCTGACAGGACTCCTTCACATACATGGGTAATTTACATGTTACAATTGGTACACTTATGGTATGTGGTGATCCCTAGAATACGGCTACTGGGAGTACACCATTTGGTTTGATCGCCACACACCTGAGTTAGCAGAGCTCATGTGTGGGTAGTACTTGTTCTTATACTTATGATTTAAAACACTGTTTTTTATACTTACCCTGGTCCTGTCTTGTGCTCCTGGATTACTGGATGTATTCATGGATGCAGTTGCAATGTTTTTTATAAACTACTTATAACTGTATATTATATTTGTGTTTATGTAATGGATTTTTTCAATAAATATAACCTTTTGTGAACCTTTTGGCCAGTTTTGACTCTCGGTTCTCCTATTATATTATTATCTGCTCTAAGAGTCGCCATATATGCTTATACAGTATTTTCAACTAACGCCTTCTTGTCTATATGCTCCAGTTGGGTCTGATGTTGCATTTACATTTATTGTGTGGAACGAATTGATTACACAAATTACACATAGTATATATGGATATGTAGGTTGTCTTGATAATCGATCCACATTTATGGCAGCATATATGGTTTTCCCCTTTTGGGAATTAAGATTTTCCATATGTATAATATTTTGGATTTTATGTACCCTGAGCACATGCTCGATTCAGTAGCTGCACCGCTGAAAAGGTGATGTGAAGAAAATGGGTTCGCTGTTGCGACTCCGGGAGGTGTGTGCGGTTTGGCAGACCAGAGGGAGCCTTTGGATTGGGACATGCGCAGCGAGTGCCTTTCGGTACATAGACACCGCTGACTGGGAAGGACTTTGGATGACATGCGCAATACTTTCACTAGAGAAGCTCAAGCCGGGGTTAACTTGGACATGCGCAGTTTGGCCAGCTGTGGGCTCACCAGAGGATTGATCCAACTACGCACATGGAGGAACTCACGATTCACAGCTGCATCGATCTCACCTATCAATGTTTGATTGATAGGGTCTGGATATTGCGAGTGGACATGGACACTGGTGTGTGCTTTGGGTTGGGGTGTAGCTACTACTGTGATTGGCTTGTGCACTAAAAGGGCATACCTGTGGGGGTGGTTATCGCCATGGGGACTGTAATGCTGTGTATTGATTGGTGGTATCGCTTTGTTTACAATTTAAGGGATGGGAGCTCTAAAATTATATGATTTACTCAGAAGAGTGATCAGAGCTATTTAACTGCCTAGTATGTGAAGGACCTTTGTAGTAATGACTCTATGGGACTGTTTTTAATATTTTTGTATGTGTGTTAAGGTTATTATGTGTTTTTTTTTTCACTTTTGTATTGACACCCTATTGGTGCTATGCTAATTAGTGGGAGGGGTTATGTGTATATAATGGTGGTTAGAATGCTGTATAATGTGCTTGATAAAGGTCTGTTGACTGAAACGTCGCTACAGGAGGCAGAATAAATATAAGCTCTTATTTTTTCACCATCCATTGTGGCATTGTCTTTTTGTTCTTTGTGGTCTTGGTACTGTTCGGGATGGGCTCCCTGGTTTTGGACGTGTGCCCTTGTGTCCACTGAGACCTTCAATCTATAAAGAAAAGGGTGCGGTTTTGACTTTCTTTTGTTTTGACTCTGGAGATTCAAGAGGTAGTCACCAGGAATGGTCTTCCAACAATTTTGAAGGAGTTCCCAGAGATGCTTAGCACTTGTTGGCCCTTTTGCCTTCAGTCTGCGGTCTAGCTCACCACATACCATCTCAATTGGGTTCAGGTCTGGTGACTGTGGAGGCCAGGTCATCTGGCGTAGCACCCCATCACTATCCTTCTTGGTCAAATAGCTCTTACACAGCCTGGAGGTGTGTTTGTCCTGTTGAAAAATAAATGATGGTCCAACTAAACGCAAACTAAATGGAATAGCATGCCGCTGCAAGATGCTGTGGTAGCCATGCTGGTTCAGTATGCCTTCAATTTTGAATACATTCCCAACAGTGTCACTAGCAAAGCACCTCCACACCATTACACCTCCTCCTCCATGCTTCACGGTGGGAACCAATCATGTAGAGTCCATCCGTTCACCTTTTCTGCATTGCACAAAGACACGGTGGTTGGAATCAAAGATCTCAAATTTGGACTCATCAGACTAAAGCACAGATTTCCACTGGTCTAATGTCCATTCCTTGTGATCTTTTGCCCAAATAAGTCTCTTCTGCTTGTTGCCTGTCCTTAGTAGTGGTTTCCTAGCAGCTATTTTACCATGAAGGCCTGCTGCACAAAGTCTCCTCTTAACAGTTGTTGTAGAGATGTGTCTGCTGCTAGAACTGAGTGTGGCATTGACCTGGTCTCTAATCTGAGCTGCTGTTAACCTGCGATTTCTGAGGCTGGTGACTCGGATAAACTTATCCTCAGAAGCAGAGGTGACTCTTGGCCTTCCCTTCCTGGGGCGGTCCTCATGTGAGCCTGTTTTGCTCTATGCTGGCTCACAGTGTTCATGGGCTGCTACAGCAGGTGAGTCTGCTGCTTCGTTTGACCTCACATCAACAGAGCAGCTCTCCTGGTCTCTTCTGTCAACGGGGTGTGACTATTGACATATCTTGATTGACAGATGGCTTCCTACAGTTAGATAGTGATGATCCAGATGTCAATCAGCAAGACATCAGCAATTACACCCTGTCAACAGAGCAGCGCAGAAGAGAAGCAACTACTCTGTCGATATGACATCACTGAAATTCACAATGGCAAGAGCGGTCCATGAAGAACAAGATGGCAATTAGCAACTAAATGCATGTAGGTTCTTAAGCCGATAGAAAAAAAGTCTCAGACAACACCTTTATGCTAGAGTCACACTAAATTTATGAAAAATCGGTCTGAGTCTCCCTGTGGAACGTCGAGTGTAATGCAATTGTCATGTGAGTACAGTCCGATTTTTCACACCTAGTATCCGATTTACATCCAAATGTAGTGCGATTGCTATCGGATTGCAATGCGATTTTAACATGAGCTTTTACATAAAGCAATTCTCTAAGCCATTTATACATAATTTTCAAAGGAAGTATTCATCAAAACAAACACACATATACAGCTCTGGCAACATTTAAGAGACCACTGCAAAATTTTCAGTTTGTCTGATTTTTCCCTTTATAGGTATATTTTTGAGTAAAATGTAAATTGTTCTTTTATTCTATAAACTACTGACAACATGTCTCCGAAATTCCAAGCAATACATTTTTACTTATTTTCTGAAAATGAGAAATGGTCAAAATAAAAATAAATGCATTGCTTGCAGACATCAAATAATGCAAAAAAAAGTTCATAATCATTTAGAAACAACAATACTAATGTTTTATCTCTGGAAGAGTTCAGAAATCAATATTTTGTGGAATAACCATGATTTTTAATCACAGTTTTCATGCATCTTGGCATGCTTTCCACCAGTCTTTCACACTGCTTTTGGGTGACCTTATGCCTCTGGTACAAAAATGTAAGCTGTTCTTCTTTGTTTGATGGCTTGTGAATATCCATCATCCTCTTGATTACATTCCAGAGGTTTTCAATGGGGTTCAAGTCTGGAGATTGGGCTGGTCATGACAGGGATTTGATGCGGTGGTCTTTCATTTACACCTGGATTGATCTAGGTGTGTGGCATTGGGCATTGTCCTCCTGGAAAAAAACGGTCCTCAGAGTTCGGGAACATTGCCTGAGCAGAAGGAATCAACTATTTTTCCAGCATAACCTTGTATGCGGCTTGATGCATACGTCCTTCACAAAGATTAACCTGCCCAATTCCAGCCTGGCTGAAGCATCCCCAGATCATCACCTCTACCAAATTTCACAGTGGGTGTAAGACACCGTGCCTTGTACGCCTCTCCAGGTCTCCATGTAACCATTAGACGACCAGGTGTTGGGCAAATCTGAAAATTAGACTCATCAGGGAAGATTACCTTACTCCAGTCTTCTATTGGTCCAATCCTTATAGTCTTTGGCAAACTTCAGCCTGGCTCTCCTTTGCTTCTTATTGATGAAAGGCTTTTTCTACCTTTACATGACTTGAGTACTGCCTCTAGGAGCCTGTTACGAACTGTTCTTGCCATGCACTTCACCCCAGCTGCCATTTGCCATTCCTTTTGTAGGTCACTTGATGTCATCCTGCGGTTGCTGAGTGACATTCAAATAAGATGACAGTCATACCGGTAAGTAAAGAGTCATTTTTGACCTCTGCCGGTCTGTAGCTTTGTCGTCCCCAATGTCCGCTGCTTGACCTTGTTGTAATGGATTGCCATCTTAGAAATTTTAAGGATGGAGACAACATAATGCTCACTGTGTCCCTCTACTAGTAAAGCCAG
Source organism: Ranitomeya imitator (assembly GCF_032444005.1). Taxonomy (NCBI): domain Eukaryota; kingdom Metazoa; phylum Chordata; class Amphibia; order Anura; family Dendrobatidae; genus Ranitomeya; species Ranitomeya imitator. The sequence continues at coordinate 409,229,542 of NC_091282.1, read as the reverse complement.
AATTGAGCTCTTCTTTTCCTCACTCAAAACTTTTCTTTTCAACTCCATTGGCATGGTTAAAAGCTATTTTTTATTCCTATTTCTTTTTGTGATGTTACTAGCATTTGTTTTGCCATCCAGCTTGACCTATTGCAAGAGGACTGTGAACACCACAGCAGAGTTTTTATACTTTCCTTTGTTGAATAAGATTTGGTTAAAGTGATCCCTAATCAGAAGCACATTAAGTAGCATGAGGTGTGCTCTGGTTGGAATTCAACTTACACTGGAATGGAATGGCTGTCAGATATGTAGAGAAGCCGATTTTTATAAAACTGTGCAGTGGGCTCTTAATGTTTGCCAGAGCTGTATATATATATATATATATATATATATATATATATATATATATATATATATATATATATATATATATATATGTATGTATGTGTGGTGTGTGTGCGTGTGTGTGTATGTGTGTGCTTTAAAGAATATTTCCTTTGAAAACTATGTGTAAATTTCTTAGATTATTGCTCTATGCAAAAGCTCATGGTAAAAGCGCAATATATATACAATAGATAGATTCAGACCCCTTTAAATTTTTCACTCTTTATTTCATTGCAGCCACTTGGTAAATTCAAAAAAGTTCAATTTTTTCACATTGATGTACACTCTATACCCCATCTTGACTGAAAAAAACAGAAATGCAGTAATATTTGCAAATTTAATAAAAAAGAAAAACTGAAATATCACATGGTCATAAGTATTCAGTCCTTTTGCTCAGACACTCATATTTAAGTCACATGCTGTCCATTTCATTGTGATCCTCCTTCAGATGGTTCTACTCCTTCATTGGAGTCCAGCTGTGTTTAATTAAACTGATAGGACTTGATTTGGAAAGGCACACACCTGTCTACATAAGACCTCACAGCTCACAGTGCATGTCAGACCAAATGAGCATCATGAGGTCAAAGGACCTGGCCAAGAAGCTAAGAGACAGAATTGTGGAAAGGCACAGATCTGGCCAAGGTTACAATGGAATTTCTGCAGTACTCAAGGTTGCTACGAGCACATTGGCCTCCATAATCTTAAAATGGAAGAAGTTTGGGACCACAAGAAGTCTTCCTAGACCTGGCCATCCAGCCAACCTGAGCAATCGTGAGAGAAGAGCCTTGGTGAGAGAGGTCAAGAAGAACTCCAAGATCACTGTGGCTGAGCTCCAGTGATGCAGAAGGGAGATGGGAGAAAGTTTCACAAAGTCAACTATCACTGCAGCTCTCTACCAGTTGGGCATTTATGGCAGAGTAGCCAGACGGAAGTCTCTCCTCAGTGCAAGACATATGAAAGTTTACATAGAGTTTGCTAAAAAACACATGAAGGACTCCCAGATTATGAGAAATAAAATTATCTGGTCTGATGAGATGAAGACAGACCTTTTTGGTGATAATTCCAAGCGGTATGTGTAGAGAAAGCCTAGCACTGCTCATTACCTTCCCGATACAATCCTAACAGTGAAACATGGTGGTGGCAGCATCATGCTATGGGGGTGTTTTTCAGCTGGAGTGACAGGATGATTGGTTGTCAATGAAGGAAACATGAAAGTGGCCAAGTACAGAGATATCCTGGTTGAATGAAAACATCTTCCAGAGTGCTCTGGACCTCAGACTTGGCCAAAGGTTCACCTTCTAACAAGACAATGATCTTAAGCACACAGCTAAAAAAACATAAGAGTGACTTCAGAACAACTCTGTGACTATTCTTGACTGGCCCAACCAGAGCCCTGACCTAAAACCAAATGAGCATCTCTGGAGAGACCTGAAAATGGCTGTCCACCAATGTTCACCATCCAACCTGACGGAACTGGAGAGGATCTGCAAGAAAAAATGACAGAGGATACCCAAATCCAGGTGTGAAAAACGTGTTGCATCATTCCCAAGAAGAATCATGGCTGATGGGTGCTTCTACTCAATACTGAGCAAAGGGTCTGAATACTTATGACAATGTGATATTTCAGTTTTTCTTTTTTAACAAATTTGCAAAAATTACTACATTTCTATGTTTTTTTCAGTCAAGATGAGGTGCAGAGTGCACATTAATGAGAAAAAAATGAACTTTTTAGAATTTACCAAATGGCTATAATGAAACAAAGAGTAAAAACATTTAAAGGGGTCTGAATACTTTCCGTACCCACTGTATAATTTTAACCATCTTGGCCAGACGTAAAATTGGGTGAATTTGTTCGAGTGGAATTAAATTGTACTTGAGTTGTACAAAAATCCATTTTCTCCAGAATATGGATTTTTTATAATATGCTCTATGTCAATTCATCAAATTTGGGCTGGCATTTTCCAGACAAAAAGGGTTTTCAGCCAGAGGCTGCCATATAAAAAAAAAAAGAAAAAGAAAACTCCCCATTTATTTGGATTCACATTAAAAAGTGTGAAAAATAAAATCATAGTAGTAAGAACCCAGATGTATAGTCTACGCATTTCATGCAAAATGATCTTACTCATTACCCCCTTTACTCCCGAGGGTGATTTGCACGTTAATGACCAGGCCAATTTTTACAATTCTGACGACTGTACCTTTATGAGGTAATAATTCTGGAATGCTTCAATGGATCCTGGTGTTTCTGAGATTGTTTTTTCATGATAGTGGTAACATTTTTTTGATATGACTTGCGTTTATTTGTAAAAAAAAACAGAAATTTGGCGAACATTTGGAAAATTTCACAATTTTCCAGTTTAGAATTTTCATGCCCTTAAATCACAGCGATATGTCATACAAAATACTTAATAAGTAACATTTCCATCATGTTTACTTTACATCAGCACAATTTTTGAAAATAAAGTTACTGGAAGTTATAAGTGTTAAAAGTTGACCAGCAATTTCCCAATTTTACTACAACTTGTTTTTTTTAGGGATCACATCACATTTGATGTCACTTTGAGGGGTCTATATCATAAAAGACACCCAAAAGTGACACCATTCTTAAAACAGCAACCCTCAAGGTGCGCAAAACCGCATTCAAGAAGTTTATTAACCCTTCAGGTGCTTCACAGGAATTTTTGGAATGTGGAAAAAAAAGGAACATTTAACTTTTTTTCCCCCAAAATTTACTTATGATCCCAAATTTTTTATTTTGACAAAGTAACTGGAAAAAATGGACCCCAAAATCTGTTGTGCAATTTCTCATGAGTATGCCGATACCTCATATGAGGGGAGCAAGGCAGAGCTCGGAAGGGAAGGAGCGCCATTTGACTTTTTGAATGCAAAATTTGCTGGAACAACTGGTGTTCGCCATGTTTCATTTGGAGAGCCTCTGATGTACCTAAACAGTGAAAATGACACACAAGTGACACCATTTTGGAAAATAGACCCCTTAGGGAACTGATTTAGATGTGTGGTGACACTGGTGAGCACATTGAACCCCGTAAAAATAAAAATTCCCCACAAATACGTTTTTGCAAAAATATTGCATTTTCATAAGCGTAAGAGGAGAAATTACACCACACAATTTGTTTTGCAAATTCTCTTGAGTACGCAGATACCCCATATGTGGGAAAATATTACTTTTGAGGCACAGTGCAAAGCTCAGAAGGGAAGAGGCACCATATAGGAGTTCAGATTTTGCTGGAATGGTTTGAAGGTGCCATGTCACATTGGCAGAGCCCCTAAGGTGCGAGAACAACAGAAAACTTCTATGTTCTATGTGAACTCATCTTACAAACTACACTCCCCAGTTAATTCATCTAGGGGGTGCAGTGATCATATTGACATCACATGTGCCTCACAGTTTTATACCACTGAGCGGTGAAGAAAAAATAAATTACATTTTTACTATTAAAATATTGTTTCAGCCCCAAGTTTTTAATTTTTCTAAGGGCTAATCAGAATTATTTTTACAACAAACTGAGGTCTATATTTAACTGAATCCGCCAATACCCTATATGTAATCGGGAAATATTTTTCAAGCACAGTGAAAAGCTCAGAAGGCAAGGAGCGCCAGATTTTACTGTTGTGGTTTGCAGGTGCCATGACCCAGTGTGAGAGCCCATTAGGTACCAGAACTGCAGAACCCTCATAAGTGACTGCATTTTATAAACTACACCCCTCAAAAAATTTATCTAGGGGTGCAGTGATCATATTGACATCATGGGTGTGTCACAGAATTTTATACCATTGGGCAGTGAAGACAAAATAACTACATTTTTCCTAACAAAATTTTGTTTTTGCCACAGATTTTACATTTTCACACAAAAAGTGGGTAAAAATGGCACCAATATTTGTCCCACAACTTCTATTGAATGTGGCAATACCCCATATGTGGATGTACAGTACTACTTAGCCATTCGGAGAGACTTGGGAGGAACGGAGCGCTATTTGCCTCCAGGAGCGCAGAGTTTCCTAGAACAGTTTTTGGACTCCATATACAGAGCCCCTAATTGCTAGAAGAGCAGAATCTCCCCTCAAATGACCCCATTAGGAAAATTATACCCCTAGGAAAATTTATCTACAGGTGTTGTGACGATTTTGACTCCATGGGTATTTTCCGGAAACAAGCAGCAATGAATGTTGCAGAGTGAAAATTGCAAACTGACATTGTAGTGACCAGTATGCTGTAGTAACCATAGTAACATAGTAACATAGTAACATAGTTAGTAAGGCCGAAAAAAGACATTTGTCCATCCAGTTCAGCCTATATTCCATCATAATAAATACCCAGATCTACGTCCTTCTACAGAACCTAATAATTGTATGATACAATATTGTTCTGCTCCAGGAAGACATCCAGGCCTCTCTTGAACCCCTCGACTGAGTTCGCCATCACCACCTCCTCAGGCAAGCAATTCCAGATTCTCACTGCCCTAACAGTAAAGAATCCTCTTCTATGTTGGTGGAAAAACCTTCTCTCCTCCAGACGCAAAGAATGCCCCCTTGTGCCCGTCACCTTCCTTGGTATAAACAGATCCTCAGCGAGATATTTGTATTGTCCCCTTATATACAGGGTGGAGCGCGGTAATTTGCTGATTTGGGAATGAAATAAAAAAATTATGATCATTAGAAAAATTTATTTTACATTTTAATTATACTGAACAGTAATGGAATTTTTAAATTACATGGTTTTAAATAGTGTATCTGGCAAATGTCGACCTTCGCTATCCACACACTGCTGCATACGTTTTCTGAAGTTTTCATGAACTCTAACAAGCATGTCCACTGGTATTCTGCCAATTTCAGCTTCAATATTGTTCCTTAGGTCTTCCAAGGTGTTGGGACGGTTGATATACACCTTAGACTTCAGGTAACCCCAAAGGAAAAAATCGCATGGGGCTAAATCTGGTGAGCGTGCTGGCCAGTTCACATCTCCCCTCAAAGAGATAAGCCGTCCAGGAAACATTTGCCTCAAACAATTCATGGTAACCCTCGCTGTGTGTGCAGTGGCACCATCCTGTTGGGACCATGTATCCTCTAGTTCCATTGCCTCAAGAGCCGGCTGAAAATAATCCTGTATCATAGACAAGTACCGTTCGGAGTTCACAGTTATGGCACGACCATTATCCTGAAAAAAGTAAGGACCAATGATGCCTATTCGTGATATGGCGCACCACACAGTGAAAATGAGGTGAAAATGTGCCTCATCAGAAAAAAACACAATTGCGTCACGGGGTATCGTTGCTAACATGTCTTCACAAGAGGTCCGCCGTGTCAAATAGTCCCATGCTGACAAATGTTGGACCACGCACATTTTATACGGGTGAAAATTCAGTTCATCATGAAGAATCCGGTGGAGAGAACGTCTTGAAATGCCAAGAGCAAATGATTGCTTCCGAGCAGAGCGTTTCGGAGATTGCAGTACTGCTGCTCTAACTCTCTCGATGTTTTGTGGTGTTGTAATCCTTCTCTCAGGTCCCCTTCGTACACATGACACATTCCCTGCTGTTCTGAATGCATTCACCCAATTTACAATTGATTGCCGTCCAGGAACACGTCCGCATGGAGGAACAGCGAATTGTAAACGAAAAGCACGCTGCACTGCAATGATCGAGTGGGCATTTGAAAAATACGCTTCAACACAAAATGACCTCTCCTCACGTGTCCACTGCATGATGGCAACTGAAAGGCAGAGGAATACAAATCTCCCATCAGCCACTGTAAGCCACACCCACTCTCCCCTCTCTTCGACCGACAGTGCCGCCACAGCATGCAGTGCAAAAAAGCAAATTACCGCGCTCCACCCTGTACTTATACATGGTTATTAGATCGCCCCTCAGTCGTCTTTTTTCTAGACTAAATAATCCTAATTTCGCTAATCTATCTGGGTATTGTAGTTCTCCCATCCCCTTTATTAATTTTGTTGCCCTCCTTTGTACTCTCTCTAGTTCCATTATATCCTTCCTGAGCACCGGTGCCCAAAACTGGACACAGTACTCCATGTGCGGTCTAACTAGGGATTTGTACAGAGGCAGTATAATGCTCTCATCATGTGTATCCAGACCTCTTTTAATGCACCCCATGATCCTGTTTGCCTTGGCAGCTGCTGCCTGGCACTGGCTGCTCCAGGTAAGTTTATCATTAACTAGGATCCCCAAGTCCTTCTCCCTGTCAGATTTACCCAGTGGTTTCCCGTTCAGTGTGTAATGGTGATATTGATTCCCTCTTCCCATGTGTATAACCTTACATTTATCATTGTTAAACCTCATCTGCCACCTTTCAGCCCAAGTTTCCAACTTATCCAGATCCATCTGTAGCAGAATACTATCTTCTCTTGTATTAACTGCTTTACATAGTTTTGTATCATCTGCAAATATCGATATTTTACTGTGTAAACCTTCTACCAGATCATTAATGAATATGTTGAAGAGAACAGGTCCCAATACTGACCCCTGCGGTACCCCACTGGTCACAGCGACCCAGTTAGAGACTATACCATTTATAACCACCCTCTGCTTTCTATCACTAAGCCAGTTACTAACCCATTTACACACATTTTCCCCCAGACCAAGCATTCTCATTTTGTGTACCAACCTCTTGTGCGGCACGGTATCAAACGCTTTGGAAAAATCGAGATATACCACGTCCAATGACTCACCGTGGTCCAGTCTATAGCTTACCTCTTCATAAAAACTGATTAGATTGGTTTGACAGGAGCGATTTCTCATAAACCCATGCTGATGTGGAGTTAAACAGTTATTCTCATTGAGATAATCCAGAATAACATCCCTCAGAAACCCTTCAAATATTTTACCAACAATAGAGGTTAGACTTACTGGCCTATAATTTCCAGGTTCACTTTTAGAGCCCTTTTTGAATATTGGCACCACATTTGCTATACCAGTACATTGGAATCACCAGTACGTTATGGCCAGCTCGTGTTTCTGGAATAATCACTTCAGAAATGTGAAACGTGGATTCATTATGTGATTATGTGGTTTAGGTACACAGTGGGGCTCAGAGGGGGGGGGGGGGGGCATTTGGATTTGGGAGCTGAAAATTTGCCTAATTTCTTTACAACCAGGCAACCCCCACATGTACTTATGCTGGCTAACAGATGTAAATTATTCACCTGCGGCAAGAAAAACGAAATCTCTGATCAATAAAAAATACTCAGAAGACCCCCGAGCATGCTCGAGAAATCTTGAGTAACGAGTATATTCGCTCATCACTAATCACCACATTTTGAGAGCTATAATTTCCATATTTTGGCCCACAGAGTCATGTGATGGCTTGTTTTTTGTGGGAAAAGTTGACATTTTTATTGGTACCATTTTCGGGCACATGACATTTTTTAGTCACTTTCTATTCCTTTTTTTGTGAGACAGAACAAACAAAAACCATCATTTCATGAATTTCTTTTGGGGGGTTTACGCCATTCCATGTGTGGTAAAATTGGTAAGTCAGTTTTATTTGTCGGGTCAACGATACCTCATCTATATCTTTTTTTATGTTTTTGTGCTTTTATACAAAAAAGCCTTTTTTATCGAAAGAATAATTATTTTTCCATCGCTTTATTGTCTATAACTTTTTTTTATTTTTCCTGTTGATGGAGCTGTGTGATGGCTTGTTTATTGCGTGACAAAATGTTGTTTTCAGCTGTACCATTTTTTACTTATGTCCATCTTTTTTATCTCATTTTATTCCACTTTTTTCTCAGTATGATGATAAAGCATTGTTTTTTTCCTTGTTTTTTTATGGTGTTCACTAAAGGGGTTAACTAGTGGGACAGTTTTACAGGCTGGGTCATTGCGGACGCGGTGATATCAAATATATGTACTTTTGTTGTTTTTTGTTGTTTTTTTCATTCAAATATTTATTTAGAGACACAATATCTTTATATGTTATTTTATTATTTTTGATTTTTTTTAAAAATATATTTTTACAATTATTTAATTTTTTTTTACTTTTTTCTATCTTTTTCTAACCTTTTTACTTTGTTCCAGTTTGGAACAGTCATTTTTTGCATGCTGATCGCTTCTACAGCATAGGCTACGTTCACACTAGCGTTGTGCGCCGCTGCGTCGGCGACGCACAACGCACCAAAAACGCGTGCAAACGCACGCAAAAACGCTGCGTTTTTCGACGCGTGCGTCGTTTTTTGATGAAAATCGGAAGCAAGAAAAATGCAACTTGTTGCGTTTTCTTGGTCCGACGCTAGCGTAAAAAAAGACGCACGTGTCGGAAAACGCAACAAGCAAAAACGCATGCGTCCCTCATGTTAAACATAGGGGCGCATGACGCGTGCGTCGCCGCTGCGTCGCCCGACGCTAGCGCGACGCACACTAGCCGAACGCTAGTGTGAATGTAGCCATAGAGATGAACATATACATAAATGAACATCAGCCGTAAATAACTACAAAAAAAGGGCGACTCAACCAAATAGCAAAAATAGGAGAACCATGAGTCAAAAAGTAGCCAGAAAAATTAACAGAAAATAATATAAACTTTATTGAAAACACATAATCATAAACACAGTACAATTACCATATAAATAAAAGTGAAAAATTTGTGACTAAATCCATAGGTACACAAGAGACCATGAATCACAGACCGAGACAGGTTATCTCAAAGCTTGTAATAGGCATACTGCCAGTACATACACATAAGAGTATTTACTAGTAGCCAGGCTTAATAGTATAAGCGCATAAATGAATGCTGTAACGGTGGCCGTAAACTCATGTGCATGCAATGAAAAAATGCAAGAGGATTAATTACCCATGTGGAGTAGGGTGGAGGTCCCGTCTGGATCCCGGTCAGCGACCCCAACGCGCGTTTCGCGTTCAATAGTTACCGCTTCCTGAGGGGGCGTGGCTTAATCAAGATCTCTGTCCCATTTAAATAATGATCGCATCCGATCATGTGACGAAGTGCAAATAGCGCGTGCGAATGCGTGAACCGCACGCCGAGACCATTGCATGCGTCCCAAGCCTCACATCCACGCAGAAGGCACCGGTCATGTGAGCGGGCCAGCGCCACACCCACAACACATGACACAGGACCGCTGCAGAGGACGGGACCAGGGGCGCACGCATGCTCCGCATGCAAGGTATAAAAAACACAGTCTGGTGTGACAATATAAAGTGACAGTGCAATAAGGTACAACTATATACTGGCGTTACCATGAAAGCCAAGTAATACAAAATAGTGCACATGCATGAATGATGTAAATAGTAGATAGGTCCCCAATAGCTCACCCCCACAACCCCACGATGGACCGAGGCCATATCCACACCCCATGATCACGGTCCACCAGGGGGAGAAGGGATAGGCAGGGGAATAATGAATAAAACATGAAAAAATAATGTGCATATTACAAATAAAGTGCTTATTAAAATATATGGTAATCACATTAAGAGAAAACAAGCAGAATGATTAAAACATCCCGGCAATGCACATGAGACATCCCCGAATTGGGGGCAAACATGGGGATACCATATCAAACGTAAAAGGCATAGAAAAAAGTTTGAAAATCACGGCAATTATATATCCATATGGCAAAGCATATACTGGTCACCAATGTAGTAACTATAGACTGTGCCTATACATCCAAAATCTGTCATGATGATCTTATTCGTTGTCCGATCTTAATAATGCTCCATTATGAGATGATATCACAAATTCTTCAGTCCTATTCCACTTAGATATTGATGTCCACAGTGTCGGGTATCACATGGGCATGGTCAGGATCCTAAACACACTAAAAATTATATGAGACAAAGAAACAAAATTAAAAACTGATCGGGCATAGTAGAGACATCAAGGAAAATATTTTGAATATATTTCTCCTTCAAAGATAAGAGGAGAAACCATGCGCTTCATAGAGACCCATGGGCGTCATTGTACCAAGTGTGGTAATCCAGCGGCATTCCCTCTGTGCCAAAATACGTTTAATGTTTCCACCTCTGATACCACACTGGACAAGATCGATTCCACGTACCAGAAAAGACTTAGGGTTACATCCATGAAACTGTCGAAAATGACGTGGTATAGTTTTCAATTGTGTCAAGTCTGTATCATTGTTAGCAGCCATAATGTCGCGCACATGTTCTCTGGTACATGTGCCCAACCGACGGGATGTTAGTCCGATATAAATTTTTGGACAGCTGCATACAGCGTAATATATAACCTGGATTGTATTACATGTTATATGGTAATTGATGGAAAAGGTTTTTTTGCCATCATCTGAATCGAACGTAGCAATGCGACAGACATTTTGACAAGAGACACAATCGCCACATGGAAAACAGCCACGGGGCGGCCCACAAGATCCAAAATTGTATGTATTGACCTTGGGGATGTAGTGACTAGACACCAATAACTCCTTAAGATTTTTACTACGTCTTGCAGTCATTGAGGGGCAATTTGTGACACATTTAGACAACAGTGGGTCACTTTGGAGAATGCCCCAATGTCTTTGGAGACAATCTCTCATAGTCGACCATTCACCATTGTAGGTGGAAATAAATCTTACCACATTTTGTTGTTCAATAGCTTTCCTGCTGATGTTAGCAGAACTCAATAATTCATCATGAGGGGCATATTTTGCTCTTAAATACCCCTTTCTGATGCTTCTATTGCTATATCCCCTATTTTTAAATCTGACATTAAGATCTGCTGCTTGGGCCTCAAACTTGGGGGTGGAGGAACAGATCCGCTTCATCCTGAGATGCTGACCAACTGGGTTGGCTTTAATTGTACTGTATGGATGACCTGATTCAGCATGAAGGAGTGAGTTGACCGACGTGGACTTTCTGAAGACATCAGTCTGCAAATAATGATCACCATCAACCTCAATTTTAATGTCCAGAAAGTCCACCCCGGTCTTACTCATTTGATACGTCAATTTTATGTTGTACGTATTGTCATTAAGTTGATGCATGAACTCATGCAACGTTTCCTCAGGTCCTTGCCATATAAAGAACAGGTCATCGATGTAGCGCAGCCAGCACTGCACATGGTCCGCGGCCTGCGGCCCTCCCCCACCAAAAATCTCCGTCTCCCAGTACCCCAGGAAGAGATTGGCGAAAGAGAGCGCACAGACCGCGCCCATGGCAGTGCCGCGCTGCTGCAAATAAAAAATGTCCTTAAAGACAAAAAAATTCCTTGTCAAAATAAATGTCAGAAGATCAATGACGAACTCACAGATGGCTCCATCCCAGTTGCTGGCATCCAGGAAGAAGCGGACCGCCTCCAACACATCCTCATGGCCAATGCAGGTATACAAAGATTGTATATCGGCGGTAACAAGGCACATATCATCCTCCAGTTGAATCCCATTGATCCGACGGAGGACGTCCGACGTGTCCCTGGCTTAGGAGGGGAGTGACTCAACCAACGGTTTTAAGTAATAATCCACAAATTTACATATGGGGTCACTCAACCCTCCCATACCAGAAACTATCGGACGGCCTGGTGGGTCAATGGGATTTTTATGAATCTTGGGAATAAAATAAAGTGTTGGGACCCTAGGGAACTTCGTAAGCAGGCCATCCAGCACCAGTTTGGGGATAATGCCCCTGTCGTGAGCATCAACTAAAATCCCCTCCAGTTCACGGGAGAAAGCGTCAATAGGGTTGTGATCAAGTTTCCTATAGGTCTCTTTATCCCTAAGATGTTTAAACGCTTCCTTCTCATAGAGCGCACTGGGCCAAAGCACCACGTTTCCTCCCTTGTCTGCCGGTTTGATGACTATATCCTCATATGTTTGTAATTGATCAAGAGCCAGTCTTTGTTTGAATGTTAAATTGTCATTTCTACGTTTTGTTGGAAAATTTTGAAAATCACGGAGGACCATTTTTGTAAAAATTTCCACAGCTGGACAAACAGACAAGGAGGGAAACCTGGTTGACCTCGGTCGACAATCATGTGGGAAGGTACCTACCACTCCAGACGCTTGTTCTTCCAGGAGATCCTCCAGTGCCATCAACGCCTCCCTCTCAACATCATCGCCTGTTGGTACTTGACCATCTTTTTCAAATAATTTTTTAAGGATTAATTTCCTTGAGAACAAGTATAGGTCCTTGGTGGCTGTGAAGAGATTAAATTTATTAGTAGAGGAAAAGGTCAAACCCCTTTGTAGCACATCCAATTGATCACTGGAAAGAATGTGATCAGAGAGATTAATTACCTCAAGGCTCTTGTTGCCTTTTTTGTTTTGTTGGTTAGTGTGAGTGTTTTTACGCGTCACCCCAATCCTCTCACGATTAAATCCAGAGTTGCGTAAATCATAGAACCTGGGTTGTGTTTTATTAGAATCTTCACTAGATGCGATAGATACTGTGGAGGCAGATCTGGCACGGGAGGATCCCCTCGACCAGTTAGCCCTTCTACTCCATGGATAAATCATATTGGATTGTTGGTCACTTAAGTCTCGCTGAAATTTTCTTGATTTGTTTTCACATATGCCCTTCTCCCACTTACTAAATTCAGTGTCCAATTCGGTGTTAAATTGAGCTAGGGCATCACCAGGCAGATCTTGTTTGAGCCTGCTTTGGAGCTCCTCAATTTTTGTGTCCAGTAATTCCAAATTAGTCTGATTATTTTGAGCCAAAAGCTCCATAAAGCCTCTAGAGCATGTCGTAGCCAACTCCTCCCATTTATGTCGAAAAGCGGCATCCTCTATATCAAATGAAGAGAATACATGCACCCTAAGTCCTCGTGGTATAAGTCCCTTATACCACGAGGACTATGAGAGATTGTCTCCAAAGACATTGGGGCATTCTCCAAAGTGACCCACTGTTGTCTAAATGTCTCACAAATTGCCCCTCAATGACTGCAAGACATAGTAAAAATCTTAAGGATTTATTGGTGTCTAGTCCCTACATCCCCAAGGTCAATACATACAATTTTGGATCTTGTGGGCCGCCCCGTGGCTGTTTTCCATGTGGCGATTGTGTCTCTTGTCAAAATGTCTGTCGCATTGCTACGTTCGATTCAGCTGATGGCAAAAAAACCTTTTCCATCAATTACCATATAACATGTAATTCAATCCAGGTTATATATTACGCTGTATGCAGCTGTCCAAAAATTTATATCGGACTAACATCCCGTCGGTTGGGCACACGTACCAGAGAACATGTGCGCGACATTATGGCTGATAAAAATGAGACAGACTTGACACAATTAAAAACTATACCACGTCATTTTCGACAGTTTCATGGAGGTAACCCTAAGTCTTTTCTGGTACGTGGAATCGATCTTGTCCAGTGTGGTATCAGAGGTGGAAACATTAAACGTATTTTGGCACAGAGGGAATGCCGCTGGATTACCACACTTGGTACAATGACGCCCATGGGTCTCTATGAAGCGCATGGTTTCTCCTCTTATCTTTGAAGGAGATATATATTCAAAATATTTTCCTTGATGTCTCTACTATGCCCGATCAGTTTTTAATTTTGTTTCTTTGTCTCATATAATTTTTAGTGTGTTTAGTATCCTGACCATGCCCATGTGACACCCGACACTGTGGACATCAATATCTAAGTGGAATAGGACTGAAGAATTTGTGATATCATCTCATAATGGAGCATTATTAAGATCGGACAACGAATAAGATCATCATGACAGACTTTGGATGTATAGGCACAGTCTATAGTGACTACATTGGTGACCAGTATATGCCTTGCCATATGGATATATATTTGCCGTGATTTTCAAACTTTTTTCTATGCCTTTTACGTTTGATATGGTATCCCCATGTTTGCCCCCAATTCGGGGATGTCTCATGTGCATTGCCGGGATGTTTTAATCATTGTGCTTGTTTTCTCTTAATGTGATTATCATATCTATATATATAATTGTCTAAGGGTTTTTCCGTCTGTCTGTCTGTCTGTCTGTCCTGGAAATCCCGGCTCTCTGATTGGTCGAGGCCACCAGGCCTCGACCAATCAGAGACCGGCACAGCATCGACGTAGAAATCCCGCGTCTCTGATTGGTCGAGGCCTCCAGCCCTCGACCAATCAGCAATGGGCACAGCGACGATTATGTCATAAAGGACGTAGAAATCCCGCGTCTGATTGGTCGAGGCCGCCAGGCCTCGCCCAATCAGCAATGGGCACAGCGACGATGATGTCATAAAGGACGTAGACATCTCACGTTTCTGATTCAGCGACGGGCACAGTATCGACGTAGATGTCATAATGGTTGCCATGGCGACGATGATGTCATAAAGGTTGCCTCGACCAATCAGCGACGGGCACAGTGTGCCGCGAATTCTGGAATCATCATTGTCCATATACTAGAGGGACATGCATATTCTAGAATACCCGATGCGTTAGAATCGGGCCACAATCTAGTATTTTAATAAGCACTTTATTTGTAATATGCACATTATTTTTTCATGTTTTATTCATTATTCCCCTGCCTATCCCTTCTCCCCCTGGTGGACCGTGATCATGGGGTGTGGATATGGCCTCGGTCCATCGTGGGGTTGTGGGGGTGAGCTTTTGGGGACCTATCTACTATTTACATCATTCATGCATGCACACTATTTTGTATTACTTGGCTTTCATGGTAACGCCAGTATATAGTTGCACCTTATTGCACTGTCACTTTATATTGTCACACCAGACTGTGTTTTTTATACCTTGCATGCGGAGCATGCGTGCGCCCCTGGTTCCGTCCTCTGCAGCGGTCCTGTGTCATGTGTTGTGGGTGTGGCGCTGGCCCGCTCACATGACCGGTGCCTTCTGTGTGGATGTGAGGCTTGGGACGCATGCAATGGTCTCGGCATGCGGTTTACGCATGCGCACGTGCTATTTGCACTTCGTCACATGATCGGATGCGATCATTATTTAAATGGGACAGAGATCTTGATTAAGCCACGCCCCCTGAGGAAGCGGTAACTATTGAACGCGAAACGCGCGTTGGGGTCGCTGACTGGGATCCAGAGGGGACCTCCACCCTACTCCACATGGGTAATTGATCCTCTTGCATTTTTTCATTGCATGCACATGAGTTTACGGCCACCGTTACAGCATTCATTTATGCGCTTATACTATTAAGCCTGGCTGATTGGATACTAGTAAATACTCTTATGTGTATCTGCTGGCAGTATGCCTATTACAAGCTTTGAGATAACCTGTCTCGGTCTGTGATTCATGGTCTCTTGCGTACCTATGGATTTAGTCACAAATTTTTCACTTTTATTTATATGGTAATTGTACTGTGTTTATGATTATGTGTTTTCAATAAAATTATATTATTTTCTGTAAATTTTTCTGGCTACTTTTTGACTCATGGTTCTCCTATTTCAGCATAGAGATGAAGCAGCATTCTCATGCTGCAGAAAATGTCAGCTCTGCACTGACAGACAAACCTGCTCATCATGCACTAAGCATGATCTGCAAATTTGCTAGATCTGGTGACCTGGATGTCATCATGACGACAACAGGTCACTATAGCAAAGATCGGGACCCCGTGTCACACCGTGGGGTCTCCAATCCAAAGGCAGAGAGGCTGTCAGCACTCTGCCGGCTTCTGGAATACTGCGATCCTGTTCAATCGCAGCAATTTGGGGGTTAAAGTGCCGGGAACAGTCTGTGACTTAGTGCCAGGTGTAAGCTGTCAGAATTGCTGACTCCTGGTAGCAATCGCCCACACCCAACGTGTGCGCGGGTGATCGCTCAGATGTAATATTCCGTCCCTGGTGAAATAGGCCTAGAGCCCAGGGACGGAATATTACGTCCAATGTCAGAAAGGGGTTAAACAAAATGCGTAGACCAGACGTCTGGACGCTTACTACCATGATTTCATTTTTTCACAGTTTTTAATGTTTATTTAATTACATTTGAAGTTTTATATTTTTTGTCATGTTTATAGCTGGTTGAAAACCCTTTTCTTCTGCACATTCAACCCAAGAACCGCCCTGATGATTCCCCCCCTTCCTCACATTATTTTGACTGCCATTTTCCTAAATCGTTGAAGACCTGCACAACGTAAAAAACAAAAAATAATATATCTCACTCCTAACCTCTCCAGCCACCTGCACTGCTTGCTCTCCCATTTACGAACCCTGATGTCTCTTCTTACCACAATGATAAAAGGAGGTGGTGATAACCTTACAGTTGACAGTGAGCAGCAGAGATGAGTGATTAGGTATTAGTTGTTTTTTTTTTCTACATCTTAAATTTATTATGCTCTGGAGTCACTACAGACTAAATTTGCTGCAAATCGATTTTTTAAGTTTGCTGTAAATTGATTATTGTGGTAAATCCATACAATTTGGCGAATTTGAATCTCATCAGATTCACTTACCTTTAGCCAATAGTGAACACAAAGTGATGCAAGACAGAAATACAAATCTTATGTTTTATTTTAGAGCCATAAAGATAAGGTTACCATCCTTCTCTACCATTCTTATAATCCTTCTTAAGCTTTCTCTACAAATATCATGAATATTGTATAGGAATGCATAGTATGTGAAGTTAATATGACCTGACAGCGACTGAGTGGCCAGATTTATTTGTTTTTTACATTGGATGTAAATGTTAACTTATAGTGATAAGACTGGATTGAAACACAGGATTTTTCAATGTTTATGGTGACTTTTTATGCCATATTTTCTCCTTTAAAAAAAGTTATGACAAGATGTCACTTTAAAGTCTATGACAAAACTATTATTATTATTATTATAAGGTGGAAATTCACAAAGGTTTAGCTTTTGGAATTTTTGTAGCACTTTCGAAATTCAAAAATATCACCAAAAGCATTTGCAGAATTTAAAGGAAAAAAAAGCATCACTGTAAGCATTTGAAAGGCATGGCACTTTTTACCAGTTTTAAAGGGACACTGTCACCTGAATTTGGAGGGAACAATCTTCAGCCATGGAGGCGGGGTTTTGGGGTTTTTGATACACCTTTTCCTTACCCGCTGGCTGCATGCTGGCTGCAATATTGGATTGAAGTTCATTCTCTGTCCTCCGTAGTACATGCCTGCACAAGGTTATCTTGCCTTGCACAGGCGTGTACTATGGAGGACAGAGAATGAACTTCAATCCAATATTGCAGCCAGCATGCAGCCAGCGGGTAAGGAAAGGGTGAATCAAACACCCAAAAACCCCGCCTCCATGGCTGAAGATTGTTCCCTCCAAATTCAGGTGACAGTGTCCCTTTAAAATTCTAAAAACGTGTGTGTAAAGGATTCTTATCTGTGTAGCCTCTAGCATTAAATTATTTATATAAGTATTCACAATATTTTTTTGTTGTTTCGGTAGTATGTTGTGTTACAGCATATATGAACTCATAGAGGAAGCAAATATGACAAGATAGATCATAATAAAAGCTCTGCACAGTTATATAGAATCTACTATGCCTTTGTCTTTATTCCTTAACCTTACCAGCTCACCGTTTTAACTTTTCCATTGTTACAAGATAGTTTTAGCCGTTCAATGCTTTCATTATTTTTACATAGATTTTGTCCCCAATTCAACTATCTGAAATCTGAGAATAACTTTTTTGACCCAGACATTATTGATTTAATAAAAGTGTTAACTTAAGCTTCTTCACTAAATACAAAATACCATATTATATAGTAACATAGTATTTAAGGTTGAAGGAAGACTTTAAGTCTATCTAGATCAATGCATGGCCTAACCTAACATGCCCTAACATGCTGATCCAGAGGAAGGCAAAAAAAAAACCCATGCAGCAAACACTAAGCTCCACATTGGTGAAAAAAATGCCTTCCCGACTCCACATACGGCAATCAGACTAGTTCTCTGGATCAACGCCCTATCAAGGAATCTGGTTTACATAATCTATAACATTATACTTATCAAGAAAGGTATCCAGTCCCCTCATAAATTTTAGTAGTGAATCACTCATTACAACATCATGCGGCAGAGAGTTCCATAGTCTCACTGCTATTACAGTAATGAATCCGCTTCTGTGATTATGCTTAAACCTTCTTTCCTCCAGACGTAGAGGATGTCCCCTTGTCTCCGTCTCAGGTCTAAGATTAAAAAGATCATCAGAAAGGTCTTTGTACTGTCCCCTCATGTATTTATACATTGTAATAAGATCACCCATTAGCCTTTGTTTTTCCACACTAAATAGACCCAAGTGTAATAACCTATCTTGGTATTGCCGACCCCCAGTCCTCTAATAACCTTGGTCGCTCTTCTCTACACCCGCTCTAGTTCAGCTATGTCTTTCTTGTACGCCCGAGACCAGAACTGTACACAGTATTCTAAGTGTGGTCGCACTAGTGACTTGTATAGAGGTAAAAATATATGTTCTCCTCATGTGCATCTATGCCTCTTTTAATGCATCCCATTATTTTATTTGCCATTGTAGCAGTTGCCTGACACTGGCCACTGAATATGAGTTTGTCATCCACCCATACACCCAGGTCTTTTTCATTGATGGTTTTGCCCAGTGTTTTACAATTAAGCACATAGTTATACATCTTATTTCATCTGCCCAAATGCATAAACTTACATTTATCCCCATTAAAGCTCATTTGCCATTTATCAGTCGAAGCTTCTAGTTTACATAAAACGTCCTGTAATATTAAATTGTCTCCCTCTGTATTGATTACCCTGCAGAGTTTAGTGTCATCTGCAAAGATTGAAATTCTACTCAGTATGCCCCCTAAAAGTTCATTTCATAAAATATGCTAAAAGGAAGCAGGCCCAACACCGACCCCTGCAGTACCCCATTGCTAACCGTGACCCGTGTAATATAGAAACTGAATTTTTTTTTATTATGTTTAATAAGCTTTATTAATTAAGTTTTCTTACATTACTTTAAGTACTTGTGCATTTCTCATTATTAAATGTTAGAATGATTAGTTGTAATTCCCTAACACCTGTAAAGACCTGATTTTGGAGATCAAAATAATAGAAACACAAAAAGTTAGGCGGTCGCTGGAAAGTTTCATGTGCAGGGTTCAAATAATTAAAATTGTTCCCATTTGTAGAGTCATTACTTAGTGTTGACAAGAACATGGTAAAAACATAAAACAGCTCCATAAACGTAATGGACAAAGTTCTAAGCATCTTGGACTCCCGTGAATATGACAAGGGAGTGACGTTATGCTTAAAAAGTCATTTCTTACTTCTAAGATTTTGATAAAAAAAGATTTTTAATTAAATATTTATTTACACAATCATTTACATAAATTACTTAACATTTTATAATATATGTATTTTAAACATCTAAGCATTACACTTCACAGCAATTTTGGCATGACCAGGGATAATGTAAAAATTGCAGATAATTGCCTGGCAGAGATTGAAAATATGCATCATCAATGAGTAGCTGAGAATAGCTGTCAACTGTGCAAGAAATAACTTTATACATTATAACACTAGGTAATGCTTTATTGAAGTTGCAGTAAAAGCTCCAGAGAGGATATATTTAGGGAATAATTTCAAGATGTTAGCTAGCAAAAATTGAACTATATAAAAGCCTAGCCCACAATAGTTTACCATGTCGAACATTAAAATCTTAGGCAAGCAAAGTAGATATTTAATAGTAGAGATGAACGAACTTGTTCAGAAAACATTCGCCAATCTCAAATTTGGCACGAACGTAGCACTTTCGGATTCGTGTTTGGTTTCCCCAGCATTTTTCTTCAAAGTCGTCAAAATTTGGACACAGTTCAGTAAATGATGGCTTTCCACTAATGCTTTTGTTAGGACTTTGGCTAGGATACTGGTGCTGTATGCTGAGTGGTGGGGGACATGTTTTATGAGGGGAGGAGGTGTGTCAGAGGAGATGCTGAGAGTAACTCTTTTTTTAAATTAACTTAATGTGTGTACATTTCGGCAGCCAATCAGGGCACAAAAACTATCCACAATGTCCAGGCCTTCTGTTACATGTCCCTGGACATGTTGTTTTGCTGGTATCATTTTCTCAGTGTAACAGCGCAGAGAGGCTTCACCTGCTGCTGCAAGTTGTCACATAGATAGATAAAATCCTGTCCTGTGTAAAATCGACCTTCTAACATCTAACTAGTTTGTGCTAATAGTATTGTGCAGGCAGGAGTCCACATTTCCTACTCAAAATTGTCTGTGCCAATATTGTGTTACAGTCAGGACTCAGAAGGTCACATTTGCTTATCAAAATTGTTAGGGCCAATATTGGGGTGCAGCCAGTAAGCCCCATTTGCTAATCAAAATAGTTAGGGCTAATATGGAGTGGAGCCAGGAAGCCCCATTTACTGTTACTAATCAAATTAATTATAGCTAATATTGAGGTGCAGCCAGGAGGCCCCATTTTCTAATCAAATTCATTACAGCATATATTGAGGTGCAGCCAGGAGGCCCCATTTGCTAATCAAAATTGTTAGTTCTAATATTGAAGTGCAGGCACCTGGCCCCATTTGCTATTCAAAATCGTCAGGGTTAAAATTAGGTTCAAACCAGGAGGGCCTATTTGCTGATCAAAATTATTAAGGCAAATATTGAGGTTGTTAAGGACTGGTGGAACGCACCAAGTATAGATGGTAAGAAACTAGGTGCGTTCGCAGTCCGAGGTCCACCGTGCAGGTAAAAGACCCTGCAGCTAGCAAGACGGACAATATGGCGGTACACTAAAGGATACACGCGTGGGTTAAACCTCACCCAGCGTGAAGAAAGCGATCCTGTTAATTCACAGGACCGCAGTACCGCACTAGTGCGCGAGCAAGTGGTCAGCGGACTTAACCCCAGAAGGGATTGGAGCCCGATTAGACCCTTGCTGGCGTAACACCGCAACTGGGTGTGTAGAGAACCTTAAGAAATATAAGTGCACAAGAGTGCGAGCGATGCCGCACTAACGGACGCCACTAACCACCCAGACTCGGGTATGGAAAGCGCAAGGCAGGCGCACGGCGCCGTACTGGCAGGCACAGCTACAGGACGCTGAGATGTGTGTTTAGTGCTGTAGGCTAAGTCGGGCGCTAGATAGCAGCCATACACCTTCCGCGAACAGACATTCAATAGGGTAGGGGTTTCCAAGGACGACTTGCACTCACAACATACACACATTAGCAATTGTTTGACAATACTAGCGCATGGCCGTGCGGTCATGCGCAGTTTATATAGCAGCAGCACAGGAAGTGGCCACAGCACTTTTGCCCTTCTAGGACCTGCCAAGAGGACCAATGGAATGTGCTGCAGAGCCTGAACACATGACCCTCGATCTCCAACGGGAGACCTTACGCTGGGCATGCTCAGTACATGCAGACAAGGACTTAGTCCCAGAGAAGTCCGCTCGCTGCTGACCAGCACTGACTTTAATGGCAGAGACTGGAGAAGCAGCACTAAGTCTCAGAACAGAGTGAGAATGAGCAAGACGCTGGGACCGACGTCCTTGCTGAGCAGGCTCCACTGCGGCTGGACAAGAATGGGAGACCGCAGCGGAAGTGGCTCGAGATTCCCCCCGTGCAGAAGCGGGAACTCGACCCCTAACATTACCCCCCCTCCTAGGTCCCCCCCCTCCTTGGGCCTCGCTACGTTCGAAGGCAGCAATGAGCTGCGGAGCCCGAATGTGCTCCACAGGCTCCCAGGTTCTATCCTCTGGACCATGACCCTTCCAATCCACCAAATAAATTTTTTTGCCACGTACCACCTTGCTTCCCACAATAGCATTCACTTCAAACTCATCCGTGGATGAACCCGATGTCCCAGCAGATAACTCAGAAAACCGAGACAAACGAACGGGCTTTAAGAGGGAAACGTGAAAGGTATCGGTGATACCAAGGCGTGGAGGAATGGCCAAACGGTAAACCACAGGGTTGACCTGTTCCAGAACCTTAAACGGGCCAATGTAGCGAGGAGCAAACTTAGTGGACTCAACTCGCAGCCTGATGTTACGGGCGGAGAGCCACACTAAGTCGCCGGGGGCAAAGACCGGAGCGGGACGCCGGTGTGTATCAGCCGAAACCCTCATTCTCTCCTTGGAGGCCCGAATGGCATCCTGTGTGCGGTCCCAGATGTCCCGTGCCTCCACCGCCCAGTCTGCCACCCTAGAATCGGTGGATGACACGGGCATGGGCACAGGAACACGCGGATGCTGGCCGTAATTAAGGAGAAAAGGAGTTTGGCCAGTGGAATCGGCTACGGCGTTGTTCAAGGCAAATTCCGCCCAAGGTAGCAAAGATGCCCAGTCATCCTGCCTAGCGGAGACGAAATGTCGCAAATATGTCACCAGAGTCTGGTTGGTTCTCTCCACCCATTCGTCTCGGGATGATATGCAGAGGAGAGGTTTAACTCTATGCTGAGCAAACGGCAGAGCTCTCTCCAAAACCGAGATGCGAACTGGGGACCCCGATCGCTGACAATCTTATCAGGCATACCATGCAATCGGAAAACATGCTTCATGAACAACACCGCCAAGGCCCGTGCTGAGGGTAACCGAGGAAGCGGTACCAAATGTACCATCTTAGAGAAATGGTCGGTGACAACCCAAATAATGGAGCAGCCACGCGACTTGGGTAAGCCCACCACAAAGTCCATTCCGACCATCTCCCAGGGCCTGTCTGCCACCGGTAGAGGGTAAAGCAACCCAGCAGGCCGTTGCCGAGGAGACCGATTCTGGGCGCAAGAAACGCACGCCTGAATATAGTCCTTGACATCTCGGACCATATGCGGCCACCAATATGTTCTCGCCAAAAGCTCAGATGTCCTCTTGGTCCCAAAATGCCCACCCACTCTGGAGGAGTGAGCCCAAGAGAGAACCTCCGGTCGCAAGTTAGCTGGCACGAAAGTCTTGCCCGGGGGCACAGACTCCAGCGAAACCGGAGCTACAGTTCTCAGGCTCTCAGGCGGGACAATAAGCCGAGGCTCCTCCTCCTCCTCCTCAGATGACACTACTGAGCGGGAGAGAGCGTCGGCACGAACGTTCTTCTCCCCGGAGAGAAAATGGAGGGTAAAATGGAACCGGGAGAAAAACAGGGACCATCTGGCCTGGCGAGAATTTAGCCGCTGGGCCGTCTGTATATACACCAAGTTCTTGTGGTCAGTGAAGACTTGGAAGGGAAAGCGAGCTCCCTCCAAGAGGTGTCTCCACTCTGAAAAAGCCAACTTCATGGCTAGCAACTCCCTGTCCCCGATGGAATAATTCCTCTCCGCTGGTGTGAAAGTTTTGGAGAAGAAGAAGCAAGGATGCTTCCGACCTTGAGCATCCTTTTGGAAAAGGACTGCTCCAGCACCAACGGATGAGGCATCCACCTCCAAGATGAATGGTTTATCTACATCGGGGCGATGTAGGATGGGAGCGCTAGCGAAGTGTGACTTAATCGAGAGAAAGGCCTTGGAGACCTCCTCTGACCACAACTTGGGATTTGCTCCCTTCTTGGTGAGGGCGACCAAGGGAGCTACCAAAGTTGAGAAGTGTGGAATGAACTGGCGATAGTAATTAATGAACCCCATAAAGCGCTGCACCGCTTTAAGAGAATGGGGTTCCTGCCAGTCCATTACCGCCTGTAGCTTGGCAGGATCCATAGCCAAACCCTGGGCAGAAATGATATAACCAAGGAAAGGCAAGGACTCCTGCTCAAACACACACTTCTCCAACTTAGCGTAGAGGGAGTTTGCCCGTAAGAGGTCGAAGACTTTGCGAACATCTCTCCGATGGGAGTCTATATCTGGAGAGTAGATGAGAATGTCATCCAGATAGACTACGACCGAGGTGGTGAGCATATCCCGAAAGATGTCGTTCACAAAGTCTTGGAAAATGGCTGGGGCATTACAGAGCCCAAAGGGCATCACTAGATATTCATAGTGCCCATCCCTGGTGTTAAAAGCCGTCTTCCATTCATCCCCCTCACGGATGCGAATCAGGTTGTAAGCACTCCGCAGATCTAACTTTGTAAATACCTTTGCTCCCCGTAGCCTATCAAAGAGCTCAGATATCAGGGGTAATGGGTACTTGTTCTTAACGGTAATGGCGTTAAGACCCCTGTAGTCTATGCATGGACGTAAGTCTCCAGTCTTCTTCTGTACGAAGAAGAACCCAGCCCCTGCCGGTGACACTGACTTCCTAATGAATCCTCTTGCCAGATTCTCCTGAATATACTGGGACATTGCCTCCGTCTCCGGGAGAGATAACGGGTAGACTCGACCCCGGGGAGGCTCAGCACCAGGCAAGAGGTCAATAGGACAGTCATAGGGGCGGTGAGGCGGAAGAGTCTCCGCAGCTCTTTTGGAGAACACGTCTGCATGGGACCAATAGTGCTTGGGGAGAGAGGAAAGATCTGCGGGTACCTGTGTAGTAGCAACCTGAACGCACTCCCTCTGACATCTACCCTCACAGGATTTACTCCATCCCAAAATTCTCCCAGAGGACCACTCAATATGAGGAGAATGGTAGCGAAGCCATGGCATCCCCAACTGGACCTCATCAATTCCCTCAGGAATGACTAATAGGGAGATTATCTCCTGATGTGATGGAGACACAGATAGCGTGAAAGGAATGGTTTGGTGGGTAATCTGTGAAGGTAGTGTTGACCCATTTACCACTCGAACGGTCACTGGCTGGGCGAGCATCACCAAGGGTATTGCGTGACGCTGGGCAAAGGCGGAGGACATAAAGTTACCCTCTGCCCCAGAATCCAAGCATAGCTCGACCGTAAGAGTGGATGGGCCTATGGTAATTGTCCCCTTGAAGGACAACTTTGAGGCAAACGTCGCCGTGTCTAGTGTACCTCCTCCAACTGCCACTAGACGCTGACGTTTCCCCGACCGCTGAGGACTCTTGGAGGCAAGACGTCCTGACTGCTGGCCAACATGACGGACCTTATGTGCACGAGCGGACTGAGACTTGGATCCCGCTCGTGTCACCTCCAAGGTCTCATGTGACTCAGATGCCTGGACTGGAGATTCCAAAGGTTTGGCGAAGGTAGGAGCCAGCCGAAACCTCTGCCTACACTGGGCTCGTTCCAACCTCCGCTCGTTAAAACGGAGGTCTATACGAGTAGAAATTAACTCCTCCAGTGTGGCAGGAATCTCCCTAGTGGCCAGAGCGTCCTTAACATGGTCAGCCAGGCCCCTCCAGAATATGGGGATAAGGGCTTTATCCGACCACTCCAGCTCGGAAGCTAAAGTACGGAATCGGACGGAAAAATGGCTGACCAAGGACTCACCCTGAGTTAATGCCAGTAGTTGGAGCGCTGTATCATGGGTGAGTTGAGGTCCTAGAAAGACCTTTTTCAGCGTGCCCAGAAACAACGGAGCACTCTGCACCACATGATCATCACGCTCCCACAGCGGCGTAGCCCACTCCAACGCCCTGTCCGACAACAGCGAGACAATAAATCCCACCTTAGCCCACTCTGTAGGAAAACGTGCAGCCAGGAGCTCGAGGTGGATAGAGCACTGACTCACGAATCCCCTACAAGTTTTGCAATCTCCAGAAAATTTTTCTGGCAACGGGAGGCGGGATAATGTCGGAACAGGGGTGGCAGTGGACAAGGTTGCTGCCGCCACGCCAGCAGCCTTTACAGCAACTGCGGTAACATCCACAGCTGAGGTTGAGTTCTCGAGAACCTTCAACCTACCCTCCAACTGCTGGATATACCGCAAAGATTGCTGAATGTCCGCCATACTAGCCAGACCTAGGCGCTAGTATTATGTTAAGGACTGGTGGAACGCACCAAGTATAGATGGTAAGAAACTAGGTGCGTTCGCAGTCCGAGGTCCACCGTGCAGGTAAAAGACCCTGCAGCTAGCAAGACGGACAATATGGCGGTACACTAAAGGATACACGCGTGGGTTAAACCTCACCCAGCGTGAAGAAAGCGATCCTGTTAATTCACAGGACCGCAGTACCGCACTAGTGCGCGAGCAAGTGGTCAGCGGACTTAACCCCAGAAGGGATTGGAGGCCGATTAGACCCTTGCTGGCGTAACACCGCAACTGGGTGTGTAGAGAACCTTAAGAAATATAAGTGCACAAGAGTGCGAGCGATGCCGCACTAACGGACGCCACTAACCACCCAGACTCGGGTATGGAAAGCGCAAGGCAGGCGCACGGCGCCGTACTGGCAGGCACAGCTACAGGACGCTGAGATGTGTGTTTAGTGCTGTAGGCTAAGTCGGGCGCTAGATAGCAGCCATACACCTTCCGCGAACAGACATTCAATAGGGTAGGGGTTTCCAAGGACGACTTGCACTCACAACATACACACATTAGCAATTGTTTGACAATACTAGCGCATGGCCGTGCGGTCATGCGCAGTTTATATAGCAGCAGCACAGGAAGTGGCCACAGCACTTTTGCCCTTCTAGGACCTGCCAAGAGGACCAATGGAATGTGCTGCAGAGCCTGAACACATGACCCTCGATCTCCAACGGGAGACCTTACGCTGGGCATGCTCAGTACATGCAGACAAGGACTTAGTCCCAGAGAAGTCCGCTCGCTGCTGACCAGCACTGACTTTAATGGCAGAGACTGGAGAAGCAGCACTAACTCTCAGAACAGAGTGAGAATGAGCAAGACGCTGGGACCGACGTCCTTGCTGAGCAGGCTCCACTGCGGCTGGACAAGAATGGGAGACCGCAGCGGAAGTGGCTCGAGATTCCCCCCGTGCAGAAGCGGGAACTCGACCCCTAACAGAGGTGCAGCCCCATTTGCTAATCAAAATTGTTAGGGCTAATATTGGGGTGCAGGCACCAAGCCCCATTTCCTACTCAAAAACGTTAGGGCTAATATTGGGGTACAGGCACCAGACCCCATTTCTCAATCAAAATTGTTTCGGCTAATAGTGTGTTGCAGTCAGGACTCAGTAGGTCACAATTAGTAATCATCATCTCTTGATCTGATATTGGGGTGCAGGCATCAGGCTCCATTTTCTCATCAAAATTGTTAGGGCTAATATTGAGGGGCAGCCAGGAGGCATCATTTGCAAATTGATATCGCTAGGGTTAATATTGGGGTGCAGCCAGGGGGCCCCAATTGCTAATCAAAATCATTAGGGCTAATATTGTGGTGCAGCCAGGAGGTCCCATTTTCTAATCAAAATCATTAGGGCTAATATTGGGTTGAATTCATCAAGCCCCATTTTTTTAATCAAAATTGTTATGGCAAATATTGGGGTGCAGCCACAAGGCCCCATTTGCTAATCGAAATTGTTAGGGCTTATATTGGGGTGCAGCCAGTAGGCCCCATTTGCTAATCAAAATTGTTAGGGCTAATATTGGGGTGTGGGCACCAGACCCCATTTGCGAATCAAAATCATTAGGGCTAATATTGTTGTTCAGGCACACTATAAAATAATGATTGTTAAATTTAGTGACAGGTAACTGACAGGCTTAGGCATAGAGTGGAGAAACAGCTGGTTAAAAGAGGGGAAGGATACATACAACATGAGTGGGAAAAATTGAGGTCATGGTGGAAGGGGGAAAAGGCTTGGTCTTCAACATGTACATGGGTTAGGAGCTAATGCTACTGAAAGCTCTACTGAACAAACGCCGTCTTGTCCTATGCAAAGACAACTGACAATATATGTTACTGGATGGGCTACTCATATCCCTTTCTGTAGCAGTCACACAGTGGTATGCCTTGTAAATGAGGGTCAAAAAGACCTCCACTAAAGTGCTCCACTAGATGGCAAGCGCTGCATCAAGTGGAATTTCCTCCTCTTCCACCACATTAACATCACACACAGTACAATCCTCAGAGCTGGCTCCCCAATTACCCTTGTTTCCAATGCATCACAACTTTCCAACTGACCTACTGATTGTGGGGAGCCACAGATGGGCCAGTATTCAGAGCTGTTCACACATTCTATTTGATGGGAATCAGAGGTCTCCTCAAAAGATTCACAGAATCCAAAGGAGGAAAGCATCTGCACTGAAGCCCCAATTTTTTTCCTGTTGGATCCGAGTCCGAGCAGAATCCAGACTCTCATCACCAAACGTTAACCCCTGGAGATGGAGGTGATACTCAGATACCTGAGGTGCGCGAGAACTGTACTGTGCTGTCTGGGCAGGAAGAGGAGGGTTTATCTTAGGGCGAGAAGGAGGAGAACAGAGAGGATGATGATGAGGTTGTAGATCTCAGCTGATGTGAACCCAGAGGCACACTGCTCAGTGGCTTAGCAGAGGAGGTGGAGTAGGAGGAAGACGAAGAGGTTAAGTTGTGGCTTGCCGCCCAATCATGGAGTAATGCAACTTCAACAAGCACGACATCCTCAGGCACAACTGTGACTTTGTCCAGCACTGGTCGTGAGTCTGCAGTTCGGAGAGGACTAAGGGCACATTTGTTGCTCGAAACGCGTCCAGTCAGGTGCTGGTTGCTCTCCCTTACCGACTATGCCGGTCATGTCTCAGCAGCATTTTAATGTGAACTAATAAAGTTTTTACAGTTTATTCCTGGAGCTGGATCCATATTTCCTTTCTGTACAGTTCGCATGAGTTGCCAAGTCTGGGTCTTTTTTTGAGACCACAAAGGATGTCCCAACAAATGCTTTCTGCCAACTTTGCAAAAAATGACTCAGTGGAGGCAAAACTTGCAATAATTTGACTACTACATGCATGAACCGGCACATGCGCAATCAAACTGCCTTAGTTTGGGAATCACACAGCTACACATTCTCAGCATGGTAAGCTCCCTCGTCCCTCTCCCTGCATCTCACCATTGCATAATTATATTTAGACTATGAAAGCAGAAAATATCTACATATCTATGCCATGATAAAAAAAAAATAAAACTGGTAAAAAAGTTTTAAGCTTACCGTGGAAAGTGTTAACAAGCTATTTGCAAAAGACTAAAACTCTTTGAAATATTACAACCAGAAATGTCTTAATAATTACTAAAAACAGAGGTAAAATACAGCAATGTAACCAAGAGGTCATAAAACATCCCAAAAAAAACATAAAAGGTATAGAATCTCCATAGCTTAAGTGACGGTCATTATTCTCCATTTATTAATAAAAGAAAAGGGAAACTATGATTCATGATAGAGCAGGCAAAAAACAATGTTACACTATAGAGATATGAATGCCCAAAGTTTTATTTCCTATCCATGAGAAATAATTTAGTATGGACAGATGAGTCAACAGAGGTCAACTCAGGTTCAATTATCTTTGATAAAAAGTAAAGTAATACACACTTAGGTACAGAAATATTTGGACAGTGACCTAATCTTCACGATTTGGGCTCTGCATGCCACTATTTTTTATTTAAAATAAAACAACTGAGATACCATTGAAGTGTAGACTTTCAGGTTTAATTAAAGGGGTTGAACAAAAATAATCCCTGAAACATTTTGGAATTGCAACCATTTTTCTACAAAGCCTCCTTATTAGAAACAAAAGAAACAAAAAGCCTAGTTGCATGCTATTGTATATGCAGAAACGAGTGTACACCTAAATTGCAAAAGTGCAACCATTCTTACAAAAAAAGCCAACAACAAGGCAAACTAAGACATAGAAGGAAATGGAGTATAAAGGTTAAAATGATAAATATTTATTATTAAACAAGTATCATAAAGGTCAGGACAAACAGGTAGATAGATGTGTAAAGGACAAACAAATGGCCACCAGCCTGAAAAAAATACAAGCACCTCATGTCAAGTGACGTATGTGTGAGTTATACCAGATGCAAGGAAAACCCACGACCATCCCAAAAACCAATAACTAAATCCAGCCAAATAGGTATAAATGTAAAGGGGAAAAGACCTTACCAAAGATGGAGAGAATGCCGGCTTGCTCGAGGTGCCAGATTACAAGGCTCTGATGCATTTTGCATATATAGTTCAGCTTTATCAAGGGGATACTGCTTACAGTGACCAGCAGGGTCTTTTATCTCCATAGTGACGGGTAACATGACCAGTCACGTGCTCCATAGTGGATTAATGGAAGAGCTCCTCTGGCACATAAGCGTCCGTCGGTTCCAGGGATCACGCCCCCGGCTATCAGGCATCACAGCACATGCGCAAGCTACTGTTGAAAGGAATGCATATAAGTACAATATACAGAATGTGATGGCAGTACTTTATAGAGATAAAAGGCAAATAGAATGATACAAGTCATAAACACACAATATATACACCATGTGAACATGGTATCACAGGAATTATAAGTAGACAGAAACAAGGAGGAGTCAATGGAATGAGAAGATATCAAAAGGTCAATGAGGGCACCATAACAGGGTAACAACATTAAAAAAAGAATATACAAACATAAGTAAATAGATAAGAAAATATTAAAGTGTAAAAGCAAAATATCCAGAATTAGGTGGAGAACAAGATGGGACATGAAACTAAGAATAATACTTTCATTAGTACAAATATTAATAGAAAGGGGGCGAAACTCAGCGTCTCATTTAGAACCTTGGGGGTCATTGTGTCTAGTGTCACTGTCCATTTAGATTCACATTAAGCTTGGAGTTTTTTTATGTTCACGCCTGTGATTTCCATATGGATTATATCCATGAATGACCTAATGTTATACTTGCAGTAAACCTTGAAATGGTGGGGGATTGACTTGAGTTCAGAGAGGTCAGCCACTGTCTTGGCCGCGCCAATGTCACGCACATGCTCCCTACATAAACGAGTGAACAACTGCATGTAGAACAAATGTAATCTAGTGGGAGAAGATTAAAATTCCAATATATATTGATCCAAAATTAAAAAATGAGTATTATGGTACACCACAGAATGATTTATAGCTAGCACTTACAACATAATGCACACAGAGCAGCGTTAGCCGCAGCGTTTACCAACGCATTTCGACATATGTCTTAATCATACCATAATACTCATTTTTTAATTTTGGATCAATAAATGTTGGAATTTTAATGAAGAATCTTTTCCTGCTGGATTACGTTTGTTCTTTATGCTTTGGACTGGTTGTTCAGCCTTTTTTCCGTGCGGGAATGGATGTGGAGTAACCCTGAAAACATTTGAGCTGACTACTCTATAACGTTGTGACAACTGCATGTTGCATAATAGACGACATTCGTGCTACTGCAGGAAATGTGATGTTTAATTTGGAACTGTTTGGAATAGTCAGGCGAGTTGAATGTGGAGCAGCAGAGGACACTGGCGAAGGCAAGATAGTGGCCGCACAAAGAACATTCCAGCACTGGTCCTTTTTAACCAAAGAAATTAGGTTTGATTGGGACATAGTGATTTCTGACTAGGCGGTCACATCGATTTTTTGATCTCCTAGATGTCATCAGTGGAAAGCTACCCAGGCAGGGTCCCAGAGAGGGTTCAGTTCTAAGGATAGCCCAATGCTTGGCCAAAATGTCCCGCATACCTGTCCACTCATGATTATACTTGGATATGAATATGATTTTGTCATTAGTGCCTTTACCTATAGAAGTATTTTGCTATAAAACATTGTTATGGGTTTGGCCCTTGCTCTGTCAAAGCTGCACCTAATACACCTATGGTTGTATCCTCTTACTTCAAATCTTTTTTTTTTAGGTCACTAGCTTGCATCACAAATTTATTGTTTGTGAAGCAGATTCGCCTCATTCTTGGGAACTGTCCAACTGGGATGACCCTGATGGTGGCTGGATTTTGAGCATAGTCAGTATATATCAGGGCATTAACTGTAGACATAAGTCTGTATACACTGGTTCTCATCAATCTTGAGAGTGACGTCTAGGAAATCAATAGTTTTAACGCTGTAGTTGAAGGTCAAATTGATATTGCATGAGTTGGTATTTAGTTGATCAAAGAATGTCTTGAGCTACCGCACCGTCCCATTCCACAGCAACAAAATATCATCAACATATCTCAGCTAGCACAACACATGGCCGGCGGCCTGCGTGCTCGCGTCGCCAAACAAGGATCTCTCTCATGATCCGAGGAAGAGATTAGCATACAAGGGTGAACAGGCCACACTTTTGAATATAAAAAAGATCTTTAAATATGAAAAAATTGTGAGTGGGAATGAAGTGCAGCAGCTCAAGAATAAGCTTACACATAGGGCCGTCCAGTTTGTAGGCTCCCAAAAAGAGGCGGATCGCATCTATGCCCTGTGTGACTCATACAGGTTTATAGTATCTCAATGTTGGCAGTGATTAGCAAAGTACCTTTATCCACAAAGATGCCATCAACCCTAGCAAGGACATCTGTCGTGTCCCAGACATAGGATGTAATGTCTCTACTATGGGCTTCAGATAGCAATCAATAAATTGACAGATCGGGTTACATAGTCATTCGATTCTGGACATAAAATGTTGTTTTAGCCACAAGTTTTTAATTTATCTAAGGGCTAATGGAAATTTTTTCTACAAGAAACTGAGGTCCATTTTTTCCTGAGTGTGCCAATACCATACATGTAATCAGGAAATAAATTTCAGGTACAATGCAAAGCTCATAAGGGAGGGAGCAGCATACTTTAGTGCAGATTTTGCTGTTATGGATG
Organism: Ranitomeya imitator; assembly: GCF_032444005.1. Classification (NCBI taxonomy): domain Eukaryota; kingdom Metazoa; phylum Chordata; class Amphibia; order Anura; family Dendrobatidae; genus Ranitomeya; species Ranitomeya imitator. Next base: position 409,196,761 of record NC_091282.1, on the reverse strand, counting down.
GCAGGTGCTTTGACTCACTGGGAAAGCCCCTGAGTTGCCAGAACAGCAGAACCCCAATAAGTGACCCCATTTTAAAAACTACACCTCTCAACAATTGCATCTAGGGGTGCAGTGATCATATTTACACCACGAGTGTGTCACCGAATTTTATACCATTGGGCAGTGAAGAAAAAATAACATTTTTACCACCAAAATATTGTTTTAGCCCCTTATTTTACATTTTCACACAAGAAGTAAAAATGGCATCATAATTTGTCTGACAAGTTCTACTGAATGTTGCAATACCCCATATGTTGCTGTACAGAACTTCTTAGAAATATGGAAAGACTTGGGTGGGACAGAGAGCTATTTGCCTCTTTGAGCGCATATTTTCCTAGAATAGTTTTCAGAATCCATATACAGAGCCTCTAATTGCTAGAAGAACAGAATCCTCCTTCAAGTGATCCCATTTTGTAAATAATACCGCCTTTGGGAATTTATCTATAGGTGTAGTGACGACTTTAGCTCCATGGGTGTTTTCCAGAAACAAACAGCAATGAATATCCAAACGAAGAAAAAGAAACAGGAGTGCACTCACCGATCTCTTGTGCGATAGTCCTTTATTCGAACATGTGCGGGCACACTTGGGGAGAACGTGGACAAAAAACGACGGCCGTTTCGTGCTACCGCGCTTCTACGTGTCTCAATGCCGAAAGGAAAGGGAAAGCACCCTTTGACGCCCACTCCAACAAGGGAACTCCCATCAATCGGCACAAAGAAAGTTCTGAGAAGCAGGGACGTGCAGAGACAGCGCCTGGAGCAGGTGAGTATGATGTGACAGCTGCCACTCCTGTGCTCCCCCTCCTCCACCGACCCCCTGGGACAATGACTCGAGTATAAGCAAAGAGAGGCACTTTCAGCCTAAAACATTGGCTGGAAATCTCGGCTTATACTCAAGAATATATGGTAATTACTAATAATTATAAGTATCTTCTTATGAAATATTGTACTTAGAAAGGTCTGTGGGGGAAATAAGTCTAATTTTTTCCCAATGGGTTAAAGCTGTATCATTGTCATTTTTTTCCTTCAAATAAAGAATTTTGTAAGGGAAGGAAAAGTTTGTATTATATCAATTTGTTTATTTTTACACATTGTAATTCTCCATTTTCTTAGTCCATAAAAAATTAAGAACTTGAACTCATGATTTCTTAATTGAGTACATTATATAATGCAGTATTTGTTACATCCTTGGCTGTAGGTGAAAATGGGCTTTCAAAGGAGACCGCCACCCTTTGTAGAATCATGAAGTTCTGCTGTAGCAACACTGTTAAGTTATCTATGATTGTAGCTTTACGTAACAGCTAAAAACCCTTCAGGTTTCTGCACAATAATAGAAAGGAATGATGTGAGAATTGCGCATTCACCTCAAAAGTGTTTTTTATTACTTAACCAAAATTTTGCTATCCTTTTTTATAATAATTATTTTTATTTATATAGCGCCAACATATTCCGCAGCACTTTACAATCAAGCGAGGACATGTACAGACAATAGAAACTATACAATGTAGCACATTTCAATGGTTACAGGATGAGTGGGGGCCCTGCTCACAAGCTTACAATCTTATTATTCTGTTTTCTATTTTTATACTATTATATCATAATAGCTTTACTATACACTGCTTAATGCCGTTAAACTCATGTAAACAATTTAACAATTTTAGTCTAAAGTAATTTTAGTTTTATTATGTTTTCTACGTATGCAATTAAATAGTGTATATTATGGGTAAATTTCACTAGAAAATTGCTGGCTTTGCATTTCCAAGATGATTGGTCATCGTGGACTTAAGTCCTAATTCTCGGTTCTTTTCTAGCACACCTGCTTGAGATCTTTTTCTGCAATATTATCCTTAAGGAGGACACGCAGCTGTGTACTGAGCTGATTAGGCAGTAATTTGTCAACAACTCAATCAAATTGCTGATTCATAACAAATAAGAGAAGCTTTGTTCTGTAAATAATTGTGATAGTCGCTAGTCGCTTAATTATATTCTGATTTTGTTTTACAGGTTGTAATCTAATAATCATCTGCTTTGTGGCTAATTAAGCAATAATAAAATAAATATTATTATTTATACTTTTGATATAATAAATTGTGTACAGCACCATATCATGGTGTATTTAAAATCATGATTTCACCTCCCTCCCAAACTATTTACATGAATATATAGCTCTTTCAAAGGCAATTCCTGCAATACATTTACATGACCAGTCCATTCCTCCATTACTGAGAGATCAGTGTTTGAATTTACATGCCAATGAGTTTCAAAATTGATTGTAGATCTGAAACCAATGTCACTCCAGCTCTATTCCCAACATAGTGCTGCCTCCTTCTGCTTCACTGGAAGTATCTATGCTGGGTTACCTCAAGCAAAGGAGTCCTCAGACTAGCAGGAGGAGGAGGCACTGGGATATAGCTGGTGTGACAGAGGGTTCAGGGCTACAAATAGTTCTTCAGCCTCATTTGCATATTAAGTAAGATTTACTGATTTCTCAATAACAGAGGAACAGACAAACCATTAAAAGGTATTGCTGGACTTGCCTTTGATAGAGCTACCAAGGAACTCACATGTTGCTGTAATGTTTGATTTACGACTATAATTCAAGAAGGGCCTTGATGCATTTCTTGAAAAATATAATATTACAGGTTAGATTCTGCGATGAGGCGTTGATCCAGGTAACTAGTCTGATTGCCATATGTGGAGTTGAGAAGAAATTTTTCCCCTAATATGGAGTTATGTCTGCCCCATGGGAGTTTTGCCTTCCTATGGATCAACATGTTAGTCTATAGGTTGAACTCAAAGGACTTAACCCCTTTCCCACTTAAGACGTTGTTAGGAGTCGAGTTCCCGCCTCTGCACAGGGGGAATCTTGAGCCATCTCCGCTGCGGTCTCCCATTCTTCTCATGACGCAGTGGAGCCTGCTCAGCAGAGGCGTCGGTCCCAGAGTCTGGCTCAGTCTGACACTGTGCAAAGGGTTACTGCTGGCTTTCCAGCTTCTGCCATTATAGCCAGTACTGGTCAGCGGCGAGCAGACATCTTTGGGACTAAGTCCTACTTTTCCCCTTCTGAGCATGCCCAGGGTAAGATCTCTCATTGGAGATCAAGGGTCACATGCTCAGGTACTGCAGCAATTCCCATTGGTCCATCTGGGAAGGTCCTGTAGTTGCTGCAGCTATAAAAGGTTTGCATGACCGCACAGCCATGCGCTAGTATTAATCCTTGTTATGTGCTTTTTGCCAGTGTGGTCATGTATGCCTGTGGTCAGGGTCGGCTGTAAAAGCCATTAGAATACCAGCACCTCCGGTCAGGAGTTTGGTTGCATGTATTCAGGGCCCGGCTGAAATAAGCCACTAGAACACCGACTCTTCCGGTGAGGAATTAGTTGTGTGCTTTCCTGATTGCGTGACCACTGACTGCTATCTGCTCAGCAGTTATCCGTGTGCTCCTGTGAGCTTAACAGGACACAGTCCTTTTCTATTTCAGCGATTCTGTAAGGTAACAGAGTTCGCGTATACTGCCATATAGTGCCATTTACTAACAGCAGGTTCCTCCTGCACGGTGGACCCCGGGCTGCGAACGCACCAATAACATCATCTATATTTACTTGGTGCGTTCCGCTAGCCCTAACAGTATACTAGCGCCAGGGTCTGGCTAGTAAATGGCGGACTATCAGCGTCTACAGTGGTACACCCAGCAGCTGAAGGGTAGGTTGGCGGCTCCAGAACGCTCAACCTCAGCTGTGGATGTTACCGACTTTATCCCGCCTCCCGCTTCCAGACAAGTTTACTGGTGACAGTAAGCAATGTCAAGGATTCGTGAGTCAGTGCTCCATACATCTAGAGCTCCTAGCTGCACGTTTTCCTACGGAATGGGTGAAAGTGGGTTTTATCTTATCCCTTTTGTCAGGCAATGCCACTGTGGGAGCGTGATGATCGTGTGGTACAGAGTGCCCTTCTCTTCTTGGACTCTCTGAAACAGGTCTTTTTAGGATCTCATGTCACCCACGATACGGCGCTCCAACTGTTGGCCATAACACAGGGTTCGTCCATGGTCAGCCAGTTCACTGTCCAATTCCGGACTCTGGTCTCTGAGCTGGAGTGGCTGGATAAAGTCCTTATTCCTGTGTTCTGGAAAGGACTGGCAGACCATGTGAAGGAAGCCTTGGCCACCAGGGAGATTCCCGCCACACTGGAGGAGCTCATTTCAATATCTACTCTCATCAACCTCCATTTTAACGAGTGGAGGTTAGAGCGGACCCACTGTAGGCAGAGGTTTCCCTGACTCCTATCTTTACCAGTCCTCTAGAATCTCCTGTTCTGGTGTCCGACTCCCATGAGGCCATGGAGGTTTCTCGAGAGGGACCTAAGTCCCGAACCGCTCGAGTACCCGTGGTTTGTAATATTTGCCAACAGTTAGGACATTATGCCAATAAATGTCCACAGTGGTCAGGAAACGATCGCGTCTAGTAACCATTGGAGGAGGTGCACTAGACACAGCGGCATTTTCCTCCAAGCTGTCCTTTAAAGGGACAATCATGTTAGGCTCATCCACTCTAACAGTCAAGCTTTGTGTGGACTCTGGAGCAGAGGGGAATTTCATGTCCTCTGCCTTTGCTCAGCATCACGCAATACCTCTGGTGATGCTCACCAAAGCGGTGACTGTTCGAATAGTGAATGGTTCGACACTTCCCTCACAAATCAGACTATCCCTTTCACATTATCCATGTCCCTTTCCCTTCAGGAGATTATTTCCCTTCTTGTCATTATCGAGGGAATGGACGAGATTCTGCTGGGAATACCCTGGCTCCATTTCCACTCCCCACATATTGAGTAGACCTGTAGGTGGATATTGGGTTGGAGTGAATCATGTAAGGGCAGATGTGTGAGGGAGTGCGTTCAGGTTACCACTACAGAGATACCCGCAGATCTTACTTCCCTTCCCAAGTGCTATTGGTCCTATGCAGATGTGTGTCAGGGCTAGCGTAACGCATCGAGTAATGAGTAGGTAGCTACAAGGTGCGTTCGCAGCCCGGGGTCCACCGTGCAGAGATATCTGCTGCTAAGTAATGGCGGATGGACTCTGAGCTCACACGTGGGTTAGGCTTCACCCCGTGTGAACTGGTAGCAAACTCTGTTGTCTCACAGAGTCACGCTGTACACAATAACTAATACCCTAACTAGGCTAATTGCCCCCACTGATGCTAGCTGCCTGCCTGAGTGTACAGTCCCAATGCTAACAGCTTCACACCACATAAGAACTGAGTGGTATAGTATCCACTGGCATAAGCCAAAACACATTAGATACTAGCGTATCGGCCATGCGAGCCTTATATAGCTGCAGCAAGTAAAAGACCTTCCAAGAAGGGCCAATGAGAGACTGCCATACCTGAGCATGTGACCCTAAATCTCCACTGAGAGATCTTGCCCTAGGCATGCTCAGTGTGTGCAAAGCAGGACTTAGACTTAGCACTTAAAGGACCTTCCAAGAAGGACCAATGACCTTAGCTGCAGTATCTGATCATGTGACCCTCGATCTCCACTGAGAGATCTTACTCTGGGCATGCTCAGAACGTGAAAAGCAGGACTTAGTCCTAGAAGCGTCTGCTCACCGCTGCCCACTACTGACTTCAATGGCAGAAGCAGGAACTGCAGCAGTAACTCTTAGCACAGAGTCAGACTGAGCGAGACGCTGGGATCGCTGTCTCCGCTAAGCAGGCTCCACTGCGGCAGGAGAAGAATGGGAGACCACAGCGGAGAAGGCCCGAGATTCCCCCTTTGCAGAGGCAGGAACTCGACCCCTAACAACGTGTTCTCCAAAAAAGCTGTGGAAACCCTTCTGCCTCACTGCCCCTATGACTGCCCTATTGATCTCATGCCTGGAGCAGAACCTCCTCGGGAATGGGTCTATCCCCTCTCACTCCTGGAAAGGGAGGCTATGTCCCCCCAATACATCCAGGAGAATTTGGCAAGAGGGTTTATTAGGAAGTCAGTGTCACCTGCTGTGGTGGAGTTCTTCTTCGTGCAGAAGATGAGCGGAGAATTATGTCCATGCATAGATTACAGGAGTCTTAACGCCATCACCATTAAGAATAAGTACCCTGTACCCCTGATTTCTGAGCTCTTTGATAGGCTACGAGGAGCAAGGGTATTTACCAAATTAGATCTGTGGGGTGCTTATAACCTGATTCGCATCTGTGAGTGGGACGAATGGAAGATGGATTTTAATACCAGGGATGGGCACTATGAATATCTGGTGATGCCCTTTGGGCTCTGTAATGCCCCAGCTGTTTTTCAAGACTTTATTAACGATATCTTCTGGGATATGCTCTCTACCTCTGTCGAAGTCTATCTGGATGATATTCTCATCTTCTCTCTAGATATTGCCTCCCACCGGAGAGATGTTTGCAGAGTCTTCGACCTCTTACGAGCAATTTCCCTCTATGCAAAGTTTGAGAAATGTATGTTTGAGCAGGAGTCTTTACCTATCCTGGGCTATATCATCTCCGCCCAGGGATTGGCTATGGATCCTGCCAAACTACAGGCTGTGATGGACTGGCAAGAACCCCATTCTCTTAAAGCGGTGCAGCGATTTATGGGGTTCATTAATTATTATCACCAGTTCATTCCCTACTTCTCAACTTTGGTAGCTCCCTTGGTAGCCCTCACCAAGAAGGGAGCAAATCCCAAATTGTGGTCTGTAGAGGTCTCCAAGATTTCACTTCTATTAAGTCTCATTTTGCTAGTGCTCCCATCCTACATCGTCCCGATGTGGATAAGCCTTTTATTTTGAAGGTGGATGCCTCATCCATTGGTGCTGGAGCAGTCCTCCTCTAAAAGGATGCTCAAGGTTGGAAGCATCCTTGCTTCTTCTTCTCCAAGACCTTCACACCAGCAGAGAGGAATTATTCTATCGGGGACAGGGAGTTGCTAGCAATGAAGTTGGCCTTCTTGGAGTGGAGACATCTTTTGGAGGGGTCTCGCTTTCCCATCCAAGTCTTCACTGACCACAAAAATTTGGTGTATTTACAAACAGCCTAGTTGCTAAATTCTCGTCAGGCCAGATGGTCATTGTTCTACTCCCGGTTCCACTTCACCCTCCATTATCTCTCTGGGGAGAGGAACATTCGTACTGATGCTCTCTCTTGCTCCATTGTGTCTTCTGAGGAGGAGGAAGGGGAGCCTTGGCTTATTGTCCCTTCTGAGAGCATGAGAACCGTAGCTCCGGTTTCACTAGAGTCTGTGCCTCCGGGCAAGACTTTTGTACCTACTAATTTGCGACCAGAGATTCTCTCTTGGGCTCATTCGTCCAGGGTGGGTGGACATTTTGGGACAAAGAGCTGAGCTGATGGCGAGGACATACTGGTGGCCGCATATGGTCCGTGATGTCAGAGATTATATTCGGTTGTGTGTCTCCTGCGCCAAAAATAAGTCTCCTCGACAACGGCCAGCTGGGTTACTTTATCCCTTGCCGGTGGCAGACAGGCCATGGGAGATGGTTGGGATGGACTTTGTGGTGGGCTTACCCAAGTCTTGTGGCTGCACCATCATTTGGGTTATCACTGACCATTTTTCTAAAATGGTGCACTTGGTGCCGCTCTCACGGCTATCTTCTGCATGAGCCTTGGCAGCGTTGTTTATAAAACACATCTTCCGCCTACACGGTATGCCAGACAAAATTGTCAGTGACCAGGGTCCCCAGTTTGCGTCTCGGTTCTGGAGAGAGCTTTGTCGTCTTCTCAGCTTTGAGTTGAATCTCTCTTCTGCATATCATCCCGAGACGAATGGGTTGGTAGAGAGGGCCAACCAGACCTTGGTCACTTATCTGCAACATTTTGTCTCAGCCAGGCAGGATGACTGGGCATCCTTGCTATCATGGGCAGAGTTTTCGCTGAACAATGCCGTAGCTGACTCCACTGGACAGACCCCATTCCTCCTTAACTATGGTCAGCATCCGTGTGTTCCTGTGCCTATGCCCGTGTCTTCCGCTGACTCCAGAGTGGCAGTCTGGGCTGTGGAGGCATGGGACATTTGGGACCACAGTCAGGATGCCATTCGGGCCTGAAAGGAGACAATGAGGTCCTCCGCCGATGCACATCGGCGCCCCGCTCCGACCTTTGTTCCTGGCGACTTAGTGTGGCTCTCCGCCCGTAACATCAGGCTGCGAGTTGAGTCCAAGTTTGCACCTCGCTACTTGGGCCCCCTCAAGGTCCTTGAACAGGTTAACCCTGTGGTCTACTGTCTGACCCTTCTGCCACGCCTGGGTATCACTGACACCTTTCATGTGTCCCTCTTGAAGTCCGTATACATGTCCCGGTTTTCCGAATCATCTGCCGGGATATCGGGTTTGTCTACGGATGAGTATGAGGTGAACGCTATTTTGGGGTGCAAGGTGTTACGTGGCAAAAAAATGTATTTGGTGGACTGGAAGGGTTATGGTCTTAAGGACAGGTCCTGGGAGCCTGATGAGCACATTCAGGCTCCGCAGCTCATTGCTGCCTTCGAGCATAGTGAGGTCCAAGGAGGGGGGCCGTAGGGGCGTAATGTTAGGGGTCGAGTTACCGCCTCTGCACAGGGGGAATCTCGAGCCATCTCTGCTGCGGTCTCCCATTCTTCTCCTGCTGCAGTGGAGCCTGCTCAGCGGAGGCATCCGTCCCAGCGTCTCGCCCAGTCTGACACTGTGCAAAGGGTTACTACTGCCTTTCCAGCTGCTGCAATTGTAGCCAGTACTGGTCAGCGGCGAGCAGACGTCTTTGGGACTAAGTCCTACTTTTCCCCTTGTGAGCATGCCCAGGGTAAGATCTATCATTGGAGATCAAGGGTCATATGCTCAGGTAATGCAGCAATTCCCATTGGTCCTCTAGGAAGGTCCTGAAGTTGCTCAAGTTTTGTGGCAGCCTCCCATTGGTGCTTCTGGGAAGGTCCTTTAGTTGCTGCAGCTATAAAAGGTTTGCATGACCGCACGGCCATGCGCTAGTATTAATCCTTGTTATGTGCTTTTTGCCAGTGTGGTCATGTATGCCTGTGGTCAGGGTCGCCTGTAAAAGCCATTAGAATACCGGCACCTCCGGTCAGGAGTTTGGTTACATGTATTCAGGGCCCAGCTGAAATAAGCCAATAGAATACCGGCTCCTCTGGTGAGGAACTGGTTGTGTGCTTTCCTGACTGCATGACCACTGACTGCTATCTGCTCTGCAGTTATCCGTGTGCTCCTGTGAGCTTAACAGGACACAGTCCATTTCTATTTCAGCGACTCTTTGAGTTAACAGAGATCTCTCCGCCATATAGTGCCACTTACTAGCAGCAGGTTCCTCCTGCATGTTGGACCCCGGGCTGCAAACGCAACCAATAATATTATCTACATTTACTCGGTGCCCTCCGCTAGCCCTAACAGACGTATCCATACATCCCCATGACCTATGCCTTATTGATCTGGGTCGCATGGATACATCTTGGCGATTTTGCAGCACAGTGGCAGCGCGATCACCGCTGGATGTTAGCTGATTCTGACAGCTGATACCTGGCACTCAGTGCCGGGAGCAGCCCCGCACCGCTCCTGGCACTTTAACCCCCTAAATGCTGTGATCGAACCTGATTGCAGTATTTCAGGAGCAGGTAGAGGGAAGACAGCCCCTCTGCCCTTTGATGGGAGACCCTGCGATAATGTCCCGATTGTTACCATGGTTACCCACTGTTGTCATGACGACATCCAGGTCACCAGAACTAGCAAAGTTGCTTGATCATACTCGGAGCATTGATGAAGCAACTTTGTTTGTCATGGCAGCGCTGACAGGATGCATTGCATAGGGATGCCCCTGCAAAAAATGAAAGTCCCATAGTGGGACAAAGTAAAAAAGAAAAGTTTTCCAAAAATTGTAAAAATCTAAAAATAAAAAATAATAATGATAAAAAAAATCAAAAATATATTGTACCCATAAATAAATATTTTAATGGAAAAAAATATTTAAACAATAAAAGTACAGATATTTGGTATCTCCGAGTCCAGAACAACCCCACCCGTGAAACTATCCCTCTAGTTAACTCCTTTAGTGAACACCATAAAAAATCAAATAAAAAACAAAGCAAAAAGCAATGCTTTATCATCATACTGCCGAACAAAAAGTGGAATAAAACAACATACAAAAAACAAAAATAAAATTATCTCGGTACCGCTGAAAAAATCATCTTGTCCCGCAAAAAACAAGCCATCATCCAACTCCATCAGCAGAAAAATAAAACAGTTACAGCTCTCAGAATAAAGCAATGCAAAAATAATGATTTTTCTCTAAAATAGTTTTTTTTTTTTATAAATCAGGTTTATTGATCCAAGCAAAAAAATAAATAAATATATGTAAACGGTACAATCAAGTACATCAGCAGGATACTAGGCAATGGTTATAAGTTAACAAGTGATACGGTGTGACATCACCATAAATCTTGCAATTTAACATTCTGGTAAATAATATTACTGGTTATTTGGTATTATAAAGTATTAACAATAAAGAACAACAGGAATAGTTGACAACCATTACAAAATCTGATTATTCAAGAATCACAATGTTCATTCAAACTAAATAAGGGGAAGACAAACAAAGAAAGTAAGATAAAGAAGAGGAAGGGGGGAAGAGAGAAGAGGAGAGGAATGGGTGGGGGTGTGAGATATGCTGGAAAGAAGTGTGGCTGTCATCCCGTTCCAGCAGCCAGGGCGCGGACTCTATAAAATAGTTTTTATTGTGTAAAAGTGCAAACACATAAAAAAATTAACGTTGCATCACTGTAATCATACTGACCTGAAGAATAAAACTGCCTTATCAATTTTACCAATTTTATCACATGCGGAATGACATAACCCCCTCAAAAAAAAATCCTGAATTGCTGTTTTTTACTCAGTCTGCCCCCCAAAAATTGGAATAGAAAGCGATAAAAAAATATCATGTGTCAGGAAATGGTGCCAATAAAAACGTCAACTTGTCTCGCAAAAAAAACTAGAAAAATTATAGCTCTCAAAATATGGTGGTGCAAAAGCTCCCTTTTGCAATAGAATTTTTTTTAGTGTGTGACAGCAGCCAAATATGAAAACCCAATATAAATCTGGTGTTGCTGTATTTGCACCAACCCAAGGAATAAAGTTGCCTAATCACTTATACGGCACAAGAAACATTGTAAAAAAATTAACCAATTCTTCACCTGTTTTCTTCATTCTGCCTCCCAAAGATCGCAGTAAGGCTTGGTGCACATTTATCCTGCGCTCTGCACTGAATGCTTACACCGAGGTTTCTGTGTTAATCTCTGAAATACGTGATTCCAACGGAACACCCGGCAGAAGATTCCCTATAATGAGGCAGATGGAGGCATTGTGGACGCCATAGGACTTGTGATCTGGCGGTGTCAGTCTTTTTAGGATTGAATAAAAGTGCCGTCGGCCACACTTCTGAAAATAATTACACCACTGAACAGAGGCCAGAAAAAGTCCAGAGTAACTCTGCTGCTTCATTATAGTGAATGAATACCTCAGGTGTTTCATCTGCAGCAGTGGAAAGGGGGACAGGTGAATATCACAAGTGCCAGGGGCCTGAGCCAGCGGTTTCACCGGCACCTGGCCCCCATAGCGCACCAGTGTGCCCGCCTGCTAAGGATAATGGCACCTGGCGCCCAGTGACGAAAGGTGAGCATGTCATTTTTTTTTTAATCGCAGCATATGGGGCATATTATTCTATGGAGCATCTTAAGGGGCCATCAATCTTTATGGAGTAGCATATGTGGCATACTATTCTATGGAGCATATTATGGGGCCATCAACCTTTAAGGAGTAGCATATATATGGCATATTATTCTATAGAGCATCTTATGGGGCCATCAACTTTTATTGAACATTATATGGGGTATATTTTTCTATGGATCATGTTATGAGGCCATTATTAACCTTTATGCAGCATTATATGGGTCATATTGTTTGTATGGAGCATCTTATGGGGCCCATCATGAACTTTATGGAGCATTACATGGGGCATAATTTTTGTATGGAACATCTTATGGGGCCCATCATGAATTTTATGGAGCATTATATGGGGCGTATTTTGTATAGAGAATCTTATGGGGATCCTGATTCAATATGGATATTCAAAAACATTTAACCTACTGATGTCTCAATTAATTTTACTTTTATTGGTATCTATTTTTATTTTTGAAATTTACCAGTAGCTGCTGCATTTCACACCCTAGGCTTTTTCTCGAGTTATTAAGATTTCTCAGTTTTTTGTGGCAAAATTAGGGGTCTTGGCTTATACTCAGGTCGGCTTTCGGCTTATACTCGAATATATATGGTATGTGGCAATGAGCAACCAGTCGCAGCTCTCACTTCCTCCTCTTGATTTCATGTATGTCTATTGACGGAGACAGTGATTAGGTGCCAGGCTCGCATGTCATAACAATGACACGTGAGCCCCCAGAGAGCGAGTTCCGACACCGCTGGAACACACCACTGCAACGACGCCTGCATGGGAGGTGAATATGTGTTTTCCATGAGGGTGAAGATTCAGATTGAGAAGGGCTTGTCTTAGTATTGGGCAACCCCTTTAATGAGAGGAGGAGAGGTTAGAGAGGGCATAGAATGACATACTGACCAATCGCATAGAGAGTATGCACTCTTTCCACATAGCGGTGGATACCACACTGTCCTTCTAGCACTGACCAACACAGTGCTGCAGCAACAAGCCGACTGTTGAGGGTCAATCTATAGACTGAAACATCTGTTACATATTGGATTGCTATCACAAAATAAAAATCAGCTTGTGAGAATCACAAGCGACTGGCAAGTTTATATTTTATGAAGTCCCATAGAGTGGCTGGTGACTTTTAATTTCAGCACAAACTACTACATTAAAAACAAGTCCCAAAATAAACAATAAAAGAAAAGTTTTTCAATAAATTCAGTGCACCCCAAGTGAGTAATATTACACTGCAAATACAAAGTGTAACTACATAAAAAAAAGTTATGACTCTCAGTATGCATTCATTAAAGAGATATGTAACTTTTTTTAATAATGATAATTTTATCCAGCATGGAAAACTATGAAACATTGTATATCGCTTTATTAGGAATTTTTCTTCATTCCTGTAAAAAAAATGCATGAAAGTAGCTTCCAAACTGCTGTTTACCTCCATCTATTTGCAAGCCTTTGGCTGCATTGATATTAGAAAGCGCTCATTTGGAGTACAGGTGATAGCAGTGAAAAGATCAGTTTCCGTAAGGCTATGTTCACACTTTGCAGATTCCACTGCGGATTTTTCCGCAGCAGATTTCCAAAATCCGCAGTGAAAACCCGTCGCGGTTTTTACTGCGGATTTATCGCGGTTTTTACTGCGGTTTCTTCTGCGGATTTTCATCTGCAGTTTTCTATTGGAGCAGGTGAAAATCCGCAGAAAAGAAGTGACATGCTGCGGAATGTAATCCGCAGCGTTTCCGCGCGGTTTTTTCCGCAGCATGTGCACAGCGTTTTTTGTTTCCCATAGGTTTACATTGTTCTGTAAACTCATGGGAAACTGCTGCAGATCCGCAGCGGTCAAATCCGCTGCGGATCCGCAGCAAAATCCGCAAAGTGTGAATATAGCCTTAGACTTGGAATAAGCTGCTGCAGGAGATTGTTCTAATGAGGGCACATACCCTTTTCCTGCCATCATCTGTACTCTAAATGAGTATGTTCTGAAATTAATGCAGCTGATGGCAGGCAATTTTTTTTACAGGAATTAAGATACACTGTGTGCAGAATTATTAGGCAAGTTGTATTTTTGATCACACGATACTTTTTATACATGTTGTCCTACTCCAAGTTGTTCAGGCTTGAGAGCCAACTACTAATTAAGTAAATCAGGTGATATGCATCTTCGTAATGAGGAGGGGTGTTGTCTAATGACATCAAAACCCTATATAAGTTGTGGGTAATTATTAGGCAACTTCCATTCCTTTGGCAAAATGGGTGAGAAGAGAGATTTGACGAGCTCTGAAAAGTCCAAAATTGTGAGATGTCTTGCAGAGGGATGCAGCAGTCTTGAAATTGCCAAACTTTTGAAGCGTGATCACAGAACAATCAAGCGTTTCATGGCAAATAGCCAACAGGGTCTCAAGAAGCGTGTTGGGCAAAAAAGGCGCAAAATAACTGCCCATGAATTGAGGAAAATCAAGCGTGAAGCTGCCGAGATGCCATTTGCCATTAGTTTTGCCATATTTCAGAGCAGCAACGGTACTGGAGTAACAAAAGGCACAAGGTGTGCGATACTCAGAGACATGGCCAAGGTAAGGAAGGCTGAAAAACGATCACCTTTGAACAAGAAACATAAGATAAAACGTCAAGATAGGGCCAACAAATATCTTAAGTCTGACTTTTCAAAGGTTTTATGGACTGATGAAATGAGAGTGACTCTTGATGGGCCAGATGGATGGGCCAGAGGCTGGATCAGTAAAGGGCAGAGAGCTCCACTCCGACTCAGATGCCAGTAAGGTGGAGGTGAGGTACTGGTATGGGCTTGTATCATCAAAGATGAACATGTGGGACCTTTTCGGGTTGAGGATGGAGTAAAGCCCAAATTCCAGACCTACTGCCAGCTTCTGGAAGACAACTTCTTCAAGCAGTGGTACAGGAAGAAGTCGGTATCGTTCAAGAAAAACATGATTTTCATGCAGGACAATGCTCCATCGCATGCCTCCAACTACTCCACAGCGTGGTTGGCCTGTAAAGATCTCAAAGAACAAAAAATAATGACATGGCCCTCTTGTTCACCTGATCTTAACCCCATAGAGAACCTGTGGTCCCTCATAAAATGTGAAATCTACAGGGAGTACACCTCTCAGAACTGTGTCTGAGAGGCTGTGGTGGCTGCTTCACACAATGTTCATCATAAACAGATCAAGCAACTGACAGAATCTATGGATGGAAGGCTGTTGAATGTCATCATAAAGAAAGGTGGCTGTATTGTTCACTAATTTTGGGGGGTTTTGTTTTTGCATGTCAGAAATGTTTATTTCTATATTCTGTGCAGTTATATTGGTTTACCTGTGAAAATAAACAAGTGAGATGGGAATATATTTGGTTTTTATTAAGTTGCCTAATAATTCTGCACAAACAGATATCCTCCTAAGATAGCAAATCTAAAAAAAAAACACTCCAACTTCCAAAAATATTAAGCTTTGATACTTATGAGTCTTTTGGGTTCATTGAGAACATAGTTGTTGATCAATAATAAAAATAATCCTCTAAAATGCAACTTGCATAATAATTCTGCACACAGTGTAAATCTATTAATAAAGCAATTTTTAAAGTTTTAGAACTTTCTATGCAGAACGAAAAAAAAATGTAGTGACTCTATTATAATGGAAACAAAAACTACCTCATGTAGGTCCTAAATACACCATGGCCTCAATTCATCATTTGCAGTTTATTTTAAGTCGCTCTCCTTTTTTGTTTTGTGGTTTTAAAATTGTTTAAAATGGCACACATGCTTAATGCAATTGTTGCAAATAATTTTTATTATTTTGAACAGTTTTTGCAACTTTTTGGCACCGAAAATCACATTTTACTAAAATACAAATACTTCTATGGGTTACTGGAGTGGAGTTATTATTATTATTATTATACATTTTTTATAGCGCCATTTATTCCATGCTTTACATGTGAATACGGGCAAATATAGACAATACATTAAACATGAGCAAATAACATGGCACACGGGTACATAAGGAGGGAGGACCCTGCCCGCGAGGGCTCACAGTCTGCAGGGGATGGGTGATGAAACACTAAAAAAGGATAGGGCAGGTTGTGCGGTGGTTCAGTAAGTTCAGGATCACTGCAGGCTGTAGGCTTGTCGGAAGAGGTGAGTCTTCAGGTTCTTTTTGAAGGTTTCTATGGTAGGCGAGAGTCTGATGTGTTGGGGTAGAGAGTTCTAGAGTATGGGGGAAGCACGGGAGAAGTCTTGGATGCGGTTGGGGGAAGAAGAGATGAGAGGGGAGTAGAGAAGGAGGTCTTGAGAGGATTGGAGGTTGCGTGTAGGTAGGTACCGGGAGACCATGTCACAGATGTATGGAGGAGACAAGTTGTGGATGGCTTTGTATGTCATTGTGAGGGTTTTGAACTGGAGTCTCTGGGCGATAGGAAGCCAGTGAAAGGCTTGACATAGGGGAGAGGCTGGGGAATAGTGGGGAGACAGGTAGATTAGTCGGGCAGCAGAGTAGTGTAGGACGGATTGGAGTGGTGCCAGAGTGCTACAGTTGTGCTGAATTTTGTGAAAGTCGCAATTGATGAATCGTACTAAAACATCTGTATTCACTAAACTGCAAAAAAAATTGAAAAAAAGACAAGACTATATAAAATTGCCTTAAATAAAGGCGCAAATGGAATCATAAATTAGAGGCAAACAAAAAAGGGCACAAAAAATACAAAATTATATAAAAAGGGGTGCAAAGGCAGTGATGAATTGGCGCCTATATTCTGAAAGGGTTGTAGTAGTTTTTCATTTTTTTTAATCACTTTTAGGTTCTAAAATTCTGTGATGATTAGTAAATGTGCATAAGCATAAAAAGGGGTTTCATGTGGCAGTCATAATCTGTAATGCATTGGAGTAAAGCATGCCAACATTTTTTGAAGGCGCACACCTCTTAATCAATTCTATGCATCTGGGGCTCACTTAAAGACAGAAACTGAATTATATGCCTCCTATGAGCAGGCATAGATTTGTACTTAAACTTGCCCAGCTTACTCTCTAGAATTTTTCCAAACAAATTGGGCAACCCCACGTAAAGTTTGATATTTTAAGAGGGAAAATGGATGAGCTAAAATTTGATTCTCTCTGTCTTGCTACAAATTCTTCTTGCACATTCTTTTTACCATCTGTCCTCTCACTTCTTCTAGGAACTTAGATGTGGCATTTCCCCACCTCTCATGCTATTAGAGGGGGTCTCACATATCTAACTGACAGTTTCTTTTACTGACTGGCAGATTCTCCTCTTCAACAGAGTACACTTCTTACACTCCTTGCCCCAGCACAGCTCTGGCTTCTTCTACAGTCTGTCTCACCTACACACACAATTAAGGATGGCTTGCTTCCTTTCCCTTATGGGTTGCTTGGTCTCCCAGGCCTGAGACATCACAAAGAGACAAACTTTTGGGATACTGAGACAAAGTGAATTAAGCAAAATGCAAAAAAAAGTCAAATTATGGAAGTCCAGATTCCAAAGTTTTCAGAAGTCCAAATTTTTGTAACACTCTGGTCTAAATTGATTTACCTCAAACTGATTTGTTTATCTCTAAATAGTATGTCTAACATAAGCCAATATTGCCTCAACACGACAATGTTGTTCTTAAAAATGACGATAAAGAATCATTTCAACATAAATATTCTAATTGCGTGTAAGAGGGTGAGGTCAGCCTGCTGTCAACTCTCTTACCCAGGGACTGTTATTTAACTACAGTATATCCCATGTTGCAGTCAGTGTTTAATTCTTGTTTGTTACATTATTTTTGATTATTATTTTGATAAAACTAAAATGCAGCCTTTACAGACACTAGTCTTTGCGAAAAAGAAGTCATCAATAACAGTGCTTAGTATTTCCATTGAGAGGGTATTTTATTCATTGCAGATGGAAATGTAATTGAAATTATCTGAAGAGGAAGAAAAAGCTAGAGCATACAAATATAGAACGAAGAAAAGCCATTTGGTCTTTGGCAGTACAGACACTGCTTAGCTAATCCATGCTGAGTGCAATTCAATACTCTTTCATCTAATGCTGTACTCAAGGAAGACAATTAAGGCATAATGCAATAACAGCTGACACAAATCTGTTTGGTTGCCCAGAAGCAGATTAAAGAATAGTTAAAATCATGCAAATCTAATTTAAGGGGTTCTTTTACGTTATTATCTAATCCCAAGCATCAGTTTTTGATTAATACACTTATATTACCAACACAATGACTGCAAGAGACGAAAAGTGCCAAAATGATTTATGTGTAAAAGTTGCATGTGGAGATTTAAAATCCAATAAATATCTTCTGTTACTATTGGTACATATATTAAATTATATACATCACATACAATTTAATTTGGAGATGAAATGAAATAAACGGTCATCGTGGGACATTAATGATTAGCTACAAATTAGAGGGAGCGTTCTGCATAATCTAGGGAGGCCACATTTTATTTAATTTTTAATTGTCACAACAATGGTTGATGTCACCTGTAGCCTATTCAGACTGACACCTCTCACTATCAGATTACAAAAACAGATTATCAATATAGAGCCACTATACACATGTTTAACATGCCCATATTGTTATCCAACCCCATGGCTTCAATCATCAGTCACCTCTTTAAGGACGTTCATGAAAGACAGGAAAACTGAGACATGTACTGTATCTTCTGGATCAGGCTCTGTCTTTCACCTATTTACTGTTTTGAAATGTGAATGAATAGTTATCTATCGATCAGTCTAAACAGGATAATTTCTGAATCTGTGATATAACATATTAATGTATATAGAGAGGTAACCTAAAGCTCATTAGCTCCTAAATCATGTAGATTTTACAGGGAAATTCCATTTGAAATAAAGTTATTTGTTGCAAATTAAATGTTCTACATTATGTTTTGGCTTATCTCCAGACGAAAAGGCATAATACACATAGCAAGTGAAAATAAAAATTAAATAATAATTCTCACCTCATTCCTCAACTCTTCAGCCTTCCCATCAACTCACCGTCCGGCCCCTCATTCTTCTTCTTTTCACATTCCCTTGTAGCGCTCATACTCTTTGGTCCCTTCACTCCAGGCTGTGGCTTCCTGCTCAATTAAGCCTTTGATTTCACGGTGCGCCATGCCATCACTGGGGCTACGCATGTTGTAACGTCATGACATCATTCACAATATACAGTAGTATTCAAAAACATGAGTTAATCACAAAAAGTTTATACTAGTTTTTATTTCCATGCATTGGGAACATTGCACACTGTTTTCTAATTCAAAACATGAAGAGAAATGTATATAATGTTTAACTATTTTACAGAAAATAACAAAAAATGAACATTTGGCTGCTCAAAAAAATAGCATTGTCTGCATTTGTCTCTACAAACTCACAATATGTACTATTTTTTGAGGGTTTAGTGTTTCTGTGAATCACTAACCTAATATTTAGTTGCATACCCACCATTTTTAGAACTGCTTCACATCTATGTTGTATAGAGTCAAACAACTTCTGGCACCTGTCACCTGTTTTTCCAGCCCAGGATGCTGGGACTACATCCCACAATTTTTTGACATTTGCTGGCTTTGCCTCAGAAATGGAATTTTTAATGTCACACCACAAATGTTCTATCAGATTAAAGTTCGGGGATTGGGCGGGGCTCTCCATAGCCTCAATATTGTTGGACAGGAATCAGGATATTTCTTGTTTACCGGTGTGTTTTAGGATAGTTGTCTTGTGGAAACACCTATTTCAAGGTCATCTCCTCTTCAGCGTAAGGCAACATGACCTCTTCAAGTATTTTAACCCCTTAAGCCCCGAGGGTGGTTTGCACGTTAATGACGGGCCAATTTTTACAATTTTGACCACTGTCCTTTTATGAGGTTATAACTCTGGAACGCTTCAACGGATCCCGGTGATTCTGACACTGTTTTCTCGAGAAATATTGTAATTCATGATAGTGGTAAAATTTATTTGATATTACCTGCGTTTATTTGTGAAAAAAACAGAAATTTGGCAAAAATTTTGAAAATTTCACAATTTTCCAAATTTGAAATTTTATGCCCTTAAATCACAGAGATATGTCACACAAAATACTTAAAAAGTAACATTTCCCACATGTCTACTTTACAGCAGCACAATTTTGGAAGCAATTTTTTTTTGTTAGGGAGTTATAAGGGTTAAAAGTTGACCAGCAATTTCTCATTTTTACAACACCATTTTTTTAGGGACCACATCACATTTGAAGTCATTTTGAGGGGTCTATATGATAGAAAATAACAAAGTGTGACACCATGCTAAAAACTGCACCCCTCAAGGTGCTCAAACCCACATTCAAGAAGTTTATTAACCCTTCTGGTGCTTCACAGGAATTTTTGGAATGTTTAAAAAAAATGAACATTTAATTTTTTTCACAACAAATTTAATTCACCTCCAATTTGTTTTATTTTACCAAGGGTAACAGGAGAAAATGGACACTAAAAGTTGTTGTACAATTTGTCCTGAGTACCCCGATATCTCATATGTGGGGGTAAACCACTGTTTGGGCGCATGGCAGAGCTCGGAAGGGAAGGACTGCCATTTGACTTTTCAATGCAAACTTGGCAGGAATTGAGATTGTTGCTTTTGGAGAGCCACCAATGTGCCTAAACATTGAAACCCCCATAAGTGATACCATTTTGGAAAGTAGACCCCCTAGGGAACTTTTCTAGATGTGTGGTGAGCACTTTGACCCAAAAAGTGCTTCACAGAAGTTTATAATGTAGAGCCGTAAAAATAAAAAATAATATTTTTTCACAAAAATGAAATTTTCACCCCCAATTTTTTATTTTCCCAAGGTTACCAGAAGAAATCTTATCCCAAATGTTGTTGTGAAATTTGTCCTAGGTACGCTGATACCCCATATGTGGGGGTAAACCACTGTTTGGGTGCATGGCAGAGCTTGGAAGGGAATGAGCGCCGTTTTACTTTTCAATGCAAAATTGGCTGGAATTGAGATGGGACGCCATGTTGCGTTGGGGAGCCCCTGATGTGCCTAAACATTGAAACCCCCCACAAGTGACACAATTTTAGAGAGCAGACCCGCTAAGGAACTTATCTAGATGTGTGGTGAGCACTTTGACACACCAAGTGCTTCGCAGAAGTTTATATAGTAAACCCGCAAAAATAAAATATATTTTTTCACAATAATGAATGTTCACCCCCAATTTTTTATTTTGCCAAGGTTACCAGAAGAAATTGTGCCCCAAAAGTTGTGCAATTTGTCCTAAGTACGCTGATAACCCATATGTGGGGTAAACCACTGTTTGGGTGCATGGTAGAGCTCGGAAGGGAAGGAGCGCCGTTTTACTTTTCAATGCCAAATTGGCTGGAATTAAGATGGGACGCCATGTTGCATTTGGAGAGCCCCTGATGTGCCTAAACATTGAAACCCCCCACAAATGACACCATTTTGGACAGTAGACCCCCTAAGGATCCTATCTAGATGTGTTGCGAGAGCTTTGAAACCAAAAGTGTTTCACTACAGTTAATGACACAGAGCTGTGAAAATAAAAAATCTTTTTACGTATTTCCACAAAAATAATTTTTTAGCCCTTAGTTTTGTATTTTCCCAAGGGTAACAGGAGAAATCGGACTCCAAAAGTTGTGCAATTTGTCCTGAGTACGCTGATACCCCATATGGGAGGTAACCACCATTTGGGCGCATGGCAGAGCTCGGAAGGGAAGGAGTGCCATTTTTAATGCAGACTTAGATGGAATGGTCTGCAGGCATCACATTGCGTTTGCAGAGCCCCTAATGTACCTAAACAGTAGAAACCCCCCACAAGTGACCCCATATTGGAAACTAGATCCCCCACGGAACTTATCTAAATGTGTTGTGAGAACTTTCAACCCCCAAGTATTCTACTACAGTTTATAACGCAGAGCCGTGAAAATAAAAAAAAAAATTTTTCCTACAAAAATGTTTTTTAGCCCCCCAAATTTTTATTTTCCCAAGAGTAACAAAAGAAATTGGACCCCAAAAGTTGTTGTCCAATTTGTCCTGAGTACGCTGATACCCGGGGGGAACCACCGTTTGGGCGCATGGCAGAGCTCGGAAGGAAAGGAGCGCTATTTGGATTGCAGACTTAGATGGATTGGTCTGCAGGCATCACATTGCTTTTGCAGAGCCCCTGATGTACCTAAACAGTAGAAATCCCCCACAAGTGACCCCATATTGGAACCTAGACACCCCAAGGAACTTATCTAGATGTGTTTTGAGAACTTTGAACCCCCAAGTATTTCACTACAGTTTATAACGCAGAGCTGTGAAAATAAAAAATCATTTTTTTCCTACAAAAATGTTTTTTTAGCCCCCCAAATTTTTATTTTCCCAAGGTTAAGAAGAGAAATTGGATGCTGTTGTCCAATTTGTCCTAAGTACGCTGATACCCCATATGTTGGGGTAAATTTTGGCTGAAGTATTAGAGCGCCGTTTGTGCTCGAAACACGTCCAGTGACTACATGATAGCTTCCATCCAAATGATGTAATTTTTCGCTTGTCAGCAGTTTTCAAAATTTTAATATGTTTAAATACATTTTTGATACTTTTTATTCCTGGAGCTGGATTTTTCTTTCCATGTACACAAGTTTGAACGTTAGACAGAGATGTTTTTTCCTTGCTTGGACATTATGTGGACTACAGACGAATGTTTCTATTGGGTGAGCTGAAAAGTTTTTCTGTTTTTCTAATATAATTTATACCAAAAACAGTGATTAATGTGGTTAGTCATATTGGACTGCTATTATTTTGAACACTACTGTACACAGCAACAGCATGATGAAAGAAGTCACAGCTTGGAGTTAAGCTACTGAAAAGGATTTGTGAATGGTGAAACTTTTTATTCATTAAAGCAGTTTACCAACAACATTATGTCCCATTTCATTAACAGTTATTCATTTTTCTCACGCATTGCCTACCCCCCTTTAATACTAAACATCAAATTGCATTGGAGGGATGAAAACAATTGTGAAACATTATCAGTTGTCCACAGTAGCCATAATACAAATAACAGTGGCCCTGATTCCTCAAGATGGGGGGCATGTTGGAATCAGAAGTGTCTGATTTATTCAGTGGCACACAGCTTAACGAATCACACTCAACTTAGAATTGGTGTACCACTCACCAGAAATCTTACTTTAGTTATGGACTAGGTTAAATTTTTTGACACGGCAGAAATTACAGCTTGTCATTTTGGCAGAGATGGACAAAACTGGTGTAAACATGTCAAAAGTTGCAAATTTTTTGTGAAACTCTTGATTGCAGCAAACTTTAGTGACTTTTCAAAGTGCCAGATTTCTTTGATGGATTTACGTCATTACGCCAAGTCCTACAACAATTTGAACCACTTGGAAAAAATACTTGTACTTCTTAGATCGCCATCCCTCCAGCCTTCATAGACCTTTAAAGATTTAACAGATTTATCCTAGACTGTTCACTGCAGTTCAGGCCTCTAAATTAAATTTGAAAAATTTACATATATGATCAAGTAGCTATAGTGGATTATTTAAAATTGCGGACAAAATTGAGCACTGTTTCATTAGCACCACATGCCAGGCCATATGGATTCACAGCTTAGATTCAATCTTAATTTCGTTTTAGCTTCACATAAGTAGATGTTCATAACGTTAAATACTTTTTTTTTTAAGAAGCATTGCTGAAGAAAAATGCAACAACATGTAAGATGAAGAATTTTGCACAGGAAGAAAACATGTCCTAAGACGACAGTATTTCCAATTGCAATACTCTAGAAGGTATATCTTCTGTATATTCTTTCAACTTCACTAGGAGACATTGCTTTTTTTAATTTCAGGAAAAGCTTTGCGTCAGGGTGATAAATTCCAAGATAAAACCAATCCTTAAGCTGTCACCAACGTGTCTATAATATTCAGCAGCTATTTATATAGAGCTGACAGCAACTTTCAGAAATAGCAATGGTAGCGTAAATAAAGATGTTTGAGACGTAATGCCTGAAATATACTGTAGCATCAATTTTCATGTAATAGATATTAAAAATGTTCATGTCCTCACCTAGTTCAGGAGGACCACAATGCATTTATGTTAATAAGAAACAATAAATGTCATAACAGATATATTGAAATCAAGCTCTCATCTAGAAAATGATTCATACTTTAGATATATACAACAGTGCTTTGGGAACCTTTCAGAATTTGCCATAATTCTGCACAAATTTTACCTAAATCTACATCACATTTTCTCACAAGTCATTAGAGAAGATACAGACAGCCAAATGCAACAAATGCGTGAAAAATATTAAGCTTTATAATTTTTTTCCAAGGCAGAAATGGTGATATTCACCGCTCCATATAATTAATCCTTTTTTTACCATCAAATTAAAAACAGAACAGAGCAGAATATGGAGTTTTCCTTTATAATTTTTTAAACTTATTTTCTACTTGAGGGTTTCTGGTGTTGAGAACCTACATTTCATTGATGGTGTCATGAATTCAAAGATGTACTGCTCTACATTGAAAAAGACGTTGCTATCATCACTCCGTGCCCTTGGTAGATGTGAACTTTAAGGGTATGTGCACACCTTGCGGATTTCCTTCAGATCTGCAGCGTTTTTTTCCGTGCAGAAACGATGCAGATCTGCAAGTGATTTACTGCACAATGTAAATCAATGGCAAAAAAAAAGTGCTGCACGGATAATGCAGCAGATTAAAAAAAGGACCATGTCACTTCTTTTGTGCAGATCTGCTGCGTTTCTGCACCCATTCCATAATAGAAATCTGCAGGGGTAAAAAAAGGAAGAAACCTGCACAAAAATCTGCAACCTGTGCACTAACCAAAAAAAGCGCAGATTTTGACCTGCGTTTTCTGTCAAGAAATGCAAAATCTGCACAGAAAATTCCACAGTCAATTCTGCAACGTGCGCAAATAGCCTTAAAGTATGCCGAAAATCCAAAGAATAAATATTTAGTTTAATAATAGATGGGTCATTATATCAACTCTGTATTGTTTACTTGAATATATCTAATCTTTGATAATTCCCCAAAGTAAAAAAGTCCATGTAGGTTAGGTCTGGTGACTAGTGATGGGCGAACCCCCCGATGATCGGGATCGGCGAGTTCGCCCAAATTTTTTTGTAAAGTTCGAGTTTGGGGCTGGAGATGACACGAACTTGCGTCCGAACCCCGAGCTTGGACTTTACAGATATGGGATGAGGTTTGGGGGGGGGGCTGTTATACAAAGAATAAAATTAATAATAAACATTATAATTATACATACCTGTCTAGCGGTGCATCCTCCCATCCCACTGTCTCCCAGCCGCATCTGCTTCCAGGGCCACTCATTAACTTCCGGCGGTATTCACTGCATTCGACAGTCTTCTGCTTTTTCAGGCAGTGTTTGTGCAGTGACGACATTAATGAGCGGCTCCGGAAGCAGATGCGGCCTGGAGACAGCGGGATGGGAGGAGGCAAAGCTGGACAGGTAAGTATAATTATTATGTTTATTATTAATTTTATTCTTTTACAGGCCCTGAACCCGAACTTGTCCCTAACTTGTCCAATGGAAACCCGTGTTCGGGACCTTGTGACCGAACACTATGTATTTGGTACAGGTCAAGAACTTTACAGTTTCCATTCACCCATCCCTACTGGTGACATTTGAAGCTATTCAATCAATCCTTGTCTATCTATCCACTATAATACAAAATAACATGTGTGAAGGAACAAATTATGAAAGATTCTCCATTTTGTGCTTTGACTCCATTTTGTTGGTTAAAGATAAATTCTGTTATTTACTTAGGTAGAAGGTTACAGCTGCTATGAACTAACTGTCCTGTTTCTCACGAAGATAACATTTTGTTATTCAGCTAGTCTATGGTTCATAATTGGTATAAAGACCTTGAGTATTCTAACTCAAGTAAGCCAGATAAGATACTCGTGGGGGTATCGTTATACAAGACTGAGGCATCTGTTAATATGTTTTTCTATGCCAAAAAGACATGACCATATCTGTAGTTTCCATTTTTCCTGTATCCTCATGGGTTAAGTTTTTCCTGTATTCTTATAGGTTAAGAACTGTGAGCGTATTCTTATGCTCATTGGTTGAAGTATAATTTCTATGACTATGAAAACTCATACACAATAAACGAGGGTCCAGAGATCTGCTCGATCCCCCACACAGAGGCACGAGTCTCCGTCTGGTCATTTTCAGTTGCCGGCAACACCCTGTAGATTAATCTGGAAATCACTGAGTCAACCGTGAAGGATCACTTTAGATCCTCCCTCAACAGCTTGGCGCCCAACGTGGGGCCCCAACCAGGAACGCCTCTGCCCCCCGGAGGACAACCAGACAAAGGACCCTCGGAGAGGACACGGGCACTGGAAAATTGGGACTGATCATCCCCCACAACAACCACGGTAAGTTGGCAGTTATACTGTCCAGACTGACCGTTTGGTGTGGTTTTCCTTTCCTGTGTTTGTTGCTGCAAAGAGGATCTGAAGTTTGTCCCCGATGGTGGGTGATTTTTGGGTGAAATCATATACAGGTGTAGTTCCGTTGGGAGCCCAGTGCTCGAACCGTACCTCATAAGGGACGGACACCCTGGATTGACCAGTGATGTAATTCTCTTTATTGTCAAAATATCCTGAATTCCTGATCATTGTTAGAATCAGGCGCGGTGAGGTGATCGAAGATTGGGTAGGATACGTAACTCAGGAATATATAGAAGTATACAGTATATATATCCAGAGGTATTCGGAGGGAATGTCTAAGACGCCCTCCTCCTTTCACTGAGTACCGTGTTTTTGGGTTGTCCCAGCGGGGGACAGAGAGACCCAGTGGAACAAACCGTAAAGGCCTTTCGGTATTGTGCACAACTAAGTAAGGATATTTAGCTCTAAAGGAGAATCATGTTTCCATGGAAGTAAGAGAAGACTTTGACATTGTGTGTTGAATCTGATACTGTTAGCCCAAAGATGAGGAAAATATTCTCAATCATTGGTTTTTCTAAGGTGTTCTGGGATATGAATTGTGTGATGAAGGTTTTGTAGAAATTAATTAAGTCTGAGAACTGCTGTATTCTGTTTCTGTGTATAGATTTCCAAAATATCCGATGGGAGGGGGTCAAACAGCTGCGCTATTGCTTTCTTTTGTGTTGAGGAATGCTGTGATGTTCTTATCTGTTCCGTGTTTCTGGTATGGAGGGGGCGAGTCGCTGCATCCTCTCCTTGTGTAGTAAGAATTATTGTAAGTTTAAAGTAAAATATGGTGTCTTGTTTTAGAAGGAACTTGTATGATAGTTTGGTTATTAGTGTAATTAAAAGATTGGTAAAAGATTTATCTGCTTCAAGTTGAGTGGTTGATATATAGCAAATTAAGGATTAACAGAGAAAGTGAATTCGGATTTGTTTTTGTTACGTTGAAAAAGGGAAGCTGTCTACTACTATGACAAAGACTGAGAAAGTGGCTGAATGTTTTGTGGTGCAGGAAGGAATTGAGAAAGTGATTGAGGGTAATGTGTTAGAAAGACAAATAATTAAAAAATAATAATCTGAAACAGGGGGGCTCCCTGTTAGAGGATATGGTCCCTCCCCAGGAAATCAAGCCTCTCCTCCCGACTGTAAGCTCCGTGCCCCTCAATCCCAAAGCACCAATATATTCTGGGTTGCCAAAACTCAGTGCGCCCCCACCCTATGATCCTGTCGGGTGGATTTGTGATGTATGCGGAGTTACTAATTCTCAGTGGAGACAGGTCTGTTACAATTGTGGAGTGAGGAGACCCGGGGTCGTAGTCCCCACCTTTCCCTTGCTAAACGCTGACGGCACTTATTATCAGCCACCGCCAGCACCAGTCCCTGGTATGCTTAGTATTGCTAGTGGTTATGAGTATCCACCCCCTCCTACTTTAGTTACCCGATTCAAAAATATCCCCCATGGCCTCCTATAGACAAATAGCAGCGAATCGAGAGATTTATTCCACTCCCTGGAGAGATCTGTTACACTTACTCCATGTGAAGGCTGGGGAGGGGTATTTTCAAATTATTGAGGGGGAACCTATAAGAGTGATGTTGATTTCTGTAATGCTTTAAAGGTTTGAGCACAAGATAGACGAGCGGACCACGCTACCTCCCTCACAGATGTCACACAGGACAAGGGGGAGACTGCCGAGAAGTTCTATGGGCGTCTTATGGTAGTAATTAAAGATTTGGGGTTTTCACTGTATAATAGAGCCCATTCACACCTTTTTGCAGTAGCTTTGATGTCCGGCCTTAAATCTGAATTGAAAGAGGCAATAATGTCAATGAGACCCGATACTGAGACTTCCATTATGGACGATGCATTGAAAAAAAAAAAGTAGTACAAAGTTTACAGAAGAACTTAACCCATTCTGTATCAGCAGCTGCGCTCTCAGCCCCCCCCCCCCACAGCTGCAAGGACACAGCTCCCAGCTGGTTCCTTATCAGTGGCCCAAGCAGAAGACTTCAGCTCCAGCCCCCCTCCCTTACTCAAATCCAGTCTCATACTCCAATATCCATTTTAACCCTGTGTCTGGAAATCTCCCTCGCCATGTTAATTCTCAGACCAAGACAAGACAGATGGACTTGTAAACATTGCGGTCAGACAAACCCAGACTGTGATAGTGTAGTGATATAAGAAGCTGACACAGGATTGTGGTTAGTGGGGACATTAACTTTTGGGAGTAAGCTGACAGTAATCCTTTTGGGAAGGAGCTGTAGACCAGCATGTCATGTCACCCCCAACCGGTCATCATGTCACCCCCACCACCAGAGAACCAACCATATCAGGTAGTGTAAGACAGATACAGGAGTATTATCCCTGGAAGCCCTCTGACTAGCTAGCTATGATAAAATAATTGGCTGACCCTGAGAACAAACCTTTCCCATTTTACAGACAAAGATAATATGATGGACGTATAAGTGCACCTGAGCAGACCTAGAGAGTTGGTGAGCCAAGATGATGGTCAGATGGTCCTTACGTTATATAACCCCTATGCAGATGAATATAATGAGATGTGTATCCTACACGCCCTTTCCCAATCAGTTTGCAAAAAAAATATGGGCGAGTGTCTTTAACCCTGTCAGTTAGAATATGCCTATGTCACGTTGCTTCAGTATGTGGATAATCTTTTGTTGTGTGCACAGACAGAGCAGGAAGCCATTGTTGCCACTGTTAGTTTTTGCAAGTATCTGGCAGATCTGAACTGTCGGGTTTCGGCCCCGAAACTTCGGTTCTGCCTTGGTCAAGTGATATTTTTGGGTCACTGTCTCCTTCAGGGTGCCAGACACCTCACAGAAGAAAGAAAAATAGACGTCAGCTCCCTTCCATTTCCAAAAGATGAGACTGCGCTCCTGCATTTTCTTGGACTATGTACTTATTGTTGTCAGTGAATACCGGATGCATCCCGCATAATGCTACCTCTCTACAATGCCCTGAAAGACGGTTCCAGATATGGTGATGATTTTGGCAGATTCCACACCGGATAAGCTGTTACTACGGAAGACACTGTAGTGCACGGAGCTGCACTCCCTCCCTCACTGTCAGCACTAGAAACAGAACTTCAGGATCTGTCTACTACATGTACTTTGGCCAAAGACAGGCGGGCTAATATACACGGACTCACAGTATGCATTTGGTATTGCTCATGATTTCGGAGCCCTATGGGCCAATCGAGGATTTGTTACTACCGCCGGGACTCAGTGAAGAATGTTGAAGCTGTTAAAACCCTTATGGACTCAATCGAATTACCTACCCTGGTGGCCATTATCAAAGTTAAGGAGCATGGTACTATGGAACAGTCCACAGACTGGTGGTAACGCCTTTGCGGATATGCAAGCAAAAGCCGCTGCTCTTCTGCCCGTTGAACAGACCATACCAGCTATGGTGACCACACGCTCTCAGCGTAAACAGTTACAAGAAACACTGACTCTACAGGAACCTGATGATCTACGACAGACTGAGGTTTTCTGCCGGAACCCGCGAGACCGCTTAATGACGATGCAGAGAATGTCTCCAAAGGAAGAAGTGAAGCAGTGGAAGCTGATGGAGCACGTATGGACAATGGTCTCTGGAAAAAGGACCAACTTGTGTGTCTCCCTAAGCGGATATACCCTGCTATTGCCACGTGGGCGCATGGGCCCACACATCGAGGTATCTGTCAGACCTGCAATCCCAGTCAACTTCAACGTGTAACCCCGAAGCACCTTGCTAAGCCCGACTATCGTTTACAAAGGCTCCAGGTGGACCACATCACGTTGCCTAAGTCTGGAAGGTATGAATATTGTCTGGTAGTTGTCGATATGTTCTCCAGTTGGCCAGAAGCATTCCCCGTTACCAACGTGACTGCAAAGACCACAGCAAAGAAACTGGTGATGGAAGTTATATGCAGATATGGTGTTCCAGAAGTTGTTGAAAGTGACCAAGACCCGGACTTTCCTTCTCATGTGTATCAGGAGGTTCTGACAATGCTTGGATCCACTGTAGCCCTCCATACTCCATACCATCCACAATCCAGTGGGAAAGTTAAGAGGCTGAACGGCACATTGAAGGGACAATTGACCAAAATGATGCAGGAGACTATGGCTCCATGGCCAGGGCTCTTATACATTCGTACTACCCCTATTGCAAAACATGGCCTGTCCCCATATGAGATATTGTTTGGTGCTAGGTTCTCAGTTGCAAATTTCCAGTCTCAGTAGTTATCAGAAGAAACTGACCGTGCTGTTCAATATGTTATTCAGTTTAGTAAAAATGTTGCTAACACCCATGTTTTAGTTTCTTCTTCCCTTCCAGATTCAGCAGAAACCGACACTTGTCACAATTTGAAGCCTGGTGGTTTTATGGTCGTGAAAAGCTATGTCAGAAAACACGGACTAGAACCCTTGTATGATGGTCCCTACCAAGTCCTCCTCATTATTCCTATGTCAGTAAAGCTGGAAGGAAGGCCGCCATGGATCCACGTATCGCACTGCAAGCTGGTCAAACAGACTAGTGGCAAATAAGGGGACATGATGTTTTGGTTTTTCGTCTTTCCATATAATAATATTGATAACCGAATGGGACAGCCTAAATTCTCCAACATCCTTGAATAATAAGTTTGTACAATATCATGAAAGATTAGTAGTACAAATGGGTATAGCCAATAAAATTGTCAGTTATACAAATGTGGGATAAATTGGTTAGGGCCACAGATTATCCAGATGATCAAATTTGGGATATATTGGATATAATTAATACCACTGCCTGTGTTATGAATCTGTTGAAGGGTTTAAAGCCCACTGATTGCTCAGATTATGTCCCACTAATTCATGAAGCACCTAAACTAAAGGTCCCAGGGGGGATAACCGTATTAGCTCATAATTATACCTGCTATAATTCCCACGACACTACAGGTACACCAGTAGGGGTCTTCGAGACAGGTTTCTGTAAAGAGAACAGTTCCCTGGATACTGACTTGCTAGCTAATCATACACAGTATACAGTTAGGGCCAGAAATATTTGGACAGTGACACAAGTTTTGTTATTGTAGCTGTTTACAAAAACATGTTCAGAAATACAATTATATATATAATATGGGCTGAAAGTGCACACTCCCAGCTGCAATATGATAGTTTCCACATCCAAATTGGAGAAAGGGTTTAGGAATCATAGCTCTGTAATGCATAGCGTCCTCTTTTTCAAGGGACCAAAAGTAATTGGACAATGGACTCTAAGGGCTGCAATTAACTCTGAAGGCGTCTCCCTCATTAACCTGTAATCAATGAAGTATTTAAAAGGTCAGGGGTGGATTCCAGGTGTGTGGTTTTGCATTTGGAAGCTGTTGCTGTGAGCAGACAACATGCGGTCAAAGGAACTCTCAATTGAGGTGAAGCAGAACATCCTGAGGCTGAAAAAAAAGAAAAAATCCATCAGAGAGATAGCAGACATGCTTGGAGTAGCAAAATCAACAGTTGGGTACATTCTGAGAAAAAAGGAATTGACTGGTGAGCTTGGGAACTCAAAAAGGCCTGGGCGTCCACGGATGACAACAGTGGTGGATGATCGCCGCATACATAATTTGGTGAAGAAGAACCCGTTCACAACATCAACTGAAGTCCAGAACACTCTCAGTGAAGTAGGTGTATCTGTCTCTAAGTCAACAGTAAAGAGAAGACTCCATGACAGTAAATACAAAGGGTTCACATCTAGATGCAAACCATTCATCAATACCAAAAATAGACAGGCCAGAGTTAAATTTGCAGAAAAACACCTCAAGAAGCCAGCTCAGTTCTGGAAAAGTATTCTATGGACAGATGAGACAAAGATCAACCTGTACCAGAATGATGGGAAGAAAAAAGTTTGGAGAAGAAAGGGAACGGCACATGATCCAAGGCACACCACATCCTCTGTAAAACATGGTGGAGGCAACGTGATGGCATGGGCATGCATGGCTTTCAATGGCACTGGGTCACTTGTGTTTATTGATGACATAAGAGCAGACAAGAGTAGCCAGATGAATTCTGAAGTGTACCGGGATATACTTTCAGCCCAGATTCAGCCAAATGCTGCAAAGTTGATTGGACGGCGCTTCATAGTACAGATGGACAATGACCCCAAGCATACAGCCAAAGCTACCCAGGAGTTCATGAGTGCCAAAAAGTGGAACATTCTGCAATGGCCAAGTCAATCTCCAGATCTAAACCCAATTGAGCATGCATTTCACTTGCTCAAATCCAGACTTAAGATGGAAAGACCCACAAACAAGCAAGACCTGAAGGCTGCGGCTGTAAAGGCCTGGCAAAGCATTAAGAAGGAGGAAACCCAGCGTTTAGTGATGTCCATGGGTTCCAGACTTAAGGCAGTGATTGCCTCCAAAGGATTTGCAACAAAATATTGAAAATAAAAATATTTTGTTTGGGTTATGTTTATTTGTCCAATTACTTTTGACCTCCTAAAATGTGGAGTGTTTGTAAAGAAATGTGTACAATTCCTACATTTTCTATCAGATATTTTTGTTCAACCCTTCAAATTAAACGTTACAATCTGCACTTGAATTCTGTTGTAGAGGTTTCATTTCAAATCCAATGTGGTGGCATGCAGAGCCCAACTCGCGAAAATTGTGTCACTGTCCAAATATTTCTGGCCCTAACTGTATGTACGACATTTATTGGTTATGTGGAGATGGTAAGCTCCGTCCTAGGTTGCCTAATGCCTGGACAGGTCAATGTACCCTTGTTAAACTAGCTATGCAGTTCAAGATTTTACCTTGGGATCCGGAGACACCTGATGAATATACCAGAAAGAGGAGAAGTCTCGATCAGCTCCATATGAGTTATGAAGAAAATCCATTGATATATGTCGATGGCATTGGAGTGCCAAGGAGGGTGCCTGACGAATTTAAAGCCCAGAACTAGATCTATGCTAGCTTTGCTTCTATAATCCCACAGGTGCAGATTAATAAAAATGTTGATTGGATCAATTATATATATTACAGTGAACAAAGGTTTGTCAATTTTACCTGTGATGCTTTCCAAGGTATAGTTGAGGAGTTGAGCCCTAACACTAGAATGACCCTCCAAAACCGACTAGCCCTTGATATGATCTTAGCTGAGAAAGGAGGCATCTGTGGGATGGTGGGAGAGGAATGTTGTACCTATATCCCTCAGAACTCTGGGGTAAATGGAAAGACCATGATAGCCCTTAAAAAGATAAATGGGTTAGCAGCAGAATTAAAAACTAATGTTGGAGTAGACACATCTTTCTTTTCCGGCTGGTTGGGTGGGCTCAAAGGATTCTTTCAACAAGCTTGTCTGGTACTGATTGCCCTTCTTGTAGTTGGATCGATAATCCTCTGTTGTGTTATTCCCCTGTATAAAAAGGTTATCACTGAGGCAACTCCGACTGGCACCTTCCTCAACCAAGAAGTAGACTTACCAGAGTATGATGGCACTGATCCAGGGGAGATCCCCAAGTACGTCCCCCTCAAGAAGATAGACAAAACCCTTTACTCTCAGATGATGCTAAGATATTTAGTTTAGGGACAGCGGGAGAACTCCATGTGAAGCTAGTGAAGGGTTCAGCTGCCTGGAGGCCTCTCACAAGGGGAGATCTTCTGAGGTGTCTGGATGAAGAAATCCACCTCCCCTTTCCTGTTGTGAATTCTGTGGCAGAGCTCCCTCCTGTGGTCACAAGTGGTACTTCGGCTGATTCTCTCTGGGAGCTTCCGTTTGTGGAGGAAACTGGTACTGCTGCTTCTGACTTTCCTCCCTCAGGTGATCTGGTGAGGTCGTTAGGTGCTTCTCTACTTAACCCCACCTAATGCTTTGATTCATGCTTCCTGTCAATGTTCCAGTGTTGGACTTGTGTTTCTCTGGATCATTCCTGTGGCCTGCTGCTCTGCATAGCTAAGTGCTTCTTTGCTATTTGTTGCTATTTTTCTGTCCAGCTTGTCTATTTGTTTTGCTGGAAGCTCTGGGACCAAAGGGTGTACCTCCGTGCCGTTAGTTCGGTACGGAGGGTCTTTTTGCCCCTTTGCGTGGTTTTCTTTAGGGTTTTGTGTAGATCGCAAAGTTATCTTTCCTATCCTCGTTCTGTCTAGAATATCGGGCCTCGCTTTGCTGAATCTATTTCATCCCTACGTTTGTCTTTTCATCTTACTCACAGTCATTATATGTGGGGGGCTGCCTTTTCCTTTGGGGTATTTCTCTGAGGCAAGGTAGGCTTATTTTTCTATCTTCAGGCTAGTTAGTTTCTCAGGCTGTGCCGAGTTGCATAGGGAGCGTTAGGCGCAATCCACGGCTGCCTCTAGTTGTGTTTGGAGAGGATCAGGGATTGCAGTCTGCAGAGTTCCCACGTCTCAGAGCTCGTTCTGTTATTTTGGGTTATTGTCAGATCACTGTATGTGCTCTGACCTCCATGTCCATTGTGATACTGAATTGCCATTCATAACAGTACAGGAAGCCCAAAGTACTAATGATTCTCAATAGAGGGAAAAAAGAAGTTCTGAGACCATTTTTTTTTCTTGGCATTGTGTTTTGTCTTTTTTTTCCCCTAGACATTTGGGTGGTTCAGTACACAGGTGTAGCGATGGACATTAGAAGTCTGTCTTCATTTGTGGATCAGCTCTCGGCAAGAGTACAAAAGATTCAAGACACTATTGATCAGAAATCTATGTTACAACCAAGAATTCCTATTCCTGATTTGTTTTTTGGAGATAGAACTAAGTTTCTGAGTTTCAAAAATAATTGTAACTTATGTTAGGGGTCGAGTTCCCGCTTCTGCACAGGGGGAATCTCGAGCCACTTCCGCTGCGGTCTCCCATTCTTGTCCAGCCGCAGTGGAGCCTGCTCAGCAAGGACGTCGGTCCCAGCGTCTTGCTCATTCTCACTCTGTTCTGAGAGTTAGTGCTGCTTCTCCA
Source organism: Ranitomeya imitator (assembly GCF_032444005.1). Taxonomy (NCBI): domain Eukaryota; kingdom Metazoa; phylum Chordata; class Amphibia; order Anura; family Dendrobatidae; genus Ranitomeya; species Ranitomeya imitator. Next base: position 409,161,580 of record NC_091282.1, on the reverse strand, counting down.
GTCTCTGCCATTAAAGTCAGTGCTGGTCAGCAGCGAGCGGACTTCTCTGGGACTAAGTCCTTGTCTGCATGTACTGAGCATGCCCAGCGTAAGGTCTCCCGTTGGAGATCGAGGGTCATGTGCTCAGGCGCTGCAGCACATTCCATTGGTCCTCTTGACAGGTCCTAGAAGGGCAAAAGTGCTGTGGCCACTTCCTGTGCTGCTGCTATATAAACTGCGCATGACCGCACGGCCATGCGCTAGTATTGTCTTACAATTGCTTATGTGTGTATGTTGTGAGTGCAAGTCGTCCTTGGAAACCCCTACCCTATTGAATGTCTGTTCGCGGAAGGTGTATGGCTGCTATCTAGCGCCCGACTTAGCCTACAGCACTAAACACACATCACAGCGTCCTGTAGCTGTGCCTGCCAGTACGGCGCCGTGCGCCTGCCTTGCGCTTTCCATACCCGAGTCTGGGTGGTTAGTGGCGTCCGTTAGTGCGGCATCGCTCGCACTCTTGTGCACTTAGATTTCTTAAGGTTCTCTACACACCCAGTTGCGGTGTTACGCCAGCAAGGGTCTAATCGGGCTCCAATCCCTTCTGGGGTTAAGTCCGCTGACCACTTGCTCGCGCACTAGTGCGGTACTGCGGTCCTGTGAATTAACAGGATCGCTTTCTTCACGCTGGGTGAGGTCTAACCCACGCGTGTATACTTTAGTGTACCGCCATATTGTCTGCAAATTGCTAGCAGCAGGTTCTCACCTGCACGGTGGACCCCGGACTGCGAACGCACCTTTATCATCTGTCTTGGTGCGTTCCGCCAGTCCTAACAGAATACTAGCGCCAGGGTCTGGCTAGTAAAAATGGCGGACGACCAGCGTTTACAGCGGTACATCCAGCAGCTGGAGGGAAGGTTGGCGGCTCTTGAGCGTACAACCTCAGCTGTGGATGTCACTGCTGTAGCTGTGCAGGCTGCAAGTGTAGCCGCAGCCAGTTTGTCCACTGCCACCCCTGCTCCGACTTTATCCCGTCTCCCACTACCTGACAAGTTTGCTGGCGACAGCAAACATTGTCGTGGATTCGTGAGTCAGTGCTCTATACATCTTGAGCTCCTGGCGTCACGTTTTCCTACGGAGCGGGCGAGAGTGGGATTTATCCTATCTCTCTTGTCGGGCAGGGCGTTGGAGTGGGCAACGCCACTCTGGGAGCGAGATGATCGTGTGGTACAGAGTGCTCCTCTCTTCTTGGACACTCTGAAGCAGGTCTTTTTAGGGCCTCGGGTTACCCACGACACCGCACTCCAATTGTTGTCCATTACACAGGGTACCTCCGTGGTCAGCCAGTTTGCCATTCAGTTCCGGACTCTAGCTTCAGAGTTAGAGTGGCCAGACAAAGTTCTTATTCCGGTGTTCTGGAGGGGACTGGCAGACCACGTGAAAGACGCCTTGGCCACTAGGGAGATACCGGCCACACTGGAGGAACTTATTTCCGTGTCTACCCGCATCGACCTCCGTTTTCACGAGCGGAGGTTGGAGCGGACCCAGTGTAGGCAGAGGTTTCGGCTGGCTCCAACTTTCGCCAGACCTCTGGAATCTCCTGTCTTGGCGTCAGATTCTCATGAGGCCATGGAGGTTTCTCGAGCGGGACCTAAATCTCTAGCCGCTCGAGTACCCGTAGTTTGTAATAACTGTCGACAACATGGACATTACGCCAATAAATGTCCGCGGCGGTCGGGAAACGATCGCGTCTAGTGGCCATTGGGGGAGGTTCACTAGACACAGCAGCATTCTCCTCCAAACTGTCCTTTAAAGGGACAATCCTGTTAGGCTCCTCCACTCTTACAGTCGAGCTTTGTGTGGATTCAGGAGCAGAGGGAAGTTTCATGTCCTCTGCTTTTGCTACACGTCATGCTATACCACTGGTCATGCTCGCCAAACCAATAACGGTTAGAGTTGTGAATGGGGCAACACTCCCACTGCAAATCACGCACCAGACAGTCCCGTTATCGCTGTCCATGTCTCCTTCCCACCAGGAGATTATTTCCCTTCTTGTCCTTCCTGAGGGAATGGATGAGATTTTGCTGGGAATACCCTGGCTCCGTTTCCACTCGCCACATATTGAGTGGTCCTCAGGGAAAATATTGGGCTGGAGTAAGTCGTGTTTGGGCAGATGTGTGAGTGAGTGTGTACAGGTCTCTACTACCCAGGTACCCGCAGATCTCTCGTCGCTTCCCAGGTATTATTGGTGTTACGCAGACGTGTTCTCTAAAAAGGCTGCTGAGACTCTACCGCCCCATCGCCCTTACGACTGTCCTATCGACCTCTTGCCGGGAGCTGAACCTCCTAGGGGAAGGGTATATCCCCTCTCTCTCCCTGAGACGGAGGCTATGTCTCAATACATTCAGGAGAATTTAGCAAGAGGATTTATAAGGAAGTCAGTGTCTCCGGCAGGGGCGGGATTCTTCTTCGTGCAGAAGAAGAACGGAGAGTTACGTCCTTGCATCGATTACAGGGGTCTCAATGCTATCACTATTAAGAATAAATACCCGTTGCCCCTGATATCGGAGCTCTTTGACAGGTTAAGGGGAGCTAAAATATTCACCAAGTTAGATCTGCGGGGTGCCTACAATCTGATTCGTATCCGTGAGGGGGACGAGTGGAAGACGGCTTTCAATACCAGGGATGGGCACTATGAGTACCTGGTGATGCCTTTCGGGCTCTGTAATGCCCCAGCCGTTTTTCAGGACTTCGTCAACGATATCTTCCGGGATATGCTTTCTACCTCGGTCGTAGTCTATCTGGATGATATTCTCATCTTTTCTCCAGATATTGACTCCCACCGGAGAGATGTTGGCAGAGTCTTCGAACTCTTACGGGCAAATTCCTTGTATGCAAAGTTGGAGAAGTGTGTGTTTGAACAGGAGTCCTTGCTTTTCCTGGGCTATATTGTCTCGGCCCAGGGATTGGCTATGGATCCTGCCAAACTACAAGCAGTGATGGACTGGCAGGAACCCCATTCTCTTAAAGCGGTGCAGCGCTTTATGGGGTTCATAAATTACTATCGCCAGTTCATTCCCCACTTTTCAACTTTGGTAGCTCCCTTGGTATCCCTCACCAAGAAGGGAGCGAATCCCAAATTGTGGTCCGAAGGGGTCTCCAAGGCCTTCTCTTCTATAAAGACCCATTTTGCCAGCGCTCCTATCTTACATCGTCCCGATGTGGGTAAGCCATTCCTTTTGGAGGTGGATGCCTCATCCGTTGGTGCTGGAGCAGTCCTCTATCAAAAAGATGCTCAGGGTCGGAAGCATCCATGCTTCTTTTTCTCTAAGACCTTCACACCAGCGGAGAGAAATTACTCCATCGGGGATAGAGAGTTGTTGGCAATGAAGTTGGCCTTTTCAGAGTGGAGACATCTCTTGGAGGGTGCCCGATTCCCATTCCAGGTTTTCACGGATCACAAGAATTTGGTCTATTTACAAACAGCCCAGCGGCTGAATTCTCGTCAGGCCAGATGGTCCTTGTTTTTCTCCCGGTTCCACTTTACCCTACATTATCTCGCCGGGGAGAAGAACATTCGTGCCGACGCTCTCTCTCGCTCCTTCGTGTCAGCTGAGGAGGAGGAGGACGAGCCTCGGCTCATTGTCCCTTCGGAGAGTCTGAGAACTGTAGCTCCGGTTTCGCTGGAGTCTGTGCCCCCGGGCAAGACTTTTGTTCCCATCAATTTGCGTCCGGAGGTTCTCTCTTGGGCTCATTCATCCAGAGTGGGTGGACACTTTGGGGCTAAAAGGACCTCTGAGCTACTGGCGAGAACGTACTGGTGGCCACATATGGTTCGTGACGTCGGAGACTACGTTCGGGCATGTGTCTCTTGTGCCAAGAATAAGTCTTCCCGACAACGGCCAGCTGGTTTGTTATACCCTCTGCCGGTGGCAGACAGGCCCTGGGAGATGGTCGGGATGGATTTTGTTGTGGGTTTGCCCAAGTCTCATGGCTGTACCATTATTTGGGTAATCACCGACCATTTTTCTAAAATGGTGCATTTGGTGCCACTTCCCCGGTTACCTTCTGCACGGGCCTTGGCAGCGTTGTTTGTCAAACACATCTTTCGTCTTCACGGTATGCCAGACAAAATTGTCAGTGACCGAGGTCCCCAGTTTGCGTCTCGGTTCTGGAGAGAGCTCTGTCGTCTTCTCAGTATCGAGTTGAATCTCTCTTCGGCTTATCATCCCGAGACGAATGGGTTGGTAGAGAGAGCCAACCAGACCTTGGTCACATATCTGCGACATTTTGTTTCTGCTAAGCAGGATGACTGGGCATCTTTGCTACCGTGGGCGGAGTTTGCTATTAATAATGCTGTCGCTGATTCCACTGGACAGACTCCATTCCTCCTTAACTATGGTCAGCATCCGAGGGTACCTGTGCCCATGCCCGTGTCTTCCGCCGATTCCAGGGTGGCAGACTGGGCTGTGGAGGCACGGGACATTTGGGATCGCACTCAGGATGCCATTCAGGCTTCCAAGGAGAGAATGAGGTCCTCCGCCGATGCACATCGGCGCCCCGCTCCAACCTTTGCTCCTGGCGACTTAGTGTGGCTCTCCGCCCGTAACATCAGGCTGCGAGTTGAGTCCACCAAGTTTGCACCTCGCTACTTAGGTCCTTTTAAGGTCCTCGAACAGGTTAATCCTGTGGTTTACCGTCTGGCCCTTCCTCCACGCCTGGGTATCACCGACACCTTTCACGTGTCCCTCCTTAAGCCCGTCTATATGTCCCGGTTTTCTGAGTCATCTACTGAGACGTCGGGTTCGTCTACGGACGATTACGAGGTGAACGCGATCTTGGGGTACAAGGTGGTTCGTGGCAAAAAATTTTATTTAGTGGACTGGAGGGGTTACGGCCCTGAGGATAGATCCTGGGAGCCTGCTGAGCACATTCGGGCTCCGCAGCTCATTGCTGCCTTCGAACGTAGCGAGGCCCAAGGAGGGGGGGGCCCTAGGAGGGGGGGTAATGTTAGGGGTCGAGTTCCCGCTTCTGCACAGGGGGAATCTCGAGCCACTTCCGCTGCGGTCTCCCATTCTTGTCCAGCCGCAGTGGAGCCTGCTCAGCAAGGACGTCGGTCCCAGCGTCTTGCTCATTCTCACTCTGTTCTGAGAGTTAGTGCTGCTTCTCCAGTCTCTGCCATTAAAGTCAGTGCTGGTCAGCAGCGAGCGGACTTCTCTGGGACTAAGTCCTTGTCTGCATGTACTGAGCATGCCCAGCGTAAGGTCTCCCGTTGGAGATCGAGGGTCATGTGCTCAGGCGCTGCAGCACATTCCATTGGTCCTCTTGGCAGGTCCTAGAAGGGCAAAAGTGCTGTGGCCACTTCCTGTGCTGCTGCTATATAAACTGCGCATGACCGCACGGCCATGCGCTAGTATTGTCTTACAATTGCTTATGTGTGTATGTTGTGAGTGCAAGTCGTCCTTGGAAACCCCTACCCTATTGAATGTCTGTTCGCGGAAGGTGTATGGCTGCTATCTAGCGCCCGACTTAGCCTACAGCACTAAACACACATCACAGCGTCCTGTAGCTGTGCCTGCCAGTACGGCGCCGTGCGCCTGCCTTGCGCTTTCCATACCCGAGTCTGGGTGGTTAGTGGCGTCCGTTAGTGCGGCATCGCTCGCACTCTTGTGCACTTAGATTTCTTAAGGTTCTCTACACACCCAGTTGCGGTGTTACGCCAGCAAGGGTCTAATCGGGCTCCAATCCCTTCTGGGGTTAAGTCCGCTGACCACTTGCTCGCGCACTAGTGCGGTACTGCGGTCCTGTGAATTAACAGGATCGCTTTCTTCACGCTGGGTGAGGTCTAACCCACGCGTGTATACTTTAGTGTACCGCCATATTGTCTGCAAATTGCTAGCAGCAGGTTCTCACCTGCACGGTGGACCCCGGACTGCGAACGCACCTTTATCATCTGTCTTGGTGCGTTCCGCCAGTCCTAACAAGTTATTTCTGGCCTTGAAACCTCGTTCCTCTGGTGATCCAGTTCAACAGGTTTTGATTATTATTTCTTTTTTGCGCGGCGACCCTCAGGACTGGGCATTTTCTCTTGCGCCAGGAGATCCTGCATTAAGTAATATCAATGCGTTTTTCCTGGCGCTCGGATTGCTGTACGATGAGCCTAATTCAGTGGATCAGGCAGAAAAGAATTTGCTGGCTCTTTGTCAGGGTCAGGATGAGATAGACGTATATTGCCAGAAATTTAGAAAATGGTCAGTGCTCACTCAATGGAATGAATCTGCGCTGGCAGCTATGTTCAGAAAGGGTCTCTCTGAAGCCCTTAAGGATGTCATGGTGGGATTTCCTATGCCTGCTGGTTTGAATGAGTCTATGTCTTTGGCTATTCAGATCGGTCGACGCTTGCGTGAGCGTAAATCTGTGCACCATTTGGCGGTATTACCTGAGCTTAAACCTGAGCCTATGCAGTGCGATAGGACTTTGACCAGAGTTGAACGGCAAGAACACAGACGTCTGAATGGGCTGTGTTTCTACTGTGGTGATTCCACTCATGCTATCTCTGATTGTCCTAAGCGCACTAAGCGGTTCGCTAGGTCTGCCACCATTGGTACGGTACAGTCAAAATTTCTTCTGTCCGTTACCTTGATCTGCTCTTTGTCATCATATTCTGTCATGGCGTTTGTGGATTCAGGCGCTGTTCTGAATTTGATGGACTTGGAATATGCTAAGCGTTGTGGGTTTTTCTTGGAGCCCTTGCAGTGTCCTATTCCATTGAGAGGAATTGATGCTACGCCTTTGGCCAAGAATAAGCCTCAGTACTGGACCCAGCTGACCATGTGCATGGCTCCTGCACATCAGGAGGTTATTCGCTTTCTGGTGTTGCATAATCTGCATGATGTGGTCGTGTTGGGGTTGCCATGGCTACAAGCCCATAATCCAGTATTGGATTGGAAATCCATGTCGGTGTCCAGCTGGGGTTGTCAGGGGGTACATGGTGATGTTCCATTTTTGTCAATTTCATCATCCACCCCTTCTGAGGTTCCAGAGTTCTTGTCTGATTACCGGGATGTATTTGATGAGCCCAAGTCCGATGCCCTACCTCCGCACAGGGATTGTTATTGTGCTATCAATTTGATTCCTGGTGGTAAATTCCCAAAAGGTCGACTGTTTAATTTATCCGTGCCTGAGCACACCGCTATGCGCAGTTATGTGAAGGAATCCCTGGAGAAGGGGCATATTCGCCCGTCATCGTCGCCATTAGGAGCAGGGTTCTTTTTTGTAGCCAAAAAGGATGGTTCGCTGAGACCTTGTATAGATTATCGCCTTCTTAATAAGATCACTGTTAAATTTCACTACCCCTTGCCTTTGTTATCTGATTTGTTTGCTCGGATTAAGGGGCTAGTTGGTTCACCAAGATTGATCTTCGTGGTGCGTATAATCTGGTGCGAATCAGGCGAGGCGATGAATGGAAAACTGCATTTAATACGCCCGAGGGTCATTTTGAGAACCTAGTGATGCCATTCGGACTTGCCAATGCTCCATCAGTGTTTCAGTCCTTTATGCATGACATCTTCCGAGAGTACCTGGATAAATTCCTGATTGTGTACTTGGATGACATTTTGATCTTCTCGGATGATTGGGAGCCTCATGTGAAACAGGTCAGAACGGTTTTTCAGGTCCTGCGTGCTAATTCTTTGTTTGTGAAGGGATCAAAGTGTCTCTTTGGTGTGCAGAAGGTTTCATTTTTGGGGTTCATCTTTTCCCCTTCTACTATCGAGATGGATCCTGTTAAGGTCCAAGCCATCCATGATTGGACTCAGCCGACATCTCTGAAAAGTCTGCAAAAGTTCCTGGGCTTTGCTAATTTTTATCGTCGCTTCATCTGCAATTTTTCTAGTATTGCCAAACCATTGACCGATTTGACCAAGAAGGGTGCTGATTTGGTCAATTGGTCTTCTGCTGCTGTGGAAGCTTTTCAAGAGTTGAAGCGTCGTTTTTCTTCTGCCCCTGTGTTGTGTCAACCAGATGTTTCTCTTCCGTTCCAGGTCGAGGTTGATGCTTCTGAGATTGGAGCAGGGGCTGTTTTGTCGCAGAGAGGTTCTGATTGTTCAGTGATGAAACCATGCGCTTTTTTTTCCAGGATGTTTTCGCCTGCTGAGCGGAATTATGATGTGGGCAACCGAGAGTTGCTGGCCATGAAGTGGGCATTCGAGGAGTGGCGTCATTGGCTTGAAGGAGCTAAGCATCGCGTGGTGGTATTGACTGATCATAAGAACCTGACTTATCTCGAGTCTGCTAAGCGTTTGAATCCTAGACAGGCTCGTTGGTCGCTGTTTTTCGCCCGTTTTGAATTTGTGATTTCGTACCTTCCGGGCTCTAAAAATGTGAAGGCGGATGCTCTGTCTAGGAGTTTTGTGCCCGACTCTCCGGGTTTATCTGAGCCGGCGGGTATCCTCAAGGAAGGAGTAATTGTGTCTGCCATCTCCCCTGATTTGCGGCGGGTGCTGCAAAAATTTCAGGCTAATAAACCTGATCGTTGTCCAGCGGAGAAACTGTTTGTCCCGGATAGGTGGACAAATAAAGTGATCTCTGAGGTTCATTGTTCGGTGTTGGCTGGTCATCCTGGAATCTTTGGTACCAGAGAGTTAGTGGCTAGATCCTTTTGGTGGCCATCTCTGTCGCGGGATGTGCGTTCTTTTGTGCAGTCCTGTGGGATTTGTGCTCGGGCTAAGCCCTGCTGTTCTCGTGCCAGTGGGTTGCTTTTGCCCTTGCCGGTCCCGAAGAGACCTTGGACACATATCTCTATGGATTTTATTTCAGATCTTCCCGTCTCTCAAAAGATGTCAGTCATTTGGGTGGTCTGTGATCGCTTTTCTAAGATGGTCCATCTGGTACCCTTGTCTAAGTTGCCTTCCTCCTCTGATTTGGTGCCATTGTTCTTCCAGCATGTGGTTCGTTTGCATGGCATTAAAGAGAATATCGTTTCTGACAGAGGTTCCCAGTTTGTTTCGAGGTTTTGGCGAGCCTTTTGTGGTAGGATGGGCATTGACTTGTCTTTTTCCTCGGCTTTTCATCCTCAGACTAATGGCCAGACCGAACGAACCAATCAGACCTTGGAAACCTATCTGAGATGCTTTGTTTCTGCCGATCAGGATGACTGGGTGTCCTTTTTGCCTTTGGCTGAGTTCGCCCTTAATAATCGGGCCAGCTCGGCTACCTTGGTTTTGCCATTTTTCTGCAATTCTGGGTTCCATCCTCGTTTCTCTTCAGGACAGGTTGAGTCTTCGGACTGTCCTGGTGTGGATACTGTGGTGGACAGGTTGCAGCAGATTTGGACTCATGTAGTGGACAATTTGACCTTGTCCCAGGAGAAGGCTCAACGTTTCGCTAATCGCAGATGCCGTGTGGGTCCCCGACTTCGTGTTGGGGATCTGGTTTGGTTATCTTCTCGTCATATTCCTATGAAGGTTTCCTCTCCGAAGTTTAAACCTCGTTTCATTGGTCCTTATAGGATTTCTGAGGTTCTTAATCCTGTGTCTTTTCGTCTGACCCTCCCAGATTCTTTTTTCATACATAACGTCTTCCATAGGTCATTGTTGCGGAGATACGTGGCACCTATGGTTCCATCTGTTGACCCTCCTGCCCCGGTTTTGGTGGAGGGGGAATTGGAGTATATTGTGGAGAAGATTTTGGATTCTCGTGTTTCAAGACGGAAACTCCAGTATCTGGTTAAATGGAAGGGTTATGCTCAGGAGGATAATTCCTGGGTTTTTGCCTCTGATGTCCATGCTCCCGATCTTGTTCGTGCCTTTCATGTGGCTCACCCTGGTCAGCCTGGGGGCTCTGGTGAGGGTTCGGTGACCCCTCCTCAAGGGGGGGGTACTGTTGTGAATTCTGTGGCAGAGCTCCCTCCTGTGGTCACAAGTGGTACTTCGGCTGATTCTCTCTGGGAGCTTCCGTTTGTGGAGGAAACTGGTACTGCTGCTTCTGACTTTCCTCCCTCAGGTGATCTGGTGAGGTCGTTAGGTGCTTCTCTACTTAACCCCACCTAATGCTTTGATTCATGCTTCCTGTCAATGTTCCAGTGTTGGACTTGTGTTTCTCTGGATCATTCCTGTGGCCTGCTGCTCTGCATAGCTAAGTGCTTCTTTGCTATTTGTTGCTATTTTTTCTGTCCAGCTTGTCTATTTGTTTTGCTGGAAGCTCTGGGACGCAAAGGGTGTACCTCCGTGCCGTTAGTTCGGTACGGAGGGTCTTTTTGCCCCTTTGCGTGGTTTTCTTTAGGGTTTTGTGTAGACCGCAAAGTTATCTTTCCTATCCTCGTTCTGTCTAGAATATCGGGCCTCGCTTTGCTGAATCTATTTCATCCCTACGTTTGTCTTTTCATCTTACTCACAGTCATTATATGTGGGGGGCTGCCTTTTCCTTTGGGGTATTTCTCTGAGGCAAGGTAGGCTTATTTTTCTATCTTCAGGCTAGTTAGTTTCTCAGGCTGTGCCGAGTTGCATAGGGAGCGTTAGGCGCAATCCACGGCTGCCTCTAGTTGTGTTTGGAGAGGATCAGGGATTGCGGTCTGCAGAGTTCCCACGTCTCAGAGCTCGTTCTGTTATTTTGGGTTATTGTCAGATCACTGTATGTGCTCTGACCTCCATGTCCATTGTGATACTGAATTGCCATTCATAACACTTTCCCCATCACATGGACAGTCTCGAAGGATCTATCTTTTTAGGGAAAAACTTAGTGTTTAGGGGGGATTGTCAAGGTGAAAATATATATCTTTATACTCTTTTGTACTTTTATATATTCTTATGCTGTGAAACAATAAGTTTTTCCCCTTATGTTTGCTAATGCAAATTTAACTGTATTTAAGATGGCTGCCAGTATTCACATAAGTTAGAAGATATTCAAAGACTCAGAGATTAATATGATAAAGACAATGACCGTAATAAGGACAGTTGGTGGGCAGACACCTTCTCCTTTCTTAATCCAGCCAATTGGTTTGAGGGACTTGCGGCTGGATAGCTGGAATCTTACAAAGTTTATTACATATCACTGCCTTTATCCTTGTTATGTATGTAATACTAAAACTTGTTTTTTGGTGTATTTCTGTATGTATTAGGAAATTCTGCACTAAGACAACTAATGATGAAACCAAAAGCGTTGCCACCCCTGCTCTTCTCTACACCGATTTTACAAAGTTACCTGATGAAGATGTTGAAGCCAAGCGCATGGCTTTCTTCAAAAGATCCCAACTACTGTTATCAATAATTGTTATTCATAAATTCTAGTATACAGGGGGGACAGGTACTCCGCAACAGCCATGGCTGGTAACATGGCACCAGTCATGTGAAGACCAGTACCCCTCGAGCTTATAGCTTGGGATAGTACCTCTGATGCTGGACATTAATTAACAAAATTTATCTAGGGGGGAATGTGAAGGAACAAATTATGAAAGATTCTCCATTTTGTGCTTTGACTCCATTTTGTTGGTTAAAGATAAATTCTGTTATTTACTTAGGTAGAAGGTTACAGCTGCTATGAACTAACTGTCCTGTTTCTCACGAAGATAACATTTTGTTATTCAGCTAGTCTATGGTTCATAATTGGTATAAAGACCTTGAGTATTCTAACTCGAGTGAGCCAGATAAGAGACTCGTGGAGGTATCGCTATACAAGACTGAGGCATCTGTTAATATGTTTTTCGATGCCAAAAAGACATGACCATATCTGTAGTTTCCATTTTTCCTGTATCCTCATGGGTTAAGTTTTTCCTGTATTCTTATAGGTTAAGAACTGTGAGCGTATTCTTATGCTGATTGGTTGAAGTATAATTTCTATGACTATGAAAACTCATACACAATAAACGAGGGCCCAGAGATCTGCTCGATCCCCCACACAGAGGCACGAGTCTCCGTCTGGTCATTTTCAGTTGCCGGCAACGCCCTGTAGATTAATCTGGAAATCACTGAGTCAACCGTGAAGGATCACTTTAGATCCTCCCTCAACACATGAATAGGCATTGTATGTCTACTTGTCCACATATGCACCCACTTGAAGATACACACTGCTCAAAAAAATAAAGGGAACACTAAAATCCCACATCCTAAACATCACTGAATAAAATATTCCAGTTGTAAATCTTTATTCATTACATAGTGGAATATGTTGAGAACAATAACACCTAAAAACTATCAATGTAAATCACAACTAATATCCCAAGGACGTCTGGAGTTGGAATGATGCTCAATATCAGAGTGGAAAATGAAGTTACAGGCTGATCCAACTATAGTGGAAATGCCTAAAGACAAGGAAATGATGCTCAGTAGTGTGTATGGCCTTCACGTGCCTGTATGACTTCCTTACAACGCCTGGGCATGTTCCTGATGAGGCGGCAGATAGTCTCCTAAGGCATATTCTCCCAGACCTGGACTAAAGCATCCACTAACTCCCAGACAGTCTGCGGTGCAGTGTGACATTGGTGGATGGTGCAAGACAAGATGTCCCAGATGTGTTCAATTGGATTCAGGTCTGAGAAAAGGGCGAGCCACTCCATAGCTTCAATGCCTTCATCTTCCAGGAACTACTGACACACTTCAGCCACATAGGGTTTGGCATTGTCCTGCATTAGGAGGAACCCAGGGCCAACCACACCAGCATATGGTCTCACAAGGGGTCTGAGGATCTCATCTCGGTACGTAATGGCAGTCAGGCTACCTCTTGCGAGCACATGGAGGGCTGTGAAGCCCTCCAAAGAAATGTGACCCCACACCATTGCTGACCCACTGCCAAACCAGTCATGCTGAAGGATGTTGCAAGCAGCAGATTACTCTCCACAGCATCTCCAGACTAATGTCATGTCTGTCACATGTACTCAGTGTGAACCTGCTTTCATCTGTGAAGAGCACAGGGCGCAAGTGGCAAATTTGCCAATCCTGGTGTTCTGTGGCAAGCGTCCTGCACGGTGTTGGGCTGTGAGCACAACCTCCATCTGTGGATGGCGGGCACTCAGACCATCCTCATGAAGTCGGTTTCTAACCATTTGTGCAGACACCTGCACATTTGTGGCCTGCTGGAGGTAATTTTGCAGGGCTCTGGCAGTGTTCCTCCTGCTCCTCCTTGCACAAAGGCTGAGGTAGCGGTCTTGCTGCTGGGTACACTGACAGACACAGCAAACCTTCTTGCCACCGCTCACATTGATGTGCCATCCTGGATGAGCTGCACTACCTAAGCCACTTGTATGGGTCATAGAGTCCGTCTCATGCTACCATGAGTGTGAAAGCACAGCCAACATTCAAAAGTGACCAATACATGAGACAAAAAGCATTGGTACTGTGATGTGGTCTGTGGTCCCCACCTGCAGAACCACTCCTTTATTGAGTGTGTCTTGATAATTGGCAATAATTTCTATCTGTTGTCTATTCCATTTGCACAACAGCATGTGAAATTGGTTGTCAAACAGTGTTGCTTCCTAAGTGGACAGTTTGATTTCACAGAAGTTTGATTTACTTGGAGTTATATTCTATTGTTTAAGTGTTCCCTTTATTTTTTGAGCAGTGTACATATACATATTTATATATTTGTAGCATATACTGTATATACAGCTCTGACAAAAATTAAGAGACCACTGCACAGTTTAAAAAAAAATCAGCTTCTCTACATGTCTGACAGCCTTTCCAATCCACTGTCAGTTGAATTCCAACCAGAGTACACTTCATTCTACTTGATGTGTGGTGTTCACAATCCTCTTGCAATAGGACAAGCTGGATGGCAAAACAAGTGTTAGTAATATCCCAAAAGTAATAGGAATGAGAAAATAACTTTTAACCATGCTAAAGGAGCTGAAAAAAAAGTCTTGAGTGAAGAAAAGAAGGGCTCAATTCTGGCTTTACCAGCAGAGGGACACAGTGAGCATTATGTTGCCTCCATCCTTAAAATTTCTAAGACAGCAGTCCATTACAACAAGGTCAAGCAGTAGAATTTGGGGACAATAAAGCTACAAACCAGCAGAGGGTGAAAATGACTCTTCACTGACCGGAATGACCGTCATCTTATACGAATGTCACTCAGTAACCGCAGGATAACATCAAGTGACCTACAAAAGGAATGGCAAATGGCAGCTGGGGTGAAATGCACAGCAAGAACAGTTCACAATAGGCTCCTAGAGGCAGGACTCAAGTCATGTAAAGCTATAAAAAAAGCCTTTCATCAATGAGAAGCAAAGGAGAGCCAGGCTGATGTTTGCCAAAGACCATAAGGATTGGACCCTAGAGGACTTGAGTAAGGTAATCTTCTCTGATGAGTCTAATTTTCAGATTTGCCCAACACCTGGTTGTCTAATAGTTAGACGGAGACCTGGAGAGGCGTACAAGCCACAGTGTCTTGCACCCACTGTGAAATTTGGTAGAGGATCGGTGATGATCTGGGAATGCTTTAGCCAGGCTGGAATTGGGCAGGTTACTCTTTGCGAAGGATGTATGAATCAAGCTGCATACAAGGTTATCCTGGAAAAACAGTTAATTCCTTGTGCACATGCAATGTTCTCCAACTGTGAGGACTAGTTTTTCCAGGATGACAATGCACCATGCCACACAGCTAGGTCAATCAAGGTGTGAATGAAGGACCACCACATCAAATCCCTGTCATGGCCAGTCCAATCTCCAGTCCTGGACACCATTGAAAACCTCTGGAATGTAATCAAGAGGAAGATGGATAGTCACAAGCCATGAAAGAAAGAAGAACTGTTTAAATTTTGTAACAGGAGTGGCTAATGTCACCCAAAAGCAGTGTGAAAGACTGGTGGAAAGCATGCCAAAACACATGAAATCTGTGATTAAAAATCATTGCTATTCCACAAAATATTGATTTCTGAACTCTCCCTGAGTTAAAACATTAGTATTTTTGTTTATAAATGATTATGAACTTTTTTTTATATTATTATTTGAGGTCTGCAAGCAATGCATTTTTGGGTTATTTTGACCATTTCTCATTTTCAGAAAATAAATCCAAAATGTATTGCTTGGAAGTTCGGATATACAGTGGGGCAAAAAAGTATTTAGTCAGTCAGCAATAGTGCAAGTTCCACCACTTAAAAAGATGAGAGGCGTCTGTAATTTACATCATAGGTAGACCTCAACTATGGGAGACAAACTGAGAAAAAAAAATCCAGAAAATCACATTGTCTGTTTTTTTATCATTTTTTTTGCATATTATGGTGGAAAATAAGTATTTGGTCAGAAACAAACAATCAAGATTTCTGGCTCTCACAGACCTGTAACTTCTTCTTTAAGAGTCTCCTCTTTCCTTCACTCATTACCTGTAGTAATGGCACCTGTTTAAACTTGTTATCAGTATAAAAAGACACCTGTGCACACCCTCAAACAGTCTGACTCCAAACTCCACTATGGTGAAGACCAAAGAGCTGTCAAAGGACACCAGAAACAAAATTGTAGCCCTGCACCAGGCTGGGAAGACTGAATCTGCCATAGCCAACCAGCTTGGAGTGAAGAAATCAACAGTGGGAGCAATAATTAGAAAATGGAAGACATACAAGACCACTGATAATCTCCCTCGATCTGGGGCTCCACGCAAAATCCCACCCCGTGGGGTCAGAATGATCACAAGAACGGTGAGCAAAAATCCCAGAACCACGCGGGGGGACCTAGTGAATGAACTGCAGAGAGCTGGGACCAATGTAACAAGGCCTACCATAAGTAACACACTATGCCACCATGGACTCAGATCCTGCAGTGCCAGACGTGTCCCACTGCTTAAGCCACTACATGTCCGGGCCCGTCTGAAGTTTGCTAGAGAGCATTTGAATGATCCAGTGGAGTTTTGGGAGAATGTCCTATGGTCTGATGAAACCAAACTGGAACTGTTTGGTAGAAACACAACTTGTCGTGTTTGGAGGAAAAAGAATACTGAGTTACATCCATCAAACACCATACCTACTGTAAAGCATGGTGGTGGAAACATCATGCTTTGGGGCTGTTTCTCTGCAAAGGGGCCAGGACGACTGATCCGGGTACATGAAAGAATGAATGGGGCCATGTATCGTGAGATTTTGAGTGCAAACCTCCTTCCATCAGCAAGGACATTGAAGATGAAACGTGGCTGGGTCTTTCAACATGACAATGATCCAAAGCACACCGCCAGGGCAACGAAGGAGTGGCTTCGTAAGAAGCATTTCAAGGTCCTGGAGTGGCCTAGCCAGTCTCCAGATCTCAACCCTATAGAAAACCTTTGGAGGGAGTTGAAAGGCCGTGTTGCCAAGCGAAAAGCCAAAAACATCACTGCTCTAGAGGAGATCTGCATGCAGGAATGGGCCAACATGCCAACAACAGTGTGTGGCAACCTTGTGAAGACTTACAGAAAACGTTTGACCTCTGTCATTGCCAACAAAGGATATATTACAAAGTATTGAGATGAAATTTTGTTTCTGACCAAATACTTATTTTCCACCATAATATGTAAATAAAATGTTAAAAAAACAGACAATGTGATTTTCTGGATTTTTTTTCTCAGTTTGTCTCCCATAGTTAAGGTCTACCTATGATGTAAATTACAGACGCCTCTCATCTTTTTAAGTGGTGGAACTTGCACTATTGCTGACTGACTAAATACTTTTTTGCCCCACTGTATGTTGTCAGTAGTTTATAGAATGAAAAAACAATTTACATTTTACTCAAAAATATACCTATATGAAAATGTTGTGGTCTCTTAATTTTTGCCAGAGCTGTATATGCTTCAAAAATAAAACAAATTTTAAGGGAAGCTGGTGGATATGTTGGACAATAAATGCTACCTTCTTCTTTGGCTACGGTATATTATGCAAAGAGATACAGCCTTCTTTTTTATTTCTTTCTATAATCCTTTTCGGTGACTTGTTAAATGGAGGGTTTGACACTGTATTAATTATAATTTCTGCATATATCTGTAAATTAAAAAAAAGAATTTCTCAAATTAGGATGCTTTTTTCCATTGTTATCTGTAGCAGATATAATGCACAGGTGCCCTTTGTATGTGCTTCTGGTAGTAGACATAAGTTAGCAAGGGCATTTTCTCTAAGCTTATGCTGACATATGCACAGCAAGAGAGGCACTGTCCGCTCAGATAACATTCTATCAAATTCATCAATATAGCAATTTATGCTATAGTAATTATTTTGTGGGATCAGACATACTAGCCTTTATCCCTCATGCGCAGCAGTGAACCCTGTGAATCTATGATTATATTGTTGGTATACTAACTGCCTGTCCTTGGACCACTTCTGTTTAGAACTAACTACTAACTACCACATACCAGAAATGTCCCAAGAGACCTACTGTTTTGTCTAGCCAGCACACTTGTCTTCTTATCACAATTTGAACTTTGTTAAAGTCGCTGCCTATATCACCATTTTTATTGCTGCCAACTAGAAATGAGCAAATTGATTGAATTCAAATTTTGAATATGAAATTTACAAGTCCCAGTGAATTTAAATTTAAACAATTTGCGATTTGATTCGTGTGAATTGCCATAATAGAGATGACCAAATATACAGTTGTGCTCAAAAGTTTACATACCCCGGCAGAATTTTTGCCTTCTTGGCATTTTTTCAGAGAATATGAATGATTACACCAAAACTTTTTGTCCATTCATGGTTAGTGGTTGGGTGAAGTCATTAATTGTCAAACTACTGTGTTTCCTGTTTTTAAATCATGATGACAACCCAAAACATCCAAATGACCCTGATGAAAAGTTCACATACCATGGTGAATAGAAGTTGACACCAACGGGTTTAAATGGATACTAAAGGTAACATCCTCACCTGTGACCTGTTTACTTGTACTCATTGTGTGTGCATAAAAGCTGAGTGAGTTTCTGGTATGCAGACAGACTCTTGCATCTTTCATCCAGCCACTGACGCAACTGGATTGTGATTCATGGGGAAAGTAAAAGAATTGTCAACGGATCTATTGGAAAAGGTAGTTGAACTGTATAAAACAGGAATGGGATACAAATAGATATCCAAGGAATTGATAATGCCAGTCAGCAGCGTACAAACTGTGATTATCAAATAGAAAATCAGGGCTCTGTAAACACAAAACCACGGTCAGGTAGAACAACAAAAATGTTGACTACAACTGCCAGGAAAATTGTTTGGGATGCAAAGAAAAACCCACAAATAAAATCAGCTGAAATACAGGACTGAAGAAAAATGGGCTGCATAGCCGAGTCGCCAGAAGAAATCCATTACTGTGCAAATGCCATAAAGTATCTTGCCTACAATACACAAAACAGCACAGAGACAAGCCTGAAAATGTCTGGAACAAGGTAATTTAGAGTGATGAGACCAAAATTGAACCTTTTGGAGACAACCATAAATGTTACATTTGGAGAGAGGTCAACAAGGCCTATGCTGAAAGGAACACCATTCCTACTGTAAAGCACGGAGGTGGATCGCTGACGTTTTGGAGATGTGTGAGCTACAAAGGCACAGGAAACACTGTCAAAGTTGAAGGAAATATAAATGAAGCATATTATCAGCAAACACTGGAGGCAAACTTGCCCGGAAGCTACACATGTGACGCACTTGGACGTTCCAACATGACAACAATCCAATACACAAGGTCAAGTCGATCTGTCATTGGCTACAGCAGAGCAAAGTGAAGGCTCTGGAGTGGCCATCTCAGTCTTCTGACCTCAATATCATTGAGCTACTCTGGGGCCATCTCAATTGCGCAGTTCATGCTAGACAGCCCAGGAATTTACAGGAACTGGAGGCTTTTTGCCAAGAAGAGTGGGCAGCTTTACCATCTGAGAAAATAAAGAACCTCATCCACAACTACTACAAAAGACTTCAAGCTTTCATTGATGTTAGATTGGGCAATAAACGGTATTAAGAAATGGGGTATGTGAACTTTTGATCAGGGTCATTTGGATGTTTTGGGTTTTCATTATGATTTAAAAAGAGAAAACATAGTAGCTTGACAAAAATCGCTTCACCCAACCATTATCCATGAGTGGAGAAAAAGTATATATTCTCTGAAAAAAAGCCAAGAAAGCAAAAATTCTGCCGGGGTATGTAAAGTTTAGGGCACAACTGTATTTGAGTGGAATTGAATGTTACTTGAATTCTAGAAATAATACGCATTCGACAAAATGATGATTTTTCATAATTTGCCTCTGTGAGGATTCAGAAAAATTTCTACCAATGGTCACTATTAGTGATGAGCGAGCGTGCTCGGATAAGGTGTTATCCAAGCACGTTCACGTGCTAATAGAGTATCTTCAGTGTGCTCGAATACTGTGTTCGAGGCACCTTGGCTGCCTAATAAACAGGCCATCTTTGCATGTAATGTGTCGTGGCTGTCAAACAGCTGCAAGACATCGAGCACAGTATTCGAGCAAGCCAAAGATACTCCATTAGCACACGAGCGCTCACTCATCACTAGTCACTATTTTTCTAAACAATAAAGTGCCAGCAAACAGTTAAAAAATAAATAAAATATTCTCTCCGGCATATCTGTTCCTCAACATCTCCCATTCAGTCCTTGTCACATCTTCTGATCTTCTGATCACCACCACAAGTGCTGAAATTCCTCAGAAGAGGACCAGGACAGTTCTGGACACACTATATGACCACTATATGACTATATGACCTTTCGTGAGCTTAAGCAAAACCTTCCCAGACCTCATCAGACTCAGAATTCCCTGCTCAGAGTGAGAGGATCGGGAATTTCAGTGCAAGCGTCAGGCAATCAGAAGATTTTTTACATATTACATTTATTATGTTCTGAGATCTGCAGAGAGAGCATGATAAGGGTCATTAAATTTGTGTAGAATTAACAGGGAAAATTCACATGAACAGGCAAATTTGAATTTGAGTTTTGCCTGATATGCTCATCTATGCTCTTAATGTTTTGCAGCTTCATATTACATGGTATTGCCTAGTCAATCAAGAGGGAACATCAAGAGGGAACATCATAGCCTGTATAAAAGGTAATGCAGCTGCCACTTTTGGGGGGATTTTAGGATAGTAAGAAATTGTCAAAGCTCAGCAAAAGAGACATCTCTAAGAGAAATCTCTAAAACATTTCTAAGAAGAGAAATCTCTAAAACATTGGACAAATGTGTTGAATAACTGCCGTAATGAAGAAAATGAAAGAGTAGTAATCTGGGAATAATAAGGAGATTCAATTGATAGGAAGAGAGAGAGAAATATGATTTGTACCTGCCGCAGTGCCAGATTCAGTGTTTATTGATCAATGGTATAGTGTAGGTGGCATTGGTCCAATTGCATTTGAATTACAATTTCAATTTTTTTCTTCATTAGTAATGCACTAGAAATCAGAAGAAAGACAGTCCTAAAGTTTTTTTTTAAATTGTAATCAGTGACAGCATGCTTGCTTGCTACAAGCAACTGTACTGAGTTTTTGCTCTTCTTGTGCAATTGTCTTTGTGAAGATGGAATAATTCTTTTTGAAATAGAAAAAAATCCTTAAAATCTAGACATTTAACTGCAACTGTCTACCTCTACCTGTGTGCTAAGGGTCAGTTAATTGTTGGAAGGTGAACCGTTGGCAAAGTCTGAGGTCCAGAGCACTATGGAAGAGGATAGCTCTGTATTTGTCTGCATTCATGTTTCCTTCAATCACAACCAGTAGTCCTGTCCATGCAGCTGAAAAACACCTCCATAGCATGATGCTGCCACCACCATGTTTCACTGTTGGACTTGTATTGGGTAGGTGATGAGCAGTGCCTCGATTTCTCCACACATACCACTTAGAATTATCACCAAAAAAAGTCTATCTTTGTCTCATCAGACCAGAGAATTTTATTTCTCATAGTCTGGGGGTCCTTCATGTGTCTTTTAGCAAACTATGCGGGCTTTCATATGTCTTGCACTGAGGAGAGGCTTCAGTCAGGCCACTATGCAATAAAGGCCTGACTGGTGGAGGGCTACAGTGATTGTTGACTATGTGGAACTCTCTCCCATATCCATACTGCATCTCTAGAGCTCAGCCAGAGTGATCTTGGGGTTCTTCTTTACCTCTCTCACCAAGGCTCTTCTATCACGATTGCTCAGTTTGGCCAGACAGCCAGGTCTAGCAAGACTTCTAGTGGTCCCAAACTTCTTCCATTTAGGGATTATGGAGGCCACTGTGCTCTTAGGAACCTTGAGTACTGCAGGATTTCTTTTGTAACCTTGGCCAGATCTGTGCAATGCCACAAATCTGTCTCTGAGCTCCTTGGCCAGTTCTTTTAACCTCATGATTCTCATTTGGTCTGGCATGCACTTTGAGCTGTGAGGTCTTCTATAGACTGGTGTGTGCCTTTCCTAGTCAAGTCCTCTCAATTTAATTAAACACAGCTGGACTCCAATGAAGGGAGTAGACTGCCTTCCTATTCCTATTAGGTATATACTCACCCTCGGACGCGCCCTGCTTCTTTCCGGCAGCCTTCCTTCCTAAGAATCAGCGCTTGAATGACCTTCGGTGACGTCACGGCTTGTGATTGGTCGCGTGAGTGGTCACATGGGCCGTCGCGCGACCAATCACAAGCCGCGACATCATCTAAGGTCCTTCACGCGCTGATTCTAAGGAAGGAAGGCTGCCGGTTAGTACCAGGGCGCATCAGAGGGTAAGTATAGCAATATTTTTTATTTTAATTCTTTATTTTACACTTAAATATGGATTCCGATACCGATTTCCGATATTGCAAACATATCGGAACTCGGTATCGGAATTCCGATACCAGATTCAGAAGATCGCCGACCTCATGGCCGACCCCACACAGGGGTCGGGTTTCATGAAACCCGACTTTGCCAAAAGTCGGTGACTTCTGAAAATGGCCGACCCGTTTCGCTCAACCCTAGTGCAGAGTGTACATTAATGTAAAAAAAATTATCTTTCTTGAATTTACCAAATGGCTGCAATGAAACAAAGAGTGAAAAATTTAAAGGGGTCTGAATACTTTCCGTACCCACTGTATCTGCTTTACTAGTCAAATTTTACATCCATTCAAGCAGCACCAATACTGCCCTGTTACAGGTGATAGTTTTTTAGTCATGTACCTACTTAGCATTACTTATTTTATTATTTTTGGGAAGGTGGTTGAATTTTGTTCAAAAAATAGAAAAAGTAATAAAAAAAATGTAGACATTCAACTGTTTTGCACATCTGTTTTACTAACCCAATTTGAAAACTGTATACTCAACAAAAAACCTGCAGCCTGACATCACATTTTGTTTTCGGATTGTGTTTCTACCTACCTAGCATTTTTTTTATTACATGCTTTTTTGCAAGAGTTGATTAATTGTGGTTGCATAGATTGTCAAAGGTTAATTATAGTGTTATGCAAAATGTATGATAAATGAAAAAAGAACATGGCTAAAAATGTGGAACCAAAATATGTGGAATTCGGCACTCACAAAAAAAGGGATACCTGATGTTAGGAGCCGAGAGCCACATTAAGTTACGAGGAGCAAAAACCGGAGCGGGATGACAATGCACGTCAGTGGAGACCATTATTCTCTGCTTAGAAGCCCTAATGGCATCCTGCCTGCGGTCCCAGATGTCACGAGCCTCCACTGCCTAGTTCACCACCCTAGGGTCAGAAGATGAGATGGGCATGGGCACGGGACCATGCGGATGCTGACCGTAGTTTAGGAGAAACGGCATCTGCGCTGTAGAGTCGGAGATGGCATTATTTAGAGCAAACTCCACCCAAGGCAGCAAGTACGCCCAGTCGTAATGCCTGGCTGACACAAAATGATGTAAATACTAGTGATGAACGAATATACTCGTTACGCGAGATTTCTCGAGCATGCCCGGGGGTCCTCCGAGTATTTTTTAGTGCTCAGAGATTTAGTTTTTCTTGCCACATCTGTTAACCAGCATAAGTACATGTGGGGATTCCCTAGCAACCAGGCAACCCCCACATGTACTTTTGCTGGCTAACAGATGTAAATCATTCAGCTGCGGCAAAAAAAACCTAAATCTCCGAGCACTAAAAAATACTCGGAGGACCCCCGAGCATGCTCGAGAAATCTCGAGTAACGAGTATATTCGCTCATCACTAGTAAATATGTGACCAGAGTCTGATTGGCCCTCTCCTCCAGCCCATTTGTCTCGGGATGATACGCGGTAGAGAGATTAAGCTCAATACTGAGCATCCGACAAAGCTCTCTCCAAAATCAATAGGTGAACTGGGGACCCGGGTCACTGGCAATCTTGTCAGACATCCTGTGAAGACTGAAAATAGGCTTCACAAAAAGTACTGCCAAAGCCCGTGCCAACGGTACATGCGGGAGAGGGACCAGATGTACCATCTTAGGGAAATGGTAGGTGACTACCCAAATGACTGTGTTATTACGAGACTTGGGCAGGTCTCCAAAAAACTCCATCCCAACCATCTCCCACGGCTTATCTGCCACCGGTAAGGGATGAAGCAAGCCCACAAGTCTCAGCCGGGAAGACTGATTCCTGGCACAAGAAACACAAGCCTCAACATAGTCCCTCACGCACCATCCGCGGCCACTAATAAGATCTCGCCAAAAGCTCAGTGGTCCTCTTGATGTCAAAATGCCCACCAAATTTAGGAGTGTGAGCCCAAGAGAGAATCTCTGGCTGCAGGTTAGCTGGTACAAAAGATTTTGCCCGGAGGCATCTGCTCAATAGAGCCCAGAGCCACCGTTCGAAGACTCTCTGAAGGGACGATTAGCCGTGGCTCATCCCCCCCTCGGATGAGACTACGGAACGAGATAGGGCATCATCATTCAAATTCTTCTCCCCAGAGAGAAAATAAATAGTGAAATTAAATCGGGAGAAGAATAAGGACTACCTGACCTGGTGAGAATTCAGTCATTGGGCCGTCTGCAGATAGAGCAGATTTTTGTGGTCCGTAAATACTTGAAAGGGATGCCAAGCTCCCTCTAGGAGATATCTCCACTCCGAGAAGGCCAACTTCATGGCCAGTAACTCCCTGTCCCCAATAGAATAATTCCTCTCCGCCAGTGAGAAGGTCTTGGAGAAAAATTAACACGGATGTTTTTCGTCCATGAGCATCCTTCTGATATAGGACAGCTCCTGCACCAATGGAAGAGGCATCCACCTCAGGATGAAGGGCTTATCCACATCTGGCCAATGTAGCACAGGGACCCTAGCAAAGTGGGACTTCAAGGAAGTAAAGGCCTTAGAGACCTCCTCAGTCCATTGCTTAGGGTTAGCTCCCTTCTTGGTGAGGGCTACCAAGGGAGCTGCCAGAGTATTGGGGAATTAACTGGCGGTAGTAGTTAAAAAACCCCATAAAGCGCTGGACCGCTTTAAGAGAATGTGGCCCTGCCAGTTCAACACCGATTCCACCTTGGCAGGATCCATAGCCAAATCTTTGGCAGAAATGATGTACCCAAGGAATGGTAGGGACTCCTGCTCAAACACACACTTCTCTAATTTGGTGTAGAGAGAGTTGGTGCACAAGAGTTCAAAGACTCTGGCCACATATCTACAGTGAGTATCCAGATCGGGAGAAAAAATAAGGATGTAATCCATGTAGACAACAATGGATGTGGATAACATCTCGTGGAAAATGTAATTGATGTAATCTTGGAAGACAGCGGGAGCGTTACAGAGACCGAACGGCATTACCAAATGCTCATAATGTCCATCCTTAGTATTAAATGCAGTCTTCCATTCATCTCCCTCTCAGATGCGTATTAAATTATAGGCACCACGCAGATCAAATTTAAAAAATATCCTAGCACCCCGCAGTCTGTCAAATAACTCAGAAATCAGTGGCAAAGGGTATTTGTTTTTAATGGTTATGGCATTTAGACCCCTGTAATCTATGCAAGGATGAAGTTCCCCAAAAAGAACCCAGCCCCAGCAGGAGACACCGACTTCCTTATAAACCCCTTTGCCAGATTTTCCTTGACATACTCTGACATAGCCTCAGTCTCCAGGAGAGACAAAGAGTAGACACGTCCGCGTGGAGGCTCGGCACCATGAATAAGGCCTATGGGCAGTCATAAGGGTGATGAGGGGGAAGAATCTTTGCAGCCTGTTTAGAAAACACATCTGCATCCTTTACATGGTCAGGAAGGCCCCTCCAAAATACTGGGATAAGCACCTCATCCAATCACTCCAGCTCTGCTGCTCAACTCCAAAACTGGATGGCAACCTGGCTGACCATGGAAGAGCGCTGTAAAAACGCCAAGAGTTGGAGAGCGGCATCATGGGTAACACGGGTCCCAAAAAGACAAGATTCAGAGCGCTCAGAAAGCTAGAGGCGCTCTGAACCACCTGGTCATTACGTTCCCACAATGGCGTGGCCCACTCCAACATCCTGTCCGTTAAAAAAGAGACCACAAATCCCACCTAGGCCCGCTTGGAAGAAAAATGTGAAGCCAGTATAACTGAACAGCGCACTGGAATCCCCTACAAAAGATGGAACAGGGGGAGGGGGTGCCGCAGAAACCCTGGTGGCAGCCTCGCTTGCTACTTGTGTTGCTATTGCGGTAACATCCACTGCTGAAGTCACCCGCTCAAGAGTGAGCGATTGCTAGCACGCACTGAGATTACTCGCACGCACTCGCACACTGAAATGACATAGAAATGACACTAGATATGATCTCTGTTAACCTTAAAGGGGATCGGAGCGAGCCCGTTCTTGGAGAAAATAGCAAACAGTGGTCACACAGTCAGCAAAAGCACACTACAAATTCCTCTCTGGAGGTGCCGAAATTCTAATGGCTAAATACCATTAAATGTCATTAAAGGCCAGATGTGTATTATTAAACTGATAGGACTTGATTTGGAAATGCACACACCTGTCTATAAAAGACCTCACAGCTCACAGTGCATGTCAGACCAAATGAGAATCATGAGGTCAAAGGAATTGTCCAAGAAGCTCAGAGACAGAATTGTGGTAAGGCATAGATCTGGCCAAGGTTACAAAAAAATTTCTGTAGTATTCAAGGTTCCTAAGAGCACAGTGGCCTCCATAATCCTTAAATGGAAGAAGTTTGGGACCACAAGAAGTCTTCCTAGACCTGGCCGCCCAGCCAAGCTGAGCAATCCTGGGAGAAGAGCCTTGGTGAGAGAGGTAAAGAAGAACCCCAAGATCACTGTAGCTGAGCTACAGAGATGCAGTAGGGAGATGAAAGAAAGTTCCACAAAGTCAACTATCACTGCAGCCCTCCACCAGTCAGGCCTTTATTGCAGAGAGGCCCTACAGAAGCCTCTCCTCAATGCAAGACATATGACAGCCTGCCTAGAGTTTGCTAAAAAAAAAACACATGAAGGACTCCCAGCCTATGAGAAATAAGATTCTCTGGTCTGATGAAATGAAGATAGACCTTTTTGGTCATAATTCTAAGTGGTATGTGTGGAGGTGGCAGCATCATGCTATGGGGGTGTTTTTCAGCTGCAGGAACAGGATGACTGGTTGTGATTGAAGGAAACATGAATGTGGCCAAGTACAGAGATATCCTGGATGAAAATCTCTTCCAAAGTGTTGTGGACCTCAGACTTGGACGAATATTCATCTTCCAACAAGACAATGACCCTAAGCACACAGCTAAAATAGCAAAGGAGTGACTTCAGAACAACTCTGTGACCATTCTTGACTGGCCCAGCCAGTCCTGACCTAACCCCAATTGAGCATCTCTGGAGAGAGACCTGAAAATTGCTGTCCACCAATGTTCACCATCCAACCTGACGGAACTGAGAGGATCTGCAAGGAAGAATGGCAGAAGATCCCAAAAATCCTGGTGTGAAAAACTTGTTGCATCATTCCCAAGAAGACTCATGGCTGTACTAGCTCAAAAGGGTGCTTCTACTCAATACTGAGGAAAGGGTCTGAATACTTATGATCATGTGATATTTCAGTTATTCTTTTTTTAAAAATTTGCAAAAATTTCTACATTTCTGTTTTTTTCAGTCAAGATGGGGTGCAGAGTGTACATTAATGAGAAAAAAAATGAACTTTTTTGAATTTACCAAATGGCTGCAATGAAACAAAGAGTGAAAAATTTAAGGGGGTCTGAATACTTTCCGCACCCACTGTAAGCTGCCTAAGCATTTATATAGGGCACCTAGCTTCTGTTTAAATCATAATACTCAAGTTTAGCTTAACTTAATATTTAATAAAAAATCACATTTGTTTATGTAAATGAGGGCAAGTTAGACACTAGTTCCATCTTTCCAAGATACTGTATCTCTCTGAATGAATCCAGCAGCAATTCCATTGTAATATTAAAACAAGGCATGCTTTTTGTTTTGTTTTTTGCAAATTTTGAATTTATTGGATATACTTATTTTCGACATCGCTAAATGAGTTATGAGTAATGCACACTGTAAGCCATGCCTCAGCTATTAAATCTAACAGGTGGAACAGTAAAAATATGTTCCTTTTCTACTTATACTTAAGGTGTAATGTAAGCTCTTGTTCTGACATTTGTTTTTTTCTTTCTTGAAATCTGAGCGCCAAAGCCACAGACCTTCACTTCTGTAAATCCATAGGAAGGAGGGTGTAAAGTTCCCACCTAGAATAAACGTTCCTGACCTTTCAAGCGATGAAAGATATAAGCTATATAATTATCATATTTGCTGGTTCAGCTGGAGTGGTGACAACTTACTAGACTCAGTGTCTGGTGTAAGAGTCAGATCTGAAGCACATTACATGAAATCATTAGCTTAATAACCAAACCTGACCAGTCATTTTATGGTTATAGAGCCTTGAAATAGGAAATTGAAACTTGTAAAGGTGTGGTAAGTTTTTTTGGTAATATTAAGTACTACTAACTCATAAATTATGAATTATATGTTTGGAGTTGGAGACGGGTTTTATTACACTGTTCTCTCAAGTCTTTCAGTGAATAAATCTGGGCTCTGTGCTAACAAGTTCTATATGAAACAGTAACTTTTATGGCTAAAATTAAACATATTCAGTTTATGCTTCTTTTCAGTCATCACTTACATAC
The DNA here is from genome assembly GCF_032444005.1 of Ranitomeya imitator. Taxonomy (NCBI): domain Eukaryota; kingdom Metazoa; phylum Chordata; class Amphibia; order Anura; family Dendrobatidae; genus Ranitomeya; species Ranitomeya imitator. The sequence goes on along the minus strand of NC_091282.1, from coordinate 409,133,643 downwards.
AGTAATATTTCTTGAAGTTATATATTAAAAATGCTAACCTATATTCAAGAATTTACAGTAATTTTGCAAGTGTTTGCACATAGCATTCTTCTATGCCCTGGTAGTCTAGGGTAGTCTAGGCCAAAGAGCAATCTCAATCTGATTTTGTTATATATAAATAGAATGTTAATTTAATTATGAGCATAAGACATTCAGAATCAATCGGGGCTCTTTCATAGAGGTATGTATGTTTAGTTCTGTCTTGCCCTTTTACTAAATATTACAGTGATGCCTTAGATCGTTGAACAGATGTAGATCAAAAAGTAGGTAATGTATACAATTTTTTCACATATCAGAAAATGTCCAGATTACTCTAGCTTTGCCCATATGCTATACTTATTTTCACACTCATTTTTAGCCTCTCCCTAAAGGGCTATGCCCGTGCCAAAAGTGCCATGTTCTTGGCATATCAAAAGTATATGTGAAAAATGTTTTATAGATACAGGTTCCACTTCTGGGTTCCACACCTATTTAGAGAGTGGAGGACAGGTAGACCCTACCTGACAGAAATTGTAGGTCACTATACATTCACAAATCTTTAAATTCACTTCTTTGAGAGTTCTAAAAAGTTTGTCACACTTAAGATACTCTAAATGCCTGAGACGGGATTCAAAATTTTGCATCTAAGTACCCTTTCTCTGGCAGAGTCTTTTGTTCACTTCCTCAACTCCAAGCAGTATATTTGAGCAGCCTCACAATTAGTGTTGAGCGATACCTTCTGATATTTGAAAGTATCGGTATCTGATTGTATCGGCCGATATCCGAAAAATATCGGATATCGCCGATACCGATACCCGATACCAATACAAGTCAATGGGACACAAATATCGGAAGTGATCCTGGAATGGTTCCCAGGGTCTGAAGGAGAGGAAACTCTCCTTCAGGCCCTGGGATCCATATTCATGTAAAAAATAAAGAATAAAAATAAAAAATATGGATATACTCACCCCTCCGGCGGACCCTGGACCTTAGCGGTATAACCGGCTGCCTCCATTCCTAAGAATGCAGGGTGAAAGACCTTTGATGATGTTGCGGCTTGTGATTGGTCGCGTGACCACTCATGTGACTGCTCACGCGACCAATCACAAGCCGCGACGTCATCGCAGGTCCTTCACTCGCTCATTCTTAGGAACGGAGGCTGCCGGTTGCAGCGGTTACAACCAGGGCGCGTCCGAGGGTGAGTATATCCATATTTTTTATTTTTATTCTTTATTTTACACATGAATATTCATCCCGATCCTGATTCCAGATATCGCAAAAATATCAGAACTCGGTATCGGAATTCCGATACCGCAAATATCGTCCGATACCCGATACTTGCGGTATCGGAATGCTCAACACTACTCACAATCCCTCATCCTAGTAGTGATATTTTGTGCTTATAAAATAGTGGATACATAGTTCTTTAAGGGGTTATCCTTTAAAAAAAATCTCTAAACAAGTAAATTAGTGAAAAACTTAAAAATTATACTCTCCTTACCAAGTCGCCATTGCTCATTGTTCTGATTCTGCCACAATGATTCATGTATTTCTCCATAACTAAACATAGACAATATAGGTCCATGCCCAATGCAGCCAATTACTGACTGGTTGTAGTGGTGAAATGACTGGACAGCACATATTTGGCTACAATGAAGTACAAAAAAACAGAAGGACCAAGAAGCACAAAAATCAGAGAGATTCAGAATATGACTCTTTAATTGGCACTGCATTTCTGAATTTAAATCTGACCAATGCATGGACTGTGCATGGGTCTCACTGATGGGTTTATCAACGCTTTTGGTCCTACTTTCTTTGGTTCTACTTTTTTTTACCTGTTTTGAGATATGCTTTGGGCAATCTTAGTAAAAAAAAAAATCCAAGCTTATGTTGTAGTCAGTGTTACCTAGTTTTCGGACCATAAGACGCACTTTTTTCCCAAATATTTTTTGAGGAAAATGGGGGTGTGTCTTATGGTTGAAATATACTTACAAATGTGGCGGCGGTCCCAATGCAGCCTCCCTTCCCAGGCTGGTGCAGCTGTAGCTGTGCTCCTTGGTGTGGTGGTGTCGGGGCTTTGTGGTGTGGCAGCAGCGGAACTCTGTGCTGCGTGAGGGGTTCCACTGGCATTTCGGCAAAAGCCCAGAAGTCCCCGCAGCTCTGTTGCTGCAACGAGATCTCGACTGTTTCCCTATTTTCCTTCTGAAAATTTGGGGTGCGTCTTATGGTCCGGTGTGTCTTATAGTCTGAAAAATAAGGTACATTCCATTTTCATTTTGATGTTATATAATAATGATAATATATTACAATAAAAACATTCCCAAATAGAACCACAGAATAATCTGCAATCTGTTTCATCAATGCTTAGTCATCTATATTCTGAGTATTGGTTTTGCAAGTTGCCTTACATTTTAAATCACATATGATGAAATACAAGCAGCAGTGAACTGAAATCAATACGGTTAAATGTACAAGTCATTAAGAAATGCTTAAGTATGTAATATATGATGACAAATGCTAAGTAAGATGTCACTTTACAGAGTCTATCCACAGTAAATTATGTCTGGTAATGAAAATAGGCAGCATATACAAATAAAGTAACATTTGCTAATCAGAGTTATCGTAGAATCTGAAGAAATAAAAGGATTCTTTTAATGTTGACTCTTTAACAAAGAAGTAAGCGAGACGTTCACCTTAAACACAATCAAGATGATAAGTAATTTTGCTTTGATTACACTGTGATGTGTGAAACTTTCCACTGCAAGATATTCCATAAAGGATTGTTCTGCTGCAGGCAACACTTAGCCTTGTTGTACAACCGAATTTTACATTTTTCTCATTATGCTAAGTACTTTGATCTCTCAATGAATTTGAAACATTTCATAAACTGTAACATAAAACCCACATAAGGCAAAGTGATGACTAAAAAGATCATAATAATCACAACTGTGCTTCTCGGATAACCATAAAGTATACAATGGAATCATAAAAATTCTGTGACTGTCAGTAAGACTGTTTTACATACTGTTAAGAAGACAGTGTCATTTTCCTTTGAAAGTCTGTAGTGAAAGTATTATACATTTACCGTAAATCTGTACTTTTTATCCTTATTCTTTAATGTTCTATAAGTTTCCTAATCTGTTGCGAAAAACAGATCAACCTTTTAGAATTGAGCAAAAAGATTTCTAGAACCCTGATCAAGCAGCCATGGTGGCTACTAGACCAGAGCTCTGCAAACCTCACAACATTAATAAGTGCAACGCACCACAATCATGGCATCTTGGAAGACAAACTAATCAGGAAAGGGGCTGGAGATGCCGGAGGGTATTAGGAGGTACATGTAGCTTTGGTCCGGTGTCCACAGGCTATCAATGTGATTGGTGGAACAGGGTCATGTAAAACTCTTTGTTCAACCCCGCAATCTATGTGAGGCTTTATACAACCACTGTGCATCCCCCCTTTGTTTGAGGTTAGGGTTGAGCGACTTTTACTTTTATAGGATCGGGTTGGGTTTCACGAAACCTGACTTTCTCAAAAGTCGGGCCGAGTGAAATCGGCCGATCCTATAGAAAATATAGAATGAAGAAATCTTCATTCTATGGTTTATGGGACTTTTATGACCCGTTCACTAGCACCGTGACTCACTACCGTCGAGTGCTAGCTTTCGTCATTTACAGTGATCCTATAGAAAAGTCGGGGTCGGGGTCGGCCGAAACACGATACCCAATGCAGTGCAATGGGATACTATGGTTCCCAGGGTCTGAAGGAGAGGAAACTCTCCTTCAGGCCCATCCATATGTAAGTGTAAAATAAAGAATTAAAATAAAAAATATTGCTATACTTACCCTCTGACGCGCCCTGGTACTAACCGGCAGCCTTCCTTCCTTAGAATCAGCGCGTGAAGGACCTTAGATGACGTCGTGGCTTGTGATTGGTCGCGTGACCACCCATGTGACCGCTCACGTGACCAATCACAAGCCGCGACGTCACCGAAGGTCATTCAAGGGCTGATTCTTAGGAAGGAAGGCTGCCGGAAAGATGCAGGGCGCGTCCGAGGGTGAGTATATTCCTATTAGGTATATACTCACCCTCGGACACGCCCTGCTTTTTTCCAGCAGCCTTCCTTCCTAAGAATCAGCGCTTCAATGACCTTCGGTGACATCGCAGCTTGTGATTGGTCGCGTGAGCGGTCACATGGGCGGTCGCGCGACCAATCACAAGCCGCGACGTCATCTAAGGTCCTTCACGCGCTGATTCTAAGGAAGGAAGGCTGCCGGTTAGTACCAGGGCGCGTCAGAGGGTAAGAATAGCAATATTTTTTATTTTATTTCTTTATTTTACACTTAAATATGGATTCCGATACCAATTTCCGATATTGCAAACATATCGGAACTCGGTATCGGAATTCCGATACCAGATTCAGAAGATCGCCGACCTCATGGCCGACCCCACACAGGGGTCGGGTCGGGTTTCATGAAACCCGACTTTGCCAAAAGTCGGCCACTTCTGAAAATGGCCGACCCGTTTCGCTCAACCCTATTTGAGGTATGTTAAATACTTTTGCATACTTTGAAGTGAGAAACAGCTGCACTGAGAGTGATCAGTGAACTATACTGTGGACCTTGCCTTCATTCAATGAATCTATGTACCATAATACTCAGCATGCCTCCTGCCAGCATTAATAAGAACTCAATATTTCTACTGTCTTTAAAATCAAAACTGCTGTATAAGGAGAGCTGAAACATGCAATTTGCTGTAACTAAAGAAGTTTTGGAAAATGAATTTCTGCATCATAAAGTGCTATACATGTTATGTCTTTAAGCTGTCACTAAATCACACAGTGACAACTCCATGCCAGCAGCAGTCACTGAATGATTACTGGCACGTCTAGAGATTCGGTGCCCATTTCAGCATACCCCGCTCTCTGATTGCTGTGATCAGTCAATCTGACTGACCAATCACAGCATGTGATCACTAGGAAGTGTGAAATATCAGCACTTCCCTGCATGATCACCACCTGGAGCTCCGCCCAGCTGACAGCAGAGCTCATGCGGTAACAGCCAGGGCTGTTGCCCACACTGGGGGCTGAACGCTGTTATGGCATTTGGAGGTCAAACATTTCCATCACTGGAAAATTAAAAAAAGCTTATAGCTCTCAGATTATAGCTACGCAAAAAATTTGTATCAATATAACTACACTGACCTGGAAAATAAAGATACCTTATCACTTTTACCACATAGTGAACTGCATAAAACCCCCTTAAAACCATCTCTGAGTTTATTTATTTTGCTCACTTATATAGCGCCATTAATTCCACAGCGTTTTACATATATTATCATCACTGTCCTCATTGGGGATTACAATCTAGATTGCCTATAAGTATGTCTCTGGAGTGTGGGAGGAAACCAGAATACTTGGAGGGAACCATGCAAAAACGGGGAGAACATACAAACTCCACACAGGTGTTGTCTTTTGTGGAATTTGAACCCAGGACCCCAGCGCTGCAAGGTTGCAGTGCTAGCCACTTATAGCTGGTTTTTGTTCATTGTGTATCCCAAAAATTGGAATAGAAAGCAATCAAAAAATATGTGATCAAAAAATGTTACCAATAAAAATATCAACTCATCCTACAAAAATAAGCCCTAACTTATCTCTGTAGGCAGAAATATAGAAAAATGATAGCTCTCAAAATACTGCAATGCAAAAATTTGTTTTCGTAAAAAAAAAAATTGTGTGAGATAATAGCCAAACATAAAAAGCAATATAAATCTTGTATCAATGTAATCGCACCAACCCAGAGAATAAAACTGTCTAATCTTTTTTATTGCACAACTTAAAAAATAAATAAAATCAATTCATCACTTGCTGTTGGTTCTGCTTACCAAAGATCACAGTAAGGCTCAGCGTACATTTATCCTGCACTCTACATTGAGCGACTACATCGGGGTTTATGAGTAAATCTCTAAAATACGTGATTCAGACGATACCTCCGATGCAAGTTTCCCTATAATGAGGCAGATGGAGACACTGTGCACTCTGCCTGGCCTATGATCCGGCAATGCTCATCTTTTTAGACTTGCATAAAAGACTACAGTTTTGCGCAGCTCTGAAAAGAAAGACAAAGTTGAACAGAAGCCACACAGTCCAGAGTAACTCTGATGCCTCATTAGTGAATAGATCCCTTTGGGGTTTAATTTGAATTGTGTATTTTATAAACTTGGATGGAAACTCCAATGCAAGTGCTCTGTGTACCCTAAAATACCACCAATAAAAGCTTCTACTCAACCCATAAAAACAAGACTCCACTGAGGGCTGTCATCTGTTAACAGAGATATAGGGGGTGTCTATATTACTAGTAGCGCAAAGGCTCTGGAAAAGTGACATGGCTCTCACCAAAAGAACTCCAACAAAATATGTGCACTCAAATCCAAATGCCCCCTCCGCTTGAGCCCAACAGTGTGCCTAACCCTCAGTTAGAGTCCATATGTTTGGCATTACTTTAGCGAGGAGAGCCCACTTAATTTATGCAGTGGATGTCTCTAGAAGCACAAGCTGGGCACATTATACAGAAACGACAATGTACTGAGCACTACAATGGCATATTTACATTTTCACTTAGCAATAGCCACATACATTGCAGCTCTTTCTGCAAAACACCCATGGAGTCAAAATCATTACTACATCAGTAGATGAATTCCCAGACGATTGTAATTTACAAATTAGGGTCAATTGAGGGAGGTTGCTGCTCTTCTGGCACTTAGAGAGCAAATTATTGAAGAATAGTTTGCAGACTCCATATACAGAGCCCCTGAGTCAAATAGGGCTCCTTCTGTTCCAAGTCTTGCCATGTGGCCAAACAGTACCGTACAGCCACATATGGTGAACTCTCACGTTCGGAAGAAATTGTGTAACAAATTATGTGGTATTTTTTACCTTTTTCTGCATGTGAAAATGTAAAATCGGGGGCTAAAACATTATAGTAGCAAAAATGTAACAATTTTTTCTTCACAGTGGTATAAAATTTTGTGAAACTGTGTGGTATCAATATGTTCACTGTATCCCTAGATGATTTCATTAAGATATGTAGTTAGTAAAATTGGGTCACTTATTGGGGGTACTACTGTCCTGACACCTCAGAGCCTCTGCCAATATAACATGGCACTCACAAAACATTGCAGGCAAATCTGCACTCGAATATGGCACTCCTTCCCTGTTGAGTTTTCCATTGTGCCTAAAGGAGTTTTTGACCACATATCGGGCATTGCCATACGGGGAGACATTGCATGACACATGTCTCCACAGTATGATACATTGTCTCTAATTATCCCTTTTGAAAATTAAAAACTTGGGGTTAAAACTTTTCATTTTCACAGTCCAATGTTATGCAATCCTGTGAAATACCTGTGGGTTTAAAATGCTCATTACACCCTGTGAAAAGGTCACTGCTAAAATACTGGAGGGGAGATATGTGTCACTCAAGATGTTAGCCTAAGTGATATGAACCTGGAAAAATGCTCTAGTATATAAAGCACTGAGAGAGGTTAATCGGGCATGTTAAGTACAGATGAGAAAACTTTTTTGGAAAACATTAATCAATCTCAAATTTGACACGAACGTAGCCCATTCGGATTCGTGTTTGGCTTCCCTAGCATTTTTACTCAAAGTCGGCAAAATTTGATGATAGTTTGGCAAATCATCATGTTTCCACTAATGCTTTAGTTATTACTTTGGATAGGATTGTGGTGCTATATGATGAGAATGGGGGACACAGGTACATTTGATGAGGGGAGTGGGTGTGTCTAGGTGAGAGGCGCTGAAGAGTGTAATTTCTTCTGTGATTGGCTGCCGAAGTCACATGTCCCTGACCATCTAAAAAGCAGACATTTTCTTTGCTGGCGCCATTTTCTTTGTGTCACAGTGCACATAAGCCACTCTTGATAGTGCTGTCAGTTAGCTAGATAGGATCCTGTTTTATGTGCAATCGATCTTACAGCATCTAAAACTGTGTGGCAGTCTCAGGAGGCCCAATTTGCTAATCCAAAAAGTTTGTGATAAAACTCTGTTGTAGTGAGAAATCAGAAGGCCACATTTCCTCATAAAAATCGTTAGATATTACCGTGTTGTTCAGGCACACTATCTAAGAAAATAAATAGTGATTGTGACAGGTGGCTAATAGCTATTGGCCTAAGGTTGTGAAACAGCAAGTTAAACTAGGGAAATGGTACATACAACATGTGTGGGGAAAAAAGTGAGGTCGTGGTGGAAGGAAGAAGAGTCTTGCTGGTCGACGTGTACGTGCAATGAAAACTCAAAGGAACAAACACCATCTTGTCCTATCCAAAGACCAACTACAAAATATGTTACTGTACAGACAACTCCACTCCCTTTCTTTGGCAGCTGCATAGCGGTACGCCTTGTAGATGAGGGCCAGAAAGAACATGTGCTCCAGTGGATGGCAAGCGCTGCATCAATTGGCCTCTCCTCTTCTTACTCCACCTAAACATTCCACACAGTACAATTCTCAGAGGCGGCACCCCAATAAGTCTTGTTTCCCTGTGTCACAAATTTCCAAACATTCAACTGACTGTGGGGAACCATAGGTGGGCTTTTCTGCAGAGCTGTTCACACATTCTATTTCCTAGGCATCAGAGTTCTGCTCCAAAAATTCATAGAATCCAGAGGTGGAAAGCACCTGCACCGATACCCAAAATTTTTGAATGTAGGATCCGGGGCCAGACAAGGTAGGGTCCGAACAGAATCCAGACCATCATCACCAGATGTTAACCACGATGGGAGGAGATGATCCTGATGAGGCTCAGATAACAGAGGCACATGCGGACTGTACTGTGGTGTCAGGGCAGGAAGAGAAGAAGGGTGACTCTCAGGGTAAGGAATATGAGAACAGAGAGGATGGCAATGAGGTTGTAGATCTCACTTGGTGTGTACTGTACACAGAGGTACGCAGCTGAGCAGCTCAGCAGAGAAGGTGGAGGAGAAAGCTAGATTGCAGCTTCCAACACAGACACAAAGTGGTGCAACCATGACAAGCACTGCATCCTCAGCCCCAACTCTGCGAGTGTGCAGTTTGCAGGGGTGGCAATGGTTGCCTAGCCTGGGCTTTTTGAGACTACAAAGATTGACTCGACTTACATTATTTGCCAAACTTGCAAAGAAATACTCAGTAGAGGCAAAAATTGCAATAATTTGACAACCACATGGTGGGCCATTTTCATGGATACACCTAAATAATATGGGAATGGTTGGTGATATCAGCTTCCTGTTTGCGGCACATTAGTACATGGGAGGGTGAAAACTCTTCAAGATGGGTGGTGACCATGGTGGCCATTTTGAAGTCAGCCATTTTGGGTCCAACTTTATTTTTTTCAATAGGAAGAGGGTCATGTGACACAACAAACTTATTGAGAATTTCACAAGTAAAACAATGATGTGCTTGGTTTTAACATATAAATGGCCCACCATCTGCATTATATTGGTGTGTACTATTGTGAAGTTTATATGTACATTTATTTACCTAATGAATGAATAAAACTGACGTATTGATTTTTATCAGATGTCATCGTTTTGCTCCTTTTTCTCCTAGTGTCTCTTGATACTGTTTGGAGCTGATTTAGTTTGGCTCGGGTTAGTGGACAACTTGTGTCACCCTCCCGGTTTTTAAGCATGTACGTGGGATTTCTGTTATCATTAATTATTTCTGTGTTCTTCACAGCCATTCCCATTTCTATTATGGATTTTCACACACGTGATGGTACGTGGCGCGCACAAATAAACGATGTATTCCATGACAATGCAGATGGGAGCATTCATGGGCTTAACAAAGATCTACAGGAGGTTATTTACCGTTTTAAAGAATTGTTACGTAAGAGAACGCGAATTTGGTGGAACCTTGAGTTTTTGGACAAATATATACACAAGGATTTAATTCACAGAGGACTTCGTATTCAGGTTTTTCCCTCATTCCCGGTACTGGACGAAAACTTTAAAAATCAATGGGAGGAGTTAACAAACACGTGCTCTATAGGGTTCATGGTCCTATTGAAACAGATGAACCATGAATCATTGAAACTGAAAATAATGGCCTGCAAGTTACTTTGCAAAAAGATATGACAGCTGAGGCGCTCAAAAAGTTCAATGATGAGGTTGACATTGAATTACAAAAATGGGCCAATGATAATCTACTAAGGCCATGAAATTTAAAAGAGATATTCAAGATAAACAACAATGTAGGGTGTATAGGTGGCGGTGTTTGCTTGGACGGGTTCGCTCTCGCTCGAGGAATGTATCATATTCTCGATCGAGATCCACTTTACGCTCCAATCAATCCACTTATGAAAAGGACACAGTACCAAAAGACATACAGTCGGGTGGTGCCTCGACAACAGAGTCAACTAACAAAAGGATTGCAACCAGGCAATTTGCCAAAAGTAAAAACTCCGGGGGTAGGACGCCCCAGACCGGTCCTCAGGGTGGATTAGAGGGATTGAACCTTTCATCTCATTCACTTACTGCTGTACAATTAGAGGTTCTGGGTAAAGGCCTAACGTTTTCCCCCACTAACCCCTTTAATTATTTCATAGCACTAAATGATCTACACCTGTTGTCCCATAAACTGATTCTGAGAAAACTTCACAGTAAAAAGCATGCATCTGAGATCATGATTGAGCTGGAGAGAGAGACACTTCATGACATGGAAGATTTGCTTGGGGAACAGGACAGTCCACATACAAGTAGGTTTCCCTCCTCCATTTTGCCTAGGTCCACTGGATTCCCCCCCTTGTCCTTGAGCCCAAATATTGAGATTTTTACGAAATTGGTAAGTGAGGATTTCAGAAAGTGGTCATCAAGACGTAGATTTGATAACTTGACATTCAAACAACATCAAGCTATTTCTGAATTACAATCCTTCAAGGCTGTTGTTTTCAAGCCGGGTGACAAGGGGGGAATATAGTGGTCTAGCCTAATGAGAAGTATGAGCGGGAGGCCTTTCGGCAATTAGGGGACTCTAGGACATACTGTAAATTATCATTTAACCCTATGGCTTCCTATGCCCATGAACTTCAGTTGATTCTTATTAGGGGTTATGAAGGGAACATTATCACTAAGGGTGTGTTTGATCATTTAAGGTTAGGTCACCCAAGGTCCCAACATTTTATCTGTTACCTAAAGTCCACAAGGATGCCCATGACCCCCCCGGGCGCTCTATCGTGTCGGGGATTGGGGGCATCTGTGACTCTGTATGCCAATTTATTGATTTTTATCTCAAACCGCTTGTGGAGTTGTTACTTTCCCATATCTGTGACACGACGGACGCCCTGACGAGGGTTGATGAATGTGAAAGGTCAACGTGTGCACAACCTTAAAGTGGTGCATGGGTAGGTTCCCAAACCATTGGATAAATAGTAACAAAACCCAGCACTCAACTTGTTGTGAAGAGAAGATTGGATACTTTATTTTATCCCAATGCACAATTCAAACGTTTCGGTCACACATGTGACCTTCTTCAGTGACTGTAAAGTATATGTCAAAATAATACATCAAAATAGGATACAAAAAAAATGGGATACAAAAAATCATAAATAAACAAAGTATATACAACATAGACATGGACAACTGTGCATGTTTATGGCAAAAGAGAGAGATTATTTATCTGTAGAACGTATGTGATAACTGAGAGCTATAGGACTATAATGGCACAGTGAGTGAGGAGAGAGATGTAGAGAGATACATACCAAAGATTGGGATAGTAGATAAATGCTGATGGCTATATGCGCTGCCTAAAATAAAGGTGAAGACATAGCAAAAACCGGTTAGCCCCGGTGATGTGAGAAGTAAAAGTCGGTGGGAAGCATATCAATGAGGCCTACCAATGATGTCCAGAGTACAGCGTCAATCTTAAATGAGAGTCTCTTAATACAGCCTAAAAAAGGGGGGGGGATAGAAAGGTCAGGGTATAGGTGCCATGGTCGGTGCCTAGTAGGTGCGATGTCCCCAATACAGTACCTTAAGGAAAGCTGATTCTGCGGTGTCCACCGCTGTAGGGCTAAAGAGAACTGAGAGGATAGGGCATTTAAACCTAGAGGGCGGGATAACCGCCGGAAATATGTGGGCTGGGTAGCGTCAGAGCCCAAAATAGGGCGGAAGTGACGCGCTGATAGGAACAGTGCAAGCCGCACTGTGGGAGAATATCGGGCGAGCGGGCAGGAGCCGGATATGACGAACCGGAAGTGGGGCACCGGACGTCATGTAAAGAAGTTCCGTCGCCATATTGAATGAGGCAAGGCTACACTATGTGTGATCGCAAGTACTAAGTATAGGCCGGATATGACGAACCGGAAGTGGGGCACCGGCCGTCACGTGGAGGAGTACCGTCGCCATATTAGATAGGGCAAAGCTGCACTAAGTGTGATCGCTAGTACTATGAATGGGCCGGCTATGATGAACTGGAAGTGGCGCACCGCACGTCACATGGAGGAGTACCGTCGCCATATTGGATGAGGCATGGCTATATAATGTGTGATAGTTACAGTGTATATGAGTAGACCCTATATGGGATGGAAGCGCTTAACATAGCAAAAAAGCAATAAAAGAAGGGAAGGGAAGAATGGAAGCAGAAATAACAAATACATGGTCATAGGTTATGTTGATAGCAACTAGATAGGAATGTACTGATGTTCCAAAAGGTAGAGGAACGTGGCTATGGGTGACCAACTAGAGAAAGAAAAAAAGAAGAAAAAATGGAGAAAAAAAGGATGATGGCATCCTTGTGGAGACAAATACTCTCCTCGTCACTATTGACGTTGAGAGTTTATATGCTTGCATTGATCATACCCAGGGTTTGGATTCTGTTCGCCTCTTTCAGGGGGCCTCCGACCTGGACGCCCCTCTTTGTGAGCTGATCCTCGAGCTCTTGGGATACATCCTGACCCACAACTTCTTTGTCTTTAAAGACAATTTTTATTTGCAGAAGCATGGCACAGCCATGGGCGCTGCCTGTGTGCCCTCGTATGCAAATCTCTTCCTAGGCGCCAGGGAGAGACAAATTTTTGGTGACAGGGGCCCACCGGCCACGTCCCATGTGCTGTGCTGGTTCCGCTATATTGATGACATCATCTTGTTGTGGAACGGGGCAGCCTGCCAAATCGAGGACTTTATGAGGACTCTTAATGATAATATTTTCAATATTTGGCTCACATATAATTTTGACGGGAGGACAGTTGACTTCCTGGACGTCCGTCTTGAAATTGATTCGGACCGGCGCATTCAAACGGACATTTTCAGGAAGCCCACTTCTGTCAACTCTCTGCTACATGCCTTTCTGCTCACCATCCAGCCACCTTGAGGGCCATCCCAGTCGGACAGTTCCTCAGGATGCGGCGAATACGCTCCTCTATCTCCAAATTTGAGACACAGGCCTCGGATCTAAAGAAACGGTTCTTTGCTCAGGGCTATAGCCGTAGATGTGTCAGATCTGGGTATCACCGTGTAAGGAAAACTCCACGCATTAATTTGTTACATCCAACTAAGAAACCTAGGGATGTGGGTGGTGAGGGACCGATTCAGTTCATCTCCACCTACAACCACGAATGGAATAGTATGTGCGAGATTTTGAACAAACATTGACCTGTTTTGGGGGCCAACCCCACCCTGAGGGCCTCCCTGGGAAGTTCTCCCCTAATGACCCCTAAAAAATCTAAAAATGTTGGTGATTTACTGGTTAGGAGCCACTATGTTCTGGCTCCAAGCAATCCTTTTGGTACTTGTGGTCCCCTTTTTGGATCATTTGCGTGTGGGCACTGTCTTGCCTGCGCCAATGTCTTGCACTGCTCTACTTTTGCTTCCTCAGATGGATCTAAAGAATTTAAAATAAGACAGCATATATCTTGCAGCACATCTAATGTGATCTATTATGCGACACATTCAAGCCCCAAGATATACATAGGTCTTTCTACAAGAGAATTGAGAGTACGAATTCGTGAGCATGTGTGTTAGGAGTCGAGTTTCCTCTGCTGCACAGGGGGAATCTCGATCCGTTTCTGCTGCGGTCTCCCATTCGGTATCGGCCGCAGTGGGCTCTGCTCAGCGGAGACGTCGCTCCCAGCGTCTCGCTGGGGCTGATTCGGTGCATAGGGTCACTACTGCCTTTTCTGGCTTTCCTATGGTACCCTGCACTGATCTGCGGCGAGCGAGCCTCTCTGGGACTAAGTCCTTGTTTACTCACACTGAGCATGCCCAGGGCAGGGTCTCCCATTGGAGGTCGAGGGCCACATGTTCGGTCACATGCTCAGGTGCTGCAGTACATTCCATTGGTCCTTCTGGAAGGCCCTGAAAGGGCAAAACATGCTCAGGTACTGCAGCACTTTCCATTGGTCCTTCTGGAAGGTCCTGAAAGGGCAAAAACTTCAGTAGCAGCTTCCTGTGCTGCAACTATATAACTGCGCATGACCGCACGGCCATGCGCTAGTATCGTCTTATGCTATATGCTTTGCGCCAATGTGGTCATGTGTTTGAATGTGTTCAGGGACCCGGCTGAAATAAGCCCCTAAAATGCTGGCACCTCCGGCGAGGAGATTGTGTTTAAGTGTGTTCAGGGACCCGGCTGAAATAAGCCCCTAGAATGCTGGCATCTCCGGCGAGGAGTTTTGTATGCATGCATGACCACTCACTGCTCACATCTGGGTAGTTGGCCTGTGCCTCTGTGAAAGTCTAACAGGGCACAGAGCTTTCCTCTCGCGGTTACTCTGTGAAGCTAACAGAGTTGGTATATACCGCCATATAGAGCCGCCATCATTTAGCAGCAGGTGCTTTCCTGCACGGTGGATCCCGGGTTGCGAACGCACCAATTCCATTTAATAAATTATATATTTGGTGCATTCCGCCAACCCTAACAATGTGCACGACATTGGCGCGGCCAAGACAGTGTCCGATATTTCGGATTTGAAGATGATTCCTCGTCATTTTAAATGATACCATAACAGCGATGCAAGAGTGCTGAAAGGAAGAAGGATAGATGCCCTTCATATGGGCATAAGAGGAGGTGATAATAAGAAACTCCTCGCACAAATTGAAACTAGATGGATTGTCCAATTAGATACAATGTCACCAAATTGCCCCAATGAATCCTTGAGTTTTGCCCCTTTCTTATAGTATCTCTATAATGTTATTCTTGGTTATCTGGCTTCTTGTTCTCATATGCCCCTATGTCTAAGTCTCCTTGGATTTTTGCTTGTTTTTAATTATGTTTTAACTGTTTTGTTTATTTAGTGTCTGTGACCTCGATTGTGTCTTACTATATTTTGCACTGAGCTCTCTCTATGGATCTAAGGACTAATTTGGAATGCATCCCTGGACCTTAATCACATCGCATGGAAAAGAGCAAAATATCACTACAGCATCTAAAAACTGCAAAATTACGTGCCCTTAATGATTTACTGGTTATTTGTTATGATATTGCCTGGATTGAATGCCCTGTATTTTTGTAGTGGTTCTTTGTGCTTGTTATCCCTCGGCGATGTGTTTTGTGATATATGACCCATCACCACACTCTTTCTGTGTGGCTGTGCGCATCGCGCTGCGGCTGGTTGGGCTCTGCCTGCGGGTTGGCATCTCTATGCTGTGCACAGCGTCCTGGGATTCCCCTCCCCGGCGCGTGCACGCTGACTTGATGCCTTATTTGCAGTTCGGGACTTGGTGGCCCCGGTGCGCATGCGCCAACTAACGCCACCATGATTGGCTGCTTTTGGCCATGTGACTGGGTTCATTGGGTTACTTAAAGGTCCTGGTTGGGGGCTCACTACATATTCCCATGAGAAAGCGGCCCCATGCCGCCGCGAAACGCACGTTGGGACTCTACATCTCACCCCTCTCGCCCCCACCTATATATTGGTACGCATGGTACAATTTTACTGTTCACTGTCGCACTTTAAAGATGAATATGTTTAGAGCATATATCTACCTCTATTTGTTTACCTAGCCTACCTAGTTTCTGGCCTTTTCTTCCTGTTCTATGGTCACAGGACCTTCATGCTTTTGACAGGCCAGTGTATACTATGTCTGTGTGGGGATTTGTGAGGGTGGGGACTTAGCTATCTGCAATATACTGTATTAGTGTGTACTGTTGTGATGTTTATATGTACAGTACATCTTTTTAAGTAATGAATTAATAAAACTGACTTATTGATTTTTATCAGATGTCATCATTTTGCTCCTTTTTCTCCTATTGTCTCTTGATCTTGATACTGTTTGGAGCTGATTTAGTTTGGCTAGGTGTATTGGACAACTTGTGTCACCCTCCCAGTCTTTAAGCATGTATGTGGGATTTCTGTTATCACCGGTCGCGAGTGTGTCGTTTGTAGGGGCGGCAATGGTTGCCTTGCCTGGGCTTTTAGAGATTACAAAGAATAACCCGACTCACATTATCTGCCAAACTTGCAAAGAAAAACTCAGTAGAGGCAAAAATTGCAATAATTTGACAACTACAGGGTGGGCCATTTTTATGGATACACCTAAATAATATGGGAATGGTTGGTGATATCAGCTTTCTGTTTGTGGCATATTAGTATATGTGAGGTGGAAAACTTTTCAAGATGGGTGGTGACCATGGCGGCCATTTCAAAGTCGTCCATTTTGAATCCAACTTTATTTTTTTCAATGGGAAGAGGGTCATGTGACATATCAAACTTATTGAGAATTTCACAAGAAAAACAATGGTGTACTTGGTTTTAACATATAAATGGCCCACCCTGCACATGCATGACCAGCACATGCGTAATCAACAAGTCTTAGTTTGTGAATACCATTACACAAAAATGCAGACTACCGGGCATCCTCAACCACCGGCCATACCATCAACCACATCTGCTGATTCTTCCTCCTCAGGTCTTCGGCCGCAGAAACTCCCCTTGTTTACCCCCTACAGTTGGGGTGAGTGAAAGCCCATCAGCTGTTATAAAAAAAAGTGGACATGATTGCTTTTTGTGTCACCTAGGACAACACATCTTACTCAATCCACCAAAACATCTCTGCCTACACCTCACTCACAGTCCAGCAGTTTGTCCTATTCTCCATACTTCAGCAATTCCCAGCACATCAGAGAGCCCTAGGTCCCACAGTTGTGGTCACATAAAAAAGTGTTTCTTCTTTGCATGCCAAAGCTAAGAGCTTGAACTCCCCCATCTCTAATCTGTTGGCCATGGAAATGCTGCCTTTTTGCCTGTTGGATACAGACGGTTTCAAAAAGTTGATGGCTGCCTGTTGTGAATTCTGTTTTCGAACTCCCTCCTGTGGTCATGAATGGTACTTCAGCGAGTTCTGTCCATGGACTCCCTCTGGTGGCTGTGAGTGGAGCTGCTGCTTCTGAGGTTCCTTCCACAATTGGAGGGGGGGAGTTGTATGTGGGGGATCACATATCTATACAAGTTAATTACAGCCACCTGGCCTTCTGTTTCTATTCCTATCCCTTATAGGGAGTTGATAGGAGATCAGGGAGAGTCATCGCACGAGCGGGGGCGCCTTTCTCGATATTTCTTAGGGTGCCAACCTCCGCATCTAGGCAGGATCAGCGTATAGGTATTTATGTTTATCTGTGTAGCCGTAAGGGATATGCTGCACCTATATCAGTCACCCTTACAGATGCTTTAGATATATCACAGATTGCATTATTCAGTCTATCTTTATTCTACCAGTGTGCGTTCAGGTTATCTGTGGGGGATTTTTGTCCTCTTTTCTTAGGACTGTATATATTTGATAGGGACTTTTTTGTGGGTTTTATACCCATGTTTTCTACTTTTTGGTTATTTAATAAAGTATATATCTTTTAATGGGGTTTTTTTTCTAGTTGTTAGACGTCCTTCCACAGGTGACGTAGTTTATTCTTTGGCTGGCTGTTCTATTTAACTCCATTCAGATCGTTACTCCATGCCAGCTGTCAATGTTCTTGTACTGGTTCAGTTCGCTCTTGGATCTTTCTGGTGATCTGTCTACTCCAGCAGAAGCTAAGTCCCTGCTAGTTAATTATTTGTTCTTTGTTTCCTTGTCCAGTTGGCTATCATGATTTTGCCTTGCTACCTGGAAGCTCTGGGATGCAGAGTGGCACCTCCGCACCGTGAGTCAGTGCGGAGGTCTTTTTGCACACTCTGCGTGGTCTTTTGCAGTTTTTTGTGCTGACAGCAAAGATACCTTTCCTATCCTCAGTCTGTTTAGTAAGTCTGGCCTCCCTTTGCTGAAACCTGTTTCATTTCTGTGTTTGTGACTTTCATCTTTACTCACAGTCAATATATGTGGAGGGCTGCCTTTTCCTTTGGGGAATTTCTCTGAGGCAAGGTAGGCTTTATTTTCTATCTTTAGGGCTAGTTAGCTCTTAGGCTGTGAAGAGGCGTCTAGGTCATGTTAGGTACGCTCCACGGCTATTTCTAGTTGTGTGATAGGATTAGGGATTGCGGTCAGCAGAGCTCCCACTTCCCAGAGCTTGTCCTGTGTGAGTTTAACCATCAGGTCATTTCGGGTGCTCCTAACCACCAGGTCCATAACAGTACAGCTGGCCCAAAGTATTAATGCATCTCAATAGAGGGATAAGAGAAGTTCTGAGACCATTTTTTTTTCTCTGCAGTGTTTTTTGTCTTTCTTTTCCCCTTAACCTCTGGGTGGTTCAGGACACAGGTGTAGATATGGACATTCAAGGTCTGTCCTCTTGTGTGGATCATCTCACTTCAAGGGTACAAAACATTCAAGATTTTGCGGTTCAGAATCCGATGTTAGAGCCTAGAAATCCAATTCCTGATTTGTTTTCTGGGGATAGATCTAAATTCCTGAATTTCAAAAATAATTGTAAACTGTGTCTAGCTTTGAAACCCCGCTCCTCTGGTGACGCCGTTCAACAAGTAAAAATCATTATTTCTTTGTTGCGTGGTGACCCTCAAGACTGGGCATTTTCCCTTGCGCCAGGAGATCCTGCATTGCGTGATGTAGATGCGTTTTTTCTGGCGCTTGGATTGCTTTATGATGAACCAAATTCAGTGGATCAGGCAGAGAAAATCTTGCTGGCTTTGTGTCAGGGTCAGGATGAAGCGGAGGTGTACTGTCAGAAGTTTAGAAAGTGGTCTGTGCTTACTCAGTGGAATGAGTGTGCCCTGGTGGCAATTTTCAGAAAGGGTCTTTCTGAAGCCCTTAAGGATGTCATGGTGGGATTTCCCATGCCTGCTGGTCTGAATGAGTCTATGTCCTTGGCCATTCAGATCGATCGGCGCTTGCGTGAGCGCAAAGCTGTGCACCATTTGGCGGTATTCTCTGAGCATAGGCCTGAGCCTATGCAATGTGATAGGACTTTGACCAGAGCTGAACGGCAAGAACACAGACGTCGGAATGGGCTGTGTTTCTACTGTGGTGATTCCACTCATGCTATCTCCGATTGTCCTAAGCGCACTAAGCGGTTCGCTAGGTCTGCCACCATTGGTACGGTACAGTCTAAATTTCTTTTGTCCGTTACTCTGATTTGCTCTCTGTCGTCCTATTCTGTTATGGCATTTGTGGATTCAGGCGCTGCCCTGAATTTGATGGACTTGGAGTTTGCCAGGCGCTGTGGTTTTTTCTTGGAGCCCTTGCAGTATCCTATTCCATTGAGAGGAATTGATGCTACGTCTTTGGCCAAGAATAAGCCTCAGGACTGGACTCAATTGACCATGTGCATGGCTCCTGCACATCAGGAGGATATTCGCTTTTTGGTGTTGCATAATCTGCACGATGTGGTCGTTTTGGGGTTGCCATGGCTACAGGTCCATAATCCAGTATTGGATTGGAAATCTATGTCTGTGTCTGGCTGGGGTTGTCAGGGGGTACATGGTGATGTTCCATTGCTGTCAATTTCGCCTTCCACTCCTTCTGAAGTCCCTGAGTTTTTGTCGGATTACCGGGATGTATTTGAAGAGCCCAAGTCCGGTGCCTTACCTCCTCATAGGGATTGCGATTGTGCTATTAATTTGATTCCTGGTAGTAAGTTTCCTAAGGGCCGACTGTTTAATTTATCTGTGCCAGAGCACGCCGCTATGCGGAGTTATATAAAGGAATCCTTGGAGAAAGGTCATATTCGCCCGTCGTCATCACCGTTGGGAGCAGGGTTTTTTTTTGTGGCCAAGAAGGATGGCTCTTTGAGACCTTGTATTGATTACCGCCTTCTTAATAAGATCACAGTCAAATTTCAGTACCCTTTGCCGCTGCTGTCTGATTTGTTTGCTCGGATTAAGGGGGCTAGTTGGTTCACCAAGATAGATCTTCAAGGGGCGTATAATCTTGTGCGAATTAAACAGGGTGATGAATGGAAAACAGCATTTAATACACCCGAGGGCCATTTTGAGTACCTGGTTATGCCATTCGGGCTTTCTAATGCTCCATCTGTGTTTCAGTCCTTTATGCATGACATCTTCCGAGAGTACCTGGATAGATTCATGATTGTATATTTGGATGATATTTTGGTCTTTTCGGATGATTGGGAGTCTCATGTGAGGCAGGTCAGAATGGTGTTCCAGGTCCTTTGTGCGAATTCCTTGTTTGTGAAGGGGTCGAAATGTCTCTTTGGGGTTCAGAAGGTTTCATTTTTGGGTTTCATTTTTTTCCCCTTCTACTATCGAGATGGACCCTGTTAAAGTTCAGGCCATTTATGATTGGACTCAGCCGACATCTGTGAAGAGCCTGCAGAAGTTCCTGGGCTTTGCTAATTTTTACCGTCGCTTCATCGCTAATTTTTCTAGTGTTGCTAAACCGTTGACTGATTTGACCAAGAAAGGTGCTGATGTGGTCAATTGGTCCTCTGCGGCTGTAGAGACTTTTCAGGAGTTGAAGCGTCGTTTTTCTTCTGCCCCTGTGTTGTGCCAGCCAGATGTTTCTCTCCCGTTTCAGGTTGAGGTTGATGCTTCTGGGATTGGAGCAGGGGCTGTTTTGTCGCAAAGAAGTTCTGATGGCTCGGTGATGAAACCATGTGCCTTCTTTTCTAGAAAATTCTCGCCTGCTGAGCGTAATTATGATGTTGGCAATCGAGAGTTGTTGGCCATGAAGTGGGCATTCGAGGAGTGGCGACATTGGCTTGAAGGAGCCAAGCATCGCGTGGTGGTCTTGACGGATCACAAGAATTTGACTTATCTCGAGTCTGCCAAACGGTTGAATCCTAGACAGGCTCGATGGTCGCTGTTTTTCTCCCGTTTTGATTTTGTGGTTTCGTACCTTCCCGCCTCTAAGAATGTGAAGGCTGATGACCTGACAAGGAGTTTTGTGCCTGACTCTCCGGGTGTTCCTGAGCCGGCGAGTATTCTCAAAGAGGGGGTAATTTTGTCTGCCATCTCCCCTGATTTGTGGCGCGTGCTGCAGAAGTTTCAGGCTGATAGACCTGACCGTTGTCCAGCGGAGAAACTGTTTGTCCCTGATAGATGGTCTAGTAGAGTTATCTCTGAGGTTCATTGTGCGGTGTTGGCGGGTCATCCTGGAATCTTTGGTACCAGAGATTTGGTGGCTAGATCCTTTTGGTGGCCTTCTTTGTCACGGGATGTGCATTCTTTTGTGCAGTCCTGTGGGACTTGTGCTCGGGCTAAGCCCTGCTGTTCTCGTGCCAGTGGGTTGATTTTGCCCTTGCCGGTCCCGAAGAGGCCCTGGACGCATATTTCCATGGATTTTATTTCAGATCTCCCTGTCTCTCAAAGGATGTTGGTCATTTGGGTGGTTTGTGATCGCTTCTCTAAGATGGTCCATTTGGTACCCTTGTCTAAATTGCCTTCCTCCTCTGATTTGGTGCCATTGTTTTTCCAGCATGTGGTTCGTTTGCATGGCATTCCGGAGAACATCGTCTCGGACAGAGGTTCTCAGTTTGTTTCGAGGTTTTGGCGGTCCTTTTGTGCTAAGATGGGCATTGATTTGTCTTTTTTTTCGGCTTTCCATCCTCAGACAAATGGCCAAACCGAATGAACTAATCAGACTTTGGAGACATATCTGAGATGCTTTGTTTCTGCTGATCAGGATGATTGGGTGTCCTTCTTGCCTTTGGCTGAGTTCGCCCTTAATAATTGGGCCAGCTCGGCTACTTTGGTTTCGCCTTTTTTCTGTAATTCTGGTTTCCATCCTCGTTTCTCTTCAGGGCAGGTTGAGCCTTCAGACTGTCCTGGTGTGGATACGGTGGTGGACAGGTTGCAGCAGATTTGGACTCATGTGGTGGACAATTTGACATTGTCCCAGGAGAAGGCTCGACGTTTCGCTAACCGCCGGCGCTGTGTTGGTCCCCGACTTCGTGTTGGGGATTTGGTTTGGTTGTCATCTCGTCATGTTCCTATGAAGGTTTCCTCTCCTAAGTTTAAGCCTCGTTTCATTGGTCCGTATAAGATTTCTGAAGTTCTTAATCCTGTGTCATTTCGTTTGGACCTTCCAGCTTCTTTTGCCATCCATAATGTGTTCCATAGGTCGTTATTGCGGAGATACGTGGCGCCTATGGTTCCCTCCGTTGATCCTCCTGCCCCGGTGTTGGTCGAAGGGGAGTTGGAGTATGTGGTGGAGAAGATTTTGGATTCTCGTATTTCGAGACGGAATCTCCAGTATCTGGTCAAGTGGAAGGGTTATGGTCAGGAAGATAATTCCTGGGTTTTTGCCTCTGATGTTCATGCTGCCGATCTGGTTCGTGCCTTTCATTTGGCTCGTCCTGATCGGCCTCTGGGCTCTGGTGAGGGTTTGGTGACCCCTCCTCAAGGGGGGGTACTGTTGTGAATTCTGTTTTCGAACTCCCTCCTGTGGTCATGAATGGTACTTCAGCAAGTTCTGTCCATGGACTCCTTCTGGTGGCTGTGAGTGGAGCTGCTGCTTCTGAGGTTCCTTCCACAGGTGATGTAGTTTATTCTTTGGCTGGCTGTTCTATTTAACTCCACTCAGATCGTTACTCCATGCCAGCTGTCAATGTTCTTGTACTGGTTCAGTTCGCTCTTGGATCTTTCTGGTGACCTGTCTACTCCAGCAGAAGCTAAGTCCCTGCTAGTTAATTATTTTTTCTTTGTTTCCTTGTCCAGTTGGCTATCATGATTTTGCCTTGCTAGCTGGAAGCTCTGGGATGCAGAGTGGCACCTCCGCACCGTGAGTCGGTGCGGAGGTCTTTTTGCACACTCTGCGTGGTCTTTTGTAGTTTTTTGTGCTGACCGCAAAGATACCTTTCCTATCCTCAGTCTGTTTAGTAAGTCTGGCCTCCCTTTGCTGAAACCTGTTTCATTTCTGTGTTTGTGACTTTCATCTTTACTCACAGTCAATATATGTGGGGGGGCTGCCTTTTCCTTTGGGGAATTTCTCTGAGGCAAGGTAGGCTTTATTTTCTATCTTTAGGGCTAGTTAGCTCTTAGGCTGTGAAGAGGCATCTAGGTCATGTTAGGTATGCTCCACGGCTATTTCTAGTTGTGTGATAGGATTAGGGGATGCGGTCAGCAGAGCTCCCACTTCCCAGAGCTTGTCCTGTGTGAGTTTAACCATCAGGTCATTTCGGGTGCTCCTAATCACCAGGTCCATAACAGCTGCCGCAGTCCCTCAATACCAGTTTTCCAGTCGCCATTACGTCTCTAAGAAATATGTACCTGAGCTAAGCTACGCAAGCATGTCACATACAACATCACCTGTTCCCTGAAAAAAATCTATGTCTGCCAGGTGCATTTCACCACTGACACCTGGATGAGCAAACATGGGCAGCGGCATTACATCTCACTGACTGGGCACTGGGTGACCCTGGTGGCTGTGGGGGCAGGCGGTCAAGGGGCTTCTCCACAAGTCTTTGAATCCTCTGAATCTAACAGTTCCTACACTGCTTCTGGCTTCCCCATTTCATCTAAGGCCTCTATCTGTGCCCTCAACCTCTCTCTCAAACAGACCCGGGTTCCAGCAGTGCAGAGCAAATCCCCCCCACTTCCGTACTGCACAGCCATGGCTCACCACAATCAGGCCGTGTTCACATTAATATGCATTGGAGATTGCAGTCACACAGCTTAAGAGTTGTGGACAGCTATCCATGCCGAGTTTGAGCCATGGCTTTCTCCACTTAACCTGGAGCCAGTGAAGACCATGTGCAATAACAGTGCAAACTAGTGGCGGCCCGACACCAGGCCAACCTCACACGCATGCCTTGCAAGGCTCACATCCTCAACCTGTTGGTACAGCAACAGCATATACTTCTGGAAATCAGAACTTAGTGTTAGTTTCTCGGAAGAACAGATTGCCAAAATCCTACTTAAAGGGGCTCTGTCACCTGAATTTGGAGGGAACAATCTTCAGCCATAGGGGCATTGGTTTTCGGGTGTTTGATTCACCCTTTCCTTACCCGCTGGCTGCATGCTGGCTGCAATATTGGATTGAAGTTCATTCTCTGTCCTCCATAGTACATGCCTGCGCAGGGCAAGATTGTACTACGGAGGACAGAGAATGAACTTCAATCCAATATTGCAGCCAGCATGCAGCCAGCGGGTAAGGAAAGGGTGAATCAAACACCCGAAAACCCCGCCCCTATGGCTGAAGATTGTTCCCTCCAAATTCAGGTGACAGAGTCCCTTTAATGCACATGGTTTTTCTAGATGTATTCTACTTCAAGAAAATTCTTATAAAATACTAACCAGATGGCATATGACCCCAGCCAAACTCCATCATTTGGGCTTATCGGATACCAATGCTTGCTGGAGATGCCACGGTCAGATGGGACATCATACTCATATTTTTTGGGAATGCCCAATACTTAAGGAATTTTGGGATGGCATAAATTTTAATCTTAAAAAATTAAAACTAATTAATACTGATTTGCAGGCTACTGAAGCTCTTCTTTCATGTGCATCTAAGAGCTTCAAACCATTGAGACATGGGCTTCTCCCACTATTGTTTAGTGCGGCAAAACATTTAGTAACTATACACTGGAGAGAAGAGTCTCCTCCCACTTTATGAGAATGGATCTCCAAAGTAAATCAAATTTCCTGCCTTTTAGAACTTTCAAGTTGAGAAATTCATAACCATGAGATTTATAATAAAATTTGGGCCCCTTGGAAACAACTGCAAGTAGGAAACAATTATATGTCGTAGTTCTTGAGCAAGGGACCTATCCACATTGGGTGATTTGGTATATGGAGGATCTTCTTCACTTATATATAATCTTTTCTTAGAATCTATATATATAATTGTCTAAGGGTCACTTCTGTCTGTCTGTCTTTCTGTCTGTCACGGATATTCATTAATCGCGGCCTCTGTCTGTCATGGAATCCATGTCATGGCTGCCGTGACCAATCAGCGACGGCCACAGTCCGATTAGTCCCTCCCTACTCCCCTGCAGTCAGTGCCCGCACCATACTCCCTGCAGTCACCGCTCACACGGGGTTAATGCCAGCGGTAGCGGACCGCATTATGCCGCGGGTAACTCACTCCGTTTACCGCCGTTATTAATCCTGTGTGACCAAGTTTTTACTTTTTACTAAAAACATCTAATGTTAAAAATAATAATAATAAAAAAAATCATTATATACTCACCTTCTGCCGCCTTTCCCGCTCCTGGCTACGCTCCGGTGACCGCTCCATGCAAGCGGCAGGTTTCGGTGGTGTGGGAGAAGGACCTGCCATGACGTCACGGTCATGTGACCGCGATGTCATCACAGGCCCTGCACGCCTGCGCGAGAAGGACCTGCCATGACGTCACGGTCATGTGATCGAACTACAACTGGCCCTCGGAAGGTGAGTATATGTTTATTTTATTTTTTTAACCTGTGACATACATGGATGAGCAATATACTACGCAGCTGGGCAATATACTATGTGGCTCTGTGCTGTATATTATGTCGCTGTGCAATATACTACGTGGCTCTGTGCTGTATACTACGTGACTGGGCAATATACTACGTGACTGGGTAATATACTACGTGGCTGGGCATTATACTACGTGGCTCGGCAATATACTACGTGGCTCTGTGCTGTATACTACGTCACTGGGCAATATACTACGTCACTGGGCAACATACTACATAGCTGGGCAATATACCTCGTGGCTGGGCAATATACTACGTGGCTGGGCAGTATACTACATCGCTGTGCAATATACTACATGGCACTGTGCTGTATACTACATCACTGGGCAATATACTACGTGGCTGGGCAATATACTACGTGACTGGGCAATATACTACATGGCTGGGCAATATACTACGTAGCTGGGCAATATACTTCGTGGCTGGGCAATGTACTACGTGACTGGGCAATATATTATGTGACTGGGCAATATACTATGTGGGCTGTGTAATATACTACGTGGACATGAATATTCTAGAATACCCGATGTGTTAGAATCGGGCCACCATCTAGTGTCTATATAAATGTCTTTGGCAATTTCGCATTGTCCTTTCATATCCCGCAAGCAGAGATTTTTGCACTGCTATGTGTACCCGTTTTTGTTTCTTTTTATCTGGTTATTAACCCACCGCTCCTCCCCTTATTTACCTCATTATTTTTTTCCTGCTCCTCTTTAACCAATTACCCCCCTCCTTTCCCACATTTCGTCCCACATGTCAATCAATCATAAACTGCTAAATGCTGTGATTGCAACTTCGACATGTTTGTAATTTTCCTATAATATAACAAAAATAAAGAATTTAAAAAAAAATTGCATAATTGTGCTGTTACCAAGTTATTGGAAACTTCCCGCAATCTGACGTACAGTTATGTCAGAGGGATGGAATAGTGTCAGGAGATGTGCTGGCTGTTAAAAATAATTGAGCTCCTCCTCTGAGTGCTGGAAGCACACATAGCATCAACCCTTTAACCCTCAGATGCCAAAGTCAGTAGTTACAGTGGCAAGTAAGGAATTTGAGAAAAGGAGATCACTCCCTTTTTCAGCACATCTGCACCCCCATGGCGTAAGCGAGGGAGGTGCCGATGGTTGCTATGGAAGCATGCAGGCATAATAACAGTCTCTGTGTCTGCCATAAGCCTTAACCAATCAGATATGCTAAAAGAGGGGCCTAATAGGCTATCAACCAAGCCCTGATAGATTAGATAATGCACTGTACAATTTAGGCTGTACAGTGTATCAGTGGGGAAGACATTTTTTGTTGAGTCATCTTGCAGCTCCACTGCTGAAAAATTGCAAAACTTTGTTGCCCTAGGTTGATAGGTTTCTGCCTATAAGTGCACATGAGCTATCTATCTATCTACCTATCTATCTATCTATAGTGCCTTGTAAAAGTATTCGGCCCCCTGGAACTTATAAACCTTTTCCCACATATCATGCTTCAAACATAAAGAAACCAAATGTAAATTTTTGGTGAAGAATCAACAACAAGTGGAACACAATTGTGAAGTTAAACGAAATTTATTGGTTATTTTAAATTTCTGTGGAAATTCAAAAACTGAAAAGTGGGGCGTGCAATATTATTCGGCCCCTTTACTTTCAGTGCAGCAAACTCACTCCAGAAGTTCATTGTGGATCTCTGAATGATCCAATGTTGTCCTAAATGCCTAATGATGATAAATATAATCCACCTGTGTGTAATCAAGTCTCCGTGTAAATGCACCTGCTCTGTGATAGTCTCAGGGTTCTGTTTGAAGCACAGAGAGCATCATGAAGACCAAGGAACACAACATGCAGGTCCGTGATACTGTTGTGGAGAAGGTTAACCCCTTTACCCCCAAGGGTGGTTTGCACGTTAATGACCGGGCCAATTTTTACAATTCTGACCACTGTCCCTTTATGAGGTTATAACTCTGGAACGCTTCAACGGATCCCAGTGAATCTGACATTGTTTTCTCATGACATATTGTACTTCATGACAATGGTAAAAATTCTTTGATAGTACCTGCGTTTATTTGTGAAAAAATGGAAATTTGGCGAAAATTATGAAAATTTCGCAATTTTCCAACTTTGAATTTTTATGCAATTAAATCACAGAGATATGTCACACAAAATACTTAATAAGTAACATTTCCCACATGTCTACTTTACATCAGCATAATTTTGGAACCAAATTTTTTTTTTGTTAGGGAGTTATAAGGGTGAAAAGTTGACCAACAATTTCTCATTTCTACAACACCATTTTTTTTTAGGGACCACATCTCATTTGAAGTCATTTTGAGGGGTCTATATGATAGAAAATACCCAAGTGTGACACCATTCTAAAAACTACACCCCTCAAGGTGCTCAAAACCACATTCAAGAAGTTTATTAACCCTTCTGGTGCTTCACAGGAATTTTTTGAATGTTTAAATAAAAATGAACATTTAACTTTTTTTCACAAAAAATTTAATTCAGCTCCAATTTGTTTTATTTTACCAAGGGTAACAGGAGAAAATGGACCCCAAACATTGTTGTATAATTTGTCCTGAGTACGCCAATACCCCACATGTGGGGGTAAACCACTGTTTGGGCGCATGGCACAGCTCGGAAGCGAAGGAGCGCCATTTGACTTTTCAATGCAAAATTGACAGGAATTGAGATGGGACGCCATGTTGCGTTTGGAGAGCCACTGATGTGCCTAAACATTGAAACCCCCCACAAGTGACACCATTTTGGAAAGTAGACCCCCTAAGGAACTTAAAAAGAAGGGAAGTAACAGACCAAAAATTAAAATATCAGAAATTTTATTCAATGTTATTAAAAGACAAAAATGCAATTCAACTATAAATTTAAACATAAACTAAGGGGAAACATGGCAGAATGAACCCACAGCAATCCGTACAGTTGAATATATATAACGGAATGAGGAAATTCCACCAACTCAATACACATGCATCAGCAGGCTCTGGACTACAGAGAAAAAAATGACCACAAAGTAGTGCAATAAAAGCCAATGGGATTGATCTCAAGGAGTCATATATAGTGTATGTAATCATATGTCTATGAATGACAAATGAGGGGAAACATGTCTCCTAAAAATTATTGAAGTAAACTGAGTAGGAACCATATGGTTAAATCTATGCACGGTGCCAAAGTGGCCAGAGGATAGCAAATAAAGTGTCAGTGCTTAGTGCAAATAACGTTAAGGGCCATATACATCCATGTGGAAGCCAAATCAGGCGGGTCATACGCATATTATCACCATAGTGTGCATACCTGCTGAGGGGAGGACTTGCCGTGGGACAGGATGAACAGGGGTTCATCCTGTCCCACGGCAAGTCCTCCCCTCAGCAGGTATGCACACTATGGTGATAATATGCGTATGACCCGCCTGATTTGGCTTCCACATGGATGTATATGGCCCTTAACGTTATTTGCACTAAGCACTGACACTTTATTTGCTATCCTCTGGCCACTTTGGCACCGTGCATAGATTTAACCATATGGTTCCTACTCAGTTTACTTCAATAATTTTTAGGAGACATGTTTCCCCTCATTTGTCATTCATAGACATATGATTACATACACTATATATGACTCCTTGAGATCAATCCCATTGGCTTTTATTGCACTACTTTGTGGTCATTTTTTTCTCTGTAGTCCAGAGCCTGCTGATGCATGTGTATTGAGTTGGTGGAATTTCCTCATTCCGTTATATATATTCAACTGTACGGATTGCTGTGGGTTCATTCTGCCATGTTTCCCCTTAGTTTATGTTTAAATTTATAGTTGAATTGCATTTTTGTCTTTTAATAACATTGAATAAAATTTCTGATATTTTAATTTTTGGTCTGTTACTTCCCTTCTTTTTTGGATATATATTCTTTTGGAGGTACGCCTCATATACTGTTTGGTCTATTTTTTTGGTATACCCCTAAGGAACTTATCTAGAGGTGTGGTGAGCACTTTGACCCACCCAGTGGTTCACAGAAGTTTATAATGCAGAACCGTAAAAATAAAAAATCATATTTTTTCACAAAAATTATCTTTTCGCCCCCAATTTTTTATTTTTCCAAGGGTAACAGAAGAAATTGGACCCCAAAAGTTGTTGTACAATTTGTCCTGAGTACGCTGATACCCCATATGTGGGGGTAAACCACTGTTTGGGTGGATGGGAGAGCTCGGAAAGGAAGGAGCGCCGTTTGACTTTTCAATGCAAAATTGACAGGAATTGAGATGAGACACCATGTTGCGTTTGCAGAGCCCCTAATGTACCTAAAGAGTAGAAACCCCTCACAAGTGACACCATTTTGGAAAGAAGACCCCCTAAGGAACTTATCTAGATGTGTGGTGAGCGCTTTGACCCACCAAGGGCTTCACAGAAGTTTATAATGGAGAGCCTTAAAAATAAAATAAAAATTTTTTCCCACAAAAATTATTTTTTAGCCCCCAGTTTTGTATTTTCCCGAGGGTAACAGGAGAAATTGGACCCCAAAATTTGTTGTCCAATTTCTCCTGAGTGCGCCGATACCCCATATGTGGGAGGAAACCACTGTTTGGGCGCATGGGAGGGCTCGGAAGGGAAGGAGTGCCATTTGAATGCAGACTTAGATGGAATGGTCTGCAGGTGTCACATTGCGTTTGCAGAGCCCCTAATGTACCTAAACAGTAGAAACCCCCCACAAATGACACCATTTTGGAAACTAGACCCCCTAAGGAACTTATCTAGATGTGTGGTGAGCACTTTGACCCACCAAGGGCTTCACAGAAGTTTATTATGGAGAGCCGTAAAAATAAAACAAAAATTTTTTCCCACAAAAATTATTTTTTAGCCCCCAATTTTGTATTTTCCCGAGGGTAACAGGAGAAATTGGACCCCAAAATTTGTTGTCCAATTTGTCCTGAGTGCGCTGATACCCCATATGTGGGGAGGAACCACTGTTTGGGCGCATGGGAGGGCTCGGAAGGGAAGGAGCTCCATTTGGAATGCAGACTTAGATGGAATGGTCTGCAGGTGTCACATTGCGTTTGCAGAGCCCCTAATGTACCTAAACAGTAGAAACCCCCCACAAGTGACACCATTTTGGAAACTAGACCCCCTATGGAACTCATCTAGATGTGTTGTGAGAGCTTTGAACCCCCAAGTGTTTCACTACACTTTAGACAGAAAAAGAAAATCGAGCGGGCACCACCTAAATATTTCTCACCATATATGCCCGGTGCTACCAATGCGCTTATAAATGCAGTACTATAAAGAAAGAAGAAAAGAGAAGCGCAAAGAGGTGCACACTGAGCCAATGTAATCAATATAAACAAATCTTTATTGAGACCAAAACTTCAGTGCTAAACATTAAAAACTTACATTAAAAACAGCATAAAACATATGCCTATACACACTACTTTCAATGTCCTCTGTATGGGGACATGATAGAAACCAGACCCCCTAGGAAAAATAATCCTATGACGTAGCTCCGTGAGTTTAAAGATAGTATAAAGTCAGAGCCATGCAGTTAAGTATCCTGTGGTGCCGTCCTGGCGTGGTTAAATAATGTCTAAGATAGATGTCCAGCTATTGTCATATATGATAATACAATGATATCCCAAGGTTTGGATGACTAGCTAAGAGCATGCAGATATCCATTTAATATGTACGCTAAGTACTAGACAATAAACCCTTCATATATTGTGGGCACAACAATGCACATAAACAATATCATGATACATTTAGATGATCACAAAAAATCGCCAGAAATGGAACCACAGGCATCACCCACTGCATGTAAAAATAAACAAGTATATACTCACTAGGAGACCGGGTCTGGAAGCTCCCTACGCGTATCGCCACTCCTGGTGGCTTCGTCAGGGGAAGTAATGATATACAAGTCGTGTCCAGCATATATAGCGTAAGTGCACTTACTTATTGGTCAGCTAATGCCAACATCTGTGTTCGGCAGTGGCTCACCAATATGAGCCAGTCAAAAGTCTTGAGTGGGGATAAGTATAACCTGTCCTTATTTGTTGAAGGTCTAATTATGTCACGGTTCCCCTCCCTTCTCTGCTGTGCAACGTAGATTCCGATTGGTGGAGTGAAGCCTGTGGGAAGTTCCCTTGGTTATCGAGCGTCTGAGAGGCCTGACGTCAGTCCAATAGGTGACTTCCATTTTTCGCGTCTGCGCAATGCGACCAGAATGCATCTTAATTACACAGCGTCCTGGAACCAGACACTCATCTGCCAATGCCGGCCGCTTTTTGCGCCTGCGTGATGCGCTATTGCTGAAATCTGGTGCCAGCCCTATAATGAACATTTGCTGAATGCGCTTGCGCGGTACCTACGGAGAAAACATCTCTATTTAGAAAACTCCATAGTTAATTAGGTGATAAGAGATCTCCTTTTTGCGCCTGCGCAGTGCTATCAAAATCTGGGAAAGTCTTGCCTATTGCGAAGCCTTACGGGCATGAGTTACCAGCTGTAAGATATACTAGTTGTGCATCTATGCAATATAGTCCTTTAATTACCAAGCGTCTAAAGATACAGACGTTGGTCCACTAATATAGATATACTTTACACCTGCACCATATTCCGATAGGTAGCGTCCGTTAGTCGCGCCTGCGCAGTGCGACCAAAATACATCACATCGTGGTTTCCAAGCGTCCTAGAAACCAGACGCTAGTCTGCCGATATAGGTCGCTTATTACGCCTGCGCGACGCGCTGTTGCTGGAACCCATCGCCAGCCATATAATTAACATTACTGAATGTGCTTACGCAGTATCTACAGGGAAATCGTTCCTATGATATTTCGTTTTTAGAACTCCATTTTTAATGAGGTAATAGTAGATCTCATATTACTCCTACACCGTGTTTATCAAGATCCGAGAAAGTCCTATCTATTGCCTTACGGGCATCTGTTCCCCACTAAATAATAAACTATTTGTACATCCATGCAGTGTAGACCGCTGGTGACTAAGCGTCCAAAAATACGGACGCTGATCCACTAATCGAATGATATTTTACACCTGCACCATGTTATCCCAAGAAAAAATCCCAAGAAAAAATCCCTCTACGTACAGTGATAAATGTATATTATTCCCTCAAACTGTACCAGAAGGTCTAGTCCATATCCAGCTAATCCTCTATGTCCATGATGACTTACAGTTGTATTGAGATGTCCTACCATTCTATATATTAAAGATGACGTCATGTGATATTTACCTAATCAGGCTAGACTAACATGAACAAATCTAAATGGCTACACTCTAATTGCTCTATTCCAAGACTTTTTGCCCTATAATTTATTTAGGCCAAGGTATAAGTTGGACAAGATCATCTTGACCAATAGAGATAGCCATGGGCATATATAAAGTAAATTGGCTATATACTCCCCGTGAGACATATATTCCTATACCCTGACAAAGTGGCCTAAATGGAGCTCTGGGATCTATCATATACAGAAAAAAAAAAAAAATATATGATGAACCCAGCTAGGGCAGAAGGAATCCTGTATACAGGAGATCCTCATTGAGGCCCCCTGGTGATACTGATCCCAACTGGTATATCCAGCGGGCCTCTAGTCTGAGCAATTCCCCCTGTCTGTCCCTTCTGCGGATATTTGGTGGAATTTTCTGCAGGCCGGTAACCCATAAATCCCGAGTATTGCTAGAATGCACCTGCAAAAAATGCATGGCTACTGTAGAGACCACTTTACCTTTGGATATATCTTGTTTAGCGCAATTAATATTAGAGATATGCTGTTGTACTCTTTTACGAAGCTCCTGGGAAGTCTGCCCTACATAGGTCTTGGGGCAAGAGCATGTCAAAGCATAGATCACATTGGATGTTTTACAGTTCATATAGTCCTTTAAATTATACTCAGTCCCATCTAAGGGATTGGCAAAGCAGGAGCCCCTGCTTACCAGCGAGCAAACATTGCATTCTCCGCACAGATGCATACCTCTGAGGGTACATCCCCTGCCCAGTTTCAAAGTCGGTCTAATAAAGTGGCTCCTTGAGAGGGAGTCTCGTAAATTTGGTGCCCTCCTAGCTGTAATTAGAGGGCGCTCTGGTACAAGGTCTGTCACCTTAGGGTCTGTTTTCAAGATGTTCCAATGTCTCCTGAACAATTCAGAGACTTCCTTCCAGTGGTTGTGGAATGTTGTTATATACCTGAGTTCGTTATCCACTTTTCTGTTTCTCGGTTTTAACAATTGTGTCCTTGGGACTGATTTAGTTTGCTGTAGGGCATTTTTTATAATCGATCTCGGATAACCTCTTGCCTGTAGGCGCGTTGAGAGGGCCTTAGCTTGAGAACAAAAATCACTCTGTAGAGTACAGTTCCTCCGGATTCTGTAAAATTGACCGGTTGGTAGATTTTTCTTCAGATGATGAGGATGGAAACTTTTGAAATCCAATAATCCATTAGCTGCCGTGTTTTTCCGGAACAGGTCTGTATATATGATGTCATTTTGACGGATGAGTCTTAGATCTAGAAATCCCACTGTAGACAAGGATATTTCAAAGGTTAGATGAATGTTATGTATATTATCATTCAGCATCCGGAGGAAATCCTCACATCCCTCCCTTGAGCCTGCCCAGATAAACAAAATATCATCAATAAACCGAAACCAATATAAAACATTTTCTCTATAGGCCCGCGACGGGTACACGCTGGTCTCCTCCCACCAACCCATAAAAAGGTTGGCAAAGGAAGGAGCACAGCGGGCACCCATCGCGGTACCCGATAGCTGTTTAAAAAAAGAAAAGTCAAATATAAAATAATTGTGTGTTAACACAAACCTGAGCAGGCTCAAAAGGAAGGAATTATGCGGGAGCTCCCCAGGATGCACTCTTCTCAGAAAATGATCTACTGCCCTTAATCCGTCATCATGTGCAATGCTGGTATAGAGAGCAGAAACATCAGCTGTCACCAGCCAGGCCTGTTCTGGCAGTCTCACGTCTTTCAATTTCTCTATGAGATGTGTTGAATCTCTGATATAGGACGGCAAGTCCTGTACATTCGGCTGAAGAAAAAAGTCTATGTATTCACAGGCTCTTTCCCCTATACCTCCAATACCCGAGACGATGGGTCTTCCAGGAGGGCACGTGAGATTTTTATGGACTTTAGGTACCAAGTAGAATGTGGGAGTCACTGGTTTTTTTACAAATATATAGTCTCTTTCTTTTTTTCTAATAACTCCCTCCATCAGTGCTGCATCAAGTAGTCTTTCCAGCTTCCCATTGAATACTAGTGTGGGATCCGAAGGCAATTTCACATAATTTTTAGGGAATAGAGCAATTAGAGTGTAGCCATTTAGATTTGTTCATGTTAGTCTAGCCTGATTAGGTAAATATCACATGACGTCATCTTTAATATATAGAATGGTAGGACATCTCAATACAACTGTAAGTCATCATGGACATAGAGGATTAGCTGGATATGGACTAGACCTTCTGGTACAGTTTGAGGGAATAATATACATTTATCACTGTACGTAGAGGGATTTTTTCTTGGGATTTTTTCTTGGGATAACATGGTGCAGGTGTAAAATATCATTCGATTAGTGGATCAGCGTCCGTATTTTTGGACGCTTAGTCACCAGCGGTCTACACTGCATGGATGTACAAATAGTTTATTATTTAGTGGGGAACAGATGCCCGTAAGGCAATAGATAGGACTTTCTCGGATCTTGATAAACACGGTGTAGGAGTAATATGAGATCTACTATTACCTCATTAAAAATGGAGTTCTAAAAACGAAATATCATAGGAACGATTTCCCTGTAGATACTGCGTAAGCACATTCAGTAATGTTAATCATAGGGCTGGCGATGGGTTCCAGCAACAGCGCGTCACGCAGGCGTAATAAGCGACCTATATCGGCAGACTAGCGTCTGGTTTCTAGGACGCTTGGAAACCACAATGTGATGTATTTTGGTCGCACTGCGCAGGCGCGACTAACGGACGCTACCTATCGGAATATGGTGCAGGTGTAAAGTATATCTATATTAGTGGACCAACGTCTGTATCTTTAGACGCTTGGTAATTAAAGGACTATATTGCATAGATGCACAACTAGTATATCTTACAGCTGGTAACTCATAACCATAAGGCTTCGCAATAGGCAAGACTTTCCCAGATTTTGATAGCACTGCGCAGGCGCAAAAAGGAGATCTCTTATCAATTAATTAACTATGGAGTTTTCTAAATAGAGATGTTTTCTCCGTAGGTACCGCGCAAGCGCATTCAACAAATGTTCATTATTTTGGGGTGGCACCAGATTTCAGCAATAGCGCATCACGCAGGCGCAAAAAGCGGCCGGCATTGGCAGATGAGTGTCTGGTTCCAGGACGCTGTGTAATTAAGATGCATTCTGGTCGCATTGCGCAGACGCGAAAAATGAAAGTCACCTATTGGACTGACGTCAGGCCTCTCAGACGCTCGGTAACCAAGGGAACTTCCCACAGGCTTCACTCCACCAATCGGAATCTACGTTGCACAGCAGAGAAGGGAGGGGAACCGTGACATAGTTAGACCTTCAACAAATAAGGACAGGTTATACTTATCCCCACTCAAGACTTTTGACTGGCTCATATTGGTCAGCGACTGCCGAACACAGATGTCGGCATTAGCTGACCAATAAGTAAGTGCACTTACGCTATATATGCTGGACACGACTTGTATATCATTACTTCCCCTGACGAAGCCACCAGGAGTGGCGATACGCGTAGGGAGCTTCCAGACCCGGTCTCCTAGTGAGTATATACTTGTTTATTTTTACATGCAGTGGGTGATGCCTGTGGTTCCATTTCTGGCGATTTTTTGTGATCATCTAAATGTATCATGATATTGTTTATGTGCATTGTTGTGCCCACAATATATGAAGGGTTTATTGTCTAGTACTTAGCGTACATATTAAATGGATATCTGCATGCTCTTAGCTAGTCATCCAAACCTTGGGATATCATTGTATTATCATATATGACAATAGCTGGACATCTATCGTAGACATTATTTAACCACGACAGGACGGCACCACA
This sequence comes from Ranitomeya imitator, assembly GCF_032444005.1. Taxonomy (NCBI): domain Eukaryota; kingdom Metazoa; phylum Chordata; class Amphibia; order Anura; family Dendrobatidae; genus Ranitomeya; species Ranitomeya imitator. Next base: position 409,096,776 of record NC_091282.1, on the reverse strand, counting down.
GGATACTAAACTGCATGGCTCTGACTTTATACTATCTTTAAACTCACGGAGCTACGTCATAGGATTATTTTTCCTAGGGGGTCTGGTTTCTATCATGTCCCCATACAGAGGACATTGAAAGTAGTGTGTATAGGCATATGTTTTATGCTGTTTTTAATGTAAGTTTTTAATGTTTAGCACTGAAGTTTTGGTCTCAATAAAGATTTGTTTATATTGATTACATTGGCTCAGTGTGCACCTCTTTGCGCTTCTCTTTTCTTCTTTCTTTATTTCACTACAGTTTGTAACGCAGAGCCGTGAAAATTAAAAAAAAATCTTTCCCCCAAAAATTATTTTTTAGCCCCCAGTTTTGTATTTTCCTGAGGGTAAGAGGAGAAATTCAACCCCAAAAGTTGTTGTCCAATTTGTCCTGAGTACGCTGATACCCCATATGTTGGGGGGAACCACCGTTTAGGTGCATGGGAGGGCTCGGAAGGGAAGGAGTGCCATTTGGAATGCAGACTTAGATGGAATGGTCTGCAGGCGTCACATTGCGTTTGCAGATTCCCTAATGTACCTAAACAGTAGAAACCCCCCACAAGTGACTCCACATTGGAAACTAGACCCCCCAGGGAACTCATCTAGATGTATTGTGAGAACTTTGAACCCCCAAGTGTTTCACTACAGTTTATAACGCAGAGCCGTAAAAATAAAAAATCTTTTTTTTCCCACAAAAATTATTTTTTAGCCCCCAGTTTTGTATTTTTCCAAGGGTAACAGGAGAAATTGGACCCCAACAGTTGTTGTCCTATTTGTCCTGAGTACGCTGATACCCCATATGTTGGGGTAAACCCCAGTTTGGGCACACGGGCGAGCTCGGAAGGGAAGAAGCACTGTTTTACTTTTTCAACGCAGAATTGGCTGGAATTGAGATCGGACGCCATGTCGCTTTTGGAGAGCCCCTGATGTGCCTAAACAGTGGAAACCCCCCAATTATAACTGAAACCCTAATCCAAACACTCCCCTAACCCTAATTCCAACGGTAACCCTAACCACACCTCTAACCCTGACACACCCCTAACCCTAATCCCAACTGTAAATGTAATCTAAACCCTAACTGTATCTTTAGCCCCAACCCAAACTGTAGCCCTAACCCTAGCCCTAACCCTAACCCTAACCCTAGCTCTAACCCTAGCCCTAACCCTAGCCCTAGCCCTAACCCTAACCCTAGCCCTAACCCTAGCCCTAACCCTAACCCTAACCCTAGCCCTAACCCTAGCCCTAACCCTAGCCCTAACCCTAACCCTAGCCCTAACCCTAGCCCTAACCCTAACCCTAACCCTAGCCCTAACCCTAGCCCTAGCGGGAAAATGGAAATAAATACATTTTTTTAATTTTTCCCTAACTAAAGGGGTGATGAAGGGGGGTTTGATTTGATTTTATAGCGGGTTTTTTAGCGGATTTTTATGATTGGCAGCCGTCACACACTGAAAGTCGCTTTTTATTGCAAAAAATATTTTTTGCGTTACCACATTTTGAGAGCTATAATTTTTCCATATTTTGGTCCACAGAGTCATGTGAGGTCTTGTTTTTTGCGAGACGAGTTGACATTTTTATTGGTAACATTTTCGGGCACGTGACATTTTTTGATCGCTTTTATTCTGATTTTTGTGAGGCAGAATGACCAAAAACCAGCTATTCATGAAATTCTTTTGAGGGAGGCGTTTATACCGTTCCGCGTTTGGTAAAATTGATAAAGCAGTTTTATTCTTCGGGTCAGTATGATTACAGCGACACCTCATTTATATCATTTTTTTATGTTTTGGCGCTTTTATACGATAAAAACTATTTTATAGAAAAAATAATTATTTTGGCATCGCTTTATCCTCAGGACTATAACTTTTTTATTTTTTTGCTGATGATGCTGTATGGCGGCTCGTTTTTTGCGGGACAAGATGACACTTTCAGCGGTACCATGGTTATATTTGCGCGAAACGATCGTCGTCCACCTCTCCTCCTCCCAGCACCATCTCCCGATCCCAGCCGCCTCTCCAAAAGTGTTCCGTTTTATCGCAGCATGAATAAAGGACTTTAATTCAGCAGCTTTTCTGGGTGAGTGCCACATATTCTTCTTTTTTACTATATGGAATGGACTTGATTTTTCTATGTGGAGCACCGCCGTAGTCTGCTTTATCTGTGCTTGCTACACGAATCCTGCGCAGACATTGTGCTGCTTTGCGTCAAAGATTGGGTGCATTTTGAGCCTGGTGCCGTCTATATTCTTTGTTTTGTCAATCTTATTTATATCTGTCCTTTTGATCGCATGTTATTCCACTTTTTGTTCGGCGGTATGATAATAAAGCGTTGTTTTTTGCCTGTTTTTTTTTTTTTTTCTTACGGTGTTTACTGAAGGGGTTAACTAGTGGGCCAGTTTTATAGGTCGGGCCGTTACGGACGCGGCGATACTATATATATGTACTTTTATTGTTTCTTTTTATTTATTTAGATAAAGAAATGTATTTATGGGAATAATATTTTTTTTTTTTCATTATTTAGGAATATTTTTTTTTATTTTTTTTTTACACATTTGGAAAAAATTTTTTTTACTTTTTTACTTTGTCCCGGGGGGGACATCACAGATCGGTGATCTGACAGTTTGCACAGCACTCTGTCAGATCACCGATCTGATAGCAGTGCAGGCTGCTTCACAGTGCCTGCTCTGAGCAGGCTCTGTGAAGCCACCTCCCTCCCTGCAGGACCCGGATCCGCGGCCATCTTGGATCTGGGTTTGGAGCAGGCAGGAAGGGAGGTAAGACCCTTGCAGCAACGCGATCATATCGCGTTGCTGCGGGGGGCTCAGGGAAGCCCGCAGGGAGCCCCCTCCCTGCGCGATGCTTCCCTGCACCGCCGGCACATCGCGATCATCTTTGATCGCGGTGTGCCAGGGGTAATGTGCCGGGGGCGGTCCATGACCGCTCCTGGCACATAGTGCCGGATGTCAGCAGCGATAGGCAGCTGACACCCGGCCGCGATCGGCCGCGCTCCCCCCGTGAGCGCCGCCGATCGCGCTGGACGTACTATCCCGTCCGTGGTCATAGGGGCCCACCCCACCTCGACGGGATAGTATGTCCGATGTCAGAAAGGGGTTAAAGCCAGATTTGGATACAAACTGATTTCCAAAACTTTAAACATCCCAAGGAGCACTGTGCAAGAGATCTTATTGAGATGGAAGGAGTATCATACCACTGCAAATCTACCAAGACCCGGCCGTCCCTCTAAACTTTCATCTCAAACAAGGAGAAGACTGATCAGAGATGAAGCCAAGAAGCCCATGATCACTCTGGATGAAATGCAGAGATCTACAGCTGAGGTGGGACAGTCTATCCATAGGACAACAATCAATCGTACACTGCACAAATTTGGCCTTTATGGAAAAGTGGCAAGAAGACTGCCATTTCTCAAAGATATCCATAAAAAGTGTTGTTTAAAGTTTGCAACAAGCCACCTGGGAGACATACCAAACATGTGGAAGAAGGTGCTCTGGTCAGATGATATCAAATTCGAACTTTTTAGCAACAATGCCAAATGATATGCTTGGTGCAAAGGCAACACAGCTCATCCCCCTGAACACACCATCCCCACTGTCAAACATGGTGGTGGCAGCATCATGGTTTGGGCCTGCTTTTCTTCAGCAGGGACAGGGAAGACGGTTAAAATTGATGGATGAAGCCAAATACAGGACCATTCTTGAAGAAAACCTGTTAGAGTCTGCAAAAGACCTGAGACTGGGACGGAGGTTTGTCTTCCAACAAGACAATGATCCCAAGCATAAAGCAAAATCTACAATGGAATTATTCACAAATAAATGTATCCAGGTGTTAGGCTAGGGTCACTGTTATGAACAGGTGATTCAGAACCACAATGGACCTAGTGGTTAAGAGCACACAAAGTGACCTGATAGTTACTAACATAGGACGAGCTCTGAGATGTGGGAACTCTGCTGACCGCAATCCCTAATCCTATCATACCACACTAGAGGTAGCCGTGGATTGCGCCTAACGCTCCCTATGCAACTCGGCACAGCCTGAGAAACTAGCTAGCCCTGAAGACAGAAAAATAAGCCTACCTTGCCTCAGAGAAATTCCCCAAAGGAAAAGCCAGCCCCCCACATATAACGACTGTGAGTTAAGATGAAAATACAAACACAGAGATGAAATAGATTTTAGCAAAGTGAGGCCCGACTTACTGAATAGACCGAGGATAGGAAAGATAGCTTTGCGGTCAACACAAAAACCTACAAACAACCACGCAGAGGGGGCAAAAAGACCCTCCGCACCGACTAACGGTACGGAGGTGCTCCCTCTGCGTCTCAGAGCTTCCAGCAAGCAAGAAAAACCAATATAGCAAGCTGGACAGAAAGCACAGGAAACAAAAGCAACACAAGCAAAACCCAGCTCATGCAGGGCAGACAGGCCACAAGAACGATCCAGGAGAAAGCAAGACCAACACTGGAACATTGACTGGAGGCCAGGAACAAAGAACTAGGTGGAGTCAAATAGAGCAGCACCTAACGACTTAACCTCGTCACCTGAGGAAGGAAACTCAGAAACCGCAGCCCCACTCACATCTACCAGAGGAAGCTCATAGACAGAACCAGCCGAAGTACCACTCATGACCACAGGAGGGAGCATGACCACAGAATTCACAACAGTACCCCCCCTTGAGGAGGGGTCACCGAACCCTCACCAGAGCCCCCAGGCCGACCAGGATGAGCCAAATGAAAGGCACGAACCAGATCGGCAGCATGAACATCAGAGGCAAAGACCCAGGAATTATCTTCCTGACCATAACCCTTCCACTTAACCAGGTACTGGAGTTTCCGTCTCGAAATACGAGAATCCAAAATCTTCTCCACTATATACTCCAACTCCCCCTCAACCAAAACCGGGGCAGGAGGATCAACGGATGGAACCACAGGTGCCACGTATCTCCACAACAATGACCTCTGGAATACGTTATGGATGGAAAAAGAAGCTGGAAGGGTCAAACGAAAAGACACAGGATTAAGAACCTCAGAAATCCTATACGGACCAATGAAATGAGGCTTAAACTTAGGAGAGGAAACTTTCATAGGAATATAACGAGATGACAACCAAACCAAATCCCCAACACGAAGTCGGGGACCCACACAGCGCCTGCGGTTAGCGAAACGTTGAGCCTTCTCCTGAGACAATGTCAAATTGTCCACCACATGAGTCCAAATCTGCTGCAACCTATCCACCACAGTATCCACACCAGGACAGTCAGAAGACTCAACCTGCCCTGAAGAGAAACGAGGATGGAAACCAGAATTGCAGAAAAACGGCAAAACCAAAGTAGCCGAGCTGGCCCGATTATTAAGGGTGAACTCAGCCAAAGGCAAAAAGGACACCCAATCATCCTGATCGGCAGAAACAAAACATCTCAGATATGTTTCCAAGGTCTGATTGGTTCGTTCAGTCTGGCCATTTGTCTGAGGATGGAAAGCCGAGGAAAAAGACAAATCAATGCCCATCCTAGCACAAAAGGCTCGCCAAAACCTCGAAACAAACTGGGAACCTCTGTCAGAAACGATGTTCTCCGGAATGCCATGTAAACGAACCACATGCTGGAAGAACAATGGCACCAAATCAGAGGAGGAAGGCAATTTAGACAAGGGTACCAAATGGACCATCTTAGAGAAGCGATCACAAACAACCCAAATGACCGACATTTTTTGAGAGACGGGGAGATCCGAAATAAAATCCATAGAGATATGTGTCCAGGGCCTCTTCGGGACTGGCAAGGGCAAAAGCAACCCACTGGCACGAGAACAGCAGGGCTTAGCCCGAGCACAAATCCCACAGGACTGCACAAACGAACGCACATCCCGCGACAGAGACGGCCACCAAAAGGATCTAGCCACCAAATCTCTGGTACCAAAGATTCCAGGATGACCAGCCAACACCGAAAAATGAACCTCGGAGATAACTCTACTCGTCCATTTATCAGGGACAAACAGTTTCTCCGCTGGGCAACGGTCAGGTCTATTAGCCTGAAATTTTTGCAGCACCCGCCGCAAATCAGGGGAGATGGCAGACAAAATTACCCCCTCTTTGAGAATACCCGCCGGCTCAGACAAACCCGGAGAGTCGGCCACAAAACTCCTAGACAGGGCATCCGCCTTCACATTTTTAGAGCCCGGAAGGTACGAAACACAAAGTCAAAACGGGAGAAAAACAGCGACCAACGAGCCTGTCTAGGATTCAACCATTTGGCAGACTCGAGATAAGTCAAGTTCTTGTGAGCAGTCAAGACCACCACGCGATGCTTAGCTCCTTCAAGCCAATGACGCCACTCCTCGAATGCCCACTTCATGGCCAGCAACTCTCGATTGCCAACATCATAATTACGCTCAGCAGGCGAAAACTTCCTGGAAAAGAAGGCGCATGGTTTCATCACCGAGCCATCAGAACTTCTTTGCGACAAAACAGCCCCTGCTCCAATCTCAGAAGCATCAACCTCGACCTGGAACGGGAGCGAAACATCTGGTTGGCACAACACAGGGGCAGAAGAAAAACGACGCTTCAACTCTTGAAAAGCTTCCACAGCAGCAGAAGACCAATTGACCACATCAGCACCCTTCTTGGTTAACTCAGTCAACGGTTTAGCAATACTAGAAAAATTATTGATGAAGCGACGATAAAAATTAGCAAAGCCCAGGAACTTTTGCAGAATCTTCAGAGATGTCGGCTGAGTCCAATCATAAATGGCCTGAACTTTAAAAGGGTCCATCTCGATAGTAGAAGGGGAAAAAATGAACCCCAAAAATGAAACCTTCTGAACACCAAAGAGACACTTTGACCCTGTTAGGGCTAGCGGAACGCACCTAATAATAAGACAGATAGAGTATGGTGCGTTCGCAGCCCGGGGTCCACCGTGCAGAGATGGAACCTGCTGCCAAGTAATGACGAACTATATGGCGGTACTCATAAGTATACACACGTGGGTTAAACTTCACCCAGCGCGAAGGAAGCGATCCTGTTGCATCACAGGACTGCGGTACCGCACATAGAGCGCGAGCAAGTAGTCAGCGAACTCAACCCCAACTAGGATTGAAGTCCGATTAGACCCTTGCTGGCACAACACCGCAACTGGGTGTGTAAGGAAACTAAGTAACAATATCAAGGCACAAGAGTGCATGCGGTGCTGCACTGACGAACGCCACTAACCACCCAGGCTTGGGTAAGGAAAGCACAGAGGAAGTGCACGGCGCCGTACTGGCGGTCACAGCAACTGGACGCTGTAATGTGTGATTCGTGCTGTAGGATAAGTCGGGCGCTAGATAGCAACCATACACCTTCCGCGAACAGACATTCAATAGGGTAGGGGTATCCAAGGACGACTTGCACTCACAACATACACACATTAACAATTGTACACTAGCGCATGGCCGTGCGGTCATGCGCAGTTTATATAGTTGCAACACAGGAAGTGGCCACAGAAACTTCGCCCTTCCAAGACCTGCCAAGAGGACCAATGGAATGTGCTGCAGAGCCTGAGCACATGACCCTCGATCTCCAACGGGAGATCTTGCCCTGGGCATGCTCAGTGTGTGCAGACAAGGACTTAGTCCCAGAGAAGTCCGCTCGCTGCTGACCAGCACTGGCTTTAATGGCAGAAGCTGAAGAAGCAGCAGTAACTCTCTGTACAGAGTGAGACTGAGCAAGACGCTGGGACCAACGTCCCTGCTGAGCAGACTCCACTGCGGCTGGATAAGAATGGGAGACCGCAGCGGAGATGGCTCGAGATTCCCCCTGTGCAGAAGCGGGAACCCGAGACCTAACATTACCCCCCTCCTAGGGCCCCCCCCTCCTTGGGCCTCGCTACGCTCGAAGGCAGCAATGAGCTGTGGGGCCCGAATGTTTTCAGCAGGCTCCCATGACCTGTCCTCTGGGCCATAACCCTTCCAATCCACCAGATAGAACTTTTTGCCGCGTACCACCTTGCACCCCAAAATAGCGTCCACCTCGTAATCGTCCGTAGACGAACCCGATGTCCCGGCAGATGACTCGGAAAACCGGGACATGTATACGGGTTTCAAGAGGGACACATGAAAGGTGTCGGTGATACCCAAGCGTGGAGGAAGAGCCAAACGGTAGACCACAGGATTAACCCGTTCGAGAACCTTGAAGGGACCCAAGTAACGAGGAGCAAACTTAGTGGACTCAACTCGCAGCCTGATGTTATGGGCGGAGAGCCACACCAAGTCGCCAGGAGCAAAGGTCGGAGCGGGGCACCGATGAACATCAGCGGATGACCTCATTCTCTCCTTGGAGGCCCGAATGGTATCCTGCGTGCGGTCCCAAATGTCCCGTGCCTCCACAGCCCAGTCTGCCACCCTGGAGTTAGCAAAAGACACAGGCATGGGTACAGGAACACGCGGATGCTGGCCATAATTTAGGAGGAATGGAGTCTGACCGGTGGAGTCGGCTGCGGCATTGTTAAGTGCAAACTCTGCCCACGGTAGCAAGGATGCCCAGTCATCCTGCCTGGCAGAAACAAAATGTCGTAAATATGTGACCAAGGTCTGGTTGGCCCCCTCTACCAACCCATTCGTCTCGGGATGATATGCCGAAGAGAGATTCAACTCAATACTGAGCAGACGACAAAGCTCTCTCCAGAATCGAGACGCAAACTGGGGACCCCGGTCACTAACAATTTTGTCTGGCATACCGTGTAGGCGAAAGATATGCTTGACGAACAAGACAGCCAACGCCCCTGCAGAAGGTAGCCGTGGAAGAGGCACCAAGTGCACCATTTTGGAAAAATGGTCGGTGATCACCCAGATAATGGTGCAGTTACGAGACTTGGGTAAGCCCACCACAAAGTCCATCCCGACCATCTCCCAGGGCCTGTCCGCCACCGGCAGAGGATAAAGCAAACCAGCTGGCCGTTGCCGAGGAGTCTTGTTCTTGGCGCAAGAGACACACGCCCGAACATACTCTGCGACATCACGAGCCATATGCGGCCACCAGTATGTCCTCGCCAGTAACTCAGATGTCCTTTTGGTACCAAAATGTCCACCCACCCTGGACGAGTGTGCCCAAGAGAGAACCTCCGGTCGCAAACTGGATGGAACAAAAGTCTTGCCCGGGGGCACAAACTCTAGCGAAACCGGGGCCACAGTTCTCAAGCTCTCGGTGGGGACAATAAGCCGAGGCTCCTCCTCCGCAGATGACACAACGGAGCGAGAGAGAGCGTCGGCCCGAATGTTCTTCTCCCCAGAAAGAAAATGGAGGGTGAAATGAAACCAGGAGAAGAATAAGGACCATCTGGCCTGGCGAGAATTCAACCGCTGGGCTGTCTGCAGGTACACCAAATTTTTATGGTCTGTGAAGACTTGGAAGGGAAAACGTGCTCCCTCCAAGAGATGTCTCCACTCCGAGAAAGCCAACTTCATGGCTAGCAACTCCCTGTCCCCGATGGAATAATTCCTCTCTGCCGGTGAGAAGGTCTTGGAGAAAAAGAAGCAAGGATGCTTCCGACCTTGAGCATCCTTTTGGAAGAGGACTGCTCCAGCACCAACAGAAGAGGCATCCACCTCCATGATAAATGGCTTATCAACATCGGGGCGATGTAGGATGGGAGCGCTAGCGAAGTGTGACTTTATAGAGTTAAAGGCCTTGGAGACCTCCTCAGACCACAATTTGGGATTCGCCCCCTTCTTGGTGAGGGCAACCAAGGGAGCTACCAAAGTTGAGAAGTGCGGAATGAACTGGTGATAATAATTAATGAACCCCATAAAGCGCTGCACCGCTTTAAGAGAATGGGGTTCCTGCCAGTCCATCACAGCCTGTAGTTTGGCAGGATTCATAGCCAATCCCTGGGCAGAGATGATGTAGCCTAGGAAAGGTAAGGACTCCTGCTCAAACATACACTTCTCCAACTTGGCATAGAGGGAGTTTGCCCGTAGGAGGTCGAAGACTTTGCAAACATCTCTCCGGTGGGAGTCAATATCTGGAGAGTAGATGAGAATATCATCCAGATAGACTACGACCGAGGTGGAAAGCATATCCCGGAAGATATCGTTCACAAAGTCTTGGAAAACAGCTGGGGCATTACAGAGCCCGAAGGGCATCACCAGATATTCATAGTGCCCATCCCTGGTGTTAAAGGCCGTCTTCCATTCGTCCCCCTCACGGATGCGAATCAGGTTGTAAGCACCCCGCAGATCTAGTTTAGTAAATACCCTTGCTCCCCGAAGCCTATCGAAAAGCTCAGATATCAAGGGCAAAGGATACTTATTTTTAACGGTGATGGCGTTAAGACCCCTGTAGTCTATGCATGGACGTAGTTCCCCATTCTTCTTCTGCACAAAGAAGAACCCTGCCCCAGCAGGTGACACTGACTTCCTAATGAATCCTCTTGCCAGATTTTCCTGGATGTACTGTGACATGGCCTCCGTCTCCGGGAGAGATAGCGGATAGATTCGACCCCGGGGAGGCTCAGCACCAGGCAAGAGATCAATAGGACAGTCATAGGAGCGATGGGGCGGAAGGATCTCCGCCGCCTTTTTGGAGAACACATCTGCATAAGACCAATACTGCTTGGGGAGAGAGGAAAGATCTGCGGGTACCTCTGTAGTAGCAACCTGAACGCACTCCTTCTGACACCTACCCCCACAAGATTCGCCCCATCCCAGGATTCTGCCAGAGGACCACTCGATATGAGGAGAGTGGTACCGTAGCCAAGGTATTCCCAACAGGACCTCATCAATTCCCTCAGAAATGACGAGCAGAGATATAATCTCCTGATGAGATGGCGATATGGACAGAGTAAAAGGGATGGTCTGGTGTGTTATCTGTGAGGGCAGTGTCGACCCATTCACCACTCGTACTGTTACTGGTTGAGCTAGCATAACCAGGGGTATTGCGTGACGTTGGGTGAAGGCAGAAGACATAAAATTGCCCTCCGCCCCAGAATCCATGCAGAGCTCTACCGAGTGGGAGAATGAGCCTATAGTAATTGTCCCCTTAAAGGACAATTTAGAGGCAAACGTCGCCGTGTCTAGTGTACCTCCACCTACTACCACTAGACGCTGACGTTTCCTCGACCGCTGAGAACATCTGGTGGCTAGATGTCCTGACTGCTGGCAAACATGACAGACCTTGAGTGCACAAGCGGTCCGGGACTTAGATCCCGCTTGTGACACTTCCCTGGCCTCATGTGACTCAGGAACCAGGACCGGAGATTCCAGAGGTTTGGCGAAGGTAGGAGCCAGCCGAAACCTCTGCCTACACTGGGCTCGTTCTAACCTCCGCTCGTTAAAACGGAGGTCAATTCGAGTGGAGACAGTTATTAACTCCTCCAGTGTGGCAGGAATCTCCCTAGTGGCCAGAGCGTCCTTAACGTGGTCAGCCAGGCCCCTCCAAAATATGGGGATAAGAGCTTTATCCGACCAATCCAGCTCAGAAGCTAAAGTGCGGAATTGGACGGCAAAATGACTGACCAAGGACGAGCCCTGAGTTAATGCCAGCAGTTGGAGCGCAGTATCATGGGTGACTTGAGGTCCTAAACAGACCTGTTTCAGAGTGCTCAGAAACAGCGGAGCACTCTGCACCACATGATCGCCACGCTCCCACAGCGGCGTAGCCCATTCCAACGCCCTGTCCGACAAGAGAGACACTATAAATCCCACCTTAGCCCGCTCTGTGGGAAAACGTGCAGCCAGGAGCTCGAGGTGAATAGAGCACTGACTCACAAATCCCCTACAAAATTTGCTATCACCAGAAAATTTTTCTGGCAGCGGGAGGCGAGAAAATGTCGGAGCAGGGGTGGCAATGGACAGGGTTGCTGCAGCCACGCTAGCAGCCTGTACAGCAACTGCGGTAACATCCACAGCTGAGGTTGCGCTCTCAAGAGCCGCCAACCTACCCTCCAGCTGCTGGATATACCGCAAGGATTGCTGTTTGTCTATCATTACTAGCCAGACCCTAGCGCTAGTGTAATGTTAGGGCTAGCGGAACGCACCAAATAATAAGACAGATAGAGTATGGTGCGTTCGCAACCCGGGGTCCACCGTGCAGAGATGGAACCTGCTGCCAAGTAATGACGGACTATATGGCGGTACTCATAAGTATACACACGTGGGTTAAACTTCACCCAGCGCGAAGGAAGCGATCCTGTTGCGTCACAGGACCGCGGTACCGCACATAGAGCGCGAGCAAGTAGTCAGCGAACTCAACCCCAACTAGGATTGAAGTCCGATTAGACCCTTGCTTGCACAACACCGCAACTGGGTATGTAAGGAAACTAAGTAACAATATAAAGGCACAAGAGTGCATGCGGTGCTGCACTGACGAACGCCACTAACCACCCAGGCTTGGGTAAGGAAAGCACAGAGGAAGTGCACTGGACGCTGTAATGTGTGATTCGTGCTGTAGGATAAGTCGGGCGCTAGATAGCAACCATACACCTTCCGCGAACAGACATTCAATAGGGTAGGGGTATCCAAGGACGACTTGCTCTCACAACATACACACATTAACAATTGTACACTAGCACATGGCCGTGCGGTCGTGCGCAGTTTATATAGTTGCAGCACAGGAAGTGGTCACAGAGACTTTGCCCTTCCAAGACCTGCCAAGAGGACCAATGGAATGTGCTGCAGAGCCTGAGCACATGACCCTCGATCTCCAACGGGAGATCTTGCCCTGGGCATGCTCAGTGTGTGCAGACAAGGACTTAGTCCCAGAGAAGTCCGCTCGCTGCTGACCAGCACTGGCTTTAATGGCAGAAGCTGAAGAAGCAGCAGTAACGCTCTGTACAGAGTGAGACTGAGCAAGACGCTGGGACCGACGTCCCTGCTGAGCAGACTCCACTGCGGCTGGATAAGAATGGGAGACCGCAGCGGAGATGGCTCGAGATTCCCCCTGTGCAGAAGCGGGAACTCGAGACCTAACAGACCCCTTCGCAAACAAAGAATTCGCACGCAGGACCTGGAACACCATTCTGACCTGCTTCATGTAAGACTCCCAATCATCCGAGAAGACCAAAATATCATCCAAGTATACAATCAGGAATTTATCCAGGTACTCTCGGAAGATGTCATGCATAAAGGACTGAAACACTGATGGAGCATTAGAAAGCCCGAATGGCATAACCAGGTACTCAAAATGGCCCTCGGGCGTATTAAATGCTGTTTTCCATTCATCGCCCTGTTTAATACGCACAAGATTATACGCACCACGAAGATCTATCTTGGTGAACCAACTAGCCCCCTTAATCCGAGCAAACAAATCAGACAGCAGCAGCAAGGGGTACTGAAATTTGACCGTGATTTTATTTAGAAGGCGGTAATCAATACAAGGTCTCAGCGAACCATCCTTCTTGGCCACAAAAAAGTACCCTGCTCCCAATGGCGACGACGACGGGCGAATATGACCCTTCTCCAAGGATTCCTTTACGTAACTCCGCATAGCGGCGTGCTCAGGCACAGACAAATTAAACAGTCGACCCTTAGGAAACTTACTACCAGGAATCAAATCGATAGCACAATCACAATCCCTATGCGGAGGTAGGGCACTGGACTTGGGCTCATCAAATACATCCCGGTAATCTGACAAGAACTCTGGGACCTCAGAAGGGGTGGATGATGAAATAGACAGAAAAGGAACATCACCATGTACCCCCTGACAACCCTAGCTGGACACAGACATTGATTTCCAATCCAATACTGGGTTATGGACTTGTAGCCATGGCAACCCCAACACGACCACATCATGCAGATTATGCAACACCAAAAAGCGAATATCCTCCTGATGCGCAGGAGCCATGCACATGGTCAGCTGGGTCCAGTACTGAGGCTTATTCTTGGCCAAAGGCGTAGCATCAATTCCTCTCAATGGAATAGGATACTGCAAGGGCTCCAAGAAAAACCCACAGCGCCTAGCATACTCCAAGTCCATCAAATTCAGGGCAGCGCCTGAATCCACAAATGCCATGACAGAATAGGATGACAAAGAGCAGATCAAAGTAACGGACAAAAGAAATTTCGACTGTACCGTACCAATGGTGGCAGACCTAGCGAACCGCTTAGTGCGCTTAGGACAATCGGAGATAGCATGAGTGGAATCACCACAGTAAAAACACAGCCCATTCTGACGTCTGTGTTCTTGCCATTCAGCTCTGGTCAAAGTCCTATCGCACTGCATAGGCTCAGGTCCATGCTCAGATAATACCGCCAAATGGTGCACAGTTTTACGCTCACGCAAGCATCGACCGATCTGAATGGCCAAAGACATAGACTCATTCAGACCAGCAGGCATAGGAAATCCCACCATGACATCCTTAAGGGCTTCAGAGAGACCTTTTCTGAAAATTGCTGCCAGCGCACATTCATTCCATTGAGTGAGCACAGACCACTTCCTAAACTTCTGACAATATATCTCTACCTCATCCTGACCCTGAGACGAGCCAGCAAATTTTTCTCTGCCTGATCCACTGAATTAGGTTCATCATACAGCAATCCGAGCGCCAGAAAAAACGCATCAATATTACATAATGCAGGATCTCCTGGCGCAAGGTGAAATGCCCAGTCTTGAAGGTCGCCACGTAATAAAGAAATAATGATCTTAACTTGTTGAACTGGGTCACCAGAGGAGCGGGGTTTCAAAGCCAGAAACAGTTTACAATTATTCTTAAAACTCAGAAACTTATCTCTATCTCCAGAAAACAAATCAGGAATAGGAATTCTTGGCTCTAACATAGAATTCTGAACCACAAAGTCTTGAATATTTTGTACTCTTGCAGTGAGATGATCCACACAAGAAGACAGATCTTTAATGTCCATCACTACACCTGTGTCCTGAACCACCCAAATGTCTAGGGGAAAAGAAAGACAAAACACAGTACAGAGAAAAAAAAATGGTCTCAGAACTTCTCTTTTCCCTCTATTGAGAAGCATTAGTACTTTGGGCCTCCAGTACTGTTATGAACAGGTGATTCAGAACCACAATGGACCCAGTGGTTAAGAGCACACAAAGTGACCTGATAGTTACTAACATAGGACGAGCTCTGAGACGTGGGAACTCTGCTGACCGCAATCCCTAATCCTATCATACCACACTAGAGGTAGCCGTGGATTGCGCCTAACGCTCCCTATGCAACTCGGCACAGCCTGAGAAACTAGCTAGCCCTGAAGACAGAAAAATAAGCCTACCTTGCCTCAGAGAAATTCCCCAAAGGAAAAGGCAGCCCCCCACATATAATGACTGTGAGTTAAGATGAAAATACAAACACAGAGATGAAATAGATTTTAGCAAAGTGAGGCCCGACTTACTGAATAGACCGAGGATAGGAAAGATAGCTTTGCGGTCAACACAAAAACCTACAAACAACCACGCAGAGGGGGCAAAAAGACCCTCCGCACCGTCTAACGGTACGGAGGTGCTCCCTCTGCGTCTCAGAGCTTCCAGCAAGCAAGAAAAACCAATACAGCAAGCTGGACAGAAAACACAGGAAACAAAAGCAACACAAGCAAAACCAAGCTCATGCAGGGCAGACAGGTCACAAGAACGATCCAGGAGAAAGCAAGACCAACACTGGAACATTGACTGGAGGCAAGGAACAAAGAACTAGGTGGAGTCAAATAGAGCAGCACCTAACGACTTAACCTCGTCACCTGAGGAAGGAAAGTCAGAAACCGCAGCCCCACTCAAATCTACCAGAGGAAGCTCATAGACAGAACCAGCCGAAGTACCACTCATGACCACAGGAGGGAGCTTGACCACAGAATTCACAACAGGTTACATTGCGTTAGTGCAATCCGTTTAGCGCTAGCGCTAGCGGGTTGCGCTAACGCAATGTTTTTAATGGGGCCGCGTCCCGGGGTCACGGTAACGTCCCCGCTCTCGCAGATCCCCGATCTGCGAGAGCGGGGAACGGACCACGGGCGCGCCTCGGACACTGCAAGCAGCTTCTGCGGCGCGCCAGGAAACACCGGCGCGTCGCTAGCGCGTGCTGAACATGGCACGCGCTAGTGCTGCACGTTCCCATTGCCGTGAATGGGCGCGCTAACGAACGCGTTGCACGGCGTTAATTTCGCCGTGCAACGCTGTCCGTTAGCGCTTTCCCATTAACGCAATGGGAACCAAGCCTTAGAATGGCCAAGTCAAAGTCCAGACCTCAATACAATTGAGAATCTGTGGAAAGAGCTGCAAACTACTGTTCACAAACGATCTCCATCAAACCTCACTGGGCTCGAACTGTTTGCCAAGGAAGAATGGGCAAGAATTTCAGTCTCTCGATGTACAAAACTAATAGAGACATACCCCAAGCGACTTGCAGCTGTAATCGCAGCAAAAGGTGGCGCAACAAAGTATTAAGTTAAAGGGGTCGAATAATTTTGCACTCCCCACTTTTCAGTTTTTGAATTTCCACAAAAATGTAAAATAACCAATAAATTTCGTTCAACTTCACAATTGTGTTCCACTTGACTTGTTGTTGATTCTTCACCAAAAATTTACATTTGGTATCTTTATGTTTGAAGCATGATATGTGGGAAAAGGTTGAAAAGTTCCAGAGGGCCGAATACTTTCGCAAGGCACTGTATCTATCTATCTATCTATCTATCTATCTATCTATCTATCTATCTATCTATCTATCTATCTATATCTCTAACAGAAAGAAACTGGGGACTCGCTTGTCCAACTAGTCTTCAGAGCGGCTCAGTCTCAGGCAGGTTTTAAGGTATGCACTGCAGCATTTCAGCGTCAAACACACCTGGCTGAGGTCATACAACCAGTGCATGATTCGTACTGCCGTGGATTGGGCAGCGTGTATCATCTGTCAGGCTACTTAAAGATGCATCAGGTGCATTGCAGAATTTACATCTGTAAGTAATTCAGAAATTCAGATGCTTATGATAAAGAATATAATGTGGTCAGCTATTTAGGTAATGATGCAGTGGAACAGACTTTTAAAAAAGAGAAAAAAAATGTTTTAAGCTTTGGATTGTGGTAACTCTGATCCTTTTCCCCTGTGTGTAAATCTGTAGCATAGAGCAGGTGGGAAGCACATCTAATGTCATGTACACATGTCAAATGCCTGCCCTTTTCAACTCTGGAATGGTAGACTTTTATTACAAATATTCCACACTTGCACGTGGAAGTACTTAATTGGTTTCTGTAAAATGACCTTATGACAAGCCAGGTCACTCATTAGAGACCAGAATACAGTATGTCATTGGAAAGCCATAGCCAGAAGTAAGGGTCAGGGAATGAGAACACTTTTAAATAGTGTAATTTAAGATCTCCTACATGAACATTGAGGTATACAGAAATACACAATGTAAGAAAACATTTTTTTATTTATTTTAAATTACTTTTCAATAAAGTTAGGCTGGTATCGGTTCACCTGGTTCAAATATTTGCCTAGTTAGCATTGCATTTCAGCAATTCACAGGGAATTAATAATAATATAAGACAATTATAAAAATCAATTTTCTTTATTATTCAAGAAACCAGGACAAATTCTATAACTAAAAAGCTATAATGCTGTAATTTATTAATTTTTAATATATCAAAATACAAATATATATATATATATATATATATATATATATATATATATATTTGTATTTTGATATATTCACCTCTGCAATGAATACAATGATTAGAATATATATATATATATATATATATATATATATACAGTGGGGCAAAAAAGTATTTAGTCAGTCAGCAATAGTGCAAGTTCCACCACTTAAAAAGATGAGAGGCGTCTGTAATTTACATCATAGGTAGACCTCAACTATGGGAGACAAACTGAGAAAAAAAAATCCAGAAAATCACATTGTCTGTTTTTTTAACATTTTATTTGCATATTATGGTGGAAAATAAGTATTTGGTCAGAAACAAACAATCAAGATTTCTGGCTCTCACAGACCTGTAACTTCTTCTTTAAGAGTCTCCTCTTTCCTCCACTCATTACCTGTAGTAATGGCACCTGTTTAAACTTGTTATCAGTATAAAAAGACACCTGTGCACACCCTCAAACAGTCTGACTCCAAACTCCACTATGGTGAAGACCAAAGAGCTGTCAAAGGACACCAGAAACAAAATTGTAGCCCTGCACCAGGCTGGGAAGACTGAATCTGCAATAGCCAACCAGCTTGGAGTGAAAAAATCAACAGTGGGAGCAATAATTAGAAAATGGAAGACATACAAGACCACTGATAATCTCCCTCGATCTGTGGCTCCACGCAAAATCCCACCCCGTGGGGTCAGAATGATCACAAGAATGGTGAGCAAAAATCCCAGAACCACGCGGGGGGACCTAGTGAATGAACTGCAGAGAGCTGGGACCAATGTAACAAGGCCTACCATAAGTAACACACTACGCCACCATGGACTCTGATCCTGCAGTGCCAGACGTGTCCCACTGCTTAAGCCAGTACATGTCCGGGCCCGTCTGAAGTTTGCTAGAGAGCATTTGGATGATCCAGAGGAGTTTTGGGAGAATGTCCTATGGTCTGATGAAACCAAACTGGAACTGTTTGGAAGAAACACAACTTGTCGTGTTTGGAGGAAAAAGAATACTGAGTTGCATCCATCAAACACCATACCTACTGTAAAGCATGGTGGTGGAAACATCATGCTTTGGGGCTGTTTCTCTGCAAAGGGGCCAGGACGACTGATCCGGGTACATGAAAGAATGAATGGGGCCATGTATCGTGAGATTTTGAGTGCAAACCTCCTTCCATCAGCAAGGGCATTGAAGATGAAACGTGGCTGGGTCTTTCAACATGACAATGATCCAAAGCACACCGCCAGGGCAACGAAGGAGTGGCTTCGTAAGAAGCATTTCAAGGTCCTGGAGTGGCCTAGCCAGTCTCCAGATCTCAACCCTATAGAAAACCTTTGGAGGGAGTTGAAAGTCCGTGTTGCCAAGCGAAAAGCCAAAAACATCACTGCTCTAGAGGAGATCTGCATGGAGGAATGGGCCAACATACCAACAACAGTGTGTGGCAACCTTGTGAAGACTTACAGAAAACGTTTGACCTCTGTCATTGCCAACAAAGGATATATTACAAAGTATTGAGATGAAATTTTGTTTCTGACCAAATACTTATTTTCCACCATAATATGCAAATAAAATGTTAAAAAAACAGACAATGTGATTTTCTGGATTTTTTTTTCTCAGTTTGTCTCCCATAGTTGAGGTCTACCTATGATGTAAATTACAGACGCCTCTCATCTTTTTAAGTGGTGGAACTTGCACTATTGCTGACTGACTAAATACTTTTTTGCCCCACTGTATATACTAGATGGCAGCCCGATTCTAAAGAATCGGGAGTCTAGAATCCATATATACTTTATTTATTCAAATGTAAGAATAATACAATTAATAAATAATAGTAAGAAAGAACAAAAATAATAGGCAGTATATGGAGAAAACACCAAACAAAAGTTCAAAATTGGTGTGAAAATGTCACTGAACCACTTCACAACTAAATATATATAGTTTTGGTAAATGGTATTATCATTTTTTTGACGAAATTCGGCAGGAGCTTGAAGAGCAACGTCACTGGGCCCGCCACCACGCAGTAGAAACTTGCTGTGAAGTAAAAATTCAAAAATCACACCAAAATGGCGGGCGGAGTGTGTCACAGTACGGCACGTTTCTGATTGGTCGCTCGCAGCAGGCGGCAACCAATCAGACACTGGACACTGTTGACGTCACTTATCTCCGGACATTAGCTCCGGACATTAGCTCCGGACATTAGCTCCGGACAAAGCCACGGAAGTTGGCACAAATTGCAGGAAGTAGTATTCTAGGCAATTATATATTAGATATATATATATATATATGTTCTAATCATTGTATTCATTGCAGAGGTGAAACTGTAGAATATTGGACACATCAAGGTAAGAGACTGTTATTCTTCATATACACAAGCATAACAGATTATTCTGAAAATAATTCAGCAAAAATTTATGTAGCAATCTTTAACATTACACAGAATATTTTCAATAATTATACTACCTTCCACTATTTTTACTTCTCATGGTATGTTTTCATGCTTGACCAGGACAATTTTGCAATTCTGACCAGTGTCACTTCATGTGGTAATTAGTGTTGAGCATTCCGATACCGCAAGTATCGGGTATCGGCCGATACTTGCGGTATCAGAATTCCGATACCGTGTTCCGATTCTTTTGTGGTATCGGGAATCGGTATCGGATCCATAGCGATGTGTAAAATAAAGAATTAAAATAAAAAATATTGATATATTCACCTCTCCGGCGGCCCCTGGACATTACCGCTGGTAACCGGCAGGCTTCTTTTTTTAAAATGAGCGCGTTTAGGACCTGAGAATGACATCGCGGCTTCTGATTGGTCGAGTGCCGCTCATGTGACCGCCACACGACCAATCAGAAGCCGCGACATCATTCTCAGGCACTAAACTCCTCATTCTAGGAATTTAGGACCTGCGAATGACGTCGCGGCTTCTGATTGGTCGCGTGGCAGTCACATGAGCTACACTCGACCAATCAGAAGCCGCGACGTCATTCTCAGGTCCTAAACGCGCTCATTTTAAACAAAGAAGCCTGCCGGTTACCCGCGGTGATGTCCAGGGGCCGCCGGAGAGGTGAATATATCAAGATTTTTTATTTTAATTCTTTATTTTACACATTAATATGGATCCCAGGGCCTGAAGGAGAGTGTTAGGAGTCGAGTTTCCTCTGCTGCACAGGGGGAATCTCGATCCGTGTCTGCTGCGGTCTCCCATTCTGCTTCGGCCGCAGTGGGCTCTGCTCAGCGGAGGCGTCGCTCCCAGCGTCTTGCTGGGACTGATTCTGTGCAAAGGGTTACTGCTGCCTTTTCTGGCTCTCCTGTTGTACCCTGCACTGATCTGCGGCGAGCGGGCTTCTCTGGGACTAAGTCCTTATTTGCACACACTGTGCATGCCCAGGGCAAGATCTCCCATTGGAGATCGAGGGTCACATGCTCAGGTACTGCAGCACATCCCATTGGTCCTTTTGGCAGGTCCTGAAAGGGCAAAATTTCTGTAGCTGTTTCCTGTGCTGCAACTATATAAACTGCGCATGACCGCACGGCCATGCGCTAGTATTGTCTTGATGATATGTGTGTGTGTTGTGAGTGAAAATCGCTCTTTAAAATACCCTCCCTATTGGATGACTGTTCGCGGAAGGTGTATGTTTGCTATCTAGCGCCCGACTTATCCAACAGCACGTTACACACATAACAGCGTCTAGTTGCTGTGACCGCCTGTACGGCGCCGTGCGCTTCCTCTGCGCTTTCCTTACCAAAGCCTGGGTGGTTAGTGGCGTCCGTCAGTGCGGCACTGCATGCACTCTCGTGCCTTTATATACTATTTTAATAGTTTCCTTACACACCCAGTTGCGGTGTTGTGCCAGCAAGTGGTCTAATCGGACTTCAATCCTGTGTTGGGGTTGTGTTCGCTAACTTCTTGCTCGTGCTCTATGTGCGGTACCGCGGTCCTGTGACTCAACAGGATCGCTTCCTTCACGCAGGGTGAGGTTAACCCGTGCGTGTATACTTATAGTACTGCCATATAGTCCGTCTTACTAGCAGCAGGGTTTTTACCTGCATGGTGGACCTCGGACTGCGAACGCACCTAGTTTCATATCATCTATACTTGGTGCGTTCCGCCAGTCCTTAACATAATACTAGCGCCAAGGTCTGGCTAGTAATGACGGACGATCAGTGTCTACAGCGGTACATCCAGCAGCTGGAGGGAAGGTTGGCGGCTCTAAAGCGTTCAACCTCAGCTGTGGACGTTACTGCTGTCGCTGTTCAGGCTGCAAGTGTGGCTGCAGCTACCTTGTCCACTGCCGCCCCTGTACCGACGCTTTCTCGCCTCCCGCTACCAGAGAAATTTTCTGGTGACAGTAAGTCCTGTAGGGGTTTCGTGAGTCAGTGCTCAATACATCTCGAGCTTCTGGCCTCTCGGGCTAAGGTGGCCTTTATCATATCCTTATTGTCGGACAGGGCGTTTCAGTGGGCTACGCCGCTGTGGGAGCGTGGGGATCATGTGGTGCAGAGTGCTCCGTTATTCCTGAGCACTCTGAAACAGGTTTTCTTAGGACCTCGTGTCACCCATGATACGGCACTCCAACTGTTGGCATTGACTCAGGGCTCGTCCTTGGTCAGCCTTTTTGCCGTCCACTTCCGCACTCTAGCATCTGAGCTGGAGTGGTCAGATAAAGCCCTTATCCCTATATTTTGGAGGGGGCTGGCTGACCACGTTAAGGACGCCCTGGCCACTAGGGAGATTCCCACCTCACTGGAAGAATTAATTACAGTTTCTACTCGTATAGACCTCCGTTTTCACGAGTGGAGGTTAGAGCGAGCCCAGTGTAGGCAGAGGTTTCGGCTGGCTCCCACCTTCACCAAACCTCTGGAATCTCCAGTCCAGGCTCCTGAGTCCCATGAACCTAAGGTAGTGTCACGAGCGGGATCTAAGTCCCGGATCGCTCGTGCACTCCAGGTTTGCCATGTATGCCAACAGTCAGGACATCTCGCCACCAGATGTCATCAGCGGTCGAGGAAACGTCAGCGTCTAGTGGTAGTAGGTGGAGGTGCACTAGACACTGCGACGTTTGCCTCCAAATTGTCCTTTAAGGGGACAATTACTTTTGGCTCATCCTCCCACTCGGTAGAGCTCTGCGTGGATTCTGGGGTGGAGGGCAATTTTATGTCTTCTGCCTTCGCCCAACATCACGCAATACCCCTGGTAATGCTACCTCAACCAGTAACGGTACGAGTGGTGAATGGGTCGACACTTCCCGCACAGATAAGACATCAGACCATTCCTTTTACTCTGTCCATGTCCCCATCCCATCAGGAGATTATATCTCTACTCATCATTCCTGAGGGGATTGATGAGGTCCTGTTGGGGATACCTTGGTTACGGTACCACTCTCCTCATATCGAGTGGTCCTCAGGCAGAATTCTGGGATGGGGTGAATCATGTGGGGGTTGGTGTCACCGAGAGTGCGTTCAGGTTGCTACTACTGAGGTACCCGCAGATCTATCCTCTCTCCCCAAGCAATATTGGTCTTATGCAGACGTGGTCTCCAAAAAGGCGGCGGAGACCCTTCCGCCCCATCGCCCCTATGACTGTCCTATCGATCTCTTGCCTGGTGCGGAGCCTCCCCGGGGTCGAGTTTATCCATTATCTCTCCCGGAGACGGAGGCCATGTCTCAGTACATTCAAGAGAATCTGGCAAGAGGGTTTATCAGGAAGTCAGTGTCACCTACTGGGGCAGGGTTCTTCTTCGTGCAGAAGAAGAATGGGGAACTACGTCCATGCATAGACTACAGGGGTCTTAACGCTATCACCGTTAAGAACAAGTATCCTTTGCCCTTGATATCCGAGCTCTTCGATAGGCTTCAGGGAGCTAGAGTGTTTACCAAATTAGATCTGCGGGGTGCTTATAACCTGATTCGCATCCGTGAGGGGGACGAATGGAAAACGGCGTTTAACACCAGAGATGGGCACTATGAGTATCTGGCGATGCCCTTTGGGCTCTGTAATGCCCCAGCCGTTTTCAAAGACTTTGTCAACGACATCTTCCGGGATATGCTTTCCACCTCAGTTGTAGTCTATCTGGATGATATTCTCATCATAGTAACATAGTAACATAGTAACATAGTTAGTAAGGCCGAAAAAAGACATTTGTCCATCCAGTTCAGCCTATATTCCATCATAATAAATACCCAGATCTACGTCCTTCTACAGAACCTAATAATTGTATGATACAATATTGTTCTGCTCCAGGAAGACATCCAGGCCTCTCTTGAACCCCTCGACTGAGTTCGCCATCACCACCTCCTCAGGCAAGCAATTCCAGATTCTCACTGCCTTAACAGTAAAGAATCCTCTTCTATGTTGGTGGAAAAACCTTCTCTCCTCCAGACGCAAAGAATGCCCCCTTGTGCCCGTCACCTTCCTTGGTATAAACAGATCCTCAGCGAGATATTTGTATTGTCCCCTTATATACTTATACATGGTTATTAGATCGCCCCTCAGTCGTCTTTTTTCTAGACTAAATAATCCTAATTTCGCTAATCTATCTGGGTATTGTAGTTCTCCCATCCCCTTTATTAATTTTGTTGCCCTCCTTTGTACTCTCTCTAGTTCCATTATATCCTTCCTGAGCACCGGTGCCCAAAACTGGACACAGTACTCCATGTGCGGTCTAACTAGGGATTTGTACAGAGGCAGTATAATGCTCTCATCATGTGTATCCAGACCTCTTTTAATGCACCCCATGATCCTGTTTGCCTTGGCAGCTGCTGCCTGGCACTGGCTGCTCCAGGTAAGTTTATCATTAACTAGGATCCCCAAGTCCTTCTCCCTGTCAGATTTACCCAGTGGTTTCCCGTTCAGTGTGTAATGGTGATATTGATTCCCTCTTCCCATGTGTATAACCTTACATTTATCATTGTTAAACCTCATCTGCCACCTTTCAGCCCAAGTTTCCAACTTATCCAGATCCATCTGTAGCAGAATACTATCTTCTCTTGTATTAACTGCTTTACATAGTTTTGTATCATCTGCAAATATCGATATTTTACTGTGTAAACCTTCTACCAGATCATTAATGAATATGTTGAAGAGAACAGGTCCCAATACTGACCCCTGCGGTACCCCACTGGTCACAGCTACCCAGTTAGAGACTATACCATTTATAACCACCCTCTGCTTTCTATCACTAAGCCAGTTACTAACCCATTTACACACATTTTCCCCCAGACCAAGCATTCTCATTTTGTGTACCAACCTCTTGTGCGGCACGGTATCAAACGCTTTGGAAAAATCGAGATATACCACGTCCAATGACTCACCTTGGTCCAGTCTATAGCTTACCTCTTCATCTATTCTCCAGATATTGACTCCCACCGGAGAGATGTTGGCAGAGTCTTCGACCTTCTACGGGCAAACTCTCTTTATGCTAAGTTGGAGAAGTGTATGTTTGAGCAGGAGTCTTTGCCGTTCCTGGGCTATATCATCTCTGCCCAGGGATTGGCTATGGATCCTGCCAAACTACAGGCTGTGATGGACTGGCAAGAGCCCCATTCTCTTAAGGCGGTGAAGCGCTTTATGGGGTTCATTAACTATTACCGCCAGTTCATTCCCCACTTCTCAACTCTGGTAGCTCCCTTGGTAGCCCTCACCAAGAAGGGAGCGAATCCCAAATTGTGGTCGGAAGAGGTCTCCAAGGCCTTCACTTCTATTAAGTCCCACTTTGCTAGCGCTCCCATTTTACATCGTCCCGATGTGGATAAGCCATTCCTAATGGAGGTGGATGCCTCATCCGTTGGTGCTGGAGCAGTCCTCTATCAAAAGGATGCTCAAGGTCGGAAGCATCCATGCTTTTTCTTCTCTAAGACCTTTTCGCCAGCGGAGAGAAACTACTCCATCGGGGATAGGGAGTTGCTAGCAATGAAGTTGGCCTTTTCAGAGTGGAGACACCTTCTGGAAGGTGCGCGGTTTCCCTTCCAAGTTTACACGGACCACAAAAATTTGGTCTACTTGCAAACAGCCCAGCGGCTAAATTCTCACCAAGCCAGATGGTCCTTGTTCTTTTCCCGGTTCCACTTTTCCCTTCATTTTCTCGCCGGGGAGAAGAATATTCGTGCTGACGCTCTCTCTCGCTCCCTTATGTCAACTGAAGAGGAGGAAGAGGAGCCTCGGCTTATTGTCCCTTCTGAGAGCCTGAGAACCGTAGCGCCGGTTTCGCTGGAGTCTGTGCCACCGGGCAAGACTTTTGTGCCTATTAATTTGCGACCGGAGGTTCTCTCTTGGGCTCATTCGTCCAGGGTGGGTGGACACTTTGGGACAAAGCGGACATCTGAGCTACTGGCGAGGACGTACTGGTGGCCGCATATGGTCCGGGATGTCAGGGATTATATTCTGGCGTGTGTCTCCTGCGCCAAAAATAAATCTCCGCGTCAAAGGCCAGCTGGGTTGCTCTATCCCTTGCCGGTGGCAGATAGGCCCTCGGAGATGGTCGGGATGGACTTTGTCGTGGGTTTACCCAAATCTCGCAGCTGTACCATCATTTGGGTCATCACCGATCATTTCTCAAAAATGGTGCATTTGGTGCCGTTACCAAGGTTACCTTCTGCACGGGCCTTGGCAGCGTTGTTCATTAAACACATCTTCCGCCTACATAGTATGCCTGACAAAATTGTCAGTGACCGGGGTCCCCAGTTTGCGTCTCGGTTCTGGAGAGAGCTTTGTCGTCTTCTCAGTATTGAGTTGAATCTCTCTTCCGCTTATCATCCCGAGACGAATGGGTTGGTAGAGAGGGCCAACCAGACCTTGGTCACATACCTGCGACATTTTGTTTCAGCCAGGCAGGATGACTGGGCATCTTTGCTATCATGGGCGGAGTTTGCGCTGAACAACGCCGTAGCCGACTCCACTGGACAAACCCCATTCCTCCTCAACTATGGTCAGCATCCACGGGTACCTGTGCCTATGCCCGTGTCTTCTGCTGACTCCAGGGTGGCAGACTGGGCTGTGGAGGCATGGGATATTTGGGACCGCACTCAGGATGCCATTCGGGCCTCTAAGGAGAGAATGAGGTCCTCCGCCGATGCTCATCGGCGCCCCGCTCCGACCTTTGCTCCTGGCGACTTAGTGTGGCTCTCCGCCCGTAACATCAGGCTGCGTGTTGAGTCCACTAAGTTTGCTCCTTGCTACTTGGGTCCCTTCAAGGTCGTCGAACAGGTTAATCCCGTGGTCTACCGTCTGGCCCTTCCTCCACGCCTTGGTATCACCGACACCTTTCATGTGTCCCTTCTTAAGCCCGTATACTTGTCCCGGTTTTCTGAGTCATCTGCCGGGACATCGGGTTCGTCTACGGACGATTTTGAGGTGAACGCAATCTTGGGGTGCAAGGTGGTACGTGGCAAAAAAATTTTTTTGGTGGATTGGAAGGGTTACGGCCCTGAGGATAGGTCCTGGGAGCCTGCTGAGCACATTCGGACTCCGCAGCTTATTGCTGCCTTCGAACGTAGCGAGGCCCAAGGAGGGGGGGGGCCCTAGGGGGGGGGGGTAATGTTAGGAGTCAAGTTTCCTCTGCTGCACAGGGGGAATCTCGATCCGTGTCTGCTGCGGTCTCCCATTCTGCTTCGGCCGCAGTGGGCTCTGCTCAGCGGAGGCGTCGCTCCCAGCGTCTTGCTGGGACTGATTCTGTGCAAAGGGTTACTGCTGCCTTTTCTGGCTCTCCTGTTGTACCCTGCGCTGATCTGCGGCGAGCAGGCTTCTCTGGGACTAAGTCCTTATTTGCACACACTGAGCATGCCCAGGGCAAGATCTCCCGTTGGAGATCGAGGGTCACATGCTCAGGTACTGCAGCACATCCTATTGGCCCTTTTGGCAGGTCCTGAAAGGGCAAAACTTCTGTAGCTGTTTCCTGTGCTGCAACTATATAAACTGCGCATGACCGCACGGCCATGCGCTAGTATTGTCTTGATAATATGTGTGTGTTGTGAGTGAAAGTCTCTCTTTAACCCCTTAGTGACAGAGCCAATTTGGTACTTAATGACCAGGCCAATTTTTGCAATTCTGACCACTGTCACTTTATGAGGTTATAACTCTGGAATGCTTCAACGGATCCCGCTGATTCTGAGATTGTTTTTTCGTGACATATTGTACTTCATGTTAGTGGTAACATTTCTTCGATATTACTTGCGATTATTTATGAAAAAAACGGAAATATGGTGAAAATTTTTAAAATTTTGCAATTTTCAAACTTTGTATTTTTATGCCCTTAAATCAGAGAGATATGTCATAAAAAATAGTTAATAAATAACATTTCCCACATGTTTACTTTACATCAGCACAATTTTGGAAACAAAATTTTTTTTTGTTAGGGAGTTATAAGGGTTAAAAGTTGACCAGCAATTTCTCATTTTTACAACACCATTTTTTTTTAGGGACCACATCACATTTGAAGTCATTTTGAGGGGTCTATATGATAGAAAATAATGAAGTGTGACACCATTCTAAAAACTACACCCCTCAAGGTTCTCAAAACCACATTCAAGAAGTTTATTAACCCTTTACGTGCTTCACAGGAACTGAAACAATGTGGAAGGAAAAAATGAACATTTAACTTTTTTTTGCAAACATCTTAATTCAGAACCATTTTTTTTATTTTCACAAGTGTAAAAACAGAAATGTAACCATAAATTTTGTTATGCAATTTCTCCTGAATACGCCAATACCCCATATGTGGGGGTAAACCACTGTTAGGGCGCACCGCAGAACTTAGATGTGAAGGAGCGCCGTTTGACTTTTTCAATGCAGAATTGGCTGGAATTGAGATCGGACACCATGTCACATTTAGAGAGCTCCTGATGTACCTAAACAGTGGAAACTCCCCACAAGTGACACCATTTTGGAAACTAGACATCTAGACATCTAGATGTGTGGTGAGCACTTTGAACCCCCAAGTGCTTCACAGAAGTTTATAACGTAGAGCCGTGAAAATAAAAAATCGCTTTTGTTTACACAAAAATGATCTTTTTGCCCACAAATTCTTATTTTCACAAGGGTAACAGGAGAAATTAGACCACAAAAGTTGTTGTGCAATTTCTCCTGAGTACGCTGATACCCAATATGTGGGGGTAAACAACTGTTAGGGCGCACCGCAGAGCTTGGAAGAGAAGGAGTGCCGTTTTACTTTTTCAATGTAGAATTGGCTGGAATTGAGATTGGACGCCATGTCGCGTTTGGAGAGCCCCTGATGTGCCTAAACAGTGGAAACCCCCCACAAGTGACACCATTTTGGAAACTAGACCCCTTAAGGAACTTATCTAGATGTGTGGCGAGCACTTTGAACCCCCATGTGCTTCACAGAAGTTTATGACGTAGAGCCGTGAAAAAAAAAAATTGCATTTTTTCTACAAAAATGATCTTTTTGCCCACAAATTTTTATTTTCACAAGGGTAACAGGAGAAATTAGACCACAAAAATTGTTGTGCAATTTCTCCTGAGTACGTCGATACCCAATATGTGGGGGTAAACCACTGTTTGGGCGCACCGCAGAGCTTTGAAGAGAAAGAGTGCCGTTTTACTTTTTCAATGTAGAATTGGCTGGAATTGAGATCGGACGCCATGTCGCGTTTGGAGAGCCCCTGATGTGCCTAAACAGTAGAAATCCCCCACAAGTGACCCCATTTTGGAAACTAGACCCCCCATGGAACTTATCTAGATGTGTGGTGAGAACCTTGAATGCCCAAGTGCTTCACAGAAGTTTATAATGCAGAGCCGTGAAAATAAAAAAAAATTTTTTTTCCACAAAAAAGATTTTTTAGCCACCAAATTTTTATTTTCACAAGGGTAACAAGAGAAACTGGACCCCAAAAGTTGTTGTCCAATTTGTCCTGAGTATGCTGGTACCCCATATGTGGGGGTAAACCACTGTTTGGGCGCACGGCAGAGCTCGGAAGGAAGGAGCGCCGTTTTGGAATGCAGACTTTGATAGAATGGTCTGCGGGTATTATGTTGCGTTTGCAGAGCCCCTGATGTACCTAACCAGTAGAAACCCTCCACAAGTGACCCCATTTTGGAAACTAGACCCCCCAAGGAACTTATCTAGATGTGTGGTGAGAACTTTGAATGCCCAAGTGCTTCACAGAAGTTTAGAATGCAGAGTCGTGAAAATAAAAAATATTTTTTTTTCCACAAAAAAGATATTGTAGCCCCCAAGTTTTTATTTTCACAAGGGTAACAGGAGAAATTGGACTGCAATAGTTGTTGTCCAATTTATCCCGAGTACGCTGATGTGCCATATGTGGCGGTAAACCACTGTTTGGGCGCACGGCAGAGCTCGGAAGGGAAGGAGCGCCTTTTTGGAATGCAGACTTTGATAGAATGGTCTGTGGGCATTATGTTGCGATTGCAGAGCCCCTGATGTACCTAAACTGTAGTAACCCCCCACAAGTGACCCCATTTTGGAAACTAGACCCCCCAAGGAACTTATCTAGATGTGTGGTGAGAACTTTGAATGCCCAAGTGCTTCACAGAAGTTTAGAATGCAGAGTCGTGAAAATAAAAAATATTTTTTTTTTCACAAAAAAGATTTTGTAGCCCCCAAGTTTTTATTTTCACAAGGGTAACAAGAGAAATTGGACCCCCGAGTACGCTGATGCCCCATATGTGGGGGTAACCCACTGTTTGGGCGCACGGCAGAGCTCAGAAGGGAGGGAGCACCATTTGACTTTTTGAGCGCAAAATTGGCTGTCGTGTTTGGAGACCCCCTGATGTACCTAAACAGTGGAAACCCCCCAATTCTAGCTCCAACCCTAACCCCAACACACCCCTAACCCTAATCCCAACCTCATCCATAATCCTAATCACTAACCCTAACCATAATCACAACCCTTACCCCAAAACAACCCTAATGTCAACCCTAACCATAACCCTAATCAAAACCCTAAATCCAACACACCCCTAATCCTAATCTCAACCCTAACCTCAAACCTAACCCTAATCCCAATACACCCCTAATCACAACCCTAACCTTAACCCTAATCCCAAACCTAACCCTAATCCCAAGCGTAACCCTAATGCCAACCCTAACCCTAATACGAACCCTAATCCAAACCCTAACCCTAATCCCAGCTCTAACCCTAACTTTAGCCCCAACCCTAGCCCTAACTTTAGCCCCAACCCTAACCCTAGCCCTAGGGCTACTTTCACACTTGCGTCGTTTGGCATTCCGTCGCAAACCGTCGTTTTGGACAAGAAACGGATCCTGCAAATGTGCCCGCAGGATGCGTTTTTTGCCCATAGACTTGTATTGCCGACGGATCGTGACGGATGGCCACACGTCGCATCCGTCGTGCACTGGATCAGTTGTGTTTTGGCGGAGCGTCGGCACAAAAAAACGTTCAATGAAACGTTTTTTTGTACGTCGCATCCGCCATTTCTGACCGCGCATGCGTGGCCGTAACTCCGCCCCCTCCTCCCCAGGACATAGATTGGGCAGCGGATGTGTTGAAAAACTACAGCTGCTGCCCACGTTGTGCACAATTTTCACAACGTGCGTCGGTATGTCGGGCCGACGCATTGCGACGGCCCCGTACCGACGCAAGTGTGAAAGAAGCCTAACCCTAAGTTTAGCCCCAACCCTAACCCTAAATTTAGCCCCAACCCTAACCCTAAATTTAGCCCCAACCCTAGCCCTACCCCTAACCTAACCCTACCTGTTATGGCTGGCAATCAGGCAACACAGCGTGCAGTAATCAGCGCACATACAGAGATCTGGCAATAACCAAAAACAATAGGACGAGCTCTGAGACGTGGAATCTCTGTAGACTGCAGTACCTGATCTATCCTCACACAACTATAAGCAGCAGTGGATTGCGCCTATCACTACCTATGCAACTCGGCACTGCCTGAGGAGCTGACTAGCCTGAAGATAGAAATACAAGCCTGACTTACCTCAGAGAAATACCCCAAAGGAATAGGCAGCCCCCCACATATAATGACTGTTAGCAAGATGAAAAGACAAACGTAGGAATGAAATAGATTCAGCAAAGTGAGGCCCGATATTCTAGACAGAGCGAGGATAGCAAAGAGAACTATGCAGTCTACAAAAAACCCTAAAACGAAAACCACGCAAAGGGGCAAAAAGACCCACCGTGCCGAACTAACAGCACGGCGGTGCACTCCTTTGCTTCTCAGAGCTTCCAGCAAAAGATAATAGCAAGCTGGACAGAAAAAACAGAAAACAAACTAGAAGCACTTATCTAGCAGAGCAGCAGGCCCAAGGAAAGATGCAGTAGCTCAGATCCAACACTGGAACATTGACAAGGAGCAAGGAAGACAGACTCAGGTGGAGCTAAATAGCAAGGCAGCCAACGAGCTCACCAAAACACCTGAGGGAGGAAGCCCAGAGACTGCAATACCACTTGTGACCACAGAAGTGAACTCAGCCACAGAATTCACAACAGTACCCCCCCCTTGAGGAGGGGTCACCGAACCCTCACCAGAACCCCCAGGCCGACCAGGATGAGCCACATGAAAGGCACGAACAAGATCTGGGGCATGGACATCAGAGGCAAAAACCCAGGAATTATCTTCCTGAGCATAACCCTTCCATTTAACCAGATACTGGAGTTTCCGTCTAGAGACACGAGAATCCAAAATCTTCTCCACAATATACTCCAATTCCCCCTCCACCAAAACAGGGGCAGGAGGCTCCACAGATGGAACCATAGGTGCCACGTATCTCCTCAACAACGACCTATGGAATACATTATGTATGGAAAAGGAGTCTGGGAGGGTCAGACGAAAAGACACCGGATTGAGAATCTCAGAAATCCTATACGGACCAATAAAACGAGGTTTAAATTTAGGAGAGGAAACCTTCATAGGAATATGACGAGAAGATAACCAAACCAGATCCCCAACACGAAGTCGGGGTCCCACACGGCGTCTGCGATTAGCGAAAAGCTGAGCCTTCTCCTGGGACAAGGTCAAATTGTCCACTACCTGAGTCCAGATCTGCTGCAACCTGTCCACCACAGAATCCACACCAGGACAGTCCGAAGACTCAACCTGTCCTGAAGAGAAACGAGGATGGAACCCAGAATTGCAGAAAAATGGAGAGACCAAGGTAGCCGAGCTGGCCCGATTATTAAGGGCGAACTCAGCCAACGGCAAAAATGACACCCAATCATCCTGGTCAGCAGAAACAAAACATCTCAGATATGTTTCCAAGGTCTGATTGGTTCGTTCGGTCTGGCCATTAGTCTGAGGATGGAAGGCCGAGGAGAAAGATAGGTCAATGCCCATCCTACCACAAAAGGCTCGCCAGAACCTCGAGACAAACTGGGAACCTCTGTCAGAAACAATATTCTCAGGAATGCCATGTAAACGAACCACATGCTGGAAGAACAAAGGCACCAAATCAGAGGAGGAAGGCAATTTAACCAAGGGCACCAGATGGACCATTTTAGAAAAGCGATCACAGACCACCCAAATGACCGACATTTTTTGAGAAACGGGAAGGTCAGAAATGAAATCCATCGAAATATGTGTCCAAGGCCTCTTCGGGACCGGCAAGGGCAAAAGCAACCCACTGGCACGTGAACAGCAGGGCTTAGCCCTAGCACAAATTCCACAGGACTGCACAAAAGCACGCACATCCCGTGACAGAGATGGCCACCAGAAGGATCTAGCAACCAACTCCCTGGTACCAAAGATTCCTGGATGACCGGCCAGCACCGAACAATGAAGTTCAGAGATAACTTTACTAGTCCACCTATCAGGGACGAACAGTTTCTCGGCCGGACAACGATCAGGTTTATTAGCCTGAAATTTCTGCAACACTCTCCGCAAATCAGCGGAGATGGCAGACACAATGACTCCTTCCTTGAGGATACTCGCCGGCTCAGATAACCCCGGAGAGTCGGGCACAAAACTCCTAGACAGAGCATCCGCCTTCACATTTTTAGAGCCCGGAAGGTATGAAATCACAAAATCAAAACGAGCAAAAAATAACGACCAACGGGCCTGTCTAGGATTCAAGCGCTTGGCAGACTCAAGATAAGTAAGGTTCTTATGATCAGTCAATACCACCACGCGATGCTTAGCACCCTCAAGCCAATGACGCCACTCCTCGAATGCCCACTTCATGGCCAGCAACTCTCGGTTGCCCACATCATAATTACGCTCAGCAGCAGAAAATTTCCTGGAAAAGAAAGCACATGGTTTGAACACTGAGCAACCAGAACCTCTCTGTGACAAAACCGCCCCTGCACCAATCTCAGAAGCATCAACCTCGACCTGGAACGGAAGAGAAACATCAGGTTGACACAACACAGGGGCACAGCAAAAACGACGCTTCAACTCCTGAAAAGCTTCCACGGCAGCAGAAGACCAATTAACCAAATCAGCACCCTTCTTGGTCAAATCGGTCAATGGTCTGGCAATGCTAGAAAAATTACAGATGAAGCGACGATAAAAATTAGCAAAGCCCAGGAATTTCTGCAGACTTTTTAGAGATGTCGGCTGAGTCCAATCCTGGATGGCCTGAACCTTAACCGGATCCATCTCAATAGTAGAAGGGGAAAAGATGAACCCCAAAAATGAAACTTTCTGCACACCAAATAGACACTTTGATCCCTTCACGAACAAGGAATTAGCACGCAGTACCTGGAAAACCATTCTGACTTGCTTCACATGAGACTCCCAATCATCTGAGAAGATCAAAATGTCATCCAAGTAAACAATCAAGAATTTATCCAGATACTCACGGAAAATGTCATGCATAAAAGACTGAAAAACAGATGGAGCATTGGCAAGTCCGAACGGCATCACCAGATACTCAAAATGACCCTCGGGCGTATTAAATGCCGTTTTCCATTCATCTCCCTGCCTGATTCTCACCAGATTATACGCACCACGAAGATCAATCTTAGTAAACCAACTAGCCCCCTTAATCCGAGCAAACAAGTCAGAAATCAATGGCAAGGGATACTGAAACTTAACAGTGATCTTATTAAGAAGGCGGTAATCAATACACGGTCTTAGCGAACCATCCTTCTTGGCTACAAAAAAGAACCCTGCTCCCAATGGTGACGACGATGGGCGAATATGTCCCTTCTCCAGGGACTCCTTCACATAACTGCGCATAGCGGTGTGTTCAGGTACGGACAAATTAAATAAACGACCCTTAGGGAATTTACTACCAGGAATCAAATCGATAGCACAATCACAATCCCTATGCGGAGGTAGGGCATCAGACTTGGACTCTTCAAATACATCCTGAAAGTCAGACAAGAACTCTGGGATGTCAGAAGGAATGGATGACGAAATAGACAAAAATGGAACATCACCATGTACTCCCTGACAACCCCAGCTGGTTACCGACATAGAGTTCCAATCCAATACTGGATTATGGGTTTGTAGCCATGGCAACCCCAACACGACCACATCATGCAAATTATGCAGTACTAGAAAGCGAATAACTTCCTGATGTGCAGGAGCCATGCACATGGTCAGCTGGGCCCAGTACTGAGGCTTATTCTTGGCCAAAGGTGTAGCATCAATTCCTCTCAACGGAATAGGACACCGCAAAGGCTCCAAGAAAAATCCACAACGTTTAGCATAATCCAAATCCATCAGATTCAGGACAGCGCCTGAATCCACAAACGCCATGACAGAATACGATGACAAAGAGCACATTAAGGTAATGGACAAAAGGAATTTGGACTGTACAGTACCAATAACGGCAGAGCTATCGAACCGCCTAGTGCGTTTAGGACAATTAGAAATAGCATGAGTAGAATCACCACAATAGAAACACAGTCTATTCAGACGTCTGTGTTCTTGCCGTTCTACTTTAGTCATAGTCCTGTCGCACTGCATAGGCTCAGGTTTACTCTCAGACAATACCGCCAGATGGTGCACAGATTTACGCTCGCGCAAGCGACGACCGATCTGAATGGCCAAGGACATAGACTCATTCAAACCAGCAGGCATAGGAAATCCCACCATTACATCCTTAAGAGCTTCAGAGAGACCCTATCTGAACAAAGCCGCTAGTGCAGATTCATTCCACAGAGTGAGTACTGACCACTTCCTAAATTTCTGACAATATACTTCTACATCATCCTGACCCTGGCATAAAGCCAGCAGATTTTTCTCAGCCAGATCCACTGAATTAGGCTCATCGTAAAGCAATCCCAGCGCCTGGAAAAATGCCTCAACATTACTCAATGCAGAATCTCCTGGTGCAAGAGAAAACGCCCAGTCCTGTGGGTCGCCGCGCAAAAAAGAAATAATAATCAAAACCTGTTGAATAGGATTACCAGAAGAATGAGGTTTCAAGGCCAAAAATAGCTTACAATTATTTCTGAAGCTCAGGAACTTAGTTCTGTCACCAAAAAACAAATCAGGAATCGGAATTCTTGGTTCTAGCATCGATTTCTGATCAATAGTATCTTGAATCTTTTGTACATTTACAACGAGATTATCCATTGAGGAGCACAGAGCCTGAATATCCATGTCCACAGCTGTGTCCTGAAGCACTCTAATGTCTAGGGGAAAAAAAAGACTGAAGACAGAGCTAAGAAAAAAAAATGATGTCAGGATTTCTTTTTTCCCTCTATTGAGAATCATTGGTGTGGCTCCTTGTACTGTTATGGCTGGCAATCAGGCAACACAGCGTGCAGTAATCAGCGCACATACAGAGATCTGGCAATAACCAAAAACAATAGGACGAGCTCTGAGACGTGGAATCTCTGTAGACTGCAGTACCTGATCTATCCTCACACAACTATAAGCAGCAGTGGATTGCGCCTATCACTACCTATGCAACTCGGCACTGCCTGAGGAGCTGACTAGCCTGAAGATAGAAATACAAGCCTGACTTACCTCAGAGAAATACCCCAAAGGAATAGGCAGCCCCCCACATATAATGACTGTTAGCAAGATGAAAAGACAAACGTAGGAATGAAATAGATTCAGCAAAGTGAGGCCCGATATTCTAGACAGAGCGAGGATAGCAAAGAGAACTATGCAGTCTACAAAAAACCCTAAAACGAAAACCACGCAAAGGGGCAAAAAGACCCACCGTGCCGAACTAACAGCACGGCGGTGCACTCCTTTGCTTCTCAGAGCTTCCAGCAAAAGATAATAGCAAGCTGGACAGAAAAAACAGAAAACAAACTAGAAGCACTTATCTAGCAGAGCAGCAGGCCCAAGGAAAGATGCAGTAGCTCAGATCCAACACTGGAACATTGACAAGGAGCAAGGAAGACAGACTCAGGTGGAGCTAAATAGCAAGGCAGCCAACGAGCTCACCAAAACACTTGAGGGAGGAAGCCCAGAGACTGCAATACCACTTGTGACCACAGAAGTGAACTCAGCCACAGAATTCACAACACCTACCCCTACCCCTAACCTAACCCTACCCCTAACCCTACCCCTAACCCTACCCATAACCTAACCCTAACCAAACCCTAACCCTACCCCTAACCCTACCCCTAACCCTACCCCTAACCCTAACCTAACCCTACCCCTAACCCTAACCCTAACCTAACCCTAACCTAACCCTACCCCTAACCCTACCCCTAACCTAACCCTAACCCTAACCCTACCCCTAACCCTAACCTAACCCTACCCCTAACCCTAACCTAACCCTAACCCTACCCCTAACCCTACCCCTAACCTAACCCTAACCTAACCCTAACCCTAACCCTACCCCTAACCCTAACCCTACCCCTAATTTTAGCCCCAACTGCTGTTCTCCTGCCGGCCGGCAGATGGAGACAGATGGCGGGCGCACTGGGCATGCGTCCGCCATGTTCTGCTGCCGGCGGCCAGGAGGAGCAGCAAGAGGATCCAGGGACCTAGGTGAGTATGCTAGGGTCCCCGAATCCCCCTATTTCTCTGTCCTCTGATGTGCGATCACATCAGAGGACAGAGAATTACACTTTACTTTTTTTTTTTTTTTTTTTTTTTGCGGTCGCCGGTAAACAGTTAATTACCGGCGATCGCAAAACAGGGGTCGGTAATACCGACCCCGATCGTGCTCTTTGGGGTCTCGGCTACCCCCGGCAGCCGAGACCCCAAAGATTCTCCCGGTGCCGGCCGGCGGGCGCACTGCGCATGCGCCCGCCATTTTGAAGATGGCGGCGCCCACCGGGAGACACGAGGAGCATCGGGGGAGCTAGGTGAGTATTGGGGGGCCACCTGGGACCCCTTTTCTCTGTCCTCCGATGTGCGATCACATCGGAGGACAGAGAAATTAAAAAGAGATCGCTTTTTTTTTTTTTTGCGATCGCCGGTAAACGGTTAATTACCGGCGATCGCAAATGCGGGGTGGGTTAAAAACCCCCCGAATCATGTTCTCTGGGGTCTCGGCTACCCTCGGCAGCCGAGACCCCAGAGAAAATCGGCCTCTGGGGGGCGCTATGGACTTTTTCCACAGCGCCGTTAATTAACGGCGCTGTGGTTTAAGTACCCTTAGCGGCCGCCGTTAAAAGGCGTATCGGCGGTCGCTAAGGGGTTAAAATACCCTCCCTATTGGATGACTGTTCGCGGAAGGTGTATGTTTGCTATCTAGCGCCCGACTTATCCAACAGCACGTTACACACATAACAGCGTCTAGTTGCTGTGACCGCCTGTACGGCGCCGTGCGCTTCCTCTGCGCTTTCCTTACCCAAGCCTGGGTGTGGTTAGTGGCGTCCGTCAGTGAGGCACTGCATGCACTCTCGTGCCTTTATATACTATTTTAATAGTTTCCTTACACACCCAGTTGCGGTGTTGTGCCAGCAAGTGGTCTAATCGGACTTCAATCCTGTGTTGGGGTTGTGTTCGCTGACTTCTTGCTCGCGCTCTATGTGCGGTACCGCGGTCCTGTGACTCAACAGGATGGCTTCCTTCACGCAGGGTGAGGTTAACCCGTGCGTGTATACTTATAGTACTGCCATATAGTCCGTCTTACTAGCAGCAGGGTTTTTACCTGCACGGTGGACCTCGGACTGCGAACGCACCTAGTTTCATATCATCTATACTTGGTGCGTTCCGCCAGTCCTTAACAGAGAGTTTCCTCTCCTTCAGACCCTGGGAACCATCAGGATACCTTCCGATACTTGGTGTCCCATTGACTTGTATTGGTATCGGATATTGGTATCGGCGATATCCGATACTTTTCGGGTATCGGCCGATACTATCCGATACCGATACTTTCAAGTATCGGACGGTATCGCTCAACACTAGTGGTAATAACTCTGAAACGCCTCAACATTTCCCTGTGATTTTGAACTTGTTTTTTTCATGACATGTTGTACTTCATGTCATGAAGCAGTGGTAAATTGTAGTCGATATTTTTTGCATTTATTCATGAAAATACCAAAAAATTTGACGAAAATATTGCAATTTTCAAACTATAAATTTGTATGACCTTAAATCAGATAGGTAACCCACACAAAATAGATAATACATTACATTTACCATATGTCTACCTTTACATCAACATCATTTTTTTAACTTTTAGGGTATGTGCACACGTCTGGATTTTTAGCGTTTTTTTTGCGGAATTTCGCTATAAAAACGCTATAATTCCGCATCAAAAACACTAAAAATATACATCCTATCATTTAGAATGCATTCCGGATTTTTTGTTCAGATGGATGCGTTTTTTTCCGCAAAAATTCCGCAAAAAAAATGGACATGCTCATTCTTTTTGCGGATTTTTTGCGGATTTCTAAGCCAAAATGACTTTCAGGGAAAAAAAAAAAAAAAACGCAAAAATTCCGCAAAAAATCTGCGCAAAAAACAAGCAAAAACCGCGAAAAATCTGCGCGGAAAAAAACGCGATTTTCTGCCAGAATTCTCCGGATTTTGTCAGGAAAAAAACCTGACGTGTGCACATACCCTTATTGTTAGAAAGTGAGAAGGGTTAAAACATTTTCAGAAATTTCTAATTTTTCCAAGAAAATTTGCAAACAATTTTTTTTAGAGACCACATCCCTCAAGGAACTTATTTAGAGGTGTGGTGAGCACCGTGAACTCTTAAGGTACCGTCACACTAAGCGACGCTGCAGCGATACCGACAACGATCCGGATCGCTGCAGCGTCGCTGTTTGGTCGCTGGAGAGCTGTCACACAGACAGCTCTCCAGCGACCAACGATCCCGAGGTCCCCGGTAACCACGGTAAACATCGGGTAACTAAGCGCAGGGCCGCGCTTAGTAACCCGATGTTTACCCTGGTTACCATCGTTAAAGTAGAAAAAACAAACGCTACATACTTACATTCCGGTGTCTGTCCCCGGCGCTTTGCTTCTCTGCTCTGGCTGTGAGCGCCGGGCAGCCGG
Organism: Ranitomeya imitator; assembly: GCF_032444005.1. Taxonomy (NCBI): domain Eukaryota; kingdom Metazoa; phylum Chordata; class Amphibia; order Anura; family Dendrobatidae; genus Ranitomeya; species Ranitomeya imitator. The sequence goes on along the minus strand of NC_091282.1, from coordinate 409,056,872 downwards.
AAAGCAGAGCGGTGACGTCACCGCTGTGCTTTCCGGCCGCTGTGCTCACAGCCAGAGCAGAGAAGCACAGCGCCGGGGACAGACAGCGGTAGGTAAGTATGTAGCGTTTGTTTTTTTTACTTTAACGATGGTAACCAGGGTAAACATCGGGTTACGAAGCGTGGCCCTGTGCTTAGTTACCCGATGTTTACCCTGGTTACCAGCGAAGACATCGCTGAATCGGTGTCACACACACCGATTCAGCGATGTCCGCGGGGAGTCCAGCGACGAAACAAAGTTCTGGACTTTCTTCCCCGACCAGCGACAGCACAGCAGGGGCCTGATCGCTGCTGCCTGTCACACTGGACGATATCGCTAGCCAGGACGCTGCAACGGATCGCTAGCGATATCGTCTAGTGTGACGGTACCTTTAGGTGCTTCACAGAATTGTATAACATTGTTAATGGAAAATTACCATTTTTTCCACTAAAATGTTGCTTTAGCCCCAGTTTTTCATTTTTAACAGGGATAAAAAAGACAAAATGAACCATATAATTTGTTACACAATTTCTCCTACGTATGCCAATACCTCATAAGTGGTTGAAAACTACTTTTGAGGCACAATTGAAAGCTTAGAAGTGAAGGAGTGCCGTATTAAGGTACCGTTACACTAAGCGACGCTGCAGCGATATAGACAATGAGCCGATCGCTGCAGCGTCGCTGTTTAGGTCGCTAGGAGACGTCAAACATGGCAACGATGCAGGAGCGATCCAGTGACGTACTTATCGTTCTCACTGGTTGTTAGCTCCATGAAAAAACATTGCAGGCATCGTTGCTTTTGCTGTCAAACATGACGAATCACGCTGACCTGACGACCAAATAAAGTTCCGGACTTCTAGCTCCGACCAGCGATGGCACAGCAGGATCCTGATCGCTGCTGCGTGTCAAACACAACAAGATCGCTATCCAGGACGCTGCAACGTCACGGATCGTTGTCGTTCTCGTTGGAAAGTTGCTCAGTGTAAAGGTACCTTGAGACTTCAGATTTTGCTGGAATGGTCACATTGGCAGAGCCCCTGAGGTACCAGAACAGCCAAACTCCCATAAGTGACCCTATTATACAAACTACTCCTCTCAATAAATTAATCTAAGGTTACAGTGAGCATATTGACACCACATGTGTCTTACAGAATTTTATACCATTGGGCAATGATGAAAGAATCATTACATTTTTACCACTAAAATACTGTTTTACTCCCAAGTTTTTCATTTTTATAAGGGCTAATAGGAAAAAGTGGACCTCACTCTTTGTTGTACAATATCACCTGCATGCATCAATACCCTACATGTAATCAGAAACTATTTTGAGTCTTCATCTTCAATCATTCTTATCTTTTACCTTATCCAAGGGACCTTATTAATTTGCCTTAGGCTAGGTTCACATTAGCGTTTCTGTGTGCAGTGTATCATCTGCATGCACAAACGCATGCCAAAATGCATGCAAAGTTGCAAACATATGTTTACGCAGTGTTTTTTATCTGCAGTAGCTCATGCATGATGGCAAAAAAAAACAGTTGCGTGTGCATGCGTTTGCATGCGTTTTGACTGCGTTTGTGTTGTTTATTCAAATGCGTTTGATATTTCCAGGAGGGCGTGTCTCAATGGGCATGTCTCAATCGGTTCCTGGACATGTGCAGTCCGAAGTACGCAAGCGCATCGAACGCATGCGTCCGCATATCCTTGCGTACACATTTGTTCCCATATACAGTAATGCATTGTTTTGACGCACTCCATCAGCAATCATCCGCATGCGGATGACTGTGCATAATTGACGCCTCAAAAAATGCAACATGTTGCGTTCACCGGACCCTGCCACACACTGTGATACACTGCATGCGTACGCATCCGCATACGAACTGATGCAAATGCTTGTCCCTGCATACACAATGTTAAAGATAGGGATGCAAGATCCATGCGGTTCAAACGCTGCGCACAGATACGCAAATGTGAAACCACATTTGGTATACTTTTTTCTTTTGCATGATATGTCTTTTTAGGTACTTTGTTTATTTTGCCTTATAGACTATTATGTTCTTTTTCAGCCACATATAGAACATTTTCTAGTATCTCTTACATTGCAATTATTGCAGTTTTTTGCATATTGTTGTATTGCTTACCTATATGACCTATGGAAACCTTGTGTGTTATTAACATTTGGCTAATGATGGTAGGTGTTAGTTTCACTATATTCTTTCATCTATGTGGATTTCTGGCTGGTCTTATGGCCTTTTTTAATTGTTTTTAACATTTTACATACTGTTTTGGTTTGTTACTGTTCTATATATACAGTGGGGCAAAAAAGTATTTAGTCAGTCAGCAATAGTGCAAGTTCCACCACTTAAAAAGATGAGAGGCGTCTGTAATTTACATCATAGGTAGACCTCAACTATGGGAGACAAACTGAGAAAAAAAAATCCAGAAAATCACATTGTCTGTTTTTTTATAATTTTTTTTGCATATTATGGTGGAAAATAAGTATTTGGTCAGAAACAAACAACCAAGATTTCTGGCTCTCACAGACCTGTAACTTCTTCTTTAAGAGTCTCCTCTTTCCTCCACTCATTACCTGTAGGAATGGCACCTGTTTAAACTTGTTATCAGTATAAAAAGACACCTGTGCACACCCTCAAACAGTCTGACTCCAAACTCCACTATGGTGAAGACCAAAGAGCTGTCAAAGGACACCAGAAACAAAATTGTAGCCCTGCACCAGGCTGGGAAGACTGAATCTGCAATAGCCAACCAGCTTGGAGTGAAGAAATCAACAGTGGGAGCTAAAATTAGAAAATGGAAGACATACAAGACCACTGATAATCTCCCTTGATCTGGGGCTCCATGCAAAATCCCACCCCGTGGGGTCAGAATGATCACAAGAACGGTGAGCAAAAATCCCAGAACCACGCGGGGGGACCTAGTGAATGAACTGCAGAGAGCTGGGACCAATGTAACAAGGCCTACCATAAGTAACACACTACGCCACCATGGACTCAGATCCTGCAGTGCCAGACGTGTCCCACTCCTTAAGCCAGTACATGTCCGGGCCCGTCTGAAGTTTGCTAGAGAGCATTTGGATGATCCAGAGGAGTTTTGGTAGAATGTCCTATGGTCTGATGAAACCAAACTGGAACTGTTTGGTAGAAACACAACTTGTCGTGTTTGGAGGAAAAAGAATACTGAGTTGCATCCATCAAACACCATACCTACTGTAAAGCATGGTGGTGGAAACATCTTGCTTTGGGGCTGTTTCTCTGCAAAGGGGCCAGGATGACTGATCCGGGTGCATGAAAGAATGAATGGGGCCATGTATCGTGAGATTTTGAGTGCAAACCTCCTTCCATCAGCAAGGGCATTGAAGATGAAACGTGGCTGGGTCTTTCAACATGACAATGATCCAAAGCACATTGCCAGGGCAACGAAGGAGTGGCTTCATAAGAAGCATTTCAAGGTCCTGGAGTGGCCTAGCCAGTCTCCAGATCTCAACCCTATAGAAAACCTTTGGAGGGAGTTGAAAGTCCGTGTTGCCAAGCGAAAAGCCAAAAACATCACTGCTCTAGAGGAGATCTGCATGGAGGAATGGGCCAACATACCAACAACAGTGTGTGGCAACCTTGTGAAGACTTACAGAAAACGTTTGACCTCTGTCATTGCCAACAAAGGATATATTACAAAGTATTGAGATGAAATTTTGTTTCTGACCAAATACTTATTTTCCACCATAATATGCAAATAAAATGTTAAAAAAACAGACAATGTGATTTTCTGGATTTTTTTTTCTCAGTTTGCCTCCCATAGTTGAGGTCTACCTATGATGTAAATTACAGACGCCTCTCATCTTTTTAAGTGGTGGAACTTGCACTATTGCTGACTGACTAAATACTTTTTTGCCCCACTGTATATATAAATAAAGTGATAATTATATAAGGTGATCTCTTGGCATTTGCATACTACTTTTTTTTCCTTTTGTTCGGAAACTACTTTTCAGGCACAGTGGAAAGCTCAGAAGGGAAGGAGCGCCAGATTATAGTGCAGATTTGGCTGTTATGGTTTGCAGGTGTCATGACCCACTGAATGTACCCCTGATGTGGCAGAACAGCAGAACCCACCATAATTGACCCCATTTTACAAACTACACCTCAATGAATTTATCTAAGGGTGCAGTGACCATATTGTCACCATGGGGGTGTCACAGAACTTTATACCATTGGCCAGTGAAGAAAAAATGATTACACAGTTTTAGTACCAAATTTTACATTTTCACTTGGGAAAACGAGTAAAACTGGCAGCAAAATGTGTCTCATAATTTCTGCTAAACATGTATGTAGAGAAAAAGGGAGCATGAAATGACAGCGATCACCAAAACTGAAGAATATGGCTGTCCATGAAGAGTCTGAAAGGAGAGAAATACTGCAGAATTGTGCTGTGTATAGAGGGGGCTGGAAGTTGTAAAATATTACAGCATGGTTTTGCTGAGGGCTGAGATGAGTTAAGCTGAGGGCTGGTTTTCAGAGTCTGAGTGAAATTGAGCTGCATTTGTTGTTTTCTGCTGAGAGATCAGTGATGTCAAAATCCAGATGCTGCTTTATTGATGTTTATGATAGAAAATAATAATCTGCCATATGCGTCAAAAGAGAAAGAAGCAAACACAGCTCTGCTATGCTCTCCTTTGTGGGGGAGTGCAGGAGAGCTGAGCTCTGCTATAATCCAGGTAATGATGTAAAATCATGCAGAAGGCTGTACTATTCTAGATAGTAAAGGTATACACAATATTATACAAAGGTTCACGAAAGGTTTATGTTGATCTTAGGCTACTTTCACACTGGCGTTTCTTGCAAGACGTGGCAATGCGTTGTTTATGGCAAAAAACGCATCCTGCAAAGTTGTTTGCAGGTTGCGTTTTTGCCCCATAGATTAACATTAGCGACGCATTGCGACACGTCGCAACCGTCGTGCGACGGTTGCGCCGTGTTGTGGCGGACCGCCGGGAGCAAAAAACGTTACATGTAATGTTTTTTGCTCCTGATGGACCGCCCCCACCTCCCCGCACCTTACAATGGGGCAGCGGATGTGCCGGAAAAATGCATCCGCTGCCTCCGTTGTGCAGTGCGTCAAACGCTAGCGTCGGAATCTCTGCCCGACGCATTGCGACGGGAAGATTCCGACGCTAGTGTGAAAGTAGCCTAAGTTGTCATCGTTAAGAATAACTATGCACTTATTGTGCTTTGCGAATAATACTGTAATGGTAAGAAGAAATCTTTAGTGAATCCAATTTTTTTGCAATATTGCAACTGCGTGGCCACATATGAATCAATACAGTATAAGTATCTCCCACTTTCCGATCTAGTGAAGAAAGATGGACCAATTCAACACCGTGTGAAGTGAAGTAGGGGTTTTGGAACTTGTATGAGAAACAAATAGGGGTCTATTCATCAAAATGTTTACGCCTGTCTAATGTCATAAAACGCAATGTGAAGTAGCGGAAAAATGTTGTGATTTTTGGTGTTTTCAACAAAGTTTTAAAGAGTTCTGCCAAAAGGAGTGTAGCTAGGGAAGGGCTGGTTGGAATGATGCACGGCTACAGCCGCCCGTCAAATACGGCAAACGTGCCTGCGTTTCTTACATCAAGAATGCTACTCCAGTTCCTGAATGCCACTAAGGAGATGTAAATTGTTTGCACCTCTTAATGAATTTGGCACATTGTAGTCTAGCAAGCCCTTTGGTAAGATTGCCATGTGTAATGCCATTCTTAATGAATGGGCCATATAGTTTCTATCCATCTAAACATGTGGCCATGGAGTAAAATATGTATTCTTTGATTTTTTTTATAGTATTACATACGGTGTGATTCATCTGATTAAAAATTGATGTGTAGTATTGCAACTGCTGTGCATCTTATACTGTATATTGAAAAGAAATGATAAATCAATCATTAAATAAACTAGCGCACCAGTAATTCCCTTCACTGAGCCAAAAACTCGACAAGAACATGTGGTAATAAAATGCCAGTCAGATTAGCGACTTCCTTCTAATAAACAGAAACATTTTTTACCTTTAGTATCGGTATTCATCACTCATAATAAAGAAAAGTCCACACCATATTTCAAACAAGATTTGCCAACTTGTAATTACTGCCCAAATGCAATTTTTTTAAATGCTAACTGTGTTCTAGTTACATCTGAGGATCTAATGGTACAAATGTAATGCAGCCTAACCAGTTTGTCTTAGCGAGACCTTACCGTGCTGATTTGAAACAGCTGAACTAAATCAACAGTTACCTTGAGCCAAAATCCTTTGGAGAGCAATTAGAGTCAGAGCTTGGGTTTTGAACCCAATATGGTCTGTCAGTCTCAATGATTTGTGCTTGTTGTACTCAGTCTCATTTCCTGCGTGAAATATGAGGCTGTGTAAAGAGGAAAAATTCCCAGGATTAAAAAATATTTGACCTCAGTGCATTTGTGAGCATGAAAGTACACATGTCTAAACGACCATTTTGGTTTGTAGTACAAAGTTCTATTGATGTTGGCAGGCAACGCTTCCCTGTCTCAAAGCCACATGAATGGTTTCAAATTTCAGCCAAAAAATGTTTTCCACATGCTTTAGTGTGGGCCAATTTACACAGCAGATTTTGTGGAGACTGCGGCCAAGTACTTTATAAAGGGTTGCCTTCTTTGGGATCAGAGAAACCACAACAGACACATTGCTAATGCAATCTAATTATCTGCTTGAATATTTTTCCAGATGTATCCAATAGCTAAAAATATTGTAATAAAAAGGTACAATTTGCCTTCTTAGCTTGAAACAGTGGTATAAAGAACCCGTTTAGCACCAGGTAGTGTAATAGCCTAATTTTTTTCATTGACAATTATGATTAACAAAGTAATCAGCACAGAACATGCCTCAAGCAGACAGTTTGTTGCTTCATGTTAAATTAGAAGAACCTAAGACACTTTTGACTTAAAGGAGTGTCTCCACATTTCATTGAAGAGTGTCTTGAAATTACAAGTTCATTTGTTAATTTATGGTTGTATACTAGATGCCGAGATAGTAATTTTTGGAAGACAAAGACACATAATGTTCCATGTCTGAGCATATAATAAACCTTTATTACGGTACACACAGTTCTCATAAAAGTAATAACAGGTTTTACTGCAGTTTTCTGTATTGAACTAGTCTTTCAGCTGAAACTGTATATGCAGTGCATGGTTTGGATAGGTCAAGAAGTCAGGAGACCAATGGTTTCATTTGTATGCTTGTGTACTCCCTACGGGTGTGAACATATATTGTGAGTTTATAATGCAATGGAGCTTATTATTTTAGCATCTCAATGTATAATGTGCACACCTGCAATGATTTCATTGTTTAGTCTTCACTTCCCTACAGACAGGCTCTCATTTTTCACTCTATAGTTGTGATTAATATTGTATTACTTGCTGTGATAAAAACGTCAGCCATTTAAATTTTTTTGTACAGCACAGATATGTTAATTGGTAGACAATAAAAAAATAAACGTTTTACAAGTAGAAACAATAAATGTTTGCAGCGTTTTAAAAATTGTACTTAAACTTTTAATAATGGTAGTCAGTTTGTGGATTAGTTGCCAATAGACATAATCATTAAAGCAATTACTTTTGATCTCTGCGCATGTCATAATGTTGAGAGTTTCCAACTGTGACATGGCTGTCTTATTTGGAACGAAGTTCATACATGTGTTGTTTTTTGTTCCAGGTTACCCCCAGTGCACCTATCCATCTTTTTGCTCTGTTGAGGAATGAAAAGTTTACTCAGTGATCTCCCCAATGTGTACCACTGGCGGGGTCCCATCACTGTACTTGATTCTAAAAAACATGTGCTCTTGTATTTCATGTATACTCTGGTGAAAAAGCATAGGAAACAAATGGCAACTTAAAGCAATAAGAATTTAATTAATTTAGTGAAAAATAATATAAAGAAATGTCTAATTTCAAGTCAAAATCTTATATTTTCATTTTTTGAGATGTGTGATAATAACCTTAGTGAAGAACATATGATTTGTAGACTCAACCAAATATCTGAAAATATATAAATATTGATAATCAGCAATATGGATTAGATTGGTGTATATTGTAGCATCCATGAATAATTTTAGCTGAAATACAATGAGGATAAAACAATACAGATGTAATTGTCGTCAAAATATTGAATTGGGATTATTATGTAATGTAATTATTATACTGTGCCAGGAGATAAGTATAAGAAATGATACTAGCTAATCCAAGTATGTCATATTTTAAAAACATCACTAAAAAAGAAAAATAGCAGCCATACTTGGAATACCATGTCTATACACAAATGCACAACAGGATGCAGCAGAACCCCCATGATAAAGGCGGGGCAGCACAGATGTTTGGTTGGTTAGTAATTGTTTTATTAGTATTTTTTACCTGTGCTTACCCCAGCTGTATCATGGGGAACCTGCTGTATCCTGTTGTGCATTTGTGTCTGGACCTTGTGTGACGACACAGCATTTTATTCTAATTATCAGGATATTTATTTTCAGCAAGCCAGGAGGCATAGACTATTATCTACATGTTGTCTTTTGAATTTATCTGTTTCTTTCTTTGGGTGTTCAAGAGTTTGAAATGTTAACTTTCTTGTAGGTTAAGTTGATATTTGTAAATTCATGAATGGTTGTTATTTACCACTTATATCAGCTCCTGCAGTTTATTGTACTGTTATCTTTGCAAAACAGGGATGCAGGGTCACTGGTAAATGATGTTTGATGATATGTTGATTACATATTATGGCAGGCCATGCAGTTTGCTGACATGCAAACATTGAAGTATAAACTATAAATAATCAAACAACGTGGATTAACCTTATCACTCCTTCCCCTTGAACTATAAAAAGGAGATATGCCTTTGTAACAAGACATCCAAGACTGTTATGATCTGGTGATTAAGGAGCAACATGCGTATAGCTCTGAGCAGGTGGCAACTATACTGACCGCAGTCCCTAAGCTCAACACAACACTAGAAGCAGCCGTGGAATGCTCCTAACTCTGCCTAGGCATCTCGTCACAGCCTAAGAGTTAACTACCCCTAAAGATAGAAGCAGGAAAACTATCTTGCCTCAGAGAAAATCCCCAAAGGATAGATTAGCCCCCCACAAATAATGACTGTGAGAGGAGAAGGAAATGACATACGTAGTATGAAACAAGATTTAGCACAGGAGGCCACTTCTAGCTAGATAGAAAATAGTACAGGACAGAACGCTGTGCGGTCAGTAATAAAAACTAGAAAAAGTCCACCGCAGAGAAATGCAAAAATCTCTACACCTGACTAAAGGTGTGGAGGGCAAACTCTGCTGCCCAGAGCTTCCAGCTTAGCTGAATAGATCCATACTGAAAAGCTGGACAAATGAACAAAAACAAAGAAAGTGCTGAACAACAAGTCCACAACAAGAGAACCGCAAAAGGACAAGCAAGGACTTAGCTTTGATGAACTGGTCAGAGTGTCAGGAAAGTCCTAAGAGCAATGACTCCAGGCAGGAACAATTGACAACTGGCATTGAATGAGGGATAAGGCCAGACTAATATAGCCGAGCCAGAAAGACGATCAGTGAAAACAGCTGCTGAAGCTAAATCCAAGAAGCAGCCATACCACTCAAAACCACAGGAGGGAGCCAAAGAGCAGAACTCACAAAAATGCCACTAACAACCACCGGAGGGAGCCCAAGAGCGGAAATCACAACACAAGACATCCAAAGATCCAGTGATTCAAAGAACCAGAGACGCTTTACAAAACCACAGCAAGGAACACTCAACAGGATAGCTGCTAGATCATGGCTCCATCATGAGAGACACAGATTTGACATTCTAAAGGAAGCCAGCAAAGGGGAGCACAGCCCCGGTTGAAAAAATACAGATCTGCTCCATTGACCATCACGGAACTCATGGATATGTTTGGGGTAGTCAGGATTTGGATCCACCTGTCACCTGAGCCCCATGTATACGTTTGGGAAAGCCAGGATTGGGACCCACCGGTCACTGGTCTCCATGGAGATGTTCGTAGAAGCCAGGTTGGGACCTTCCGGTCACCTGACCTTGGACATCAATGGATTGTCAGCTTCCTAAGCTTATCATTACCTCTTCTCTATATGTGCTACGAGTGTGGGTAGTCGGCCCTGGAAGCTCTGATGTCACAGCTGCTCTTATCATGGCAAGTCGGCGGAAGGGTGAGACCCTTAATTTTGTACCATCTTGGATATTTTGCTGGGACTGTTCTATGTGTTCTTTGCCTGTTTTGTTCTTTGCCTGTAAAGTATTGCCACACAGTTTAACCCTCAACCTGTGTGTTTTCTGAGTTGTATTATGCCCATGGTAAAGGAGAGTAAGCATTCAGTGGGATGAGCACTGGTCCATGCAGTGTCGGCTCAAGGACTAGAGCAAAATGATGTACTCTTCTCTACAATATTTACTGTGTAACAGTTAATTTAATTCATGAGAACAAAAGTTGATCTTTATTTATATTAGGGGCTCATTTGGTGAGGTGGACTGTCTAAGCTGTAAGTATGGATGAGCAAAATGGACTGGAGAGATGGACGACATGTAGATCACAGGATCAATGAAGACTAGGATAGGTATGTAAGCAGGATGGCTAAAAAATAAGCAAAGCAACAAGCGCAGATAGAAATACAAATTACATTGGAACAATGAATTGTATTGGAAACTGGTATCTTCTACCCTGGCAATGATTTATCACAGGTGTAACAGAAGTAAAGGCAGCGTGGAATCTTCCCGCAAATAAATGGTAATCACAGGAAGTAAAAGCAATCTGGTTTCTTCCATTTGGAAAATGGTTAATCACAGGTGTAAAATAGAAGGAAATGCAGTCTGGTATCTTCCAAAGTAGAAAATTGTTAAAAGCAGGGATATATGCAAACTATGACTTGTAGTTTGGAAATGGTTTTCTGGAAGACAACAGTGTAGTATATCCTAACTGGAAATTTGCGTGAATACATGTGTTACTTTGTTTTCAGATGTCATGTGTGAACAGGGCAGAGAACAGTTGAAATAAGTTGGTAATTTGTTGAGAGATTGATGTGTACAGTAACAAGTGAACTTGACTGGGCTTGGAAGTATTTTGTAGCTCAGAAGTCAGGAAAAGCTGAGGAGATGACACACTTGGCTGGGGTGGAACCAAGAGCAGCAAATTCTTGACAAACTTCAGGCAACTGTGGACAATCTTACTTAATAGTCAAACAACTGACCTTTGCCAGAGCCAGCTTTATAAGTTCTACACTGCGTGCAGAATTATTAGGCAAGTTGTTTTGAGTTCTGAGCCATTTTTTTTCTTTAGTTTGTTTTGTCTTTTTCCTTCCTCTTGATCTCTGGGTGATTCGGGATTTGGATGCAGGCATGGATATTCAGGGTTTGTTTTCTCGTGTGGATCAGCTTGCTGCAAGAGTACAGAGTATTCAAGATTATGTGGTTCAGACTCCGGCCTTAGAGCCTAGAATTCCTACTCCGGATTTGTTTTACGGGGATAGATCTAAGTTTTTGAACTTTAAAAATAATTGCAAATTGTTTTTTGCTCTGAAACCCCGTTCCTCTGGTGACCCCATTCAGCAAGTAAAGATAGTTATTTCTCTTCTGTGTGGCGACCCTCAGGACTGGGCATTCTCACTTGAGCTAGGGAACCCAGCATTGCTTAATGTAGATGCATTTTTTCAATCGCTCGGGTTATTGCATGACGAACCTAACTCTGTAGAGCATGCTGAGAAAACACTGTTGGCCCTGTGTCAGGGTCAGGAAGCGGCAGAATTATACTGCCAGAAATTTAGAAAATGGTCTGTGCTCACTAAATGGAATGAGGAGGCTATGGCAGCAATTTTCAGAAAGGATCTTTCTGAAGCCCTTAAAGATGTTATGGTGGGGTTTCCCACGCCTGTTGGTTTCAGCGAATCTATGTCTCTGGCCATTCAGATTGATCGGCGCCTGCGCGAATGCAAAGTGGTGCACCATATGGCAGTGTCCTCTGAGCAAAGTCCTGAGCCCATGCAATGTGATAGGATTTTGACTAGAGCGGAACAGAGGGGATACAGACGTCAGAATGGGCTGTGTTTTTACTGTGGTGATTCTGCTCATACTATTTCTGATTGCCCTAAGCGTATTAAGAGGGTCGCTAAATCTGTTACCATTAGTACTGTGCAGCCTAAGTTTCTCCTGTCTGTGACCCTGATTTGCTCATTGTCATCTTTTTCTGTCATGGCATTTGTGGATTCAGGCGCTGCTCTGAACTTAATGGACTTAGAATTCGCTAGGCGAATTTCCTCTTCCCCCTCTTCCGATGTTCCTGAATTTTTGTTAGATTTCCAGGATGATAAGTCCAGTTCCCTTCCTCCACATAGGGACTGTGATTGTGCTATTGAATTGATTCCTGGCTGTAAGTTCCCTAAGGGCCGACTTTTCAACCTGTCTGTGCCAGAGCATGCCGCCATGCGGAGCTATGTTAAGGAGTCTTTAGAGAAGGGGCATATTCGGCCGTCTTCGTCACCATTGGGAGCGGGATTCTTTTTTGTTGCCAAGAAGGATGGCTCCTTAAGACCCTGTATTGATTATCGCCTTCTTAATAAGATCACGGTCAAATTCCAATACCCTTTACCTTTGTTCTCTGATTTGTTTGCTAGGATTAAGGGGGCTAGTTGGTTTACTAAGATTGACCTTCGAGGGGCATATAATCTTGTTCGTATTAAACAGGGTGACGAATGGAAGACTGCATTTAATACGCCCGAAGGCCATTTTGAATACCTTGTGATGCCATTTGGGCTCTCTAATGCTCCATCTGTGTTCCAGTCTTTCATGCATGATTTTTTCCGCAATTATCTTGACAAATTCTTGATTGTGTATTTGGATGATATTTTGATTTTTTCCGATGATTGGGAGTCTCATGTGAAGCAGGTCAGGATGGTATTCCAGATCCTTCGTGATAATGCTCTATTTGTGAAGGGGTCTAAGTGCCTATTTGGAGTTCAAAAGGTCTCTTTTTTGGGGTTTATTTTTTCTCCTTCGTCTATAGAAATAGATCCTGTTAAAGTCCAAGCCATTCATGACTGGATTCAACCCACATCTGTAAAGAGCCTTCAGAAATTTTTGGGCTTTGCTAATTTTTATCGCCGTTTCATTGCCAACTTCTCTAGTGTGGTTAAACCCCTGACCAATTTGACGAAGAAAGGCGCTGATGTGACTAATTGGTCCTCTGAGGCTGTTGAGGCCTTTCAGGAGCTTAAACGCCGATTTACTTCTGCCCCTGTGTTGCGTCAACCGGATGTTTCTCTTCCTTTTCAGGTTGAGGTTGACGCTTCTGAGATTGGGGCAGGGGCCGTTTTGTCACAGAGGAATTCTGATGGTTCCTTGATGAAGCCATGTGCCTTCTTTTCCCGAAAGTTTTCGCCTGCGGAACGCAATTATGATGTCGGCAATCGGGAGTTGTTGGCTATGAAGTGGGCATTTCAGGAGTGGCGACATTGGCTTGAGGAAGCCAAGCACCGCATTGTGGTCTTGACCGATCATAAGAATTTGATTTACCTTGAGTCGGCAAAGCGGCTGAACCCTAGACAGGCTCGGAGGTCCCTGTTTTTCTCCCGTTTTGATTTTGTGGTTTCGTATCTTCCAGGATCTAAGAATGTTAAGGCGGATGCCCTCTCTAGGAGTTTTTTGCCGGATTCTCCTAGAGTCCTTGAGCCGGTTGGCATTCTTAAGGAAGGGGTGATTCTTTCTGCCATCTCCCCTGATTTGCGGCGGGTCCTTCAGGAATTTCAGGCTGATAGGCCTGACCACTGTCCTGTGGGGAAGCTGTTTGTTCCTGATAGATGGACAAGTAAGGTGATTTCTGAGGTCCATTGTTCAGTGTTGGCTGGTCATCCTGGGATTTTTGGTACCAGAGATTTGGTTGCTAGGTCCATTTGGTGGCCTTCCTTGTCGCGCGATGTCCGTGCTTTTGTGCAGTCCTGTGGGACTTGCGCCCGAGCCAAGCCTTGCTCTCCTAAGAATTAGCGCCTGAAGGACCTTAGATGACATTGCGGCTTGTGATTGGTCGCGTGACCGCCCATGTGACCGCTCACGCGACCAATCACAAGCCGCGACGTCATCGAAGGCCCTTCAGGCGCTCATTCTTAGGAAGGAAGGCTGCCGGTGAGAACCAGAGCGCGTCCGAGGGTGAGTATATCAATATTTTTTTATTTTTATTCTTTATTTTATACTTAAATATGAATTCCGATACCGATTCCCGATATCTTAAACATATCAGAACTCAGTATCGGATTTCCGATTCCAGATCAGAAGATCGCCGACCTCATGGCCGACCCCACACAGGGGTCGGGTCGGGTTTCATGAAACTTTGCCAAAAGTCGGCGACTTCTGAATCTGGCCGACCCATTTCGCTCAACTTTATTTATGAGTCTTTTGGGTTGATTGGGAACATAGTTGTTGATCAATAATAAAAATAATCCTTCAAAATACAACTTGCCTAATAATTTTGCACACAGTGTAAAGTGATGATGTCAGAAGAGTTTGCAGAGATACCAGAAACTAGACTTGGACCTCTGCAAAGGGAGGCTGCAATAGGAGAAAGGAGGAAGGCCTAATGCTTGTGCCGGGATGGGTGAGCAACAACTTGCTAGCGCAAGGCAGTTTACACTAGGATATAAACTGCTGTTTAAAGGGAATCTGTCACCCCGTTTTTTCAGATTGAGCTATAAATACTGTTAAATAGGGCCTGCGCTGTGCGTTACTATAGTGTATGTAGTGTACCCTGACCCCCCATGTATGCTGAGAAATACATTACCAAAGTCGCCGTTTTCGCCTGTCAATCAGGCTGGTCAGGTCGGGTGGGCGTGTTCACAGTGCTCTTTTCTTCCCCAGCTTGACGTTGGTGGCGTAGTGGTGTGCGCATGTCCAAGGTCCGAATTCCCTGCGCCCACGTGAAGAAACAGCGCGCGATCTGCGCTGTCATCCCTTTCATCGGTGGGGGCGGCCATCTTCCTGGGGCCGCGCGTGCGCAGATGGAGTGCTCTGCAGCACGGGGCTTCAGGAAAATGGCCGCGGGATGCCGCGCGTGCGCAGAAGAGATCGCGGCGGCCATTTTCCCAAAGCCGAGTTTGCATCTCGGCTTTGGGAAAATGGCCGCCGCGATCTCTTCTGCGCACGCGCGGCATCCCGCGGCCATTTTCCTGAAGCCCCGTGCAGCAGAGCACTCCATCTGCGCACGCGCGGCCCCAGGAAGATGGCCGCCCCCACCGATGAAAGGGATGACAGCGCAGATCGCGCGCTGTGTCTTCACGTGGGCGCAGGGAATTCGGACCTTGGAAATGCGCACACCACTACGCCACCAACGGAAAGCTGGGGAAGAAAAGAGCGCTGTGAACACGCCCACCCTACCTGACCAGCCTGATTGACAGGCGAAAACGGCAACTTTGGTAATGTATTTCTCAGCATACATGGGGAATCAGGGTACACTACATACACTATAGTAACGCACAGCACAGGCCCTATTTAACAGTATTTATAGCTCAATCTGAAAAAACGGGGTGACAGGTTCCCTTTAAGGTGACCTACTAAAACAAAATTTATGAAAAAAAATTCCATCATTCATCCCCAAGGTGTGATATTAAGGCTATGTTCACATGCAGTATTGTTGCTGTTTTTTATGTAAATTAAAAGCTGCTATTTAGAGTACCAATTAAAGCTATGAGATTTCAGAAATCTCATACACACGCTTGTTTGTTTTCTTCTGACTGAATTTGGGAACTAATTGAACATGAATGACCACAATAGCGCTCCTGTCTAGTCTCCTAACCCAGCTGCAGGTAATTGGACCAATCCATTTGTAGCTAAAATTGTAAAAAAAATATGAAATTGTGAACCTGCGCTTAAGAGGAGGTATTTGGATTATCTAAGTGCTTCCTCATAGGTATTCTAGAGTAATATGTGTCTTCACCACATAATGTGAGACGTTCTGAGACATTGTGCCTTTTCCAAATAAAAATTGTAAAATTCAAATATGTGCATGGAAGAGCCACTCTAACACATTAAGAATCAAAGCATATCGCCTTTTTACATCATCCGGTCAGTCTTTATATACGTTATTAGAATTCATGCATTGTAACAATATAATTGTCTCAACTAAAATATGTCTGGCTCTCTAAATATGTGCTGGCATTAGCATACATACTTCTAATTGGCTAAGGGTACCGTCACACACTGCCATTTCGATCGCTACGACTGTACGATTCGTGCCGTTCCAGCGATATCGTTACGATATCGCTGTGTCTGACACGCAGCAGCGATCAGGGATCCTGCTGAGAATCGTACGTCGTAGTAGATCGTTTGGAACTTTCTTTCGTCGCTGGATCTCCCGCTGTCATCGCTAGATCGGTGTGTGTGACACTGATCAAGCGATGCGATCCAGCGATGCGTTCGCTTGTAACCAGGGTAAACATCGGGTTACTAAGCGCAGGGCCGCGCTTAGTAACCCGATGTTTACCCTGGTTACAAGCGTAAAACTAAAAAAAAACAAACAGCACATACTTACATTCTGGTGTCCGTCAGGTCCCTTGCCGTCTGCTTCCCGCACTCAGTGACTGCCGGCCGTAAAGTGAAAGCAGAGCACAGCGGCTGTGCTTTCACTTTCACTTTACGGTCGGCAGTCAGTGAGTGCGGGAAGCAGACGGCAAGGGACCTGACGGACACCAGAATGTAAGTATGTGCTGTTTGTTTTTTTTTAGTTTTACGCTTGTTACCAGGGTAAACATCGGGTTACTAAGCGCGGTCCTGCGCTTAGTAACCCGATGTTTACCCTGGTTACCCAGGGACCTCGGCATCGTTGGTCACTGGAGAGCTGTCTGTGTGACAGCTCCCCAGCGACCACACTACGATTTACCTACGATCACGGCCAGGTCATATCGCTGGTCGTGATCGTAGGTAAATCGTATAGTGTGACGGTACCCTAAGTTAATACTGTTAACGCTGTACTAGCCTCTAAGTTTAGTTTCTCTCACTTCCCTATGTTTTTGCTAAGTCTGTTACACAAAGACATTCTAGAGACCCCTTATCTGATCATAAACTCCATCTTGGAAGGAAAGAAATACATGTAGAAAGAAACTAAAATAAAGTCAGGATGGATTATATATAAATCCTGCTGTCACAATTCCCCTTCTTCTGTGGCAGTGGGTTACTATGCCAGCCGAAGTGACTGTCTACAGACTCCACCAGATACGTTCTCCTACTCTAATAGAAGAAGCTAGTCTTCCTACACCGCTTCACCGGATTCTCCAGATCAGTCTGCCTGTCATACCATCGGATGGACACACCTACACACAACCACAGCAAGCAAGGAAATTATTGGGGTGCCACATTCATGCACTTGTCAAAGTTTGCGTCCAACAGTTGGTCATAGTAGCTATAAATATCTAGTCCACAATTTTGTTCTCTGTAATGTCGGGGAATAGCTATTTTTATCTCACTGCTACTCGATCTCTGGCTTTGAACTCATCTAGTATTGCTCTTGGGACTCCAATAGCGTTGATTGAAATATATGGGTCAAAAAGGGTAGGAATACTGGTGTTCTGTCTTTCCGTTGCACATTTGTGGAACTTGTCTGTATTTGGAGTCACAATCTGGAGTGGTATAAGGAATTTAACAAAAACACATGA
This sequence comes from Ranitomeya imitator, assembly GCF_032444005.1. Taxonomy (NCBI): domain Eukaryota; kingdom Metazoa; phylum Chordata; class Amphibia; order Anura; family Dendrobatidae; genus Ranitomeya; species Ranitomeya imitator. The sequence goes on along the minus strand of NC_091282.1, from coordinate 409,039,148 downwards.
ACCCTCCCATCCCACTGGCAGGACTGGGTAAGTCACCATTTCCACACATCTACCACAATTCAATATTAGCTACTGTCTGATTCAGTAGGACATGTCCTAGTACCAAGTTTGTTATGGTGGCGGGGCTAAGTGCTTTAAGTTAGTGGGATCTGTTAAACTCTGGAAATGTACTTCCCTTTCTAGAGATTTTGTGATGCGTGCTAACTTCAGTGGGATTTTACATTTTAAGGATTTATGTGGAAGGGCAACAGGAATGAGTCTTTGGAATTATAAGGTTGCGAGGTCTCTGTCTCATTTAGAATAGGTCGGTCCCAGATATCTTTAGTATAAAAGTGTCCTAATCAGTCATTGTACCCCGGGATATTTATGCCCATAACAGAGGGATTCTCTATCATCAAGTTTAAAGGGAACCTGTCACTCCCCATGGCGTTTTTAAGTAATAGAGCCATCTTCTGCAGCACTAAGGCTGCATTCTGTGAAGGTGGCTCTTATGTTTTTGCTTCCTAATAACGCTGAAATATTCAGTTTTATAAATTGCACGCCATACCTGTATTGAGTCTGGGGGGTATGTTTTTTCCCCTGGACTCAACCACTCCCAGCCGTCAATCATCCCCTCAGTGCACGGGGCGCTACCTCCTCTGTTTGTATTCATGTCACCGGCGCCTGCGCTGTGCTCTCATTTTTCAGGCATGCGCCGTGCGCTCTGCCCTGGAGCTCACATCAGCTGATGTACTGATGTCGCGCCTGCGTGTAGCAGATGCCCGAGATCCCGCCCCGCAGTGTGTTATGATTTATTCACAATGCGGGGCTGGGATTCTGGCGCATGCGCAGTTAGTCTCTGCGGCTGTCCCCTTCTCCCTCCTCCTGTTTCCTCCAGCGTTATTCAACTCATCTGCACTGCAGCGTCAGCTTGTTATCACTCAGTGGCTTTCTCCTTTCAGCAGTCTTCATGCAGTGTGAGACAAGGATCCAGTTGCGATTTCCCTCAAGATTTACAACCATCTCAGTTGTCAGCAGAACATGGAAGGGTCCATCAAATCGAGGCTCGAGGGTTCTCCTGAAGTGTCTTTTACCACCACCCAGTCTCCGGGCTGCAGGGGGTGGCTCTGTTCCATAGAATCTAGATCTGGAAGAGAATAGTAAACTGGAGAGCATATATTAGACAAGTGTTTTGTAAGTGCAATAACATAAGAAGACAGCCTATCATGTTGCATCTGGAGCTGCAGTGCAAAATACAACCATAACCTAGGAACTGAACCAACTAACACCTCATATGGGCTGAGGCCTGTCTTTTTGTTGGCAGTATACCTGATTGAGAAGAGTGCAAAGGGCAAGAATTCTGTCCATGGTCTGCCCATTTCAGGGATGGCTTTCTGGATATTCAGTTTTCAGAGTCCCATATAATCTCTCTACTCTAGAACTACTTTGTGTATGGTACACAGTATGAAAGACTGCTCTACTCCCAGGGCGGACATTATTTCCTGCATTACTTCTTTCGGTAAAGTGAGTGTCTTTGTCAGTCTCTGTGGTCTCGGGCACCCCATAACTACAGAGTCTCTTCACTGTACCCTTGGTGGTGCCTTTATACGTCGTACACGCCTATCTATCCTGAGAAGAAGTCAACACACACAAGTACATCATTGGGAAATTGATTGTAGTCTTTCTGAAGGTGCTGGAACAGGTACAGGGGCCTTGCTAATCATCTCAAAGGCATCTTTGTGATGCGTCTTACATTGTTGAGTGCACAGGTCAGAAAGGCTTGGATGTGTTTGGCTGCAGTGACACTGGAGCCAGGAGTATATCAATGGTGGTGGACGAGGTCTGTCATGGCAGTCTTTGGTTGGTGGATATTGCTGTGGTTGACTTAAGCGATCATGGGATACAAAACTAGGAAAAGGCAAACTTTGTCAACACATGCCACAGTCCTTCAGGTGACGGCACTGTTCCCTTCTCTTGCCATCTGGTGAATTCTTCAATGCCAGCCTGTTGCTGTAGGTCACTGGTAGGTCTGTGATTGAGGCCACTTGTTCATCTGTCACTCCGGCAGGGTTGTCTCTTAGTTGGTATGTAGCAGATTTTACAGTCTGGTCTGCCAGGTGGTTGCCTTTAGCTGTAGTTGAGTCATCCTTTGCATGGCTTTTGACTCTCACTATGGCAACTTCTGTGGTAAAATTAATGCCTCCATCGGGTATTGGACAGATTTATCATTCTTGATAGGCTTAACTGCCATTGCAAGGAAAGATCAAGCTTTCCATACAGGTCCATAGTTGTGAACGCATATCGGCTGTCTTTATAAATGGTGGCAGTTTGGTCTTTAGCATGTCTGCAGGTTTCTAATAGGGCATGGAGTTCAGCGTTCTGGGTGGATATGTGTAGGGGCAGCGGTTCTGCATTTATGGTTTCATGGACCAACAGAATATCCAGTGTAGAGCTGGCCTTCCACCCATGCAGCAATCCATCCACGAGGAGCTTATGATCTGGTTTATCTAGTGGGACATCAGTAACACAACTGTAAACCCCCGGGGGGTCATTAAGTGTGCATAGTCATGTTCCTGTTGTGGCTCAACCACCATATTTTTCAGACTATAAGACGCACCGGACTATAAGACGCACCCAGGATTTAGAGGTGGAAAATAGGGAAAAAAATATTTGAAGCAAAAAAATGTGGTAAAATGTAATAACATAAATACCATACTATTATATGTGGTGTTACTATATATAATAGTATGTTATTATGTTGGAAGCTACGGGTAGAAGATGGCGCTACAGGACCAGTGTAGTGTGTGTAAAGTACTATATGAAGACGCTGGAGGGTAAGTATAAGAATAGGGGCACAGGGCTTATATTGAAAGCACCACTCAAGCACTGCAAAATAACACTGGAGTGCTGCTTTAAAATCCCACGGGAGAACTATAACTCCCAGCATGTCCTGCAGATCCTATGGCATGCTGGGAGCTATAGTTCACCAAAGGAGTGGCAGAGTGCTTTATTGTGTGTTGTAAAGACTAACATCTTAATTGTGGCACCCAGCCAGCCACTTTGGTGAGGTAAAAGCTGGAGCATCCCATGACTGCACACACAGAGCTCCCCCTCTTGTTGCTTCTCCACAGCACAGGTAATAAGAGGAAGCTTGCAGATTCTAGTGGGGAGTCTGAAGGACCTGTGATGACATCAGAAGAGGGAGGGCTCTGTGTTGCCATGTGATGCTCCAGCCCGCACTCTTCACGATCTTGTCCCCTCTGGCCCCTACTGCTGCTGCCGCCTCCTCCACCAGACACACAGATCTCCCCAGCTGCTGCAGGAATCCAGCACTGGGGAAACCATGTGTGTCCCTGTTTCAGTGAAGGACTATTCATGTGCTGTTCCCTGCTCACTGCTCAGCTGATAGGTGGGCGGGGAAGTGGCTAATGAATATTCACTGCACTTTAATCATCAGGACCACTTGGTTTCCTCAGCACTGATTCCAGGCAGTGGGGACATTTTTCTGCCTCCTGAAAGTGTGATCCCAGTGGGATCCCACTCGCCGCGGCCCCCCCTCTCCACGTGTTACATCCCTACCATAAGACGCACCCACACTTTTCTCCCAAATTTGGAGGAAAAAAAGCGCGTCTTATGATCGGAAAAATATGGTAGCAGGTCACCCAAGTTATCATCACCCCCTTCCAGAGGCAACAAACAAGATGGCTGTAAATAGTAGTGCAATGGCAAATACTGATGTTATTAGGCACAAGGGGGACACATTAAAATCTGAGACGTCAAGCGGTACTGAAAAAGAATGGCTATATCATCATGAGCGACAAACAGAGAGGGATAAAGTTTGGACAATTACAGCAGCACCTTAAAAGGTATCAACCACTGAGAACTCTCAAATCCTTATATTTTTCTATTGGCAAAAGCGGTGCAAATATATCTTTTCTGTTACAGCTGCACAGCATTCATGACCTTGACTACCCCGATGAGACTGGACAAGGAAGATGAAGGAGGTTTTCATGCTGTGCTCTGTTGTAGTAGACCTGCAGCTTCCAGACTTTTCACAATCATAGCATGTGATATGTCTTTGCTCTTGCCTGGCCTACATAAGACCTCTTTCACACCTCCATTTTTTACAATTTGTCACAATCCGTCACAATGTTGAAAAAATTGTATCCTGTGCAGATTGTAAAAAACAGGTGCACTGGGACCATTTTTTTGACGGATCCATCGAGGCTATGTGCACACATTGTGTATTCGCCTTCGCCGCATTCTTCCACTGCAAAAACGCATACAGAACACAACCCAGGTTAAAAATATTTAAAAAAATTAAAAATTGTGATATTCTTACCTTCCAGCGTCTCTGCAGCCTTCCCGCGGCCTTCCCGATGCTCATGATGCTTCCAGCAGCTCGTGTTCCCAGTAATGCCTTGCAAGCAATGACCTGTGATGACGTAGTGGTCTTCTGTCTCATGCCATAAACCATGTCTGGTGATAAACAGTTTTCAACCTGGACGGCGCCAAGATTCGACCGTCCTGGCTGAGAACCACTGAGGAATCAGCTGCTATGAGCGCAGCCTCAATGGCTAGAAGTGACATCATCAGGTTACTGCAGGTCACTGAGGCTGCATTCCCAGCTGGGACAACCAGCTGCAGTGACATCGGTGAGTAAAAGTCTAATTTTGCAGCGGTGAGTTCATTGGGAGACACACGCCCACAGAAGCAGGACGACCTGACACCACAACAATAGGAGCCCTTAAAGGGACCACACTTCTTATTTTTCACACTATCTAGAAAACGCAGTTTGAGAAAGACCCGAGGCAGGGTCGAAACGTTACTACTTCGTTTATACTCCCTGCTGTGTGTGTGTATATACTGTATATGAAAATTTTGTCTCAACACATGTGAATAAATACATCACATTTTTGCAAAGATATACCATAAGAGTGTGGCTGATTTTTCTATATTGGACTTGTTGTTGGGTTTTTCTCAAGTACAGCCAGCACCAACTTAAGATAGCTGAGTGCGCTCCTTTTTTCTTAATAGTTCATTGGGAGAAATTTCTCACAGTGAACTGCGGTGAACTCACTTCTGCACCATGACACTTTTTCTCTTTGTGCTAGCAGTGATCACTTTAGGTCAGGGGCCGGCTAATTGCAGCTCATTCTTCCTTGCTTCTTAGCATGAAGCCACCGTTCATGCTGAAGAGCACATGTCACACAGATGGATTATGGAATGGGACATTATGGATTCCAGCCATCCCTCCAACCAGCCACCCCTCCATCTATCCCTCATCCATCCATCACTCATCCCTCCATCCATCCCTCATCCATCCATCCTTCATCCATGCATCCCTCATCTATCCATCCAGCCATACCTCCATCCATCACTAGTCCATCCAACCATCCATCCCTCATCCATCAAGCCATACATCCATACAACCCTCCATCCATACCTCATCCATCCCTCATTCAGTCATCCCTCCATCCAGCTATCCCTCATCCATCCATCCATCCATCCATCCATTCATACCTCCATCCATCCCTCCATCCATTCCTCAACCATTCATCCATCAGCAATCCATCCATCCCTTATCAATTCATTCAGCCATCTATTCAGCTATCCCTCCTTCCCACGCAACCTCAGTAACCGGTGGTGACCTCAATGTGGCCACCACTTGTCACTGATACCGCGCTCGCAGCTCATTCTCCCAGTGGTTCTCAGCCCGGACGGTAGCAACTTGGCACCATCCAGGTTGAAAACTGTTTACCCCCAGATCCCCAGACATGGATTAGGGCATGGGACAGAATGATGAACAGGTGAGGGATATATTTTTTTTTTGTTTGTTTTATTACAGGATACCATGGCTTCAATGGAATGGATGTTAGTATAACTAAGTTGGTGCATTCTAGCAAAGAGGGAGTATGACCAAACATTACTAACAAATTTATTTAAATTTGCTTCACAAGGGTTACATAAATTATGATAGAAATAGACTTCAGTCCAAATGACAACTGAAAGGTGCTCCAAACTCTTTAAGTTGGAACCCATGATAATGGATGCAGAGAAAAGTAAAAGTTATTTTCTATTTGTTTATTTTTATTTTGCCTCTCCATTGCAGAGATGCTAGTAATCAACGTATTTGACACCTAATGCATGGGCGGACATAGCGCCTGTTCAATCTGTGCAACCGCACAGGGGCCCAGAGCGGGAGGGGGCCCCCGACGGGGATACAATCAATGAATGTGAATGACAGCCGGTGGTAGTATTATTGCTAGCAGGAGAAGCAGGGGGGCCCGCTCTGCTGCATGCATGTAATATGACAGTTAAACGGGCCCCCCTCCTCACCTGCTAGCATATATTATGCTGCTGTCACTGCTGTGGTCTGCGGTGAGGTGACGGGTAGCAGACGCTGGACCAGAAAGAGAGGAAGGAGGGGGAGGGCCTCTCAGTCACAGTGAGTCACTGAAGCTTGCTCAGGACCTGTGATGAGGTCACAGGAGGGGAGGAGTCAGGAGTCACATGATCAGGGGCCTCCATGTATTGCCGGACTCTGCTGTGCTGTCATGGTGCTAGACGGTAGGCTTATGTGTGGGGTCAGGAGTTGTTTACAGTGTGGATGTAGCAGAGCCGTGTGTGTATGAGGTGTACAGAGTGGAGCCGTGTGTGTATGAGGTGTTCAGAGCGGAGCCGTGTGTGTATGAGGTGTACAGAGCGGAGCCGTGTGTGTGTGTACAAGGTGTACGGAGCGGAGCCGTGTGTGTGTATGAGGTGTACAGAGTGGAGCCGTGTGTGTAGGAGGTGTATGGAGCGGAGCCATGTGTATGAGGTGTACAGAGCGGAGCCATGTGTGTATGAGGTGTACGGAGCAGAACCATGTGTGTATGAGGTGTACGGAGTGGAGCCGTGTATGCAAGGTGTACGGAGCAGAACCGCTTGTGTAGGAGTAACTGTGTGACCATTATACTGTACACAGTATCATGTGTGGCCATTATACAGTATGTAGTGTCATGTGTGGCCATTATACAGAATGGAGCATCATGTGTGGCCATTATACAGTGTGGAGCATCATGTGTGGCTATTATACAGTATGGAGCATCATGTGTGGCCATTATACAGTATGTAGCACTATGTGGCCATCATACAGTATGTAGTAGCATGTGGGGTGATCATACAGTATGTAGCATCATGTGTGGCCATTATACAGTATGAAGCATCATCTGTGGCCATTATACAGTATGGAGCACTATGTGGCCATCATACAGTATGTAGTAGCATGTGGGACCATCATACAGTATGTAGCATCATGTGTGGCCATTATACTGTATGGAGCATCATGTGTGGCCATTATACAGTATGTGGCACTATGTGGCCATCATACAGTATGTATCATCATGTGGGGCCATCATACCTTGGGTAGGATACATTGGGTAGGATACATTGGGTATGATCTGCCCCCATGCACCTTCCCAACAGCTCCTACCCAACATCCCCACAGTCCCTATCCCTATTGCCTTTATACACTTGCTTTGGCAAAACTGATGTGTATTTGGTCCTGCCAATAAAGCTTCTTTGAATCTTGAATCTTGAATCTTGTGTGGCCATTATACAGTATGGAGCATCATGTGTGGCCATTATACAGTATGGAGTATCATGTGTGGCCATTATACAGTATGGAGCACTATGTGGCCATCATACAGTGTGTAGCATCATGTGTGGCCATTATACAGTATGTAGCATCATGTGTGGCCATTATACAGTATGGAGCATCATGTGTGGCCATTATACAGTATGGAGCATCATGTGTGGCCATTTGTTATGATCTGGTGGCCTAGGAGCAGCATGAGACGTACTCTGGAGAAGATGGTACCTGTACTGACCGCAAACCCTGAACTTAGCACCGCAACTAGAAGTAGCCGTGGGGAGTACCTAACACTCCCTAGACCCCTCGACACAGCCTAAGAACTAACTTCCCCTAAAGACAGAAACGGGAAAACTATCTTGCCTCAGAGAAAATCCCCAAAGGATAGACAGCCCCCCACAAATATTGACTGTGAGAGGAGAGGGAAATAACATACGCAGACATGAAATCCGGATTTAGCATAGGAGGCCATTCTAGCTAAAAAGAAAGAAAAGGACAGAGTACTATGCGGTCAGTATTAAAACACTAGAAAATATCCACCACAGAAAATACAAATCTCCACATCTGACTAAAGACATGGAGGGTATATCTGCATCTCCAGAGACACAGCTTGGCTGCAAAAAATCCTTCACAGACAAAGCTGGACAAGACAAAACAAGAAAATGCACAGAACTATAAGGTCCACAGCAGGTGGACAGCAAAAACAAAGCCAGAACTTATCTTTGTTGAAATGAACAGCAAAACAGTAGAGACCAGGTATGGATGTGAATCCTCCAAAAACAGTGGACAACTGGCACTGACTAAAGGATAAAACAGGACTAAATAGCCCAGCCTAAATTGCAAAAAGTGGATACACCTGATAAATGCTGTGATCCAAAGACAGCAGCACTACCACTCATAACCAGAATTCACAACAGCCATTATACAGTATTTCGCACTATGTGGCTTTCATACAGTATGTAGCGTCATGTGTGGCCATTATACAGTATGTAGCATCATGTGTGGCCATTCTACAGTATGTAGCATCATGTGTGGCCATTATACAGTATGCAGCATCATGTGTGGCCATTATACAGTATGGAGCATCATGTGTGGCCATTATACAGTATGGAGCATCATGTGTGGCCATTATACAGTATGGAGCATCATGTGTGGCCGTTATACAGTATTGAGCATCATGTGTGGCCATTATACAGTATGGAGCATCATGTGTGGCCGCTATACAGTATTGAGCATCATGTGTGGCCATTATACAGTATGGAGCACTATGTGGCCATCATACAGTATGTATCATCATGTGGGGCCATCATACAGTATGTAGCATCATGTGTGGCCAATATACAGTATGGAGCATCATGTGTGGCCGTTATAAAGTATTGAGCATCATGTGTGGCCAATGGACATTATACAGTATGGAGCATCATGTGTGGCCATTATACAGTATGCAGCATCATGTATGGCCATTATACAGTATGGAGCACTGTGTGGCCATTATGCAGTATGGAGCATCATGTGTGGCCATTATACAGTATGGAGCACTGTGTGGCCATTATGCAGTATGGAGCATCATGTGTGGCCATTATACAGTATGGAGCACTGTGGCCATATTTTTTGTTTATAATTATTGTTTATGAAACAGTGTGATCAGCAGTGCTAAATGGCTGTAGTTGGGATGTGGATATGGGTGTGACTAGTTGTGAAATGGGTGTGGTCAGAGGTGTGGCTTAAAAATTGCCGTGGCGCGCTGCGCGCCACACACTTTATCCCTCTTTCCCCTCTTCAAAAGTTGGGAGGTATGGTTTAACTACTTGTATATGTTTGAGGAAAAGGTGTGTGTAAAAGGGTGTGGCTTAAAAAATGGGTGTGGTTTCCTACACACAAACACAGAACCTGTAAAAAATTTGAATCCCCCCTGCCTATATGTTTACATAGCTTTGTTGCGCTATGGAGGGGGGACCCTGGAAGATTTCTTGCACAGGGGCCCTCTGCAGTCTGTGTCCGCCCCTGACCTAATGAGTTCACTTTAGTTAAGTGAAAGTGAGTGTTATCTGGTACTTTTCACTGGGGGCATTTTCCCTGAAGAATTGCTATCTGATCACACCCACTTGCACTTAACAAAAGTTAACTCATTAGGTGCCAATACTTTGATTGCTAATATCTCCACAATAAAGAGGTTAAAGTAAAAAGAAACAAAAATATTTTATTCTGCTCTGCAGCCATATTACATCGTGTGTCCAGCTCCACGTGAAAAATTTGATGAAAAGTTCTCTTTAAATACAGTAGGTCTTCAGACTCTAATGTTTTATGCCTCCTTTCAGCTCCAGCATATGCAATGTGTGAGTCTTTGTGTCAACTTTGTAAACTTCCACTAAATATTAAGAATAATTAGCTTTGGCTCGAGATGACGGAGATTTGCAGCACAGTAACGTATAGCTGATCATATATTTAGGAACATGAATATATCTGTGGTAATTAGATGTATAGTAGCGCAAGATGATCTGATCAATCTGCCAAACTTCCTAGATGACATCCTTCCAAAAACTAATCAGTGAAAGGCATATGGCTCGCTTGGTTAAAGATCTGAGAGCCAAGTGAATTGTACTGAAAATGATATTCTAATGCTTTAGAATTTCTGCAAAAGTTCCCCTGAGCATCTGACAATATAATGGAAGCATTCTTTACTCATACATAGTGCATTCACCCTCCTCTTCTTTAACATTTTTTATAACTATGAAAGTGCGGGACGTAAAACAGAAGCAGGTAAATAAAAGAGATATAATGTAGAAGCAGTTGTGGGATCCACAGACCAGGCACAATCTGTGCTTCATGTTTTATCTTTAATTCCCGCAACCAGAATCCCAAGCAAAAAGAATGTATCTTTGTTTCAGTGCTTAACTATTACCCAGGCAGGAGGTGAACCTGAACTGAGAGCTGAAATGTTCTTTCATGCTGTTCCAATCCCTTGAGCGATTCAACTTTTGCCATTAATTGAGCACCTCCATCCTCTACCTGCATGGAAATGACACTAAACCTTACCCTGCTATTTAATGGCTTAGCTTACAACTGTGATCGTTCTCAGTTTCACACTTCTTTCAACCTGACGGTGGTAATTTTATAGTACGTGGTTATAATCATTGTTGTCCCCCATCAATCTTACAATTTAAGCTAAATTGAGCAATGAAAATTTCATATTGCATCTCTAATTGTGCACCAGACTGGAACAGCCCCTACAAATTCCCAGTAATTATAAAGTTTTTCTGGGAAAATCCTGGCAGTAAAGACTGAATTGTATGTTTGGAACATCGAGCCAGATTGGAATCAAAATGAAGGAAAATCTCATAGCTTCATCTGCAGGCAATTCTGTTCTTAAACCACCAATACTTAAAGAAAATGTAACATTGAAACAATACAGCATTTGCATGCAATATTGCAAAGGTCCTGTAATTGGGTCATAAATGTACCAAATGGTCTCTGAACATCAGACAAATTTCAGATTTAAAAAACATTTGCATGTTTTTTTTAGCCAAAAAATAACTGTGTATATTAGTGGGATCAATAAAATCATTTTATTACAGATGGTACGGGCAGCACGGTGGCGCAGTGGTTAGCACAGCAGCCTTGCAGCGCTGGGGTCCTGGGTTCTAATCCCACCCAGGACAACATCTGCAAAGAGTTTGTATGTTCTCTCCGTGTTTGCGTGGGTTTCCTCCGGGCACTCCGGTTTTCTCCCACATTCCAAAGACATACTGATAGGGATTCTAGATTGTGAGCCCCATCAGGGACAGTGATGATAATGTGTGCAAACTGTAAAGCGCTGCGGAATATGTTAGCGCTATATAAAAATAAAGATTATTATTATTATTTATGGTGTATGTTTAATTGAAACAATTTGATACAGAGAATGTGTTTGACTGACTACAAAATCCTTAAGGCCGGAGTCACACCTGTGAAAAAATATAGCACAGCACTCAGCCCAGTGTTAATCTATGGGGCAGCTCACATCAACGTTTATTTTTTCAGGCATATTCAGCGTACATGTAAAATTGCAGCAGGCTGCGATTGGCACTGAGGCTCGACAGAGACTCGCCAATGCAAGCCTATGGGTGCGAGAAAAAAAATCGCTCAGCACTCGGACCTTGCGATTGCAGTCCAATTTTTATGCACCGATGTCCTTTGAAAAGTCACCAAATTAGTATCTCAATTCGCAGACACGGTGTTTACCCCTTAGACCCCAGTCCAGAGCCTCTCACCTAGCCAAATTAGTTCTCATGCTTCGCACTGACGAGGGCCAACAGCCCGAAACACCGTGTCTGCGAATTGAGATACTAATTTGGCTTTTATCCTAAGACATATTGCATGACTCGTTAAAGAGTTGATTGTGACTTGTAGGATCGCTACTTCCAACAGGTGGCGCTATAGAGTTTAAGTCCTCTTTTTCTCAGAAGAGGCAATTTGCATATTATATTTCCCAGAGGAGCATCGCACGGCGAATAAGCCTCCTTACCTTGACAAGCCAGAGATGGTATGTCACTCTCCATAAGGAGAAACGATACCCCTTAGACCCCAGTCCAGAGCCTCTCACCTAGCCAAATTAGTTCTCATTTGTGTTGAGCAATACCTTCGATATTCAAAGGTATCGGATGGTATCGGCCGATATCCAAAAAATATCGGATATCGCCGATACCGATACCCGATACCAATGCAAGTCAATGGGACACAAATATCGGAAGGTATCCTGGATGGTTCCCAGGGTCTGAAGGAGAGGAAACGCTCCTTCAGGCCCTGGGATCCATATTCATGTAAAAAATAAAGAATAAAAAATATGGATATACTCACCCCTCCGAAGGACCCTGGCTGTCACCCCTGCGAGCGTCTGCCTCCATCCCTAAGAATGCAGTGAGTGAAGGACCTTCAATGACGTCGCGATCAGGTGACAGGTCACCTGACCGCTCACCTGACCTTGACGTCATCGAAGGTCCTTCACTCACTGCATTCTAAGGAACGGAGGCAGACGCTCGCAGCGGTGACAGCCAGGATTCGCCGGAGGGGTGAGTATATCCATATTTTTTATTTTTATTCTTTATTTTTTACATGAATACGGATCCCAGGGCCTGAAGGAGAGTTTCCTCTCCTTCAGACTATGGGAACCATACGCACCGCACACGCCGAAAATGACTGGAAACACTTCCATATCGGAACTCGGTATCGGAATTCTGATACAGCAAATATCAGCCGATACCCGATATTTGCAGTATTCGAATGCTCAACACTAGTTCTCATGCTTCGCACTGACGAGGGCCAACAGCCCGAAACACCGTGTCTGCGAATTGAGATACTAATTTGGCTTTTATCCTAAGTCATATTGCATGACTCGTTAAAGAGTTGATTATGACTTGTAGAATCGCTACTTCCAACAGGTGGCGCTATAGAGTTTAAGTCCTCTTTTTCTCAGAAGAGGCAATTTGCATATTATATTTCCCAGAGGAGCATCGCACAGCGAATAAGCCTCCTTACCTAGCCAAATTAGTTCTCATGCTTCTCACTGACGAGGGTCAACAGCCCGAAACACCGTGTCTGCGAATTGAGATACTAATTTGGCTTTTATCCTAAGTCATATTGCATGACTCGTTAAAGAGTTGATTATGACTTGTAGAATCGCTACTTCCAACAGGTGGCGCTATAGAGTTTAAGTCCTCTTTTTCTCAGAAGAGGCAATTTGCATATTATATTTCCCAGAGGAGCATCGCACGGCGAATAAGCCTCCTTACCTAGCCAAATTAGTTCTCATGCTTCTCAGTGACGAGGGTCAACAGCCCGAAACACCGTGTCTGCGAATTGAGATACTAATTTGGCTTTTATCCTAAGTCATATTGCATGACTCGTTAAAGAGTTGATTGTAACTTGTAGGATCGCTACTTCCAACAGGTGGCGCTATAGAGTTTAAGTCCTCTTTATCTCAGAAGAGGCAATTTGCATAATACTGATTTTGAGATTTTTTTGTGGGACATTATAATTTATGATAATGGTATATTTAGGTTGATTTTTTTTATAAATAAAAATAAAATAAACCAGAAAATTGACAGAAATGTAGAACAGTTTGCAATTTTCAAACTTAGAATGATTATTCCTTTAATCCAGATAGTCATATAAAGACATTAATAAATAACATTTTCCTCATGTCTGGTTTAAATCAGAACCATTTTTAAAATAATATTTTATTTTGTTAGCATTTTAGGAGGTTTCAAAATGTAGCAGTAATTTTTCATTTTTTCAAAGAAATATACAAAATTTATTTTTCTTAGGGACCTATCCAGGTTTGAAGTAACATTGGGGGTCCTATATATCGGGATCCCCAAAAGTGATAACATTTTAAAAACCTCACACTTCAACATATTGAAAACTGCTGTCAAGCAGTTAATTAACCCTTCAGGTGATTTTCAGAAATTAATTCCAAAATGGCATAACAGGAATGAAAAATTGTATTTTTACCACCTAAATGTTCATAACTTCTAAATAGGTCATTATATCCGGCAGTATCTGAGGCTGCAATTTGGCCATGAATTGCTATGGCAAACATCAGGACCACACAATCATGATCTCAGTGTGCCGATGGGGATAAAGAAGGAGCCCCAATACTCTGATAACCATTTATATGATGTAGTTACTATTGACAGCAGCATCTAAGGGGTTAAACAGTTATGGACAGTGTCAATACTAATCATGGCTAATGCAGCAAGTTGTCAGCTATTGTGTACAGCTGACAGCTGCTGGATTGTCATCTGTATGGGGATGCTATTCACTTATAGCTCAGGTCAGTAAAAAAACATATTGGCCATCATTAAGGGGTTAATCTAAGTGGGTGATAAAAGCCTATGAATCCTCTTACATTGTTCTAAAATCTTAAGACTACGTCCCCACATTAAGTATTAGGCAGCCCTTTGGACGCAGCACATGTCCACTCCGACAAAGCCCTGCCGGCTTTTGAACACAGGTGATTCCGCATGTGTTCATTGAACCATGCAGAATCACCACACCCAATACATGGGACTGGTGATATATATCTTCCGGAGACTGAGTGTCTACGTAAGATATATTGACAGGATGCTGTCTGGAAAGATGCACTGCATGTCCGGATCCACAGGGAAGCCATCCCTGCACACATAGTGGAGTTGGGATTTCTTGAAATCCCATCCACTATGCTGCAACATCTGGCCGCTGCGGATTGGACGCTCTGGATGTACGCAGTGTTCAACCTGCAGCGTTTACTGACCATGGGAAAATACCCTGAAAGGACTAAATCAATATTTCAGCATAGATCATAATTTGTTGCCATCAAAATAATCTTTCATACAAGCTGGATGTAGAAAGGAAACCTTCACAGCACATATCCGTCTCCATTTTTAAGCTGTACTGTATGTGAAGTAAACCACAGCAACCTAATTTTTTTTCCTTTGTGAAATGTTAAGATCTACAGTACTATTCCCTGCAAGTGAAGAATAGATTTGAAAATCCATTAGCCTTGTGGTTTCTCAGAAAATAAATACATTTGGTTAGAAAATGGCAATTAATGTCTAAAATGAATATTTTATTTATCAATATTTTCTGGGTTGCGGTTTACTTAGAGAAGCCTTTTTTACAAAGTAGAAAAACATAAGCTCTGTTCTTATTGAATATACAAAACTAAGAATCATACATCTCTTGCACTTGCACTTGCAGAACATGATTAAACGTAAACCAACTATTAATCCTTTTATGCACTGAAATTTGTTATCCATTTGCTTAGGGTGCAGTCAGATGGCTGTATAACATGGACAATGATTGTATCACAATGCACGGACTTGCCTGCAGCTCTCCTGATCTGAACATAACAGCATGTATTTCTATGCAGCTGTCATGCTCGAATTAGGAGAGCCGCCGGCCAGTCCGTGTACTGTGATGTGATCGATTTTTTGTGGCCATCTAACTGCGGCCATAAATGAATTATGGTATCCTCTAATCGAAGATCTTGTATAGATAATGATGGAAAACATACCTATAATATAACAACAAAAGCCATGCAAAAAAATGACACGTGGCTCATGGAATGCAAATATATATCAAATTTATTAATAGTTAAATAAGCATAAATCATAATACCAGAATACCTCAAAATGCAACAAAACACCGTACGGCTAAGGCATAGCAATATTTCTAGCTTAATGCTGCATCCTACTTCTATTGACCAATATATGTACCACAGCCTGATACTCACAACATTGACCTTTACTAAAATAGCATTTGCAGGAACCAACTGGACCATCTGGACCTAGATGGAACGTGTGCTAGAGGGACACTACGGTACCAGGACTAATATGTTTAAAGTCAATAAACCAAGTAAGAATCTATAGCATGAAATAAACTAAAGTGTATTACCCGTGGTTTGCCTTTGCCTCGGTGAAAGTCCCACCCCGACTGTTGTGAGTTCTGTTTTTGGGCTCCCTCTGGTGGTTACTGATGGTACTGGGTGATTTGTGTTCTGCTGTCTCTGGTGTCCACCTGTTCTATTAGGATTTGGGAGTTTCCTATTTAACCGGGCTTTCTTGTCATTTCCCCGCCGGCTATCAAGGTTATCAGAGTGTTTTGTTACCTCAGCTTCTGGCTTCAGTAATCTTCAGGACAAGCTAAGTTTTTGATTTTCTTGTTCCACGTTTTGATTTATTTTTGTCTTGTCCAGCTTGCATATAATTGTTTCTTTGCTGCTGGTTGCTCTAGCGGGCTGTAATTGCTCCTTATGTTCCATGAGTTGGAACATGAGTTCAAGTAATTACAGGATGTTTTTTTGAAGGGTTTTTTGCTGACCGCGCAGCTTACTTTTGTATCCTCTGCAATCTAGTTTTAGCGGGCCTCATTTTGCTGAATCTGATTTCATACTGTGTATGTGCCTTCCTCTCATTTCACCGTCATTATATGTGGGGGGCTGCTATTTCTGTGGGGTATTTCTCTGGAGGCAAGAGAGGTCTGTGTTTCTTCTAATAGGGGAAGTTAGATCTTCGGCTGGTGCGAGACGTCTAGGATCAACGTAGGCACGTTCCCCGGCTATTGTTATTTGTGTGTTCAGGTTTAGGGTCGCGGTCAGCTCAGGTTCCATCACCCTAGAGCTCGTTTGTGCTTGTCCTTTTGTGATTCCTTGCCATTGGAATCATGACAGTATAGCCGGCCAAAAATGTTTGGGCTGAAGTAGGAGGAAAAGTAGTCTGAGGAAGTTTTTTTTTTTTTTTTTCTCCTCTGAGGTTGCTGCCTAGCCCTAATTGCAGCCTGGCTGATTTTTTTTTTTTTCCTCCTCTTAATCCTTGAATGGCTCTGACCTTAGCTGTTTATCATGGACGTCCAGAGTTTAGCTTCCAGCTTGAATAATCTTGCTGTTAAGGTTCAAAATATACAAGATTTTGTTGTACATGCTCCTATGTCTGAACCTAGAATTCCTATTCCAGAGTTCTTTGCTGGAGATAGATCTAGTTTTCTGAATTTTAGGAACAATTGCAAGCTGTTCCTTTCTTTGAAATCTCGCTCTTCTGGAGACCCTGCTCAGCAGGTTAAGATTATTATATCTTTCCTGCGGGGTGACCCTCAAAATTGGGCATTTGCATTGGCACCAGGGGATCCTTCGTTGCTTAATGTGGATGCGTTTTTTCTTGCATTGGGTTTGCTCTATGAGGAACCTAACCAAGAGATTCAGGCTGAAAAAGCTTTATTAGCTCTCTCTCAGGGGCAAGATGAAGCAGAAATATATTGTCAAAAATTTCGGAAATGGTCAGTGCTTACTCAGTGGAATGAGTGCGCCCTGGCTGCAAAGTTCAGAGATGGCCTTTCTGAGGCCATTAAAGATGTTATGGTGGGGTTCCCTGCGCCTACGGGTCTGAATGAGTCTATGACTATGGCTATTCAGATTGATCGGCGTTTACGGGAGCGCAAACCTGTGCACCATTTGGCGGTGTCTTCTGAACAGGCACTTGAGACAATGCAATGCAGTTCAGTCTAGAAGTGAACGGCAAAACTATAGGCGGAAAAATGGGTTGTGCTTTTATTGTGGTGATTCAGCTCATGTTATATCAGCATGCTCTAAACGCACAAAAAAGGTTGATAAGTCTGTTGCCATTAGTACGTTACAGTCTAAGTTCATTCTGTCTGTGACTCTGATTTGCTCATTATCATCCATTTCCGTCGATGCCTATGTAGATTCAGGCGCTGCCCTGAGTCTTATGGATTGGTCATTTGCCAAGCGATGTGGGTTTAGTCTTCAGCCTCTGGAAGTCCCTATTCCTTTGAAGGGAATTGACTCTAAACCTTTAGCTATGAATAAACCTCAGTACTGGACACAAGTGACCATGCGTATGACTCCCGTTCATCAGGAGGTGATTCGCTTCCTGGTGTTGTATAATTTACATGATGTTCTAGTACTTGGTCTGCCATGGTTACAAACTCATAATCCAGTCCTTGACTGGAAAACAATGTCTGTGTTAAGCTGGGGATGTCAGGGGGTTCATGATGATGCACCTCCGATTTCTATCGCTTCATCTACTCCTTCTGAGGTTCCGGTATTTTTGTCGGATTATCGGGATGTTTTTGAGGAGCCTAAGCTCAGTTCGCTTCCTCCTCACAGGGATTGCGATTGTGCTATAGATTTAATTCCTGGTAGTAAATTTCCTAAAGGTCGTTTGTTCAATCTGTCAGTGCCAGAGCATACTGCTATGCGGGATTATGTTAAGGAGTCCTTGGAAAAGGGACATATCCGTCCATCTTCGTCCCCTTTGGGAGCAGGTTTTTTTTTCGTGGCCAAGAAAGATGGGTCCTTGAGACCTTGTATAGATTATCGTCTTTTGAATAAGATTACCGTAAAATATCAGTATCCTTTGCCTTTGTTGACTGATTTGTTTGCTCGCATTAAGGGGGCTAAATGGTTCACTAAGATTGATCTCCGGGGTGTGTATAATCTTATACGAATAAAGCAAGGTGATGAGTGGAAAACCGCATTTAATACGCCTGAGGGCCATTTTGAGTATTTGGTAATGCCTTTCGGACTTTCTAATGCTCCTTCAGTCTTCCAGTCCTTTATGCACGATATTTTCCGTGAATATCTGGATAAATTTATGATTGTGTATTTGGATGATATTTTGGTTTTTTCTGATGACTGGGAGTCTCATGTTCAGCAGGTCAGGAAGGTGTTTCAAGTCCTGCAGGCTAATTCCTTGTTTGTAAAGGGCTCAAAGTGTCTCTTTGGAGTCCAGAAGATTTCTTTCTTGGGGTATATTTTTTCCCCTTCTACTATTGAGATGGATCCCGTCAAGGTTCGGGCTATTTGTGACTGGACGCAGCCTGCATCTCTTAAGAGTTTGCAGAAGTTCTTGGGCTTTGCTAATTTCTATCGTCGTTTTATAACTAATTTTTCTAGTGTTGTTAAGCCTTTGACGGATTTGACTAAGAAGGGTGCTGATGTTGCTGATTGGTCTCCTGCGGCTGTGGAGGCCTTTCAGGAACTTAAACGCCGGTTTTCTTCTGCTCCTGTGTTGCGTCAGCCTGATGTTTCGCTTCCTTTCCAAGTTGAGGTTGATGCTTCCGAGATTGGAGCGGGGGCGGTTTTGTCACAGAGAAGCTCCGATTGCTCGGTGATGAAGCCATGTGCGTTCTTTTCTAGAAAATTTTCGCCCGCTGAGCGGAATTATGATGTGGGTGATCGGGAACTTTTGGCCATGAAGTGGGCATTTGAGGAGTGGCGTCATTGGCTGGAGGGTGCTAGACATCGTGTGGTGGTCTTGACTGATCACAAAAATCTGATTTACCTTGAGTCTGCCAGGCGTCTGAATCCTAGACAGGCTCGTTGGTCACTGTTTTTCTCTCGTTTCAATTTTGTGGTTTCGTACCTGCCAGGTTCAAAGAATGTGAAGGCGGATGCTCTTTCTAGGAGTTTTGTGCCTGACTCCCCTGGAAATTCTGAGCCCACTGGTATCCTTAGGGATGGGGTGATTTTGTCGGCCGTCTTCCCAGACTTGCGACGTGCTTTGCAGGAGTTTCAGGCGGGTAAACCTGATCGTTGTCCGCCTGAGAGACTGTTTGTTCCGGATAGCTGGACCAGTAGAGTCATCTCTGAGGTCCATTCTTCTGCGTTGGCAGGTCATCCTGGAATATTTGGTACTAGAGACTTGGTGGCCAGGTCTTTTTGGTGGCCTTCCTTGTCTAGGGATGTGCGTTCTTTTGTGCAGTCTTGTGAGGTTTGTGCTCGGGCTAAGCCTTGCTGTTCTCGAGCCAGTGGATTGTTGTCACCTTTGCCTATCCCGAAGAGGCCTTGGATGCACATTTCCATGGACTTTATTTCGGATCTCCCTGTCTCTCAAAAATTGTCCGTCATCTGGGTTGTGTGTGACCGCTTTTCTAAAATGGTTCATCTTGTACCCTTGCCTAAGTTGCCTTCCTCCTCTGAGTTGGTCCCTCTGTTTTTCCAGAACGTGGTTCGTTTGCATGGGATTCCGGAGAACATCGTTTCTGACAGAGGATCCCAGTTTGTGTCTAGATTTTGGCGGACGTTCTGTGCTAAGATGGGCATTGATTTGTCCTTTTCGTCTGCATTCCACCCTCAGACGAATGGCCAGACGGAGCGAACTAATCAGACCTTGGAAACTTATTTGAGGTGTTTTGTTTCTGCTGATCAGGATGACTGGGTTACCTTTTTGCCGCTGGCCGAGTTTGCCCTTAATAATCGGGCTAGTTCTGCTACCTTGGTTTCTCCTTTCTTTTGTAATTCGGGGTTTCATCCTCGTTTTTCCTCTGGTCAGGTGGAGCCTTCTGATTGTCCTGGAGTGGACATGGTGGTGGATAGGTTGCATCAGATTTGGAGTCATGTGGTGGACAATTTGAAGTTGTCCCAGGAGAAGGCTCAGCAGTTTGCTAATCGCCGTCGCCGCGTGGGTCCTCGACTTCGTGTTGGGGACTTGGTGTGGTTGTCTTCTCGTTTTGTTCCTATGAAGGTCTCTTCTCCTAAGTTCAAGCCTCGGTTCATCGGTCCTTATAGGATCTTGGAAATTCTTAACCCTGTGTCGTTTCGTTTGGATCTCCCGGCATCGTTTGCTATTCATAATGTGTTCCATCGGTCGTTGTTGCGGAGGTATGAGGTACCTGTTGTTCCTTCGCCTGAGCCTCCTGCTCCGGTGCTGGTGGAGGGAGAATTGGAGTATGTTGTGGAGAAGATCTTGGATTCTCGTGTTTCCAGACGGAAACTCCAATATTTGGTCAAGTGGAAGGGTTATGGTCAGGAGGATAATTCTTGGGTGGTTGCCTCTGATGTTCATGCTGATGATTTGGTCCGCGCTTTTCATAGGGCTCATCCTGGTCGCCCTGGTGGTTCTCGTGAGGGTTCGGTGACCCCTCCTCAAGGGGGGGGTACTGTTGTGAGTTCTGTTTTTGGGCTCCCTCTGGTGGTTACTGATGGTACTGGGTGATTTGTGTTCTGCTGTCTCTGGTGTCCACCTGTTCTATTAGGATTTGGGAGTTTCCTATTTAACCGGGCTTTCTTGTCATTTCCCCGCCGGCTATCAAGGTTATCAGAGTGTTTTGTTACCTCAGCTTCTGGCTTCAGTAATCTTCAGGACAAGCTAAGTTTTTGATTTTCTTGTTCCACGTTTTGATTTATTTTTGGCTTGTCCAGCTTGCATATAATTGTTTCTTTGCTGCTGGTTGCTCTAGCGGGCTGTAATTGCTCCTCATGTTCCATGAGTTGGAACATGAGTTCAAGTAATTACAGGATGGTTTTTTGAAGGGTTTTTTGCTGACCGCGCAGCTTACTTTTGTATCCTCTGCTATCTAGTTTTAGCGGGCCTCATTTTGCTGAATCTGATTTCATACTGTGTATGTGCCTTCCTCTCATTTCACCGTCATTATATGTGGGGGGCTGCTATTTCTGTGGGGTATTTCTCTGGAGGCAAGAGAGGTCTGTGTTTCTTCTAATAGGGGAAGTTAGATCTTCGGCTGGTGCGAGACGTCTAGGATCAACGTAGGCACGTTCCCCGGCTATTGTTATTTGTGTGTTCAGGTTTAGGGTCGCGGTCAGCTCAGGTTCCATCACCCTAGAGCTCGTTTGTGCTTGTCCTTTTGTGATTCCCTGCCATTGGAATCATGACACCCGACGCGCGTTTCGCCTGTTCTTCTTCCGGGGCGTGTGGAAAACATACCTGTAGTTAGATCTTTCTTCATCTGGAGAAAACATTCAGTTTGCCCAACACGCACCAATGTGTAGTGTAACAAACAAACCAATATACTGCATATTTACTTTTTCAGCTCTATATCACAAACATACACATAATACCATTAAACCACTATTTTGTACAAATACATACAGTAGGGAAAATAAGTATTTGATACACTGGCGATTTTGCAAGTTTTCCCATCTACAAAAAAAATTGGAGAGGTCTGTAATTTTTAGGTACACTTCAACTGTGACAAACAGAATCTTAAAAAATATCCCGAAAATCATATTGCATGATTTCTACATAATTTATTACCATTTTATTGCGTGAAATAAATATTTGAAGCAATAGAACAACAGAACTCAATATTTGGTACAGAAAGATTTGTTTGCAATTACAGTTTCCTGTAGTTCTTGACCAAGTTTGCACACACTGCAGCAGGGATTTTGGCCCACTCCTCAATACAGATCTACTCCAGACCTTTCAGGTTTTGGAGTTGTCATTGGGCATCATTAAATTTCAGCTTCCTCCAAAGATTTTCTTTTGGCTTTAAGTGTGAAGACTGGCTAGGCCACTCCAAGACCTTGAAATGCTTCTTACAGAGCCACTGCTTAGTTGCCCTGGCTCTCTGTTTCAGGTGATTGTCATGCTAGAAGACCCAGCCACAACCCATTTTCAATGCTGTTAGTGAGGGTACCAGGTTGCTGGCTAAAACATGAACTCATTCATCCTCCCTTCAATACAGTTCAGTCATCCTGTCCCCCTTGCAAAAAAGCACCCCCTAAAGTATGGTGTTTCCTAATTATGCTTCATGGTTGGGATGACGTTCTTGTGGGTGTACTCATCCTTCTTCTTCCTCCAAACACGGCGATAGGAGCTGACACTAAAAAGTTGTAGTTTGGTCTCATCTGACCAAATGACCTTCGGCAAACTTTAAACATGTCTGGACATGTGCTGGCGTAAACAGGGGGTGCAGAGGTGAGTTCACTGCAGTTCACTGGGACAATTTCACTGCGGTGAATTCGCCCTGTTAGGGCTAGCAGAACGCACCAAATAATAAGATAGGTAGAATAAGGTGCATTCGCAGCCCGGGGTCCACCGTGCAGAGATGGAACCTGCTGCCAAGTAATGATGGACTATATGGTGGTACAATGTGAATACACACGGGTTAACTTCACCCTGTGTGAAGGAAACGAACCCTGTTAAGTCACAGGGCCGCGGTACCGCACACAAGAGCACAAGCAAAGAGTCTCCGAGCTCAGTCCTAAGACTTGGGATCTGAGTCTGTGAAGACTACTTGCGGTCGACACCGCAACTGGGGTGTCAGCGTAACCAAAATAATAACAAAGGAATGCACGAGAGTGCGTGCGGTGCCGCACTGGCAGACCCCACTAACCACCCAAGCTTGGGTCAGGAAAGCGCTGTGAAAGCGCACGGCGCCGCACTGGCGGACACAGTAACTAAACACTGTATTGGTGTGTAATGTGCTGTTGGATAAGTCGGGCGCTAGATAGCAATCATACACCTTCCGTGAACAGTCATCCAATAGGGAGGGTTATTTAAAGAGCGACTTTCACTCACAACACACACACGTTTACAAATGTACACTAGCGCATGGCCGTGCGGCCATGCGAGCCTTAAATAGCTGCAGCACATATAGGACCTTTCAAAGAAGGACCAATGGAATTGCTGCAGTACCTGAGCATGTGACCCTAGATCTCCACTGAGAGATCTTGCCCTGGGCATGCTCAGTGTGCAAAGCAGAACTTAGTCCTAATACCTACAGGACCTTCCGTGAGAAGGACCAATGGAAGTCGCTGCAGTACCTGAGCATGTGACCCTAGATCTCCACTGAGAGATCTTGCCCTGGGCATGCTCAGTGTGTGCAAAGTAGAACTTAGATCCAGAAGCGTCTGCTCACCACTGCCCAGCACTGGTTTCAATGGCAGAAGCTGGAAAAGCAGCAGTAACCCTATGCACAGAGTGAGACTGAGCAAGACGCTGGGACCGACGTCTCCGCTGAGCAGACTCCACTGCGGCTGGAGAAGAATGGGAGACCGCAGCAGAGATGGTTCGAGATTCCCCCTGTGCAGAGGCGGGAACTCGACACCTAACATGCTCCTGCACCATGAAACATTTTCTCACTGTGTTAGCAGTGATCTCACCGGTGGAAGATCACCACAGTTCATTGGCACCAGATGGGAACACAGAATCAGTGACCTGTGGTAACCTCAATGAGGTCACCATTACTCACAAATGCTGCGCTCGCAGCAGCTCTTCCATCAGAAAGTTGGACAGGTGATGGATATTGTTGTTTTATAGTTTTGTTTTATTACAGGAGATGAGGTATTCTATGGAATTGGCATTGGGTGAGTATAACTGATCAGGTTCTGATCAGAAGTAAGATCATTACCGCCGCTCAGAGTGCTGCAGTTCCCACACTGTCAGATTATCCTGGCTGGTTATCAAGAATAGAGGGGTTCCCACCCTATTTTTTTGTTTAATTTTAAAAAATATATATTATATTTTATATATATTATATTCTATACACTATCCTTTTTAGTTTAGTGTCACTTAGAAATTTCCTTATTTTTGAAATAAAAGCACAGGTTTTTTAATGAAACTAACATTAAATGATTCAGAAATACACGCTATACATTTTTAATGTGGTAAATGATTATTCTAGCTGCAAACGTCTGGTTTGCAATGCAATATCTTCATAGGTGTATAGAGGCCCATTTCCAACAACCATCACTCCATTGTTCTTATGGTACTTTGTGATTGCTAACGGTGTAAGAATGCTAATCGATGGTTACAATACCCTTGAAAACCCTTGTGCAAGTATGTTAGCACAGCTGAAAACAGTTTGACTGATTAGAGAACCTATAAACCTGACCTTCCTTTGAGCTAGTTGAGAATCTGGAGCATTACATTTGTTGGTTCCATTAAACTCTCAAAATGGCCAGAAAAAAAGAACTTTCAGGTAAAACTCGACAGTCTATTCTTGTTCTTAGAAATGAAGGCTATTTCATGCGAGAAATTGCAAGAAACTGAAGATTTCCTATAGCATTGTGTACTACTCCCTTCAGTGGAGAGCACAAACAGGCTCTAACCAGAGTAGAAAGAGAAGTGGTAGGCACCGCTGCACAACTGAGCAACAAGACAAGTACATTAGAGTCTGTAGTTTGAGAAATCGATGCCTCACAGGTCCTCAACTGGCAGCTTCATTAAATAGTACACGCAAAACACCAGTGTCAATATCTACAGTGAAGAGGCGACTCTGGGATGCTGGGCTTCAGAGCAGAGTGGCAAAGAAAAGCCATATCTGAGACTGGCTAATAAAAGGAAAAGATTAATATGGGCAAATGAGCACAGACATTGGACAGAAGTAGATTGGAAAAAAGTGTTATGGACAGACAAATCCACGTTTGAGGTGTTTGGATCACACAGAAGAACATTTGTGAGATGCAAAAAAACTGAAATGATGCTGGAAGAGCGCCTGACGCCATCTGTCAAGCATGGTGGAGGTAATGTGATGGTCTGCGCTTGCTTTGGTGCTGGTAAAGTGGGAGATTTGTTCAAGGTAAAAGGGATTTTGAATAAGGAAGGCTATCACTCCATTTTGCAACTCCATGCCATACCCTGTGGACAGCTCTTGATTGGAGCCAATTTCATCCTACAAAAAGAAAATAACCCAAAGCACATCTCCTAATTATGCAAGAAATATTTAGAGAAAACTCAGGCAGTTGGTAATATATATGTAGTGGAGTGGCCAGTGCAGTCACCAGATCTCAACCCCATTGAGCTGTTGTGGGAGCAGCTTGACCGTATGGTACGCAAAAAGTGCCCATCAAGCCAAACCAACTTGTGAGAGGGTCTTCTGGAAGCATGAGGTGAAATTTCTCCAGATTACCTTAGCAAATTAACTGCTAGAATTGCAAAGGTCTGCAATGCTCTAATTGCTGCAAAGGGAGCATAATTTGACGAAAGCAAAGTTTGAAGGAGAAAATTATTATTTCAGATAAAAATCTTTTTTGCGAACCTTGTCAATGTCTGGACTAGATTTTCAATTCATTTGGCAACTCATTTGATTAATAAAAGAATGAGTTTTCATGGAAAACACAAAATTGTCTGGGTGACCCTAAACTTTTGAACAGCAGTGTACCTAGAATGCCCCATGCTGGCCATGATAAGAAGGAGAGCTGTATGTAAACCATCAAAGAATCTAATCAGCAGTTATCCAGGTGCTAATGACTGAATCTAGAGTCACAGCATCTATCCAGGTCTGATGGCAGGAGCAGAGCAAGGTGAATAAAATGAATGCAAAATTATAAAACATATTACACTTATATATAGGCGCAGGCTGGGCCTCAGGGCAGAGGGGCATATACTCTCTGGGCCGCTCACCAAGCAGCTGATTAAGATTGCTGGGGACTGCAGCTGTTGTATTTGCGCAGGCCAGCCACATCACAATGATGCAGATACACCCATACAGCACCCTGTTTCAGTACTTTTTGCACATCTTGCTGTTCTCTAACAAGGAGCTAAATGGCTAAATTCATAACAGGTGTTTGATCCATGAATCTCCCAATACATTTCAGTGTTCAATTAGAATCAGTATTTCAACAGTCCTCCTCATCATGCTGTTCACATTTTGACATCATGAGACCAAAGCAACATCTTACAATTGATCAACAGTACTTCACCATTGCGAGGCTTCAAGCAGGATGCTCACTGGGTGAGTTTGCCCCATACCTGGCAAATCATGGCTGTGACTGTGAGTTAAAGCCAGGACATGCCTCTAACAATTGCGAGTGTGGCGGTGTTCCACCTGTGATTGTGAACCTGTTAAATGCGGCTGTCAAAAGCTGACAGCATCATTTAACCCACACCTGCATGGATGCATTTCATTCCATGCACTCGTGACATGATCGCTGGTCGTCAACAGGCTGCTATGACAGCAAGAAGTCTGATAAAGACCCCTATGCTTGTCATCATGGATCTACTTTGAAACCCAGCCTATGGTCGGGGCTTCAAATGAAACTCTGACTTTTACTATATGCAGCGATGCTGTGACATAAGGTTCCATAAGGTAACTAAGAAGAACAGAGAAAAATAAAAAACAAAATGTTTTTAAAAATATGAAAAAAAAGCTTAAAGGGAACCTGTCACCTCCCTCAGGCGTTTGTAACTAAAAGAGCCACCTTGTGCAGCACTAATGCTGCATTCTGACAAGGTGGCTCTTTTAGTTATGCTCCCTGCACACGCTGAAATAAACACTTATAAAATGTGCCCCCTCATACTGTGAAATCGTCCCGGGGGTGGGTCTTTCCCCCCTAATCAGACGCAGCACAGCTGTCACTCCAGGCCTGTGTGCAGCGGGCGCTGCGTCCTCATGCTTCATTAGCGTTCCCATCACCTGCGTCACCGCCACCCCGTCTTCCGCATCCTCTGCAGTGACTGTTCAGGTCAGAGGGCACGATGACGTATTAGTGTGCGCGCCGCCCTCTGCCTGAACAGTCACTGCAGAGAGACGGGACGCTGAGGAGCAGTGGGCAGCGACGAGAGGTGAGTATGTAATTTTTTTCCTTTTTTATTGCAGCAGCAGCATTATATGTGGCACATTGTTATATGGAGCATCTATGGGGCCATAATGAACTGCATGGAGCATTATATGTTGCACAATGTTATATGGAGCATCTATGGGACCATAATGAACTGCATGGAGCATTACATGTGGCACATTGTTATATGGAGCATCTATGGGGCCATAATGAACTGCATGGAGCATTACATGTGACACATTGTTATATGGAGCATCTATGGGGCCATAATGAACTGCATGGAGCATTACATGTGACACATTGTTATATGGAGCATCTTATGGGGCCATAATGAACTGCATGAAGCATTATATGTGGCACAATGTTATGTGGAGTATCTATGGGGCCATAAAGAACTGTATGGAGCATTACATGTGGCATATTGTTATATGGAGCATCTATGGGGTCATAATGAACTGTATGGAGCATTATATGTGGCACATTGTTATATGGAGCATCTATGGGGCCATAATGAACTGTATGGAGCATTATATGTGGCACATTGTAATATGGAGCATCTATGGGGCCATAATGAACTGTATGGAGCATCATATGTGGCACATTGTTATATGGAGCATCTAAGGGGCCATAATGAACTGTATAAAGCATTACTGTATATGTGACACATTGTAATATGGAGCATCAATGGGGCCATAATGAACTGTATGGAGCATTATATGGGGCACATTTTTATATGGAGCATCTTATGGGGCCATAATCAGCATTTGTGCAGCATTATATGGGACAAATATCCGCATGGAGCATCTTATGGGGCCATAATCAGCATTTGTGCAGCATTATATGGGGCATATAGTTCTTCAAAGTATCCACCTTTTGCTTTGATGACTGCTTTGCACACTCTTGGCATTCTCTTGATGAGCTTCAAGAGATAGTCACCGGGAATGGTCTTCCAACAATCTTGAAGGAGTTCCCAGAGATGCTAAGCACTTGTTAGCCCTTTTGCCTTCACTCTGCAGTCCAGCTCACCCCAAACCATCTCGATTGGGTTCAGGTCTGGTGACTGTGGAGGTCAGGTCATCTGGCGTAGCACCCCATCACTCTCCTTCTTGGTCAAATAGCCCTTATACAGCCTAGAGGTGTGTTTGGGGTCATTGCCCTGTTGAAACATAAATGATGGTCAAACTAAACGCAAACCAGATGGAATAGCATGCCACTGCAAGATGCTGTGGTAGCCATGCTGGTTCAGTATGCCTTCAATTTTCAATAAATCCCCAACAGTGTCACCAGCAAAGCACCCCCACACCATCACACCTCCTCCATGATTCACAGTGGGAATAAGGAATGTAGAGTCCATCCATTCACCTTTTCTGTGCTGCACAAAGACCTAGTGGTTGGAACCAAAGATCTCAAATTTGGACCCATCAGACCAAAGCACAGAGTGGAAAACAGCTTTTAACACCCATGGCGGACACTACGAATACCTGGTTATGTCGTTCTGTCTAAGTAATGTACCTGCAGTTTTTCAGGAATTTGTAAATGATATTTTCAGAGATCTGCTCTATTCATGTGTTGTTGTTTACCTGGACGACATTCTGATTTAGCCTCCCACCAGAGACAAGTATGTCTGGTCTTACACAGATTCAGGGAGAAGAGACTTTATGCTAAATTTGAAAAATGTCTCTTTGAACAATCCTCTCTGCCTTTCCTTGGTTATATTGTTTCGCCCACAGGATTAAAGATGGTTCCTGAGATGGTATCTGCCATTCTTAAGTGGCCTCGCCCATCCGGTCTGAAAGCCATACAACGGTTTCTGGGGTTCGCCAACTATTACCGTTTATTTATTCCTCACTTTTCCAGCCAAGTGGCACCCATCTTGGCCTTGACCTGGAAAAGAGCAAATGCCAAGGATTGGACTCGTGAGGCTAAGGAGGCTTTTGGTTCTCTAAAACAGGCCTTCTCCTCCGCACCCATTCTTCATCGACCGGATTCAGATAAGCAATTCTTGCTAGAGGTAGACGCTTCTTCCATAGGTGCTGGTGCGATTCTCACCCAGAAGTCGTCTTCCGGTCGGGTGGTCACCTGTGGTTTCTTCTCGAAGTTCTTTTCTACCCCAGAAAGGAACTATTCTGTGGGAGATAGAGAATTATTGGCAATCAAGTTAGCCCTGCAAGAGTGGCGACATCTCCTCGAGGGAGTAGTCAATCAGGTTGTCATCTTCACTAGTGTTGAGCATTCCGATACCGCAAGTATCGGGTATCGGCCGATACTTGCGGTATCGGAATTCCGATACCGAGATCCGATACTTTTGTGGTATCGGGTATCGGTATCGGATCCATAGGGATGTGTAAAATAAAGAATTAAAATAAAAAATATTGATATGCTAACCTCTCCGGCGGCCCCTGGACATCACGCTGGTAACCGGCCGGCTTCTTTGTTTAAAATGAGCGCCTTTAGGACCTGCGAATGACGTCGCGGGTTCTGATTGGTCGCGTGCCGCTCTTGTGACTGCCACGCGACCAATCAGATGCCGCGACGTCATTCTCATTCACTAAACTCCTAATTCTAGGAATTAAGGACCTGCGAATGACGTCGCGGCTTCTGATTGGTCGCGTGGCGGTCACATGGGCGGCACGCAACCAATCAGAACCCGCGATGTCATTCGCAGGTCCTAAAGGCGCTCATTTTAAACAAAGAAGCCTGCCGGTTACCAGCGTGAAGTCCAGGGGCCGCCGGAGAGGTGAGCATATCAATATTTTTTATTTTAATTCTTTATTTTACACCTTAATATGGATCCCAGGGCCTGAAGGAGAGTTTCCTCTCCTTCAGACCCTGGGAACCATTAGGAATACCTTCCGATACTTGGTGTCCCATTGACTTGTATTGGTATTGGATATCGGTATCGGCGATATCCGATATTTTTCTGGTATCGGCCGATACTATCCGATACCGATACTTTCAAGTATCGGACGGTATCGCTCAACACTAATCTTCACTGATCATAAGAACCTTGCTTTTCTCCAATTCCCACAAAGACTGAATCCTCGTCAGGCCCGCTGGGCATTGTTTTTTGCCTGATTTAATTTTGTTCTTCATTTCCATCCGGCTGATAGGAACGTTAAAGCCGATGCCTTCTCTAGAACGTTCCTGCCTCCTGATTATGAGGAAGAACCGCAACACATCATTGAACGGTCTAGGTTTGTGCTCATAGCCGCAGTTAATTTTGCTTGACTTCCCCAGGTAAAACTCTTGTATCTACTTTGGATCAGAGCCATGTTCTCCGGTGGGGTCATTCTTCCAAGATGGCTGATCATGTTGGTCAGAAAAAGACTCTACAATAAATCTCCCGTTACTATTAGTGGTCCACCATGGGCAAAGATGTCCAGGAATATATTGCTGTCTGTCCTTCGTGTGCCTGCAACAAGAGGCAGCTATTACCTCTCTCTGTTCCTTCAGTTCCCTGGCAGCACATCGCGATGGACTTCATTACTGATTTTCCCGTCTCTTCCAGCTGTACCATCATCTGGGTAGTGGTGGATCGTTTCTCGAAGATGGCTCACTTCCTTCCGTTACCCGGTCTTCCGTCTGCTCCTGAGCTCGCTGACCGTTTCACAGCACATCTTCCATCTTCATGGGTTTCCTCTCCACATTGTGTCCGACAGGGGTGCCAGTTCACCTCCAAGTTCTGGAGAGTGGTTTGTAAATCTGTGCAAGTGGAACTGGACTTCTCTTCTGTATACCACCCTCAATCCAATGGGCAAGTAGAGAGGACCAATCAAATCCTGACTGGATTCCTGCATCACTTCGTCAATGAGAATCATGGTGACTGGATCAAATTTCTTCCTTGGGCAGAATTCTCGTACAATAATCAAGTAAGGGGATCCCTCTTCCCATCTCTGGGTCTTGAGGCATCCCTGCAGCTGACATCTTTACAGAGGAATTCTCGAAAGTATGGAGCGACACCAAGGTCGCTTTGGAGAAAGCCTCACAACGTATGAAGAGGCATGTGGACAAAAGAGGTCTGAATGCACCTATCTTTCGGCCCGGAAATAAGGTGTGGCTCTCCTCCAAGTATATCCGTCTGAAGGTGCCCTCATATAATCTAGGTCCCTGCTTCATCGGTCCATTTGAAGTCTTGAAACAGATCAACACAGTCTCCTACAAATTAAAATTGCCTGCTTCTTTGCGTGTGCCTAACTCTTTCCATGTTTCCCTCCTCAAACCAGTAGTTTTGAGCTCATTCTTTAAAGACCCAGGTTCCACTACTGAGCCTGTTAGTGAGGAGGATGTTTTTGAGGTAAAGAACATATTGGCCACTAAAAGAGTAAGGATTTACCCAAAAGAGAAGGGAAGTAACAAACTAAGAATAAAATATAAGAAATTTTATTAACAACGATTAAAAGACAAAAATATGAATAATATTCAAATGTATACAAAACAAGGGGAATGAGAACACGGTAGAATGGACTCAAAGCAATCCATATTGTATATCAATATATATACGTATATAAGAGAATAAATAAATTAATCACTAAATGCACATGCAACAGCAGGCTCTGGATTACAGAGATAGTTAACCACAAACTAGATGTAACCATAACCAGTAAAGCAAATCTCAGCAGAGTATGCATAGAGAGGTCTCATAAGGATCTGAGGGTATAAGGTAATGACAGATGTGCCTACTGAAGACTACTGGAATGTATTTAATACGAGGCCATGTAATTGTGCCTATACGGGGTGCCAAGGTAGCCAATGAGTATAGGGCTGTGCCGACTAGTTACCAAATGGGTACAGAGTAAAGTGTCAGTGCATAGTAGAGGTAGAATCAGGGTTCAAATATACCCATATAGGAGCCATGTTTGAGATGTCATAAACAGAGTATTAACGCTGTGTGCATACCTGCTGGTAGAAGGATTTGCCGTGAGACGGATAACCAGGTATATATATACCAGCCCCAAGCTGTCTGTTTTAGCAAGGCTGGTTGTTTAAAATGGGGGGGACCCCACACTGTTTTTTTTAAATTATTTATTTAAATAATTAAGAAATATGGCGTGGGGAGCACTCTATTCTTGATAACCAGCCTTGTTCAAGCTGGCAGCTGAGGGATGCAGCCTCCAGCTGTGAGTTTTGCCTGGCTGGTTATCAAAAATACAGGAGAACCCATGCCAGGTTTTTTTTAATTATTTACAGCACAAGTGTCGGCTAATGAATACACCCATCAGCCGCTTCTGCTCTCGCTGCAATTAGCTGCAGCAGGTGTCGGATGATGGGAGCTGTAGTCCCATCCACTGACACCAGTGCCTGGAGGTAAACTTTATACCTCCGATCACAGCTGAGCACTTACACTGTCTTTTGACAGTGTGGGAAACACGGCTCTCTGACCAGCAGGGATGATTTCACCGCCATTTAGAAGCGGTGTTTGCCGCACTGTAATACACATGACAGTGTTGCAAACACTGGATGTTTTGTCCACCCAAACAAGTGAATGAGGCCTAGGAATAGTTCTGGTACCCGAACCCAAACTTTTTGTAACTGATTGTCTGAAACTGCTCGACCCAAACATCCAAATGTCCGCCCATCTCTAGTTTTGAGGTCATGTGGGCAATGACATGAGGAGGCATTGACAAGCCCTTATTCCAGGTTTACAAATGGATTTGCATTTAATTGATTTAGTTGTGAAACCAGTGGCATGGCCATTTTTTATTCAAAGTTTTCAAAGATCCATTTTCAACCAAGCCTGTGTGTTTTTCATGCTACTACAAGCAGTCTAAACAGCCAAAATATGCTAACATGGCCTGTAGCATCCCTGAATTTGTCACTCAATGAGCACATCCGGGATGTCAATGATTTTCAATTGCAAAGTGAGCTGCCAGAAGTGAATCTTGATGATTTGCCTGCCCAAATGCATTGTGCATGGCAGAATATTTCTCAGACAACCAATAATAACCTTACTGATAGTATGCCAAGGAGCATACGTGCTTGTGTTCATGCATATTTCATAAGATAATAAATAATTAACATCCTCATTAAAATCACTGAATTGAAAATTCCCAACGTATTAATAATTTTCTTATCTTTGCCAATATAGTCTTACAAGGTCATTAGGATATGCTCACAGTAGACACAAAACAAACACTGGCTCAAGTCAGCACACTAACTTCCTTCACCTATCCGTGTTTGCTTGCTGAGCTCTTGAGCAAAGTGAGTTTCAGAAAGACATAAAGGCATAACAGCTTGAGTCAATATTTGCCAAACAGAGTGATTTATTTAACATGAGATGACTGCCCCCCTTGTGCAAATACATCTATCTAGTATAAAACCATTCACAGGCAGGCTGCTTTAGACTAGATGGATGAGAATTCTATTCAGTAGCTCAGAAACTTGTTTGAAGAAGCAACAGGCATAACATTGTGTCAAATACAACTATTAAGAAACTAATTACATTTTGAAAAAATGCAATTGCAAAAAGTGAGATTGGAAAATGTAATAAAATCCGCAAACCTAACTAAAACCTCACTCAATCCAAAATCTTTAAATCTGAATATTGTACTGAAAACCTCCCTCCAAAGCATGATACATTCATAATTTTTTACGTGACGGCATATTGATAGGAATTAGTGATGAGGGAGTGTGCTTGTCACTGTTTGATACTCGATCGAGCATTGGGGTGCTTGAGTAAACTCTTTACTCGATTGACTATCATGGGTGTTGGTGTGCCATACACAGTGTGGTGTGGGGATTGCATGCCATACACAGTAATGCTGTAGCCATGTTGGCTACTGGCATTACTGTGACTGGCCTGCCGAATCGCATCATAAGGTCTTATATAAGACTTGTTGACATGATATTCAGCACACTTGCCTCTGGAGGAAGTTCAGGGAGAATTGATTTAGGAGTAACAGCTTAGATTATAGTAGGCATATAGGCAGTGTTTAATTGTGATTGCAGTACTTGTATACTGTTGCTGCAACGTTAAAACAAATTCCTTTTCAGGGCTACATACTGTCCTTTTTCTAGTAACTCCATTGTTACCTGCATTTAGTGTAGTAATAGCTGGTGAAGGAGGGATAGTTTTGGATTTGAGCCATATAGGCAGGGTTTATTGCCTTACAGTCCATCTATTATTTTAGTGCTGCTACAACCTGAAACCAATATTTTCTTTTCCCTATTAATACCAGAAAGTTTACAAGGATAAATTATATACCTAATTTGAAATGTGCAAGGCGTGTGGTAAGGGACAGGGAAGTGGACGTACTGTTGATGGTGCACGCAGAGGCTGAGGACGTGAGTGAGGTGAAACTGTGCCTTCTGCGGGTCCAAAAAAACATGGTCATCCATGACACCTAGCTTCCTGTCCAACTTTGCACAGTGGTGTGACACACAACTCTTGAAGCCTGAATAGTGGGAACAGATGGTCGGTTCGATGGCAGATAATGCTTCTAGTATGTTTCAGAGCACCACCCTGTCTTCCAAGGATGAAGCAATACCAGCAAGCAAAAAAGAAAAGGGCACACAGCAACAAGTGACAGCAAAAAGTACAGCCAAGAAGCAACGAAGAGTGGTGGTGGTGGGAGACTCACTACTGAGAGGCACAGAAGCAGCCATCTGCAGACCGGACATAACTGCAAGAGAAGTATGTTGCCTTCCAGGTGCGATGATCAAGGATGTGACCGATAGGATACCAAAGTTCTTCAGCTCCAAGGACGTCCACCCAGTTCTTCTGATACATGTTGGCACCAATGACACGGCAAGGAAGGACCTACTGACAATCTGCAAAGACTT
The DNA here is from genome assembly GCF_032444005.1 of Ranitomeya imitator. Lineage (NCBI taxonomy): Eukaryota > Metazoa > Chordata > Amphibia > Anura > Dendrobatidae > Ranitomeya > Ranitomeya imitator. The sequence goes on along the minus strand of NC_091282.1, from coordinate 409,003,980 downwards.
TGAAGAGTTGGGGAAGAAAGTAAAGGAACTGGATGCACAGGTAGTTTTTTCTTCTATCCTTCCAGTAGACGGGCATGGCACCAGGAGATGGAACAGGATCCTTGATGCAAACAACTGGCTAAGACGATGGTGCAGACAACAAGGATTCGGATTCCTGGACCACGGTGTGAATTACTTGTATGATGGACTCCTCGCCAGAGACGGACTACACCTCAACAAACCTGGGAAACACACATTCACCAGAAGACTCGCTACACTCATCAGGAGGGCGTTAAACTAGAAGAAGAGGGGACGGGAAGAAAAACATTAGACTTGAACAAAGAAGACCCAGGAAAACATACTCAGAAGGGAGGTAAGAACATTTCTAAAACAATCCACAGCGAGGAGATTGGAACAAAACAAAATCCTCTAAACTGCATGCTCGCAAACGCCAGAAGCCTGACAAACAAGATGGAAGAACTAGAAGCAGAAATATCTACAGGTAACTTTGACATAGTGGGAATAACCGAGACATGGTTAGATGAAAGCTATGACTGGGCAGTTAACTTACAGGGTTACAGTCTGTTTAGAAAGGATCGTAAATATCGGAGAGGAGGAGGGGTTTGTCTCTATGTAAAGTCTTGTCTAAAGTCCACTTTAAGGGAGGATATTAGCGAAGGAAATGAGGATCTCGAGTCCATATGGGTCGAAATTCATGGAGGGAAAAATGGTAACAAAATTCTCATTGGGGTCTGTTACAAACCCCCAAATATAACAGAAACCATGGAAAGTCTACTTCTAAAGCAGATAGATGAAGCTGCAACCCATAATGAGGTCCTGGTTATGGGGGACTTTAACTACCCGGATATTAACTGGGAAACAGAAACCTGTGAAACCCATAAAGGCAACAGGTTTCTGCTATTAACCAAGAAAAATTATCTTTCACAATTGGTGCAGAATCCAACCAGAGGAGCAGCACTTTTAGACCTAATACTATCTAATAGACCTGACAGAATAACAAATCTGCAGGTGGTTGGGCATCTAGGAAATAGTGACCACAATATTGTACAGTTTCACCTGTCTTTCACTAGGGGGACTTGTCAGGGAGTCACAAAAACACTGAACTTTAGGAAGGCAAAGTTTGACCAGCTTAGAGATGCCCTTAATCTGGTAGACTGGGACAATATCCTCAGAAATAAGAATACAGATAATAAATGGGAAATGTTTAAGAACATCCTAAATAGGCAGTGTAAGCGGTTTATACCTTGTGAGAATAAAAGGACTGGAAATAGGAAAAACCCAATGTGGCTAAACAAAGAAGTAAGACAGGCAATTAACAGTAAAAAGAAAGCATTTGCACTACTAAAGCAGGATGGCACCATTGAAGCTCTAAAAAACTATAGGGAGAAAAATACTTTATCTAAAAAACTAATTAAAGCTGCCAAAAAGGAAACAGAGAAGCACATTGCTAAGAAGAGTAAAACTAATCCCAAACTGTTCTTCAACTATATCAATAGTAAAAGAATAAAAACTGAAAATGTAGGCCCCTTAAAAAATAGTGAGGAAAGAATGGTTGTAGATGACGAGGAAAAAGCTAACATATTAAACACCTTCTTCTCCACGGTATTCACGGTGGAAAATGAAATGCTAGGTGAAATCCCAAGAAACAATGAAAACCCTATATTAAGGGTCACCAATCTAACCCAAGAAGAGGTGCGAAACCGGCTAAATAAGATTAAAATAGATAAATCTCCGGGTCCGGATGGCATACACCCACGAGTACTAAGAGAACTAAATAATGTAATAGATAAACCATTATTTCTTATTTTTAGGGACTCTATAGCGACAGGGTCTGTTCCGCAGGACTGGCGCATAGCAAATGTGGTGCCAATATTCAAAAAGGGCTCTAAAAGTGAACCTGGAAATTATAGGCCAGTAAGTCTAACCTCTATTGTTGGTAAAATATTTGAAGGGTTTCTGAGGGATGTTATTCTGGATTATCTCAATGAGAATAACTGTTTAACTCCATATCAGCATGGGTTTATGAGAAATCGCTCCTGTCAAACCAATCTAATCAGTTTTTATGAAGAGGTAAGCTATAGGCTGGACCACGGTGAGTCATTGGACGTGGTATATCTCGATTTTTCCAAAGCGTTTGATACCGTGCCGCACAAGAGGTTGGTACACAAAATGAGAATGCTTGGTCTGGGGGAAAATGTGTGTAAATGGATTAGTAACTGGCTTAGTGATAGAAAGCAGAGGGTGGTTATAAATGGTATAGTCTCTAACTGGGTCGCTGTGACCAGTGGGGTACCGCAGGGGTCAGTATTTGGACCTGTTCTCTTCAACATATTCATTAATGATCTGGTAGAAGGTTTACACAGTAAAATATCGATATTTGCAGATGATACAAAACTATGTAAAGCAGTTAATACAAGAGAAGATAGTATTCTGCTACAGATGGATCTGGATAAGTTGGAAACTTGGGCTGAAAGGTGGCAGATGAGGTTTAACAATGATAAATGTAAGGTTATACACATGGGAAGAAGGAATCAATATCACCATTACACACTGAATGGGAAACCACTGGGTAAATCTGACAGGGAGAAGGACTTGGGGATCCTAGTTAATGATAAACTTACCTGGAGCAGCCAGTGCCAGGCAGCAGCTGCCAAGGTAAACAGGATCATGGGGTGCATTAAAAGAGGTCTGGATGCACATGATGAGAGCATTATACTGCCTCTGTACAAATCCCTAGTTAGACCGCACATGGAGTACTGTGTCCAGTTTTGGGCACCGGTGCTCAGGAAGGATATAATTGAACTAGAGAGAGTACAAAGGAGGGCAACAAAATTAATAAAGGGGATGGGAGAACTACAATACCCAGATAGATTAGTGAAATTAGGATTATTTAGTCTAGAAAAAAGACGACTGAGGGGCGATCTAATAACCATGTATAAGTATATAAGGGGACAATACAAATATCTCGCTGAGGATCTGTTTATACCAAGGAAAGTGACGGGCACAAGGCGGCATTCTTTGCGTCTGGAGGAGAGAAGGTTTTTCCACCAACATAGAAGAGGATTCTTTATTGTTAGGGCAGTGAGAATCTGGAATTGCTTGCCTGAGGAGGTGGTGATGGCGAACTCAGTCGAGGGGTTCAAGAGAGGCCTGGATGTCTTCCTGGAGCAGAACAATATTGTATCATACAATTATTAGGTTCTGTAGAAGGACGTAGATCTGGGGATTTATTATGATGGAATATAGGCTGAACTGGATGGACAAATGTCTTTTTTCGTCCTTACTAACTATGTTACTATGTTACTATGTTACTATGTTCCACACGATCCAGTCTCACTAGCCAAGAATCTGGATCACATAATCTTCACCCTGATCCTCCTTCCTCCCACCATAGCGAGTTCCAGGAGACGAATGATCCCACACTCGGACATTCCCAGGAGCTCTTTACATTTCCACATATTGATTTTGGCCTCTCACCCTGCATGTTTCAAGAGGGACATGAGGAGATTGTGCGTAGTTATGCCCAAATATTTGAGCAGCCATGGTCAGAAGAAGACTGTGGGGAACGGCAATTTGTGTCTCAAGAAGTAGATGATGATTTGTCACAGTGTATGAAGCCCTTCTTAATACAGGGTGTATTAAAATCTGAGCAGTGTCACTTCATGTGATAATAACGCTGGAAAATTTCAACATATCCTGTTAATTTTGATATATATATTTTTAGGACACATTGTACTTTATGTTAGTGGTAAATTTAGGTTGATATGTTTTGCGTTTATTTGTGAAAATATCAAATATTGGAGAAAATTTGGAAAAAATTTCAAACTTTCAATCTTTATATCCTATTAATTAGTTTTCCTGTAGAAAATAATTAATACATAACATTTCCCATATGTCTAGTTTACATCTGCCTCATTTTTGAAGCATCGTTTTATTCTAAACAATGAAATACACTGGTGCTAAAACAACACGTGAAAACTCCACAAGTGCCTCTGGTATCCCAATCGGATAATGTGCCCAATCCGACAAACAAGAGAAAGAAACATATAACAGTTTCTTTCCATCGTTTTATTCTGTTAGGTTGTTGGAAGAGTTTAAAGTTTAGTAGCAATTTCTCATTTTTTCAAGAAATTTAGAAATCTGTTTCTCTAGGGACCCATGCAGATTTAAATGAACTTTGCGGGGCCTATATTTTGGAAATTCCATAAAAGTGATACCATTTTAAAAGCCACATTTTTACTAGTCTCATTTTTTTCACTTTTACAAGAAATACCACAATTTGCTGCACAGTTTCTTTTTGAGAGTGCTGATTCCCCATATGTGGTCAGGAACCTCTGTTTGAACACAATGCAGGGCTCAGAAAGGAAGGATCATCATAGTTTGTTACCCGTAGACTGCGCAGTTTGTTATCTACTTTCTTTTGAGCGTTCAGATACCCACGTGTAGTCAAAAAGTTCTGTTTGGACACATGGCAGTTTTGGAATGGAAGTGTAAATTTGGCTGGAATAGATTGCAGACATCATGACTCATTTGCAGAACCTATGAGGTACCATAACAGCAGAAACTCCGAGAAGTGATCCCCTTTTGGAAACTAGGTTGTGTTAAGCTTGTTGAACCTTTAGTTGCTTCACAAATCTTTAGAAAATGTGGATGTGAAAAGAAAATTACATTTTTTTTCTGCTAAAGTTGTTTCAGCCCCAAATTTGTAATTTTCACAAAAATAGGAAAAAGCGGACAACATACTATGGTCCACAATTTATTCCAAATATAAAGATGTTGTCAATAATGGCAGGACTTGGAAAGGAAAGAGCGATATTTGATTTTTGGAGGGCCCCTCACATGCCAAAATAGCAGAAACCTCACACAATTGACCTCATTTTTGAAAGTAGATCCCTCAAGGAATTAATCTAGGGGTGTACTGAACATTTTTAACTCACAGGTAATTCACAAAACTTTATTATAACATTTAGATGTGAAACAAAAAAAAAATTTCCCCAAAAAGCACCAAATTTATAATTTCCACAATGAGATACAGTGGGGCAAAAAAGTATTTAGTCAGTCAGCAATAGTGCAAGTTCTACCACTTAAAAAGATGAGAGGCGTCTGTAATTTACATCATAGGTAGACCTCAACTATGGGAGACAAACTGAGGAAAAAAAATCCAGAAAATCACATTGTCTGTTTTTTTAACATTTTATTTGCATATTATGGTGGAAAATAAGTATTTTGGTCAGAAACAAAATTTCATCTCAATACTTTGTAATATATCCTTTGTTGGCAATGACAGAGGTCAAATGTTTTCTGTAAGTCTTCACAAGGTTGCCACACACTGTTGTTGATATGTTGGCCCATTCCTCCATGCAGATCTCCTCTAGAGCAGTGATGTTTTTGGCTTTTCGCTTGACAACACGGACTTTCAACTCCCTCCAAAGGTTTTCTATAGGGTTGAGATCTGGAGACTGGCTAGGCCACTCCAGGATCTTGAAATGCTTCTTACGAAGTCACTCCTTCGTTGCCCTGGCGGTGTGCTTTGGATCATTGTCATGTTGAAAGACCCAGCCACGTTTCATATTCAATGCCCTTGCTGATGGAAGGAGGTTTGCACTCAAAATCTCACGATACATGGCCCCATTCATTCTTTCATGTACCCGGATCAGTCGTCCTGGCCCCTTTGCAGAGAAACAGTCCCAAAGTATGATGTTTCCACCACCATGCTTTACAGTAGGTATGGTGTTTGATGGATGCAACTCAGTATTCTTTTTCCTCCAAACACGACAAGTTGTGTTTCTACCAAACAGTTCCAGTTTGGTTTCATCAGACCATAGGACATTCTCCCAAAACTCCTCTGGATCATCCAAATGCTCTCTAGCAAACTTCAGACGGGCCCGGACATGTACTGGCTTAAGCAGTGGGACACGTCTGGCACTGCAGGATCTGAGTCCATGGTGGCGTAGTGTGTTACTTATGGTAGGCCTTGTTACATTGGTCCCAGCTCTCTGCAGTTCATTCACTAGGTCCCCCCGCGTGGTTCTGGGATTTTTGCTCACCGTTCTTGTGATCATTCTGACCCCACGGGGTGGGATTTTGCGTGGAGCCCCAGATCGAGGGAGATTATCAGTGGTCTTGTATGTCTTCCATTTTCTAATTATTGCCCCCACTGTTGATTTCTTCACTCCAAGCTGGTTGGCTATTGCAGATTCAGTCTTCCCAGCCTGGTGCAGGGCTACAATTTTGTTTCTGGTGTCCTTTGACAGCTCTTTGGTCTTCACCATAGTGGAGTTTGGAGTCAGACTGTTTGAGGGTGTGCACAGGTGTCTTTTTATACTGATAACAAGTTTAAACAGGTGCCATTACTACAGGTAATGAGTGGAGGAAAGAGGAGACTCTTAAAGAAGAAGTTACAGGTCTGTGAGAGCCAGAAATCTTGATTGTTTGTTTCTGACCAAATACTTATTTTCCACCATAAAATGCAAAAAAAATGATAAAAAAACAGACAATGTGATTTTCTGGATTTTTTTTTCTCAGTTTGTCTCCCATAGTTGAGGTCTACCTATGATGTAAATTACAGACGCCTCACATCTTTTTAAGTGGTGGAACTTGCACTATTGCTGACTGACTAAATACTTTTTTGCCCCACTGTAATTGATCCCATAATTTGTTATGCAATTTTTACCAAACCTGGCACTACCCCATATCGGGTTGTGCTCTACTGTTTGAGCACACGGCATGGATCGGATGGCAAGGAGTGCTTCTTGGCTTTCAGAATGGAGATGCTGTTTGAACAGATTGTAAGCTTCATTAGCTGAGCCCCTGAAGTCCAAAAACAACAGGAACAAGTTGACTCTATTTTGAAAACTAGATGCTTCATGGAATTTATCTAGGGGTATACTGAACATTTTTATCCCCTTCATGACATGCGCCGTACATTTACTGCACATGTCGTGTACCTCCCTTTCATGTGGGTTCTGTCGCTGAGCTCACATCTTTCCCGGCACATGTCAGCTGTTTTGAACAGTGGAATCGCGATCCACCCATGGCTGTCAACCAGTTAAATGCCGCTGTCAATCTCTGACAGCGGCATTCAATGTGATTGCACCAGAAGCGCGTCACTAATCCCGTACATCGGTGACCCAGTCACATGATCGCGGGTCACCAGTGGGTCAGCCAAAGGTCTCCAGCAGACCTTTATGGTTGTAATTGCTGAATTGCTATGAGCGCCGACCACTGCATTTCTGCTGCACACAGGCGATCTGATCATAGCCTGAGTGTACCACAGGCGATCGGACAACTGCATCTTCTAGTCTCTCATGTAGACTATTGGAGCATGCAAAAAGAAAAAAAATGTTTTTAAAAAGAAATAAAAAAATATATATATAAAAGTGCAAATCACCCCCATTTTCCACATTCAAAAGAAAACAATTAAAGAAAAATCAATCAAACACATATTTGGTATCTCCACATTCAGAATCGCCCAATGAATCAAACTATAAAAAGAATTAATCCGATCGGTAAACGGCGTAGCGAAAAAAAAGTAAAAACGACAGAATTACATTTTTTTGGTCTCCACAACATTGCATTAAAATGCAATAACGGGCGATCAAAAGATCGTATTCACACGAAAATGGTATAACTAAAACCATCAGCTTGGCATTCAAAAAATAAGCCCTCACCCAGCCCCAGATCACAAAAAATGGAGATGCTACGAGTCTCGGAAAATGATACAGTTCTTTTTTTTTTTAACAAACTTTGGATTTTTTTTTCACTATTTAAATTAGAAACAACCTATACATATTTAATTAGTATCTACAAACTCATAATGATCTAGAGAATCATAATGGCAGGTCAGTTTTAGCATTTGGTGAACATGGTAAAAAAAAAACAGTTGCAGAATTGCACTTTTTTTTGCAATATCACAACACTTGGAATTTTTTTCCCGTTTTCAAGTACACGACATGGTAAATCCAATGGTTTTGTTCAAAAGTACAATTCATCCCACATAAAACAAGCTCTCACATGGCCATGTTGATGGAAAAATAAAAAAAAGTTATGGCTCTGGGAACAAGGGGAGCGAAAAACAGTAACACAAAAACGAAAAAGTACCCAGGGGTGAAGGGGTTAACCTACAAGTGATTCACAAAACTTTACAACATTTTGAAAAAATTATTTTTTCCACTAAAATACTGTTTTAGCACCAAATTTATCATTTACACAAGGGTAATAGGAGAACATGGATCCCATAATTTTCTGTGCAATTTGTATTGAACATGGCAGTACCCCATATGTGGTTGTACATTTCTGCTTGAGCACACAGTAGGGATCGGATAAGAATGAGCACTACTTATCTTTTAGAATGCAGATTCCATTTGGATAAATTGTGGTTGCCATTAACCGAGCCCCTGAGGTGCCAGATAAGCAGAGCCTAACCCTATGAACCCATATTGGAAATGTCACTGCTTAACCCCTTAGCGACCGCCGATACGCCTTTTAACGGCGGCCGCTAAGGGTACTTAAACTTAATTAATGGCGCTGTGGAAAAAGTGAATAGCGCCCCCCAGAGTCGGATTTTCTCCGGGGTCTCGGCTGCCGGGGGGTAGCCGAGACCCCAGAGAACATGATTTGGGTTTTTTTTTACCGACCCCGCATTTGCGATCGCCGGTAATTAACCGTTTACCGGCGATCGCAAAAAAAAAAAAGCGATCTCTTTTTAATTTCTCTGTCCTCTGATGTGATCGCACATCAGAGGACAGAGAAAGGGGGTCCCAGATAGCCCCCCGATACTCACCTATCTCCCCCGGTGCTCCTCGTGGCTCCCGGTGGGCGCCGCCATCTTCAAAATGGCGGGCGCATGCGCAGTGCGCCCGCCGGCCGGCCCCGGGAGAATCTTTGGGGTCTCGGCTGCCGGGGGTAGCCGAGACCCCAAAGAGCATGATCGGGGTCGGTTTCACCGACCCCTGTTTTGCGATCGCCGGTAATTAACTGTTTACCGGCGACCGCAAAAAAAAAAAAAAAGTCAAAGTGTAATTCTCTGTCCTCTGATGTGATCGCACAACAGAGGACAGAGAAATAGGGGGATTCGGGGACCCTGCCATACTTACTTGTGTCCCTGGGTCCTCCTGCTGCTCCTCCTGGCCGCCGGCAAAAGAAAATGGCGGGCGCATGCACAGTGCACCCGCCATCTGTCTCCATCTGCCTGCCGGCAGGAGAACAGCAGTTGGGGCTAAAATTAGGGTTAGGGTTAGGGCTAGGGTTAGGGTTAGGGCTAGGGTTAGGGCTAGGGTTATGGCTAGGGTTAGGGCAAGGGTTAGGGCTAGGGTTAGGGTTAGGTCTAGGGTTAGGGCTAGGGTTAGGGCTAGGGTTAGGGTTAGGGCTAGGGTTAGGGCTACGGCTAGGGTTAGGGCTAGGGTTAGGGCCAGGGTTAGGGTTACGGCTAGGGTTAGAGCTAAGGCTAGGGTTAGGGCTAGGGTTAGGGTTAGGGTTGGGGCTAAATTCAGGGTTAGGGTTCTTTCACACTTACGTCGGGAAGGGGCCGTCGCAATGCGTCGGCCCGACATACCGACGCACGTTGTGAAAATTGTGCACAACGTGGGCAGCGGATGTAGTTTTTCAACGCATCCGCTGCCCAATCTATGTCCTGGGGAGGAGGGGGCGGAGTTACGGCCACGCATGTGCGGTCAGAAATGGCGGACGCGACATACAAAAAAAAACGTTACATTGAACGTTTTTTGTGCCGACGGTCCGCCAAAACACAACTGTTCCAGTGCACGACGGACGCGACGTGTGGCCATCCGTCACGATCTGTCGGCAATACAAGTCTATGGGCAAAAAACGCATCCTGCGGGCACATTTGGAGGATCCGTTTTTTGTCCAAAACGACGGATTGCGATGGATGCCAAACGACGCAAGTGTGAAAGTAGCTTTAGGGTTAGGGTTGGGGCTAAAGTTAGGGCTAGGGTTGGGGCTAAAGTTAGGGTTAGATTTGGGATTAGGGTTTGGATTAGAGTTGGTATTAGGGTTAGGGTTGGCATTAGGGTTGCGCTTGGGATTAGGGTTAGGTTTGGGATTAGGGTTAAGGTTAGGGTTGTGATTAGGGGTGTATTGGGATTAGGGTTAGGTTTGAGGTTAGGGTTGATATTAGGATTAGGGTTGTGTTGGATTTAGGGTTTTGATTAGGGTTATGGTTAGGGTTGACATTAGGGTTGTTTTGGGGTAAGGGTTGTGATTATCATTAGGGTTAGTGATTAGGATTATGGATTGGGTTGGGATTAGGGTTAGGGGTGTGTTGGGGTTAGGGTTGGAGCTAGAATTAGGGGGTTTTCACTGTTTAGTTACATCAGGGGGTCTCCAAACACGACAGCCAATTTTGCGCTCAAAAAGTCAAATGGTGCTCCCTCCCTTCTGAGCTCTGCCGTGCGCCCAAACAGTGGGTTACCCCCACATATGGGGCATCAGCGTACTCTGGATAAATTGGACAACAACTTTTGGGGTCCAATTTCTCCTGTTACCCTTGTGAAAATAAAAACTTGGGGGCTAAAAAATCTTTTTTGTGAAAAAAAAAAAAAAAATTTTATTTTCACGACTCTGCATTCTAAACTTCTGTGAAGCACTTGGGCATTCAAAGTTCTCACCACACATCTAGATAAGTTCCATGGGGGGTCTAGTTTCCAAAATGGGGTCACTTGTGGAGGGTTTCTACTGTTTAGGTACATCAGGGGCTCTGCAAACGCAACATAACGCCCGCAGACCATTCTATCAAAGTCTGCATTCCAAAATGGCGCTCCTTCCTTCCGAGCTCTGCCGTGCGCCCAAACAGTGGTTTACCCCCATATATGGGGTACCAGCCTACTCAGGACAAATTGGACAACAACGTTTGGTGTCCGATTTCTCTTGTTACTCTTGCAAAAATAAAAACTTGGGGGCTAAAAATCTTTTTTGTGGAAAAAAAATATATTTTTTATTTTCACGACTCTGCATTTTAAACTTTTGTGAAGCACTTGGGCATTCAAAGTTCTCACCACAAATCTAGATAAGTTCCATGGGGGGTCTAGTTTCCAAAATGGGGTCACTTGTGGGGGGTTTCCACTATTTAGGCACATCAGGGGCTCTCCAAACGCGACATGGCGTCCAATCTCAATTCCAGACAATTCTACATTGAAAAAGTAAAACGGCACTCCTTCTCTTCCAAACTCTGCGGTGCGCCCAAACAGTGGTTTACCCCCACATATGGGGTATTGACATACTCAAGAGAAATTGCACTACAACTTTTGTGGTCTAATTTCTCCTGCTACCCTTGTGAAAATAAAAATTTGTGGGCAAAAATATCATTTTTGTAGAAAAAATGCGATTTTTTATTTTCACGACTCAACGTTATAAACTTCTGTGAAGCACATGGGGGTTCAAAGTGCTCACTACACATCTAGATAAGTTACTTAAGGGGTCTAGTTTCCAAAATGGTGTCACTTGTGGGGGGTTTCCACTGTTTAGGCACATCAGGGGCTCTCCAAACGCGACATGGCGTCCAATCTCAATTCCTGCCAATTCTACATTGAAAAAGTAAAACGGCGCTCCTTCACTTCCAAGCTCTGCGGTGCGCCCGAACAGTGGTTTACCCCCACATATGGGGTATCAACGTATTCAGGAGAAATCGCAGAACAACTTTTGTGGTCTAATTTCTCCTGTTACCCTTGTGAAAATAAGAATTTGTGGGCGAAAAGATCATTTTTGTGTAAACAAACGCGATTTTTTATTTTCACGGCTCTACGTTATAAACTTCTGTGAAGCTCTTGGGGGTTCAAAGTGCTCACCACACATCTAGATAAGTTCTTTAAGGGGTCTAGTTTACAAAATGGTGTCACTTGTGGGGGGTTTCCACTGTTTAGCCACATCAGGGGCTCTCTAAACGTGACATGGCGTCCGATCTCAATTCCAGCCAATTCTGCATTGAAAAAGTCAAACGGCGCTCCTTCACTTCCAAGTTCTGTGGTGCGCCCAAACAGTGGTTTACCCCCACATATGGGGTATTGGCGTATTCAGGAGAAATTGCATAACAAAATTTATGGTTACATTTCTGTTTTTACACTTGTGAAAATAAAAAAAATGGTTCTGAATTAAAATGTTTGCAAAAAAAAGTTAAATGTTCATTTTTTCCTTCCACATTGTTTCAGTTCTTGTGAAGCACGTAAAGGGTTAATAAACTTCTTGAATGTGGTTTTGAGAACCTTGAGGGGTGTAGTTTTTAGAATGGTGTCACACTTGGTTATTTTCTATCATATAGACCCCTCAAAATGACTTCAAATGTGATGTGGTCCCTAAAAAAAAGGTGTTGTAAAAATGAGAAATTGCTGGTCAACTTTTAACCCTTATAACTCCCTAACAAAAAAAAATGTTGTTTCCAAAATTGTGCTGATGTAAAGTAGACATGTGGGAAATGTTATTTATTAACTATTTTTTGTAACATATCTCTCTGATTTAAGGGCATAAAAATACAAAGTTTGAAAATTGCAAAATTTTAAAAATTTTCGCCATATTTCCATTTTTTTCATAAATAATCGCAAGTAATATCGAAGAAATGTTACCACTAACATGAAGTACAATATGTCACGAAAAAACAATCTCAGAATCAGCGGGATCCGTTGAAGCGTTCCAGAGTTATAACCTCATAAAGTGACAGTGGTCAGAATTGCAAAAATTGGCTCGGTCATTAAGTACCAAATTGGCTCTGTCACTAAGGGGTTAAGGATGTCATGTATTTTGAACCCACGATTGCATCAAAGAATTTTAAAACATTGGAGCGTGGAAATGTAATGTCATTTTTGTGTTTGCTGCAAAATTATCAGTTACACAAGGGGTTAACAGGTGAAACTGGACTCCACAATTTATTGCGCAATATCTTTTGAACATGGTGGTGCCCCATATGTAGTCAGAAACTACTGTTAGGCCACACAGCAGGACTGAGAAGGCTGGAGCGCCTTGGCGTACAAAAGGCTTGGCATTTGGCATACAGAAGGTGTCAGAACAGCAGAAAACCCCCAAAACCGATCCATTGTAGAAATCGTACCTCTCAATGAATTCATCTATAGCTGCAGTGATTATTTTGTAACATCCACGCTATGCTTTTTCCTGGACAAATGCAAATATGCCAGTATAGTGCCCATACATTGTGACCCCATATAGTGTAGAACCCCCATATATTGTATCGATCCCCATACATTGTGCCCAGCTTGTGCTTCTGGTGATAAACACCCGGTAAATTGTTAAGTGTGCTCTCCCTGCTACAGTAATGCCATACATGTGGCTGCTTATACAGTTCACTCTCAGTGGGGCTGAGAAGGAGGAGAACATTTGGTTTGGGAGTCCATATTTCATTGGCTTTTATTTGAAGGGGTTGGAGGAGACGTTTTGCTTATTCAGGGTCTTTTTTCTACCAGTAACGTAAGAACCCCTCTATTTCCAGTGACAGATGATGTACCTGAGTGAGGGCTGGTTTTGTGCTGGATAAACTAGGGTTTTTATTGGCTCCTTTTTGGGGTACAAGACATTTTTGATCACTACCAGTAAAAGGCTGGGATCACATTATTGTGTTCTACACTGAAGACTTACGTCGGGGTTTCTGTGTAAATCCCACAAAAATACAATTCAGATGAGACCCCCAACGCAACCACTCACTCCAATGGGGCAGATGGAGACACTTTGAAGTCCATTTGCCATCTCCTCTGGTGGTATCCAACTTTTTAGGCATGTACAGAGCAGAGCTATGGTAATTGTAAGGAAAACACACACGAGAGGAGAGAGGGGATACGGATATCCCCCCGCCATCACCAATCTGTGATGGCTCTTACACAGTAACAGCTCTCTGGCACCCCCCTTACCCTCAGGTCAGTCAGGGAACTGCACCTAGGATAAGTAGTTGCTGGAGAGGTTGCTCTGTCACGTACTGGTTATCGGGGCACTCTGCAGTGAGGAGCTATATATATATATCACCAGTCCCAGGCTGGGAATATATATATAAACCTCCGATCCATCGCTGCCAGGATTCCCCAATAACACCAGAATGGTATGCTGTCACTAGTTCATTGTTAGATATAGGCCCCGACCGTTAACAAGCTTATATAGGGTCAGAAACCAACCCCAAGTAACGTATAAGTACTAACCGGACTCACGGACGTGGGAAATCGGGTTTCGAGATAAAAGAGCAACCCAAAATTAATTGATATTTTAATTGCTGAAAGGCACACAACATACTACAAATATATACAAAGTAATATACAGAGATTACAGCCAGAAGTACAAAAGAGTAGGGTACAGGTTAGGGATAGCAGTTGTTATTATTATTATTATTTATTATTGTTATTATTCATTTTTATAGCACCATTTATTCCATGGCGCTTTACATGTGGAAGGGCCAATTATAGACAAGTACAATAAACATGAGCAAAACAAGGCAAACACAAGTACAGAGGAAGAGAGGACCCTGCCCGCGAGGGCTCACAGTCTACAGGGGATGGATGAGGATACACTAGGAGAGGGTAGAGCTAGTTGTGCGGCGGTTCAGCAGACTGCCAAGGCAAACAGGATCATGGGGTGGATTAAAAGAGGTCTGGATACACATGATGAGAGCATTATACTGCCTCTGTACAAATCCCTAGTTAGACCGCACATGGAGTACTGTGTCCAGTTTTGGGCACCGGTGCTCAGGAAGGATATAATGGAACTAGAGAAAGTACAAAGGAGGGCAACAAAATTAATAAAGGGGTGGGAGAACTACAATACCCAGATAGATTAGCGAAATTTATTTAGTCTAGAAAAAAGACGACTGAGGGGCGATCTAATAACCATGTATAAGTATATAAGGGGACAATACAAATATCTCGCTGAGGATCTGTTTATACCAAGGAAGGTGACGGGCACAAGGGGGCATTCTTTGCGTCTGGAGGATAGAAGGTTTTTCCACCAACATAGAAGAGGATTCTTTACTGTTAGGGCGGTGAGAATCTGGAATTGCTTGCCTGAGGAGGTGGTGATGGCGAACTCAGTCGAGGGGTTCAAGAGAGGCCTGGATGTCTTCCTGGAGCAGGACAATATTGTATCATACAATTATTGGGTTCTGTAGAAGGACGTAGATCTGGGGATTTATTACGATGGAATATAGGCTAAACTGGATGGACAAATGTCTTTTTTCGCCCTTACTAACTATGTTACTATGTTACTATGACTAAGGATCGCTGCAGGTTGTAGGCTTGTCAGAAGAGGTGGGTCTTCAGGTTCTTTTTGAAGGTTTCTGAGGTAGGCGAGAGTCTGATGTGTTCGGGTTAGAGAGTTTCAGAGTATGAGGGAAGCACGGGAGAAGTCTTGTATGCGGTTGTGGGAGGAAGAGGTAAGAGTGAAGTAGAGAAGGAGATCTTGAGAGGATCGAAGGTTGCGAGTGAGTAAGTACCGGGAGACCATGTTACAGATGTATGGAGGAGACAGGTTGTGGATGGCTTTGCGTGTCACAGATAGGGTTTTGAACTGGAGCTTCTGGACAATAGAAAGCCATTGAAGGGTTTGGCAGAGAGGGGAGGCTGGGTAATAATGGGGAGACAGGTGGATTAATCAGGCAGCAGAGTGTTGGATGGATTGGAGAGGTGCCAGAGTGCTAGAGAGGAGGCCAGAGAGAAGGAGGTTGCAGTAGTCAAGGCAGGAGATGATAAGGGCGTGCATTAGAGTTTTTGTGGTTTCATTGTCAAGGAATGCACGGATCCTGGAAATTTTTTTGAGTTTTAGTCGGCAGGAGGAGGCAAGGGCTTGGATATGTGGCTTGAAAGAAAGGGCAGAGTCGAAGATCACCCCTATGCACCAAGTGTATGGGACTGGGGAAAGTGAGCAGCCATTGATATTGATGGATAGGTCTTGTAGAGGGGTAGAGTGAGATGGGGGAAAGATGATGAATTCTGTTTTGTCCCTGTTCAGTTTTAGAAAGCGAGAAGAAAAGAAAGCTAAAATAGCAAACAGACATTGTGGGATTTTGGTCAGTAATGAAGTGAGGTCAGGTACAGAGAAATAGATCTGCGTGTCATTGGCATAGAGATGATACTGTAAACCATGGGATTCCATGAGCTGTCCCAGGCCAAAGGTGCAGATGGAGAAGAGCAGGGGCCCTAGGACTGAGCCTTGGGGAACAGTGACAGACAGGGGGCGAGGTGAGGAGGTAGTGTGGAAGAGAGAGACACTGAATGTTCGCTCTGTTAGATATGACAAGATCCAGGATAGGGCCAACTCTGTGATGCCAAGAGATGAGATAATCTGCAGCAGGAGGGAATGGTCGACAGTGTCGAAGGCAGAAGACAGGTCTAGGAGAAGGAGAACAGTGTAGTGTCGCTTGCTCTTGGCAGTTAGTAGGTCATTGGTGACTTTAGCTAGGGCAGTTTCAGTTGAGTGATGCAGTCGGAAGCCAGATTGTAAGCTGTCAAAGAGGGAGCAGGAAGAGAGGTGGGAGGACAGTTCAAGATGAACATGCTGTTCCAGTAGTTTTGAAGCATAAGGGAGAATAGATATCGGGTGATAGCTATAGTGCCTTGCAAAAGTATTCGGCCCTCTGGAACTTTTCAACCTTTTTCCACATGCTTCAAACATAAATATACCAAATGTAAATTTTTGGTGAAGAAACAACAACAAGTGGAACACAATTGTGAAGTTGAGCGAAATTTATTGGTTATTTTAAATTTTTGTGAAAATTCAAACTGAAAAGTGGGGCGTGCAATATTATTCGGCTCCTTTACCATTATACTTTGTTGTGCCACCTTTTGCTGCGATTACAACTGCAAGTCACTTGGGGTATATCTCTGTCAGTTTTGTATATCGAGAGACTGAAATTCTTGCCCATTCTTCCTTGGCAAACAGCTCGAGCTCAGTGAGGTTTGAGGGAGATTGTTTGTGAACAGCAGTTTTCAGCTCTTTCCACAGATTCTCGATTGGATTGAGGTCAGGACTTTGACTTGCCCATTCTAACACCTGGATATGTTTATTTGTGAACTATTCCATTGTAGATTTTGCTATATGTTTGGGATCATTTTCTTGTTGGAAGACAAATCTCCGTCCCAGTCTCAGGTCTTTTGCAGACTCCAACAGGTTTTCTTCAAGAATGGTCCTGTATTTGGCTAAATCCATCTTCCCATTAATTTTAACCATCTTCCCTATCCCTGCTGAAGAAAAGCAGGCCCAAACCATGATGCTGCCACCACCGTGTTTGACAGTGGGGATGGTGTATTCAGGGTGTGTTGCCTTTACGCCAAACATATCGTTTGGCATTGTTGACAAAAGTTTGATTTTGGCTTCATCTGACCAGAGCACCTTCTTCCACTTGTTTGGTGTGTCTCCCAGTGCAAACTTTAAATTACACTTTTTATGGATATCTTTGAGAAATGGCTTTCTTCTTGCCACTCATCCATAAAGGCCAGATTTGTGCAGTGTACGACTGATTGTTGTCCTATGGACAGACTGTCCAACCTCATCTGTAGATCTCTGCAGTTCATCCAGAGTGATCATGGGCATCTTGGCTGCATCTCTGATCAGTCTTCTCCTTTTTGAGATGAAAGTTTAGAGGGATGACCGGGTCGTGGTAGATTTGCAGTGGTATGATACTCCTTCCATTTCAATATGATCGCTTGCACACTGCTCCTTGGGATGTTTAAAGTTTTGGAAATCATTTTGTATCCAAATCCAGCTTTAAACTTCTCCACAGCAGTATCACGGACCTGCCTGTTGTGTTCCTTAGACTTCATGATGCTCTCTGTGCTTCAAACAGAACCCTGAGACTATCACAGAGCAGGTGCATTTATACGGAGACTTGATTACACACAGTTGGATTATATTTATTATCATCAGGCATTTAGGACAACATTGGATCATTCAGAGATCCACAATGAACTTCTGGAGTTAGTTTACTGCACTGAAAGTAAAGGGGCCGAATAATATTGCACTCCCCACTTTTCAGTTTTTCAATTTTCAAACATTTTTTAAAATAACCAATACATTTTGTTCAACTTCACAATTGTGTTTCACTTGTTGCTGATTCTTCACCCAAAAAAATTACATTTGATATCTTTATGTTTGAAGCATGATATGTGGGAATTGGTTGAAGAGTTCCAGAGGGCCGAATACTTTTGCAAGGCAATGTAGATACAGAGGATGGGTTGAGGGAGGGCTTTTGAAGATGGGTGTGATCGAGGCATGCTTGAAGGATGAGGTACCATTTTTAAGTGAGAGGTTGAAGAGGTGTGTTTGGTTTGGGATGAAGACTGTGGCGAGGTTAGGGATGAGGTCAAGCGTGCAAGTGGTGAGATGTGATCTTGACAGGAGGGTGGAGAACTAATCTTCTATCATGGTGGAGAAGCTGGTTTTAGAGGAGCAGGGCTGAGAAGCGAAGAGGGGCATTTGGGCTGCGTGCCAAAGCTTTCTCTGATCGTATCGATCTTCTGCTTAAAGAAGGAGGCAAAGTCTTTGGCAGAAATGAGAGGACATTGAGGAGGTGCTGGGGGATGGAGTAGAGAATTGAAAGTGTTGAAAAGCTGTCTAGGGTTGTAAGACAGGGAAGATATGAGAAATGAGAAGTAAGTTTGTTTTGCGGCAGTGAGTGTGGACTTGAAGCTGGTGAGGGACTGCTTGTATGTGATGAAGTGCTCAGCAGAGTGGGATCTCTTCCATTTCCACTCAGCAACCCTGGAAGCCCATCTCAGTTTTTTGGTTAGGCTGGTCAGCCAGGGCTGCCTGTTGATTTTATGAATTTTGCTATGAGTGAGGGGGCCAGCCGAATCAAGTGTTGCTGTTATTGTGGTGTTATTAAAAGTGGCAGCAGCATCTGTGTCATGAAGGGAAGCTACGTCGGTAAGAGGGAGAAAGGACTCAGAGAGTGATTGTAAATTAAGGTGTTTGAGATTTCTGCGAGGGTGAGTGAGTTTGTGCAGTGGGGGTTGTGCACTAGGAGAGGAGAGGGAAGAGAATGTCAGTAGATTGTGGTCAGAGAGGGGGAGGGGTGAGTTAGTGATATTAGTAAGGAAACAGAGGCGGGTGAAGATAAGGTCCAGCGTGTTACCATCTTTGTGAGTGGCTGCAGAGGACCATTGAGTGAGATCAAAGGAGGCAGTGAGCGATAAAAGTTTAGAGGCAGCTTAGGTGGAAGTGTCAATGGGGATGTTGAAGTCGTCCATGATGATAGTGGGGGTGTCAGCAGAGAGGAAATGAAGAAGCCAGGTGGTGAAGTAGTCGAGAAGGGTGGAGATGGCTAGTTCTGGGGGGTGGTAGATGACAGCCAGCTGGAGGTTGAGTAGATGCGGATGGAGAGCACCTCAAATGAGGGGAGAGTAGCAGAGGGGGTAGTGGAATTGGGATAAAGGAGCATGTGTCGGACAGGAGCAAGCCAACTCCTCCACCACATTTATAACCTAGAAAGGATTTCCTTGGCCAAAACAGAAATTAACCCCTTAGGCCTGTCATGTATACCGATAGATACTCATAAGAGCACCGCATGGGTCCTAATATTACCAGTATTGGACAGCATGAGCATTAACCCTACGCTGTTAAATATATAGATAGTGGAACCCAAAATAATTAGAAGAGGTTTTTTAGATGATTAAATATAAACTTTATTAAGTGCGACTCATACACAGGTGGGACAATTACAATAAAGATAAGCAGTGAAAAACAGCTAAAAGAACGCCAATACCAACAAGATGACAATATGGATATCGGCAGTGAGAAAAAGTGTGCATACCCCAGTGGGCACAGCGGCATATAGAGTCCAAGACAATGGGCAAGTAAATACAATTATGAGCCTGCCATATATATGGAGCTGGGTAGGGAAACTAAATAGCACTATGATAATAAATGGCAGGCCCTTTCTGCAACAGACGATCACCTAATATGGCCCAGTAGTGAAAATATCACCGTGCTAGCAATAAAGTAAGTCAAGGATCAAATGCTAAAGACTACATATAGACATCCTAAGTACTAGCTAGGTTAAGGGAGCCATATATCAATATGGTACTACATGACTAGTGCTGTCCAGTTTAAACAATCGCCCGGTGTAACCCAGCATTGGCAGTAACATCAGATTAGCGATTAGTTAAGTCCAGAGTCTAAAAGTGAATGAAATAAGTCATATTATTTTACCTTGGGACATGATGTTCCCTTTGTGCCGCTGTGTCCATAGGGCATGTAGTGCCTCGACGCGCGTTTCGCTGCCTACAGCTTCGTCAGGAGGCGTGTTTAAAAGCTAGGACGCAATCTGGGGACCCCGGTCACTGACAATTTTGTCAGGCATACCATGTAGGCAGAAGATGTGTTTAATGAACAACGCTGCCAAGGCCCGTGCAGAAGGTAACCGTGGTAGCGGGACCAAATGCACCATTTTTGAGAAATGATCGGTGATGACCCAAATGATGGTACAGCCGCGAGACTTGGGTAAACCCACAACAAAGTCCATCCCGACCATCTCCCAGGGCCTATCTGCCACCGGCAAGGGATAGAGCAACCCAGCTGGCCTTTGACGCGGAGATTTATTTTTGGTGCAGGAGACACACGCCAGAATATAATCCCTGACATCCCGGACCATATGCGGCCACCAGTACATCTTCGCCAGTAGCTCAGATGTCCTCTTTGTCCCAAAGTGTCCACCCACCATGGACGAATGAGCCCAAGAGAGAACCTCCGGTCGCAAATTAATGGGCACAAAAGTCTTGCCCGGAGGCACAGACTCTAGCGAAACAGTTCTCAGGCTCTCGGAAGGGACAATAAGCCGAGGCTCCTCTTCCTCCTCCTTAGTTGACATAAGGGAGCGAGAGAGAGCGTCAGCACGGATATTCTTCTCCCCGGCGAGATAATGAAGGGAAAAGTGGAACCGGGAGAAGAACAGGGACCATCTGGCCTGGCGAGAATTTAGCCGCTGGGCTGTTTGCAAATAGACCAAATTTTTGTGGTCCGTGTAAACTTGGAAGGGAAACCGCGCACCTTCCAGAAGGTGTCTCCACTCCGAAAAGGCCAACTTCATTGCTAGCGACTCCCTGTCCCCGATGGAGTAGTTTCTCTCCGCTGGCGTGAAGGTCTTAGAGAAGAAGAAGCATGGATGCTTCCGACCTTGAGCATCCTTTTGATAGAGGACTGCTCCAGCACCAACGGACGAGGCATCCACCTCCATTAGGAATGGCTTATCCACATCGGGACGATGTAAGATGGGAGTGCTAGCAAAGTGGGACTTAATAGAAGTGAAGGCCTTGGAGACCTCTTCCGACCACAATTTGGGATTCGCTCCCTTCTTGGTGAGGGCTACCAAGGGAGCTACCAGAGTTGAGAAGTGGGGAATGAACTGGCGGTAATAGTTTATGAACCCCATAAAGCGCTGCACCGCTTTAAGAGAATGGGGCTCTTGCCAGTCCATCACAGCCTGTAGTTTGGTAGGATCCATAGCCAATCCCTGGGTGGAGATGATATAGCCCAGGAAAGGTAAGGACTCCTGCTCAAACACACACTTCTCCAACTTCGCATAAAGAGAGTTTGCCCGTAGGAGGTCGAAGACTCTGCCAACATCTCTCCGGTGGGAGTCAATATCTGGAGAAAAGATGAGAATATCATCCAGATAGACTACAACCGAGGTGGAAAGCATATCCCGGAAGATGTTGTTGACAAAGTCTTGGAAAACGGCAGGTGCGTTACAGAGCCCGAAGGGCATCACCAGATACTCATAGTGCCCATCTCTGGTGTTAAATGCCGTTTTCCATTCGTCCCCCTCACGGATGCGAATCAGGCTATAAGCACCCCGCAGATCTAGTTTAGTAAACACTCTAGCTCCCCGAAGCCTATCGAAAAGCTCAGATATCAAAGGCAAAGGGTACTTGTTCTTAACTGTGATAGCATTAAGACCCCTGTAGTCTATGCATGGACGTAGTTCTCCATTCTTCTTCTGCACGAAAAAGAACCCTGCCCCAGCAGGTGACACTGACTTCCTGATGAACCCTCTTGCCAGATTCTCTTGAATGTACTGAGACATTGCCTCCGTTTCCGGGAGAGATAATGGATAGACTCGACCCCGGGGAGGCTCAGCACCAGGCAAGAGATCAATAGGACAGTCATAGGGGCGATGGGGCGGAAGGGTCTCCACTGCCTTTTTGGAGAACACGTCTGCATAAGACCAATATTGCTTGGGGAGAGAGGAAAGATCTGCGGGTACTTCTGTAGTAGCAACCTGAACGCACTCTCGATGACACCTGTTCCCACAAGATTCACCCCATCCCAGAATTCTGCCTGAGGACCACTCGATGTGAGGAGAGTGGTACCGTAACCAAGGTATCCCCAAGAGAACCTCATCAATTCCCTCAGGAATGACGAGTAGAGATATAATCTCCTGATGAGATGGTGACATGGACATAGTAAAAGGGATAGTTTGATGTGTAATCTGTGCTGGCAGTGTCGACCCATTCACCACTCGTACTGTTACTGGTTGAGATAGCATGACCAGAGGAATTGCGTGACGTTGGGCGAAGGCTGAAGACATAAAATTGCCCTCCGCCCCAGAATCCACGCAGAGTTCTACCGAGTGAGAGGATGAGCCCAATGTTATTGTCCCCTTAAAGGACAATTTGGAGGCAAACGTTGCCGTGTCTAGTGCACCTCCACCAACTACCACTAGACGCTGATGTTTCCTCGACCGCTGGAGACATCTGGAGGAAAGATGGTGAGTGAAAAGACGTGGGCACTGCTACTCAGGTGCTCGGGTAGGTTCCCAAACCGTGTGCATATACACCGCGTCCTGACCCATCTCCTATCCAGCCTGCAGTATCGTCTGCAGTCGCGGCTCTGCCCAGGGACTTACATTGTTCAAGGGATCTCCCTGGAGCTCATTATGCTCATAGAAGCACTCCTCCATTTATCCAGACACCTCTCAGTACGTAACTGACGAAGGCCAGACCAGGCCGAAACGTTTTACGTACTACAAAATAAAAATCACAAGTTTGACTTAAAGTTGAGTGCCGGGTTCTTTTTATCTATCTGGAGGAAAGATGTCCTGACTGTTGGCAAAGATGACAAATCTGGAGTGCACGAGCGGTCCGGGACTTAGATCCCGCTCGTGACTCTACCACAGGCTCATGGGGCTCAGGAGCCTGGTCTGGAGATTCCAAAGGTTTGGCGAAGGTGGGAGCCAGCCGAAACCTCTGCCTACACTGTGCTCGCTCTAACCTCCGCTCGTGAAAACGGAGATCAATACGAGTGGATAGGGTTATTAATTCCTCCAGTGTGGCGGGAATCTCCCTAGTGGCCAGGGCGTCCTTAACGTGGTCAGCCAGCCCCCTCCAAAATATTGGAATGAGGGCTTTATCCGACCACTCCAGCTCAGATGCTAAGGTGCGGAAGTGGACGGCAAAATGACTGACCAAGGACGAGCTCTGAGTCAATGCCAACAATTGGAGCGCCGTATCATGGGTGACACGAGGTCCTAAAAAGACCTGTTTCAGAGTGCTCAGAAACAACAGAGCACTCTGCACCACATGATCGCTACGCTCCCATAGCGGCGTAGCCCACTGCAACGCCCTGTCCGATAGAAGAGACACTATAAATCCCACCTTAGCCCGCTCTGTAGGGAAACGAGAGGCCAGAAGCACGAGATGGATAGAGCACTGACTCATGAAACCCCTACAAGACTTACTGTCACCAGAGAATTTCTCTGGAAGCGGGAGGCGAGTTAGAGTCGGGACAGGAGCGGCAGTGGACAAGGTGGCTGCAGCAACACTAGCAGCCTGAACAGCGACAGCAGTGACATCCACAGCTGAGGTTGAACGCTCAAGAGCCACCAACCTTCCCTCCAGCTGCTGGATGTACCGCGGTGAACGCTGATCGTCCATCATTTACTAGCCAGACCTTGGCGCTAATATTATGTTAGGGACTGGTGGAACGCACCAAGTACAAGATGAAATGGAACTAGGTGCGTTCGCAGTCCGAGGTCCACCGTGCAGGTAAAAACCCTGCTGCTAGTAAGACGGACTATATGGCGGTACTATAAGTATACACGCACGAGTTAACTTCACCCTGCGTGAAGGAAGCGATCCTGTTGCGTCACAGGACCGCGGTACCGCACATAGAGCGCGAGCAAGAAGTCAGCGAACTCAACCCCAACTAGGATTGAAGTCCGATTAGACACTTGCTGGCACAACACCGCAACAGGGTGTGTAAGGAAACTAAATAATAATATAAAGGCACAAGAGTGCGTGCGGTGCCGCACTGACGGACGCCACTAACCACCCAGGCTTGGGTCAGGAAAGCGCAGAGCAAGCGCACGGCGCCGTACAGGCGGACACAGCAATTGGTAGCTGTAATGTGTGTTACGTGCTGTTGGATAAGTCGGGCGCTAGATAGCAAACATACACCTTCCGCGAAAAATCATTCAATAGGAAGGGTTATTTAAAGAGCGACTTTCACTCACAACACACACACATATTTACAAGACAATACTAGCGCATGGCCGTGCGGTCATGCGCAGTTTACATAGCTGCAGCACAGGAAACAGCTACAGAAGTTTTGCCCTTTCAGGACCTGCCAAAAGGACCAATGGGATGTGCTGCAGTACCTGAGCATGTGACCCTCGATCTCCAACGGGAGATCCTTCCCTGGGCATGCTCAGACAGAGAAAAGCAGGACTTAGATCCAGAAACGTCCACTCGCCGCTGCCCAGCACTGGCTTCAATGGCAGAAGCAGGAAAAGCAGCAGTAACTCTTCGCACAGAGTCAGACTGAGCGAGACACTGGGATCGACGTCCCTGCTGAGCAGACTCCACTGCGGCTGGAGAAGAATGGGAAACCTGTCATGATCCCAATGGCAGGGGATCACAAAAGGACAAGCACAAAAAACAAAACAAGCTCTAGGGTGATGGAAACTGAGCTGACCGCGATCCTGAACCTAAACACACAACTAGCTGTAGCCGGGGAACGTGCCTACGATGATCCTAGACGTCTCGCTCCAGCCGAAGGACTAACTTCCCCTATTAGAAGAAACACAGACCTCTCTTGCCTCCAGAGAACACCCCACAGAAATAGCAGCCCCCCACATGTAATGACGGTGAAATGAGAGGAAAGCACATACGTAGTTATGAAAACAGATTCAGCAAAATGAGGCCCGCTAAAGCTAGATAGCAGAGGATACAAAAGTGAACTGCGCGGTCAGCGAAAAACCCTACAAAAAACCATCCTGAAATCACTTGAACTCATGTGCCAACTCATGGAACATGAGGAGTAATATCAGCCCACTAGAGCAACCAGCAAAAAGGAATCACATATCTGCAAGCTGGACTAAGACAAAAATTAAGCAAAACGTGGAACAGGAAAATCAAAAACTTAGCTTGTCCTGAAGATTTACAGAAGCGGGAAGCAGAGGTAACAAGACACACTGATTACATTGATAGCCGGCGAGGAAATAACAAGAAAGCCAGGTTAAATAGGAAACTCCCATATCCTGATAGAACAGGTGGACACCAGAGACCGCAGAAAACACAAGTCACCCAGTACCATCAGTAACCACCAGAGGGAGCCCAAAAACAGAATCCACAACAGTACCCCCCCCTTGAGGAGGGGTCACCGAACCCTCACGAGAACCACCAGGGCGACCAGGATGAGCCCTATGAAATGCACGAACCAAATCAGCAGCATGAACATCAGAGGCAACCACCCAAGAATTATCCTCCTGACCATAACCCTTCCACTTGACCAAATATTGGAGTTTCCGTCTGGAAACACGAGAATCCAAGATCTTCTCCACAACATACTCCAATTCTCCCTCCACCAGCACCGGAGCAGGAGGTTCAAGCGAAGGAACAACAGGTACCTCATACCTCCGCAACAACGACCGATGGAACACATTATGAATAGCAAACGATGCCGGGAGATCCAAACGAAACGACACAGGGTTAAGAATTTCGAAGATCCTATAGGGACCGATGAACCGAGGCTTGAACTTAGGAGAAGAGACCTTCATAGGAACAAAACGAGAAGACAACCACACCAAGTCCTCAACACGAAGTCGAGGACCCACGCGGCGACGGCGATTAGCAAACTGCTGAGCCCTCTCCTGGGACAACTTCAAATTGTCCACCACATGACTCCAAATCTGATGCAACCTATCCACCACCATGTCCACTCCAGGACAATCAGAAGGCTCCACCTGACCAGAGGAAAAACGAGGATGAAACCCCGAATTACAAAAGAAAGGAGAAACCAAGGTAGCAGAACTAGCCCGATTATTAAGGGCAAATTCGGCAAGCGGCAAAAAGGTAACCCAGTCCTCCTGATCAGCAGAAACAAAACACCTCAAATAAGTTTCCAAGGTCTGATTAGTTCGTTCCGTCTGGCCATTCGTCTGAGGATGGAATGCAGACGAAAAGGACAAATCAATGCCCATCTTAGCACAGAACGTACGCCAAAATCTAGACACAAACTGGGATCCCCTGTCAGAAACGATGTTCTCCGGAATCCCATGCAAACGAACCACGTTCTGAAAAAACAGAGGGACCAACTCAGAGGAGGAAGGTAACTTAGGCAAGGGTACCAGATGAACCATCTTAGAAAAGCGGTCACACACAACCCAGATGACGGACATTTTTTGAGAGACAGGGAGATCCGAAATAAAGTCCATGGAAATGTGCGTCCAAGGCCTCTTCGGGATAGGCAAAGGTGACAACAATCCACTGGCCCGAGAACAGCAAGGCTTAGCCCGAGCGCAAACTTCACAAGACTGCACAAAAGAACGCACATCCCTCGACAAGGAAGGCCACCAAAAAGACCTGGCCACCAAGTCTCTAGTACTAAATATTCCAGGATGACCTGCCAACGCAGAAGAATGGACCTCGGAGATGACTCTACTGGTCCAATTATCCGGAACAAACAGTCTTTCAGGCGGACAACGATCAGGTTTATCCGCCTGAAACTCCTGCAAAGCACGTCGCAAGTCTGGGGAGACAGCCGACAAAATCACCCCATCCCTAAGGATACCAGTGGGCTCAGAATTTCCAGGGGAGTCAGGCACAAAACTCCTAGAAAGAGCATCCGCCTTCACATTCTTTGAACCTGGCAGGTATGAAACCACAAAATCGAAACGGGAGAAAAACAGTGACCAACGAGCCTGTCTAGGATTCAGACGCCTGGCAGACTCAAGGTAAATCAGATTTTTGTGATCAGTCAAGACCACCACACGATGTCTAGCACCCTCAAGCCAATGACGCCACTCCTCAATGCCCACTTCATGGCCAAAAGCTCCCGATTACCAACATCATAATTCCGCTCAGTGGGCAAAAACTTTCTAGAAAAGAATGCACATGGCTTCATCACTGAGCAATCGGAGCTTCTCTGCGACAAAACCGCCCCCGCTCCAATCTCGGAAGCATCAACCTCAACCTGAAAAGGAAGTGAAACATCTGGCTGACGCAACACAGGAGCAGAAGAAAACCGGCGCTTAAGTTCCTGAAAGGCCTCCACAGCCGCAGGAGACCAATCAGCAACATCAGCACCCTTCTTAGTCAAATCCGTCAAAGGCTTAACAACACAAGAAAAATTAGTTATGAAACGACGATAAAAATTAGCAAAGCCCAAGAACTTCTGTAGACTCTTAAGAGATGTAGGCTGCGTCCAGTCACAAATAGCCTGAACCTTGACGGGATCCATCTCAACAGTAGAAGGGGAAAAAATATACCCCAAAAAAGAGATCTTCTGGACTCCAAAGAGACACTTTGAACCTTTTACAAACAAAGAATTGGCCCGCAGGACCTGAAACACCTTCCTGACCTGCTGAACATGGGACTCCCAGTCATCAGAAAAAAACAAAACATCATCCAAATACACAATCATAAATTTAGCCAGATATTCACGGAAAATATCATGCATAAAGGACTGGAAGACAGAAGGAGCATTAGAAAGTCCAAAAGGCATCACCAAATACTCAAAATGGCCCTCAGGCGTATTAAATGCGGTTTTCCACTCATCACCTTGCTTTGTTCGTATAAGATTATACGCACCCCGGAGATCAATCTTAGTGAACCATTTAGCCCCCTTAATGCGAGCGAACAAATCAGTCAACAATGGCAAAGGATACTGATATTTGACTGTAATCCTATTCAAAAGACGGTAATCTATACAAGGCCTCAAGGAACCATCTTTTTTGGCCACGAAAAAAAAACCTGCTCCCAAAGGGGACGAAGATGGACGGATATGTCCCTTTTCCAAGGACTCCTTAACATAATCCCGCATAGCAGTATGCTCTGGCACTGACAGATTGAACAAACGTCCTTTAGGAAATTTACTGCCAGGAATCAAATCTATAGCACAATCGCAATCCCTGTGAGGAGGAAGCGAATTGAGCTTAGACTCCTCAAAAACATCCCGATAATCAGACAAAAATACAGGAACCTCAGAAGGAGTAGATGAAGCGATAGAAATCGGAGGTGCATCATCATGAACCCCCTGACATCCCCAGCTTAACACAGACATCGTTTTCCAGTCCAAGACTGGGTTATGAGTTTGTAACCATGGCAGACCAAGCACTAAGACATCATGTAAATTATACAGTACCAGGAAGCGAATCACCTCCTGATGAACGGGAGTCATACGCATGGTCACTTGTGTCCAGCACTGAGGTTTGTTCATAGCCAAAGGTGTAGAGTCAATTCCTTTCAAAGGAATAGGGACTTCCAGAGGCTCCAGACTAAACCCACAGCGGTTGGCAAATTACCAATCCATAAGACTCAGGGCAGCGCCTGAATCCACATAGGCATCGACGGAAATGGCTGATAATGAACAAATCAGAGTCACAGACAGAATGAACTTAGACTGTAAAGTACTAATGGCAACAGACTTATCAACCTTTTTGTGCGTTTAGAGCATGCTGATATAACATGAGCTGAATCACCACAATAAAAACACAACCCATTTTTCCGCCTATAGTTTTGCCGTTCACTTCTGGACTGAATTCTATCACATTGCATTGTCTCAGGTGCCTGTTCAGAAGACACTGCCAAATGGTGCACAGGTTTGCGCTCCCGTAAACGCCGATCAATCTGAATAGCCATAGTCATAGACTCATTCAGACCTGTAGGCGCAGGGAACCCCACCATAACATCTTTAATGGCCTCAGAAAGGCCATCTCTGAATCTTGCAGCCAGGGCGCACTCATTCCACTGAGTAAGCACCGACCATTTCCGAAATTTCTGACAATATATTTCTGCTTCATCTTGCCCCTGAGAGAGAGCCAATAAAGCTTTTTCAGCCTGAATCTCTAGGTTAGGTTCCTCATAGAGCAAACCCAATGCCAGAAAAAACGCATCCACATTGAGCAACGCAGGATCCCCTGGTGCCAATGCAAATGCCCAATTCTGAGGGTCACCCCGCAGGAAAGATATAACAATTCTGACTTGCTGAGCAGGGTCTCCAGAGGAGCGAGATTTCAAAGAAAGAAACAACTTGCAATTGTTCCTAAAATTCAGAAAACTAGATCTATCTCCAGAAAAAAACTCTGGGATAGAAATTCTAGGTTCAGACATAGGAGCATGTACAACAAAATCTTGTATATTTTGAACCTTAGCAGCAAGATTATTCAGGCTGGAAGCCAAACTCTGGACGTCCATGATAAACAGCTGAGGTCAGAGCCATTCAAGGATTAAGAGGAGGTAAGACGCAGCCAGGCTGCAATTAATGCTAGGCAGCAAACTCTGAGGGAAAAAAAAAAAAAACTTCCTCAGACTACTTTTCCTCCTACTTCAGCCAATACGATACACTTTTCGTCCGGCTATACTGTCATGATCCCAATGGCAGGGGATCACAAAAGGACAAGCACAAAAAACAAAACAAGCTCTAGGGTGATGGAAACTGAGCTGACCGCGATCCTGAACCTAAACACACATCTAGCTGTAGCCGGGGAACGTGCCTACGATGATCCTAGACGTCTCGCTCCAGCCGAAGGACTAACTTCCCCTATTAGAAGAAACACAGACCTCTCTTGCCTCCAGAGAACACCCCACAGAAATAGCAGCCCCCCACATGTAATGACGGTGAAATGAGAGGAAAGCACATACGTAGTTATGAAAACAGATTCAGCAAAATGAGGCCCGCTAAAGCTAGATAGCAGAGGATACAAAAGTGAACTGCGCGGTCAGCGAAAAACCCTACAAAAAACCATCCTGAAATTACTTGAACTCATGTGCCAACTCATGGAACATGAGGAGTAATATCAGCCCACTAGAGCAACCAGCAAAAATGAATCACATATCTGCAAGCTGGACTAAGACAAAAATTAAGCAAAACGTGGAACAGGAAAATCAAAAACTTAGCTTGTCCTGAAGATTTACAGAAGCGGGAAGCAGAGGTAACAAGACACACTGATTACATTGATAGCCGGCGAGGAAATAACAAGAAAGCCAGGTTAAATAGGAAACTCCCATATCCTGATAGAACAGGTGGACACCAGAGACCGCAGAAAACACAAGTCACCCAGTACCATCAGTAACCACCAGAGGGAGCCCAAAAACAGAATCCACAACAGAGACCGCAGCGGAGACGGATCGAGATTCCCCCTGTGCAGCAGAGGAAACTCGACTCCTAACACCCATGACTCCTAGCTTTTAAACACGCCTCCTGACGAAGCTGTAGGCAGCGAAACGCGCGTCGAGGCACTACATGCCCTACGGACACAGCAGCACAAAGGGAACATCATGTCCCAAGGTAAAATAATATGACTTATTTCATTCACTTTTAGACTCTGGACTTAACTAATCGCTAATCTGATGTTACTGCCAATGCTGGGTTACACAGGGCGATTGTTTAAACTGGACAGCACTAGTCATGTAGTACCATATTGATATATGGCTCCCTTAACCTAGCTAGTACTTAGGATTTCTATATGTAGTCTTTAGCATTTGATCCTTGACTTACTTTATTGCTAGCACGGTGATATTTTCACTACTGGGCCATATTAGCCGATCGTCTGTTGCAGAAAGGGCCTGCCATTTATTATCATAGTGCTATTTAGTTTCCCTACCCAGCTCCATATATATGACAGGCTCATAATTGTATTTACTTTGCCCATTGTCTTGGACTCTATATGCCGCTGTGCCCACTGGGGTATGCACACTTTTTCTCACTGCCGATATCCATATTGTCATCTTGTTGGTATTGGCGTTCTTTTAGCTGCTTTTCACTGCTTATCTTTTTTGTAATTGTCCCACCTGTGTATGATTCGCACTTAATAAAGTTTATATTTAATCATCTAAAAAACCTCTTCTAATTATTTTGGGTTCCACTATCTATATATTTAACAGCGTAGGGTTAATGCTCATGCTGTCCAATACTGGTAATATTAGGACCCATGCGGTGCTCTTATGAGTATCCTCCATGACATTTATTGCTGGGGCGGGGGGTGTGGGAGAGATGGAATTCGCCAAAGGAAAGTGAAGCTGGAAAGGCAGAGTCAGAGGGGGTGAGCCAGGTTTCAGTGATGCCAAGGAAGGAGAGTTTGTTGGTGATAAAGAGGTCATGGATAATCAACATCTTGTTCATTCCAAAGAGCTCCTGGTAAGGGGACTGGGGGAGTGGGGGCTGGATGAATGGGTATGAGGTTATCATTATTGCACAAACGTGTAGAGGATGGTGGCAGGTGGTTAGAAATTAGTGTGGGGAGGTGTTGAGGAGGGCCAGGTTTTTGGGATATGTTGAGGAGCAGCACGCAGAGTGTTAGAAGGTGGGAGCAGGATAGGACATGGTGTGACCATGTGTGTCTGGAGAAAAAGGCATAAATGTGACGGAACAGTTTAGAGGAGAAGGTGAGGTGGCTGGGGAGGATGGAGAAATGACTACTTCCTTACTTGGTGGAGGGATTACAGGAGATTGGAAAAAATAGAGTACTATGTAGGTGAAGGTAAAAAGAAACCCGAAATATTGTAGTGGTTTTGATTCTTTTACCTTCCAGTCAATTCCAGTCCAAATCAATCTAATTCAAAGTAGTGTAATCAGAAATCTGTAATTTTAAAGATGAAATTTGAAAGATACATGGATCACACTAAAGTCTGGATCAGACTCCTTAGTCTGAATATATCCCCAGCTAAGGGCAATCAGGTGTGAATGAGGAGGTGGGTGGGTATGGCAAGACCAGATGTTGAGAACTAAGCAAAGGTCATAAAGAGAGGGGGGTTGGAGTGACCACTCAGAGGTATACATGGAAAACACCAGAGAAGTGAAATACATTATGGATCCAAAGTGAAGGGTGAACAGTGCATACCAGAAAAAAACTAAATGCAGTTCACCTAGACATTCAGGAGCTGGGGAAAGCAGGAAACATTCAGTGCATACCAGAGAAAACTAAATTCAGTTCACATAGACATTCAGGAGCTGAGGAAAGCAGGAAACATTCAGTGCATGCCTGTTGGAGCTCTGATTAAAGCTCTCTTCAAAGTCCTGCAGAAACCCTGTGAACCTTTCATAAATCATTGAACCCTTTCTTCCATAGCAAATTATTCTGGGAGCTGAAAGTTATCTAGATTTGAGGTATATTAGTTTCATACCATCTATATGATGGTCCATTAAGATATAAAATGATACTAGGATACCATATAGAAATCCAATATATCCAAGTATATTTTTTCTTTACAGTGAATAAATGCCAGTTTTTTTTCTTGTTTTATATAATAGGTCCAAAATGCTGATAATTGTTATAATACAGTTATATGAAAAAGTTTGGGCACCCCTATTATTCTTAAGGTCCACAGGACCTTCTTCCAAAAAGAAATTGGATTCTCCAAATTTGCTTTTGCATACCTCAGCCGACTCGGTTTGTGGAGTGCTTGCAGAAACGGCTTCTTTCGCATCACTCTCCGATACAGCTTCTCCTTGTGCAAAGTGCGTTGTATAGTTGACCGATGCATAGTGACTAGAGTTGAGCGACCTTGACCTTTTTAGAGTCGAGCCGGGTTTCGCGAAACCCGACTATCTCAAAAGTCGGGTCGAGTGAAATCGGCCGATTATGACGTAAAGTCGGGATCGACCGAAACACGAAACCCAATGCAAGTCAATGGGGCAGCATAGTCGGCAGTGAGTGGGGGCCAGGAAAACACCTAGAGTGCCCATTTTAATGTCAAAACCATCCATTCTTCTTAATGAAGCTTGTCAAGCGTAATTTACCTTATAATAATTGGAAGGCATTTGAAATTGGGGGTCATTTGGCTAAAGTTGTGGTGGGTAGGGCTGGTTCAAGTAATTAGTGGGCCCAGGAAATCTGGACCACGTCACGGCAGTGGAGCAGGGAGAGGTAAGTATTTCAACTTTGCAAGTGCTGTGAACCTGAGCAAGCAGGGGGGGCCCACTCGTTGGCATTGGCACTGGCACAGGGCCCCTCAAAGTACAGCGGTGTG
This sequence comes from Ranitomeya imitator, assembly GCF_032444005.1. NCBI lineage: Eukaryota > Metazoa > Chordata > Amphibia > Anura > Dendrobatidae > Ranitomeya > Ranitomeya imitator. The sequence goes on along the minus strand of NC_091282.1, from coordinate 408,970,582 downwards.
TTTGCACGGCGGGGGCGCCTCCCACCGGCAGCAACACTTTTGCGTACCATGAGAGGCCCTGTGCCAGTGACGTCGCCAACTAGTATTCCTCCCCCCACCTGATGAAGGAAGATGCACTTTCATCTGCACCTTCCTGTTTGTCCCCGTGTAAGGTGGTATGGTATGCGGGAAGGGGGACCTGACTTTCAGCAGGGTCACAATCTTGCAGTGTAGCGTGCACGGGAAATGTTGCGTTATGGGTCAATGTACCAGCAGACTCATCTATCACTGGCTGGGCAATGGGCAGGATGAGGAGGAAACACAGATATAGGCCCAAAGAATAAAGTGGGCTAAATGCAGTTCAAAATTGGTAACACAGGACTAATCAGGGGGCATTGCAGTGGAGGACAACTGGAATGAGAGGCTGACACAGAGAGTAGGCCCAAATCAGTAAGTAGTCGAAATGCAGTTCAAAATTGGCAACAGAAGTAAACAGGCGGCACAGCTTTGTTCAGTGGAGGAGAACAGCAAGGAGTGGCAGACACCGATAGTAGGCCCCAACCCAACTAGTAGGCCAAATGCAGTCTAACATTAACAACTACTTAACGAGCGCCTGAAAACGGAATTTCAGGACAGGAAACCAGGAGAACAGCAAGGAGCGGCAGACACCGATAGTAGGCCCCAAACCAACTAGTACGCCAAATGCAGTTGTTCCGTTTAACCACAATTTAATGAGAGCCTGAAGATAGAAGTTCAGGAAAGGCAACCTGGAGAACACCTTGGAGTGGAACACACCATCTCTCTACACCCCATACCCAATTTGTAGGTCTAATGCAGCGTAGTTTCCAACAACTACTAAACGAGAGCCGGAAGATCGAAGCATTGGCGAGGAAACCTGGGGAACACCTTGGAGTGGAACACACCATCTCTCTACAGTGGAACACACCATCTTTCTACACCCCATACCCAATTTGTAGGCCTAATGCAGCGTAGTTTCCAACAACTACTAAACGAGAGCCGGAAGATCGAAGCAATGGAGAGGAAACCTGGGGAACACCTTGGAGTGTAACACACCATCTCTCTACACCCCATACCCAATTTGTAGGCCTAATGCAGCGTAGTTTCCAACAACTACTAAACGAGAGCCGGAAGATCGAAGCAATGGAGAGGAAACCTGGGGAACACCTTGGAGTGTAACACACCATCTCTCTACACCCCATACCCAATTTGTAGGCCTAATGCAGCGTAGTTTCCAACAACTACTAAACGAGAGCCGGAAGATCGAAGCAATGGAGAGGAAACCTGGGGAACACCTTGGAGTGTAACACACCATCTCTCTACACCCCATACCCAATTTGTAGGCCTAATGCAGCGTAGTTTCCAACAACTACTAAACGAGAGCCGGAAGATCGAAGCAATGGAGAGGAAACCTGGGGAACACCTTGGAGTGTAACACACCATCTCTCTACACCCCATACCCAATTTGTAGGCCTAATGCAGCGTAGTTTCCAACAACTACTAAACGAGAGCATGATGATCGAAGCATTGGCGAGGAAACCTGGGGAACACCTTGGAGTGGAACACACCATCTCTCTACAGTGGAATACACCATCTCTCTACACCCCATACCCAATTTGTAGGCCTAATGCAGCGTAGTTTCCAACAACTACTAAACGAGAGCCGGAAGATCGAAGCTCAGGAAAGGCAACCTGGAGAACACCTTGGAGTGGAACACACCATCTCTCTACACCCCATACCCAATTTGTAGGCCCAATGCAGCGTAGTTTCCAACAACTACTAAACGAGAGCCGGAAGATCGAAGCAATGGAGAGGAAACCTGGGGAACACCTTGGAGTGTAACACACCATCTCTCTACACCCCATACCCAATTTGTAGGCCTAATGCAGCATAGTTTCCAACAACTACTAAACGAGAGCCGGAAGATCGAAGCAATGGAGAGGAAACCTGGGGAACACCTTGGAGTGTAACACACCATCTCTCTACACCCCATACCCAATTTGTAGGCCTAATGCAGCGTAGTTTCCAACAACTACTAAACGAGAGCCGGAAGATCGAAGCTCAGGAAAGGCAACCTGGGGAACACCTTGGAGTGTAACAAACCCTCTCTCTACACCACGGAAGGGCTGATTCTAAGGAAGGAAGGCTGTCGGAAAGAAGCAGGGCGCGTCCGAGGGTGATTATATTCTTATTAGGTATATACTCACCCTCGGACGCGCCCTGCTTCTTTATTTGTAATGAATGTTTATTTGCAATGTGGTTTTGACTTACTCTATTTTTTTGGTAAATAATGATTTTATTATTTTCATTGTTTTGCATCTTCTTGGCAATAATATAAAGAAGACGCGACAGGACAACACTCGGTGGATGCCATATCTGTGTTTAAAATTGAAAAAACCTTTCAGTTAACTACTTGCAGGAGAAAGTTATTGTAGCTGGTGGCCATTTTTAGTACTGTACCAGATTTTTGTTGTATGTGTTTGTTTTTAATGTTAAAATGTCTGCATTTGATATCTCTCCAGTATTTTCTTTTTTATAAGCAAAATACTTATTTTTATATTTTCTGATGTTGGTTCCAGGGGTACACGGGCAGCAGTGGTGTGGTCAGTGGAGGCCTAGTGGAAGGAGTGACCGCAGACAGGCATCGAAGGCCTAAAATAATAACACATGGCTGTAGGCAATTTTAAATTGGTTCCAGGGGTACACGGGCAGCAGTGGTGTGGTCAGTGGAGGCCTAGTGGAAGGAGTCACCGCAGACAGGCATCGAAGGCCTAAAATAATAACACATGGCTGTAGGCAATTTTAAATTGGTTCCAGGGGTACACGGGCAGCAGTGGTGTGGTCAGTGGAGGCCTAGTGGAAGGAGTCACCGCAGACAGGCATCGAAGGCCTAAAATAATAACACATGGCTGTAGGCAATTTTAAATTGGTTACAGGGGTACACGGGCAGCAGTGGTGTGGTCAGTGGAGGCCTAGTGGAAGGAGTGACCGCAGACAGGCATCGAAGGCCTAAAATAATAACACATGGCTGTAGGCAATTTTAAATTGGTTCCAGGGGTACACGGGCAGCAGTGGTGTGGTCAGTGGAGGCCTAGTGGAAGGAGTCACCGCAGACAGGCATCGAAGGCCTAAAATAATAACACATGGCTGTAGGCAATTTTAAATTGGTTACAGGGGTACACGGGCAGCAGTGGTGTGGTCAGTGGAGGCCTAGTGGAAGGAGTGACCGCAGACAGGCATCGAAGGCCTAAAATAATAACACATGGCTGTAGGCAATTTTAAATTGGTTCCAGGGGTACACGGGCAGCAGTGGTGTGGTCAGTGGAGGCCTAGTGGAAGGAATGACCGCAGACAGGCATCGAAGGCCTAAAATAATAACACATGGCTGTAGGCAATTTTAAATTGGTTACAGGGGTACACGGGCAGCAGTGGTGTGGTCAGTGGAGGCCTAGTGGAAGGAGTGACCGCAGACAGGCATCGAAGGCCTAAAATAATAACACATGGCTGTAGGCAATTTTAAATTGGTTACAGGGGTACACGGGCAGCAGTGGTGTGGTCAGTGGAGGCCTAGTGGAAGGAGTGACCACAGACAGGCATCGAAGGCCTAACATAACAAAAATGTCAATACAATGGTATTGTCAGTGGCAGGCATTGAAGGATGTCAGCGCATAGACTAAACATTGGTGGAGCTGTGAGATAATTTTGCAAGTGGTAGAGCACTGTTTGAGCTGGGGTGGGGGGAAACTGTCTTGTGGCCGGCGGTACAGGCCCAGGGCCCCTCATATTACAACGGTGTGTCTGACGTTGGGTGCGCACCACCACCGCCAGAGACACTTTATTGTACTAGGAGGGACCCAGTGGCAGTGCCGTCGACCAAAAGCGGGCTCACCCACCTCTTCAGACAAACTGCACTCTCACGGGTGCTGTCGCCAAGTGTCGATACCACGGCCCCGTGTGGGGAGTTTGGCCATTTAGTGAGGTGTAAACATGTCGTATGCTGGACAATCAGGTGCAGAAAATTACGAGATTGGAAAAGGCATTCAGAATAGTCCACAGGCAAGACCTTTTCATAGGAAAGCTAGGTGTCAGCCGGGCAAGGTGGGGCAAAAGATTTCGAAATCCAGTTGTGGTTCATTTTAATGAAGGTTAGATCATCTACATTTTGGGTAGCCAGACGAGTCCTTTTTTCTGTTAGTATTGAACCTGCAGCACTGAATACTCTTTCTGATAGGACACTAGCTGCCGGGCAAGCAAGCTCCTGCAATGCATATTCTGCCAGTTCTGGCCAGGTGTCTAATTTTGATGCCCAGTAATCAAATGGGAATGACGGTTGAGGGATGAAAAATAGTTTGTAACCATACTGGACAAATGTTGTCTCCTATCACTTTGAATTGATGCTGCAGTACCTGTCCTGTCTGCGGTCATAGCAAAATCACTCCACAACCTGGTCAGAAAACCCCTCTGGCCAACGCCACTTCTGATTTCTGCCCCTCTAACTCCTCTGGTCTGCTGGCCCCTGCAGCTCGTGTGAGAACGATCACGGGCGCTGTGTGCAGGGAATGCCAGAAGCAAACGGTCAACAAGAGTTGATTGTTTGGTTGCTAATATTAGTTCCAAGTTCTCATGTGGCATTATATTTTGCAATTTGCCTTTATAGCGAGGATCAAGGAGGCAGGCCAACCAGTAATCGTCATCATTCATCATTTTAGTTATGCGTGTGTCCCTTTTGAGGATACGTAAGGCATAATCCGCCATGTGGGCCAAAGTTCCAGTTCTCAAATCTGCGGTTGTGCTTGGTTGAGGGGCAGTTTCAGGCAAATCCACGTCACTTGTGTCCCTCAAAAAACCAGAACCCGGCCTTGCCGCGCCACCAATTTCCAGTGACCCCGGAAAAGCTTCCTCATTAAAAATATAATCATCCCCATCATCCTCCTCGTCCTCCTCCTCCTCTTCGCCCACTACCTCGTCCTGTACACTGCCCTGGCCAGACAATGGCTGACTGTCATCAAGGCTTTCCTCTTCCTCAGCTGCAGACGCCTGATCCTTTATGTGCGTCAAACTTTGCATCAGCAGACGCATTAGGGGGATGCTCATGCTTATTATGGCGTTGTCTGCACTAACCAGCCGTGTGCATTCCTCAAAACACTGAAGGACTTGGCACATGTCTTGAATCTTCGACCACTGCACACCTGACAACTCCATGTCTGCCATCCTACTGCCTGCCTGTGTATGTGTATCCTCCCACAAAAACATAACAGCCCGCCTCTGTTCACACAGTCTCTGAAGCATGTGCAGTGTTGAGTTCCACCTTGTTGCAACGTCTATGATTAGGCGATGCTGGGGAAGGTTCAAAGAACGCTGATAGGTCTGCATACGGCTGGAGTGTACGGGCGAACGGCGGATATGTGAGCAAAGTCCACGCACTTTGAGGAGCAGGTCGGATAACCCCGGATAACTTTTCAGGAAGCACTGCACCACCAGGTTTAAGGTGTGAGCCAGGCAAGGAATGTGTTTCAGTTGGGAAAGGGAGATGGCAGCCATGAAATTCCTTCCGTTATCACTCACTACCTTGCCTGCCTCAAGATCTACAGTGCCCAGCCACGACTGCGTTTCTTTCTGCAAGAACTCGGACAGAACTTCCGCGGTGTGTCTGTTGTCGCCCAAACACTTCATAGCCAATACAGCCTGCTGACGTTTGCCAGTAGCTGCCCCATAATGGGAGACCTGGTGTGCAACAGTGGCAGCTGCGGATGGAGTGGTTGTGCGACTGCGGTCTGTGGACGAGCTCTCGCTTCTGCAGGAGGACGAAGGGGAGGAGGAGGGGGTGCGAACGGCTACAGCCAATTGTTTCCTAGACCGTGGGCTAGGCAGAACTGTCCCAAACTTGCTGTCCCCTGTGGACCCTGCATCCACCACATTTACCCAGTGTGCCGTGATGGACACGTAACGTCCCTGGCCATGCCTACTGGTCCATGCATCTGTTGTCAGGTGCACCTTTGTGCTCACAGATTGCCTGAGTGCATGGACGATGCGCTCTTTAACATGCTGGTGGAGGGCTGGGATGGCTTTTCTGGAAAAAAAGTGTCGACTGGGTAGCTCGTAGCGTGGTACAGCGTAGTCCATCAGGGCTTTGAAAGCTTCGCTTTCAACTAACCGGTAGGGCATCATCTCTAACGAGATTAGTCTAGCTATGTGTGCGTTCAAACCCTGTGTACGCGGATGCGAGGCTAAGTACTTCCTTTTTCTAACCATAGTCTCATGTAGGGTGAGCTGGACTGGAGAGCTGGAGATCGTGGAACTAGCGGGGGTGCCGGTGGACATGGCAGACTTAGAGACGGTGGGAGATGGTATTGTTGCCACCGGTGCCCTAGATGCAGTGTTTCCTACTACGAAACTGGTGATTCCCTGACCCTGACTGCTTTGGCCTGGCAAAGAAACCTGCACAGATACTGCAGGTGGTGCGGAAAATGGTGGCCCTACACTGCCGGAAGGGATGTTGCGTTGCTGACTAGCTTCATTGGCCGAGGGTGCTACAACCTTAAGGGACGTTTGGTAGTTAGTCCAGGCTTGCAAATGCATGGTGGTTAAATGTCTATGCATGCAACTTGTATTGAGACTTTTCAGATTCTGTCCTCTGCTTAAGGTAGTTGAACATTTTTGACAGATGACTTTGCGCTGATCAATTGGATGTTGTTTAAAAAAATGCCAGACTGCACTCTTTCTAGCATCGGATACCTTTTCAGGCATTGCAGACTGAGCTTTAACCGGATGGCCACGCTGTCCTCCAACAGGTTTTGGCTTTGCCACGCGTTTTGGGCAAGATACGGGCCCGGCAGATGGAACCTGTTGCGATGTTGATGCCTGCTGCGGCCCCTCCTCCTCCGCTTCAGAACTGCTGCCGCCTGCACCCTGTTCCCCCAATGGCTGCCAATCGGGGTCAAGAACTGGGTCATCTATTACCTCTTCTTGTAGCTCGTGTGCAACTTCGTCTGTGTCACCGTGTCGGTCGGTGGTATAGCGTTCGTGATGGGGCAACATAGTCTCATCAGGGTCTGATTCTTGATCAGCACCCTGCGAGGGCCATGTTGTGGTCTGAGTCAAAGGGCCAGCATAGTAGTCTGGCTGTGGCTGTGCATCAGTGCACTCCATGTCAGATTCAACTTGTAATGGGCATGGACTGTTAACTGCTTCACTTTCTAAGCCAGGGACGGTATGTGTAAAGAGCTCCATGGAGTAACCCGTTGTGTCGCCTGCTGCATTCTTCTCTGTTGTTGTTTTTGCTGAAGAGGACAAGGAAGCGACTTGTCCCTGACCGTGAACATCCACTAACGACGCGCTGCTTTGACATTTACCAGTTTCACGAGAGGAGGCAAAAGAGCTAGAGGCTGAGTCAGCAAGATAAGCCAAAACTTGCTCTTGCTGCTCCGGCTTTAAAAGCGGTTTTCCTACTCCCAGAAAAGGGAGCGTTCGAGGCCTTGTGTAGCCAGACGACGAACCTGGCTCCACAGCTCCAGACTTAGGTGCAATATTTTTTTTCCCACGACCAGCTGATGCTCCACCACTACCACTACCCTCATTACCAGCTGACAATGAACGCCCCCGGCCACGACCTCTTCCACCATACTTCCTCATTGTTTTAAAAACGTAAACAAACTAACGGTATTTGTTGCTGTCACACAAATTACACGGTGAGCTATAACTTCAGTATGATTTAGCTACCCCTTTACAGGTGAGTGAGACCACAACGAAAATCAGGCACAATGTTACACACTCTGTTGTTGGTGGCAACAAATGAGAGAGATGCCACACACGCAGGACTGTCACTGAAGCACAAATGTAAATATTAATCTCCCACTGATTTGATTTTTTTTTTTTTTAAGGGAGACTTTAGGAAAAAAAAATAATAGAATAAAATGATTTTTTCAGGAAGAATTTAGAAACCAAATAAAATAAAATGATTTTTTCAGGGAGAATTTAGAAAACAAATAAAACAAAAAAATGCTTTCTATGGCCCACTGAGTGAGAGATGACGCACACAGGAGTCAGGAGTGGCACACAAGCCCAGAGGCCAATATTTATCTCCCACTGATTGATGTAGTGATTTTTTCAGGTAGATTTTGGAACCCAAATCAAGCTAAAAAAATAATAGGCTTTCTATGGCCCACAATTGGAGAGAGAGAGAGAGATGGCACACCCAGGAGTCAAGACTGGCACACAAGCAGAAAGGGCAATATTAATCTCCCACTGATTTGTTTTTTTTTTTGTTTTTTTTCAGGGAGACTTTAGAAAAAAAAAAATAGAATAAAATGATTTTTTCAGGAAGAATTTAGAAACCAAAGAAAATAAAATGATTTTTCAGGGAGAATTTAGAAAACAAATAAAACAAAAAAAGGCTTTCTATGGCCCACTGAGAGAGAGATGACGCACACAGGAGTCAGGAGTGGCACACAAGCCCAGAGGCCAATATTTATCTCCCACTTTTTTTTTTTTGTTCCAGGGAAAATTTATAAACCCAATAAAAAAAATAATAAATAGGCTTTCTATGGCCCACTATCTGAGAGACAGAGAGAGATGGCACGCTTAGGACTGGCACACAAGCCCAAAGGCCAATATTAATCTCCCTTTTTTTTAAGGGAGAATTTATAAAACCAAAAAAAAAAAATAAATAGGCTTTCTATGGCCCACTATTTGTGAGAGAGATGGCACGCTCAGGACTGGCACACAAGCCCAGAGGCCAATATTAATCTCCCACTTTTTTTTTTTTTTTCCAGGGAAAATTTATAAACCCATTAAAAAAATAAATAAATAAATAGGCTTTCTATGGCCCACTATCTGAGAGAGAGAGATGGCACGCTTAGGACTGGCACACAAGCCCAAAGGCCAATATTAATCTCCCTTTTTTTTTAAGGGAGAATTTATAAAACCAAAAAAAAATAAATAAATAGGCTTTCTATGGCCCACTATTTGTGAGAGAGATGGCACGCTTAGGACTGGCACACAAGCCCAGAGGCCAATATTAATCTCCCACTTTTTTTTTTTTTTTCCAGGGAAAATTTATAAACCCATTAAAAAAATAAATAAATAAATAGGCTTTCTATGGCCCACTATCTGAGAGAGAGAGATGGCACGCTTAGGACTGGCACACAAGCCCAAAGGCCAATATTAATCTCCCACTGATTGATTTATTGATTTTTTCAGGTAGAATTTAGAACCCAAATAAAGCAAAAAAAAAAAAAAAAGGGCTTTCTATGGCCCACTGAGTGAGTGATGATGCACACAGGAGTCAGGAGTGGCACACAAGCCCTGAGGCCAATATTTTTCTCCCACTGATTGATGTAGTGATTTTTTCAGGTAGATTTTAGAACCAAAATCAAGCAAAAAAATAAATAGGCTTTCAATGGCCCACTGAGTGAGTGATGATGCACACAGGAGTCAAGAGTGGCACACAAGCCCTGAGGCCAATATTTTTCTCCCACTGATTGATGTAGTGATTTTTTCAGGTAGATTTTATAACCCAAATCAAGCAAAAAAATAAATAGGCTTTCTATGGCCCACTGAGTGAGAGATGACACAGACAGGGATGGCACTCTAGCAGAAATGTCAATCTTAATCTCCCACAAAAAAAAAAAAAAAACAGGGAGTGTCCTTCAATTACTATCTCCCTGCAGTAATCTCAGCCAGGTATGGCAGGCAGCAATAAGGAGTGGACTGATGCACAAATTAAATAAAAAGTGTGTACAAACCAAAAAGATAGCTGTGCAGAAAGGAAGGAACAAGAGGATTTGTGCTTTGAAAAAAGCAGTTGGTTTGCACAGCGGCGTACACACAGCAATGCAGCTATCAGGGAGCCTTCTAGGGCAGCCCAATGAGCTACAGCGCTGAGGGAAAAAAAAAAAAAATGTAGCTTCCACTGTCCCTGCACACCGAAGGTGGTGTTGGGCAGTGGAAATCGCTACAGCACAAGCGGTTTGGTGGTTAATGGACCCTGCCTAACGCTATCCCTGCTTCTGACGAAGCGGCAGCAACCTCTCCCTAAGCTCAGATCAGCAGCAGTAACATGGCGGTCGGCGGGAACGCCCCTTTATAGCCCCTGTGACGCCGCAGACAGCAAGTCAATCACTGCAATGCCCTTCTCTAAGATGGTGGGGACCAGGACCTATGTCATCACGCTGCCCACACTCTGCGTTTACCTTCATTGGCTGAGAAATGGCGCTTTTCGCGTCATTGAAACGCGACTTTGGCGCGAAAGTCGCGTACCGCATGGCCGACCCCGCACAGGGGTCGGATCGGGTTTCATGAAACCCGACTTTGCCAAAAGTCGGCGACTTTTGAAAATGAACGACCCGTTTCGCTCAACCCTAATAGTGACACCATCTGCAGCAAGTTGATGCTGCAGCTCTCTGGAGGTGGTCTGAGGATTGCCCTTGACTGATCTCACCATTCTTCTTCTCTGCCTTTCTGATGTTTTTCTTGGCCTGCCACTTCTGGCCTTAACAAGAACTATACATGTGTTCTTCCATTTCCTTACTATGTTCCTCACAGTGGAAATTGACAGGTTAAATCTCTGAGACAGCTTTTTGTATCCTTCCCCTGGACAACTATGTTGAATAATCTTTGTTTTCAGATCATTAGACAGTTGTTTTGAGGAGCCCATGATGCCATTCTTCAGAGGAGATTCAAACAGGAGAACAACTTGCAAGTGGCCACTTTAAGTAGCTTGTCTCATGATTGCATACACCTGGCTATGAAGTTCAGAACTCAATGAGGTTAGAAAACCAAAAAAAGGGCTTTAGTAAGTCAGTAAAAAGTAGGTAGGAGTATTTAAAACAAGATAATGATAAGGGTGCCCATACTTATGCACCTGTCAAATTTTGTTTGAATGCAGATTGCACATTTTCTGCTAGTACAATAAACCTCATTTCAAGGCAGAAACAATGCTGTGTCCAACAGTTATTAGATATATGAAACTGAAATAGTTGTTGCAAAAAAAATAATTTTTATAAAACATTAAGCTTAAGATTAATAGGGGTGCCCAAACTTTTTCATATAACTGTATATTTTCTGACAGTAAGAGCTTTAACCCCTTCCCGACCCATGACGCCACGTAGGCGTCATGAAAGTCGGTGCCATTCCGACCCATGACGCCTATGCGGCGTCATTAAAAGATCGCGTCCCTGCAGATCGGGTGAAAGGATTAACTCCCATTTCACCCGATCTGCAGGGACAGGGGGAGTGGTAGTTTAGCCCAGGGGGGGTGGCTTCACCCCCTCGTGGCTACGATCGCTCTGATTGGCTGTTGAAAGTGAAACTGCCAATCAGAGCGATTTGTAATATTTCACCTATTATAACGGGTGAAATATTACAATCCAGCCATGGCCGATGCTGAAATATCATCGGCCATGGCTGGAAATACTAATGTGCCCCCACCCCACCCCACCGATCGCCCCCGCAGCCCCCCGATCTGGCCGGTACACTGCTCCGGCTCCCCTCCGTCCAGTGCTCCGCTCCCCCCCGTGCTCTTGTCCGCTCCCCCCGTGCTCCAATCACCCCCCCGTGCTCCAATCACCCCCCCTGCACTCCGATCCACACCCCCCGGTGCTCCGTTCCACCCCCCCGTGCTCCATTCCAGCCCCCCGTGCTCCGTTCCAGCCCCCCCGTGCTCCGTTCCACCCCTCCCGCGCTCCGATTCCCCCCCCGTGCTCAGATCCCCCCCCGTGCTCTGATCCCCCCCCCCGTGGTCCCCCCCCCACCCCATCATACTTACCGATCCAGCCGGGGTCCCGTCCGTCTTCTCCCTGGGCGCCGCCATCTTCCAAAATGGCGGGCGCATGTGCAGTGCGCCCGCCGAATCTGCCGGCCGGCAGATTCGTTCCAAAGTGCATTTTGATCACTGAGATATAATCTATCTCAGTGATCAAAATAAAAAAAATAATAAATGACCCCCCCCCTTTGTCACCCCCATAGGTAGGGACAATAAAAAAATAAAGAAATTTTTTTTTTCCACTAATGTTAGAATAGGGTTAGGGTTAGGGGTAGGGTTAGGGGTAGGGTTAGGGCTAGGGCTAGGGGTAGGGTTAGGGGTAGGGTTAGGGCTAGGGTTAGGGCTAGGGTTAGGGCTAGGGTTAGGGCTAGGGTTAGGGTTAGGGGTAGGGGTAGGGTTAGGGGTAGGGTTAGGGTTAGGGGTAGGGTTAGGGTTAGGGCTAGGGGTAGGGTTAGGGCTAGGGTTAGGGTTTCGGTATGTGCACACGTATTCTGGTCCTCTGCGGATTTTTCCGCTGCGGATTTGATAAATCCGCAGTGCTAAACCGCTGCGGATTTATGGCGGATTTACCGCGTTTTTTTCTGCGCATTTCACTGCGGTTTTACAACTGCGATTTTCTATTGGAGCAGTTGTAAAACCGCTGCGGAATCCGCACAAAAGAAGTGACATGCTGCGGAATGTAAACCGCTGCGTTTCCGTGCAGTTTTTCCGCAGCATGTGTACAGCGATTTTTGTTTCCCGTAGGTTTACATTGAACTGTAAACTCATGGGAAACTGCTGCGGATCCGCAGCGTTTTCCGCAGCGTGTGCACATACCTTTAGAATTAGGCTATGTGCACACGGTGCGGATTTGGCTGCGGATTCGCAGCAGTGTTCCATCAGGTTTACAGTACCATGTAAACATATGAAAAACCAAATCCGCTGTGCCCATGGTGCGGAAAATACCGCGCGGAAACGCTGCGTTGTATTTTCCGCAGCATGTCAATTCTTTGTGCGGATTCCGCAGCGTTTTACACCTGTTCCTCAATAGGAATCCGCAGGTGAAATCCGCACAAAAAACACTGGAAATCCGCGGAAAATCCGCAGGTAAAACGCAGTGCCTTTTACCCGCGGATTTTTCAAAAATGGTGCGGAAATATCTCACACGAATCCGCAACGTGGGCACATAGCCTTAGGGTTAGGGTTGGAATTAGGGTTGTGGTTAGGGTTAGGGGTGTGTTGGGGTTAGGGTTGTGGTTAGGGGTGTGTTGCGGTTAGGGTTGTGATTAGGGTTATGGCTACAGTTGGGATTAGAGTTAGGGGTGTGTTGGGGTTAGTGTTGGAGGTAGAATTGAGGGGTTACCACTGTTTAGGCACATCAGGGGTCTCCAAACGCAACATGGCGCCACCATTGATTCCAGCCAATCTCGTATTCAAAAAGTCAAATGGTGCTCCCTCACTTCTGAGCCCCGACGTGTGCCCAAACAGTGGTTTACCCCCACATATGGGGTACCAGCATACTCAGGACAAACTGCGCAACAATTACTGGGGTCCAATTTCTCCTGTTACCCTTGTGAATCTAAAAAAATGCTTGCTAAAACATAATTTTTGAGGAAAGAAAAATGATTTTTTATTTTCACGGCTCTGCGTTGTAAACGTCTGTGAAGCACTTGGGGGTTCAAAGTGCTCACCACATATCTAGATAAGTTCCTTGGGGGGTCTAGTTTCTAAAATGGGGTCACTTGTGGGGGTTTCTACTGTTTAGGCACACCAGGGGCTCTGCAAACGCAACGTGACACCCGTAGACCATTCCATCAAAGTCTGCATTTCAAAAGTCACTACTTCCCTTCTGAGCCCCGACGTGTGCCCAAACAGTGGTTTACCCCCACTCATGGGGTATCAGCGTATTCAGGAGAAACTGGACAACAACTTTTGTGGTCCAATTTCTCCTGTAACCCTTGGGAAAATAAAAAATTCTGGGCTAAATAATTAGTTTTGAGGAAAGAAAACGTATTTATTATTTTCACGGCTCTGCATTATAAACTTCTATGAAGCGCTTGGGGGTTCAAAGTGCTCACCACACATCTAGATAAGTTCCTTTCGGGGTCTAGTTTCCAAAATGGGGTCACTTGTGGGGGGTTTCTACTGTTAAGCCACATCAGGGGCTCTGCAAACGCAACGTGACGCCCACAGAGCATTCCATCAAAGTCTGCATTTCAAAACGTCACTACTTCACTTCCGAGCCTCGGCATGTGCCCAAACAGTGGTTTACCCCCACATATGGGGTATCAGCGTACTCAGGAGAAACTGGACAACAACTTTTGGGGTCCAATTTCTTCTGTAACCCTTGGGAAAATAAAAAATTCTGGGCTAAATAATTATTTTTGAGGAAAGAAAACGTATTTATTATTTTCACGGCTCTGCATTATAAACTTTTATGAAGCACTTGGGGGTTCAAAGTGCTCACCACACATCTAGATAAGTTCCTTTGGGGGTCTAGTTTCCAAAATGGGGTCACTTGTGGGGGGGTTTCTACTGTTAAGCCACATCAGGGGCTCTGCAAACGCAACGTGACGCCCACAGAGCATTCCATCAAAGTCTGCATTTCAAAACGTCACTACTTCACTTCTGAGCCCCGGCATGTGCCCAAACAGTGATTTACCCCCACATATGGGGTATCAGCGTACTCAGGAGAAACTGGACAACAACTTTTGGGGTCAAATTTCTCCTGTTACCCTTGGGAAAATAAAAAATTGCAGGCTAAAAGATCATTTTTGAGAAAATAATTTTTTTTTTTTATTTTCATGGCTCTGCGTTATAAACTTCTGTGACGCACTTGGGGGTTCAAAGTCCTCACCACACATCTAGATTAGTTCCTTTGGGGGTCTAGTTTCCAAAATGGTGTCATTTCTGGGGGATCTCCAATGTTTAGGCACACAGGGGCTCTCCAAACGTGACATGGTGTCCGCTAATGATTGGAGCTAATTTTCCATTTAAAAAGCCAAATGGCGTGCCATCCCTTCCGAGCCCTGCCGTGCGCCCAAACAGTGGTTTACCCCCTCATATGGGGTATCAGCATACTCAGGACAAACTGGACAACAATATTTGGGGTCCAATTTCTCCTATTATCCTTGGCAAAATAGGAAATTCCAGGCTAAAAAATCATTTTTGAGGAAAGAAAAATTATTTTTTATTTTCATGGCTCTGCGTTATAAACTTCTGTGAAGCACCTGGGGGTTTAAAGTGCTCAATATGCATCTAGATAAGTTCCTTGGGGGGTCTAGTTTCCAAAATGGGGTCACTTGTGGGGGAGCTCCAATGTTTAGGCACACGGGCTCTCCAAACGCGACATGGTGTCCGCTAACAATTGGAGCTAATTTTCCATTCAAAAAGTCAAATGGCGCGCCTTCCCTTCCGAGCCCTGCCGAGTGCCCAAACAGTGGTTTACCCCCACATATGAGGTATCGGCGTACTCGGGAGAAATTGCCCAACAAATTTTATGATCCATTTTATCCTACTGCCCATGTGAAAATGAAAAAATTGAGGCGAAAATAATTTTTTTGTGAAAAAAAATTACTTTTTCATTTTTACAGATCAATTTGTGAAGCACCTGAGGGTTTAAAGTGCTCACTAGGCATCTAAATAAGTTCCTTGGGGGGTCTAGTTTCCAAAATGGGGTCACTTGTGGGGGTGCGCCAATGTTTAGGCACACAGGAGCTATCCAAACGCGACATGGTGTCCGCTAACGATGGAAATAATTTTTCATTCAAAAAGTCAAATGGCGCTCCTTCCCTTCCGAGCCTTACCATGTGCCCAAACAGTGGTTTACCCCCACATGTGAGGTATTGGTGTACTCAGGAGAAATTGCCCAACACATTTTAGGATCCATTTTATCCTGTTGCCCATGTGAAAATGAAAAAATTGAGGCTAAAAGAATTTTTTTGTGAAAAAAAAGTACTTTTTCATTTTTACGGATCAATTTGTGAAGCACCTGGGGGTTCAAAGTGCTCACTATGCATCTAGATAAGTTCCTTGGGATGTCTATTTTCCAAAATGGGGTCACTTGTGGGGGAGCTCCAATTTTTAGGCACACGGGGGCTTTCCAAACGTGACATGGTGTCCGCTAAAGAGTGGAGCCAATTTTTGATTCAAAAAGTCAAATGGCGCTCCTTCCCTTCCAAGCCCTGCCGTGCGCCCAAACAGTGGTTTACCCCCACATATGAGGTATCAGCGTACTCAGGACAAAATGGTCAACAACTTTCGTGGTTCAGTTTCTCCTTTTACCATTGGGAAAATAAAAAAATTGTTGCTAAAAGATAATTTTTGTGACTAAAAAGTTAAATGTTCATTTTTTCCTTCCATGTTGCTTCTGCTGCTGTGAAGCACCTGAAGGGTTAATAAACTTCTTGAATGTGGTTTTGAGTACCTTGAGGGGTGCAGTTTTTAGAATGGTGTCACTTTTGGGTATTTTCAGCCATATAGACCCCTCAAACTGACTTCAAATGTGAGGTGGTCCCTAAAAAAAATGGTTTTGTAAATTTCGTTGTAAAAATGACAAATCGCTGGTCAAATTTTAACCCTTATAACTTCCTAACAAAAAAAAATTTTGTTTCCAAAATTGTGCTGATGTAAAGTAAACATGTGGGAAATGTTATTTATTAACTATTTTGTGTCACATATCTCTCTGGTTTAACAGAATAAAAATTCAAAATGTGAAAATTGCAAAATTTTCAAAATTTTCGCCAAATTTCCGTTTTTATCACAAATAAACGCAGAATTTATTGACCTAAATTTACCACTAACATGAAGCCCAATATGTCACGAAAAAACAATCTCAGAACCGCTAGGATCCGTTGAAGCGTTCCTGAGTTATTACCTCATAAAGGGACACTGGTCAGAATTGCAAAAAACGGCAAGGTCTTTAAGGTCAAAATAGGCTGGGTCATGAAGGGGTTAAAGGGTTGTTCACTACTAGGACAACCCCTACTTGATCTAAATGTTTGGCATCGATAAAATATAACAGTTTATACTCACCTCCTATTCCAGCGGTATCGACATTCGCGTTCCTGGGGCTTTCATGAACTTATGACATGTGAACCCGGTGCCCAATCACTGTCTCCTCCTTCACATGAATTTAGCATGAAAAGGAAGTCAGGGCTGCGGCTGCTCTCTCACTTCCTCTTCATGATTAATTTGCATGAAGGCAGAGATAGTGTTGCCAGCGGTGATTGGGCGCCAGGCTCACGTGTCATACTAACTGCATGAAAGCCTCAGGAAAGCGAGTGACGACACTGCTGGAATGGCACCAACACAGATGATGAGTATAAGCTGTTTTATTTTATTGGGGACAAGCGTGGAGTATGAGAAGGGATTATACTAGTAGTGGACAACTTGTTTAATTTTTAGTACAGAATTCTATGCTGTAAGCCCTTTACATTCCTCTGTTGGTGGTTGTAGGAAGCCGGAAGTTTACATTTTGCTCAATGTCTGTACAGGATCTTTGGAGCTATTTAAGCATAAAAAATATAAACTTTGACACATTTAAAGAAAAATCAAGAAATTAATTGCAAGACATATATACTTTAGACTAGAGGTGTCAAACTAATTTTCATTGAGGGCCACATCAGCATTATGGTTACTTTAGAAGGCCACTTGTAATTGTAATGGCTCATGCAGATGTCCGTGCAACATGATTTGAGCACAGACTGCAGTGCACAGACTGGCCAGGCCTTATAAGACAGCTTTCTCTGGGTAGATGGGCTATAAGATAGCCGTACCTGGGTGGTAGATTTAAGAGAGCTGTTCCTGGGTAGTAGAGCTAAGAGTATTATCCCTGGGTATTGGGGCTAAGGCTAGATTCACATTGCGTTAGGGCAATCCGTTAAGCGCATAGCGCTAGTGGATTGCGCTAACGCAATGTTTATTTTGGGTCTGCGTTTGCCGTCCCCGCTAGCGCAGATCCCCGTCACAAAAGAACGGCACATCGCTAGCGCGTGCTGAAAATGGCATGCGCTATCGATGCGCTACAGGCACAAATCACATTGCTGTCAATGGGTGTGCTAACGGACCCGTTGCACGGCGTTGATTGCAACATTTTCGTAGTGCAACACAGTCCGTTAGCATTAACGCATTAACGCAATGTGAACCTAGCCTAAGAGTGCTGTCCCTGGATAATAGAGCTAAAATTGCAGTTCCTGAGTAGTAGAGCTAAAAGAGCTGCTACTTGGTAGTAGGGGTAAGAGAGCTGTTCCTGAGTAGTAGGGCTAAGACTGCTGTCTCTGTGTAATAGGGCTAAGAAAGCTGTTCCTGGGTAATAAGGCTGAGAGCTAATCCTGGGTAGTAGGGCTAAGATAGCTGTTCATGGTTAGTAGGGCTAAGTGAGCTGTCCTTGGATACTACTGCTAAGAGAGCTTTCCCTGGGTGGTAGGGCTAAGAGAACTGTCTCTGGATAGCTGGGCTAAGAGAGCTGTGTCATACCTCAGAGTCCAAGATGAACTGCTCAATATGCTGCGTCTGCTCTGATTCATAAATAGAATCACACAAATGTGCTGGCTGACTGCGTTCTTTGTGTTCACTGTTAGTCCTGGCTGACTATGTGCAGTACATTAACTTTTTGTTCTGGCTGACTGCGTTCACTTTTTGTTCTGGCTATCAGCATTCACTGCTTGTGCTGGTGGACTGTGTTCACTGCGTCCACTGTTTGTGCTGGCTGACTGTATTCACTGATTGTGCTGTCTGACTGCGTTCACAGCATCCCTTGTGTGCGTTGGCTGACTCCATCTACTTTTTGTGCTGACTGTTTGCTTCCTCTCCTTTCACTGTTTTTGTGAGCTGACTGTGTTCTCAGCCTTTACTTAATGTGCTGGCTGACTGCAATATCTGCGTTGACCATTTGTGCATGTTGACTGCGATCACTGCATTCACCATTTGTGCAGGTTGACTGTGGGGTGTGCACTCTTTATTCACAAAGATGGAAACTACTCCTTGTGCTGGCCCTTTCCCTTCTATTGGCTACATCTGCTCTGACTGCATCTGCTCAGATTCAAAGATTACATTAGCTTATTGTGCCTTGTGGTATGCAGTGGCTGTGTTAACGTAGAACGTAGCCAGCACTTAGTAGGGGGGTGGCGCCAGAACAGTGGATGTCTGCCATCTTAGATTTTGAGCTCTAGGGAAAACTTCAACATTGCATCAACTGTCTCTCCTCTTTTCCCGTACGGAGAGCTGGTCAGAGTAGTATTGAAATGCGTGCTGAACTGGCAGGCCTGATAGAATATCATGGCAGGCTGGAATCGGCCCGCAGGCCTTGAATTTGACACCTATGCTCTAGACCTAAGTAGACATGACCTTTCAGACTTTTATTTTAACGTTTTATGTAGCTGCCCTGTTCCAGGGCAGAAAGAGTACTGTTCACATTACTTAAATAAAATGGGGGCCATAGCCTACATTTTATTCATGCTATACCTCTCAATGCCCCAGATTTTATACAATGGCATAAAAAGTTCTTTTTTCACTAAAGACACAATCAGACAGCCATCAAAATAGGAAATAGACTGAATGCAGTACATGGTCATGTATTTCTATACAGCTGCCATGCTCGGGTCCGGAGAGCCGCTGGCCAGTCTGTGCACTGCGCTACGATCTCGGTCCGATTTATACATTCACCTGACTGCGCAGCAATACATATGGGATCAGTAAGAACTCAACTCTGTCAATTCATGCAATCAACTGAGGCAAGATTAGATATGCTGTAGTTTCACCTACAGTTAGGGCCAGAAATATTTGGACAGTGACACAAGTTTTGTTATTTTAGCTGTTTACAAAAACATGTTCAGAAATACAATTATATATATAATATGGGCTGAAAGTGCACACTCCCAGCTGCAATATGATAGTTTCCACATCCAAATCGGAGAAAGGGTTTAGGAATCATAGCTCTGTAATGCATAGCGTCCTCTTTTTCAATGGACCAAAAGTAATTGGACAATGGACTCTAAGGGCTGCAATTAACTCTGAAGGCGTCTCCCTCGTTAACCTGTAATCAATGAAGTAGTTGAAAGGTCAGGGGTGGATTCCAGGTGTGTGGTTTTGCATTTGGAAGCTGTTGCTGTGAGCAGACAACTGTTGTGAATTCTGTGGCTGAATTCACTCCTGTGGTCACAAGTGGTACTGCAGCTTCTGAGCTTCCTCCCTCAGGTGTTCTGGTGAGCTCGTTAACTGCTTCATTACTTAACTCCGCCTGATGCTGCTATCCTTGCTCCTTGTCAATGTTTCAGTGTTGGATCTGAGCTTCTCCTGATTGTTCCTGTGACCTGCTGCTCTGTATAGCTAAGTGCTTTTTGCTTTTTTGTTGCTTTTTTTCTGTCCAGCTTGTCTTTTGTTTTGCTGGAAGCTCTGAGACGCAAAGGGTGTACCGCCGTGCCGTTAGTTCGGCACGGTGGGTTTTTTTTTGCCCCCTTTGCGTGGTTTTGCTTTAGGGTTTTTTGTAGACTGCAAAGTTCGCTTTACTGTCCTCGCTCTGTCCTAGAATATCGGGCCCCACTTTGCTGAATCTATTTCATCCCTACGTTTTGTCTTTTCATCTTACTCACAGTCATTATATGTGGGGGGCTGCCTTTTCCTTTGGGGAATTTCTCTGGGGCAAGTCAGGCCTATTTTTCTATCTTCAGGCTAGCTAGTTTCTTAGGCTGTGCCGAGTTGCCTAGGTAGTTGTTAGGCGCAATCCACAGCCGCTTTTAGTTGTGTTTAGGATAGGATCAGGTGTGCAGTCTACAGAGTTTCCACGTCTCAGAGCTCGTTCTTGTATTTTTGGGTATTTGTCAGATCACTGTGTGCGCTCTGATCGCTAAGCACACTGTGTTTCTGGATTGCCTTCATAACACCTGTCATTAGCAAACATAACAGACAACATGCGGTCAAAGGAACTCTCAATTGAGGTGAAGCAGAACATCCTGAGGCTGAAAAAAAAGAAAAAATCCATCAGAGCAAAATCAACAGTTGGGTACATTCTGAGAAAAAAGGAATTGACTGGTGAGCTTGGGAACTCAAAAAGGCCTGGGCGTCCATGGATGACAACAGTGGTGGATGATCGCCGCATACTTAATTTGGTGAAGAAGAACCCGTTCACAACATCAACTGAAGTCCAGAACACTCTCAGTGAAGTAGGTGTATCTGTCTCTAAGTCAACAGTAAAGCGAAGACTCCATGACAGTAAGTACTGTAAAGGGTTCACATCTAGATGCAAACCATTCATCAATACCAAAAATAGACAGGCCAGAGTTAAATTTGCAGAAAAACACCTCAAGAAGCCAGCTCAGTTCTGGAAAAGTATTCTATGGACAGATGAGACAAAGATCAACCTGTACCAGAATGATGGGAAGAAAAAAGTTTGGAGAAGAAAGGGAACGGCACATGATCCAAGGCACACCACATCCTCTGTAAAACATGGTGGAGGCAACGTGATGGCATGGGCATGCATGGCTTTCAATGGCACTGGGTCACTTGTGTTTATTGATGACATAAGAGCAGACAAGAGTAGCCGGATGAATTCTGAAGTGTACCGGGATATACTTTCAGCCCAGATTCAGCCAAATGCTGCAAAGTTGATTGGACGGCGCTTCATAGTACAGATGGACAATGACCCCAAGCATACATCCAAAGCTACCCAGGAGTTCATGAGTGCCAAAAAGTGGCACATTCTGCAATGGCCAAGTCAATCTCCAGATCTAAACCCAATTGAGCATGCATTTCACTTGCTCAAATCCAGACTTAAGACGTAAAGACCCACAAACAAGCAAGACCTGAAGGCTGCGGCTATAAAGGCCTGGCAAAGCATTAAGAAGGAGGAAACCCAGCGTTTGGTGATGCCCATGGGTTCCAGACTTAAGGCAGTGATTGCCTCCAAAGGATTTGCAACAAAATATTGAAAATAAAAATATTTTGTTTGGGTTATGTTTATTTGTCCAATTACTTTTGACCTCCTAAAATGTGGAGTGTTTGTAAAGAAATGTGTACAATTCCTACATTTTCTATCAGATATTTTTGTTCAACCCTTCAAATTAAACGTTACAATCTGCACTTGAATTCTGTTGTAGAGGTTTCATTTCAAATCCAATGTGGTGGCATGCAGAGCCCAACTCGCAAAAATTGTGTCACTGTCCAAATATTTCTGGCCCTAACTGTAAGTAAGCACTGATTACTCAAAGGTACATGTCACTCATGTGCCTATTGCTAAGAGAATACAAATATCTATTTATTACAATTATCTCAACAGTTGGCTCCCAAATGGTTCCCTTTAATCAACAAATTAAATTAAATCGTATTGACACAATAAAATCTTACCCACCTCTTACTGCATTAAAAACAATCAAGGCCACAATAATAATAATAATAATAATAATAATTTTATTTATATAGCGCCAACATATTCCGCAGCGCTTTACAAATTATAGAGGGGACTTGTACAGACAATAAACATTACAGCATAACAGAAATACAGTTCGAAACAGATACCAGGAGGAGTGAGGGCCCTGCTCGCAAGCTTACAAACTATGGGGAAAAGGGGAGACACGAGAGGTGGATGGTAACAATTGCTTTAGTTATTCGGGCCAGCTATAGTGTAAGGCTCAGGTGTTCATGTAAAGCTGCATGAACCAGTTACCTGCCTAAGTATGTAGCAGTACAGACACAGAGGGCTAATACTGCATAAAGTGTATGAGAACATGATGCGAGGAACCTTTTTTTTTTTTTTTTTTTTTATTATAAATAGGCCACACAGGGATCGTTAGGTTAATGCATTGAGGCGGTAGGCCAGTCTGAACAAATGAGTTTTTAGGGCACGCTTAAAACTGTGGGGATTGGGGATTAATCGTATTAACCTAGGTAGTGCATTCCAAAGAATCGGCGCAGCACGTGTAAAGTCTTGGAGACGGGAGTGGGAGGTTCTGATTATTGAGGATGCTAACCTGAGGTCATTAGCGGAGCGGAGGGCACGGGTAGGGTGGTAGACTGATACCAGGGAGGAGATGTAGGGTGGTGCTGAGCCATGGAGTGCTTTGTGGATGAGGGTAGTAGTTTTGTACTGGATTCTGGAGTGGATGGGTAGCCAGTGTAATGACTGGCACAGGGTAGAGGCATCGGTGTAACGGTTGGTGAGGAATATGATCCTGGCTGCAGCATTCAGGACAGATTGGAGCGGGGAGAGTTTTGCAAGAGGGAGACCGATTAGTAGAGAGTTACAATAGTCCAGACGAGAATGAATAAGTGAAACAGTCAGAGTTTTTGCAGAGTCGAAATTAAGAAAAGGGCGAATTCTAGAAATGTTTTTGAGATGCAGGTAAGAAGAGCGAGCCAGTGATCGGATGTAGGGGGTGAATGAAAGGTCAGAATCAAGGATGACCCCAAGGCAGCGGGCATGTTGCTTTGGAGTAATGGTGGAACCGCACACGGAGATGGCAATGTCAGGCAAAGGTAGGTTAGTAGAGGGAGAGAACACGAGGAGTTCAGTTTTTGACAGGTTTAGTTTCAGATAGAGGGAGGACATGATGTTAGAGACAGCGGTAAGACAATCACTGGTGTTTTCTAAAAAGGTCGGTGTGATATCGGGAGCAGAAGTGTATAATTGGGTGTCGTCAGCATAGAGATGGTACTGGAAACCAAATCTACTGATTGTTTGTCCAATAGGGGCAGTATACAACGAGAAGAGTAGGGGGCCTAGGACTGATCCTTGAGGAACCCCAACAGTAAGGGGAAGGTGAGAGGAGGAGGAACCAGCAAAACATACAGTGAAGGATCGGTCAGAGAGACAATGATGGGAAGTGAACACATGTTCCAATGGATGTTTCAGTTTCTCACAAATAGTTTTCTGATCAAATATTAACCAAATGTGGAACTATTTCAATCAACTGTGCAAATATTTGCTATTTTAAGAGTACCATTAAAAGTATAAAATATGCTGTTAGGACCGTAAAAATGACAAAATAAGGACTTTCACGTCGAACCCAATGTGTCATCAGAACACAATACCGGCTTGTAATGGATGCCATTTATCACCTGGAGCATTGAAAAAAATAGTGTTTTCACATTGTCAGGAAATTATTAATTGTTGCCAAAACAGGAGATTGTGTGAGCTTCCAACAAGCTGTCACAGAAATGAAGTTCAGTAATATGGCAATGTTAATGTTATATTCACAGCAGGGTTTCAAAGTAGTGTAAATGTTTGTTCACTCTCCACGTTTCAAACACTGGAGGTCATTCATAAAGTAGAAGCGCTTGAACTTCTCGTTACAGCTGGGGTAAGATTTTATTTTAGATTTTTGCTACAGAATTGGCAGGAGACAAAACTTCTTTGAAAAAATAAATGTGTCTGACTGTAATCACAGATATTTTAATACTGCACATTCTTGGCAGGCGGACGGAATAGCATGGCTGTAGAAAGTAAACACTGCTTTTACCTTTTAACCTTTCACAGTGTATTTTCTCTCCAAAAGCCTTAAGAAATTGGTCTTGAATTACAAGCAAAGGGCTCTATTTAGAAGCATTATGATACTTAAAGCATATGACCTCATGGTATAAAGACATCTTTTCTTTAAACATATTTAAACAGGCCTGTATCTTATTACAGTACGGTGTGTGTTCATTCCAATATAAATATTATCAGATGGATGCACAGTACTCTCATATTTACAATGCCCTCAGTGATAGTTATGAAGTTATGGCTGTTGTAATGTGCACTCACCATTATTCTCACAGATATAATACCAGTATGTGGGCTATATGATCTGTAAGGTTCTCTATACTATTCAGTTTATTGATTATGTCTTGAATTTCTTTTAAATATCATTAAATTTATGGATGAATCTACTTTATGGATGTTATAAACAAGAATTTTCTAAATTTCTAATAGAAGGAAGGGGACTTGATCTCTGACACCACTTATTGGATGTAGCAATCCTAAAAGTCAATATTGACCCTTAACAAGCTTTGCCACATGACTTAAGATTAAGCATTGCATGGCCTATCATTCTCCTTACGCCAGTTTAGCAATCTCTGCAAGGAGAAATGTTCCCTCTTAGACACTAAATTTTATCTGAATGTAAGTCAAAAACGTGGCAGAGTTTTAACAGAGCATAAAGAGAAGTAGAAACATGACAAAATGCCCAAACGTTGTGAGACAGCAACATTTCCATAATAAACGTAATGCCTTAGCACTATAATTTACCTGACACAATATTCTTCAATTGAAGCCTTCTTTTATTACTAGAAGGTCACCAATGTTAATTTGCTAAATTATATACAATTGTGCTCAAAAGTTTATACACCCCGGCAGAATTTTTGCTTTCTTGGCCTTTTTTCAGAGAACATGAATGGTAACACCAAAACTTTTTCTCCTCTTATGGTTAGTGGTCAGGTGAAGCCATTTATTGTCAAACTACTGTGTTTTCTCTAAATCATAATGACAAACCAAAATATCCAACTGACTCTGATCAAAAGTTTACATACCCCATTTATTTATACCATGCATTGCCCCCTCTAACATCAATGAAGTCTTTAGTGGTAATTGTGGATGAGGTTCTTTATTTTCTCAGATGGTAAAGCTACCCACTCTTCTTGGTAAAAAGCCTCCAGTTCCTGTAAATTCCAGGGCTGTCTAGCATGAATGCATGCTTAAGCTTATAGCTCACACATCCCAAAAACATCAGAGATCCACCTCCGTGCTTTACAGTAGGAATGGTGTCCCTTTTATCATTGGCCTTGTTGATCTCTCTTTAAATGTAACGTTTATGATTGTGGCCAAAAAGTTCAATTTTGGTCTCATCATTCCAAATTACCTTGTTCCATAAGTTTTGATGCTTGTCTCTGTGCTGGTTTGTGTATTATAGGCAAGATACTTCGTGGCATTTGCACAGTAATTGCTTTCTACTGGTGACTGGACCATGCAGCCTATTTCTTTCCTTATTGTGCATCTTGAAACAGCCACACCGCTACTTTTCAGAGAGTCCAGGATTTCAGCTGATGTTATTTGCAGGTTTTCCTGGCAGTTGTGGAGAAAATTTTCGTTGGTCTACTTGACTGTGGTTTTGTTTTTACAAAGCCCCTGATTTTCCATTTGTTAATCACAGTTTGAAAGCTGCTGACCGGCATTATCAATTCCTTGGATATCTTTTTGTCTTACTTTCCTGTTTTATACAGTTCAACTACCTTTTCCCATAGATCCGTTGACAATTCTTTTGCTTTCCCCATGACTCACAATCCAGAAATGTCAGTGGCTGGATAAAAGATGCAAGAGTCTGTCTGGATCCCAGAAACTCACTCAGCTTTTATGTACACACACTGATTACAAGCAAACAGGTCACAGGTGAGGATTTTACTTTTAGTAGCCATTCAAACCCATTTGTGTCAACTTCTGTGCATGTTATCAGGCCAAAATCACCAGGGTATGTAAACTTTTGATCAGGGTCATTTGGATGTTTTGAGTTGTCATTATGATTTAAAAAGAGAAAACACAGTAGTGTGACAATATATGGCTTCACTCAACCACTAACAATTAGTGGAGAGAAAGAGTTGGTGTTATCATTCATATTCTCTGAAAGAAAGGCCAAGAAAGACAAAATTCTGCTAGGGTATGTAAACTTTTGAGCACAGCTGTAAATAATATGCCATCATTCCATAGGCACATTCAAGCAACCTGAGATTTTCCGCATTCTTCCTCTCTCATTTAATGTACAATCGCCTGTTTGTCCACAACAGAGCAGCCCACCAACATCTAAAGTGCAGTAACATACTACAGACAACATTTAGAGGAGCGTAAGCAGTGGCATGCCACAAACAGTGTACATAATGGCATGAGCAGGGGCACATAATGCTACTTGGATGGGTACATGCCCCCAGGGTGAAAACCCCTCTTTAGAGAGAGCTTTATGGGAGACAATAGGGGTCTTACAAGTTGCTTGTATTGATAAAACCAGCAATCAATTTAGAAACAAGAACACACACCACAGAATCAAATGGTATACAAGGCTTGTCCACCCTGGTTACTGAGGCAGAGTTTTAGTTAAGTAACGAAACAAGGAAGTATTACATCACTACCAAAGGACGACCTAACAGAAGAAAGAAGTATATTATTTGCTTAGCAAAACAAGTAAATCATTTCTGCCTACATGGCCATTCTAAGCCTTTAACAGTTTACTATAAGATAATGTCCTGTCTTACTGAACACAACTTATGAAATCTAAGGAAAAGGTTATGTCTAATGTGCCTAAATGAGAATATATGATAGCCTTGCCATAACATTCGGATTAGGCAGTTTCTCAGAATCAGCAAACCTAGATCCTAGATTACAAGGAGAACTTATATCAAGCATAAAAAAGGAGATATTAAAGCTAAAATATAAGTAAAGTAAATTGTAAAAATGATAATCAAAGCAAGCCATCAATACTAACCACAGCATCCCTTTCTCAAGCAATTAACATGACAAGTCTAACCAGTAGTCACCAATTTATATTTATTTTCTTTCAAAAGGGAAAGTCAGAAACTTATTCTTAGTAGATAGTAGCTCACAATCTAAATTCCCTATCAGTATGTCTTTGGAATGTGGGAGGAAACCGGAGTACCTGGAGGAAACCCACGGGGAGAACATACAAACTACTTGCAGATGTTGTCCAAGGTGGGATTAGAACCCAGGACGCCGGCGTTGCAAGGCTGCAGTGCTAACCATTGAGCCACCGTGCTGCCCAATAACAATAATTAGTAGACAGTAGTCATAAAGCAAACATAAACCGTGGTGCCTATACATATCAGACCCAACCATCTTATGAGTATTAATCTTATCGTCGCTCACCAAATAGATCATGTCGGGGGAAAAAAAGGATGAGCCATGCTGAATTTCAACATACCTGCTCCTTTAGTGTCGTAGGTGACATGTCACCTCTCAAGGAGAAGCTTGCTCTCATCTCCCTACTTAGGACACATGCATACTCCCGGTTGGTTGAGAGCAACATCTGTCAGACAAACTAGTCTGCTAACAGCTCTTCAAGGTGTCTGTGCACCTTTAACTTGATATTCTAAGCAATGACATCCTATATAAAGAAGGCAACTCAAATAAATTGTCTTATTCATCACAACCAATGGAATGGCTATTTATATTCAAAAGTTACAACCAATATGCTTACAATTTGGGCATACATTTTTAATAAATTAGTGGTGGTGATGTATGGTACCAGAAGTCCTGTCTTATACCAGTGACCTTTGTATGGTCAAATTTTCTATTTTACCCAGAGATGGCCTTTAGCTGTATTTTAATATACTCGCAGCTTCTGCAGATTAATTTCACATAAAGGTACATCTATTGTTTCCACTACAAAACACACAAGAATCAGTTACTTTCTACATTTGCTCTTTTGATGTACCATGAAAACGGAGACGGTTCTGCTTTTTCATTCAATTGTACTACTTAATGTATTATTATTTCTACATGGACTCTTTATTCTTTTATAATACTGATTTCAATCTGTCTAGCATTATATTTTTATTCCATATATATTGTTATACATGTATCACACAGCGCTTGCTTCTCTGAGCCCCAGAAACTCGTTGGCAGGCGCAGAGATCTTTTAAAGATGGAAATAATAATAGTATGAACGTTTGGGCTGAATTGTCTTTTTCCTCTAAAACAATGATGTCCAATTGATATTAATCAAATTTCTAAAGTGAGTGGAATACTAAGAATAGCAAATTATTTTTTACATGCACATTTTATGCACAAAACTAAAAGTGCTCCTGCCCGAAACATTTATGTATACAATATGCTATACGATTCTGTTGACTAAATATAATAGATTTGGGCAATTCATTCATTGAAGATTAGATTATTTTAAAATTTATAAAAAATAATCTATCTTGGTACCTTGTTAGCCAGTAGATAGAAAAATATTTAGAATTGAGAGCCCTCAGTGGTTGATACCTTTTAATGGCAAACTGAAAAGATGGTAATAAATTGCAAGCTTTCGAGACTACATACGTCTCTTCATCAGGCAAAGACTAAAACAAATTCTGAAGAATCACATATTTATGCACAACATAGTATAGAAAAAAAAGGGAAAAAAAACCATGGATAAGCCAGGTGACATCAAGCAGAATTACCATGGGTGATAAAAAGTTACGTCCATAAATATTGGGCCAATTCTTAGATAGGGATTGTTTTATTGTCCTGTGATTAGGGTCTCTGTTGTTATGACCCCACATGGTCAGAGGGGCAAGTTCCTTAGTTGATGTAAAAAGACATAAATCCGTGTGACACATTCATTCCTTCAGTGAGACTGTCAAAGGTCGTCATCAGTTTATATTCCCAGACTCTTCTGTCTTTCTGCGATTTGAAGTTACCTTTTAGTACAAGTAATTTCATGTCCATAATGTTATGATTTGGGAGACAGAAATGTATTGCCACAGGTATATCCATTCTTTTTTCTCTTATTGTATGGCGGTGAGAGTTCATCCTTGTTTTCAGTTTCTGCCCTGTCTCCCCCACATACAGACCCCCAGTTGGACAATTAGTACAAATAATTAGGTACACCACATTAGAAGTGACACAGCTGAAAGTACCTGGGATCTTGTAGTCCTGATGTGAATTGGAGATCTTTATGTTGTCCGTGGTCATTATAAATGGACAGGTTTTACATTTTTTCTGGTTGCAAGGAAAGGTACCTGCAGCTGTTGGAGAGGACAGGGAGCTCTTGACAATGATGCTTCTTAGATTTGGGGGCTGCCTAAAACACAGTAGTGGGGGGTCTGGAAAAATGGATTGTAAGCAGGCATCTTTTTGCAGTAAAGGTTGTAATTTCCGTGCAGCTCCCCTTAGCACCTCCAGATTTGGATTGTAGGTAACCACTAGAGGTACCCGGTTATTTTCTTCTTTAGCTTTGTGATGTAGCAGGTGATTCCTTGATATTCTGGTGGCTCTTGTGACCTGGTTTTCAATTGTTCTTGGATGGTAGCCCTGATTCAAAAAGGTCTTTCTGAGGCGACCAAGGTGTTCATCCCTATCCATTGGGTTGGAACATATACAATTGTATCTGATGGCTTGGCTGTAGACAATAGAGTTTTTTATGTGTTTTGGATGGAAACTGTCCCATTTAAGGTATGTTGGACGGTCGATTGGCTTCTGATACAGGGATGTCTCTATTTTATTGTTCTGCAGCTTAATGATGGTGTCCAAAAAGTTAATTTCAGTGCAGCAGTAGTTGAGTGTCAAGTTGATGGTAGGATGAAATTGATTAAACTGTTCATGGAACGTCTTTAGCTGTGGCTCAGACTCCGTGCAGATGATTAAAATGTCATCAATGTAGCGGTAGTACGCCAGAGGCCTGATGGGACATGAGGACAAAAAGTCGCTTTCAAGCTTGGCCATGAAAAGATTTGCATACTGTGGGGCCATTTTACTTCCCATTGCTGTGCCAGTCTCCTGTAGATAGATCTTCTTGTCAAACTCAAAGTAATTGTGGGTGAGGATGAATTTTATAAGTTTCACCACAGATTCTGCATCGGTCCCTGTGTTTTCCAGGAAGAATTTGCAGGCATTTAATCCATCCTGGTGTGGGATATTGGAGTACAAAGATTCCACATCCATGGTGGCCAGAATGGCTCTTCTGTTATGATCTGGAGGCCTAGGAGCAGCATGAGACGTACTCTGGAGAAGGTGGTACCTGTACTGACCGCAGACCCTGAATTCAGCACCGCAACTAGAAGTAGCCGTGGGATGTACCTAACACTCCCTAGACACCTCGACACAGCCTAAGAACTAACTTCCCCTAATGATAGAAATGGGAAAACTATCTTGCCTCAGAGAAAATCCCCAAAGGATAGACAGCCCCCCACGAATATTGACTGTGAGAGGAGAGGGAAATGACATACGCAGACTGAAATCAGGATTTAGCAAAGGAGGCAATTCTAGCTAAAAAGAAAGAACAGGACAGAGTACTATGTGGTCAGTATCAAAACACTAGAAAATATCCACCACAGAAAATACCAATCTCCACATCTGACTAAAGACATGGAGGGTAAATCTGCATCTCCAGAGACACAGCTTGGCTACAAAAATCCTTCACAGACAAAGCTGGACAAGACAAAACATGAAAATGCACAGAACTATAAGGTCCACAGCATGTGGACAGCAAAAACAAAGCCAGAACTTATCTTTGATGAAAAGAACAGCAAACAGGAGAGACCAGGTATGGATGTGAATCCTCCAAAAACAATGGACAACTGGCACTGACTAAAGGATAAAGCAAGACTAAATAGCCCAGTCCAAATTGCAAAAAGTGGACACACCTGATAAATGCTGCGATCCAAAGACAGCAGCACTACCACTCATAACCACCGGAGGGAGCCCAAGAGCAGATATCACAACACTCTTCCACAAAATGTCGACAAAGCCCTCTGCAGCACTGGAGACAGCCGAAGCCATGCTGGACACCCCCACAGCAGTGCTGGACACCAACAGTAGCACGCCGCACATCAGAACACCCCCTCATCCCAGCCTGCGGCCAGCAGCATCACCCCACTCCTGCCTCCTCCAGCAGCGACCCTGGGACACTGTATCACTGTAGCCACCAACCCGCTAAACAATAAGAGGCATGAATTATAAGAAGCACCACCACTTTATTAAAAAACAATTTTTTTCCTATTTTTCTCCTCAAAATTTGAGGTGCGTCTTATAATCCAGAGTGTCTTGTAATCTGAAAAATACGGTAATAATTTCAGTAAACCAAATTTGAAATTTTTTGAATAATTTTTATTACATTTTTATTATTTTTATATATATATAAAAAGATTGGAAATGTATGTTTAATTTATGAAGGTATCAAGAACTGCCAAAAATTAGATGAAAATGGGACTCAGATATACCCTGTATTAGACATAAAGGAGTGCTTCATACACATTGTGTAATTCAAATATTTTGAAAGTGTGGTTAATGAACTCCTACACTCATATAGGCTTTGAACAAAGTGCAAAGCTAGGAAAAAGTATAAGGAGGTTAATACATTAATCCTCTTCAGATGCCCGTTTCTTCTTCTCCTTCTTCAGGAGATTGAGGGACTGCCTCCACCTGCTTTTTGGAGCCTAATTCACTGGTACCTGGACTGTAAGTGACCCGACTTTGGGTAGTGCCGGAGACCCCAACATGTGGAGATGGGACACAGCCCCCTGTGTCTCCTATGCCATCGCTTACTCCTGCATTGGAGGTGGGGAGCCCCAAGAACAGTCCGATCTCTTTGGGGGTTATAGCCTGCTCCTCAAGCTGTCTCAATGAGCCCTTCAGAGGCCCATATATTCCTCAAGAAGGGTTCATCCTGCTCTCTTCCTAATCGGATCACACCTACATTATGCCAGTAATGTTGCCCCTCCATTTCGAGGAATGTGACCCTGGTTCCAGCTGTCAGCTCTTGCAGCCTTCGAGGCAAGTTTTCCATATCTACTGACCGCTCGTTGAACAAGATGTGATGACGAGTCCCAAACTCTTCGATGGACTCCCATCACCGCTGCTGATCGTACATAAGAACCTCTCCCTGGAATGCCAGCTCTCGGTATCTTGCGACTAGCGGGCCCACTAGCATGCCTCCAGCCCTGATCCTGGCTCACCTCCTTCTCTCTTCTGACCAGCCTAGGACCTGCAGATGCTCACTAGTTGCTGGATCCTGGCTCTCGCATCTGCAGTCCACAAGAACCCCAATGGTGAATACACATAATACTCTAAGGATGACTAATTGAATCCAGAAAAGGTTTTGAAAGTTTTTTTGAATTCTTATATACCACCATAATGTAACACCAAGCACAACATACTCTATGGATGACATTATAGTTAATTTTCTCACCCAAAAGAAAAATAATGTGGTTTTGTGCAGCAGCTAAACCATAAGTTCGGCCAAGATGTCCATAGGCTAAAAGCAGAATGCATATGATATGAACAGCAAAGCACAAGATTAGACCTTATAAGGACTGTTAGTATGATAGTTCAAAATCAGCACCATTATGAACACAAGAGGGCTCTGATTAGTTAAACTGTGCACACAAAGGCATGGATAAATGCTGTCTCTCCAATCAGAACTGTCCATGAACTGTACAATAGCATCAAGGAGCCAAGCATGGGGGCGTTTGTCCTTTTATAACCTCTAATGAGGTAATGCAGCCACCCAATCACAGTAATGCCACTACCAAGATGGCTATGGCACTACAGTGACTGGCAGGCAATCCCTACAGGCTTATTGGCTGTGCAACAGGTGCCAGACATGCTTGATAGGGATTCGAACTTCAAATCTGAGCAACAGCCAATGCTCATTTAGTGCCTAGCTCATCCGAGCACACATATACTAAAGTGATAGCCGTGTATCATCGAACACGTTAGCTCATCCCTAATGATAAACTATTAAATTTATCGATTAATTTAAGGGGATCCTGTCATGTAAAATAACTCTATTAACCTGCAGATATGGAATTAATCTGCAGGATAATAGCGTTCTGACACAGTGTGACACCTTCACTAATAGCTCCAGGCATCATTCAGCTTCCAGTCATAGAGGTGGGCTGGTACGGTTAGGACCAGCTGTCAGTCAGTGCTGGGGATGCAGGTGCAACCTCTGCTCACAGCACAAACCGGTGACTGAATCCGTGTCCTGGCCACCGCTATGAGTGTAAGTCAAAATCTGCCGGGGGTGGGGAATAAGGCTAATTTCTTTTAACTTTTCTTGGAATCTTCAGCGTTTTTTTTTAAATATTATTATTGTATTTTTACTTCCTGAAAGCCAGATTTTTTCTTTATTTTTTCTTGTCTATGAGCCATGTAAAAGCTTTTTTTGCAGGATATGCTACATTTTTAATAGCACAAATTTACGAGTACATTATATGTACATACAATGTATTGAAAATCTTTTTATTCTCATTTTATTTCTATTAATTTCAGATTTGCCGCTATGTCTCAATGACATGGTATACCTTTTCTTTAAGTCATTTATATAGGTATTTTGGTATTTCATAAATAAATATTGGTTATATAACTTTTCATAACACTCACCTTCTTATATAACGGTAATTTCATTGAAAGCTTTTTGTTTTTCGTAAACAGGGTATTGGACTACAAATCATGAGCAAAACCAAGAACATTACACAATGAGTAAGATGAAACATGTATGCAAGGACCACATAATTAAAAAGATTAAGAGTGGATTAGCACTATCTGACTTGTGTGCCGATTGGCAGTCATTAAAAGTTGACCTGTCACCAGGACATAAGTGGGATTTCTCCTCTTACTGTATTTTATTCCCTCTACTCCCCTGAGTATTCATCTTTCTTTTTTTATTTAAATCTGCCATACAGTTCTAAAGAGATCTTTTTTTAATTGATGCAAATTTTTTATGAATCTCATTCTGCCTGAAGAAGAGATTTAGTCAAGAGAGGACCCTGGATCTTGCGATTAGCGTCCCCATAGATGTACTCACATGAAGCTGATAGATATCTTATCCATATGTTTACATGGCACATCTATCTCTAAGGTATTTAGAGAAAAAGCCATACACACTGATGATAAATGTTATACATAGTCCATACTTTTGCGATTTCCATGTAGACATTAAAGCTATGCCAATCAATACATTTTTGTGAACTCTGCTCTTTGACAGATCTCTAGACACACTTGTGTAAATCAAGATTCACTATACATTAAACAGAGTTTTATGACACAGTTCAGCATTTTTGCTTCATAAATGATCTGCTATATATAAAGGACATGATAGCATATGCTTAACATGTCTTTTTGGTTTACGTTAAATTTTACCTCTTTGAGAAGTATGAACAGATTTATAACCTCTTCACTCATGGTTTTAATATTTCCATACTGTGTCTTAAATGGCATATGTCTACCACAATGATCTAAAACATATCCCTTGGTACTGAGCATCCAAATAAGATACTGAATTCTCAATAAAACATAAAATTCGACTTATCAGATGGATTTGGTTAGCTTTTGATAGACAATCAGAGTAAAGAAACTATTGGAAGTATGCAAAAAATATATTTAGCATTTATGAAAATTAATTAATTGCTATCAGCAAAGGTATTACATTCGGGGGTGCTATCCTTTCCCTGAGGAAGCTGCTATCCAGGCGGCGATACGCATGGGAGCCTACCCCACATTCTGCTTCCCCACTTTACAAGACTTCTCTCCATGACTTTGGACTGTGGGCACGATAGGTATTTTTTTTTTGGGGGGGGGGGATTGAGGTTTTGGGATCTTGTATTTTCTAGTTCCCCCTCTCCCTCCCCCCTCCTACAGTTCTGATGCGTACCAATATTGAGATATTATATTTTCCTATGTCTTTATTCATTTCTTTTACTCACTCTTTGTACGCATTTTTGTACCGGTTTTACTTTTTTTTTTTTTGCCATGTGTTTGAAGTCTTGAAACAATAAAATATCTCTGCATGCAAATTATGCACCTTATTATAGGGATGTATGGTATTGCAATATTGACACCATTATATCCATTGCATGGAGCGGTTACTGATTTTTGCATCATTTATGTCTTTGCAGTTAGATTATTGTAACATCTTTATTGTGGGCGATACATGATTTGTGGGTTGTCATTTTTCCTATACCAGGATATGACACATCAATAGGCATGTTGGTGCATTTTTGCATTTTTTAAGTGTTTTTAATTGCATTGTGTGTTGTTGTTTTTTGTGTGTACATATACAGTTAAGTCCATATATATTTGGACAGAGACAACATTTTTCTAATTTTAGTTATAGACATTACCACAATGAATTTTAAACAAAACAATTCAGATGCAGTTGAAGTTCAGACTTTCAGCTTTCATTTGAGGGTATCCACATTAAAATTGGATGAAGGGTTTAGGAGTTTCAGCTCCTTAACATGTGCCACCCTGTTTTTAAAGGGGCCAAAAGTAATTGGACAGATTCAATAATTTTAAATAAAATGTTCATTTTTAGTACTTGGTTGAAAACCCTTTGTTGGCAATAACTGCCTGAAGTCTTGAACTCATGGACATTACCAGACGCTGTGTTTCCTCCTTTTTGATGCTCTGCCAGGCCTTCACTGCGGTGGTTTTCAGTTGCTGTTTGTTTGTGGGCTTTTCTGTCTGAAGTTTAGTCTTTAACAAGTGAAATGCATGCTCAATTGGTTCGAGATCAGGTGACTGACTAAGCCATTCAAGAATATTCCACTTCTTTGCGTTAATAAACTCCTGGGTTGCTTTGGTTTTATGTTTTGGGTCATTGTCCATCTGTAGTATGAAACGACGACCAATCAGTTTTGCTGCATTTGGCTGGATCTGAGCACACAGTATGTCTCTGAATACCTCAGAATTCATTCGGCTGGTTCTGTCCTGTGTCACATCATCAAGTGACCCAGTGTGTTATGAAAGGCAATTCAGTATCACAATGGACATGGAGGTCAGAGCACATACAGTGATCTGACAATAACCCAAAATAATAGAACGAGCTCTGAGACGTGGGAACTCTGCAGACCGCAATCCCTGATCCTCTCCAAACACAACTAGAGGCAGCCGTGGATTGCGCCTAACGCTCCCTATGCAACTCGGCACAGCCTGAGAAACTAACTAGCCTGAAGATAGAAAAAATAAGCCTACCTTGCCTCAGAGAAATACCCCAAAGGAAAAGGCAGCCCCCCACATATAATGACTGTGAGTAAGATGAAAAGACAAACGTAGGGATGAAATAGATTCAGCAAAGTGAGGCCCGATATTCTAGACAGAACGAGGATAGGAAAGATAACTTTGCGGTCTACACAAAACCCTAAAGAAAACCACGCAAAGGGGCAAAAAGACCCTCCGTACCGAACTAACGGCACGGAGGTACACCCTTTGCGTCCCAGAGCTTCCAGCAAAACAAATAGACAAGCTGGACAGAAAAAATAGCAACAAATAGCAAAGAAGCACTTAGCTATGCAGAGCAGCAGGCCACAGGAATGATCCAGAGAAACACAAGTCCAACACTGGAACATTGACAGGCAGCATGAATCAAAGCATTATGTGGGGTTAAGTAGAGAAGCACCTAACCACCTCACCAGATCACCTGAGGGAGGAAACTCAGAAGCAGCAGTACCAGTTTCCTCCACAAACGGAAGCTCCCAGAGAGAATCAGCCGAAGTACCACTTGTGACCACAGGAGGGAGCTCTGCCACAGAATTCACAACAGTACCCCCCCTTGAGGAGGGGTCACCGAACCCTCACCAGAGCCCCCAGGCCGACCAGGATGAGCCACATGAAAGGCACGAACAAGATCGGGAGCATGGACATCAGAGGCAAAAACCCAGGAATTATCCTCCTGAGCATAACCCTTCCATTTAACCAGATACTGGAGTTTCCGTCTTGAAACACGAGAATCCAAAATCTTCTCCACAATATACTCCAATTCCCCCTCCACCAAAACCGGGGCAGGAGGGTCAACAGATGGAACCATAGGTGCCACGTATCTCCGCAACAATGACCTATGGAAGACGTTATGTATGAAAAAAGAATCTGGGAGGGTCAGACGAAAAGACACAGGATTAAGAACCTCAGAAATCCTATAAGGACCAATGAAACGAGGTTTAAACTTCGGAGAGGAAACCTTCATAGGAATATGACGAGAAGATAACCAAACCAGATCCCCAACACGAAGTCGGGGACCCACACGGCGTCTGCGATTAGCGAAACGTTGAGCCTTCTCCTGGGACAAGGTCAAATTGTCCACTACATGAGTCCAAATCTGCTGCAACCTGTCCACCACAGTATCCACACCAGGACAGTCCGAAGACTCAACCTGTCCTGAAGAGAAACGAGGATGGAACCCAGAATTGCAGAAAAATGGCGAAACCAAGGTAGCCGAGCTGGCCCGATTATTAAGGGCGAACTCAGCCAAAGGCAAAAAGGACACCCAGTCATCCTGATCGGCAGAAACAAAGCATCTCAGATAGGTTTCCAAGGTCTGATTGGTTACTGTTATGAAAGGCAATTCAGTATCACAATGGACATGGAGGTCAGAGCACATACAGTGATCTGACAATAACCCAAAATAATAGAACGAGCTCTGAGACGTGGGAACTCTGCAGACCGCAATCCCTGATCCTCTCCAAACACAACTAGAGGCAGCCGTGGATTGCGCCTAACGCTCCCTATGCAACTCGGCACAGCCTGAGAAACTAACTAGCCTGAAGATAGAAAAAATAAGCCTACCTTGCCTCAGAGAAATACCCCAAAGGAAAAGGCAGCCCCCCACATATAATGACTGTGAGTAAGATGAAAAGACAAACGTAGGGATGAAATAGATTCAGCAAAGTGAGGCCCGATATTCTAGACAGAACGAAGATAGGAAAGATAACTTTGCGGTCTACACAAAACCCTAAAGAAAACCACGCAAAGGGGCAAAAAGACCCTCCGTACCGAACTAACGGCACGGAGGTACACCCTTTGTGTCCCAGAGCTTCCAGCAAAACAAATAGACAAGCTGGACAGAAAAAATAGCAACAAATAGCAAAGAAGCACTTAGCTATGCAGAGCAGCAGGCCACAGGAATGATCCAGAAAAACACAAGTCCAACACTGGAACATTGACAGGAAGCATGAATCAAAGCATTAGGTGGGGTTAAGTAGAGAAGCACCTAACGACCGCACCAGATCACCTGAGGGAGGAAACTCAGAAGCAGCAGTACCAGTTTCCTCCACAAACGGAAGCTCCCAGAGAGAATCAGCCGAAGTACCACTTGTGACTACAGGAGGGAGCTCTGCCACAGAATTCACAACACCAGTGCCACTGGCAGCCATGCATGCCCAAGCCATCACACTGCCTCCGCCGTGTTTTACAGATGATGTGGTATGCTTTGGATCATGAGCTGTACCACGCCTTCGCCATACTTTTCTCTTTCCATCATTCTGGTAGAGGTTGATCTTGGTTTCATCTGTCCAAAGAATGTTCTTCCAGAACTGTGCTGGCTTTTTTAGATGTTTTTAACAAAGTCCAGTCTAGCCTTTTTATTATTGATGCTTATGAGTGGCTTGCACCGTGCAGTGAACCCTCTTTATTTACTTTAATGCAGTCTTCTCATTATGGTAGATTTGGATATTGATACGCCTACCTCCTGGAGAGTGTTGTTAACTTGGTTGGCTGCTTTGAAGGGGTTTTGTCTTCATCATGGAGATTATTCTGCGATCATCCACCACTGTTATCTTCCGTGGGCGCCCAGGTCTTTTTGCATTGATGAGTTCGCCAGTGCTTTCTTTCTTTCTCAGGATGTACCAAATTGTAGATTTTGCCACTGCTAATATTGTAGCAATTTCTCGGATGGGTTTTTTCTGTTTTCACAGCTTAAGGATGGCTTTTTTCACCTGCATGGAGAGCTCCTTTGACCGCATGTTTACTTCACAGCGAAACCTTCCAAATGCAAGCACCAGACCTCAAATCAACTCCAGGCCTTTTATCTGCTTAATTGAGAATGACATAATGAAAGGATTGCCCACACCTGTCCATGAAATAGCCTTGGAGTCAATTGTCCAATTACTTTTGGTCCCTTTAAAAACAGGGTGGCACACGTTAAGGAGCTGAAACTCCTAAACCCTTCATCCAATTTTAATGTGGATACCCTCAAATGAAAGCCGAAAGTCTGAACTTCAACTGCATCTGAACTGTTTTGTTCAAAATTCATTGTGGTAATGTCTATAACCAAAAGTAGAAAAATGTTGTCTCTGTCCAAATATATATGGACCTAACTGTATGCAGTTTTTGAGGTTTTTGCCAATTCAATAAAATACGAGTTTGATATTGTTATATATATATATATATATATATATATATACAAACAAAGAGAGAACAGCCGGGCGGCACCACCGCCAATGATACTGTGGGAACCGCTCACCTGTGTCCTGAAGGTAAAGCTCAGTCCTGGGTGCGAAGCTCCGCTGGAAAACAGCCACAAATGAATCGCCAGTGTGAAGAAAGGAGCGCACTACCTGGACGTCCGGTGCAGGTGAACTTTATTCCAAAAGCATAAAAGACATCTTCACGACCAGGGGTGCTATGAGAAGAGTGCGGCAAAGCTGGACGACGGCCGTTTCGCGCCCGTCCGGCGCTTCAACGGGTCAGTCACACTGACCCGTTGAAGCACCGGTCGGGCACGAAACGGCCATCGTCCAGCTTTGCCGCACTCTTCTCATAGCACCCCCGGTCGTGAAGATGTCTTTTATGCTTTTGGAATAAAGTTCACCTGCACCGGACGTCCAGGTAGTGCGCTCCTTTCTTCACACTGTCGATATATATATATATATATATATATATATATATATGGAGGTGTTCCTATTTATGTTGGCATGATCTTTTTCTTGCTCCTTCCTCACATTTGGGGGTGCTGCCGGGCCCTAGTCTAAAAATACCTCTTTCATATAAAAATACAGCAATACTTAGAAAGACTTCATCAAAGATTTAACGTCAGAATTTTGGCATTAAAACTTTGAAAAGTTGCAAAATATAGGCACAACTAAAGTTGTGCCACAATTTTGCGACTTTTAGTGTCTTTATGCCAATTTCTCCAAGTTCAGCCAAAAAGGGCAGAGCTGGGGCGGGACGTGGGTGTGACAAAGAAAGGACGTACAACTTGTCAAATTCATGGTGAGCTGTGGCAGCCTACTCCAGAAAATCTCACTCCAATACCTGACTGGAGTTTTTTGGTGCAGCACACCTAGGTGCATGCCACTTGTCAGATGCTCCAGATTCATGCAGAACTGTACACCTCTTCATGAATCAGGAGCAACTCAAGCACGAGAGTCTTGATTAGTGATGGGCGAACCCCCCGGATGTTCGAGATCAGTGGGTTTGCCTGACTTTTTCTGTAAATTTCGAGTTCGGGGCCGGAGATTACGCGAACCTGTGTCCGAACCCTGAACTTGGACTTTACAGATATGGGATGGGATGAGGGGGGCTGTAAAAGAAAGAATATAATTAATAATAAACATTATAATTATGCTAACCTGTCCAGCGATGCGTCCTCCCTGGACAGGTATGTATAATACTCCTAATGTTTATTATTAATTTTATGCTTTCTTTTACAGCCGCCCTGGACCAGAACTGGACCCGAACTGTAACACGGGTTTCCCATGGAAACCCATGTTAAGGTTTGCCCATTCCTAGTCTTGATGAATCCAGCTCTTCATTATAGTTGGGGGCTCTGTTACAATTTGGGCAAGAGGCCTCAGAAGCTTCAGTTTATGCCACTAGCTAATTGTATCTAAATCTCCAGACTGTGGTTTAACTTACATATCAAAATGTATAGATGTAAGCATGTTGCAAGGTTTCCTTCATAGTTTTGATCATATGTGGCATGTTTACTGGGAAATCTCCATTTATCCACAATGAAATATTTGTCTAATCACTTGCTATCTACAAGAACAGAAGGTCTTTTCACACTGCGTTTACCTTCAAAGTGTCCCACTATACTTGTTGCCACACTCTTTTTGCCTCAGTTAGTTGACCATCAACCAAAGATTATATTTGGATAACTCCCAGTGCATACAGCTAAAGGTGACTGCAAATACAGTGTGAATTCAGCTTTAATGCTTTTCAAAACGACGCTTACATAATGAAATCATTTTGGAGATTTCTGCTTGATGTCTATACAGATTTGGCTTCATTATTTTCATTTAAAACACACTTTATGAGAAGTTAGATATATGGCTCACACAATAACAACGGGATGGCTAACATGAGGAGTGAGTATTATTATCCCTATTTCCTGCCATGGTGAAGCAATAACATATATGACATCATTTATGGACCTTAACTCTAGAATTAACTTTGTGGAAGGTATACCGTGGTTTATTTTTGTTAGGTACAGCTTGTGTCATAGCACATGTTATAGAACAAAACTATTGTAAAAAAAAAATCATAGGCTCAGACCATTTTTGTTATATTACATCAGTTATGTAAGAGTTGATGGAGACAAATAGAAAGGGCAACTATTTTGATAAAGTACTATATCTTCTGAATTTCCTGGACTTAATGAATAAATAACTAACACATGTTCATTTGAGTTTTAAAAGAATAATTTGGCATTTGAATGTTAACAATTTGAAGGATCTTATACTCAGTGGAATAACCAAATGTCTTTCAGATTGGGACCTTAGTGGAGATTATTGCGTGAGTTCTTAAAGAGCACTAATAACCTACACATACTGATGTTGCAAAGCTGAGTATGGCATTATTCTAACTCGCTATGATAAGGTGAGGTGTGGTCTGTGTTTTCCATTGAGCTACAGAAAGTTTTAATGCACTTAAAGGGGTATTTCTATCTACAAGATCATATCCCTATATGTATTAGGTGTAATAATAAAAATATTATCAAAAACCTCCAATTAAAAATGTAGTATAGTTCTTCTCATTCGCTATGTCTCTTTCCTCATGTGCAGCCATTGCAGAACCCTGGGTATCCATGGTAACAACCACTGACATAGTGACAGCTAGTTGTAACCATGGATTCCT
Source organism: Ranitomeya imitator (assembly GCF_032444005.1). NCBI lineage: Eukaryota > Metazoa > Chordata > Amphibia > Anura > Dendrobatidae > Ranitomeya > Ranitomeya imitator. Next base: position 408,928,313 of record NC_091282.1, on the reverse strand, counting down.
AAGGTCCTGCAATGCCTGTACATGAGGAAAGAGACATAGCAAATCAGAAAAATTAAACTACATTTCTATTTGGGGGTATTTGATAATATAATTATTATTACACCTACTACATAATATGATCTTAGAGATGGGAATACCCTTTTAAGTGTCATATTGCAAAAATAAACATAACAAGTGTTACATTCCTCCCTTTAAAGCCAGGTTCACACATATGAGTTTATAAAAAATTGTTACAATTTCATCCCGAAAACGCAGACAATTTATTTCCTCACTTCTCATCTGTGTGAACTTTGTGTACAATACTGTTTTTTGAGCACCAGTTCAGAAAAAACATTTTCCCGTGAGGTTTTTTCACCCTAAACCGGTGTATATGAACTACAGTGTAAGTATGTTAAAGGGAACCTGTCACCAGAAAAAATGCTATTAACATGCAGATATGGGGTTAATCTGCATGTTAATAGCATTACTAACCTGCCCGTCTTCCGTACGTAGCTGAATGCTGCGGGGAGAAAATTCACTTTATTCTCCCTGGCCTCATTCGGTTTCAGCCACTTGGGCGGCACCGGCACAGGTTCACTGACCGCTCTGAGTATACAGTGCGGCGGCTGTAACCATGCCCCCGACCTTGACTGACATCCGGCCCCAATGTAGAGCCTGTTTCCACCCCTTCTCAACAGTATGTTAATATTTTCACCTATTGCCGTACAATAAGCACATTTTAATGCATTTTTGTGATACTTTTTTTTACTTTTATGTGAATGGATGAAAAAAGCTTCCAAAACGCTGAAACAACTGACATTCTGCAATTTAATTAAAAAAAACACAAGGAAAAAATGTATTGTGTGAATGACATTTTATACACGTATTCAGAAGCCCCTCTAGCTAATACATATCGTTTACAAAGGGAACAAAAATGGATGCATCCTGTGCATTTCGGTCTCAAATGGAAGTAGTGGTTCTCCAATGATTAATATGAAGAATAGAATAATACAAATTAATATAAAGAATAGATTAATAATGAAGATTAGAAAAAAGACTTGCATGCAAACATCAAACGGAAATCAGATAGACCCAATATTCATCAATCGGACTTAACTGCTTCCATTTGAAACAGGAATGCACAGGATACTTCTTCCAATTATCTGTTCTGTTTATCTGTTTTAAATGGGACAGACTATCAATAAAGACTAACAGACATATGAACGGAGACTGAGGGACCATTTATGCAAGTTGATTTCTGGGAATGCTCATTTACCGATAATCGGCCAGTATAAACAAGAAACCAGTCACCCAACAGATATGCAAAATAATCATTCATCGGTTGAAATGACTTTTGAAAACCGGCTTAAAATCCATTACCGGACATAGGAACAGAGAGTGAGGGTGCGTTAACACTAGGCAATGCTCGTTTCCTGATAGTATACACCGGATGCCAGTCATCCAACAGGCAAACAAAATGATCATTCACAGGCTGAAATAATTTTTTAAACTTGATTAAAAATCATGATTCTCGGCAGCATATCGTCTTATGTAGAACAATGGCACTGAACAGCCTACTTTATGCAGCTGGGACGTGAGATGGACCTGTCCAAACAGGATGTTAACTTAATAAATAGGCAAACAAGTTAACAGCCGCCGGTTGTGCAATGTAAACGCAGCCCAACGATGGTTTGAAATCTAAGAAAGGGAAATATACATTGTTAGAGCGCTCAGTGTCGGAAAGATTATGCAGATATAAAACGACCACATCCTGCTTTACCGTTTCTATTCCTAATATTGCGCATCACGCAGTGTCCTGTGCCAGTGAACAAACAGTGAATGTAAGGATAAGAAACCAGACAAAGCTTTGTATAATTAGGTTCAATCGGAGTTCAAACTGTTTAAAAGCGCACAAGCAGCTGCCTTTTGTGTCTGTTTGTTCATCTCCTTGTTTTATGTAACCAAAATCCCCGATCTATATTGATTTAAGTATAGTCTGTGCAAACCTTCACCCAGCACTTACAAGGGGATCGTCGGAGTTGAAAGTACACGCGTTTCATACTTTTGTCAATTTTGCAGACAATTAAGCAGCTACATTTTAAGATATTCGCCCCTCCCCCATTCTCAGTTCTGAAGATATATTCTGTAATGCGTTTTCTTCTGTGTATAATATTAAATTCAATTACAAAAGTCTGCACTGGAAAGAGGAAAAGATTGCAAAACTTGGCAGGGATACAATCTAATTCACATTATTGCGTCATCTTTCACTAAGCCCAAGAGGATATTAGAGTACATCTGCTTAACATTTGCTGAAAACAAACAGAAGTGCTGTCAGACATAGCAATTTTAGTCAGGGAAAAATGTTAATTTGGACATGTTAGGTGGTATGCTAATTTATAGCAGTGAAAGAAAGCCTAAATGGTTGCCAGGCAGGTGGGGAGAGCGTTATTCTAATTTATATGTGTTGTATGACATTTATATTATGTGTGATTATTATAAATAATATAGAGCATAATATACATTATAATTGATATTCAAAATATGGTTATGTAAAGAACAGAAGTTACATAATGAACTGAAATTGGGTGTCCCAAGAAAATACTGGTGAAAGTGGCTCGGCACCTAGAACCCACCCACATAATCCCACCGTAACTACTGCAATACCTGGAACCTCCCCAAGGGATTTAATGAGCAGAACTTGGGGTTTAAAAGTGATTCAAATTTGCTTAAAGGGGTATTCCCATCTCCAAGATCCTATTCCTATACCTAAGGTCTTAGAATGCCTGTGCATGAGGGATGAGACATAGCACATCAGAAGAACTATAGTACATTTCTCATTGGAGGTATTTGTTAATATTATTATTATTATTATTAGACCTTCTTGTAACAATTATGAAGGTACTATGGAATCTGATTGCATAGAATATAATTAATCTGAGACCGAAAGTTGAAACTAATAAACTATATTAACAATCAGAGTATAACATAAACTAACAGAGACAATCCTGAAATGACAGCGAAGTGACAACAGCACAAAAACGGGAATGTCCAGCAGTTATATAAAGCAGAGTGCATCTGGCACTTAACCGTGGGGGTCCAGAAATATGCAGGCAGTGGAGAAAGCACCTTTCATGGAAGTCCAGAAATATGAAGGTGGTATACAGCAAGGATTCGGTTTCCGAAAAGTCCCCCTGAAGTCCAGCACTGTAGCCCGCACAGACACAGCCTTAGAATTAATGCTCTGATAGTAATAATGTCAAAAATTCTTACGGACCATAGCAGTTCCAGAAATGTATAACTCCTCTCTTAGAAGTCTGAACAATAGGTAACCACAGCCAAGATCAGAAAGCAGCACAGAGGACTGAAGGCAGCTGATGATGAAGCAAAGCACTTAGTAACGAGCAGCAGTAGGAACTACAGAAGCAAGCCAGGAGGAAGCTCTGGAGCCAACAGCAACAAAATACTCAGGCAAGGAGTAGCTACTGATCCGGACTTAAATAACAGAACTGACAGGAAGTTCAAGGACAGGGCGAAGAACAGACTCCATGTTGAACAAGGGCAAAACAGGCTCCATGGAACATCCGGAAATCTTATCTTGTGAGCACGCTGAGTTTTGTGTGTGAATTTTCACCATACAATAGGATTAGGCTCTTTTCACATTGCATGTTTGTCTATGCTTGTTGATCCTAACAGGGCTTGCATCCGAATTCCCCCACAAAACGTGATTCAGATGCATGACTATGACTATAATAGTGAAGACAGTCAACGTGCACTGTGCTGTGCATCATTTTTGGGGGTATATGCCTACTAGAGGCGGACACTCAGATGCACATCAGAGCACACGTTGACTTTATCGGCACCATTATAGTCAATGACCCACTCTGCGCATACACCTAAATCCCTTTTTGTGGACACAAGCACCGATGGGACCAACAAGCGTGTACGAAAACAATGTAAAATGAGCCTTTGAGACAGAAAATCCACAGATATGCATGTGCGTTTTTACTGTGTTTTCACTACAGAAGTACACTAAAATTGCATATAATCTGCACATGACTGTATCAATAAAGGTTTGTGAAAGCCAAATACAGGGAAGGATCAAAAACAAAGCAGCTTTATGTAAAACATAAAAAAGAGACAAACAAGTGATAAAAAAACTGAAAGAAAAAAGTACTCAAAAATGCAATGGAAAAACTCAAGCAACCTAACTAACCTAATAAGTGTATAAATGCTGAATAAAATCTACAACATCAAAAACTCACCAAATACTCATGGGAAATTCTGCTTCCAATCCTGATGTTTTGGCAGATAAAACTCTGTGTGAAATACGTGCGTTAGAGGTTTTTTAACATGCATTTTTGCTGTGTATTTTCCCCACTCATTAGTATGGGTTAAAATTAAAAACATTGCAAGAATTATACAGATTTTAATCTGCTGCAAATCTGCAAATGAAGCACCCCATAGGGCTATGGGGTACTCGGAACCGGGTCCTTAGGTTCTCAAAGGGGATGTCACGGTGGCTGACCCGGTCCGTGGCCCTAGGGACGTCCGTTGAAAATGGGGAAAGGTCTTTAAATGGGAAATGTTTGTGACGCCACCTGTGGTATTTGGTCAGGGGGACCGACGCTGCTTAGGGGTCCACTGGGGTGATGTTATGGCAGCTATATGGTATACCTTCCCAAAGGTGAAGTGTGTCCCCAGGGCTTCCCAGTGTATAAATGGTGGATGGTGAAAGGCGCAGTGAAGAACGAGGACACAAGGTTGCAGTCTCTTTACCTTTACTGAAGGCTTCAGCATCCACAGTCCAGAGCACCAGATCACAGGGCAGGTAGAGTCCAGTCGGTCCGAAGGCAAATACAGAGTCCCCTTATCCAGGTGGAAATCGGTAGCCTTCCTCTAGCGCCTGAATGTTGTAGTACCTTACTGCTGAGCCTCTTGTAAGGTCCTCACAACTGTTGTAGATGTTCTAGATGTTATGTCTCTCTCTCTGTCCCCCAGATGGATAGGAACAAACCCATATGACTGGTGGCCTGAGGCGTTTTACAGGGACTCTAGCACGCCCCAGCCCCCACAAGTTGCCACCGTGCCTCCTTGGTATAGGTGCAGATCAGCAATATGCAATTAACTGTCCTGCCGGTCTCTGAAGCAAGGCATGGAGACGATTGCTCCCTCGGTGTTCTGGCTACCGGATCCTGCGCCTCAGAAGGAGGCAGCCTGTATAGGGCAGAGCTCCTTCTGGTTTTTCCTCTTCTTTTGCTATGACTTCGTTTCTCACCCTCTACAATCCAATTCTCTTTTGTGTCCTTCCTTAGGATGCTGCTGCATCGGTAGGCAGTCGCAGCTCCGTGGCCTTCTGTCTAGGCCTCTGACAGGATCCCACCCTTGTCAGGGACCACTCTGTCGGCAACTGCTAGATGTTCCTCCCTTCTCTCTGTCTGCCTGACAGGTACTGCCTGGGTGAAGCCCAGTCAGCTTCTGACTAACATCCTATCCAGACCACCAGTTTTACCTAATTGTGAAGAGTGCCCTAATAAATAGGAGCATAGCTCCCCCTGGTGGTGATTGTGAAAGTGTGTTGCATGCTTTGTGATACCTGGTAAAGTGGTCTCTTTTATTGCCTTCAGACGTAACATCACTCCCCCTAGAGGAGAATGATATTACTGCAATGACCAGGACCCTGGGGCGCTGCGCAAAGAAAAAATAAGCATCGTGGGCATGAATCTCATTCACTTTGTACGGTAAAATGTTGCTTATTTTCCACAGCAAACTGTGATGTATGCACATAGCCTTTAAATAAATTGGGGGAGAATCCCAAAAACTGAAAAATGTATATTTATTAGGCGGCGGGGATTATAGGAAAATGGGGCACTGCGTTGCTTATCAAGTCGGCCTGCGCTCAAGGGATGCTCTGCTTTCACAGCCAACACTGCACTCGACTGTCTGCTTAGCTTTCCTGCCTGGACTCTGTCTCTTTTCCCATGTGCAGTGCTTTTTAACATGACCCCGCCTACCGCAGTCACATGTACGGGTCGGTCCTTGTCTGAAAATCTTCCCCCTGCAACAATGGTGACAGTCCCATTAGTTCCGGAACCGGTGAGAGAAAGGTGTACCCGATCTTGTTCTTCCTCATACATTCCCCCTCTCTTTTAGCTCCCTATTCCATGGGCGAGAGTTTTCTTATCTCACACTCACACTCTTCCAGTCCTTGAACTACTTGCTACCAAACAAACTGATCCTGATTGTAATGGTTAGGGGGATCTCTTGATAAGCAGGGTAGTAACATGTTTTGATGGACTATGCGAGTGAGGGCACTTTCCACTCCCTCAAGCTGAATCTCATAGGTGGGTCCCTTAGCGTCGACTCTACGCTTCACCCGATATGGGTACTTTTCCCACAGGGACTCCAGCTTATCTCGAGGGCGCCTTTCTCATACCAGGACATGGTCTCCAGCCTGGAGAGCTGTCCCATGCAGAGGAGCAATCCTGAGATGTTCCAATTGTTGAAACTTGGTCTGTACCAGACGATGCAAAGTCTGCAACCGATGTTGATGTTCTCGAACCCAAGTGGACACCCCCATCCATGGGTATTCTTCCTCGGGCACTAGCTCCAGTTCAGTGATTTCTTTCCCTGTTCGACCAAACAGGAGAGTATATGGCATGTAACTGGTGGTGCTGTGTTTTTGATTGTTATACACCCATACCAACTCGGCCACGGACTCAGGCCATCAGGCTTTCCTATCCTCTTCCAAGGTCCTCAACATCTGCATCAGAGTACGTTTGAACCATTAACAGGCCCCATTTCCCTGGGGGTAGTAGGGCGCCGTCTGAGACTTCCCGATCTGGTACAATTGATATAACTCCACTATCACCCTTCCAAGAAAATAGGCACCTTGATCCGAGTGTATGCGCTTTGGACACTCGTACACCTTGATGAAGTTCTTACAGATGGCGTATGCCGTGGATTCAGCAGTCTGATCTCGTGTCGGAGTCACAAGAGCAAACTTCGTGAAGTGATCCGTCATCACCAAGCAATGTTCATATCCCTGATACGCTGGGCCAATGGTCAGATAAGCTATCATTAGCAACTCTAGAGGACTAGACATCACTATGGTGTATGTGGGGGCCCTTTGTTCAGGTGACTTGGCCAACTCCCAGCTCCGACATAGTTTACAGATTTCCTCCACTTTAGTTTTTAATTGAGGATGATAAATTAATCGTTGTAGCCACTGGAAGGTCTTTTCCGGTCCGAAGTGAGCTCATCTTTTGTGTGCCTCTGTAGCCACCTGGGGCAGCAAAGTTTCAGGGATTACCATTTGCTAGGTGACACCCAGCTCCTGTGGCAGTAGAAGTTTCTGGCACAGAACTCATCACGCAGCTGTAGTTTCTCCCACTGCCATAGCATCTGCAGCGCACCAAGCGACAGAGCATCTCTTTCTTGCTGGCTGGGCAGTTGTTTGGATGACACCCACTGCCTCAATCGAGCCAATTCTTTGTCTTCTTGTTGCATCCAGACCCACTCATCATAGGATTGTCCCAGTAGACAGGCATGAGTCATCATCTTTACTTGTTCCAGCACACCTGCCATCTTCCTGGCAGAGTCCCTGAATCTAGGAACCTCTTCAGCCTCCAATTCCTCATCACGGTTATGCCCTGACTCCCCGTATTTCACTCGGGACAAAGCATCGGTATGGGTATTCTCTGCTCCTCTCTTGTAGGTGATTTTATAACGAAACCTTGCCATTCGAGCTACCCAGCGTTGTTCCAGCACCCCAAGTTTTGCTCTTTCCAGATGATCCAATGGATTGTTATTCGTGAGCACGTGAACTTCAGAACCGGACAGATATTCAGAAAACTTCTCCATCATGGCCCACACCAGCGCCAACAAATCCAACTTGAAAGAACTGTAGTAATCTGGGTTCTTCTCAGAGTCATGAAGAGATCGACTTGCGTAAGCGATTACTCGCTCCTCTCCATTCTGAATCTGGGACAGCACTGCTCCGAGTTCATGCAAACTTCCATCTGTATGTAGAATGAACAGCTGCGTAAAGTCGGCATAGGGCAGCACTGGTGCCTCCGTCAAGGCCAATTTCAGGGCTTGAAACACTTCCACTTGTCGCTTGCCCCTTGTACAGTTCTGTTCCTAGCACTAGATGGTACCCCTTTAATAGCTCCAGCAGTGGGTTCACGATGCAGGTAAAGTTCTTTACAAAATGTCTGAAATACCCCGTGAGTCCTAGGAAAGCCCGCACGTCTTTCATGGTTTTCAGGGTAGGCCAATCTTGTACCGCCGCAATCTTTTCTTGAGATGGTCTCCTTCTACAGAGATAACGTGTCCCAAATAGAGTTGAGCGACCTTGACCTTTTTAGAGTCGAGCCGGGTTTCACGAAACCCGACTATCTCAAAAGTCGGGTCGAGTGAAATCGGCCGATTATGACGTAAAGTCGGGATCGACCGAAACACGAAACCCAATGCAAGTCAATGGGGCAGCATAGTCGGCAGTGAGTGGGGGCCAGGAAAACACCTAGAGTGCCCATTTTAATGTCAAAACCATCCATTCTTCTTAATGAAGCTTGTCAAGCGTAATTTACCTTATAATAATTGGAAGGCATTTGAAATTGGGGGTCATTTGGCTAAAGTTGTGGTGGGTAGGGCTGGTTCAAGTAATTAGTGGGCCCAGGAAATCTGGACCACGTCACGGCAGTGGAGCAGGGAGAGGTAAGTATTTCAACTTTGCAAGTGCTGTGAACCTGAGCAAGAAGGGGGGGCCCACTCGTTGGCATTGGCACTGGCACAGGGCCCCTCAAAGTACAGCGGTGTGTTTGCACGGCGGGGGCGCCTCCCACCGGCAGCAACACTTTTGCGTACCATGAGAGGCCATGTGCCAGTGACGTCGCCAATGAGTATTCCTCCCCCCACCTGATGAAGGAACCTGCACTTTCATCTGCACCTTCCTGTTTGTCCCCGTGTAAGGTGGTATGGTATGCGGGAAGGGGGACCTGACTTTCAGCAGGGTCACAATCTTGCAGTGTAGCGTGCACGGGAAATGTTGCGTTATGGGTCAATGTACCAGCAGACTCATCTATCACTGGCTGGGCAATGGGCAGGATGAGGAGGAAACACAGATATAGGCCCAAAGAATAAAGTGGGCTAAATGCAGTTCAAAATTGGTAACACAGGACTAATCAGGGGGCATTGCAGTGGAGGACAACTGGAATGAGAGGCTGACACAGAGAGTAGGCCCAAATCAGTAAGTAGTCGAAATGCAGTTCAAAATTGGCAACAGTAGTAAACAGGCGGCACAGCTTTGTTCAGTGGAGGAGAACAGCAAGGAGTGGCAGACACCGATAGTAGGCCCCAACCCAACTAGTAGGCCAAATGCAGTCTAACATTAACAACTACTTAACGAGCGCCTGAAAACGGAATTTCAGGACAGGAAACCAGGAGAACAGCAAGGAGCGGCAGACACCGATAGTAAGCCCCAAACCAACTAGTACGCCAAATGCAGTTGTTCCGTTTAACCACAATTTAATGAGAGCCTGAAGATAGAAGTTCAGGAAAGGCAACCTGGAGAACACCTTGGAGTGGAACACACCATCTCTCTACACCCCATACCCAATTTGTAGGTCTAATGCAGCGTAGTTTCCAACAACTACTAAACGAGAGCATGATGATCGAAGCATTGGCGAGGAAACCTGGGGAACACCTTGGAGTGGAACACACCATCTCTCTACACCCCATACCCAATTTGTAGGCCTAATGCAGCGTAGTTTCCAACAACTACTAAACGAGAGCATGATGATCGAAGCATTGGCGAGGAAACCTGGGGAACACCTTGGAGTGGAACACACCATCTCTCTACAGTGGAACACACCATCTCTCTACACCCCATACCCAATTTGTAGGCCTAATGCAGCGTACTTTCCAACAACTACTAAACGAGAGCCGGAAGATCGAAGCTCAGGAAAGGCAACCTGGAGAACACCTTGGAGTGGAACACACCATCTCTCTACACCCCATACCCAATTTGTAGGCCCAATGCAGCATAGTTTCCAACAACTACTAAACGAGAGCCGGAAGATCGAAGCAATGGAGAGGAAACCTGGGGAACACCTTGGAGTGTAACACACCATCTCTCTACACCCCATACCCAATTTGTAGGCCTAATGAAGCGTAGTTTCCAACAACTACTAAACGCGAGCCGGAAGATCGAAGCAATGGAGAGGAAACCTGGGGAACACCTTGGAGTGTAACACACCATCTCTCTACACCCCATACCCAATTTGTAGGCCTAATGCAGCGTAGTTTCCAACAACTACTAAACGAGAGACGGAAGATCGAAGCAATGGAGAGGAAACCTGAGGAACACCTTGAAGTGTAACACACCATCTCTCTACACCCCATACCCAATTTGTAGGCCTAATGCAGCGTAGTTTCCAACAACTACTAAACGAGAGCATGAAGATCGAAGCAATGGAGAGGAAACCTGGGGAACACCTTGGAGTGGAACACACCATCTCTCTACACCCCATACCCAATTTGTAGGCCTAATGCAGCGTAGTTTCCAACAACTACTAAACGAGAGACGGAAGATCGAAGCAATGGAGAGGAAACCTGGGGAACACCTTGGAGTGTAACACACCATCTCTCTACACCCCATATCCAATTTGTAGGCCTAATGCAGCGTAGTTTCCAACAACTACTAAACGAGAGCATGATGATCGAAGCATTGGCGAGGAAACCTGAGGAACACCTTGGAGTGGAACACACCATCTCTCTACAGTGGAACACACCATCTCTCTACACCCCATACCCAATTTGTAGGCCTAATGCAGCGTAGTTTCCAACAACTACTAAACGAGAGCATGATGATCGAAGCATTGGCGAGGAAACCTGGGGAACACCTTGGAGTGGAACACACCATCTCTCTACAGTGGAACACACCATCTCTCTACACCCCATACCCAATTTGTAGGCCTAATGCAGCGTAGTTTCCAACAACTACTAAACGAGAGCCGGAAGATCGAAGCTCAGGAAAGGCAACCTGGGGAACACCTTGGAGTGGAACACACCATCTCTCTACACCCCATACCCAATTTGTAGGCCTAATGCAGCGCAGTTTCCAACAACTACTAAACGAGAGCCGGAAGATCGAAGCTCAGGAAAGGCAACCTGGGGAACACCTTGGAGTGTAACAAACCCTCTCTCTACACCACGGAAGGGCTGATTCTTAGGAAGGAAGGCTGTCGGAAAGAAGCAGGGCGCGTCCGACGGTGATTATATTCTTATTAGGTATATACTCACCCTCGGACGCGCCCTGCTTCTTTATTTGTAATGAATGTTTATTTGCAATGTGGTTTTGACTTACTCTATTTTTTTGGTAAATAATGATTTTATTATTTTCATTGTTTTGCATCTTCTTGGCAATAATATAAAGAAGACGCGACAGGACAACACTCGGTGGATGCCATATCTGTGTTTAAAATTGAAAAAACCTTTCAGTTAACTACTTGCAGGAGAAAGTTATTGTAGCTGGTGGCCATTTTTAGTACTGTACCAGATTTTTGTTGTATGTGTTTGTTTTTAATGTTAAAATGTCTGCATTTGATATCTCTCCAGTATTTTCTTTTTTATAAGCAAAATACTTATTTTTATATTTTCTGATGTTGGTTCCAGGGGTACACGGGCAGCAGTGGTGTGGTCAGTGGAGGCCTAGTGGAAGGAGTCACCGCAGACAGGCATCGAAGGCCTAAAATAATAACACATGGCTGTAGGCAATTTTAAATTGGTTCCAGGGGTACACGGGCAGCAGTGGTGTGGTCAGTGGAGGCCTAGTGGAAGGAGTGACCGCAGACAGGCATCGAAGGCCTAAAATAATAACACATGGCTGTAGGCAATTTTAAATTGGTTCCAGGGGTACACGGGCAGCAGTGGTGTGGTCTGTGGAGGCCTAGTGGAAGGAGTCACCGCAGACAGGCATCGAAGGCCTAAAATAATAACACATGGCTGTAGGCAATTTTAAATTGGTTCCAGGGGTACACGGGCAGCAGTGGTGTGGTCAGTGGAGGCCTAGTGGAAGGAGTGACCGCAGACAGGCATCGAAGGCCTAAAATAATAACACATGGCTGTAGGCAATTTTAAATTGGTTACAGCGGTACACGGGCAGCAGTGGTGTGGTCAGTGGAGGCCTAGTGGAAGGAGTGACCGCAGACAGGCATCGAAGGCCTAAAATAATAACACATGGCTGTAGGCAATTTTAAATTGGTTACAGGGGTACACGGGCAGCAGTGGTGTGGTCAGTGGAGGCCTAGTGGAAGGAGTGACCGCAGACAGGCATCGAAGGCCTAAAATAATAACACATGGCTGTAGGCAATTTTAAATTGGTTACAGGGGTACACGGGCAGCAGTGGTGTGGTCAGTGGAGGCCTAGTGGAAGGAGTGACCGCAGACAGGCATCGAAGGCCTAAAATAATAACACATGGCTGTAGGCAATTTTAAATTGGTTACAGGGGTACACGGGCAGCAGTGGTGTGGTCAGTGGAGGCCTAGTGGAAGGAGTGACCGCAGACAGGCATCGAAGGCCTAAAATAATAACACATGGCTGTAGGCAATTTTACATTGGTTACAGGGGTACACGGGCAGCAGTGGTGTGGTCAGTGGAGGCCTAGTGGAAGGAGTGACCACAGACAGGCATCGAAGGCCTAAAATAATAACACATGGCTGTAGGCAATTTTAAATTGGTTCCAGGGGTACACGGGCAGCAGTGGTGTGGTCAGTGGGGGCCTAGTGGAAGGAGTGACCGCAGACAGGCATCGAAGGCCTAAAATAATAACACATGGCTGTAGGCAATTTTAAATTGGTTCCAGGGGTACACGGGCAGCAGTGGTGTGGTCTGTGGAGGCCTAGTGGAAGGAGTCACCGCAGACAGGCATCGAAGGCCTAAAATAATAACACATGGCTGTAGGCAATTTTAAATTGGTTCCAGGGGTACACGGGCAGCAGTGGTGTGGTCAGTGGAGGCCTAGTGGAAGGAGTGACCGCAGACAGGCATCAAAGGCCTAAAATAATAACACATGGCTGTAGGCAATTTTAAATTGGTTACAGGGGTACACGGGCAGCAGTGGTGTGGTCAGTGGAGGCCTAGTGGAAGGAGTGACCGCAGACAGGCATCGAAGGCCTAAAATAATAACACATGGCTGTAGGCAATTTTAAATTGGTTACAGGGGTACACGGGCAGCAGTGGTGTGGTCAGTGGAGGCCTAGTGGAAGGAGTGACCGCAGACAGGCATCGAAGGGCCAAAATAATAACACATGGCTGTAGGCAATTTTAAATTGGTTACAGGGGTACACGGGCAGCAGTGGTGTGGTCAGTGGAGGCCTAGTGGAAGGAGTGACCGCAGACAGGCATCGAAGGCCTAAAATAATAACACATGGCTGTAGGCAATTTTAAATTGGTTACAGGGGTACACGGGCAGCAGTGGTGTGGTCAGTGGAGGCCTAGTGGAAGAAGTGACCGCAGACAGGCATCGAAGGCCTAAAATAATAACACATGGCTGTAGGCAATTTTAAATTGGTTACAGGGGTGCACGGGCAGCAGTGGTGTGGTCAGTGGAGGCCTAGTGGAAGTAGTGACCGCAGACAGGCATCGAAGGCCTAAAATAATAACACATGGCTGTAGGCAATTTTAAATTGGTTACAGGGGTACACGGGCAGCAGTGGTGTGGTCAGTGGAGGCCTAGTGGAAGGAGTGACCACAGACAGGCATCGAAGGCCTAACATAACAAAAATGTCAATACAATTGTATTGTCAGTGGCAGGCATTGAAGGATGTCAGCGCATAGACTAAACATTGGTGGAGCTGTGAGATAATTTTGCAAGTGGTAGAGCACTGTTTGAGCTGGGGTGGGGGGAAACTGTCTTGTGGCCGGCGGTACAGGCCCAGGGCCCCTCATATTACAACGGTGTGTCTGACGTTGGGTGCGCACCACCACCGCCAGAGACACTTTATTGTACTAGGAGGGACCCAGTGGCAGTGCCGTCGACCAAATGCGGGCTCACCCACCTCTTCAGACAAACTGCACTCTCACGGGTGCTGTCGCCAAGTGTCGATATCACGGCCCCGTGTGGGGAGTTTGGCCATTTAGTGAGGTGTAAACATGTCGTATGCTGGACAATCAGGTGCAGAAAATTACGAGATTGGAAAAGGCATTCAGAATAGTCCACAGGCAAGACCTTTTCATAGGAAAGCTAGGTGTCAGCCGGGCAAGGTGGGGCAAAAGATTTCGAAATCCAGTTGTGGTTCATTTTAATGAAGGTTAGATCATCTACATTTTGGGTAGCCAGACGAGTCCTTTTTTCTGTTAGTATTGAACCTGCAGCACTGAATACTCTTTCTGATAGGACACTAGCTGCCGGGCAAGCAAGCTCCTGCAATGCATATTCTGCCAATTCTGGCCAGGTGTCTAATTTTGATGCCCAGTAATCAAATGGGAATGACTGTTGAGGGAGAACATCGATAAGGGATGAAAAATAGTTTGTAACCATACTGGACAAATGTTGTCTCCTGTCACTTTGAATTGATGCTGCAGTACCTGTCCTGTCTGCGGTCATAGCAAAATCACTCCACAACCTGGTCAGAAAACCCCTCTGGCCAACGCCACTTCTGATTTCTGCCCCTCTAACTCCTCTGGTCTGCTGGCCCCTGCAGCTCGTGTGAGAACGATCACGGGCGCTGTGTGCAGGGAATGCCAGAAGCAAACGGTCAACAAGAGTTGATTGTTTGGTTGCTAATATTAGTTCCAAGTTCTCATGTGGCATTATATTTTGCAATTTGCTTTTATAGCGAGGATCAAGGAGGCAGGCCAACCAGTAATCGTCATCATTCATCATTTTAGTTATGCGTGTGTCCCTTTTGAGGATACGTAAGGCATAATCCGCCATGTGGGCCAAAGTTCCAGTTCTCAAATCTGCGGTTGTGCTTGGTTGAGGGGCAGTTTCAGGCAAATCCACGTCACTTGTGTCCCTCAAAAAACGAGAACCCGGCCTTGCCGCGCCACCAATTTCCAGTGGCCCCGGAAAAGCTTCCTCATTAAAAATATAATCATCCCCATCATCCTCCTCGTCCTCCTCCTCCTCTTCGCCCGCTACCTCGTCCTGTACACTGCCCTGGCCAGACAATGGCTGACTGTCATCAAGGCTTTCCTCTTCCTCAGCTGCAGACGCCTGATCCTTTATGTGCGTCAAACTTTGCATCAGCAGACGCATTAGGGGGATGCTCATGCTTATTATGGCGTTGTCTGCACTAACCAACCGTGTGCATTCCTCAAAACACTGAAGGACTTGACACATGTCTTGAATCTTCGACCACTGCACACCTGACAACTCCATGTCTGCCATCCTACTGCCTGCCCGTGTATGTGTATCCTCCCACAAAATATAACAGCCCACCTCTGTTCACACAGTCTCTGAAGCATGTGCAGTGTTGAGTTCCACCTTGTTGCAACGTCTATGATTAGGCGATGCTGGGGAAGGTTCAAAGAACGCTGATAGGTCTGCATACGGCTGGAGTGTACGGGCGAACGGCGGATATGTGAGCAAAGTCCACGCACTTTGAGGAGCAGGTCGGATAACCCCGGATAACTTTTCAGGAAGCACTGCACCACCAGGTTTAAGGTGTGAGCCAGGCAAGGAATGTGTTTCAGTTGGGAAAGGGAGATGGCAGCCATGAAATTCCTTCCGTTATCACTCACTACCTTGCCTGCCTCAAGATCTACAGCGCCCAGCCACGACTGCGTTTCTTTCTGCAAGAACTCGGACAGAACTTCAGCGGTGTGTCTGTTGTCGCCCAAACACTTCATAGCCAATACAGCCTGCTGACGTTTGCCAGTAGCTGCCCCATAATGGGAGACCTGGTGTGCAACAGTGGCAGCTGCGGATGGAGTGGTTGTGCGACTGCGGTCTGTGGACGAGCTCTCGCTTCTGCAGGAGGACGAAGAGGAGGAGGAGGGGGTGCGAACGGCTACAGCCAATTGTCTCCTAGACCGTGGGCTAGGCAGAACTGTCCCAAACTTGCTGTCCCCTGTGGACCCTGCATCCACCACATTTACCCAGTGTGCCGTGATGGACACGTAACGTCCCTGGCCATGCCTACTGGTCCATGCATCTGTTGTCAGGTGCACCTTTGTGCTCACAGATTGCCTGAGTGCATGGACGATGCGCTCTTTAACATGCTGGTGGAGGGCTGGGATGGCTTTTCTGGAAAAAAAGTGTCGACTGGGTAGCTCGTAGCGTGGTACAGCGTAGTCCATCAGGGCTTTGAAAGCTTCGCTTTCAACTAACCGGTAGGGCATCATCTCTAACGAGATTAGTCTAGCTATGTGTGCGTTCAAACCCTGTGTACGCGGATGCGAGGCTAAGTACTTTCTTTTTCTAACCATAGTCTCATGTAGGGTGAGCTGGACTGGAGAGCTGGAGATCGTGGAACTAGCGGGGGTGCCGGTGGACATGGCAGACTGAGAGACGGTGGGAGATGGTATTGTTGCCACCGGTGCCCTAGATGCAGTGTTTCCTACTACGAAACTGGTGATTCCCTGACCCTGACTGCTTTGGCCTGGCAAAGAAACCTGCACAGAAACTGCAGGTGGTGCGGAAAATGGTGGCCCTACACTGCCGGAAGGGATGTTGCGTTGCTGACTAGCTTCATTGGCCGAGGGTGCTACAACCTTAAGGGACGTTTGGTAGTTAGTCCAGGCTTGCAAATGCATGGTGGTTAAATGTCTATGCATGCAACTTGTATTGAGACTTTTCAGATTCTGTCCTCTGCTTAAGGTAGTTGAACATTTTTGACAGATGACTTTGCGCTGATCAATTGGATGTTGTTTAAAAAAATGCCAGACTGCACTCTTTCTAGCATCGGATACCTTTTCAGGCATTGCAGACTGAGCTTTAACCGGATGGCCACGCTGTCCTCCAACAGGTTTTGGCTTTGCCACGCGTTTTGGGCAAGATACGGGCCCGGCAGATGGAACCTGTTGCGATGTTGATGACTGCTGCGGCCCCTCCTCCTCCGCTTCAGAACTGCTGCCGCCTGCACCCTGTTCCCCCAATGGCTGCCAATCGGGGTCAAGAACTGGGTCATCTATTACCTCTTCTTGTAGCTCGTGTGCAACTTCGTCTGTGTCACCGTGTCGGTCGGTGGTATAGCGTTCGTGATGGGGCAACATAGTCTCATCAGGGTCTGATTCTTGATCAGCACCCTGCGAGGGCAATGTTGTGGTCTGAGTCAAAGGACCAGCATAGTAGTCTGGCTGTGGCTGTGTATCAGTGCACTCCATGTCAGATTCAACTTGTAATGGGCATGGACTGTTAACTGCTTCACTTTCTAAGCCAGGGACGGTATGTGTAAAGAGCTCCATGGAGTAACCCGTTGTGTCGCCTGCTGCATTCTTCTCTGTTGTTGTTTTTGCTGAAGAGGACAAGGAAGCGACTTGTCCCTGACCGTGAACATCCACTAACGACGCGCTGCTTTGACATTTACCAGTTTCACGAGAGGAGGCAAAAGAGCTAGAGGCTGAGTCAGCAAGATAAGCCAAAACTTGCTCTTGCTGCTCCGGCTTTAAAAGCGGTTTTCCTACTCCCAGAAAAGGGAGCGTTCGAGGCCTTGTGTAGCCAGACGACGAACCTGGCTCCACAGCTCCAGACTTAGGTGCAATATTTTTTTTCCCACGACCAGCTGATGCTCCACCACTACCACTACCCTCATTACCAGCTGACAATGAACGCCCCCGGCCACGACCTCTTCCACCATACTTCCTCATTGTTTTAAAAACGTAAACAAACTAACGGTATTTGTTGCTGTCACACAAATTACACGGTGAGCTATAACTTCAGTATGATTTAGCTACCCCTTTACAGGTGAGTGAGACCACAACGAAAATCAGGCACAATGTTACACACTCTGTTGTTGGTGGCAACAAATGAGAGAGATGCCACACACGCAGGACTGTCACTGAAGCACAAATGTAAATATTAATCTCCCACTGATTTGATTTTTTTTTTTTTAAGGGAGACTTTAGGAAAAAAAATAATAGAATAAAATGATTTTTTCAGGAAGAATTTAGAAACCAAATAAAATAAAATGATTTTTTCAGGGAGAATTTAGAAAACAAATAAAACAAAAAAAGGCTTTCTATGGCCCACTGAGTGAGAGATGACGCACACAGGAGTCAGGAGTGGCACACAAGCCCAGAGGCCAATATTTATCTCCCACTGATTGATGTAGTGATTTTTTCAGGTAGATTTTGGAACCCAAATCAAGCTAAAAAAAATAATAGGCTTTCTATGGCCCACAATTGGAGAGAGAGAGAGAGATGGCACACCCAGGAGTCAAGACTGGCACACAAGCAGAAAGGGCAATATTAATCTCCCACTGATTTGTTTTTTTGTTTTTTTTTTTCAGGGAGACTTTAGGAAAAAAAAAATAGAATAAAATGATTTTTTCAGGAAGAATTTAGAAACCAAATAAAATAAAATGATTTTTTCAGGGAGAATTTAGAAAACAAATAAAACAAAAAAAGGCTTTCTATGGCCCACTGAGTGAGAGATGACGCACACAGGAGTCAGGAGTGGCACACAAGCCCAGAGGCCAATATTTATCTCCCACTGATTGATGTAGTGATTTTTTCAGGTAGATTTTGGAACCCAAATCAAGCTAAAAAAAATAATAGGCTTTCTATGGCCCACAATTGGAGAGAGAGAGAGAGATGGCACACCCAGGAGTCAAGACTGGCACACAAGCAGAAAGGGCAATATTAATCTCCCACTGATTTGTTTTTTTTTGTTTTTTTTTTCAGGGAGACTTTAGGAAAAAAAAAATAGAATAAAATGATTTTTTCAGGAAGAATTTAGAAACCAAATAAAATAAAATGATTTTTTCAGGGAGAATTTAGAAAACAAATAAAACAAAAAAAGGCTTTCTATGGCCCACTGAGTGAGAGATGACGCACACAGGAGTCAGAAGTGGCACACAAGCCCAGAGGCCAATATTTATCTCCCACTGATTGATGTAGTGATTTTTTCAGGTAGATTTTGGAACCCAAATCAAGCTAAAAAAATAATAGGCTTTCTATGGCCCACAATTGGAGAGAGAGAGAGAGAGATGGCACACCCAGGAGTCAAGACTGGCACACAAGCAGAAAGGGCAATATTAATCTCCCACTGATTTGTTTTTGTTTTTTTTTTAGGGAGACTTTAGGAAAAAAAAAATAGAATAAAATGATTTTTTCAGGAAGAATTTAGAAACCAAATAAAATAAAATGATTTTTTCAGGGAGAATTTAGAAAACAAATAAAACAAAAAAAGGCTTTCTATGGCCCACTGAGTGAGAGATGACGCACACAGGAGTCAGGAGTGGCACACAAGCCCAGAGGCCAATATTTATCTCCCACTGATTGATGTAGTGATTTTTTCAGGTAGATTTTGGAACCCAAATCAAGCTAAAAAAAATAATAGGCTTTCTATGGCCCACAATTGGAGAGAGAGAGAGAGATGGCACACCCAGGAGTCAAGACTGGCACACAAGCAGAAAGGGCAATATTAATCTCCCACTGATTTGTTTTTTGTTTTTTGTTTTTCAGGGAGACTTAAGGAAAAAAAAAATAGAATAAAATGATTTTTTCAGGAAGAATTTAGAAACCAAAGAAAATAAAATGATTTTTTCAGGGAGAATTTAGAAAACAAGTAAAACAAAAAAAGGCTTTCTATGGCCCACTGAGTGAGAGATGACGCACACAGGAGTCAGGAGTGGCACACAAGCCCAGAGGCCAATATTTATCTCCCACTTTTTTTTTTTTGTTCCAGGGAAAATTTATAAACCCAATAAAAAAAATAATAAATAGGCTTTCTATGGCCCACTATCTGAGAGACAGAGAGAGATGGCACGCTTAGGACTGGCACACAAGCCCAAAGGCCAATATTAATCTCCCTTTTTTTTTTCAGGGAGAATTTATAAAACCAAAAAAAAATAAATAAATAGGCTTTCTATGGCCCACTATTTGTGAGAGAGATGGCACGCTCAGGACTGGCACACAAGCCCAGAGGCCAATATTATTCTCCCACTTTTTTTTTTTTTTCCAGGGAAAATTTATAAACCCAATAAAAAAAAAAATAAATAAATAGGCTTTCTATGGCCCACTATCTGAGAGAGAGAGATGGCACGCTTAGGACTGGCACACAAGCCCAAAGGCCAATATTAATCTCCCACTGATTGATTTATTGATTTTTTCAGGTAGAATTTAGAACCCAAATAAAGCAAAAAAAAAAAAGATGGGCTTTCTATGGCCCACTGAGTGAGTGATGATGCACACAGGAGTCAGGAGTGGCACACAAGCCCTGAGGCCAATATTTTTCTCCCACTGATTGATGTAGTGATTTTTTCAGGTAGATTTTAGAACCAAAATCAAGCAAAAAAATAAATAGGCTTTCTATGGCCCACTGAGTGAGTGATGATGCACACAGGAGTCAAGAGTGGCACACAAGCCCTGAGGCCAATATTTTTCTCCCACTGATTGATGTAGTGATTTTTTCAGGTAGATTTTATAACCCAAATCAAGCAAAAAAATAAATAGGCTTTCTATGGCCCACTGAGTGAGAGATGACACAGACAGGGATGGCACTCTAGCAGAAATGTCAATCTTAATCTCCCACAAAAAAAAAAAAAAAACAGGGAGTGTCCTTCAATTACTATCTCCCTGCAGTAATCTCAGCCAGGTATGGCAGGCAGCAATAAGGAGTGGACTGATGCACAAATTAAATAAAAAGTGTGTACAAACCAAAAAGATAGCTGTGCAGATAGGAAGGAACAAGAGGATTTGTGCTTTGAAAAAAGCAGTTGGTTTGCACAGCGGCGTACACACAGCAATGCAGCTATCAGGGAGCCTTCTAGGGCAGCCCAATTAGCTACAGCGCTGAGGGGGAAAAAAAAAAATGTAGCTTCCACTGTCCCTGCACACCGAAGGTGGTGTTGGGCAGTGGAAATCGCTACAGCACAAGCGGTTTGGTGGTTAATGGACCCTGCCTAACGCTATCCCTGCTTCTGACGAAGCGGCAGCAACCTCTCCCTAAGCTCAGATCAGCAGCAGTAACATGGCGGTCGGCGGGAACGCCCCTTTATAGCCCCTGTGACGCCGCAGACAGCAAGCCAATCACTGCAATGCCCTTCTCTAAGATGGTGGGGACCAGGACCTATGTCATCACGCTGCCCACACTCTGCGTTTACCTTCATTGGCTGAGAAATGGCGCTTTTCGCGTCATTGAAACGCGACTTTGGCGCGAAAGTCGCGTACCGCATGGCCGACCCCGCACAGGGGTCGGATCGGGTTTCATGAAACCCGACTTTGCCAAAAGTCGGCGACTTTTGAAAATGAACAACCCGTTTCGCTCAACCCTAGTCCCAAATACTCAATTTGAGTGCGAAACAGATGACACTTCTGAAGCTTCACTGTTAGACCATACAGTTCTAGACAATTCAACACCTGTTCCAGTCTCCAGAGATGTTCTTCAAATGAGGGAGAAAAGACAATGATGTCGTCCAAATAGATGAGAGTGGCCTCGAAGTTTAAATCTCCCAAACACCTCTCCATGAGTCACTGAAACATACCTGGTGTGTTGGCCAGGCAGAATGGCATCTGATCAAACTCGAATAATCCCATGGGGAGTATGAAGACTGTTTTGCTCAGACATCAGCACTTGCCAGTAGTCACTGGCGAGGTCCAACGTGTTAAAAGTGTTTAGCATTTCCCAGGATGGACAGGGACTCCTCAATCCTCGGCAGTGGATAAGAATACCGTACCGTACAAGCATTGAGTTTGCAGTAATCCACACAGAAACATAATACCCTGTCCTTCTTCTGCACCAGCACGATGGGGGCAGCCCACAGACTCTGACTCACGAATTACCCCCTTCTGTAGCATCTGGGTCAGCATGCCTTTCACCTCCTGGTACATTTGGGGAGGACTATTATGGTAACGCTCTCTTATGAGTGCAGCACTTCCAGTTGGAATCTCCGGTTTGATTGCCGTCGTGCACACAAAGTCATCCTCGTGTCTTGCGCATACATCCTGGTATCTTCCCAACAAAGCATCTAGCTGCTGTACCTGATGTGGTGTGAGTTCAGTAAGCTCAGCTCTCATCTGTTCCAGGATTCGGCATCCCTCCTTCAAATATCGATGGTCGGGTGACAAAGGAGTGTCAACGGTCACATCCAAGGATCCCCTTGTTTGACAGTCAGCTGTACTGCCTGAGGTGATATCAACTCTTCTGGCATACCCAGGACATGAGCCACTTAGCTTCTGGGGGGGGTAGTATGACATCATTTGCCCCCAAATTCACACTACATACAAGAACTGCTCCGTCACGCACCGTAGCTAAGGTCTGCACCACAAGAATTCCCGGCTCTAACTGGTCAGTATAACTCAGCTCAATCTGAACGTCGACGCCTTCCAGGGGGGTACATGCTTGGATGGGGAGGGTAAGCACTGTTTGACCCGGTGGTAGTACCCTATTGATTGAAGTTGGGGAAAATACCTTCCTCAGTGTCTTTCCACCGCAGGAGGTCTCTTGGGCCACCCCAATCAGCTGTTGGAAGACTCTCCTCAGCATCAGAGTGATCACAAGCTGCAGACAAGTCATATACTGCTGGAAGAAAAAGGCGGAGGGATATGGGGACAGCCACAGAGACTAACTGTGCATGCACCAGATTCACAGCCCCGCAGTGTAAATAAATCATAACACACTGCGGGGCGGGATCTCGGGCCTCCGCTACATGCAGGCACGATATCATTACATTAGCTGATGTGTGTTCCAGGGCAGTGCGCACGGCGCATGCCCGAAATATGAGAGCACAGTGCAGGCGCCAGTGATGTGAGGAAACACAGAGGAGGCAGCGCCCGTTGTACTGAGGGGATGATTGACGGCTAGGAGGCGGTTGAGTCAGGGGGAAAAACGTACCCCCCGGACGCAATACAGGTATGGCGCACAATTTATAAAAGTGAATATTTCAGGATTATTAGGGAGCAAAAAACATAAGAGCCACCTTCAGAGAATGCAGCCTTAGTGCTGCAGAAGGTGGCTCTTTTACCTTAATATGCCCTGGGGGGAGACAGGTTCCCTTTAAGAAAGCCTCCTACTCTGCACTCATTACCTGTATTAAATGCACCTGTTAGAACTTGTTACCTGTATAAAATTCACCTGTCCACACACTCAATCAATCATACTCCAAACTCTGCACCATGGCCAAGATTAAAGAGTAACCTAAGGACACCAGGGACAAAATTGTAGACCTACACAAGGCTGGGATGGGCTACAGGACAATAGGCAAGCAGCTTATGAGAAGGCAGCAACTGCTGGCACCATTATTAGAAAATTGAAGAATCACAATCTTCCTTGGTCTGTGTCTCCATGCAAAAACTTGCCATGTGTGGTAAGGATGATTCTGAGAAAGGTCAGGAATTAGCCCAAAAATACTCCCAGTTAATGACCTGAATAGAGTCTTTGCCTAATGAAGAGACCTGTGTAGTCTCGAAAGCTTGCAATTTGTTACCATCTCTTCAGTTTGCCATTAAAAGATATCAACCACTGAGGACTCTCAATTCTAAATATTTTTCTATCTTCTGGCTAACACAGTACCAAGATATATATCTTTCCTGTATCTGAATAGAGCTGAAAGCACAGTCTCAAACATTACTATTAGTAACACACTAAACCTTCACGGATTAAAATCCTGCAGGGCATGTAAAGTCATGGCCCGTTTGAAGTTCACCAATGATCATCTGGATGATCCAGAGGAGGCATGGGAGAAGGTTATGTTATCAGACGAGACCAAAATAGAACTTTTGGTATCAAATCCACTTGCCGTGTTTAGAGGAAGAAGAAAGATGAGTACAACCTCAAGAACACTGCCCCAACCATGAAGCATAGTTACGAAAACATGTTTTGGGGGTGCTTTTCTGGAAAGGGGATAGTACGACTGCACCAAATTGAAAGGAGGATGGAGTCCTGTATGACGAGATTTTGGCTAACAACCTCCTTTCCTTAGTAGGAGCATTGAAGATGGGTCGTGGCTGGGTCTTCCAGTTTTACAATGACCTGAAACAGAGAGCCAGGGCAGCTAAATGGAGTGGCTCTGTAAGAAGCATTTCAAGGTCCTGGAGTGGCCTAATCAGTCTACAGACCTGAACCCAATAGAAAATCTTTGGAGGGAGCTGAAACTCAATCCTGCCCAGTGACAGTCCCGAAACCTTAAAGATCTGGAGAAGATCTTTATGGAGGAGTGGGCCAAAATCTCCGCTGCAGTGTGTGCAAAGTTGGTCAAGAATTACTGGAAACATCTGACCTCTATAATTGCAAACAAAGGTGTCTGTACCAAATAGTAAGTTCTGTGTTTTTTGTATCAAATACTTATTTCATGCAAATAAAATGCAAATTAATTATGTAAAAATCAAAAAATAGGATTTTCTGGATTTTATTTTTAGTTTCTGTCTCTCACAGTTGAAATGTACATGTGATAAAAACTTGCAAAATCGGCAGTGTATCAAATACTTATTTTCCCCACTATACATCTAGCAAGAGAGTATAGTATGTATTATAGAACATGGTGGTATAAATAAAAAAATAACCATAGAATGCTATGTAATAAAGGGTGTGAAATACATACAGCAACAAGAGGAGATAATGTAATTAATACATATATAGGAGGGGGAGTCCAGACACATTTCTTGCACAGGGGCTCCAAGCTGTCAGTGTCCGCCCATGAATTAGACCTTACGAGCTATTACATTCTGCATGGTGATAAAAGGGGTACTCCAGGATGATGAGAGTGATTTCAACAGTGGCGTAGGAAGGGGGGGGCGGGGGGGGCGGTCCGCCCCGGGCGGCACAATGCGGGGGGCGGCCGGCGCTGCAGAAGAAGATAAAAAAAAAAAAAAAAAAAAAAAAGACGCCCCTTTAAATCTTCGGGCGGCGCCGTCCGCCGCCACGACCAGGGCCAGCTCCCCCCACCCCCGGGTCCCGCCCCCGCCCCCCGCTCTATACTCACCTCTCCTGGTTCCTGCGGCGCCGGCAGCTGCAGCCTCCTCTGACTCTGCGACGTCTCAGAGCAGAGGGCGCGATGACGTCACTACTGTGCGCGCCGCTCTGCCTCTCTGTCCTGAGCGTCGCAGAGCCGGAGAGACGCTGACTGCACCGGACCTGCGCTGGGAACGGGAGAGGTGAGGATTTTACTTTTTTTTTTTTTTCTTTATTTCTGACTGTCTGGGGCTGGGGCAATGCTGGAGACCATGGGGCAGAATGCTGGACACACTGGGGCAATACAGGAGACCATGGGGCAGATTGCTGGACACACTGGGGCAATACAGGAGACTATGGGGCAGATTGCTGGACACACTGGGGCAATACAGGAGACCATGGGGCAGATTGCTGGACACACTGGGGCAATACAGGAGACCATGGGGCAGATTGCTGGACACACTGGGGCAATACAGGAGACTATGGGGCAGATTGCTGGACACACTGGGGCAATACAGGAGACCATGGGGCAGATTGCTGGACACACTGGGGCAGAATGCTGGACACACTGGGGCAATACTGGAGACCTAGGGGCAGAATGCTGGACACACTGGGGCAATACTGGAGACCATGGGGCAGAATGCTGGACACACTGGGGCAATACTGGAGACCATGGGGCAGAATGCTGGACACACTGGGGCAATACTGGAGACCATGGGGCAGAATGCTGGACACACTGGGGCAGTACAGGAGACTATGGGGCAGAATGCTGGACACTCTGAATACTGGAGACCATGGGGCAGATCTCAGGACACATTGAGGCAATGCTGGAGACCCTGGGGCAGACTTCTGGACATACTGGGGCAATACTGGAGACCATGGGGCAGATTGCTGGACACACCGGGGCAATACTGGAGACCATGGGGCAGAATGCTGGACACACTGGGGCAATACAGGAGACCATGGGGCAGATTGCTGGACACACTGGGGCAATACTGGAGACCATGGGGCAGAATGCTGGACACACTGGGGCAGTACAGGAGACTATGGGGCAGAATGCTGGACACACTGGGGCAATACTGGAGACCCTGGGGCAGATTGCTGGACACACTGGGGCAATACTGGAGACCCTGGGGCAGATTTCTGGACACATTGAGGCAATGCTGGAGACCCTGGGGCAGACTTCTGGACACACTGGGGCAATGCTGGACACTGGGGCAGATTGCTGGACACACTGGGGGTAATATACTGGACACACTGGGGCAATGCTGGACACTGGGGGTAATATGCTGGACACACTGGGGCAGACTGCTGGACACACTGGGGAAAGGCTGGACACTGGGGCAGATTGCTGGACACACTGAGGGCAGATTGCTGGACACACTGGGGGTAATATGCTGGACATACTGGGGCAGATTGCTGGACACACTGGGGGTAATATGCTGGACACACTGGGGCAGATTGCTGGACAACATGGGGGTAATATGCTGGACACACTGGGGCAGATTGCTGGACACACTGGGGGTAATATGCTGGACACACTGGGGCAGATTGCTGGACAACATGGGGGTAATATGCTGGACACACTGGGGCAGATTGCTGGACAACATGGGGGTAATATGCTGGACACACTGGGGGCAGGACTTGAGGCATGGGCAGAATGTAGATACGGGGCATGATTGGAGACACGGGGCAGGATTGGATCATGGGGCAGGACGGATATGATGGAGGCTGGTGGGGCAGGATGTGGAGATCATATGGGGTAGAATGGATACTCATGAGGGCAGGATACGACAACATATGGCTGGAGCCAGGAATGAGATAAACGGGGCCAGGGTGGGGAATATTATTACCATAGGGGATAATTAAGGGATATTGTTACTGCAGTGATGTATTTATT
Organism: Ranitomeya imitator; assembly: GCF_032444005.1. Taxonomy (NCBI): domain Eukaryota; kingdom Metazoa; phylum Chordata; class Amphibia; order Anura; family Dendrobatidae; genus Ranitomeya; species Ranitomeya imitator. The sequence continues at coordinate 408,901,379 of NC_091282.1, read as the reverse complement.
TTATTTTTTGAGTATACTGTTTTAAATGGGGGGGGCGGTCCTGTTACTGTGCAGAGTGACACTATATCACCTTTTTTTCTTCATGTGGTGTAATGTAGAAGTTGTGAAAAATTAAGTAATGTGTTCTGCAAGCGGAGCTCGAGATAACTGTGTTATTTCCTGCAGAAACGAGTCCTGGCTGGAAGGAATGATGGCGGTCTGTGCTGGATAAAAGATGAAGGACTTCACCTAGAGACGTCACTGGTGAGTCAGTGTTACCTATACACTGACACTATACACTGTATACTATATAGAGGTCCTGTGTATAATGTCACCAGTGATCTCTGTATTACCTCTACACAGACACTGCATACTAAGTACAGATCTCCTGTGAATACTGGCACTTATGGTGATAGTATTGTGGTTTTTTTTTTTATTACTGATCAGTATTGTAGTATTCAGTCACTATGTGGTGGTAATATGTGGTCTGGAAATGGTGCGGTGGTATTTGTCCCTTGTATGTAGTATTATTCGGTCACTATGTGGCCTGGTCATGGTGTGGTGGTATTAAGTCACAGGTGTGGCATGTGGGGGTGACACCATTAGGCCCAGTTTAAGTTCTACAAAACAGGAAAACCATTTTTGGTAACCTTTGTGTGTATTGAGCTGGGGGGGGGGGGGGCGCCAAACTCGGGAACAGCCCCGGGCGGCAAAAGCTCTAGCTACGCCTCTGGATTTCAATCTGCATTCTAAGACTATAAAGGCTCATAACACTTTTCATGTTCTTATATTTAACTTCATGTGATTTTACTATTTCTCTTGTCACAGCACTGTTGTTGCTGAGTGCTACTTATGTCTTCTGGGATGAGGCATGGCTTTAACCCCTTCATGACCCAGCCTATTTTGACCTTAAAGACCTTGCCGTTTTTTGCAATTCTGACCAGTGTCCCTTTATGAGGTAATAACTCAGGAACGCTTCAACGGATCCTAGCGGTTCTGAGATTGTTTTTTCGTGACATATTGGGCTTCATGTTAGTGGTAAATTTAGGTCAATAAATTCTGCGTTTATTTGTGATAAAAATGGAAATTTGGCGAAAATTTTGAAAATTTTGCAATTTTCACATTTTGAATTTTTATTCTGTTAAACCAGAGAGATATGTGACACAAAATAGTTAATAAATAACATTTCCCACATGTTTACTTTACATCAGCACAATTTTGGAAACAAAATTTTTTTTTGTTAGGAAGTTATAAGGGTTAAAATTTGACCAGCGATTTGTCATTTTTACAACGAAATTTACAAAACCATTTTTTTTAGGGACCACCTCACATTTGAAGTCAGTTTGAGGGGTCTATACGGCTGAAAATACCCAAAAGTGACACCATTCTAAAAAGTGCACCCCTCAAGGTACTCAAAACCACATTCAAGAAGTTTATTAACCCTTCAGGTGCTTCACAGCAATAGAAGCAACATGGAAGGAAAAAATGAACATTTAACTTTTTAGTCACAAAAATTATCTTTTAGCAACAATTTTTTTATTTTCCCAATGGTAAAAGGAGAAACTGAACCACGAAAGTTGTTGTCCAATTTGTCCTGAGTACGCTGATACCTCATATGTGGGGGTAAACCACTGTTTGGGCGCACGGCAGGGCTTGGAAGGGAAGGAGCGCCATTTGACTTTTTGAATCAAAAATTGGCTCCACTCTTTAGCGGACACCATGTCACGTTTGGAAAGCCCCCGTGTGCCTAAAAATTGGAGCTCCCCCACAAGTGACCCCATTTTGGAAACTAGACATCCCAAGGAACTTATCTAGATGCATAGTGAGCACTTTGAACCCCCAGGTGCTTCACAAATTGATCCGTAAAAATGAAAAAGTACTTTTTTTTCACAAAAAAATTCTTTTAGCCTCAATTTTTTCATTTTCACATGGGCAACAGGATAAAATGGATCCTAAAATGTGTTGGGCAATTTCTCCTGAGTACACCAATACCTCACATGTGGGGGTAAACCACTGTTTGGGCACATGGTAAGGCTCGGAAGGGAAGGAGCGCCATTTGACTTTTTGAATGAAAAATTATTTCCATCGTTAGCGGACACCATGTCGCGTTTGGATAGCTCCTGTGTGCCTAAACATTGGCGCTCCCCCACAAGTGACCCCATTTTGGAAACTAGACCCCCCAAGGAACATATTTAGATGCCTAGTGAGCACTTTAAACCCTCAGGTGCTTCACAAATTGATCTGTAAAAATGAAAAAGTACTTTTTTTTCACAAAAAAATTATTTTCGCCTCAATTTTTTCATTTTCACATGGGCAGTAGGATAAAATGGATCATAAAATTTGTTGGGCAATTTCTCCCGAGTACGCCGATACCTCATATGTGGGGGTAAACCACTGTTTGGGCACTCAGCAGGGCTCGGAAGGGAAGGCGCGCCATTTGACTTTTTGAATGGAAAATTAGCTCCAATTGTTAGCGGACACCATGTCGCGTTTGGAGAGCCCCTGTGTGCCTAAACATTGGAGCTCCCCCACAAGTGACCCCATTTTGGAAACTAGACCCCCCAAGGAACTTATCTAGATGCATATTGAGCACTTTAAACCCCCAGGTGCTTCACAGAAGTTTATAACGCAGAGCCATGAAAATAAAAAATAATTTTTCTTTCCTCAAAAATGATTTTTTAGCCTGGAATTTCCTATTTTGCCAAGGATAATAGGAGAAATAGGACCCCAAATATTGTTGTCCAGTTTGTCCTGAGTATGCTGATACCCCATATGTGGGGGTAAACCACTGTTTGGGCGCACGGCAGGGCTCGGAAGGGATGGCACGCCATTTGGCTTTTTAAATGGAAAATTAGCTCCAATCATTAGCGGACACCATGTCACGTTTGGAGAGCCCCTGTGTGCCTAAACATTGGAGATCCCCCAGAAATGACACCATTTTGGAAACTAGACCCCCAAAGGAACTAATCTAGATGTGTGGTGAGGACTTTGAACCCCAAAGTGCTTCACAGAAGTTTATAACGCAGAGCCATGAAAATAAAAAAAAAAAATTATTTTCTCAAAAATGATCTTTTAGCCTGCAATTTTTTATTTTCCCAAGGGTAACAGGAGAAATTTGACCCCAAAAGTTGTTGTCCAGTTTCTCCTGAGTACGCTGATACCCCATATGTGGGGGTAAATCACTGTTTGGGCACATGCTGGGGCTCGGAAGTGAAGTAGTGACATTTTGAAATGCAGACTTTGATGGAATGCTCTGTGGGCGTCACGTTGCGTTTGCAGAGCCCCTGATGTGGCTTAACAGTAGAAACCCCCCACAAGTGACCCCATTTTGGAAACTAGACCCCCAAAGGAACTTATCTAGATGTGTGGTGAGCACTTTGAACCCCCAAGTGCTTCATAGAAGTTTATAATGCAGAGCCGTGAAAATAATAAATACGTTTTCTTTCCTCAAAAATAATTATTTAGCCCAGAATTTTTTATTTTCCCAAGGGTTACAGAAGAAATTGGACCCCAAAAGTTGTTGTCCAGTTTCTCCTGAGTACGCTGATACCCCATATGAGGGGGTAAACCACTGTTTGGGCACATGCCGAGGCTCGGAAGTGAAGTAGTGACGTTTTGAAATGCAGACTTTGATGGAATGCTCTGTGGGCGTCACGTTGCGTTTGCAGAGCCCCTGATGTGGCTTAACAGTAGAAACCCCCCACAAGTGACCCCATTTTGGAAACTAGACCCCGAAAGGAACTTATCTAGATGTGTGGTGAGCACTTTGAACCCCCAAGCGCTTCATAGAAGTTTATAATGCAGAGCCGTGAAAATAATAAATACGTTTTCTTTCCTCAAAAATAATTATTTAGCCCAGAATTTTTTATTTTCCCAAGGGTTACAGGAGAAATTGGACCCCAAAAGTTGTTGTCCAGTTTCTCCTGAATACGCTGATACCCCATGAGTGGGGGTAAACCACTGTTTGGGCACACGTCGGGGCTCAGAAGGGAAGTAGTGACTTTTGAAATGCAGACTTTGATGGAATGGTCTACGGGTGTCACATTGCGTTTGCAGAGCCCCTGGTGTGCCTAAACAGTAGAAACCCCCACAAGTGACCCCATTTTAGAAACTAGACCCCCCAAGGAACTTATCTAGATATGTGGTGAGCACTTTGAACCCCCAAGTGCTTCACAGACGTTTACAACGCAGAGCCGTGAAAATAAAAAATCATTTTTCTTTCCTCAAAAATTATGTTTTAGCAAGCATTTTTTTAGATTCACAAGGGTAAGAGGAGAAATTGGACCCCAGTAATTGTTGCGCAGTTTGTCCTGAGTATGCTGGTACCCCATATGTGGGGGTAAACCACTGTTTGGGCACACTTCAGGGCTCGGAAGTGAGGGAGCACCATTTGACTTTTTGTATACGAGATTGGCTGGAATCAATGGTGGCGCCATGTTGCGTTTGGAGACCCCTGATGTGCCTAAACAGTGGTAACCCCTCAATTCTACCTCCAACACTAACCCCAACACACCCCTAACTCTAATCCCAACTGTAGCCATAACCCTAATCACAACCCTAACCGCAACACACCCCTAACCACAACCCTAACCCCAACACACCCCTAACCCTAACCACAACCCTAATTCCAACCCTAACCCTAAGGCTATGTGCCCACGTTGCGGATTCGTGTGAGATATTTCCGCACCATTTTTGAAAAATCCGCGGGTATAAGGCACTGCGTTTTACCTGCGGATTTTCCGCGGATTTCCAGTGTTTTTTGTGCGGATTTCACCTGCGGATTCCTATTGAGGAACAGGTGTAAAACGCTGCGGAATCCGCACAAAGAATTGACATGCTGCGGAAAATACAACGCAGCGTTTCCGCTCGGTATTTTCCGCACCATGGGCACAGCGGATTTGGTTTTTCATATGTTTACATGGTACTGTAAACCTGATGGAACACTGCTGCGAATCCGCAGCCAAATCCGCACCGTGTGCACATAGCCTAATTCTAAAGGTATGTGCACACGCTGCGGAAAACGCTGCGGATCCGCAGCAGTTTCCCATGAGTTTACAGTTCAATGTAAACCTACGGGAAACAAAAATCGCTGTACACATGCTGCGGAAAAACTGCACGGAAACGCAGCGGTTTACATTCCGCAGCATGTCACTTCTTTTGTGCGGATTCCGCAGCGGTTTTACAACTGCTCCAATAGAAAATCGCAGTTGTAAAACCGCAGTGAAATGCGCAGAAAAAAACGCGGTAAATCTGCCATAAATCCGCAGCGGTTTAGCACTGCGGATTTATCAAATCCGCAGCGGAAAAATCCGCAGAGGACCAGAATACGTGTGCACATACCGAAACCCTAACCCTAACCCTAGCCCTAACCCTAGCCCTAACCCTACCCCTAACCCTACCCCTAACCCTACCCCTAGCCCTAACCCTAGCCCTAACCCTACCCCTAACCCTAACCCTATTCTAACATTAGTGGAAAAAAAAAATTTCTTTATTTTTTTATTGTCCCTACCTATGGGGGTGACAAAGGGGGGGGGGGGTCATTTATTATTTTTTTTATTTTGATCACTGTGATAGATTATATCTCAGTGATCAAAATGCACTTTGGAACGAATCTGCCGGCCGGCAGATTCGGCGGGCGCACTGCACATGCGCCCGCCATTTTGGAAGATGGCGGCGCCCAGGGAGAAGACGGATGGGACCCCGGCTGGATCGGTAAGTATGATGGGGTGGGGGGGGACCACGGGGGGGGGGGATCGGAGCACGGGGGGGGAATCGGAGTGCGGGAGGGGTGGAACGGAGCACGGGGGGCTGGAATGGAGCACGGGGGGGCTGGAATGGAGCACCGGGGGGTGGAACGGAGCACCGGGGGGGGTGGATCGGAGTGCAGGGGGGGTGATTGGAGCACGGGGGGGTGATTGGAGCACGGGGGAGCGGACAAGAGCACGGGGGGGAGCGGAGCACTGGACAGAGGGGAGCCGGAGCAGTGTACCGGCCAGATCGGGGGGCTGCGGGGGCGATCGGTGGGGTGGGGTGGGGGCACATTAGTATTTCCAGCCATGGCCGATGATATTTCAGCATCGGCCATGGCTGGATTGTAATATTTCACCCGTTATAATAGGTGAAATATTACAAATCGCTCTGATTGGCAGTTTCACTTTCAACAGCCAATCAGAGCGATCGTAGCCACGAGGGGGTGAAGCCACCCCCCCTGGGCTAAACTACCACTCCCCCTGTCCCTGCAGATCAGGTGAAATGGGAGTTAACCCTTTCACCGGATCTGCAGGGACGCGATCTTTCCATGACGCCGCATAGGCGTCATGGGTCGGAATGGCACCGACTTTCATGACGCCTACGTGGCGTCATGGGTCGGGAAGGGGTTAATCTTGCTGCTTATGAAGGCCACCTCCTGACCAAGGTTTATCACAGTCCCACATCTCCATCACTCTCTGCACGGTCTGCACCTTCTTAGCTTGTAGCTGTCAAGGAGGTGGAGATCAGGAGAAGCAGCATAGTGACAAGTGAAATACAAGCTGTGAAGGAGCAGGCAGTCTGTGTAGAAGGAGACTGAGGGGGAGGGGGGCATCAAGCCTTGGTCAGCAAGGTGGCTTTCATAATAAGCAGCAAAACACAAGTGATGTGGCCAGATGTGTGACATAGCATCCCAGAAGGGAGGGGGAGCGCACAGGAGAAACAGCAGTCCTGTGACACGAGGTCAAAGTGAGAAGTAGAAGCTACATATAAGAAAAGGCAGAGGGGTATGAGCCTTTATATATCGACAGAATGATTGAAATGCATTTTTATCTCTCTGAAATACCGCTTAATGTTCGTCTTTCCTCATTGTTTCTACACATTTGAATTAAAGATCTATCTGCTGTTCCTGGTCTTGGCCTTGTTTGCTGGCTTTCTTACTCCTGCCTTGAATCTTGGATTCCAAGTCTGGCAATTGTAGTGCGGTTCCTGCTAATGAGTCGCCCCACGGGCCAGGGTTACTCAGTATCGGGTCCAGTACTTCACAGGGGATGTCACAGTGGCTGCGACCCGTTCCATGGCCCAGGGTGCCCATGTAAAAGGGAAATGTCTTTAAAGGGGTAGAGTTCATGTTCGTGATGCCACTTATGGCGGTCCGCTGGGGGATGTTATGGCAGCTAGATGATATATCTTCACACAGGTGAAGTATATCCCCAGGGCTCCCAGGTATAGATGGTGAATGGTGAGAGGTGCAGAGAAAAACGAGGACACAAGGTTGCAGTCTCTTTACATTTACTGAAGACTTCAGCATCCATAGTCCAGAGCACCAGATCACAGGACAGGCAGAGAAGTCCGGGCAGTCCAGAGACAAGCGAGTTCCCCTGGGTAAGTCAGGTGGGAGCCTACCACTCTGCGTTTTCTGTCTCTAAGTCCCTGCTGCCACTAAGTGTCTCAACAAGGTCTTTAATTGTTCTGCTGTCCTAGGACAGGTACCTGTATGGCAGGCAGCTCAGGCTGTGCAAACTGGGGTCTGTTTTTGGTGACTCCAGGCTCCTAGGAGCTGCTGTGCCGCAGGTAATTATGGGCAAAGTCCTTGTAGAACAATACCCTCCAGTTCTGCTCTGTGTTTTATAATCCTCAAAAGCCTCGGGCTCCCGGTACCCGGATTCTTGCGCTGATACTCTTTAGAGGCCTGCTCGTGGCCTCTTGGAGATTTCACTTTCCTCTGTGCTCCACTCCTGTCTGTCCTCGCACACAGACTCCTACTACAAGCTCAGCTGTCTCCGCCTCCAAACCAGGATCTTTATTCAGGGAAACTGCCCTAAAACAGGCCTTGGGGCGCCCCCTCCTGGCCTGGAAGTTGAAGGTGTTGTGTGTTTGTGTGTAAACCTACCAAAGGAAATCTCACTTGTCTCCAGACATAGCACTATCCTCCCCATGAGGAAGACAGCACTACTGTGGAACTCGAACTCCTGGGGTGCCACACTAATGCGACTCCTGACAGTGTTCAAGGCTGTACCTACTGGTTTCCTAGTTAGAGAATGACATTCTGCCATGTGACAGCAAAAGCCGTTTAGCTTGTTTGGGCAGTGCTTATTGTTATTATTCTCTGACTATAACAAATGCAGTGATGTTGAAAAGCACTACTAATTAATCTCAACAGAGTTGGACCAAACACCACATAGTCTATTCAATGCCACATCTCTAATGTATTATGGGTAGTGATGGCACTTAACTATCTTTATTTTATCACAATGGTGCATCCCTTGCAGTTACAACACTTAGAGAGGTAAACAAAACTAATGATTTTTGCTAACTTTATTTGAACAATTATTAGGCAAGTGGATATTTTGATCATATCATCATTTTTATACAGATCGGCTATCTCTGAGAGCTGCTACTGCGCAGGCGCGGGCGACGCCATCATGGAGGAGGATTTTTTTTTTCTTCTCCAGTAAGATGGTGCCACCGATGCATGTGCAGTAGCAGCTATGGGATCACAGCTATATACACTGATAGCTGCTACTGTACAGTCGTGACAGGCGCAATTTTCAAATTGATTTTTGCTTTTTTTCCTAGGTGAATAACATCAAGAACAGTTGTTATTATTGGGACATGAAACATGCGCTAATGCTGCCATGGTTGGAACCTGTCTGCAGAAGGTTTTTTTTTAAAGTATGTACAGATATTCATTATGTAAACTAGGGGGCAGGGATCAGTGACCTGTCAGCAGGCTGCATTATGAATACCTAATCAGAGCACCACATAAAACCCCCCACAGGCCACCCCAACAGCACGAGCATATCATAAACTGAAAATAAAGATTACACAACAACAAGGCGGATTTCATCAACCAAGGTATGATTTGAATCAGCATAACAGCGCCCACCTGTCACTGTCTGTAGGCTACTGTGCACAATCCTGCTGACAGGTTCCCTTTAAAGGTTAGCTGAACTTTCAAGTAACTTTTTAGAATAAGTTGTCTTCTGTGGGTACTTGAGGACGAACACTATATCTGACAATTAAATGACTTGTATCCTCCATATTCCATCTTGTACATATGGGCTCCTGTTGATCCTGAGATTGTACAAAAAGTAGTGAGAGAAAAATGGCAGAAAATAATGTGATATCTAGGACATTATGTGTGTTGCTAAATTTGAAACATTCCAGAAAAATGGTACAAGAACGCAATAAACCAAAATGCTGTGCATTTTCTGTAGACTGTACAATGTTCTATTAAAATATTTTAAAAACTCCCCAGTGAAAATTAAGTTTTTGGCCGTTGTCACACTTGCAAGTGCAATGCAAGAAACTCGTGCGAGTCTCTCACATCAATACATGCAACCGCACCCTCCGGTCCCGAGTGCCGGCGGCAGTGTTGGGTGTGGAGGCGAGAGACTCACGCGAGTTTCCCTCATTGCACACGCAAGTGGGACCCCGGCCCTTAGGGTTCACTCACACTAGCATATAATTGAGATAAGTGATAAAAAATCAGATTGCACTCGGGCCAGTGTTATTCAGTGGGGCCGTGCGGATCGGGGCATTTTTTCTCAGCTATATTCGGCATGACAAAAAAAATCGCAGCATCCTACATGCTACATGGACCATCATAGTCACATCCGATTTTTACAGATACATTACAATTCTATAGCATCTGGAAACTGTAAATGGTTAACAGCTGCTGAGCACGGAAACAGATTGTGTACGGACAGCACACGGATGACAGGAGAATCACTCACCTGGATGACAATGGGACGGACTGTTATTCAGAGTGTGAGCGAACCCTAATGCTGTGTGAAACTGAACTGATCAACTATAAACAAAAGGGAATTGTATCCCCCGACTTCCACCCATATGCACAAAAAATGCTTTGATCCTTTTTCTGTTTTTTTTTCTTTTTTACATATTTTTCTTAACAAATCTGTCTAAGTTTGTATGTTCTCCCTGTGTTTGCGTGGGTTTCCTCTGAGTTCTCCAGTTTCCTCCCACATTCCAAACACATACTGATAGGGAATTTAGGTTGTGAGCCCCAATGGGGACAGCGACGATAATGTGTGTAAAGTGTTGTGGAATAAGATAGTGCTATATAAGTGAGTAATATAAATAAATAAATTGCTGCTTAGAAACATATGAAGCTATTGTAAAGCTGTCACACTGATGTAAATGACATAATCGTCCTTGACACCTTTTCGGTACATTTTTATGGTCTACTTTAATATTTGAACGACACTGTTTTTTAGAGTATTTTTTCTAATGTTTGTGTAACCCAATGTTAAATACAGCATTACCACAGGATACATGAGTGAGAAGGAAGCAATGACCTCATCCCTTGTTATTTATCTTCTGGCTCTGGTAGCAGCCATATGTTACATGGAGCTAAATTCAACAAGTAGATGCTGCCATCTAGAGCACAGGTGCTGTGACGCTGAATATAAGCGAATGGAAAAAACACATTGAAATGAACAAAGGTCATTTCCATAAGTGTTTGCTTTTTATGCACTTTGTTGTTCTTTTTCTAAATTCATATTAATGTCTCTCCAGAAAACTTTGTGGAGGATCTTTACAAGGAAGTAGAAAATAGATGGGATGGGATTAAAAGGGTTGTCCAGTCTAGATTGATAAGTCAGAAGTCACTCTGCGTGTCTGCAGACTTATGAATCCCCCCTCCAGTGCACACACCGTGCGCAGGAGGGACTCGCCGGTTTCTGAGCCAGAAATGGTGATGATGTATGCGCAGTAGCGTAGCTACCAGGGAGGAGGAGGGGGCCATCGCACGGTGCTCAGAAGGGGCCCACCCGAAGCTATGCTACCTTAACTGTATTGGCGTGCAGGGAGAATCGATCTAGCTAGCATGGCTCTGATGGCAAAAAAGTTACAGTTCTCAGAATATGGTGATCCAAAAATAAATTCTTTATATAATATAACACAGTGAACCACGCAAAAAAAATATATAAAAACAATAACTAAATTAGTGGTTCATGTTCATTGTACATCCCAAAAAAATCTAAAAGAAAAAAGTAATCAAAAAAGTTATGCTCCCCAAAATGTTACGAAAAAGCCTTCAAATCATCCTGCAAAAAATAAGCCTCATACAGCTGAATTCGCAAAAAGATTTCAGAATATGGCATCAGTATAACATTTTTTTTATAATAAAATCAACTATATAATTGTCTAAGGGGTACTTCCGTCTTTCTGTCTGCAACTTCCGTCATGGAAATCCCGCGTCGCTGATTGGTCTCGCCAGCTGCCTGTCCTGGCTGCCGCGACCAATCAGCGACGGGCACAGTCCGACCGAGAATTAGTCCCTCCCTACTCCCATCCAGTCAGTGCCTGGCACCCGCTCCATACTCCCCTATTGTCAGCGCTCACACAGGGTTAATGACAGCATTAACGGACCGCGTTATGCCACGGGTGACGCACTCCGTTACCGCCGCTATTAATCCTGTGTGACCAACTTTTTACTATTGATGCTGCCTACGCAGCATCAATAGTAAAAAGATCTAATGTTAAAAATAATAAAAAACCTGCTATTCTCACCATCCGTCGTCCGCCGAGGCGCGCGCAGCTGCCGCCAGCTTCCGTTCCCAGAGATGCATTGCGAAATTACCCAGAAGATTAAGCGGTCTCGCAAGACCGCTACGTCATCTGGGTAATTTCGCAATGCATCCTGGGAACGGAAGCTGGCAGAAGCCGCGCGTGCATCGACAGAGCTTCGCTGGATGACGGAGGGTGAGTATAGAACTATTTTTTATTTTAATAATTTTTTTTAACAGGGATATGGTGCCCACACTGCTAAATACTACTTGGCCTGTGTTATATACTGCGTGAGCTGCGTTATATACTACATGGCTGCTATATACTACGTGGGCACTGTTGTATACTATGTGGGCTGTGTTATATACTGCGTAGGCTGTGTTATATACTACATGGCTGCTATATACTACATGGGCAGTGTTATATACTATGTGGGCTGTGTTATATACTGCATGGGCTGCGTTATATACTATATGGCTGTTATCTACTATGTGGGCAGTGTTGTATACTATGTGCGCTGTGTTATATACTGCGTGGGCTCTGTTATATACTACATGGCTGCTATGTACTACATGGCCAGTGTTATATACTATGTGGGCAATGTTATATACTGCGAGGGCTGTGTTATATACTGTTTGGGCTGTGTTATATACTACATGGCTGCTATATACTATGTGGGCAGTGTTGTATACTATGTGGGCTTTGTTATATACTGCGTGAGCTGTGTTATATACTACATGGCTGCTATATACTACATGGCCAGTGTTATATACTATGTGGGCAATGTTATATACTACGTGGGCTGTGTTATATACTGCGTGGCTGCTATATACTACGTGGGCAATGTTATATACTACGTGGGCAGTGTTATATACTACGTGGGAAATGTTATATACTGTTTGGGTTGTGTTATATACTGCGTGACCACTGTTATATACTGCGTGGCCTGTATTAACGCATCGGGTATTCTACAATATGTTGTGTGTTGTGAATTCTGTTGTCGAGCTCCCTCCTGTGGTCGTGAATGGTACTTCGGTGAGTTCTGTCCGTGGGCTCCCTCTGGTGGCTCTGAATGGAGCTGCTGCTTCTGAGGTTCCTTACACAGGTGACGTGGTTTATCCTTTGGTTGGCTGCTCTATTTAACTCCACTTAGATCGTTACTCCATGCCAGCTGTCAATGTTTCTGCATTGGTTCAGTTCGCTCTTGGATCTTTCTGGTGACCTGTCTACTCCAGCAGAAGCTAAGTTCCTGATAGTATCTAATTCGTTCATTGTTTTCTTGTCCAGCTGGATATCATATTTTTGTCTTGCTAGCTGGAAGCTCTGGGATGCAGAGTGGTATCTCCGCACCGTTAGTCGGTGCGGAGGTCTATTTTGCACACTCTGCGTGGTCTTTTGTAGTTTTTTGTGCTGATCGCAAAGCTACCTTTCCTATCCTCTGTCTATTTAGTAAGTCTGGCCTCCCTTTGCTGAAACCTGTTTCATTTCTGCGTTTGTGACTTTCATCTTTACTCACAGTCAATATATGTGGGGGGCTGCCTTTTCCTTTGGGGAATTTCTCTGAGGCAAGGTAGGCTTTATTTTCTATCTCTAGGGCTAGCTAGCTCTTAGGCTGTGACGAGGCGCCTAGGGAGCGTCAGGAGCGCTCCACGGCTATTTCTAGTGTGTGTGATAGGATTAGGGATTGCGGTCGGCAGAGCTCCCACATCCCAGAGCTTGTCCTGTGTGAATTTTAACTATCGGGTCATTCCGGGTGCTCCTAACCACCAGGTCATAACAGTACAGCTGGCCACAAGTATTAATGCATCTCAATCGAGGGATAAGAGAAGTTCTGAGACCATTTTTTTTTCTTTGCACTGTGTTTTGTCTTTCTTTTCCCCTAAACCTTTGGGTGGTTCAGGACACAGGTGTAGATATGGACATTCAAGGTCTGTCCTCTTGTGTGGATCATCTCACTGCAAGGGTACAAAACATTCAAGATTTTGTGGTTCAGAATCCGATGTTAGAGCCTAGAATTCCTACTCCTGATTTATTTTCTGGAAATAGATCTTAGTTTCTGAATTTCAAAAATAATTGTAAACTGTTTCTAGCTTTGAAACCCCGCTCCTCTGGTGACCCCGCTCAACAAGTAAAAATCATTATTTCTTTGTTGCGTGGTGACCCTCAAGACTGGGCATTTTCCCTTGCGCCAGGAGATCCTGCATTGCGTGATGTTGATGCATTTTTTCTGGCGCTTGGATTGCTTTATGATGAACCAAATTCCGTGGATCAGGCAGAGAAAATCTTGCTGGCATTGTGTCAGGGTCAGGATGAAGCGGAGGTGTACTGTCAGAAGTTTAGAAAGTGGTCTGTACTTACTCAGTGGAATGAATGTGCCCTGGCGGCAATTTTCAGAAAGGGTCTTTCTGAAGCCCTTAAGGATGTCATGGTGGGATTTCCCACGCCTGCTGGTCTGAATGAGTCTATGTCCTTGGCCATTCAGATCGATCGGCGCTTGCGTGAGCGCAAAGCTGTGCACCATCTGGCGGTGTTCTCTGAGAATAGGCCTGAGCCTATGCAATGTGATAGGACTTTGAACAGAGCTGAACGGCAAGAACACAGACGTCGGAATGGACTGTGTTTTTACTGTGGTGAATCCACTCATGCTATCTCCAATTGTCCTAAGCGCACTAAGCGGTTCGCTAAGTCTGCCACCATTGGTACGGTACAGTCTAAATTTCTTTTGTCCGTTACTCTGATTTGCTCTCTGTCGTCCTATTCTGTTATGGCATTTGTGGATTCAGGCGCGGCCCTGAATTTGATGGACTTGGAGTTTGCCAGGCGCTGTGGTTTTTCCTTGGAGCCCTTGCAGTATCCTATTCCATTGAGAGGAATTGATGCTACGCCTTTGGCCAAGAATAAACCTCAATACTGGACGCAATTGACCATGTGCATGGCTCCTGCACATCAGGAGGATATTCGCTTTTTGGTGTTGCATAATCTGCATGATGTGGTCGTTTTGGGGTTGCCATGGCTACAGGTCCATAATCCAGTATTGGATTGGAAATCTATGTCTGTGTCCGGCTGGGGTTGTCAAGGGGTACATGGTGATGTTCCATTGTTGTCAATTTCGTCTTCCACTCCTTCTGAAGTCCCTGAGTTTTTATCAGATTACCGGGATGTATTTGAGGAGCCCAAATCCGGTGCCCTACCTCCTCATAGGGATTGCGATTGTGCTATTAATTTGATTCCCGGTAGTAAGTTTCCTAAGGGCCGACTGTTTAATTTATCTGTGCCAGAGCACGCTGCTATGCGGAGTTATATAAAGGAATCCTTGGAGAAGGGGCATATTCGCCCGTCGTCGTCACCATTGGGAGCAGGGTTCTTTTTTGTGGCCAAGAAGGATGGCTCTTTAAGACCTTGTATTGATTACCGCCTTCTTAATAAGATCACAGTCAAATTTCAGTATCCTTTGCCGCTGATGTCTGATTTGTTTGCTCGAATTAAGGGGGCTAGTTGGTTCACCAAGATAGATCTTCGAGGGGCGTATAATCTTGTGCGAATTAAACAGGGCGATGAATGGAAAACAGCATTTAATACGCCCGAGGGCCATTTTGAGTACCTGGTTATGCCATTCGGGCTTTCTAATGCTCCATCTGTGTTTCAGTCCTTTATGCATGACATCTTCCGAGAGTACCTGGATAGATTCATGATTGTATATTTGGATGACATTTTGGTCTTTTCGGATGATTGGGAGTCTCATGTGAAGCAGGTCAGAATGGTGTTCCAGGTCCTTCGTGCGAATTCCTTGTTTGTGAAGGGGTCAAAGTGTCTCTTTGGAGTTCAGAAGGTTTCATTTTTGGGTTTCATTTTTTCCCCTTCTACTATCGAGATGGACCCTGTTAAAGTTTAGGCCATTTATGATTGGACTCAGCCGACATCTGTGAAGAGCCTACAGAAGTTCCTGGGCTTTGCTAATTTTTACCGTCGCTTCATCGCTAATTTTTCTAGTATTGCTAAACCGTTGACTGATTTGACCAAGAAAGGTGCTGATGTGGTCAATTGGTCCTCTGCGGCTGTAGAGGCTTTTCAGGAGTTGAAGCGTCGTTTTTCTTCTGCCCCTGTGCTGTGCCAGCCAGATGTTTCGCTCCCGTTTCAGGTCGAGGTTGATGCTTCTGAGATTGGGGCAGGGGCTGTTTTGTCGCAAAGAAGTTCTGATGGCTCGGTGATGAATCCATGTGCCTTCTTTTCTAGAAAATTCTCGCCTGCTGAGCGCAATTATGATGTTGGCAATCGAGAGTTGTTGGCCATGAAGTGGGCATTCGAGGAGTGGCGACATTGGCTCGAAGGAGCTAAACATCGCGTGGTGGTCTTGACGGATCACAAGAATTTGACTTATCTCGAGTCTGCCAAACGGTTGAATCCTAGACAGGCTCGATGGTCGCTCTTTTTCTCCCGTTTTGATTTTTTGGTTTCATACCTTTCGGGATCTAAGAATGTGAAGGTTGATGCCCTGTCAAGGAGTTTTGTGCCTGACTCTCCGGGTGTTCCGTAGCCGGCGGGTATTCTTAAAGAGGGGGTAATTTTGTCTGCCATCTCCCCTGATTTGCGGCGCGTGCTGCATAAGTTTTAGGCTGATAGACCTGACCGTTGTCCAACGGAGAAACTGTTTGTCCCTGATAGATGGACTAGTAGAGTTATCTCTGAGGTTCATTGTTCGGTGTTGGCTGGTCATCCTGGAATCTTTGGTACCAGAGATTTGGTGGCTAGATCCTTTTGGTGGCCTTCTTTGTCACGGGATGTGCGTTCTTTTGTGCAGTCCTGTGGGACTTGTGCTCGGGCTAAGCCCTGCTGTTCTCGTGCCAGTGGGTTGCTTTTGCCCTTGCCGGTCCCGAAGAGGCCCTGGACGCATATTTCCATGGATTTTATTTCTGATCTCCCTGTTTCTCAAAGGATGTCGGTCATTTGGGTGGTTTGTGATCGCTTCTCTAAGATGGTCCATTTGGTACCCTTGTCTAAATTGCCTTCCTCCTCTGATTTGGTGCCATTGTTTTTCCAGCATGTGGTTCGTTTGCATGGCATTCTGGAGAACATCGTCTCGGACAGAGGTTCCCAGTTTGTTTCAAGGTTTTGGCGGTCCTTTTGTGCTAAGATGGGCATTGATTTGTCTTTTTCTTTGGCTTTCCATCCTCAGACTAATGGCCAAACTGAACGAACTAATCAGACTTTGGAAACATATCTGAGATGCTTTGTTTCTGCTGATCAGGATGATTGGGTGTCCTTCTTGCCTTTGGCTGAGTTCGCCCTTAATAATTGGGCCAGCTCGGCTACTTTGGCTTCTCCTTTTTTCTGCAATTCTGGTTTCCATCCTCGTTTCTCTTCAGGGCAGGTTGAGCCTTCGGACTGTCCTGGTGTGGATACTGTGGTGGACAGGTTGCAGCAGATTTGGACTCATGTGGTGGACAATTTGACATTGTCCCAGGAGAAGGCTCAACGTTTCGCTAACCGCCGGCGCTGTGTTGGTCCCCGACTACGGGTTGGGGATTTGGTTTGGTTGTCATCTCGTCATGTTCCTATGAAGGTTTCCTCTCCTAAGTTTAAGCCTCGTTTCATTGGGCCATATAAGATTTCTGAAGTTCTTCATCATGTGTCATTTCGTTTGGACCTTCCAGCTTCTTTTGCCATCCATAATGTGTTCCATAGGTCGTTGTTGCGGAGATACGTGGCGCCTATGGTTCCCTCCGTTGATCCTCCTGCCCCGGTGTTGGTCGAGGGGGAGTTGGAGTATGTGGTGGAGAAGATTTTGTATTCTCGTGTTTCAAGATGGAAACTCCAGTACCTGGTCAAGTGGAAGGGTTATGGTCAGGAAGATAATTCCTGGGTTTTTGCCTCTGATGTTCATGCTGCTGATTTAGTTCGTGCCTTTCATTTGGCTCATCCTGATCGGCCTGGGGGCTTTGGTGAGGGTACGGTGACCCCTCCTCAAGGGGGAGGTACTGTTGTGAATTCTGTTGTCGAGCTCCCTCCTGTGGTCGTGAATGGTACTTCATACTTCGGTGAGTTCTGTCCGTGGGCTCCCTCTGGTGGCTGTGAGTGGAGCTGCTGCTTCTGAGATTCCTTACACAGGTGACGTGGTTTATCCTTTGGTTGGCTGCTCTATTTAACTCCACTTAGATCGTTACTCCATGCCAGCTGTCAATGTTTCTGCATTGGTTCAGTTCGCTCTTGGATCTTTCTGGTGACCTGTCTACTCCAGCAGAAGCTAAGTTCCTGATAGTATCTAATTCGTTCATTGTTTTCTTGTCCAGCTGGATATCATGATTTTGTCTTGCTAGCTGGAAGCTCTGGGATGCAGAGTGGTATCTCCGCACCGTTAGTCGGTGCGGAGGTCTATTTTGCACACTCTGCGTGGTCTTTTGTAGTTTTTTGTGCTGATTGCAAAGCTACCTTTCCTATCCTCTGTCTATTTAGTAAGTCTGGCCTCCCTTTGCTGAAACCTGTTTCATTTCTGCGTTTGTGACTTTCATCTTTACTCACAGTCAATATATGTGGGGGGCTGCCTTTTCCTTTGGGGAATTTCTCTGAGGCAAGGTAGGCTTTATTTTCTATCTCTAGGGCTAGCTAGCTCTTAGGCTGTGACGAGGCGCCTAGGGAGCGTCAGGAGCGCTCCACGGCTATTTCTAGTGTGTGTGATAGGATTAGGGATTGCGGTCAGCAGAGCTCCCACATCCCAGAGCTTGTCCTGTGTGAGTTTTAACTATCGGGTCATTCCAGGTGCTCCTAACCACCAGGTCATAACAGTCGTGGCCTGTGCTATATACTATGTGGCTGCTATATGCATACATACATATTTTAGAATACCCGATGCGTTAGAATCGGGCCACCATCTAGTCATTTTATATTTGGAAAAAAAGTAGCAAGACTTTAAAAAAAAACTATAGAAAATCTGGTTTCACTGATCGCACTGATCTGAAGAACATAGCATTGTTATTACTTATATCGCACATATAAAAAGTAAAAATCAAAATAATGCTTGAATTGTTTCTTTATTCATTCTGCATACCAAAAATCAGAATTAGGCCACATTCACACGTTGATTTTTATTCTGCGGGTTCTCCCGCAGCGGATTTGATAAATCTGCAGGGCAAACCCGCTGCGGTTATCCCTGCAGATTTATTGCGATTTGTCCTGCGGGTTCCGCTGCGGGTTCCGCTGCGGGATTTACCCCTACTATTGATGCTGCATATGCAGCAATATGCAGCATCAATAGTAGTGTTAAAAATAATAAAATCATGATGATATACTCACCCTCCGACGTCCCGATCTCCTGGGCGCTGCAGGCGGCGGTCCGGTTCCAAAGATGCTGTGCGACCAGGACCTTCGGTGACGTCACGGTCATGTGACCGCGACGTCACCGAAGGTCCTGGTCGCATAGCAAACCTGAGACCGGACGGCCGCGTGCAGCGCTGAGACTTCCGAGGGTGAGTATACATGATTTTTTATTTTTATTCTTTTTTTTTAATACAAATATGGTTCCCGGGGCCTGGAGGAGAGTCTCCTCTCCTCCACCCCGGGTATAACCCGCACATTATCCGCTTACTTCCCGCATGGTGTGCACAGCCCCATGCGGGAAGTAAGCGGATCAATGCACTTCTATGGGTGCAGAATCGCTGCGATTCTGCACAAAGAAGTGACATGGTCCTTCTTTTTTTCCGCAGCAATTCGGCGCGGTTTTTTTCGGGTTTTTCCGCATCATGTGCACTGCGGTTTCTGTTTTCCATAGGGTAACATTGTACTGTACCCTGCATGGAAAACAGCTGCGGACCCGCAGCGACAAAATCGTCGCGGTTCCGCAGTAAAAACCGCATAGTGTGAACATGGCCTTAGGGATCACGTAGACATGCGCATTTTTAGTACGAGTGCGATCTGGCAAAATTTCAGACCATTGTTATTCTTTGGTCTGTGCACATGTCCAATTTTTTTCCTCGGATAGTCAGTCCAAGGAAAAATCGCTGCATGAACAATTTGCATATGATATTCGGGTGACACTCGGCCATGCAAATCAAGGAGTCTGTGGAAAAAAGATCGAACTGCACCTGCTGTGTGGTAGAAAAGCAGGGATCAACTTACTGCCCTAAATAATAATGACCACCACTGTGCCCATGGCAAAGTAAAATACTCCCTTTGTGCCCACTAGATGGTAAAATTGCCCCCTAGAAAATGTGAATGCCCTGTGCAAATGTCCTGTAAAAGTGCTTTTTCTCAGAAGAGGCAATTTGCATATTATATTTCCCAGAGGAGCATTGCACGGCGAATAAGCCTCCTTACCTTGACAAGCCAGAGATGGTATGTCACTCTCCATAGGGAGAAATGATACCCCTTAGACCCCAGTCCAGAGCCTCTCACCTAGCCAAATTACAGTAGTTCTCATGCTTCGCACTGACGAGAGCCAACAGCCCGAAACACCGTGTCTGCGAATTGAGATACTGATTTGGCTTTTATCCTAAGTCATATTGCATGACTCGTTAAAGAGTTGATTGTGACTTGTAGGATCGCTACTTCCAACAGGTGGCGCTATAGAGTTTAAGTCCTCTTTTTCTCAGAAGAGGCAATTTGCATACTATAAAAGTGTTAACATTTTCCCCTAGAAAGTAATAATGCCCCCATGTGCATTATCACAGGAGCTGAGTATACAGTAGGTGAGGGTAGAGCTAGTAGTGCAGCAATCAGTGGCGTATCTAGGGGGGGGCAGCCGGGGCATTTGCCCCGGGCGCAGCCGGCAGGGGGGCGCAGTCGGGCCACCTAATTCGGCGGTCCGCAGTGTCTCCCCTGGCGGCTGCATTCTGCCGCCCCCCGCACTGGGAGTCAGCTGTTCTCTGTGCCGACTGTCAAGCTGACAGCCGGCACAGAGAAGCTGCAGAGTGCCGGCTCCCAGTGTGTGCAGAGGGGGAGGGGGGCCCCTGCAGAGTGGCTGCGGCGGGCAGGGAGAAATCCCTGCAGCTCCACTGCCCAGCCGCACGATCTGTCTTCTTCCTGCTTCCTCTCACACAGACGCGCCGCTGGATGACGTCATCATTCAGCGGCCGGCTGTGTCAGAGGAAGGCGATGGAGCTGCTGCGCAGAGCGCGAGGAGAGGTGAGAGGAGTGTGTGTATGCGAGTGTGTGAATGTGAGTGTGTATGTGTGTGAATGTATGTGTGTGAGTGTGTGTGAATGTGTGTGTGAATGTATGTGTGTGTGAATGTGTATTTGTGAATGTGTGTGTGAATGTATGTGTGTGTGTGTATGTGTGTGTGTGTGTGTGAATGTGTGTGTGAATGTATGTGTGTGTATGTGTGTGAGTGTGTGTGTATGTGAGTGTGTGCGTATGTGTGTGTCTCAGTATTGTGTGTGTGTGTGTGTGTGTGTATCGCGCTGCAGGGGAATGTGCAGAGAAGTGAATGGTGTGGGGGGGAGGAGAGGGCAATGATGGGGTTGACGGGGGGGGGGCATATGCCCTTGGAGGTGGGGGGGGCACCAAAATGAATTCTTGCCCCGGGTGCCAGAAACGCTAGATACACCTCTGGCAGCAATATAGTTAATTGAGGATTACTGCAGCTTGTAGGCTTGTCGGAAGAAGTAGGTTTTCAGGTTTATTTTGAAGGTTTCCACAGTAGGTGAGATTCTGACATGTTGAGGTAGAGAGTTCCAGAGTAGGGGAGATGCTCAGGAGAAATCTTGTACGTGATTGTGGGAAGAGGAGATATGATGGGAGTAGAGAAGGAGATCTTATGAGAATATACATAGTATAATGTTCTCAATACTCCACCATAACACAATATAATGACCCACATAGTAGTCCGCATAGATTTTGCTTTATGTTTGGGATCATTGTCTTGTTGGAAGACAAATCTCTGTCCCACTCTCAGGTCTTTTGCAGACTCCAACAGGTTTTCTTTAAGAATGGTCCTGTATTTGGCTCCATCCATCTTCCCATGAATTTGAACCATCTTCCCTGTCCCTGGTGACGAAAAGCAGGCCCAAACCATGATGCTGCCATAAACATGTTTGACAGTGGGGATGGTGTGTTCAGGGTGATGAGCTGTGTAGCTTTTACGCCAAACATATCGTTTGGCATTGTTGCCAAAAAGTTCGATTTTAGTGTCATCTGACCATAGCACCTTCTTCCACATGTTTGGTGTGTCTCCCAGGTGGCTTGTTTCAAACTTTTAATGACACTTTTTATGGATATCTTTGAGATATGGCTTTCTTCTTGCCACTCTTCCATAAAGGCCAGATTTGTGCAGTGTACGACTGATTGTTGTCCTATGGACAGACTGTCCCACTTCAGCTATAGATCTCTGCAGTTCATCCAGCGTGCTCATGGGCCTCCTAGCTGCCTCTCTGATCAGTCTTCTCCTTGTTTGAGATGTAAGTTTAGAGGTACGGCCGGGTCTTGGTAGAGTTGCTGTGGTATGATACTCCTTCCATTTCAATATGATGGCTTGCACAGTACTCCTTGGGATGTTTAAAGTTTTGGAAATCATTTTGTATCCAAATCCGGCTTTAAGCTTCTCCACAACAGTATCACGGACCTGCCTGTTGTGTTCCTTGGTCTTCATGATGCTCTCTGTGCTTCAAACAGAACCCTGAGACTGTCATAGAGCAGGTGCATTTATATGGAGACTTGATTACACACAGGTGGATTATATTTATCATCATTAGGCATTTAGGACAACATCAGATCATTCAGAGATCCACAATTATCTTCTGGAGTGAATTTGCTGCACTGAAGGTAAAGGGGCTGAATAATATTGCACACCACACTTTTCAGTTTTTGAATTTCCACAAAAATTTAAAATAACCAATAAATTTCGTTCAACTTCACAATTGTGTTCCACTTGTTGATTCTTCACCAAAAATTTACATTTGGTATCTTTATGTTTGAAGCATGATATGTGGGGAAAGGTTGAAAAGTTCCAGGGGGCCAAATACTTTCGCAAGGCACTGTATATTCATAACATAGGATACAATGAGAGTTTGCTGTATAAATCCCATAGGATAGACAATGATGACCTTTTGGCACTCTAAAAAAGTTACAAAGGAATTGAAGTTTCAAATAGTTCTCAATTGAATGAACAGCCGATATAATGTGTAAACAGACATCAATCCATCCGACATTTCGGCACCATAGCCTTTATCAGGGAAGTCTACGGATATTTACATAAAAATTGAACATAATATGACATCATTATATAAATAACTCAGAAACAATCTTAATTTTTAATACACATATAAGAAAAAACTACACATCAGTAACCAGAAGTTGTATATGTCCAGATGGACAAAGGAAAGACAGTTTTGTGGATGGTCTAAACGAGGTCCATAGTATCAAACTTTTATGGTAAGATGAGCAAAGGATGAGCAAAAAATGAATTACTGTATTTTCTGGCGTATAAGACTACTTTTTAACCCTTGAAAATCTTCTCAAAAGTCGGGTATCATCTTATACGCCAGGTGTCGTCTTATAGGGTAGGTGCGGAGTAATCTGCAGTCGCCCCATATTGTGGGGGGAGCGATCCCAATGACAAGGTGAGGGGGCGCCTCACCGGGAAGGTGTAAGTGAAGCAGAGGCAGAGAAGGAGATAATAGGATACAAGGGCGAGCCAGATTAGTGAAAGAGGAGTGTTTTTCTAGGCCCAGCACCTCTCTCTCTATCTTTTTTGCATAACCCTGGCATCCCAGACGCTGACAGTTTGCTTCACTTACACCTTCCTGGTGAAGCGCTCCCTCACTTCGTCATCGGGACCACTCCCCCCACTATATACGTTGACCGCAAATTGCTCCGCACCCACCCTATAAGACGACACCCGGCATATAAGACAACCCACGACTTTTGAGAAGATTTTATATTTTAACTGGAAAAGTTGGGGGTCGTCTTATACGCCCAGTCGTCTTATACGCCGGAAAATACGGTAAATAAAACGCAAACATAGACTGATGCTACTGAAAAAAATCAGCAAGGAAAAACCAATAGACACCACAATGTGGAGATACAAGAACAGAAAGTATAGTACATACTACAGTATGTGATTAGACAAAAGGTCCCAGTATCCTCCCATAGGATTCATTGAGACTTTGTTCATCAATTAGGATACCCAAAGCAAGAGCAATATGATGAAATTCTGGAATCATAGGATATGTAGTTTGTATTGAGGGAATTATCAGGAAAAAAAGGGAATGTCTTCCACCTTTATGGAATTTTACTCTTTTCTTCTTCTCCTATACTCTTTAAAATGTTACACCATTGAAATGTTTTTTCTACGGACATTCTCAACATTGTAGTGTGTTTAGAACTAAATATACCATTGAAGAGATCTTCAACATCCCTCCTCTTCCTTATATTTGTTGTGTTTCCCTAATCTTTGGTTGGTCTATCAAGACAACCTTTTATATTTATCTTGCCACTCTGATAACTACATTTTATTTTACTAGCTTTATAGTCTAGATATGTATAATGATTTTGAAATAGCACCTTTCACACTTATTTTCATGTTGGACTGGACAAATGGTGTAACAGGAGTTGCTGAGCAAAATAAAACATTTCACTTTTTTTAATTTCAATTCTCTGTTGCGGAAATATTTGCAAAATATTTGGCACTTAAACAGTTATTTAGTTTTAAGTTCAAGTGGGCTTTGCCAGAGAGATTTCACTAGGGGTGTGTATTTCTTCCACTTTCTGATGCTGACCAATCATAAGCAGACAGCAACACACTGGGAAAAGAAGAACACACATCCACAATAGCATTGACAAACAGTCCCCTCTCATCTCTGGCAGTCTCATTAAACTTTTAGTAGTTCTCCTCTCACAGTGTTGCCAGTTCTGCCAATCAAAGTCAGACATCCACATGCAAGGAAAAAAGAACATGCCCCCACAATAGTTTAGAATAGGCTCCATATAAGACATAAGAACACAGTCTGCTATCCTCAGTTAGTTTAGTGGAGAATCTGTTCAGCAGAGTTGGCAGCACTACACTATCGGCGGGATCATATTTAAACCCCGTCACACTGGTCTTCCCCTGACAAAGGAGGCCTGCTCCGAAACGCGCGTCGGGTAGACGTGCGGGCCGTGCATTTGGCATACATCCGTGAACCGCCCAGGACCAGGTAATATGGATTGATACAGCGTGGTCTGTTTGATATATAGGTTGTGCCTGTGCCACTTTGGTGTTTTTCCTGGTGCTGGTATAAGCAGTTGCAGTGAGGGCTGTTACTCATGATTAGCACAGTCAGCTTAGTGTTCCACCAGCATGTATTCTGAGCAACAAAGGAAAAAACCACGACAAAGAATTCCAATACAGATAATAATAATCATAATAATCAACCAATCATTTTATTAAGGTGACCAGGTACAGAGGGAAAAAGGAGGGGGAGGAAGAGAGAGAAGTACACCCTCTCACACATGTCAGAGTAGGACACCCACAGAAACAAATGCCATATCAAAAAAGGTTACATGGGTTTAAACTATTACAGAATAGACTGGCCATTATTGCACATTAGCCCATATAGCCTTAGAAGGAAGTACGGCAACCTTATATCTTAAATAAAACCATAGCCAAAAAGGCTGTTATAATTACCAATAGGACCGGAGGTATGACTGTGGGCATCCTTCCCGACGCGCGTTTCTGCGGTGCAGCCTTTCTCAAGGGATGGCAATAGAAGGGAAGTGCATGCTTAAAAAGCCCCCCAAGCCAATCAGAACAACAATACGCTGCATGGGTAATTAGACACAGATGCGTATAGCGCTAGCCACTTCCGGTATCACGTGATCTTATGACCGCTTCCTGTGATGCATGCAGTGCCATGGCAATGGGACGCCACAGCAGCGGCGGCGTCATGCACCACGTGACGAAATGTCACATGACCGTAGTCATGGTGCAGAAAGACGCCGCAAGCCGACGAGGGAGCCGGAGCCCAGGCACGCATGCGTACTACGGTACAAAGATGGTGAGTGAACGCCAGCAGGGAGCATTAAATGTACCATATAACGGAAACCACCAGTAAGGCAGAACGTAGAGGAAGAACAAATAATATAGCAAGCATATATACCCCCCATATTACGCAGACAGTTTGAAGAGATATAAACATTAATATGGATATTAAGCCCACAATAAAAAGCATCAATCAAACATATAATTACAAACATGTTGTGCAGCAAATATAACTAGCCAAGTTACATAATAAGTACTAGGGGACATATATATATATAAGGGAAATCGTGGATGTGATTGATCTCCAATATGAAGTCAACTCCTCCATACGTTCATAGATTGTTCAGATGCTGATGGTACTTGTAACGGCATTTGAAGATCACCATATACCAGTGTGGTTGTGAGACAAATGATGAGATATTTTGAATTCAACGTGAAGCAGCGTGAATGTAGAGAGGCTAGAGGAACTAAATAAAAACAGATAATTAAAATCAAAGTGAGGAAAACACATGCCCCCAATACAACAGCTGAATTTAAAGGAATGGTACAAAACTTATATTTTCATTTAACCCTTTAGGGTGGACCGTATCTAATATCCAGATCCATCTGGTTTCTTTTAGAACTAATTTTTCCACCCCGAATCCCTGGATCGATAATATCAATCCCTCTCACTCTAAGTGTGGCACTATCACAATTGTGAAATAATTAAAAATGGCGGGGCAGGGTATGAAGTGTGGATGTGTCATCATGGCCGGCGGCCGCCTGAATACCAAGTACATGCTCACGCACGTGCACTTTTAACTGCCGCGTCGTGAGCCCTATATAAATGAGGTTGCACGGACATGTAGCAAAATAAATCACATTACGGGAGTTACATGTGATATGCTTTCTAATCTCATATGTCCGTGCTCCTGAAGAGTTGGTAAATGTATCAATCGAATCAACATTAGGACAGGCGACACACCGGCCACAAGGAACACATCCACACCTGGGGCCCCTGCCATCAATAAAGCTGAGTTTGGGGTCCATTTGATAATGGCTCCTAACCAAACAGTCTTTGAGGTTCTTAGACCGCCGAATAACCACACTCGGAGTTTCAGGGAGGATTTTTTTGAGGATTGGATCTGTTTGGAGTATAGGCCATGCTTTCTCAAGACATTGTTTCATACGAGAAAATTGGGCATGGTAGTTCGTAATAAACCGTATGTTGTTAGCTTTTTTTTTTTTTGTTGTTCGTCACGGGTATACAATAAAGACTGTCGCGTTGAGTATTTGGCCCTGTGATAGGCCCGTTTAATAGCCCGCCTACCATACCCTCTCTCGGAAAATCTATTACACAAGTCTCTGGCCTTAACCTCAAAGTCTTCATTGTTCGAACAGATCCTTCGCAAACGAAGGAACTGTCCGATAGGAACAGAATTAACCATATACAGTGGGGCAAAAAAGTATTTAGTCAGTCAGCAATAGTGCAAGTTCCACCACTTAAAAAGATGAGAGGCGTCTGTAATTTACATCATAGGTAGACCTCAACTATGGGAGACAAACTGAGAAAAAAAAATCCAGAAAATCCCATTGTTTGTTTTTTTATCATTTTATTTGCATATTATGGTGGAAAATAAGTATTTGGTCTGAAACAAACAATCAAGATTTCTGGCTCTCACAGACCTGTAACTTCTTCTTTAAGAGTCTCCTCTTTCCACCACTCATTACCTGTAGTAATGGCACCTGTTTAAACTTGTTATCAGTATAAAAAGACACCTGTGCACACCCTCAAACAGTCTGACTCCAAACTCCACTATGGTGAAGACCAAAGAGCTGTCAAAGGACACCAGAAACAAAATTGTAGCCCTGCACCAGGCTGGGAAGACTGAATCTGTAATAGCCAACCAGCTTGGAGTGAAGAAATCAACAGTGGGAGCAATAATTAGAAAATGGAAGACATACAAGACCACTGATAATCTCCTTCGATCTGGGGCTCCACGCAAAATCCCACCCCGTGGGTTCAGAATGATCACAAGAACGGTGAGCAAAAATCCCAGAACAACACGGGGGGACCTAGTGAATGAACTGCAGAGAGCTGGGACCAATGTAACAAGGCCTACCATAAGTAACACACTACGCCACCATGGACTCAGATCCTGCAGTGCCAGACGTGTCCCACTGCTTAAGCCAGTACATGTCCGGGCCCGTCTGAAGTTTGCTAGAGAGCATTTGGATGATCTAGAGGAGTTTTGGGAGAATATCCTATGGTCTGATGAAACCAAACTGGAACTGTTTGGTAGAAACACAACTTGTCGTGTTTGGAGGAAAAAGAATACTGAGTTGCATCCATCAAACACCATACCTACTGTAAAGCATGGTGGTGGAAACATCATGCTTTGGGGCTGTTTCTCTGCAAAGGGGCCAGGACGACTGATCCGGGTACATGAAAGAATGAATGGGGCCATGTATCGTGAGATTTTGAGTGCAAACCTCCTTCCATCAGCAAGGGCATTGAAGATGAAACGTGGCTGGGTCTTTCAACATGACAATGATCCAAAGCACACCGCCAGGGCAATGAAGGAGTGGCTTCGTAAGAAGCATTTCAAGGTTCTGGAGTGGCCTAGCCAGTCTCCAGATCTCAACCCTATAGAAAACCTTTGGAGGGAGTTGAAAGTCCGTGTTGCCAAGTAAAAAGCCAAAAACATCACTGTTCTAGAGGAGATCTGCATGGAGGAATGGGCCAACATACCAACAACAGTGTGTGGCAACCTTGTGAAGACTTACAGAAAACGTTTGACCTCTGTCATTGCCAACAAAAGATATATTACAAAGTATTGAGATGAAATTTTGTTTCTGACCAAATACTTATTTTCCACCATAATATGCAAATAAAATGATAAAAAAAACAGACAATGTGATTTTCTGGATTTGTTTTCTCAGTTTGTCTCCCATAGTTGAGGTCTACCTATGATGTAAATAACAGACGCCTATCATCTTTTTAAGTGGTGGAACTTGCACTATTGCTGACTAGTGTTGAGCATTCCGATACCGCAAGTATCGGGTATCGGCCGATATTTGCGGTATCGGAATTCCGATACTGAATTCCGATACTTCCCGCGTATCGGATACCGGAATCGGAAGTTCCCAGAATTCAAATTGAACGCAGCAGCCAATGAGGAATGAATGAAAGTGTGGGCACATCCTGTTTAGCATGGTGGGCATGTAAGTACTGGCAAGGCTTGGATTGGCTGCTGAAATGATGTCACTCTGCACTATAAAAAAGCGCTGCCGCCATTTTGCGCTCACTCTGCTGTGATTTCAGTTAGGGACAGGACGCTGTGTTCTAACTGAGGGCCAGTTGAGCTTGCTAATTGCTTTATTTTCCTTTCCAAAGGCTAATTTAGCAAAACGCTGTGTGTTCTTCACTGTTCACCTTGCTCTTGCCTTGCAGCGCTGTTTTAACAGCGTTCTGCAAGGTCTCTGTGTGTGTGTGTGTGTGCAGCTCACTCTGTAGTCTGTGTGCAGCCATATACCCGGTTGTATTCAGCTCAGGGGGGGTTCACACTGCCTCACACAGTTGTTCTTTTTTGCTCTTAGTGCAGCCTGCTGCACATTTTTTCTCAAATTTCCTATTAGTGTTTTTCCACCAGTCTCCAGCTCTATTGTGGAAAAACACTACATAGGATAACCTAGAGGGGGGTTTTTGGGCCTTGCAGCGCCGTTTACGGCTGTCTGCACGGTCTCCGTGTGAGCCCAGCTCGCCCTGTAGTCTGTGTGCAGCCATAGCCGGTTGGATTCAGCTCAGGGTTCGTTACTGGCTCATACCTTGAGAAAAATTTTCCTTTTTTTCAAATAGTGCAGCCTGTTTAAAATTTGAAAAAAAAAATTCCTATTAGTGTCTTTCCACTCGTATCCAGCTAAATAGTGGAAAAACACTATGTAGGATAACCTAGAGGAGGGTTTTTTGGCCTTGCAACGCCGTTTACGGCTGTCTGCACGGTCTCCGTGTGAGCCCAGCTCGCCCTGTAGTCTGTGTGCAGCCATAGCCGGTTGGATTCAGCTCAGGGTTCGTTACTGGCTCATACCTTGAGAAAAATTTTCCTTTTTTTCAAATAGTGCAGCCTGTTTAAAATTTGAAAAAAAAAAATTCCTATTAGTGTCTTTCCACCAGTCTCCAGCTCAATTGTGGAAAAACACTACATAGGATAACCTAGAGGGTTTTTTTGGGGCCTTGCAGCGCCGTTTACGGCTGTCTGCACGGTCTCTGTGTGAGCGCAGCTCGCCCTGTAGTCTGTGTGCAGCCATAGCCGGTTGGATTCAGCTCAGGGTGCGTTACTGCCTCATACCTTGAAAAACAATTTCCTTTTTTTCAAATAGTGCAGCCAGTTTAAAATTTGAAAAAAAAATTCCTATTAGTGTCTTTCCACTTGTATCCAGCTAAATAGTGGAAAAACACTATATAGGATAACCTAGAGGAGGGTTTTTTGGCCTTGCAGCGCCGTTTACGGCTGTCTGCACGGTCTCCGTGTGATTTAAACTAGCTCTGTAGCCCGATCTGCACCAAAAAAAAGGTTAAGTTCACCAATCACAACTTAACACTTGTGTAGGCCACATTTGAAAAATAATAAAGTTTAGTCCACAATTTACAACATTAGTGTTTCTTACACCTGTTAGGAGGAGCATTACAGGAATAAGCACACTAAGGCCTTAGTACTTTTCTGCTTATCTTTATCTGTCAACCAAGATGAAGAGGGCAGGGAGTAAGGCACGTGGGCGTGGGCGCGGAGCAGGGAGAGGAGCAGGGAGAGGACGTGGTGATTCTGTGCCTGCTGCGGGCGCCGGTGACTCGTCGTCACTCAGTTTCAGCAGGGAACAGTCCTTCATGCGCAGCTTTGTCGGAGAGCGCCGTGCACCGCTGCTGCGTGAAGACCAAATTGAAGCCGTTGTCGGGTGGATGGCAGCTAACGCCTCGGCATCGACTTCAGTTAGTGCCACATCCTCTCAGGCACAGAGCACTGGAGAGCAGCCATCTGTCTCTTCACCACCTGCCAAATTGGCCAGGCAGTCAGAGAGCCCAGGACAGGAGCCGTCTCTACTTCTGTTCTCTGAATCTCTTGGCTTGGAAACAGGGGGCCAGCCAAGCAGCATTGGAGAAATGGAAGAAGAGGCAGTGTGCAGTGATGCCCAACACCTTTTTCTCTCTGACTCTGAAGAGGCAGGTGGGCCAGTGCCTCCGGTGACCACAGCGCAGTACGCATCTGATGATGAAACTCAGGTGCCGCTTTCTCGTGCGTACTGTGCTGCTGAGACTACCCAGGAGGAGCAGTTGGTGGCAGAGGGTAGTGGAGATGATGAGGTCCTTGACCCATCGTGGCGTGAGGAACAGGAAGGTGGTGGGAGCAGCTCAGAGGAAGAGCTTCCTCTTACGGGCCAAAGAGGGAGAGGGAGGGGGAAGACTGCGGAGCCTGTAGCCTCCACTTTGGCACCCGTTAGGAGCCTGTCTCTTTCCAAAGCCAAAAAGGGCGCTCCCAAGACTTGCAGTGCCTGGTCCTTTTTTGACACAGTTGCAGATGACATTTGTTTTGTCAAATGCAAGCTGTGTCATCATAAAGTAAAAAGAGGGAAAAATGTCAGCAACCTCAATACCACAAATATGTGGAAACATGTGCGGACCAGGCACGCGGTGGAGTTACAGAAACACACTGAAGATGTAGGCCAACCAACAGCGGCAGCTACCACCTCTTCAGCTCGTGTTGCCTCTTCCTCCAGCTCACGCACAGCTGGTTTGGCTTCCTCCCAGAGACCTTGTGTAATTCCACCCACAGCACCACCTTCCCAGTCATCCTCACACTCCCAGTCTACTCTACAGCCATCGGTAGTACAGGCATGGGAGAAAAGGCGGGCATTCTCGGCCAACCACCCCCGAGCACAGGCTCTGAATGCAGGCATTGCCAAACTGTTGTCCCTGGAAATGCTCTCGTTCAGGCTGGTGGAGACTGACAGCTTCCGTGACTTGATGGCATTGGCAGTCCCACAGTACAAGGTGCCCTGCCGCTTTTACTTCAGCAGGCAGGCTGTCCCTGCCCTGCACAGGCATGTTGAGGCAAACATAAAACATGCGCTACTGAACGCCGTCAGTAGCAAGGTCCACCTCACCGATGCGTGGACCAGTCAGCATGGACAGGGGCGATATGTTTCCCTCACTGCCCATTGGGTTAATGTTGTTGAGCCAGGTACAGATCGTGCGAGTGGCGCAGGACGTGTCCTGCCCACTCCAAGGATTGCAGGAATCCAGTCTGTATGCATCGACTCCTCCTCTTACACCAGTTCCTCTGATTCCTCTCTGCAGGATCCGTCACAGTCCACCCCCACATGGACCCGTGAACGTTTACCTATGACCGACATGAGCACAGCCGTGGCCAAACGTCAGCAGGCCGTCTTGAAACTAGTTTCATTGGGGCATCGAAGCCACACAGCGCAGGAGCTCTGGAATGCCATAAAGCAGGAGAGCGATGTGTGGTTACTGCCAGCGAATCTCCAGCCAGGCATGGTAGTGTGTGACAATGGCCGAAATCTGGTGGCAGCTTTGGCCCTTGGCAACCTCACTCACATCCCATGTCTGGCACATGTGCTCAATTTGGTTGTGCAGAGTTTTCTGAGGGACTATCCGGATCTTGATGCCCTGCTGCACAAGGTCCGCCTAGAGTGTGCTCACTTGCGGCGTTCCAGCTTGGCCAGATCCCGCATTGCTGCTCTGCAGCGCCGATTCCGCCTTCCGGAACACCGCATCATATGTGACCTACCTACCCGGTGGAATTCCACGTTACATATGTTGGAGCGGTTGTGTGAGCAGCAGCAAGCAGTTATGGAGTACCAGCTGCATCAGGCGCAAAGAAGTCGCAGTCAACGCCGATCAGACTTCACAACCACAGAGTGGGCCACTATGAAGGACGTCTGCCAGGTTTTGCGTCCTTTTGATTATTCCACGCGGATGGCAAGTGCAGATGATGCACTAGTCAGCATGACTGTCCCCCTTATCTGCCTGCTTCAGCAAACTTTGCAAGGGTTAAGGGATGATGTGGTGGAAGAGGTGGAGGATGAGGAGTCACCTTTTCCATCAGCTTCTGGAGAGTCAGCGCCACGTGGTTCCTCACAAAGGGGTACGCAGGGGCCAATTTGTGAGGAGGATGAGGAGGAGTCAATGGAGGAGGAAGAGCTCCGTCCAGAGGAGGGAGCGACACAATTGTCCAGTGGTCAGTGTGTACAGCGAGGGTGGGGTGATGACGAGCGGGCAGAGATCATGTCTCAAGCAGGGGACAGCGTTTCTGGGCCGGTTGGCACTCTGCAGCACATGGTGGATTTCATGCTGCAGTGCCTGAGAAACGACCGCCGCATCGACCACATTCTCAACATGCCTGATTATTGGGTGTTCACCCTCCTCGATCCTCGCTACCGGGACAACGTCCAAAACCTCATCCCTGCGTTGACCCGGGAGCGTAAATTGCGGGAGTACCACGACACACTGGTGAATTCCATCATCTTCTCCTGTCCAACTGAGAGGAGTGCTGCTAGTGCTTTACAAAGCAGCTCAGTGCGTCGAGGCAGTGGGGGAGGCTCTGCCCAAAGAGGGAGCAGAAGCAGTGCCTCTGCCCAAGGCAAGCCCAGTATGGCACAACTCTGGCACACTTTTGTGTGCCCGCCCCAAATGTCTACACCATCACCGGCGGCTCCAGTCAGCAGGAGGCAACGGTTCCGTCAGATGGTGACAGACTACATGGCTTGCCCTCTTACTGTACTCCCAGACGGCTCTTCCCCGTTCAAGTTTTGGGTCTCTAAGCTGGATACATGGCCAGAGCTAAGCCAGTATGCATTGGAGGTGCTGGCTTGCCCTGCGGCTAGTGTCTTATCGGAACGTGTCTTTAGTGCCGCAGGTGGTGTACTAACAGACCGTCGCATGCGACTATCCTCCGATAACGTTGACCGGCTTACTTTCCTGAAAATGAACCAGGCCTGGATCTCGCAGGAATTTGCCACTCCTCTGCCTGATTAAGTAATTGGGTGTCATCCAGGTCTCCTGCTGTGTTCATCTTTCTACCACCTGAACTGCTATTCCTGGGCTCCAACACCGCCAGTTGCGGCTCAGAAGTGCAGGCTGCACAGTAAAAACATACGACCCAGTGTTATTGGGTTTCAGTAACGTCAGCTGATCCCCAGCTGTGTAGCCGGCAATGTGTCCTGCGACCGCCACGCTGGCACAACAACCTAAATGTAAGGGAACCTGTCCCCCCCCCCCCCGTCGTTTGTTACTGAAAGAGCCATCTTGTGCAGCAGTAATGCTGCACAAGGAAAAGGTAGCTCTTTTTTTTTAGCTCTTTGCACACGCAGAACTTAACACTTATAAAATGTGTTCACTGATACCGTTATACCATCCCGGAGCTGGGACTTTCCTTCGTAATGTGACGCAGCACAGCCGTCATTCCTACCCCCTTGGTGCCATGCGCTGCCTCCTCAGCGTTGTTTTAAGCTGTCACGGAGCCTGCGCTGTTCTGTTATCCCTTGGGCATGCCCTATTTGCGCTGCCTGTCTTCTGACATAATTTGGTGTCAGGCTGGCTGCGCCTGTGCGGCCGCGGTGCCCGAGATCCCGCCTCGCAGTGTCTTCTGATTGAGTCACACTGCGGGCCTGGGATCCATGGGCATGCGCAGTGCATATCTTCCCCTCGGGCTCTCGCTCATTTCCCTCCGCCTTCTTTAGACTGTGCGCCGTCAGCTGATCCCTAGCATGCCACGGCCGTGACACCGCACAGTCTGAAGAAGAGGGAAGGAGGGGAGTGAGAGTCGAGGTTATGCACTGTGCATGCCCATGGTTCCAAGGCCCGCAGTGGGATTACGTTAGATGAGACTGCGAGGTGGGATCTGGAGCAGCGTGGACGCACAGGCACTGACAGCCTGACACCAAATTATGTCAGAAGACAGGCAGCGCTAATTGGGCATGGCCAAGGGCTAACAGAACAGCGCAGGCTCCGTGACAGCTTAAAACAACGCTGAGGAGGCAGCGCACGGCATCAAGGGGATAAGAATGACAGCTGTGCTGTGTCCCATTACGAAGGAAATTCGCACCTCCGGAACGGTTTAACGGTATAAAGGGACACATTTTTAGTGTTTACTTCGGTGTTTGCAAGGAGCATAATTAAAAGAGCAACCTTTTCCTTTTGCATCCTTAGTGCTGCACAACATGGCTCTTTCAGCTACAAACGTCTTGGGGGGGGGGGTTAAAGGTTTCCTTTCAACTTGCTCCAATCAGGCTTCGGCCTACACTCTGTTCCTCTGCTCCTCCTGCTGTCCCTGGGCTCTAACACCGCCAGTTGGTGCCTGGAAGTGCTGTGTGCACAGTCAACAGTCGCTCCTCTGTTATTGGGGTTCAGTAACGTCAGCTGATCCCCAGCTGTGTGTGCGGCAATACCTCCAATCTGCTCCTCCTGCTGTCCCTGGGCTCTAACACCGCCAGTTGGTGCCTGGAAGTGCTGTGTGCACAGTCAACAGTCGCTCCTCTGTTATTGGGGTTCAGTAACGTCAGCTGATCCCCAGCTGTGTGTGCGGCAATACCTCCAATCTGCTCCTCCTGCTGTCCCTGGGCTCTAACACCGCCAGTTGGTGCCTGGAAGTGCTGTGTGCACAGTCAACAGTCGCTCCTCTGTTATTGGGGTTCAGTAACGTCAGCTGATCCCCAGCTGTGTATCCGGCAACGTGTCATGCGACCGCCACGCTGGCACAACTAAAATGTAAGGGGACCTGTCCCCCCCCCCCCCTAGGCGTTTGTTACTGAAAGAGCCACCATGTGCAGCACTAATACTGCACAAGGGAAAGGTCGCTCTTGAAATTATGCTCCTTGCAAACGCTGAACTACACACTCATGTAATGTGTCCCCTCACACCGTCCAACCGTCCCGGAGGTGGGACTTTCCTTTGTAATGTGACGCAGCACAGCCGTCATTGCTACCCCCTTGGCACCGTGCGCTGCCTCCTTAGCGTTGTTTGATTCCGTCATGGACCCTGCGCTGTTATGTTATCCCTTGGCCATGCACAGTTTGCGCTGCCCGTCCTCTGACATCATTTGTTGTCGTCCTGGCTGCGCCTGTGCGTCCACGCTGCCCGAAATCACACCTCGCAGTGTCGTCTAATGTGATCCCACAGTGGGCCTGGTATCCATGGCCATGCGCAGTGCATATACTAGCCTCTCACTCCCCTTCTTCACGCTTCTTCAGACTAGGCGGCGTCAGCTGATCCCTAATAGCATGCCACGGCCGTGACGCCGCACAGTCTGAAGAAGCAGGAAGGAGGTGAGTGAGAGGCGATGATATGCACTGCGCATGCCCATGGATCCCTGGCCCGCAGTGGGACTACATTAGATGACACTGCAAGGTTGGATCTCGGGCAGCTTGGACGCACAGGCACTGCCAGCCTGACACCTACATGATGTCAGAAGACGGGCACCGCTAACTGTGCATGGCCAAGGGATAACATTACAGTGCGGGCTCCGTGACAGAACCAAACAACGTTGAGGAGGTGGTGCCCGGCACCAAGGGGGTTGGAATGACGGCTGTGCTGTGTCACATTACAAAGGAAAGTCCCACTTCCGGGATGGTTTGACGGTGTGAGGGGACACATTATATGAGTGTGTACTTCAGCGTTTGCAAGGAGCATAATTTTCGGAGCCACCATTTTCCATGTGCAGTATTACTGCTGTACAAGATGGCTCTTTCAGCAACAAATGCCTGGGGGGGGGGGGTTAAAGGTTCCCTTTCAACTTGCTCCACTGCAGGCTTCGGCCTACACTCTGCTCCTCTTTGATTCCCTGGGTTTCAACACTGTCAGTTGCCACCTGGAAGTGTTGTCTACACAGAAAAAACACTAGGTGATGTGTCAGTGGGGTTCAGCACCGCCAGCTGTTCCCCTGCTGTGTAGTCGGCAACGTGTCCAGCACAAGCCACGCTGGCACAACAGAACAAAAGCTGCCACCAGTGCAGGCTTCGGCCTACACTCTGCTCCTCTCCTCCTCCTGCTGACCCTGGGCTCAAACACCGCTAGTTTTTTCCCGGAAGTGCTAGCTGCACAGAGAAAAACACCAGCCAATGTGTTAGTGGGGTTCAGCAACGCCAGCTGTTCCCCTGCTGTGTAGCCAGCAACGTGACCTGCAAACGCCATGCAGGCACAGGAACTGAAATTAAAAGGGAACCTGGCCCCACCCCCCCAGGTGTTTCTATGTATAACAGCCACCTAGTACAGCAGTACTGCTGCATTTGTACAAGGTGGCTGACTTTTTCTCCTTGCCCACGTGTAACTCAACACGTACAAAATGTGTCTCATTGAGACCATTCCACTGTCCCTGAGGTGTGACTTTCCTTTGTAATGATACGCAGCACCCCCCTTGGTAGCGTTTCCCGTCTTTTGTCATCATGGTTAGCTGGCTGCGCCTGTGCATCCGCCCTGCTAGAAACAACGCCCCTCGTTGTCATATTTATTTTGTCAGCGAGGGTGTGGTTTATGGGCACGAGCAGTGCATATGTTCGCCTGTCTTAACTCATCTCCTTCCGCCTTCTTCAGACTGTGCGGCCTCCTGGCCGTGGTAGGCGATAAGGGATCAGCTGAGGCCGCCCAGTCTGGAGCAGGTGTAAGGACATGTGTAAGCGGCAAACCTATTTACTGCACAAGGCCACGAATCCCAGCCACGCAGTGTGATTTTTTGAAAACACACTGTGGGTCTGGGATTCATGTCCATCGCTAACCGCAACGGCCGACATGAAATGAGGTCAGAAGACAGGAAGCGCTCACAGCGCATGGCCAAGGGATCACAATAGCGCAGACTCCTGTACAGCAAATAACAACGCTCAGGAATCTGCGCCCAGTACCTAGGTGCAAATTTTGACACCTGTGCTGCGTCTCGTTAAAAAGACAAGTCACGCCTCCACAACTGTTTGACAGTATAATGGGCTAAATAGTGTACGTGTTTTAGTCAGCGTGTGCAAGGAGCAAAACAAATAGAGCAACCTTTTACTTGTGCAGCATTAATGCTGCACAAGGTGTGGCTCTTGTACCTTGCAACACCTGAGGGGGGGGTTAAAGGTAACCTTTGAAATTGGTTCAACTAGGCTTCGGCCTACACTCTGCTCCTCTCCTCCTCCAGCTGACCCTGGGCTCTAACAACGCTAGTTTTTGCCCGGAAATGCTAGCTGCACAGAGAAAAACACCAGCCAATGTGTTAGTGGTGTTCAGCACCGCCAGCTGTTCCCCCGCTGTGTAGCCGGCATCGTGTCCAGCACAAGCCACGCTGGCACAACCGACCAAAAGCTGCCACCAGTGCAGGCTTCGGCCTACACTTTGCTCCTCTCCTCCTCCTGCTGACCCTGGGCTAAAACAACGCCAGTTTCTGCCCGGACATGCTAGCTGCACAGAGAAAAACACCAGCCAATGTGTTAGTGGGGTTCAGCACCGCCAGCTGTTCCTCTGCTGTGTAGTCGGCATCGTGTCCAGCACAAGCCACGCTGGCACAACTGACCAAAAGCTGCCACCAGTGCAGGCTTCGGCCTACACTTTGCTCCTCTCCTCCTCCTGCTGACCCTGGGCTAAAACAACGCCAGTTTCTGCCCGGACATGCTAGCTGCACAGAGAAAAACACCAGCCAATGTGTTAGTGGGGTTCAGCACCGCCAGCTGTTCCCCTGCTGTGTAGCTTGCAACGTTTCCTGCAAACGCCACGCAGGAACATGAACTGAAATTGAAGGGAGCCTGCCCCCCACCCCCCCAGGTGTTTCTATGTATAACAGCCACCTTGTACAGCAGTACTGCTGCATTTGTACAAGGTGGCTGACTTTTTCTCCTTGCACACGTGGAACTCAACAAGTACAAAATGTGTCTCATTACAGACCATTACAATGTCCCTGAGGTGTGACTTTCCTTTTTAATGACACGCAGCACCCCCATTGTTAGCGCTGCCCGTCTCCTGACATCATTGGTTGGCTGGCTGTGCCTGTGCGTCCCCCCTGCCCGACACAACGCCCCCCGTTGTCTCATATATTTTGACTGCGAGGGTGTGATTGATGGGCACGAGCAGTGCATATGTTCCCCTGTTTTCACTCCCCTCCTTCCGCCTTCTTCTGACTGTGCGGCCTCATGGCCGCGGCATGCGATAAGGGATCAGCTGAGGCCGCCCAGTCTGAAGCAGGTGTAAGGACATGTGTGAGCGGCGAACATATTTACTGCACAAGGCCACGAATCCCAGCACCGCAGTGTGACTTTAGGAAAAGCCACTGTGGGTCTGGGATTTATGGCCATCGTTAACCGCACCGGCCAACATGAAATGAGGTCATGAGACGGCCTGCACTAACAGGGTATTGCCAAGGGATAACACAAGAGCGCAGTTTCCTGTACTGCAAATAACAACGGTAAGGAATCTGCGCACAGCACCTAGGTGTAAATTTGTACACCTGTGCTGCGTCTCCTTAAAAAGACTAGTAGTCACGCCTCCACTACTGTTTGACAGTATAATGGGCTAAATAGTGTACGTGTTTAATTCAGCGTGTGCAAGGAGCAAAATTAAATAGAGCAACCTTTGACTTGTGCATCATTAATGCTGTTCAAGGTGTGGCTCTTGTACCTTGCAACACCTGAGGGGGGGGTTAAAGGTAACCTTTGAAATTGGTTCAACTAGGCTTTGGCCAACACTCTGCTCCTCTCCTCCTCCTGCTGACCCTGGGCTCAAACACCGCTAGTTTTTGCCCGGAAATGCTAGCTGCACAGAGAAAAACACCAGCCAATGTGTTAGTGGGGTTCAGCACCGCCAGCTGTTCCCCTGCTGTGTAGTCGGCAACGTGTCCAGCACAAGCCACGCTGGCACAACAGAACAAAAGCTGCCACCAGTGCAGGCTTCGGCCTACACTTTGCTCCTCTCCTCCTCCTGCTGACCCTGGGCTCAAACACCGCTAGTTTTTGCCCGGAAATGCTAGCTGCACAGAGAAAAACACCAGCCAATGTGTTAGTGGGGTTCAGCAACGCCAGCTGTTCCCCTGCTGTGTAGTCGGCAACGTGTCCAGCACAAGCCACGCTGGCACAAGAGAACAAAAGCTGCCACCAGTGCAGGCTTCGGCCTACACTTTGCTCCTCTCCTCCTCCTGCTGACCCTGGGCTCAAACAACGCCAGTTTCTGCCCGGACATGCTAGCTGCACAGATAAAAACACCAGCCAATGTGTTAGTGGGGTTCAGCACCGCCAGCTGTTCCCCTGCTGTGCAGCTTGCAACGTGACCTGCAAACGCCACGCAGGCACATGAACTGAAATTGAAGGGAGCCTGGCCCCCACCCCCAGGTGTTTCTATGTATAACAGCCACCTTGTACAGCAGTACTGCTGCATTTGTACAAGGTGGCTGACTTTTTCTCCTTGCACACGTGGAACTCAACAAGTACAAAATGTGTCTCATTACAGACCATTACAATGTCCCTGAGGTGTGACTTTCCTTTTTAATGACACGCAGCACCCCCATTGTTAGCGCTGCCCGTCTCCTGACATCATTGGTTGGCTGGCTGTGCCTGTGCGTCCCCCCTGCCCGACACAACGCCCCCCGTTGTCTCATATATTTTGACTGCGAGGGTGTGATTGATGGGCACGAGCAGTGCATATGTTCCCCTGTTTTCACTCCCCTCCTTCCGCCTTCTTCTGACTGTGCGGCCTCATGGCCGCGGCATGCGATAAGGGATCAGCTGAGGCCGCCCAGTCTGAAGCAGGTGTAAGGACATGTGTGAGCGGCGAACATATTTACTGCACAAGGCCACGAATCCCAGCACCGCAGTGTGACTTTAGGAAAAGCCACTGTGGGTCTGGGATTTATGGCCATCGTTAACCGCACCGGCCAACATGAAATGAGGTCATGAGACGGCCTGCACTAACAGGGTATTGCCAAGGGATAACACAAGAGCGCAGTTTCCTGTACTGCAAATAACAACGGTAAGGAATCAGCGCACAGCACCTAGGTGTAAATTTGTACACCTGTGCTGCGTCTCCTTAAAAAGACTAGTAGTCACGCCTCCACTACTGTTTGACAGTATAATGGGCTAAATAGTGTACGTGTTTAATTCAGCGTGTGCAAGGAGCAAAATTAAATAGAGCAACCTTTGACTTGTGCATCAATAATGCTGTTCAAGGTGTGGCTCTTGTACCTTGCAACACCTGAGGGGGGGGTTAAAGGTAACCTTTGAAATTGGTTCAACTAGGCTTTGGCCAACACTCTGCTCCTCTACTCCTCCTGCTGACCCTGGGCTCAAACACCGCTAGTTTTTGCCCGGAAATGCTAGCTGCACAGAGAAAAACACCAGCCAATGTGTTAGTGGGGTTCAGCACCGCCAGCTGTTCCCCTGCTGTGTAGTCGGCAACGTGTCCAGCACAAGCCAC
Source organism: Ranitomeya imitator (assembly GCF_032444005.1). Lineage (NCBI taxonomy): Eukaryota > Metazoa > Chordata > Amphibia > Anura > Dendrobatidae > Ranitomeya > Ranitomeya imitator. Next base: position 408,860,529 of record NC_091282.1, on the reverse strand, counting down.
GCTGGCACAACAGAACAAAAGCTGCCACCAGTGCAGGCTTCGGCCTACACTTTGCTCCTCTCCTCCTCCTGCTGACCCTGGGCTCAAACACCGCTAGTTTTTGCCCGGAAATGCTAGCTGCACAGAGAAAAACACCAGCCAATGTGTTAGTGGGGCTCAGCAACGCCAGCTGTTCCCCTGCTGTGTAGTCGGCAACGTGTCCAGCACAAGCCACGCTGGCACAAGAGAACAAAAGCTGCCACCAGTGCAGGCTTCGGCCTACACTTTGCTCCTCTCCTCCTCCTGCTGACCCTGGGCTCAAACAACGCCAGTTTCTGCCCGGACATGCTAGCTGCACAGAGAAAAACACCAGCCAATGTGTTAGTGGGGTTCAGCACCGCCAGCTGTTCCCCTGCTGTGCAGCTTGCAACGTGACCTGCAAACGCCACGCAGGCACATGAACTGAAATTGAAGGGAGCCTGGCCCCCACCCCCAGGTGTTTCTATGTATAACAGCCACCTTGTACAGCAGTACTGCTGCATTTGTACAAGGTGGCTGATGTTTTCTCCTTGCCCACGTGGAACTCAACACGTACAAAATGTGTCTCTTTGAGACCATTCCACTGTCCCTGAGGTGTGACTTTCCTTTCTAATGATACGCAGCACCCCCCTTGGTAGCGCTTCCCGTCTTCTGACATCATTGGTTGGCTACTTGCGCCTGTTCGTCCGCCCTGCCTGAATAAAATGATCCTCGTTGTCTTAATTATTTTGACTGCGAGGGTGTGATTGATGGGCACGAGCAGTGCATATCTTCGCCTGTCTTAACTCATCTCCTTCCGCCTTCTTCAGACTTTGCAGCCTCATGGCCGCGGCATGCGAGAAGGGATCAGCAGAGGCCGCCCAGTCTGAAGCAGGTGTAAGGACGTGTGTGAGCGGCCAAAATATTTACTGCTCAAGGCCACGAATCCCAGCACCGCAGTGTGGCTTTATGAAAAGACACTGTGGGTCTGGGATTTATGGCCATCGTTAACCGCACCGGCCAACATGAAATGATGTCATAAGATGGGCAGCGCTAACAGGGCATTGCCAAGGGATAACACAAGAGCGCAGACTCCTGTACAGCAAATAACAACGCTCAGGAAGCTGCGCCAAGCACCAAGGCGTTATTTTGGACACCTGTGCTGCGTCTCATCAAAAAACCAAGTCACGCATCCACTACAGTTTGACTGTAGAATGGGGTAAATTGTGTATGTCTTTCATTCAGCGTGTGCAAGTAGACAAATTAATAGAGCAACCTTTCACTTGTGCAGCATTAATACTGCACAAGGTGTGTCTCTTGTACTTTGTAACACCTGAGGGGGGAGTTAAAGGTTTCCTTTGAAATTGGTTCAACTAGGCTTCGGCCTACACTCTGCTCCTCTCCTCCTCCTCCTGCTTCAACACGGGCTCTAACATCGCTAGTTTTTGCCCGCAAGTGCTAGCTGCACAGATAAAAACACACGCCATTGTGTTAGTGGGGTTCAGCAACGCCAGCTGTTCCCCCAGTGTGTAGCCGGCAAAGTGTCCTGCAAACGCAACGCAGACACAAAGCTGCCTCCAGTGCAGGCTTCGGCCTACACTCATCTCCCCCTGCTTACCCTTTGCTCCAACACCGCTAGTTGGGGCTCTAGGAAGACAATCTTTAATAGGCAAGGCAACGCATCCGGGTTCCAGCACCGCCAGCTGGTTCTCGGCAGTGTTCTTGTCACAGGTACTCCCTCGTGCCAAGCCTGGTTTCAGCACCGTCAGCTGTTTCCGGGTTGTGTCAACTTCACTGAGACGCCTATGCTTGCCCCGTCGTGGGGCGGTCGAGTTAGCCAACTCCAGGGTGCCTCCAGTTTAGGAGCTTCCTATGTGGGCTGCGTGAACTGGTAGTCAAGGCTGGTTCTGTAGTGCCAGTAGGCCCAGCTCCCCCTGTAGGACTGTTGGGGTTCGGTAACTGCGGCTGCCTCGCGGCCTAGCTGTTCTCTCCTCTCCTGTGGGCCTTGGGGTCCACCACCTGGTTCCAGCACCGTCAGCTGGTTCCGGGCCGAGCCTTTGGCTTACGTGCCTCCTCCTGGGTATCCGAGTTCCGCCAACGCCAGGCGGTCCTTGGTAGTGCTTTTAAGCGCGGGCACCTACAGCTTAGTAACCGGGTTCCAGCACCGTCAGCTGGTCCTCGGTCGTGCCATTGGCTCTTGCACACTGGGGCAACGCATCCGGGTTCCAGCACCGCCAGCTGGTTCTCGGCAGTGTTCTTGTCACAGGTACTCCCTCGTGCCAAGCCTGGTTTCAGCACCGTCAGCTGTTTCCGGGTTGTGTCAACTTCACTGAGACGCCTATGCTTGCCCCGTCGTGGGGCGGTCGAGTTAGCCAACTCCAGGGTGCCTCCAGTTTAGGAGCTTCCTATGTGGGCTGCGTGAACTGGTAGTCAAGGCTGGTTCTGTAGTGCCAGTAGGCCCAGCTCCCCCTGTAGGACTGTTGGGGTTCGGTAACTGCGGCTGCCTCGCGGCCTAGCTGTTCTCTCCTCTCCTGTGGGCCTTGGGGTCCACCACCTGGTTCCAGCACCGTCAGCTGGTTCCGGGCCGAGCCTTTGGCTTACGTGCCTCCTCCTGGGTATCCGAGTTCCGCCAACGCCAGGCGGTCCTTGGTAGTGCTTTTAAGCGCGGGCACCTACAGCTTAGTAACCGGGTTCCAGCACCGTCAGCTGGTCCTCGGTCGTGCCATTGGCTCTTGCACACTGGGGCAACGCATCCGGGTTCCAGCACCGCCAGCTGGTTCTCGGCAGTGTTCTTGTCACAGGTACTCCCTCGTGCCAAGCCTGGTTTCAGCACCGTCAGCTGTTTCCGGGTTGTGTCAACTTCACTGAGACGCCTATGCTTGCCCCGTCGTGGGGCGGTCGAGTTAGCCAACTCCAGGGTGCCTCCAGTTTAGGAGCTTCCTATGTGGGCTGCGTGAACTGGTAGTCAAGGCTGGTTCTGTAGTGCCAGTAGGCCCAGCTCCCCCTGTAGGACTGTTGGGGTTCGGTAACTGCGGCTGCCTCGCGGCCTAGCTGTTCTCTCCTCTCCTGTGGGCCTTCGGGTCCACCACCTGGTTCCAGCACCGTCAGCTGGTTCCGGGCCGAGCCTTTGGCTTACGTGCCTCCTCCTGGGTATCCGAGTTCCGCCAACGCCAGGCGGTCCTTGGTAGTGCTTTTAAGCGCGGGCACCTACAGCTTAGTAACCGGGTTCCAGCACCGTCAGCTGGTCCTCGGTCGTGCCATTGGCTCTTGCACACTGGGGCAACGCATCCGGGTTCCAGCACCGCCAGCTGGTTCTCGGCAGTGTTCTTGTCACAGGTACTCCCTCGTGCCAAGCCTGGTTTCAGCACCGTCAGCTGTTTCCGGGTTGTGTCAACTTCACTGAGACGCCTATGCTTGCCCCGTCGTGGGGCGGTCGAGTTAGCCAACTCCAGGGTGCCTCCAGTTTAGGAGCTTCCTATGTGGGCTGCGTGAACTGGTAGTCAAGGCTGGTTCTGTAGTGCCAGTAGGCCCAGCTCCCCCTGTAGGACTGTTGGGGTTCGGTAACTGCGGCTGCCTCGCGGCCTAGCTGTTCTCTCCTCTCCTGTGGGCCTTCGGGTCCACCACCTGGTTCCAGCACCGTCAGCTGGTTCCGGGCCGAGCCTTTGGCTTACGTGCCTCCTCCTGGGTATCCGAGTTCCGCCAACGCCAGGCGGTCCTTGGTAGTGCTTTTAAGCGCGGGCACCTACAGCTTAGTAACCGGGTTCCAGCACCGTCAGCTGGTCCTCGGTCGTGCCATTGGCTCTTGCACACTGGGGCAACGCATCCGGGTTCCAGCACCGCCAGCTGGTTCTCGGCAGTGTTCTTGTCACAGGTACTCCCTCGTGCCAAGCCTGGTTTCAGCACCGTCAGCTGTTTCCGGGTTGTGTCAACTTCACTGAGACGCCTATGCTTGCCCCGTCGTGGTGCGGTCGAGTTAGCCAACTCCAGGGTGCCTCCAGTTTAGGAGCTTCCTATGTGGGCTGCGTGAACTGGTAGTCAAGGCTGGTTCTGTAGTGCCAGTAGGCCCAGCTCCCCCTGTAGGACTGTTGGGGTTCGGTAACTGCGGCTGCCTCGCGGCCTAGCTGTTCTCTCCTCTCCTGTGGGCCTTGGGGTCCACCACCTGGTTCCAGCACCGTCAGCTGGTTCCGGGCCGAGCCTTTGGCTTAGGTGCCTCCTCCTGGGTATCCGAGTTCCGCCAACGCCAGGCGGTCCTTGGTAGTGCTTTTAAGCGCGGGCACCTACAGCTTAGTAACCGGGTTCCAGCACCGTCAGCTGGTCCTCGGTCGTGCCATTGGCTCTTGCACACTGGGGCAACGCATCCGGGTTCCAGCACCGCCAGCTGGTTCTCGGCAGTGTTCTTGTCACAGGTACTCCCTCGTGCCAAGCCTGGTTTCAGCACCGTCAGCTGTTTCCAGGTTGTGTCAACTTCACTGAGACGCCTATGCTTGCCCCGTCGTGGTGCGGTCGAGTTAGCCAACTCCAGGGTGCCTCCAGTTTAGGAGCTTCCTATGTGGGCTGCGTGAACTGGTAGTCAAGGCTGGTTCTGTAGTGCCAGTAGGCCCAGCTCCCCCTGTAGGACTGTTGGGGTTCGGTAACTGCGGCTGCCTCGCGGCCTAGCTGTTCTCTCCTCTCCTGTGGGCCTTCGGGTCCACCACCTGGTTCCAGCACCGTCAGCTGGTTCCGGGCCGAGCCTTTGGCTTAGGTGCCTCCTCCTGGGTATCCGAGTTCCGCCAACGCCAGGCGGTCCTTGGTAGTGCTTTTAAGCGCGGGCACCTACAGCTTAGTAACCGGGTTCCAGCACCGTCAGCTGGTCCTCGGTCGTGCCATTGGCTCTTGCACACTAGGGCAACGCATCCGGGTTCCAGCACCGCCAGCTGGTTCTCGGCAGTGTTCTTGTCACAGGTACTCCCTCGTGCCAAGCCTGGTTTCAGCACCGTCAGCTGTTTCCGGGTTGTGTCAACTTCACTGAGACGCCTATGCTTGCCCCGTCGTGGTGCGGTCGAGTTAGCCAACTCCAGGGTGCCTCCAGTTTAGGAGCTTCCTATGTGGGCTGCGTGAACTGGTAGTCAAGGCTGGTTCTGTAGTGCCAGTAGGCCCAGCTCCCCCTGTAGGACTGTTGGGGTTCGGTAACTGCGGCTGCCTCGCGGCCTAGCTGTTCTCTCCTCTCCTGTGGGCCTTCGGGTCCACCACCTGGTTCCAGCACCGTCAGCTGGTTCTCAGCAGTGTCTTTTGCTCTTGTACCTTCTGCTCCCCATCCTGGTTCCAGTACCGTCAGCTGGTTCCGGGCAGAGCCTTTGGCTTAGGTGCCTCCTTCTGGGTATCCAAGTTCCACCAATGTCAGGTGGTCCTTGGTAGTGCTTTCAGGCACGGGTACCTCCTGCTTAGTAACCGGGTTCCAGTAACGTCAGCTGGTCCTTGGTAGTTCCATTGGCTCTTGGACATTCGGCTACCCATCCGGGTTCCAGTACCGTCAGCTGGTTCTCGGCAGTGTCTTTTGCTCTTGTACCTTCTGCTCCCCATCCTGGTTCCAGTAACGTCAGCTGGTTCCGGGCAGAGCCTTTGGCTTAGGTGCCTCCTTCTGGGTATCCGAGTTCCGCCAACGTCAGGCGGTCCTTGGTAGTGCTTTTTAGCACGGGTACCTCCTGCTTAGTAACCGGGTTCCAGTAACGTCAGCTGGTCCTCGGTAGTTCCATAGGCTCTTGAACCTTCGGGTAGCCATCCGAGTTCCAGTTCCATCAGCTGGTTCTTGGCATTTTCTCAGCCTTCTTGTACCTTCTACTACATTTCCAAGTTGAAGACCCTAACGTCGACAACCCGGAAGACCACCCCGATGACGACGACCCGGAAGACCACCCCGATGACGACGACGACGACGGCGGAGACGACGACGGCGGAGACGACGACGGCTGAGACGACGACGGCGGAGATGACGACACTGGAGACGACGACCCTGGAGACGACAACATGGAAGACCGAGAAGCAGAAGAACAAGAGGCTGCAGAACAAAGAGCAGAAGAACATTAAGCATAAGACTTAATATCAGAGCAAAAGATATTATCTAAATTATATGCAGAAGAAGACTAAGCAGTGTATGGGGGTGAGTCCGTTCCTCCTCGTGGTGCCCCTGGATAAAGCCTGATGCTGCAGGCCAAACTGAACGCGGACAAATGTAACTTTTGTGACTGGCAGAACGGAAGGTGTAATCTTCCAACTTTTATAGATAACAACTACGGGAATGCCTGTCACAAATGAGAATATGATGAAGAAGTAGAATAGGAAGAATAATAACAGTGGAATAAAAAGAATATGTAGAATAGGAAGAATAATAATAGTTGAAGAAAATGAATATGAAGAATGTAATAAAAAAAAAAAATAGGTAGAAGATGAAGAAGAAGATGAATAAGGTGAAGAAGTTGATGTCAAAGATGCTGATGATGATGAAGATGAAAGTGTGGGAAAAGAAAAAAAAAATAGAAAAAAAAGAAGGGGAAGGGCGTGGAATAGTGAAACATCAATATCTGACAAAATAAAAAAAATTTACATAGTCAATATCTTTTTCAATCCGAACGTCTTTAAAAAAAAAAAAAAACATGCTATTCTATTTGATTGGACTAATCCTCATTGCCTTTAATGTCTCCGCCACCTCCCCCATACATCCTACATTATTCTTAGTTGTTTTCCTTCATGTAGAATGAACCTACAAGGAAAGAAAGGGTTTATTTTAATTCCGATATTTTGGTCCCATTGACTTGCATTGGGATCGGGTATCGGTATCGGCGATATCCGATATTTTTTGAATATCGGCCGATCCAAACCGATACCGATACTTTCCGATATCGGAAGGTATCGCTCAACACTATTGCTGACTGACTAAATACTTTTTTGCCCCACTGTATCTGGGGTGTGAGGACAAGGCGTGCAGTAAGCTGTTGGTAGAGGTCTCCTTTCTATATATGGTAGTTTGCAGCATATTATTCCCGTCTTTCCATACTGTAACATCCAAAAAGTTAATTAGATCTCTGCCACTTTGATACGTGACAAAGATGTTTTTATCATTGGAATTCAGGGTATTAATAAAAATTTGTAAAGATTCCAAGGTACCCTGCCAGATCAAGAAAATGTCGTTGATGTACCGCATCCAAATGGGGATGCGGTCCATCGACGAATGATCTGACAGGGCGAGGTCCCTCTCCCACAGCCCCAGGAACAAGTTGGCGTACGCCGGTGCGAAGGAAGCACCCATAGCGGTGCCCTGGAGCTGTAGGAAGAAGGACCCCTTAAAAACAAAAAAAATATGGGTTAAAGAAAATTCCAGGAGTTCAAGGAGAAGGCGGATGATACCTCCCGGTAAGTTTGACCCCTCAAGGAAGAATTTGGTTGCTGCTAGGCCATCACCATGTTTGATACTGGTGTAGAGAGATTCTATGTCTCCTGTGACCATCAGCATATTATCATCCAAATGGAAGCCATCAACCCTCTTCAAGAACTCACCAGTATCAAGTACGAAGGAGGGAAGATTCTCAACCAGAGGTTTTAATTTGGAATCAATCCAACGATTGATGCTTTCCAAGAAGTTCCCCGGCCCAGAAATGATCGGACGCCCTGGGGGACACTCCAAGTTCTTGTTTATTTTAGGTAACAAATACATGGTGGAAATCATAGGTTCTTGAACCTGGAGTGCCGATGCAAGATCCTTAGTAATGACCCCATCAACCACCGCAGTGTTCAAGATTTTGACTAGTTGACTAGTAAAAGATGAAAGGAGGTTATACGTGAGGCGTTTGTAGTAAGATTTGTTGTTAAGTTGTCTCATTGCTTCTTTCTCAGAAAGAGCTGTAGGCTAAACCACAATATTACCCCCCTTATCAGCAGGTTTAAATACCACCTCAGGGAGAGCCCTCAGGACGTCCAATCTAGCACGCTCATCTCTGGTCAGGTTGTCACGGACGATCCCCCCAGGAATATGGAGAAAATCCTCCGAGACAACCTGAACAAAATGATCAATGCTAGGGCAGGTGGCAAGAGGGGGGAACTTCTTGGATTTGACTCTTATGGATGGTGGAATCTTACCTCCTTCGCCTAAACGATGCTCAGCATGGAGATCCTCCAAATCCTGGAGGGCTAGTTGTTCTTCCTCTGTCAGGAACAAAGAATGTAGTTGTGGATCAAAAAAATATCTTTTGAAAAGGAGGGACCTAGCAAATAAATGAAGGTCTTTAGTCACGGTAAAAGCATCAAAGCGAGATTTAGGAGAGAAAGTAAACCCTTTACCAAGAAGTGAAAGGTCACTATCAGTGAGTACATGAGAACTCAAATTGATTACCTTTTTGTTATCATTTTTACGGTCAGGTGATCTATACTGGGTTCGTTTGTATGGGTGAAAGTTGGCATCTCTCATACGATTAGGACGAGACCCAGGTCTGGTGTCAGAACGAGTTGTCATTGATGAATTAGACCATTCAGAAGAGTCACTCATATTAGATAGAGAATTCAATGACGGGGTACGGGATGACCTCACATTCTGTGTATTAGTTTTTCGCCAATGATACACATTTTTACTGGCAAAATCTTTAACATCCCTCTGCATCTTAGTACTTTGTGTGTCATGGATCTTCTTGACACAGGAATCAAGACTCTTCTCGATCTGTAATTCGAAGGCAGCCAACTTATCTGGCAGACATTCGCTCCTAAGGTTTTTAAGGGCTTCATCTATAGACTGATCGAAGTTGTTAATTTTCTTAGTGTTTAAATCCACCAACAGCTGCATGAGTGAAAAAGAGCAAGTACTGCACGCCTCCTCCCACCGCATTACAAAGTCCTCATCCTCAACAGGAAATGTAGGGATAGTGCGTACTCGTAAGCCGCAGGGAATAAGTTTGCGAGAAATATACTTCTCCAAAAAGGCACGGTTGCACCATAACTTGGTGCGTTGTAATAACATTTTCTCGATATCAAAAGCTTGTTTGTCCCAAGTATGGTCAGCTGATGATTGAGGTTCACCCCCTCCAACTCCAAATACCTGGTCGATGGTACCAAGCCAGGCTTTATCCCTGGCACGGAAGTCCATGGTCGCAAGGGACACAACACCTGTGCATAACACAGCAAACATAAATTCAACAAACCTTATGTAAGCAAACATCACAATAGTAAATCTAAAGGATAAAAGTATCCTGTGATGTTAATGGACATAGATTGGAAAAGTGTCGCACATAACATGAGCAACAAAGGAAAAAACCACGACAAAGAATTCCAATACAGATAATAATAATCAACCAATCATTTTATTAAGGTCACCAGGTACAGAGGGAAAAAGGAGGGGGAGGAAGAGAGAGAAGTACACCCTCTCACACATGTCAGAGTAAGACACCCACAGAAACAAATGCCATATCAAAAAAGGTTACATGGGTTTAAACTATTACAGAATAGACTGGCCATTATTGCACATTAGCCCATATAGCCTTAGAAGGAAATACGGCAACCTTATATCTTAAATAAAACCATAGCCAAAAAGGCTGTTATAATTACCAATAGGGCCGGAGGTATGACTGTGGGCGTCCTTCCCGACGCGCGTTTCGGCGGTGCAGCCTTTTCCAAGGGATGGCAATAGAAGGGAAGTGCATGCTTAAAAAGCCCCCCAAGCCAATCAGAACAACAATACGCTGCACGGGTAATTAGACACAGATGTCCGACGTATAGCGCTAGCCACTTCCGGTATCACATGATCTTATGACCGCTTCCTGTGACGCATGCAGTGCCATGGTAACGGGACGCCACAGCGGCGGCGGCGTCATGCACCACGTGACGAAATGTCACATGACCATAGTCATGGTGCAGAAAGACGCCGCAAGCCGACGAGGGAGCCGGAGCCCAGGCACGCATGCGTACTACGATACAAAGATGGTGAGTGAACGCCAGCAGGGAGCATTAATTCTGGTGGTAACCCTGGACATTCAAGCTGCCTGTTTTTCTGGCTTCTCACACACACTTGTGCAGCAGTTTATTCAATAGTGAGGGGTATACTATCTAACTGTGTGTTCCAGGGTATAGTGACAAGGAAGATTGAGTGTTCTTGTGCTATAAACATATCAGCCACTCTGATATATTGGCGCTTACTCCCCATACCAACATCTTGTATATATGCATTATAGGGAGCCAGTGTTGGGCCTGCACGTTGTGTATTTACACAGTAGTATTCGTATTATGACCTGTACCATTTCCCCATTTTTTGTTCCATCTTTGTCCAAGTATTTTTATAATATTTGTGTTTAATAAAGAGCTTTTTTATTGATTATAGTTATTCCTTTTGGTCGTTTCTCTGTGGTTTCCACATCCCTCCTGTTGCTTGCTAATGTATATGCGTGCTAATAAAGATCATTTGAATTTAGAGGAGAGCTTCTAGAAGTGTTTGTAATGAGACTCAACTCTGGCAGTACTGCCCTTTCTCCAATAATGAATGCCAGAGGTAAGAACTGTAAGATATCAGTAAATCACACTCAGGTCTGATGTGCTCCAGTGAGAAGAGCAAGCAGTTTGTCAATGCTATTGTAGGAGCATGTTCTTCTTTCCTTAATGTGTTGCTACCTGTTCATGATTGGTCAATATCATACAGGAGTAAGAAGTGAAATATCTCTGGTAATGTCCACTTGGTCTTAAAAAAAATAACAATTTAGGTTCTGAATACTTTGATATTTTTTTTTTTATTCAAATAAATTTTTATTAAGAATAACAAGATAAATGACATGTTACATTCTCATTTTCAATACAAAGCTTTTTTCTCCCCCTTCAAACATTCCCCTTCAATCCCACCACCCCCCAACCCCACCCAACAAAGCAGCTCACCTTGCTTAGCACTTCCATCATTAGACCAATATACTATCTAATCCCTCGGCCAATAATATAAGCCACATTTAACATTACCATTAATTAGGAACCTTAATTAACTCTCCCTCTATAATACCCCTATCCCATAGCAATCCACGGAGACCACATTTTATTGAACATTTCGATTTTCCCTCTTTTTTTATAAAACCCCTTTTCTAGTGTCAGGCCCTGCTTCACATACTGGAGGAACTCTCCTCTTGACGGCGGTTCTTCCCTAATCCAATTTCGAGCTATTACCTTCCTAGCCATGTATAACAATCTGGCAATAGCTATCTTTAGGTTGTTATTCACTCCAATCTCATCCACACATCCCAACAAGCACACTATAGGATCCCTTGGCACCTTACAGCCATACGCACCTTCCATACGACTCAAAACTACCACCCAAAAAGCAGCCAGTCTCGGACACGTCCACATCATATGGAGTATATCAGCATCTGCAGTTTTACACCTCGGGCATTCAGAATCATCACGCAAACCAGCCTTATATAGCACCATCGGAGACTTATAAACCCTGTGTATCACATAGAGCTGTGACAGTCTATACGGTTCGCTCAGTGACAATCGTGGGACCCATTCTAGCACCGACTCCCAAGTCTCATTCTCCATTGGACCCAGATCCCTCTCCCACTTAGCTCTCGCCATTATTGGAAACCCCAATAGGAAAGTGTGCAACAGATCTTTATACAAAGTAGATATGACTCCCCCAGTAGTCCCTTCATTACACACATACTCCAGTACTATATCCCTCTGAATTCCAATACCTCCGTTTCTACTCTGAGCTCCAAAAGCATGCCTCATCCGCAAATACTGAAATTCCCCCACAGTCCCAAGACCAAATTCCGCCTGTAATTGGGAAAATGATTTCAATTCACCTCGCTCAATTATTTGATACACGTATTGAATCCCTTTGACTTGCCATTCTGTCAGTACCCCCAGTGCCTCAAACTCCTGTAAGTTGCTGTTATGCCATAGCGGTGAGAATCTAGTCAAATCCGTGACCCCCCGTATATGTCTCAGCCTACCCCACAGCCTGCGTATCAACAACACAGTCGGGTATAATTTCCCCAGAGCCCCCAGGGATCCATCCTCCAAGCATTGTACCACTGGCCTTCTTTTTGTCACCACTTCCATCAGCCGCTGTACCGCCCCAGATGACCCTTCATGCACCCAGCCTTTTAGATGCTGACTCTGGGCTGCAAGAAAATATATTTCAGGGTTAGGCAATGCCAATCCCCCATCTTCCTTGGGTCGCTGAAGTGTCTCCAGTTTGATACGCGGATGCTGTCTCCCCCATATCAAATTCCTGAACAGAGAGTTAATCTGTCTAAATCTCCCACGTGGTATCCAAACTGGCGCATTATGAAGAATATACAGTATTTTTGGCATCAAAATCATTTTAATAAGATTCACCCTACCTACCACAGATAAATGCAGTTTAAGCCAAGCATCCGCTTTCGCTTTAAGAACACCTAAGATTGGAGTCAGATTTCTATGTATATAGTCAGTAACAGGCATAGATACCCATATTCCAAGGTACTTAAATTGGCTAGTCATCTCCAGTCGCCCATCCTCCAGTGACTCCCCATCATCATCATCCACCTTAAACAAGACAGACTTACTCCAGTTTATCCTAAGTCCCGACACCGATCCGAAACGCTCAATAATCCCAATGGCTCCCTCCAAGGACATACCTGGGTCAGCCAGAAATAGCAGAATGTCATCCGCATACAACGCCACCCTTTCTTCAATCATCCCATATTTAAACCCAGTCACCTCATCAGACCGTCGAAGCTTAGCAGCCAGTGGTTCCACAGCCAGAGCAAACAAAAGAGGAGAGAGCGGACACCCCTGTCTCGTCCCTCTAGCCAGTTGTATGGTCCGTGATAACTCCCCATTTACCCTAACCCTAGCCATCGGCATCGAGTACATTAGTTGAATCCAGGATATGAACTGCGGTCCAAACCCCATACTCCGGAGCACCTGCCAGAGATATCCCCACTCCACACTATCAAATGCCTTATGGGCGTCTAAAGATGCAATAACTCTCTGGCCACAGTTGTCGGATCTGAGTTGCAAATTCATATACAGCCTTCGTAAGTTGATCGCAGTGGACCGATCAGGCATAAAGCCGGACTGGTCTGAGTGCACCAGGCCGGAAATAACACATATCATCCTCATCGCCAACACCTTAGCCAGAAGTTTAACGTCTGTAGTAAGCAAGGAGATTGGCCGATATGAATCCGGCTGTGTCGGGTCCTTCCCCTCCTTAGGAATCACCACTATTATGGCCTCCCGCATAGATGCCGGTAGACGACCGCCACTCCTAGCCTCCTCCAGAAGTGCCCTTAATTTAGGGATCAGCACTTCCCCAAAGTTTTTATAAATTTCAGCAGGAAATCCATCTACGCCAGGTGCCTTCCCATTAGCCATAGACTTCAGTGCCGGACCCAACTCCTCCTCCGTGATGGGAGCTTCCAAATCTTCTCTATCTATGTCACTCAGCCTTGGGAGCTCCAATTCCTCAAGGAATGCCACCGTGTCCTCCACCAACCCATCTACCTGAGAGGAATATAAGTCCGCATAAAAATCCGCAAAAATGTCCAAAATCTCTGAAGTCTCAGAGACAGCCACACCGCTCCCCGATACCAAAGAATGAACAAAGGAAGTGTTTCTCTGGGCAGAAGCCACCATCGATAGCAAATGACCCACAGATTCGCCCTCCTGGTAAAAAGCCAGATTCATGAATTCCCTCTTCCTTTCAGCCTTACCGAGCAATACCTCCTCCAACTGACTCTGAGCTGCCTTTAGCCTCCTCCCAGCTTCCGGAGTACCCGCTATTACCATCTCATCCTCGGCTATCCTCAGCCCATCAACCGCCAACCTCTCTGTCTCTCTTGATTTCCTCTTACACCTGCTAATATCCCTGAACAGCAGTCCCCTCAAGTACGCCTTCATGGCTTCCCACACTGTAAGAACATCTACACTTCCCTCGTTAATCTCAAAAAATTCCACCAACTCCTTCTTTATCTTTTCCAAGTCCATACTGTGTAGCCAATTAGGGTGAATCTTCCACTCCTTCCTGCTCCCGATCCGTGTCCCCACCGGCCGAAATTCCACCTCAACTGGACTATGGTCTGAAAGAGCCCTAGGTAAATATCTCACGTCCCTTACCACCGTGTCCAGTAAACAGTTACCCAGCGCCAAGTCAATCCTAGACAAAGTACCATGAGCTGGCGAGTAGCATGAGTACGTCCTTTCCCCAATATGTCTAACTCTCCATAAATCAATCATACCTACTTCCCGGACATAGGTCCCAAACGTAGTGATATGTCCCCCTGTTCTATTCTGGGGATTTTTGTTTTTATCCCAAAAGTCATCACAGATATTATTAAGATCGCCAATAATTAGAGATGGTAACGGTCCCCAACACTCTACCCTCTCCAGCACCTCTCTTATCTTCTTACTTGAGTATGGGGGCGGAATATACATTGCCGCTATACACATCAACACTCCATTTATTTTACATTTCACCACCACATACTGACCATCCACATCCTCTTTTACCGCTACCTCCTCATACTGCACCCCCGCAGGTATTAACACAGACACACCCCTAGAGTACGTCGAGAAAGTAGAATGATACGCCCTCTGTATCCAGCGCCTATTCAATACGTTCACCCTCTCCCGCACTAAATGTGTCTCCAGCAGACATATCATTGAGACCTTCTGTTCTCGGACATACTGCAGACTTGCCGCCCGCCGTGTTTTATCCGCCAGACCTCTCACATTCCAACTCAATATTTTAATACAATCTCCCATCATGTGGCTCATCATTTCTTAAAGTATCCAATTTCCCAAGTATGAGCTGCCCCAACCCTCCCACCCCCCCTGCCCCCTCCCAACTTACCCCCCTAACCCCCCCATTGTAACGCATTCTTCCTCTCAGCAAGAGTGGGGCTCCACTGCCCACTGCGAACACTCTCCCTTACTTAACCCTCTCCATTCGCGTCCCGCTGCCATAGCAATCACAATTTCCCCCCCAACTTTCACTTTATTGTATCTTAACATTTCAACTTATATTAACATATAGAAAAAGTACCAAACCAGTTCACAGTACCCAGCATAACCCTCCTCCCCCGTACTTAGTAGTTGGTACTGTCCCCTCCGGCCATTCCTTCAATATGACCCAGCAAAACCCCCAACAGTTGCTCAACTCTTTAACCATTGCTAGCGAGCGCAGAACTCTCCTCCATCGACAGAGAAAACAAATCCCAACTGGATCTCGCCGAAATGTCAGTCGCCCATTCCCTTAAGTTTTTTCTCATGAGTATCAAGCCACTGGGTAGCGTCCTCTGGTGTCAGGAAAAAGTGGGTCTTATTAAAAGCCACCAGTCTCAGCTTGGCGGGAAACATCACTGAATACTGCACTCCCAGCTCCCTCAGTCGCCGCTTGACTCCAGTAAACTTCATCCGCTGTTTCTGAACCGCAGCGGAATAATCCTGATAAATGGCGATTTTCTGACCTCCAGCCATCAGATCCTCCATCTCTCTAGCCTTTCTGAGGATAATGTCTCTGTCTCTGTAATTGAGTATTTTAGCAAGCATGGTACGGGGATTTGCTCCTGGGGCAGGGGGCTGCGGCGGGACCCTATGAGCCCGTTCAACAGCAAAAACTTTTGTCAACACTGTGCTCCCAATCTTCTCCAGCAGCCAGTTTTCAACAAACTCAGTGGGATTTCTCCCCTCAGTCTTTTCAGGCAGCCCCACTATACGTATATTATTTCTTCTGGATCTATTTTCCAGATCCTCATTTTTAGCAGCGAGCTCGGCTATTGCTTGGGCAAACTTCTTTTCAGCTTTTTGTAGCTTAACTATGTGATCTTCTGCCGTGCTCACCCTCTCCTCCACCACTCCTATACGTTTGTCCATTTTCTGCAGAGCCGCATTAATCTGTGCAGTGTCCCCGTTAACTTCCTGCATCTGCTGGGCCAAGGAGTTCAGGGATTGCTGACATGAAGAGATCAGTGTGATAACATCTCTAAGAGTCGGCTCCTCTCCCTGTGATATGGCTTCAGGTCCCCCACTAGCCCCAGCCATGCTGCCTCTCTCCTTCCCCCTCTGTACCTCATGCTGCTCAGCCTTGCTTGCTTCCTCCTCCTCCTGGTCAGCTCCAGCTCCAGATCCTGGTTCTGCCTCCTCAGCAGCCTCCACTCTGGCATACTGCTGCAGCTTTGAGGCCACCTCCATGCGCCGCTGACATGCGGCGTTCTCCTTCTCGGCGTCCTCCCTAGCATCGGAGCCATCTTGGCTGGCTCCTGCATCGCTGGTGCCAGCGTCTTTCTGCCGCCTCCTGGTCATCGCTGCCGACTCCGGACCTGCTGCTCCGCACCGCTGCACTCTCCGGACCTTCAGCCAGCCGGATTTAGGTGAGTTTACCTGAAAATCGGGGTTAAAGCAGGATTTTTGTCCTTCTGGCAGCGGGAGCACTCTTCCCTGCTTCCACTCACATGGCCAGCTAGGACACGCCCCCCCCCGAATACTTTGATATTTAATAACAACAGAGAAGCAAAATTTAAAAAAAAAAAAAAAAAAATTTCTTATTTTGTTTTGCAGCCACTATGCCATTTTGTATCCAGTTCAACATGAAAATATAGTAAAAGGTCCACTTTAACTTCTTTCTACCCTCTGAAATTATAAAGTGCCCATTGAACATGTCATGAGTGTGTCACCCCAACCTGGGAGATATGAGGGTAGAAAATCACTGCGTGTTGTGAATAATGGATCTTCCATTTAGCCTGTGTTTTTTGATCCCATATTATTGAATTTGGTTTCCTTTGGTGCTGAAGAGATTAACTACCCTTTCTATGGTGGCCAGAAACATGCAGCTCCATTTCAGCTGCTTCTGATATGGTCGTTAACTCTTCATATAAAACCTGGCCAGACCCTCTCTGTCTTGCCAGTGAAAGCTCTGTTTCATTCTTCTTAGGAGATGCTGTGCTGAATAGGAGTTCGTTGTTGCTGTTACAGATTTGTCTTGCGGTGCTTAAGCTAAGCGTTTTCGAGAGAAGTTGTTGCAGAGGTGTTCTGTAGTACGTATGTGTTTATTTCCTGGTCCCTGATCCAATTTAGTTTATTCCTCCCTGTCCCTATCCTCCTCCCGATTGTTGCTTGGTGCTTTTGTATGATAGAGGGTTTCTGTTATCCCTGTTTTTGTGTCTTGTTCACATTGCATTTCTGTCCTACGCTCCATGTGGTGGGGGATTGGACAAACTAGGGATTATCACAAGCATAATGACATAGTGAGATCAGAGTCTTGGGCCTTTCTACTATCAAGAGTACTCCCGGGACAGGCATCGTTAGGGTCCCAGTTCAAGGGACAGTTTGAGGCCTCCTCCTCTACATAAGAGTGTCAGAGCATGACAATGACAATTTGGAAATACATTTTTTCATATATCTTTCTTGATCAAAGGAAGATCAAATCTCCAGAGAGGCAAAACATTCACCAAGAAAATGTTACTAGAGGTTTTACTAGTTGCTCGTCCTGTGGTCAGATGTTTACTTTGAGAGGATCTGCAAGGCATATGCTAGGGGTCTTGTTTGGCTAAACTTCTTGTTGTAGCAATCTATGCGTTTAACTTGTTTCGTAATTTTGCCATTCTATTATATTACATGAATTTTTATGAAAACAATCAATAATTTCATTAAGTTTTTCCTATTTAATGTATATTTTTATACGCGAGAGAAATCTTGTATACGATTGTGGGAAGAGGAGATAAGAGGGGAGTAGAGTAGGAGATCTTGTGAGGATCGGAGGTTGCGCGTAGGAAACTACCGGGAGACGAGGTCACAGATGTATGGAGGAGACAGGTTGTGGATGGCTTTGTACGTCATGGTTAGGGTTTTGTAGTGGAGTCTCTGGGCAATAGGGAGCCAGTGAAGGGATTGACAGAGGGGAGAGGCCGGGGAATAGCGGGGGGGACAGGTGGATTAGTCGGGCAGCAGAGTTTAGAATAGATTGGAGGGGTGCGAGAGTGTTAGAGGAGAGGTGTTGTGAATTCTGTTGTCAAGCTCCCTCCTGTGGTCATGAATGGTACTTCGGCTGGTTCTGTCCATGGGCTTCCTCTGGTGGTTGTGAGTGGGGCTGCGGCTTCTGAGTTTCCTTCCACAGGTGACGAGGTTAATTCGTTAGCTGGCTGCTCTATTTAACTCCACTTAGATCTTTGCTCCATGCCACCTGTCAATGTTCCAGTATTGGTCTTGTTCACTCCTGGATCGTTCTTGTGACCTGTCTTCCCAGCAGAAGCTAAGTTACTGCTTGTTTTTCTGATTGCTGTTTTTCTGTCCAGCTTGCTATTTTGATTTTTGTCTTGCTTGCTGGAAGCTCTGGGACGCAGAGGGAGCGCCTCCGCACCGTGAGTCGGTGCGGAGGGTCTTTTTGCGCCCTCTGCGTGGTCTTTTTGTAGTTTTTTGTGCTGACCGCAAAGTTGCCTTTCCTATCCTCAGTCTGTTCAGTAAGTCGGGCCTCACTTTGCTAAATCTATTTCTTCTCTGTGTTTGTAATTTTCATCTTTACTCACAGTCATTATATGTGGGGGGCTGCCTTTTCCTTTGGGGAATTTCTCTGAGGCAAGGTAGGCTTATTTTTCTATCTTCAGGGCTAGCTAGTTTCTGAGGCTGTGACGAGTTGCATAGGGAGCGTTAGGAGCAATCCACGGCTATTTCTAGTGTGTGTGATAGGATTAGGGATTGCGGTCAGCAGAGTTTCCACGTCTCAGAGCTCGTCCTATATGATTAATAACTATCAGGTCATTCCGTGTGCTCTTAACCACCAGGTCCATTATTGTCCTAACCACCAGGTCATAACAGTACAGGTGGCCTAAAGTACTAATGCATCTCAATAGAGGGATAAGAGAAGTTCTGAGACCATTTTTTTTTCTTTGCAGTGTGTTTTGTCTCTCTTTTCCCCTTTACCTCTGGGTGGTTCAGGACACAGGTGTAGCTATGGACATTCAAGGTCTGTCCTCTTGTATGGATAATCTCTCTGCAAGGGTACAATACATTCAAGATTTTGTGGTTCAGAATCCGATGTTAGAGCCTAGGATTCCTATTCCTGATTTGTTTTTTGGGGATAGATCTAAGTTTCTGAATTTCAAAAATAATTGTAAATTGTTTCTTGCTTTGAAACCTCGCTCCTCAGGTGACCCTGTTCAACAAGTGAAAATCATTATTTCTTTGTTATGTGGCGACCCTCAAGACTGGGCATTTTCCCTTGCGCCAGGAGATCCGGCATTGCATGATGTTGATGCGTTTTTTCTGGCGCTCGGATTGCTTTATGATGAACCTAATTTAGTGGATCAGGCAGAGAAAATCTTGCTGGCTCTGTGTCAGGGTCATGATGAGGTAGAGATATATTGTCAGAAGTTTAGGAAGTGGTCTGTACTCACTCAGTGGAATGAATGTGCCCTGGCAGCAATTTTCAGAAAAGGTCTCTCTGAAGCCCTTAAGGATGTCATGGTGGGATTTCCCATGCCTGCTGGTCTGAATGAGTCTATGTCTTTGGCCATTCAGATCGATTGATGCTTGCGCGAGCGTAAAGCTGTGCACCACTTGGCGGTATTATCTGAGCATAGACCTAAGCCTATGCAATGTGATAGGACTTTGACCAAAGCTGAACGGCAAGAACACAAACGTCGGAATGGGCTGTGTTTTTACTGTGGTGATTCCACTCATGCTATCTCCGATTGTCCTAAGCGCATCAAGCGTTTCGCTAGGTCTGCCACCATTGGTACGGTACAGTCGAAAATTTTTTTGTCCGTTACTCTGATTTTCTCTTTGTCATCCTATTCTGTTATGGCATTTGTGGATTCAGGCGCTGCCCTGAATTTGATGGACTTTTTTCTTGGAGCCCTTGCAGTATCCTATTCCATTGAGAGGAATTGATGCTACGCCTTTGGCCAAGAATAAGCCTCAGTACTGGACCCAATTGACCATGTGCATGGCTCCTGCACATCAGGAGGATATTCGTTTTTTGGTGTTGCATAATCTGCATGATGTGGTCGTTTTGGGGTTGCCATGGCTACAGGTCCATAATCCAGTATTGGATTGGAAATCTATGTCTGTGTCCAGCTGGGGTTGTCAGGGGGTACATGGTGATGTTCCATTTTTGTCTATTTCGTCATCCACCCCTTCTGAAGTCCCGGAGTTTTTGTCGGATTACCGGGATGTATTTGATGAGCCCAAATCCAGTGCCCTACCTCCTCATAGGGATTGCGATTGTGCTATCAAATTGATTCCTGGTAGTAAGTTTCCTAAGGGCCGACTGTTCAATTTTTCTGTGCCAGAGCACGCCGCTATGCGGAGTTATGTAAAGGAATCCTTGGAGAAGCGTCATATTCGCCCGTCGTCATCACTATTGGGAGCAGGGTTCTTTTTTGTGGCCAAGAAGGATGGTTCTTTGAGACCTTGTATTGATTACCGCCATCTAAATAAGATCACAGTCAAATTTCAGTACCCTTTGCCACTGCTGTCTGATCTATTTGCTCGGATTAAGGGGGCTAGTTGGTTCACCAAGATAGATCTTCGTGGTGCGTATAATCTTGTGCGTATTAAACAGGGCGATGAATGGAAAACAGCATTTAATACGCCCGAGGGCCATTTTGAGTATCTGGTTATGCCATTCGGGCTTTCCAATGCTCCATCAGTATTTCAGTCCTTTATGCATGACATCTTCCGAGAGTACCTGGATAAATTCCTGATTGTATATTTGGATGATATTTTGGTCTTCTCGGATGATTGGGAGTCTCACGTGAAGCAGGTCAGAATGGTTTTCCAGGTCCTTTGTGCGAATTCTTTGTTTGTGAAGGGGTCAAAGTGTCTCTTTGGAGTCCAGAAGGTTTCATTTTTGGGTTTCATTTTTTCCCATTCTACTATCGAGATGGACCCTGTTAAAGTCCAGGCCATTTATGATTGGACTCAGCCGACATCTGTGAAGAGTCTGCAAAAGTTCCTGGGCTTTGCTAATTTTTATCGTCGCTTCATCAGTAATTTTTCTAGTGTTGCTAAACCGTTGACTGATTTGACCAAGAAGGGTGCTGATGTGGTCAATTGGTCTTCTGCGGCTGTGGAAGCTTTTCAGGAATTGAAGCGTCGTTTTTCCTCTGCCCCTGTGTTGTGCCAGCCAGATGTTTAGCTCCCGTTTCAGGTAGAGGTTGATGCTTCTGAGATTGGAGCAGGGGCTGTTTTGTCGCAAAGAAGTTCTGATGGCTCGGTGATGAAACCATGTGCCTTCTTTTCTAGAAAGTTTTCGCCTGCTGAGCGCAATTATGATGTTGGCAATCGAGAGTTGTTGGCCATGAAGTGGGCATTCGAGGAGTGGCGTCATTGGCTTGAAGGAGCCAAGCATCGCGTGGTGGTCTTGACGGATCACAAGAATTTGACTTATCTCGAGTCTGCCAAACGGTTGAATCCTAGACAGGCTCGTTGGTCGTTATTTTTCTCCCGTTTTGATTTTGTGGTTTCGTACCTTCCAGGCTCTAAGAATGTGAAGGCTGATGCCCTGTCAAGGAGTTTTGTGCCTGACTCTCCGGGTGTTTCTGAGCCGGCAGGTGTTCTCAAAGAGGGGGTAATTTTGTCTGCCATCTCCCCTGAGTTGCGGCGGGTGCTGCAAAAATTTCAGGCTGATAGACCTGACCGTTGCCCAGCGGAAAACTGTTTGTCCCTGATAAATGGACTAGTAGAGTTATCTCTGAGGTTCATTGTTCGGTGTTGGCTGGTCATCCTGGTATCTTTGGTACCAGAGATTTGGTGGCTAGATCCTTTTGGTGGCCTTCTTTGTCATGGGATGTGCGTTCTTTTGTGCAGTCCTGTGGGACTTGTGCTCGGGCTAAGCCCTGCTGTTCTCGTGCCAGTGGGTTGCTTTTGCCCTTGCTGGTCCCGAAGAGGCCCTGGACGCATATCTCTATGGTTTTTATTTCGGATCTCCCTGTCTCTCAAAAGATGTCAGTCATTTGGGTGGTTTGTGATCGCTTCTCTAAGATGGTCCATTTGGTACCCTTGTCTAAATTTCCTTCCTCCTCTGATTTGGTGCCATTGTTTTTCCAGCATGTGGTTCGTTTACATGGCATTCCGGAGAACATTGTTTCGGACAGAGGTTCCCAGTTTGTTTTGAAGTTTTGGCGAGCCTTTTGTGCTAGGATGGGCATTGATTTGTCTTTTTCCTCGGCTTTCCATCCTCAGACAAATGGCCAAACCGAACGAACTAATCAGACTTTGGAAACATATCTGAGATGCTTTGTTTCTGCTGATCAGGATGATTGGGTGTCCTTTTTGCCTTTGGCTGAGTTCGCCCTTAATAATCGGGCAAGCTCGGCTACTTTGGTTTCGCCGATTTTCTGCAATTCTGGTTTCCATCCTCGTTTCTCTTCAGGGCAGGTTGAGTCTTCGGACTGTCCTGGTGTAGATACTGTGGTGGACAGGTTGCAGCAGATTTGGACTCATGTGGTGGACAATTTGACATTGTCCCAGGAGAAGGCTCAACGTTTCGCTAACCGCCGGCGCTGTGTGGGTCCCCGACTTCGTGTTGGGGATTTGGTTTGGTTGTCGTCTCGTTATGTTCCTATGAAGGTTTCCTCTCCTAAGTTTAAGCCTCGTTTCATTGGTCCGTATAAGATTTCTGAGGTTCTCAATCCTGTGTCGTTTCGTTTGACCCTTCCAGCCTCTTTTGCCATCCATAATGTGTTCCATAGTTCGTTGTTGCGGAGATACGTGGCGCCTGTGGTTCCATCCGTTGATCCTCCTGCCCCGGTGTTGGTTGAGGGGGAGTTGGAGTATGTGGTGGAGAAGATTTTGGATTCTCGTATTTCGAGACGGAAACTCCAGTACCTGGTCAAGTGGAAGGGTTATGGTCAGGAAGATAATTCCTGGGTCTTTGCCTCCGATGTTCATGCTGCCGATCTGGTTCGTGCCTTTCATTTGGCTCGTCCTGGTCGGCCTGGGGGCTCTGGTGAGGGTTCGGTAACCCCTCCTCAAGGGGGGGTACTGTTGTGAATTCTGTTCTCAAGCTCCTTCCTGTGGTCGTGAATGGTACTTCGGCTGGTTCTGTCCATGGGCTTCCTCTGGTGGTTGTGAGTGGGGCTGCGGCTTCTGAGTTTCCTTCCACAGGTGACGAGGTTAATTCGTTAGCTGGCTGCTCTATTTAACTCCACTTAGATCTTTGCACATTTAGGATTATAGGGTCTACTTAGGGCTATCAGGGTGAGCCGTTGTGGAGCGGGGGCTCCTACCGCTGAAACTTAGGGTGCCAACCTCCGCTGTCAGGTAGGGACCAGTATCAGGGTTCCTGACAGGGTGAAATAGCTTACATTCTCTTTTTCCCTTTCCCTATTCCCTATATTGATTGTCAGAATGTCTTCTAAATTTGGAATAAATTGTTTTTAACTTTATTAATTAAAAGTTATATTTTAGGGATCCTTGGTTTTTTGGTTTTTGCTTTGTCTAGGATTCCGTT
This sequence comes from Ranitomeya imitator, assembly GCF_032444005.1. Classification (NCBI taxonomy): domain Eukaryota; kingdom Metazoa; phylum Chordata; class Amphibia; order Anura; family Dendrobatidae; genus Ranitomeya; species Ranitomeya imitator. The sequence continues at coordinate 408,837,104 of NC_091282.1, read as the reverse complement.
TGTAACTGGTTTGGTGGTTTTCTAGAACTACAAGGGGCCCTCGGATCGGAAGGTGAGTATATGTTTATTTTTTATTTTTTAACCTGTGACATATGTGGCTGGGCAATATGCTACGTAGCTGGGCAATATACTACGTGGCTCTGTGCTGTATACTACGTCGCTGTGCAATATACTACGTGGCTCTGTGCTGTATACTACGTCACTGGGCAATATACTACATCACTGGGCAATATACTACATAACTGGGCAATATACTATGTGGCTGGGCAATATGCTCTGTGCTGTACACTACGTGGCTGGGCAATATACTACATGACTGGGCAATATACTACGTGACTGGGCAATATACTAAGTAGCTGGGCAATATAGTATGTGACTGGGCAATATATTACGTGGGCTGTGCAATATACTACGTGGCTCTGTGCTGTATACTACATCGCTGGGCAATATACTACGTAACTGGGCTATATACTATGTAATTGGGCAATATACTACGTGGCTGGGCAATATACTACGTGACTGGGCAATATACTACATGGCTGGGCAATATACTACATGACTGGGCAATATACTACGAGGACATGCATATTCTAGAATACCCGATGCGTTAGAATCGGGCCACCATCTAGTATTTCATAAAATCCTAGGGATGCAGAGAGGGAACAGCCTGACACTATATGGGGAACCTAGACAATTTGTCTTCTCTTCCACGATTTTCTTTGTGCCATGAGGCTCCCCAAAATCCTGGCAGAGTTAGAAACTAGGGGGAGGGAGGGTTATTACCATAGTGGCTCCTTAGCAGATAAATACTGTACATGCAGCCAGTTGGTGCAGAGTTTGAAATCAAATTCCCATTTTGTTAGCATTTGTTAACTAGAATACAGAGATTATTACATGTCTTTTTCAAAAAACTGTGTGATAGGATAATAGAGATTATCCAATAAGCTTGCAGAACCACAATAAATATGAAAATTACTGTCCTGGTATGCCATGGTTAAAAGATAATTTAAAACAGTGGATAAAATGTAGAAGTGATAAACTGATAAGAAAAAAATTAACAGCAAATAAGAAAAAAATAGGTCTTGCCTTCCCCAAATTTGTTGGGATCCTCCTGCCTCCCCTTTTGTCAAATTCAAATATTTAATAGATATTGTAAATTGGTTAGTTAAAATTCACACAAAGCTAAACCTTCAGACTGTACAAATACAGTAAACAGTCTTTGAGATGAGCACCCAATCTGTAATTGAAAATTGGTCTTTCTAAATGGTTGGTCCTCAAAGAAGGTGGCCAAGATTCATAGTATATGATGGAAGTGACATCTGTCACAGGAGATCTTGATTAGAAAAAGAAATGGTCTTCTAGAAGAGGAGGTCTTTTGGAAAGGTTGCACTGTATCCATAAGTGGGCAAGAAAATGGAAAGACTTTAATAATATGTCTATAGTGAAGAGGTAGTGCAGAGGTTGTGCCACTCGATGTTAGCTATGATCTAAGCCTAAATTGTGGATTACCATCTGTACTTTTATCATTGGCTTTAATTTGCTTTGGATTAAGAAATAATATTAAAATGAACTACACGAAATATATAAAAGGATGCTCTCAACAGCATATAATACACAATAGTAACATATATTCCTTGTCTTACATTTTGATAAATAAGGGAACCACATATTATTTTAGCGCATTTTCTCAATATAGTTATATAATAGACATGGCATTTTACACAAACTATCAAGCACTAGGATCCTTTCCAGAAATAGACTTGAGTGGAGGCTAGAACATTTACAACTTCCAATCTCAGTATGATGCTCAGTGACCAGTTACTAAAGAGATACCTTCAGACTGTGTCTTGGATAAAAGCTAAAAAGTCAATCACTTGTATTGCTTTTCTTTTTAACCACTTCTGTCTGTAAAGAAAAAGGAAAAATATAAAAAATGTACCAATGTTATGTAAAATATATATGCATGTTGAACAGCTATCTATCCAATTTAAGTCGATGGAAGGTGTTGTTAAACTACATTGAAATATGTTTAAAATATTTCATGAGGTCACGCACACACACACAAAAAAAGAATAATTGGAAGAAAAATTCTGCTTGTCTAAGCGGAGAGCACATTTGTAGCAGTAGGGTAAATGTTTTATCGATTGAGGAACTGGGAAACTGAAGTCATTACTCACCACGGGCTAAAGAATAATTGCTAATGCTCTAGCGGAAAGATTAAAAAACAGTTTCTGGAAGTATTTCTTACAATGATCAATGAAGTATCATCCCAGGCCACTGGATCTTCAATAACATTTTTCCCTTTTGGGATACGATCAATTTTTATAATATGATTCATTTGCCAGTGGGCATGCTTTTTTCATTTGATGAAAAGGCACTTATGCTCCTTATATTGTTAAAAAGTAACCTTGCAGAGACAAGGTTCAGACTCACACACAAAAGGTTCAGACGCCTCTGTGCTTTAGGAAAAGATTTCAAAGCTGTTCCAAGCACTTGTTACCTTATCTATCTGTCAGTATTGTCACATTAATTTACAGTTATTACAGTAAAATTGTGGAAATTGTGTTCCCTGACAAAGACATCAGGTACACTCGTCATTTTTTTTGCTGTGTTTTCTTTTTTTCTTTAACATGAGTTTTGAATGAGAAAAAAAGTAGATCTGTCTTTAAAGTTCAGAAGAAGATTAAGCAATTATATTGCGCACATTGCATCATCTTCATCCAATTAACAAAAAGATTTATAATATATGTTTTTTTTTAAATTCTTGCTTTGCATTCCTATTTTTTTTTTGGTTTCGTTGTGCCTGGGTACCATTACGTCCAGGAGTGCAACACCTAAGGGTGCAAATGACAAACTTAAATATTTCTAAATCATGTAAATGTACAATCTAGGATCTCATATGATCTTGTCTGCCCTAGACCACCAAGGACACATGCATGAACCCCTCTAATTAGTCAAATCATCAGGAATAAATACATTTAAGGGGCTGTCTGGTTTTGGGTTACAAGTCTATAGTAACTCTATGTGACTGCAGACTTGTAAGTCTTCACAGCACGCACTGGAGCAGACCAGGACATGACTGCAAGTATGCATTTTGCATAAATGCGGTCATGAGACGACTAGACATATGCTGCTTTACTCAATACAAGTGAATTCAGTGATACATTAATTTGGAATGTAGCTGAGAATAAGCAAATCACATACTTGTGGTCACATGTACCTGAAAACCCTCACACTACGCAGACTTATATCCCAAGGCCAGACAACCCCTTTAATCAATCCACTAACCTATACCAACAGGGATGCTTACATTATCCCCCACAATTTAGGCCTCATGTGCATGTCATCAAGGCTTAACCCTTAACCCTTAACCCCTATATTTACTTAATTGGCTATGTCCTTTCCTCTGGCGCTTAACCTGCATCTTTACTGTCAATTGATGGCTTATGTAATCAGCCATCAAGAGCATCTAACAGCCATGGGTGGAGCCAAGATCCACCTGCGGCTGTTAACCAGTTACATTCCACTGTCAATCACTGACGGCAACATTTAACATGGACCAGTAGGAAGCGCGTCACAAACACTGCTCATCCGCACCCATTTGTCAAGTGATCATTGCAGGCCGATGGGTTGTCATGACAGCCATGGGTCTGTAGAAGACCCCCGTGTCTGTCATCATGATGCTTCTGTGAATGCCGACTCCTGGCTGGCTGTCATAGGAGATTGTGATTTTTGCCATACCAAAGTATTATTCAAAGTATTATTCAAAAGTACAATACTTCCCGCAAAAAACAAGCCCTCATTCGGCAATGTTGACAGACAAATAAAAAAGTTATGGCTCATGGATGAAGGGGAAGAAAAAAATGAAAAAACAGAAAGTCGCCTGGGGGTGAAGGGGGTTAAATGCAGTCGGTTACCCCCAAATTGCATTTTCAATGAGCTATGCTGTGATACAGGGGAGATAGCCTCTATAAAAATCAAACTAGCACTGTACTTGTTAATGGTACAGTGCCTCTACCAAAAGCTTGGTGCACCATTACAACTGTAGACTCATACTGCCTGTACCAGGCAGCGAAAGCACACAGAGTGGCTGGGAGCATTCTTCTCGCTGGGTCCTCTCTGCTGAAGCTGCAGGTACATCAGCAGAGAGGAGCCAAAGTGGAGAACGCTCCTGGCCAAAGTATGCATGCATCATAGGCGTTGTCAATGCGCACACAGTTGGTTGACTCTAAGCAACACTTATTATGGAAAGTCAATCCTCCTAATATGGAAAATGAGGGGGTGTAACAGTGCACCAAACCTTGCAAAAATGGGTGTAACAAAGCCCCACTCATTTGCATTTTGAATAAAAGTCATTTTCTCAGGTACTGTGCCAGTTTCAGGAACAGTGTTAGTATCATTTTTACAGTGGCTAATTCCTAATAAAACTGTACAGCTCATTTAAAATGCATTTTAAGGAGTGGCAGATCCCTTTTTAATTAATCTTTCTGGTGTAAAAAGTTTTAGACATGAATTAAACATTTTTAAACTGCTAGATGAATATGAAAGAAAGATCTTTCTTATCCTCATATATTATTTCTAAATACTCTTTTTAGGTGATTACTTTGTATCTCCGTTCATACTGCACCCACACACACAAATGATACACCATTTGAAAGGTAAACTTGCCCCCTTCAGCAAGAAACTAGCCAAACAAACCACACATCCACAATGTGATCACAAAATACAGTTTAAACATTAATTTTCATAAACCTGCAGTAAGGAAAAATAACCTGAAGGTGGCACCACACTACCCCAAAGCACACTACCACAAAGCTGCATACAGACATTACAAACAAATCCTAGCATTTGCCTTGGGGGCTTTCCAGCTTGCCGAGCTCCTTGTCCAGCCGATTTCAGACACATTGGAGGATTGCACACTTCACTGCAGGTGAGTCACATATGCAAACACATTTGTAAACTTGCGCTGCCTATTCAATTGCACACTTGTTCCGTTTATACTCCGCCAACACACAAATGATACACCATTTCAAAGATCAAATTACCTGCAGGTGGCTTTTGCCTTGGGGTCTTTCCAGCTTGCCGAATTGCTTGCCCAGCCTATTTCAGGTCACATATGCAAACACATTTGTAAACATGCACTGCTTTTTTAGTGATTATTTTGCCCCACACAAACAAATAATACACCATTTGAAAGGTAAGCTTGCCCCCTTCAGCAAGAAAAAACACAAAAAAAACACACATTCACGATATGATCAATAAATACAGTTTAAACATTCATTTTCAGAAACCTGCAGAAAAAGAACAATAACCTGCAGGTGGCACCACAACCTCAAGTTGCTCTGTTTATACTCCAACGACACACACAAATGATGCACCATTTCAAAGGTCAAATTACCTGCAGGTGGCATTTGCCTTGGGGTCTTTCCAGCATGCTGAAGTGCTTGCCCAGCCTATTTCAGGCAAATTCAAGGATTTCACATTTCCCTGCAGGTGAGTCACATATGCAAACACATTTGTAAACATGCACTGCTTATTCAGTGATTACTTTGCCACACACACACAAATGGTGAGTCACATATGCAAACACATTTGTAAACATGCACTGCTTTTTCGATGATTACTACGCCCCACACACACAAATAATACACGATTTGAAAGATAAATTTGCCCCTTCAGCAAGAAAAGACACAAACAAACCACACATTCATGATTTGATCAAAAATACAGTTTAAACATTCATTTTCAGAAACCTGCGGAAAAAACAATACCCTGCAAGTGGCACCACAACCTCAAGACATTTTTTTTAGCCTCTACCTATCGAAAAAATTTATTGTATTATCAATCTACATATATAAATACCTCTCTGTGTTCATCATCTCATTAAATACATTAACATTTGACCAGCTTGATTTTCCTGAAATTGCCTGCAACCTGACAACCAATGTGAAAAAATTTCGCACAGGCCAACTAGTGTCTCTATGTACAGTAAAACTGAATGGATACAGAGGTAGAGTAAAAGTTTCCCACACTTCTTTGGGAGTCCTAAAATGACTTCCTACAAGGATAGCAGTGTACTGTATATCTGACTACAGTACTGCAAATTATTTGGGCTATTAATATGCAGCAATATATATTTGACTTAAACCCAAGAGAAAATGGAGAACCATACAATTTGTTTTAATAGTATATGAAAGCTTATTTAACCCCTTCATGACCCAGCCTATTTTGACCTTAAAGACCTTGCCGTTTTTTGCAATTCTGACCAGTGTCCCTTTATGAGGTAATAACTCAGGAACGCTTCAATGGATCCTAGCGGTTCTGAGATTGTTTTTTCGTGACATATTGGGCTTCATGTTAGTGGTAAATTTAGGTCAATAAATTCTGTGTTTATTTGTGATAAAAACGGAAATTTGGCGAAAATTTCGCAATTTTCACATTTTGAATTTTTATTCTGTTAAACCAGAGAGTTATGTGACACAAAATAGTTAATAAATAACATTTCCCACATGTCTACTTTACATCAGCACAATATTGGAAACAAAATTTTTTTTTTGCTAGGAAGTTATAAGGGTTAAAATTTGACCAGCGATTTGTCATTTTTACAACGAAATTTACAAAACCATTTTTTTTAGGGACCACCTCACATTTGAAGTCAGTTTGAGGGGTCTATATGGCTGAAAATACCCAAAAGTGACACCATTCTAAAAACTGCACCCCTCAAGGTGCACAAAACCACATTCAAGAAGTTTATTAACCCTTCAGGTGCTTCACAGCAGCAGAAGCAACATGGAAGGAAAAAATGAACATTTAACTTTTTAGTCACAAAAATGATCTTTCAGCAACAATTTTTTTATTTTCCCAATGGTAAAAGGAGAAACTGAACCACGAAAGTTGTTGTCCAATTTGTCCTGAGTACGCTGATAACTCATATGTGGGGGTAAACCACTGTTTGGGCGCACGGCAGGGCTTGGAAGGGAAGGAGCGCCATTTGACTTTTTGAATGAAAAATTGACTGCACTCTTTAGCGGACACCATGTCACGTTTGGAGAGCCCCCGTGTGCCTAAAAATTGGAGCTCCCCCACAAGTGACCCCATTTTGGAAACTAGACGCCCCAAGGAACTTATCTACATGCATAGTGAGCCCTTTAAACCCCCAGGTGCTTCACAAATTGATCCGTAAAAATGAAAAAGTACTTTTTTTTCACACAAAAATTTTTTAGCCTCAATTCTTTCATTTTCACATGGACAACAGGATAAAATGGATCCTAAAATTTGTTGGGCAATTTCTCCTGAGTACATTGATACCTCACATGTGGAGGTAAACCACTGTTTGGGCACATGGTAAGGCTCAGAAGGGAAGGAGCGCCATTTGACTTTTTGAATGAAAAATTATCTCCATCGTTAGTGGACACCATGTCGCATTTGGAGAGACCCTGTGTGCCTAAACATTGGAGCTCCCCCACAAGTGACCCCATTTTGGAAACTGGACCCCCCAAGGAACTTATCTAGATGCCTAGTGAGCACTTTAAACCCTCAGGTGCTTCACAAATTGATCCGTAAAAATGAAAAAGTACTTTTTTTTCACAAAAAAATTATTTTTGCCTCAATTTTTTCATTTTCACATGGGCAATAGGATAAAATGGATCCTAAAATTTGTTGAGCAATTTCTCCCGAGTACGCCGATACCTTATATGTGGGGGTAAACCACTGTTTGGGCACACGGCAGGGCTCGGAAGGGAAGGCGCACCTTTTGACTTTTTGAATGGAAAATTAGCTCCAATTGTTAGCGGACACCATGTAGCGTTTGGAGAGCCCCCGTGTGCCTATGCATTGGAGCCCCCCCACAAGTGACCCCATTTTGGAAACTAGACCCCCCAAGGAACTTATCTAGATGCATACTGAGCACTTTAAACCCCCAGGTGCTTCACAGAAGTTTATAATGCAGAGCCATGAAAATAAAAAATAATTTTTCTTTTCTCAAAAATGATTTTTTAGCCTGGAATTTCCTATTTTGCCAATGGTAATAGGAGAAATTGGACCACAAATGTTGTTGTCCAGTTTGTCCTGAGTACGCAGGTACCCCATATGTGGGGGTAAACCACTGTTTGGGCGCACGGCAGGGCTCAGAAGGGAAAGCACGCCATTTGGCTTTTTAAATGGAAAATTAGCTCCAATCATTAGCGGACACCATGTCGCGTTTGGAGAGCCCCTGTGTGCCTAAACATTGGAGATCCCCCACAAATAACCCCATTTTGGAAACTAGACCCCCAAAGGAACTAATCTAGATGTGTGGTGAGCACTTTGAACCCTCAAGTGCTTCACAGAAGTTTATAACGCAGAGCCATGAAAATTTAAAAAAAAAATTCTTTTCTCAAAAATGATTTTTTAGCCCGCTATTTTTTATTTTCCCAAGGGTAACAGGAGAAATTTGACCCCAAAAGTTGTTGTCCAGTTTCTCCTGAGTACGCTGATACCCCATGTGTGGGGGTAAACCACTGTTTAGGCACATGCTGGGGCTCGGAAGTGAAGTAGTGACGTTTTGAAATTCAGACTTTGATGGAATGCTCTGCGGGCGTCACGTTGCGTTTGCAGAGCCCCTGATGTGGCTAAACAGTAGAAACCCCCCACAAGTGACCCCATTTTGGAAACTAGACCCCGAAAGGAACTTATCTAGATGTGAGTTGAGCACTTTGAACCCCCAAGTGCTTCACAGAAGTTCATAACACAGAGCAGTGAAAATAATAAATACGTTATCTTTCCTCAAAAATAATTATTTAGCCCAGAATTTTTTATTTTCCCAAGGGTTACAGGAGAAATTGGACCACAAAAGTTGTTGTCCAGTTTGTCCTGAGTACGCTGATACCCCATGTGTGGGGGTAAACCACTGTTTGGGCACACGTCGGGGCTCAGAAGGGAAGTAGTGACTTTTGAAATGCAGACTTGGATGGAATGGTCTGCGGGCGTCACGTTGCATTTGCAGAGCCCCTGGTGTGCCTAAACAGTAGAAACCCCCCACAAGTGACCCCATTTTAGAAACTAGACCCCACAAGGAACTTATCTAGATATGTGGTGAGCACTTGGAACTCCCAAGTGTTTCACAGACGTTTACAACGCAGAGCCGTGAAAATAAAAAATAATTTTTCTTTCCTCAAAAATGATGTTTTAGCAAGCATTTTTTTATTTTCACAAGGGTAACAGGAGAAATTGGACCCCAGTAATTGTTGCGCAGTTTGTCCTGAGTATGCTGGTACCCCATATGTGGGGGTAAACCACTGTTTGGGCGCACGTCGGGGCTCGGAATTGAGGGAGCACCATTTGACTTTATGAATACAAGATTGGCTGGAATCAATGGTGGCGCCATGTTGCGTTTGGAAACCCCTGATGTGCCTAAACAGTGGAAACCCCTCAATTCTAACTCCAACACTAACCCCAACACACCCCTAACCCTAATCCCAACTGTAACCATAACCCTAATCACACCCCTAACCACAACCCTAATTCCAACCCTAACCCTAAGGCTATGTGCCCATGTTGCGGATTCGTGTGAGATTTTTCAGCATCATTTTTGAAAAATCCGCGTGTAAAGGGCACTGCGTTTTACCTGCGGATTTACCGTGGATTTCCAGTGTTTTTTGTGCGGATTTCACCTGTGGATTCCTATTGAGGAGCAGGTGTAAAACGCTGCGGAATCCGCACAAAGAATTGACATGCTGCGGAAAATACAACGCAGCATTTCCGCACGGTATGTTCCGCACCATGGGCACAGCGGATTTGGTTTTCCATATGTTTACATGGAACTGCAAACCTGATGGAACACTGCTGCGGATCCGCAGCAAAATCCGCACCGTGTGCACATAGCCTAATTCTAAAAGTATGTGTACACGCTGCGGAAAACGCTGCAGATCCGCAGCAGTTTCCCATGAGTTTACAGTTCAATGTAAACCTATGGGAAACAAAAATCGCTGTGCACATGCTGCGGAAAAACTGCACGGAAACGCAGCGGTTTACATTCCGCAGCATGTCACTTCTTTCTGCGGATTCCGCAGCGGTTTTACAACTGCTCCAATAGAAAATCGCAGTTGTAAAACCGCAGTGAAATGCGCAGAAAAACCGCGGTAAATCCGCGATAAATCCACAGCGGTTTAGCACTGCGGATTTATCAAATCCGCAGCGGAAAAATCCGCAGAGGAACAGAATACGTGTGCACATACCGAAACCCTAACCCTACCCCTAACCCTACCCCTAACCCTAACCCTACCCCTACCCCTACCCCTAACCCTACCCCTACCCCTAACCCTAACCCTAACCCTACCCCTACCCCTAACCCTAACCCTACCCCTAACCCTACCCCTAACCCTAACCCTAACCCTACCCCTAACCCTACCCCTAACCCTAACCCTAACCCTACCCCTAACCCTACCCCTAACCCTAACCCTACCCCTAACCCTAACCCTATTCTAACCTTAGTGTAAAAAAAAAAAATTCTTTATTTTTTTTTTATTGTCCCTACCTATGGGGGTGACAAAGGGGGGGGGGGGTCATTTACTATTTTTTTTATTTTGATCACTGAGATAGGTTATATCTCAGTGATCAAAACTCACTTTGGAACGAATCTGCCGGCCGGCAGATTCGGCGGGCGCACTGCACATGCGCCCGCCATTTTGGAAGATGGCGGCGCCCAGGAAAGAAGACGGACGGATCCCGGGAGGTAAGTATAAGGGAGGGGGGAGATCAGGGCACGGGGGGAGCGTCGGAGCACGGGAGGGGAGGGTCGGAGCATGGAGGGGTGGATCGGAACACGGGGGGGGTGGATTGGAGCACGGGGTGGGGGATCGCTGTGCAGGGGGGTGGATCGGAGCACGGGGGGGGGAATCGGAGCACGGGGGGGATCGCTGTGCGGGGGGGGTGATCGGAGTGCGGGGGGGTTTGATTGGAGCACGGGGGGTGTGATTGGAGCACGGGGGGAGCGGACAGGAGGACAGGGGAGCGGAGCACAGGACGGAGGGGAGCGGACCACAGATCGGGGGGCAGGCAATTAATATATAATTCTTAAAATGGTATAACTAACCAACAAAGACGCACAAAGAAAATTCACAATCTTGGGAATGTAAAACCACGGAATCCCCGAGATTTTGTAAGCCACAACTCAAATTGCCAATCTTTTAGGGGAAAAGAATTCTCATCACATGAGAATCACATGACATAAGTCATCACAAACCGCATGTCTCATATCACAAATACCTTCTTGTTGGATGGATTTGCAGTAGCAGTGATTCACATATAAAATTAGAACGATCTCACCTCTAAGCTTTCTTTCTTTGGTATGGATAAGACCGCTCAATGCTGGCACTGCATCCGGGAGGGGGGGCACATTCCGGCCACACACACATCCACCCATGCTGCCAAAAATTTTTTTGCTTAACCCCAATATAAAGAAACCATTTCCCTACGCTTTTCGTTGCATTAACTCATCAGGGGAAATTTGTGTACTGTCCCTCCAACTCTGTGGGGGACACTCAACACGGGGGTAAAGAGGCAATCTCGGCGGCATATGCGCCTTTTACCAACATGGCTTTCATTTTAACACAGGGGGAGGTGTGAGTGCACATAGGAAAGAGGACATAAAGGGGGAGACAGCTCAAATGAGAGAACACATGAGGGAAGAAGACTGCACAGTGGTGGAGAAAGAGAGATAGCAGACAAGGGGGAGAACACATGGGGTACACAGGTCAAAGAAGAGATGACATGAGAGGAGAAGACAGCAGAGGGGGAGAAAGAAAGCGCACAGGGGTGAGAGAGACAGAGCACAGGGGGGAGACAGCTCAAACGGGACAACACATGAGGGGAGAACACAGCACAGGAAGGAGAGAGAGCAGACAAGGGGGAAAACACATGGGGTAGAGAGGTCAAAGAAGAGAGCACAGATGGGAGAAGTCAGCACATGGAGAAAGAGAGAGTGGATAGGTGGGTGAGCACATGGGGGGAGAGATTCTCAATGCTGCAAAGCCTGCCACCATCGTGACATTACCGCCCTCTCGATGCGATATCATTGGGCCTCCATCTAGTCTAGAATAAAAACCTAGGTCCTAGCTCTGACAAACAACTTATATATAGCCACCATGGAAACCAGTTAATGATGAGCCCCACATAGATCTGGAAAAAAAAGTAATAATCTATTAGATTTATGACCTATACTCCAAACATAATCAATGTTCTTATAATTGCTGTCCCATTGAAATATCAGGCTGGTAGTAAGTATTTGGTATATTATTTATCCCATTTTCCATGTAGACAATAAACAATTCCACTGCCAAGATAGTTTCTCCATCATTATAATAATAGAGTAGATATACAAAGGATATAAATCATCATTTAGGGTGCTTACCCATATTATGAGTTGATGTACTCCAGGTCTTGGCTCAAGCCCAGATGCGCGTTTCACGGCAGGTTTTTCAAGGGAGTATATATTTGGTTTTGTACAGTATCTGGTTTAGGATTACACCAGATTACGAGCGTCAGTTCTCCGACTCCTTACCGCTCGACTCATGAGCTACCATGGCTTAGCTTCTTAACTTCAGATGATCATAGCCATTGACTATTGGCAATAATGCCTCCAGACTTTCCAGAACATAGTAACTAAAGTAAGAGTCGAATTATAGCTTACAACACAAATGTCCATTATTTTCGGTCGAGAGCGAGTTATAACGGTTTACGATGCTCAGGACAAAAAAGACATTACACACTTAATAGACTTTAACAGCTGCAGGACACAGCAAAATCGTGTATCGTATCATTACCAAGGATCCTTCTTCGATATCTCTGAAGGCTCATGAATATGTAAATGCAGAGTGTACATCGGACACACGCTTGACGAGAACGCAGCTACAACTAACTGATTCTAGTTATAAACGCATCAGTATGGAATTTTTTTTATGTATGAACAGGCAGCCTATTGCTAGGTGACAGATCATTAAGGCTACATAGCCAGTCAGCGGAAATGAAGAAATAATTTGTTCCTAATAACTTTCACATGACCTCTCGAGCACAAGAGATTTTTTAAAGTGCTATCTTTAGCAATGCATGTCAAGAGTGTATATAGGGTTCTTGTGACCCACAGTAAAAGCAGGCGGGTAGCGAAACAAAGTAATAAACACCTAGTGACAAGGCCTGAGCATGAAGAGATCTCATCACCTACCATTAGAACACTTATGAATAATTCAGGAGTCTCTCTCAGCAGCAGGAGATTCAGTCATTCGGTGCTTTTCACTATGCTCCAATAGATAGGAAAAGGGCACAAGAGAACTGACTGCTTTGATTAAACCAGAAAGCCCAGAGGTCACTGTATTTTTTTTATGAGACTCTAAAATGCAACGGAATGAATTGACCACGCTTGTGTGCATAAACCTATTAGCTTCTCTATACATGTGTTGTAACACTAGTAAAACAAAGAAAATATTTTTCACTGCTTTAAATGGTGCTATTTAGTAGATCTGACGATAGCGTAGATCATGTCCTGCAGCACACATTAACATATTCATTTTATTCTGTGTTGACTTAAATAACCAAGAGCTGTCTTACCATGTCAAGAGACAAAATGTATGTAATTATCAAATCGATTGGCTTAGACATGAGGTGACATTTAATGCGGTGGAAGATCGGTGGAATTTCTGTGCGCAGCAATTGCTTGACATGATAATTTATTAACAGTTCGAGCCCTGGTTTTAAACTGTACTTGCCATTACAATGTCTTTCTTTAAAAATAATAATAAACAAAGTCAAATTTTTGGTGGCCTGCTATCTGTATAAAAGGTCTAATCCTATGGATGTCTGTTAGAAGTGTATATACCAATATACATTCACTGCATTGTCATGTACAGATGTAGCAAATGCCCCAAATGCCCCTGTGTAGGAAGCCAAAAGCACCAATATCATTCCAGAGTCACCTGGTTTTGTTTCCTACCAGCAAAGACACACATCTTTATTGGTTTTAGTATATATATATATATATATAT